>NC_136817.1:64475538-65675538 GCF_951394365.1 Tetrao urogallus
CCCCGCAGCCGGCAGTCGTGGCCGCACACCGAGCAGCGCGGAAGGACGCGGAGGCTCCGCGCCCGGTGCGGCCGCTTGGAGTGAGTGACTTTCCCAGAGCAGCATGGGCCGCTAAATTGTTTTACCGCAGAGATAAATGCTCTTAATTACCCGGAGCTCCACGCACCCCAGGGACCGAGGGGGGAGGAGAGAGGGAGGGAGAAATAATAAATTAAAAAAAAAATAAAAAGAATCGCTTGATCCGGAGTTTGCTGAAATCTGATTTGAAATTCAGTGTTAACTAATGAATTCCGAGGTGAAAAAGTGCTCATTGTTGAGCTCCCCTCTGACCCCAGCACCCCTGAGAGCATTGCCATCGGTCAGAAGCCTCGGTTTAGAAGAGCAGCAGAGGAAGATGGAGAGGTCCCAGTCCCGCCCCGGTCCCCGCAGGGCGCTGGGGGTCACCTGAAGCTGAGGCCGAGGTGCCCTGCATCCTCCTTCCTATCGTGCCGGGCACGGCAGGGCTGGGGCAGAGACTTCCTAGGGTTTCCTCTGCCGTGCCTTCGTAAAACCGGGACGTGAGATGCGACCTCAGATGGGACCTCCCGAGTTCGCCTCCGGCGGGGCAGAGGAGGGACCTCCCGGATCCGGGCTGTGCCGCTCCCGTCGGGAGCTGCCCGAGGAGCCGACGGCTGCTGGATGATGCTGTGGCCAGCGGCGCCTTCAGGCTTTGGAAATATCACCTCCCCGCAGGTATAATTCAGCCTAAGTACAGAGATAACTATCGCCGAGGTCGGAAGGCTTGTAAAAACGTGAAGGTGTTCCGCGTGTTTCTCTATTTATTTCGGAGAAGGAAACGTTTCCGTGGGGAGCACGGAGTCCAGCACGCGGGGTCCTCTACGTGCCATCATCCCCTCTTCGGGGAGCACGGGGGTGTCTGCCATCCCACCGCCCCTTCCTAAAGGCAGCCTCTCCCCGAGTCTCCCCGCCGGGCGGCTGTTGCTCGTCCGTCCTACACGGGAAATGAAAAGGACTGTCTTCCCTAAGAGCGAGACGGGTCCGGTCACCCGGCCCGAGCTCAGAGAGATATTACATGTCACAACTCATCTAGGGCCCCATAATCAGCGCTAACTTTCTGGTGAACAGATAACCAGAGATGGCAGATGGATGGAGATTGCACAAATGAGGCTCTAATTGACAATCAATTGTGATTAGGAGCAATAGAACATCTTTATAACACTCGATTTAAGCCGCCAAACAAACAAAAGCACCGGGTGGATCGGGAGCCCCGTCGGGAAGGAGCCCTGCCGCGGTGCCTCCTGTGCCCGCTCCTGCCGCCCGCTGTCCCCCGGCTCCGGCTCGGTGTGGGCACAGCAGCCCGGAGGGAAGAGCCGAGAGCAGCGCCGAGAGCGGAGACTGGGAGGGAGGAAGGGGTATTCCACGTTGCTCGGGCTGCTTCTCCTCCAAGCACCGAACGCAAACCTGGGAATCCGGGCTCGTTTATCCGCTCGGGGCTGTGCACGCGTGGGGCAATGCCCCTGAGAGGACGGCCGAGCGCATAGGTTTAATCCCAATTAGGATCATTTCTGAGGCCCAAGCGATAAATGCTGTCCCCCTCCCCCCACACCCTCATCCAAAAAAAAAAAAAAAAAAAAAAAAAAAAAAAAAAAAAAGTCTCCAGAAAGGAAATAATAATAATAATAATAAAGTACAAACTGAGGGGAGGAAACTTATCCGAAAGAAAAGATGCGATGAGAGGCACGGCCGGAGGAGGACAGAGGAGCTGCTGACAAACAAGCAGGCAGGCAGCTGCGTGTGTTGGGGTGAGCGTGTGTGTGTGTGGACGCAGATTAAAACTTCTCTCTCTCGCCTCGTGTTCGCATCGGCCCCGCATTCCTAAGGTCAGGAAAAGGGGGAGAGGTAATTACCTACACATGATCACAGATTATACATACCATTTCAAGCCAGGAGGTGATTTATAATTTAAAGATAAAGCGTAATAAAGTCATAAAAGGGAAAGGACACTGTTGTGGTGTCTGATTAAAATCTCAGGGCTGGTGTATAATATATGAGCGGGGGCTGCTGTGGGCTCCCGCTCAGCGGGACTCCCCTGGGCCCAGCCCGCTGATGGACTAATCATGTCCAAGCCCTACCAAAATTACAAGCTGATTGTTTTACCCATTATTTCTCCCAACTTTTAATTTCTGCTTTCTAAAGGATCATTGCCCGCGGTAATTGCAAAGGACCTGTCCTTGTATGTGTCACCAGCCTCAAAGACAAAAAAAAATCTAATTTTCCTTTTATGCTTTCTCTATTTTCCTCTCTCTCTCACACACACCCTCTGTGGTGTTTTTTTTTTTTTTTTTTTTTTTTTTTTTCCTCCTGGCAGCTAATTCACCCCGAATAGCGACTGGAGCGTCCAAAACAAGAATGAAATTGATACGATCGAAACACATACGGCCACACGGAGGGGAAGGAAATTAGATAGGAGAAGAAATTCGGGCTTTGCAATTCACACATTATTTGTATTCCTACTCCTTCATTTTTCATAATTAAAAGCACTTTTAATAAGAGGAGGGCTTTGCTCTCGGCTTTTTGTCGTGGTTTCTGTTTGTATGTTTGTTTCTTTGCCTGTTTCCCTCCCCCCCCCCCCCCCCCCCCCCATAAAAAAGTGGAAGTTGGCTCCGGTTACCGCACGGGAGGCACCGCTCTTTTTCTCCCAGTTACTCCGAATTTATTGATCGCCCTGTTTTGCCGTGCGCCGTGTTAACGTATTAATTTTCTCCCAGAGGTTTCCTGGCACTTACACTTGATATTTAATCGTAATTAATTAGCTAAAAGAAAGAGAAAAGCGTGTGCGAGGGGGTGTGCGTGTCCGCGGCCACGAACCCCGCTCCAACCACTGAACCCGCGTCCCTCATTTTCTCCTTTTTCTGTAATTTAATAAAACCGGCAGGAAGGGAAACAGGTGCGGGGCTGCCACCTCCGAGCCCCCACACGCACATAATCCCCTTCTGATCATCTCTCTCCGCTATTAGGGGTGGAAGACCTTAAGTTCTCATTTTGCGTGTATAATATCTCTTTCATATTGATCCCGCAATTATTTAAAAGAAAGCGTCATCTCCTCCCACTTCTCCAAATAAGGCTATTTAGATGCTTTCCAGATGAGTGGAGGTGTGCTGAAACAGAGCTGACAGCCAAGTATATCACAGCCAACGCCATCCTTCATTCGCTCTCCCTCGCTGCCCCCCTCCCCCCGGCACACACTTTCACCGCGTCTCTCCTCCAGTGATGAAGATTACAGACTATTATGGGCAAGGGATTAATTTGTAGCCAATTACAATGCAGTGCTAAATATGAATGCATAAATAAGATACAGCCTTGCCTCTGTGTGTATGTGCGCTTAGAGGGCTGAGGGGGGTGAAGGGGGGTGGGGGGGGGGGGGGGGAGGGAGGAGGGAGAGCACAGGCAGCTCGGTGAGGATGATGAGAAGGAAGGAGCGGCACAGCGGAGGTTGCGAGCCGAGCATCGCCCCGTGACTCCGTGCCTCCCCCGGAGGCTGCCGGCCGGCCTCAGCGCTGTGCCGGAGCTGCAGGCAGCGGCTGCCCTGCGCGCAGAGCCCGCGGAGCGGGGGCCGGGGAGGAGTTTGCAGTTCAACTTCGTCTGAAGAGCGGGGGGGGGGGGGGAGAAAAAAAAAAAGAGAGGGGGGGGAGCGGGGGGGGGGAGGGGGGGGGGGGAAGAAGTTGCAACGGAGAGGGGCTCTGTGAAGAGTCATGAATGTGAGCAGAGACAAGGTCGGTGACATCTCCATCCCGGCAGCGGCAGCCGCGGCCGTGACAGCCCCCGCAACCGCGGCGGGCATCGGCGGGGAGTCGTGCGGCGTGCGCGGGGAAGGCATGGACAGCCATGGGGAGCAGAGGCTCTCGGCCGGCGGAGAGCTGCCGCTCTATTCCTGCCCTGGGAATAGGGACAGACAAGGGGACGGCCAGAACAACACTCCCGGACAAGAGGGGGCAGTGGCCGCGCTGCCCATAGTGCATAGAACCACCTCCTTCTCCGTGCTCGACATCCTGGACCCTAACAAATTCAACAGCAAAAGGAGGCAGTGCGCGGTCTTGTACAAATCGGTGGGGACCGAATTCACGCTGGGGGCGGAGGATAAACCCGAGGACTCAGGGACGGAGCTGGCCGAGCCAAAAGCTCTCGCCGAAGATTTCGACACGTGCAAGAAGTCCGCAGAGCTGATCAGTAAGTAGGTGTGGGGGCTCCCCGGGACGGGGGCTGTGCCCGGACGCCCGGGAAGGGGCTCGCGTTCTTTTACAGATCGTCGGGAAGCAGCGAGCCGGGGGCACTCGGTTCTCGAGGCTGTGCGAACGCTAGCTGCATGGAGGTGGAACTAAGTTTTAGGCCGGGGGTCGGAGAGGTGGGGGCCGGGCGCAGCGCTCCGCTACGGGCAGAGCTTCCCTTGGGCGGCCCCGCTGCCTCTGTTCCTCCTCCCTGAGCTCCGTGCGGGGCAGCCCGACGGCAGCACCCGGTCGCTTAACCCGGAGCGGCGGTGCGCTACCCCGGCGGGGCAGGGCGCGCTGCACGGGGCCGCTGCCGGCACCGGGGAAGAGGCTGCGTCGCCGGCCGGGCCGACCCTAAACGGCTCCCGGTGCTGAGGAGGACCCAAAGGGTCGGAGCTGCCGGAGGGCCCTGCGGTGGCAGCCCGCTCCCTCCCACCCGCCCGGGGCTCTCGAAGCATTTCTGACTTTTATGTATGTTCTCCCCAGCCTTGGAACCCGCTCTCCCCTTCCCCCCCTCGCGTTGCTCTGGGCGACAGATTCAATTTTCTCTCTCCCCTTGGCTTTTTTTAGGACAAATCAGACTAATTGTGACAAAATGCTGGTTATCTCTGGAAAAACAATTAAATTCCTTCGATTACATTTAAGGTAAAATGTGCTTAGCAGCGTAAAGAGGCTGGATAATGGGGGAAATCGCCCCAGAGTGGCATGTAGGACTGCCTGGATCGATATCCTATTATCGAATTGTGCATATCTCTTTCAAGCACCTTGCAAACTCTTTCCTAACATCTAAATTATAGGGTCAAAATTCGGATAATTACTCGATTAAAACCTATTACACTTATTAGGGCTCGCTATTGATCGGGAATTGCATTCGACCCAAGCTCTAGATTGCTTTTTCTCTTTCTGGGTCCAAATATCCCAAGTTTGTCACCTCTAAACCCCGCGGCTCCGGGGACAGCGGAGCGCTCCGGGCAGTGGCAGCTCCGGGAGCGGTGCGGGGAGCGGTTCGCGGCCCGAGCGCGGAGCGGGGCCGGGGAGAAACTTCTTGGGAAGGGGAAAATGATTTCTGCGTCTGGGCGGGGAGAAGGGACTCCGAGCTCTCCCATCCCACCACGGCGCGACTCTTTCCGTTAAATTAAGCAGAGAAAGCGCTCTGGAATTTTTTGCAGCCCCAGTCTATCAGAGCGGGAGTGATTCTAATTCCGAAAGCAAAAGCGGAGCGGAGCGTTGATGGAATTCCAAAGAGATTTTTTTTTTTTTTTTTTGAAGTAGTCTGTACCCGAGGTAATTCTTCGTCTAAGCTCATCCGACTTTTGTCATAGCAAATAGATCTGCGCGATCCGAAAGACGGACGAGGTGAGCCTATCGCTAATCTCGCACTTTTATCTCCAGACAAGGAGAGAAATGCAATGCCATCACTTCTCTAACAGCAAACAGAGCGGGGATCCGCGGCCGCTGCGTGCGTTCGGCCCTCACGCGTTAACGTTGTCACAAACAGAGCCGGGACTGCTTCAAATCGCCAAACTTAATTCTCCTCTTCCCTTCCCCCTCTCCCTCCCGTAATTAACAGCAGCCCCGGCACTGCTTGGATTTAGGAGAGGTGTTCCGAAAAGCAGCCGTAGTGCCGACAGCGGAAAGGTGAGGGCTGCTGGCAAAAGGAGAGTGGATGGAACGGGGCGCTCGGAGAACTGCGCGGTCCGAGGAAAAACTCCGCATTCAGTTCACATTCAGCATCTTCCGAGCACAAAACCACAACTGCGGCGTCCATCTCCGTCACGAAAAGCACCCGTTCTACATTTTTTTCTGCTTAAAGGAAATTGTAGCAGCTTAAATAGAGCCGCGGACGGGATTTCCTAATTTACCGGAATAAATAAACTCCCGGACCGGGACCGGGCAGTTCAACGGGCGTGGAAACCGCCACGCACACAGATACACGCACTGCTTGTGTATTGCTGGGGCCAAAATGGCACACGACGGTGTGAAATAAGTTGAACAGGTCGTGGGACAGCCGTCCTCACGCACGGTGTCGGATGGGGGAAGCCGATCCCATCCGCACGGCTGTGCGGCGGCGGTCGGGTGGGTTCGCTCTTCACTTTTTGCTTTGATCAGGAAGCTGGAAAGGACTCGAAACAAACCCGCATTATTAAGGGATGTTTTCCGGGTAAAGTGGGTTACACAAACTTCTCTGCCCCTTTTTCTCCCCGAGCCAGCCAGAGCCGACGTCAAGCCAAAATCAGCTCCTTCAACAGACATCATTTTAAAAACACCCTTAGGCTATTGGTGAGGGTCCGGTGCCAGGGTATGGACAGAGCAGGGCATGCACTAACGGGTTCAGTTTTGGGGGCGTTAAAACCGACTAAAACACCACGGGGTAAGGGTGACAGATGAGCGATCCACTTTATCTCGCACACCTCGGTTAACCGAGTACAACGAGCCTTCAGCTCGGGATCTCCCGGAGCTGCGACCGCGTTGCAGGTCCGAGAGGAGGGAAGCAGAGGGGTGCCTAAAACCCGCGGATGAAGGGCTGCGGCTGTGGCCCTGAGCCCCCGGTGTTTCCGACAGCGCCGTGGCCCCGCGGCACGTTGCGGGCAGCGCTCTCCTGCCGGCAGCCGGAGCAGCCCGACGGGATGAGGAGGCGGCTCTCCCGAAAACGCCTTTTCCTTCCAGGCTTCGCAATGACGGAACCATCAGCAGAAGTCCGATAGCCTTAAATATCGGATAATTGAGCCTGTTCTCCAATGAAGACCGTTAATTGGAGCGTCCTATAAACCCAAATAAATTAAATGACCGTTAACTAGTTTGTACATTACACAAAATGAGTTTAATTAAGTTTGTATCTGCTCTGCTAATCAATACAAGTATTTACTCCTCTTTAATACTTCCATCTCACGAACTGACAAGAGGTCAAACCAGGCGGAGAAAGGGTTAAAAATGCCGGAGCAAAAGCCAGCAGCTCTCCCATCGGTGCGGACACTTCCCTAACTAAAACTGCTAAAAACGCTGACAGCCTCTCTGCCCTCCTCCCCAGGGCTGCTCACTCGGCTCAGGCCGCCTGCCCACCTCCCCATCCCTCGCGCTGCCCGAAAAGGGAGAGCGGTGCTGCGGGATCTGGCCCGCGGCTCCGGCACCACGGCGTTGCATCTCCGAAGGGCCTTTCTGGCCGTGTTTTGAGGATGAGGTTGGCCGCCGCACGGTGCCGGAGTCTGCCCGGCCAAAAGCTTCCCGGGCAGCGCGGCACCGTGCCGGCCCCAGAGCGCAGCCCCCAGCGCTGCCCATCAGTGGCAGCTCCGATACCAACCCCCGCCGCTTCCGAGCAGCTCCGAGCCTCGCACGCTACGAGCACAGGATATCCGCATCCCCACGTCGGGGTTCCCCCGTTCCCCTGTCCTAACGGCAGCAGCGGGGAGGCCGAGGGGCGTCGGGGCCGCGCGGGGTCGGGGCCGGGGCGGCTGGCTGAAGTCTAACGGCTGCTGTGTGTTTTGCGCAGAGGACGGCGAGCTCTACAAGGCCGAGGAGTGCGACCTGGACTACAGCAGCCGGCCGAGCCGCAGCCCCGACAGCGAGCTGCAGGACGACGAGGAGCTGTGCAGCGAGGAGAGCAGCAGCAGCGGCAGCACCGGCAGCGGCTCGGCGGCTCCCGGCGAGGCCGAGGCGGTCCCGCAGCACTCCGAGGCTCCCGAGGCGGCCGTCGGCCCTCCGCCCCCCCCGCCGCCGCCGCCCCAGCAGCCGCCGCCGTCCCAGCAGCCCGGCGGAGGGCAGCAGCAGCCCAAGCCCAAGAGGAAGCGCACGGGCTCGGACTCCAAGTCGGGCAAACCCCGGCGGGCGCGGACAGCTTTCACCTACGAGCAGCTGGTGGCGCTGGAGAACAAGTTCAAGTCCACGCGGTACCTGTCGGTGTGCGAGCGCCTCAACCTGGCGCTCTCGCTCAGCCTCACCGAGACGCAGGTGAAAATCTGGTTCCAGAACCGCCGCACCAAGTGGAAGAAGCAGAACCCGGGCGCCGACACCAGCGCGCCCACCGGCGGCGGCGGGGCGGGCGGCGGGGCGAGCGGGGCGCTGGGCGGAGGGGCGCTGCCGGGCGGCCTCAGTCCGCTCAGCCACTCGCCGCCCATGGGCAACCCGCTCTCCATGCACGGGCCCGGCAGCTACGCGGGTCACCCGGCCGGGGGTTTGGTGTGCGCCGCCCAGCTGCCCTTCCTGCCCAGTCCGGCCGTCCTCTCGCCCTTCGTGCTGGGCTCGCAGACTTACGGCGCTCCGGCTTTCTACACCCCCCACCTATAAGCGCACTCCGCCGCTTTCCCCCAGCCCTCAGCCCGCGCTGCCCTCCGTTGCTGAGGGGACCAGTCCGGCCCGACGGACCCCCTGCGGAAGCCCCTGCGGAGGGGCGCGGCGGCGGGCTGGGCTCTTACCTCAGCGCACGGAGCATTGCGGACCGGACCGGCGCAGCGCCGCGCGCGACGACCGAAGCCCCCTCGCCTGTAGGGCTTTGGGTTTCTTTCGTTTTTACGTTCTGCATTTCTGTATATTTCTGGTCGTTACGGAAAAAAAAAGAAAAAAAAAGAAAAAAAAAAGGAAAGGAAAAAAAAGTTTTAACTTTATAATTAATGTATAAGGGATGGGAATGACGGCGGGAAGATGATACAGAGAGCACTTTGTTTGCTGAACACTTTAACTCAATAAACGTGAAGGAGGAACCCGTGGTGCCGGCTGCTGCTTCCTGGCGGGGCTGCAGGAAAACGCCCACAAAAGGCAAAAGGGCCGATTCGGGGGTTTTGTTTCTCGTTGCGTTTACGCTGGGAACTGCGCCGCGTGTTTCCTATTCACAAACTTCGTTTTTTCTTCTAATGCAGAGGCCATTGCCCTTCCGTGTTCCCGTGGCCGTCCCTCGCCAACAGCCGACCTCCGCTCTGCAATGTTAGGACCACTCTCCCCCTCCCCCCCCCCCCCCCCCCCTCTTTTTTTTTTTTCCTTTTTTTTTTTTCTCTCTGTCCGTTGACGGATAGTCCGATATTTTGGCTTTGTGTAAATAGAACAAACCGGTTCTTTCGCTCATATCCCGGCCCTTGAGCAAATAAAACAATCTTCCCATCGCGCCTCCGCTGATGATTTTGAAAATAGTATCAATTCTATCACCCTTATTTTATTTCTTCTTAATTGCAAAGCCGGACCGCTTCCTCCACCCCGAACGGGCTGCAGGGACCTCATTCCCCATGTAATCCCAAAGTTCGTACGGAAGGGAACTCCCGATTCCCACTGTTGTGTCTGGATTTTGTTTGTTTTATTTTTCAGCTCAGAAACGTGACGGCTGCTCTCCTAAGGTAACTTTACGAATCCGACTTTTCCTCGGGTGATTTTAAGGAGCTCTTACAGAACATCCCAGCCGCTGGCAGCCGCGCTGCCTTCCGTCCGTCCTCCCTCGCAAGGAGCCGAGCGGCTGGGCGGGAACGCGGCGCCGCGGTGCGTCCGGCAGGGGGCGCTATAATGCGGGAGGGCCCGGCCTCAGCGCCAGGGAAGGTTCGGCACCTCGCCCTGTTCCAAGAGTTCATCTCTCGACCTTCAGAACCGTGCGAACCCGTTTGCGTTTGGTGATAAGTGTTGTGATAAAAAGTGTTCCGAAGTAAGTTTTCAGTGAGAACGCTACAAGGGTTCAAGGCCAGGCTAAATGTGGCTCTGGGCAGCCGGGTCTGGTGGGTGGTGACCCTGCACATAGCAGGGGGTTGAAACTAGATGATCATTGTGGTCCTTTTCAACCCAGGCCATCCTATGATTCTCTGATAAGGGTTGCTTGGAGCACAGCTCTCAACTGACAGGAGAAAAACAGACGAACTGGGAAGGGGTCGCTGAGAAAACTTGTCAAACCAACCTGTTGCTGACCAGGTCTGAGCAAATGCTACTAGTGCTGGTGTTTGTAGCTCAGATGGGGTTTCATTAGAGAAAAAAATAGCTTCATTAAGAGAAATAGCAAACACAGAGGGATCTCCAAGCAGCTCCTCTAGCTGAAAAGTATTCCAGCGCTAAATGGGAAACGTTCGGAGCTCTGGAGCAGATGATTTTCCTGCTCTGAGTCACTTAGCCTCCTGCCAGCAAAACCTGTCTGTGTGAGCGTTATTACTCACAGCTGCTGGAGGAAGGAGTCAGCCTGAGATTCGCAGTCATTAAATCCATCTTAACAAGGCTTCTCACATTTTAAGGCAATGCTGAAAACAGACTCTGAGGGGTATTTCTTAGCATTGGTTAGGAAGTTATTGACAATTCTTGCTTGGATGTCTCATCCAGTTGATGTTCTGCACATAGAAGTCAATACAAAAACCAAAAAGCCTTGGCTGTAGCAGAGCTTTCCCAGCACACAGACTGTGTACCATGTAGTCAGTCTTAAGTCACAGCCCACACCTACAGGCCTTTTAGAGTATGAGCAGGAGCAGTGCCGAAGATTAAGTTCTCAGATGGTGCTCCCTGGACCACTGTCCTGTAACCAGGCTGTGTGCCTGCCAGGGAGAAGCTTGGTGGTATCCGCGTGGGGCTTTGGTTCAGAAACATCCCTTGTGTAAATGTTCAGCAACTGGTGCCAGATGCTCCCACCTGTTTGAATGTCCTAACTTCATTGCCCATGTCCCTGCCCCTGCACATTTTTAAATAAATTCCCACAAAACTCAATGTTAAGACTAGACATTAGGAAGAAATTCTTTACTGTGAGGATGGTGAGACACCGGAACAGGTTGCCCAGAGTGGCTGTGGATGCTTCCACCCTGGAGGTGTTCAGTGCCAGGCTGGATGGGGCTGTTAGCAGCCTGGTCTAGAGGGAGGTGTCCCTTCCTATAGCAGAGGGGTGGAACTACATGATTTTAAACGTCCCTTCCAATCCAAACCATTCTATGATTCTATGACTCAGTTAAATCCAAGGTTGCAAGCCTGTTTTGTGAGACACGATTCAGACACTAATTGCATCTTACCACTGTTTACCGTGTTTGTGACAGAATTAAACAGAAAGAGAAGGAATCTGCATCTATTTTGTCTTGTTCTGAATATTCCTGCTTATATAGAACAGGTGTTAATGTTCACAGAATAAATTGCATTAAATATCTTAAGAACAAATAAGAGCAAAAGCAAACAAGTACAGATCTGCTTCAAGTAACTGGGAGAGAACTCAAAACATTTTGAAATATTTTCTCTCATTGCTTACACACCATAGCTGATGAAATAATATAAGATTCATTAGAGACCAGTCTTTTATATTTCCTCACCACAAAAAAAAAAAAAAGAAAAAAAAAAAAGAAAAAAGTGCCATTCTGGTTTTAGATGAGATTTTTTTTTCATATACTGTAAACCCTCTGTTTGAGGCTGAACTTGCAGTCGCATTTCACATTTCTGCTCATACACTAAATAAGCAAAATGTTAATTTTTCCATACAAAACTTCATTTAAATTATTTCCTGAACAATACATGGTTATGCACAGGGGGCAAACATCCCTACCTCATGTATTACATATGTAAAATAGTCCTGCTCTAACATAGACATATTTAACTTAAATTCTCATTTAAGTTTTACAGTGTGTGGGCAGTTCTTGAGATTGTGACTCAAAGGGTAAGCAAAAAAGCACAGCTATTCTAGAGCCTGTTTTATCTACTCTAAGAGTAGATAAAACATTTTAAATTATATTTGAAGATCTGCCAGACTCTGGGAATTTTACACAGATCAGACTGGACACTGAACATGAAGGAGACAAGCAAGTAAACAAATGCAATCCTAACAAGTTTTTCTCACAAGGTGGGTTTACATAAACTATTTTCTTCTCTACCTGATGCACTTCTGTAAGCTTTTTGTTTGTTTCTGACCTTCCTGTTCTGCACATGGTCACATTACCTGCACAACTTGGGGGACAGAATGATGGCTGTCACGGTGAAAATAACCCTGGCAGGAAGAGCCCTTTCTCCATGTCTGACACTGTATGACAGGCACATGGATTCATCATACAAAAAAAGCCTCAAAGCAATGCTTGAGCTTATCCGAGCATTAGAAATCTAGAGCTGATAAGACTACAGTGCCCATTCAGGAGAAATCCTCTGCATGCACCCTGAACCTATAGGAAAACACCAAGGACACAGACCAACTCATGTCCAGGACCCAGAAGTCTGGGCATGCAGGTTCAGGCAATGTGACAAACATCTGCCAAGTCCAGTATATGATTTACTAATTTAAACTTGGTGTATGACAGATCTTTAGCTAGTTAAAACCAACACCCCACCTTAAGTGTTAGACTTCATTTTAAAAATATCACTATCTTCTATATTTTCTTCTCTGCACTGTCACAAACCAGTGACATTATACAGAAGCAGTCAGTGAGAGCTGACACTGCAACAAAGAACTGCAAGTTACAGAAATACGTGTGAGAAGACGATTGACACAATAAAGATTCACCCCTTTTATAATCTACTGCTTTCCCAGTACAGAAAAAGAAATCTAGCCTTACTACATGTATTTCAATTAATGCCCAATTCCTGTTTGTTTTACAACCACAGATTCTTTACAAGGGTGGATAGTGATAGGACAAGGGGGAATGGTTTTAAACTGAGACAGAGGAGGTTTAGGTCAGATATTAGGAGGAAGTTTTTCACACAGAGGCTGGTGAGGCACTGGAACAGGTTGCCCAAGGAGGCTGTGGATGCCCCATCCCTGGAGGCATTCAAGGCCAGGCTGGATGTGGCTCTGGGCAGCCTGGTGTGCTGGTTGGTGACCCTGCACACAGCAGAGGGTTGGAACTGGATGATCATTGTGGTCCTTTTGAACCCAGGACATTCTGTGATTCTATAACACACAGTGGAAGAGCCTGCCCTGCACAGCTGAGCTCAGAGAGACTTCCCCATCCTTCCACCTTACCATAGGTAGGGTGACAAGCTTTATTTCTTCTGAGTTGATCCCTAGAGACTGCATAGGGGAAGAAAAGCACAGGAGCATTTTGATGGGCTGCTGGTATGGCTTTGCAACTGGTTGTTGATGTACAGTGCTAATAGCAAACTGCCCTAGTTAAGATCTATTGAAGATTTGGTAATGTTTTAAGAATGTTTGGAACTTAAAGGACTCAATGCACCTTGTAGTTAAGTGTTTGGATGAAATACTGTATTTGCTTTGCGCATTCCTGATCACGCTTCCACTTTCCCCTTCTTCAGGATTCAGGAAAATAAAGGCTCATGCCCACTTGGAAGCAATATTGAATTTCAGGGCTCAGAACTGCGTGTGGCAAATCTCCTCCTGGTGCTGTTAGCATTCAAGTGACAAAAATGCTATTACAGAAAATCAAAGATATCCAAAAGCAATTTCCAAACAAGCAGAATTGTGTATTATGTTTCGATATATCTTTTATAGTGTGTGTGAATAAGAGTGGATCCATAATGGCATTATAAATATAGCAAATTAATGGTGGATGCAATGCCAACACCTTGTCATTATGCAAATTGCAGCGTTGGCAGAAATGGTTATCCAGCAATCCCTTGCAAAGAAACCGGATGCCTAATGCTGTTTCATTACATCTAAACTAATTAGTACCGTATTTAAACAATTTTAACAATCTTTTTCCTTAACCCCTTGACAAAAGTGACTCCTGCTGTTAATGTAAAAGTGTAATGAGCACTTTGTAGCTGGGCAGTAACAGGCAGATAAGCAAAGGCACGTCTACTGCTCTTGGAAAGAACATGGCTGAGCTTAAATTAAAAAAAAATATATTTCACATATCGATGCTGGTATTATAGGTCTGCTAGCTCAGGGAGGAGTTTCTGCTGCAGCAACTTAGGATCAGGCATTGAAGTACCATCATCAGCAACAGCTGAGCTTGCAGGAAAGGTTCAACAGGAGTACAATTTAATTCTCCACTTGATCTGTTTTGAAGGGAGAGGAGAGAAAGCATCAACTCAGAAACCTGAGTAATTACTAACTTTATCTCCTTCTTTTCCTTCAGAAACAGCACCTGAAGCTAGAACAGCAATAATCTTTTCCCATAGGTCATAATTTGCCCATGTGCTAGACAGGCCCATCTACATGTGTTTTCTAGGGGATGTGTTTGGGGATCTCTAGCATCAATTTCAGCTGAAGGAGTCATCAGTGTTGCTGGATGGAGAGGGTCCAGGCTGTTCCTGATCAAGGCTGCTGCTCAAAGCACTTTGCTTATGGTGCTTTCTACATTCTTCCTTAAGTCCTCCAACATCTATAGAGGATTTTGTAATAGAAAGGACCATAGTCACATTCAAGGATGCTCCAAGTGCTCTGAATGTAACAACAGGCTCTATTTTCTCCATTTAGCCATCTTTGTCAGTAATTCTCATCAGCAGCCTCATCCCACCACCTGCCAGGTGTTGATTTGCAATACTGATATGGCACAGCTGCATGACCTTGGGTGTGACTGCCATGAAATCAGCTGAACTGGAAGAGATGTAAGAAAGAACAGTTTGCCTAGAGAGGTGGTGGAAGCACCATTCTTGGAGATATTCAAGGTTAGGCTGGACCAGGCTCTGAGAGAAGGAAGTTTTTCACACAGAGGGTGGTGACGCACTGGAACAGGTTGCACAGAGGCTGTGGATGCCCCATCCCTGGAGGCATTCAAGGCCAGGCTGAATGTGGCTCTGGGCAGCCTGGTCTGATGGTTGGTGACCCTGCACACAGCAGGGGGTTGAAACTTGATCATTGTAGTCCTTTTCAACCCAGACCATTCTATGATTAACCTGATCTTGCTGTAGGTGCCCCTATTTACTGTGGGGGAGTTGGACTAGATGACCTTTAAAGGTCCCTTTCAACTCAGAAGATTCTGTGAAGTCTCCATCCTTCAGTTTGTGGAGAAGCTATGCTTTGGTAAAGTCCTTTTGCTGAGCTGAGCTGTTCTGTGCTTGGCTTTGTACCTTACCTGCTGCGTCCCTAGCTGACTTGACTCCCGACCTGCCTTTTATCATGATGAACTGTCAGGTAAGCTCTAGGTGTTGACTGGTTCTGGTTACTGTGATGAAGGACCCTGCTCTTTCTGCCTTGTTGCCTTCTGCTTCTGGTTTACCTCTCCCTGATGCCTAGAACCTATCCTATCCAATGCTTCTCAACTTCCAATATGGATATTGCTGAGCACTGTTAGCTCTAAAGTGTTGTCCTCAGGGCAGCACATAGTGAAGGACACCCCTTCAGGCTTCCAAACACATGAAGTTGTTTTGTCCTCGCAAGACACTGTTAATTACTTTCTTCAAATGTCTTAAAACCAACACGGAGAAATTGCTTTCCAGTAGTTGTCACAGTAGTACCTTTCTCACAAAGCCCTCAGGGCTGATCTTCTAGCCAATGACCACTATCACTGTGAGCAGACTCTTGCCTGAATCTAAGATGCTTAGCAGTATTTTTCATGGGCAGGTGTGTAGGGATGGGGATGAGGATCCAGCCCCAACATAGGGACTGTGGTTAAGTCTAGAAGGCTCAATTCTTTATTTTTTCCTTCTGGTTGGTCTCCTATGCAAGGCGTATTTTGCTCCATTGGGTTGAGTTTCAGCTTCCATAGGAGAATGAGTGATGGGAACTGTCTCCTGGATGTGTGCTCCAGCACTTTAGCTTTCAAGTGTATGATTCCCACTGCCTCTTTAAAAGCAAATATTAAGGTATGCGTTTGGTTGCTGTGAAAATGCACATGAGATCAAACCTTCCTAAATGCTCATCTTTTCTTTTTTTCTTTTTTTCTTTTCCCTTAGTCTTGCTAGGTTTAAACCAGAACTTTGGCTTAGATCTGAAGTCCAGTGACACCCACAGCAGGTCAGACCTTGAGTCCAACTTTCAGCAGTGTTTTGGCTGTGTTTCTAGGCTTAGGAACCTAGACATCCTCTGGGACACTTTGCAAATGGTTCATTTCTATGTTATTGGCATTCAGATTATCCTGTAATGGCATGGTATTTTTCAGCATGGTAGTATCATTTCAAAAGGCATGGCTTTAATGACTCATTTTCATCACCTAAGTGCTGCCAAAACATCCAGATGTTCTTACCTTCTGTGATGTGTACTCTATGAGGACGTTTCTATCTCCATGATTACAATCGTTAATTAATAGCACTGGATGAGCCATGAACAGTGAAGTGTTTTCATGGGTATGAAACACCATCAGATGGCTATCTCTGCTGCTGAACTACTCCACTGCATGCTAAATTAGGCTTTTGTTTGCTAGGTTCCTGAGATTCAGCATTTCTTGTCTCTGGCTAGCAGCTCTTTATAATAAGGAACAACCTTATCGGCCACTTTCACAGTGCTTTAATTTGAACTTTTTTTTTTTTTTTTTTTTTTAATTTTCTTTTGTTTTCCTTAATGTCATCTTGAACATACAGCTGCCACCAACCTACAGATTGTTTTACACAGTATGATACATTGTCCATGCA
Organism: Tetrao urogallus; assembly: GCF_951394365.1. Classification (NCBI taxonomy): domain Eukaryota; kingdom Metazoa; phylum Chordata; class Aves; order Galliformes; family Phasianidae; genus Tetrao; species Tetrao urogallus. The sequence continues at coordinate 64,492,188 of NC_136817.1, forward strand.
GAACCAAATCCTGTGTTTTTCTTATTTAAGTATATACAATTTAAGAGCATTTAAGGGTCACACTTTTCTAATAGAATTTTTCAGCAAATCCTGAAGTAAGTTTTGATAATAAAACTGGAAGTTATCATGTAAGAGGTGAGCATGGCCCCATCATTCTGTATCAGTAACTTCAGAGAGATGTGCTCTTATTTTGCTCAAACTTCATACCAAACCTGTTTGTCACTGTGCTCTCTATTAGAGGTCAGTGCCTTCATTCCCACCTTCATCAGCACCAAATTTATACATGCTAGTTTCTTCCTTTTGAGTTTTTACTTGCCAGATGCAATCATGCTCTACTAAGAATAAGCATGGAGAAGTTCTTGCTTTCTGATACCACTGGTGATAGATGTCTTTATTTTTTTTTTCTCCATCAGAGCCACAGATGAACCCAGAAAAAGCTCTTAAATTGCACTGAATTATGTCTGACCAGTTCTAATGAGGATGTTTACAAAGGCAAAATCTGTTGTATGTATACTCCTAAAAGTGGAACTTGGCAAAGCCTTTGAGTAAATGAGGCAATAATTAATATGGGAAGGGAAGCATGTGTTTCTTCAAGCACTATGGATGAAGGGAAGATCCTTAATGGTACAAAGATCAGGCTAACATAAAGGTAGAGTTAAGGAGGCAGTGCATTTGATGTGCACTTCTGAGTAGCCAGTTGTCTCTCCTGCTTCAAGGCCAAAACATGAAGAAACACTTCATACCCAAGTGGGTGTAGAAATCCTTGTCACTAACTGAAGAACAAAATCCTTGCCTCAAAACAAGAATAAAGAAGTTTCAGCTGATAATTCTAGAACTCATACGACTCTTAAGAAGCATTGTAGATGAGTATAATTTGCTTGGCATATTTTCTCACAGCTTTAAACCATTCCTTTTTCTAATCTTGGTCATGAGAGCTTTTTGTTTTACTGAAAACTCAAAGTGGAAACTCTATGAGCTGAAGTATGCCCACTGTTTCCCAGAAGCTTGCTTGTGCTGATACTTCATGACAAAGGTTGCGTGTCACCGTTTCTCCCCTTTTTTTTTTTACAGAGATCAGTAGAAACACACCTATACAAATGAAGACCTTCAGTCTGTGCAGGCTCAAAAGTCTCCAACAATGGAACTACTCTCATAAATATTAATATCTCCAAGACCAAGAACTTTCATATAGACTATTTTGTAATATCAGTGTCCATTGAGCTACATTGCATTCAAGTACGTGAGCTCTGCTGTTTTTTGTTTTTTGTCTTTGCCAATAAATAAAACCAGTTGATCAGTTGATTCAGCTGATCTGGTGATGAGTACCATCCTAGCCTGTGCTTTCAGCTGCAACCTTCGCTGTTAGCTAGATGGCCAGTAGACACAGCTTTGGTTTCCAGTGCAGTATATAACTAAGAAATTCTTGCTTTAACAGCTGCTATTTATTATTTGTCATAGTGTAGAAGTATTCTTCTAAATATGTGTTGGAGAGAAAAAAGTCTTCCAAACTGCAAAGATCTGGAAGATTAAATAATCATTGCTTGCTTTCTTAGCAGTACTTGTGCAAGTCAACAGATACATGGCAGAGCTGTAAATCAGCTCTTGTCTGAGGTAGTCAAAACCTACACAGGATTTCATTTTAAATTCCTAGGGAGTCTCTTGCTGTACAAGGAAGTATCTCAAGCAGGTGAGTAACTACACTGGTGCTGTAGAGAATCCATTCTAACTTGTGTTCTGTGTTTTACTGAAGACTTCTACTTTCCTTTTGAAATTCAGTTCAAACACTATCTTCCTTGATACTCCCAACTTCCTTCACTGATAAAGCTGTCTGAAACCTCACAGGAGCACAACCAGTCAGTGTTCATTTCATTTAATTCTACTCCTGACATGATGATGATAGCCAGCAAAGCAGTTATGAGAGATTGAGCTAAACACTGTCAATAATAAGCCCCACAGACACCAAGCACCTGGATCCAATGTGTTAAAAGAATTCAGGTGTTTGTGTGCCTTTAGGTCCCTGCATGCACTCCTAGGATTGAAACTAACGTAACTTCAACTGTTTTTTTTTTTTTTTTAACTGACTGAAGTCAGGCAGTTCACTTACTCAGTAAGCCACCTGAGTAATTTTCTTAAAAAACCTTATGTAATGCAGCTTTTTTGGCATCTCTTAAACTCCAGCACATTTTAACTATCTCCACAACTTATAACGTGCTTTCCAAACTCATTTCAGAAAGATAGGGGAAAGACAAGAAGGAGATCAAGACCAACTTAATTTCAGCTTCTACACAGATGCCACAGTTGCTGAGTTTGAAATGGCTTGTAAACCTGCTGAAATCAAATTGGTGTCTTCTGATCATGAATGTGTTTGGCTTTTTCCAGTTCATGTGCAAGAAGCCTTCAGAGGTGCTAGAGCTAGGGGGCTGCTTGATGTAGTAGTCTTTCTAGAATGTAAGGCTGAGAAAATAGCCTGCATGTTACCACCTCGAGTGAAAATCAAACTGTTTCTAAGGCATCTTTCTGAAGGTATGAAAGTCAAGGCAAACCACAACTGTGCTGGCAAACAATGTGTAAATGACACTGGTCCCTTAGGAAGGCAAAAAGGCCCTGAACATCTTACTCAGAGTATGCAGAAGTCATAAAATAAGTTCTATTTCAGGTAAATTTCCAATACTTATGACTAAGTGTATTAAGTCCATTATGTACTATCACATCTTTGCCAAAATTCATGTTAATTGTAAAATAAATTAGAAATTAAAAACACTTTAAAAAGTAATCCCAGTAAAAATTCACACAGCACAGTATTTCAAACACGGAGGCCTGTGCTAAAGCTTTGTACAGTTGCACTTTTGTTCATCTTCTTTGCATTTTGCTACAACTTAATTCAGTGCGTAGTTAAACTGGTTGGCAAACTTCTCATGCTTTCTTTGGTCCATCTGATTCATTGCTTTCACCACTCGTTTGACAGCACCTCTGCAAGAGAAACAAAAAATATATAAAGGCTCTTGTATTGATTCTATGGAATCTCAGATTATTTATAAATGTTGAGGGAAAAATGAACTAAGATAAATTGCCATCAGGCCTGTGAATGCTGCACTGGAGTTGAACACAGTCTTGTTAACCAAATTAGCTGTAGCAATACAAATAGTTTAATTCGGCAATGATTTTATTAGCAGGAGTAAACCAATCTAAAGCTTTTCAGTTTAATAGCTGTCTATTCTATCTTCTTAGTGCTATTTTCTGATAGTCACATGTAAACTTGATTTGCAAAAGCATCTATCCTTTCTACAGGTTAAAAAAAAAACCAACAACTAAAAATACCTAACAGGATGAAAAAACTAAACTAATACTCAGAAACACCTACCAACTATAACCTGCAAAATCTAGAATGTTTTCACAAGGGAAAGTTTAACTGTAACTTATTTAGCAACTTCCTTCCAAAGTTCCTAAAAATCAGTTTTATCAGCTGTACGAAGAGTACCTTACTTACGCCTCCTTACTGCTGAGCAACAACTGTTTCATCTGTGAGCACAACACGATTTGAAGGAAACAGCAGAGAGAATGTCATATGCAGAGAGAAATTAACATTGCAGAGCTTTAGTGGGAAGGCAGCAGTAGCAATCAAGAGAATGCTGTGTGTATCTGTCTCTACAAAAACCTTTGAAAGGTACAGTGCACAGCTAAGTAGGGGATGCCCAAGGTATTTTATTCTTCAGTGGACTCCAGACTGCCAATTTTTATTAGTTACTTGAGCATTTCTGCTAGAAGCACCTAAAACAGCTGAGACTGATACTTGCAGGTATGTCATCACACTGCCACTGTTTCTGGGAAAGGAAGTCATCTGCCACTCCTCTCTGTAAAGATCTCAGTGTTCTGCTGCTCAGAAAGGTACGTCAGCTAAGGGCTTCGTCTGAGGGACTCCATCCAGTTTAAGGATGTGGCACTGATTGATGTCTCCATTTATACTCTAGAAATACAGTCTGCCTGTTCCTTCACTCAAAGTGGATGGTTTCAAGTCTGTTAGCCTCCACACTATTGCAGTCTGCCTTTCTGTGCTGATGCTGCAGGGTGGCTGGTAGAATGAGAAAAAGGCATCCACCAGGTGATGTGACCCTTCTCAGGATCAGGTCTACACACTACTACAGCTCTGCTCCCCTGGTTACCTCTGAGGCAATCTGACTTTTGTTGTAACTAACTGTTCCCTTTAATGGTTTAACTTTAAGAGCTATTTTGAAACATCTGAAAACAGAGGATACCTCTCATTAGTGGTTCTAAATAGCAGGATTAAAGATTTTCTCAGCAGCAACTGTAATCAAAGCTAGCATTCTGAAAAAAAACAAACCCTTGAAAGTGGGTTTCTTTTAACAAAATTCTGCCAATAAAGTTAACAGAGTAGAGAAAACATGGTCATGGTTTTGCTCTTCAAATATTGCCTAATTGGTAGGAGAAAAGTGAGCCTTTAGCAGTGGTGAGTGGCCTTGCCACTTTCATGTCATGTAGTTTTTACATTAGCACCCCTGGATTGTGTGATACTGTAAATGAAATGAGATCCCACTTTGATGATCTCTGTGCAATTTCACTTAACTTTATTGGCAGATGAGAGCCTTGGTTTATCACCTATACATTTCAAGTAATTTGGGGTTGTTATAAGGAGTCAAGGTTATCATCTTGTTTAGTGCTGCAAAGCATGAAACCTATTAAAACATGACAGGTTTGATTCCCTATACCTGGCACTACCACACACTCATAATCATTAGCACAGAGCAGAGTAAACCAAAAACAGTTTTTGAAATTTATTTCATTAAAGCTGATATCAAATTCATATTATTACAACAGCATGGTTTTCGACTTTAAGATCAAGTAACATGAAACTGTCACAGATAGGATTTACTTTGTAATTGAAATCAACATGGATTTAGCCCTGTTATACCTACTGCATCATAAAAGGGAAAACTGAATTCAAACAAATATTATTTTGGATGCTGTTCAAGTCATACAATATATTTAGGGAATAGTCACTAATGATTTAATATTTTTGCTTTTTTGACTTAACAACCTTCCTCTATTCACTTTGCTTTGACTACTTCAGTTTTAACAACTTTAAGTAATTGCAGCTGCTTCCCTTCTGATGAAGACCATAGCATGCTCAGACAAGTTTTTGTTGCAGCCAGACCTAACCAAGACTACGTACAAGAAACAGTGCAGGAGAGCTGGCCTATGGTGCTACTAAATATTCTAAAACCTATTCCGCTTGTAGGGGGGTTGTGGACTCCCACTTGCATCTGAGCCAGCCTGCTTCAATTTTTTTTCTCATGAATGCCTATGTAAGTCATGAACACATCTTTGCCAAAAATGTTTAAATGCCAAAGAGCATCCATGGGGATAGCATGGGGTATTTTCCAGAAGTAAATTGCTTCAGAATGATAAAAAAAGTAGTTCCATCTGTAGAGTCATAAAATTAAGCAAACACATTTCTACAAGGCCCATGTTTCCTGCAGTTACTGGAGTTATCGGAATTAATTAGTGGTCCCTAAATAACAGTAGCTTGAAGCATTTCAGCAACGCAGGTTCATGTTTTTACTACTGTAGGTCTGGAGGTACAGAGTTAACTGACAATGTCTTGAATTTCAACATTGAGACTTGTTAGAATTTAAGCATCACATTCACAAACCTGTTTTGGGAGAGGAAGACATCCTGCAAACCACTTTGGTGCCATGCTTGGAATAGCAGCCCTGTGCTACTTGACTGCTTTTCTGTAATATCCTTCCTTCAGTGGAATCATGCTACTTACAAACTACGTGAGTTTCAAAACTCCATTTACCTTGAGCCAGCAAGTTGTGTGAATGTCAAGGGCAAAGCGTTAGAATACTCAATCTATCCCTTGAATGGTTACCTCAGGGAAGCCGAGCTTTCTTGCAAATAAATAGCTATTGGTTGCATTTTTGAAAAGTAAGGTTGAGGGTGCATAAATAATCATGTGCATTAGTGCCTAGCCTTCAACATGTGGAAGTTATGATTATGTTAGGTTCTTAACATTTCTGAGTATTTGCTGCTTTCCAATCCAAGTATTTTCCACTGTTTGCACTTGTGCAGAGCGGAAAGGGAGAAGCACTGACAGTGCTACGATGTGAGCAACACTGTACCACAAGGATCTGAATATTTTTCTTGACTGTGTTCTCAGTAAAGGAGAAGAAAATGCATTAGCAGTATCTCTCTGAATAATACAGACAAAGAATTGCTGTGTGTGCACTGTACTGGGAAGCACTGCACAGACTGAGCTACAAATTTAATACACACGAGAGCAAGAGAAGACACACAGGAGCAAAGAAGTTCAGGAAAGTTTGTGGAGGTCTCTGAAAAGCTTGAGGGCAACCACATGGGAAAAGCCAAGATTTCAGACACACACTTTTATTACAGTTCTGCTTAGGACAACCCATTTCAGGCTTTCAAGAAGAAAAAAAAAAGCTTTGTTCTCACTTCATCTATGCTACTACAGTGTGTCTGGTTTGTAAATTGTGTCACTCTTTCCACATCCAATGCTTTCTGTATGCATGCAGTAGCATCCATCCATCCATTAACAAATGTTCATCCAAAGAAGACACTACAACAATTACAGGCTAAAATAGATGAAAATGATGACAAAAATAATAGGAAAATTTTATAAATTAGCTGCAAATCATACTCTAAGAAATAACCTCTGTCACCTGGTTTTTACTCTCCAGCAGCACAAAAGGCATTTGTGCTCTTCCACTGGCAAAGGAAGCTGTTTATTGTGTAGAAACAAAAATACCACTAAAATAAAGGGAAACAATAATTTAGCAAGCTTTTGAAAACATAAGTATCTTACTTATTGAAGACTATCTTCTCAAGCCGGGAACGAGCAGTGTTAGCCTGCTGCTTCAGGTCTGTCAGATTTGGGTATTTCTTCTTCCCTTTCTTTTTTCCTCCTCTCCCATTATTTTTAGAGGAACCAAGATCCACTCCCGTGGCTGCTTCGACTTCTCTCATGAATTCTGGATCCCGCCACTCTGTTCATAAGAAAAACCAGGCACTTTGAAAATTCGAGCCTAAGCAGAATTTGCAGCCTTACCTAAGGCAAAGGCTCTTGTCGCCCCTAGGCAAGGGCAGAGTCAGTGCTTTAAGTTGTGTACATGAAGGGAGAGGAGGATAAAGCAGTTAGTCAAAACCACAGACCTTGATAAAAAAGCCCTGCCAGTCTGGGATCAGTATCTATTATTACCTGCTATAGATAAAACTGTTCTGTATGAAGACTTAAGCTTTTACAGCAACACAGTTTCAAGGAAAATATTCCATGCAGGAGAGCTGACATAAACACAGCAATCATTATTTAGGAACTGAACAAAGTGCCAACAATGTAGCTGTGGAACTTATTTTCAGGAATAAATTCTGAAAAAAAAGCTTAAAAATGAAAAATATGGAGTTTGTCAATTTTAGAGCAGAATAACAGCTAACTACCTATATAAAATATTATAAAATAGCAATATTGTAACATTTCTGCATTTGATTTTATTTGCTTCAAAATGTAACTGGCATCTGACATGTAATTCTTGAATAAGACATGACCTTGTTGCCATAAGCCCAATTTTGCATCTGAAAGGGTCACTCTTTCTAACTATACCACGCTTCATCAGATTTATTATTTAAATCAGGTTTCTTGACAATAGCCCATGTGAACGTCTTTCTTCAAAAACTTGTTTTACAGTTCTATAAAATCCTTAATGCTTCAGAATCCAACCCCACTAAGTGAATTCTGAGCACAGTAGTCACCATGGGAATAAGCATAAATGAATTAGACTGTAAATTGGAGGAAGCACTTATCTTTCATCATTAGCACAGTTTTGCACACCAGTACAAGAATGAAAGATAAAAGCAGCAGTAAGTAAACATGTGGCCACAGGACAGTCAGTTTTTCTACCTGGAGATATCTATGTAAACTCAAGAAAATGGCACCACTTTATAAACATGTTGAGCATTTAGTTTGAGAGTGCTGTTACCCACACAGCATGAAAGTCAAAATTCCTTGTTTTAATAACCAGCCATTTGTCATATAGATTCAAGTAAGTCAGCAGAAACTGTAGAAACTGACCAAACTTCTACTCTCATTTAACATCTTTGGGAAAATGTACAGCTCTAAATGACAATTTCACTTATGTCCAAAACATGACAAATACTGCTAACAGTTTGAGAAGGCCAGAGGTACTTCAGAATGCAGTGCTTAGGAATCCCAGAGCTATTTGCCAAAGTTATTTGCCAGCGTTAGATTGGTTAGATCAAACCTATTGGTACGATATGCAAAAGCAAAGAGGTTAAAATCCAACAACAACAACAACAAAAGCATGAGGAAAATGGAGCCGTGTAGAACTTGGCAGGAGAATCACAGAGGGAGAAAATAGAACCTGTATACTTGATAGATCATAAGACTTGAAGAGATGGGTTTCTTCAGTGGCTTTTTTTTTTTTTTTTTGAACTGAATGAATACACAACAGTACAATTCAGATACAGGAACGATTAATCCAAGATTAAGGAAAACTGTCTAAACAGTTTATCTCCCAGTAATAAGAAGGCGTCACAGTTTAGGAACCCAGTGAATGGAGCAATTGTTTAAACACAACGAAAAAATGCCGGCATCCAGTAGAGATGAAATGAGCGTTTGAGTAAAATGAAGGAGCAATTTAAAAGCCTTTGAGAAAAATCAATAGAATGCCAGGGAAGAGCAGCCTTTTTGAGCACTGATGGGCCCCTAAAGCTCTTCATACATTGTTACTGAGTTTAGCAGCAGGGAAAAGAAAATTACACAGTTTGCAGGGGTAGGCGGGAATCAATACTGTAGTTAGTAAAGAGATGCTATTTCACATCTGACTGGCCAGCGGCCTGCCTTCACCAGCCTGTCCTGATACCTGTTTGTTAACAAGTCACTAAGGGCTGAAAAACCAGATACTCTGCAGGGTTGACACAAAAAATAGGCACTTAATTTGCTCCTGTGTGCGAACTATTGGAAGAGGATGAACACTACAGATTAGCAGGTCAGTGTAATCCCTCCTGATTCATTGTTTGAGGACCAAAGAGCCCAAAGCACCATTTTGTGGACATTAGTTAGAATTACAAAATTTGTACTCATTTTAAAAATGATATATAATATCAACGATAGTGTTGTCAAAACACAGTCATCGTTACACAAACTGTGTCATTTCTGTGTAATTGTTTTACTCTTCAACCACTCAAGGATGAAAAGAACCACTGCTATCCAAAAAGAAAAAGATATAGGAAGATTTTGGTAGAATTTAATTATGCAACCAATATCTCAGCTTTAATGTTTGGCATTTTTCCAGCTGTCACCATTAGGAAATGATGCTGTCAGTCATAAGACCAAAGCACTTATGGTGGATTTCTACTTTGCATATTCCAGAGCAGCACTGCTCAGACATGACGCAAAAAAGCAAAGCAAAGCAAAGCAAACCAAACAAAAAAGCAAAAATAACCCCAACCCAAGCAACCTCCCCCCCAACTTCCAGAACCAGAAACCCAAACCAACCAACCAAAAAAAGCCTTTCTAAAGGCTAATGAAAATTCTGAGGCACAGGAAAAAAAAATAAAAAGAAAGAAATAATAAGCAGTGGATAAAAGCATTTAGTGACATTTGGTATATAAAAGCTTTAGAAACCTTTAAGGTTTTGTTCAATAAATTAAGCACTTGAGCTTGCCCAGTATCTCCCCAGACAGACAGGACGGACCTTTGTGTGACATCTCAGCTTAACAATGGCACTCAATAATGCAACATCGCAATGTCAACAGTGTTTTGGGACTAACATATACATCCTTGTGGGCCAGAGGTGAGAAGCCTCTAACAACACTGCGCTGACACTGTAATAAAAATAAGTATTATGTCTAGCCTAGAGCAATGGCAATTCCACAGAATAAAAAAAAGAAATCAATATTTTTCAGCACAAGTGATTTTTCTATCAGAGTATTAGCTTCCAGTTTGAAACTAGTCCCTCACAAACACCTACTAGCTTAAGTTGCCGGTTTTAGTTTGTCATAACTAAGCATGGAACTTCATTTTTCAAGCACAGCATTTACATCTCTGGCCTGGCTTCACTATGTCAGCCCATTTCCTGTGCTGCTGGTTGGAGGTCAGCTTAGAGCACTTCTCTCTACCCAGACAAGGATGAAACTGCCTGTGAACAGGGCACTTTCTCACCCACACCAGAGACTTGGTGAAAAGCTCAGTAGCAGTCACAGAATGACTTAGGTCGGAAGGACTTTAAAGATCACTGAGTTCTAACCCCTGTCATGGACTGGTTGCCAGTCACCAGATCAGACTGCCCAGGGCCCCATCCAACCCGGCCTTGAATGCCTCCAGGGATGGGGCACTCACAGCTTTCTGGGTACCTTGTGCCACGGCCTCAACAACCTCTGAATAAAGAATTTCTTCCTAACAGCTAACATCTAAGTTTCTCCTCTTTTAGTTTAAAACCATTTGCCTTCGTCCTATCACTGTTGGACTGTGTAAAAAGTGTGTCACCCTCCTGCTCATAAGCTCCCTTCAAGTACTAAAAGGCCACAACGAGGTCTCCCTGGAGCCTTTTCTTCCCCAGGCTAGACAAGTCCAAGTCATTCAGCCTTTCTTCATAAGGGAAAGGCTGAGTAAATAAAAGCTTTGAAAGCAAATCTGTTCCCTCCAATTATATGCTATCTTGTTGGATAGATCTCTCTCTCCCATCCTCCTTTGTAGTCCATCAACTTCCAGTTGCTTCCTGGTTGCAGTCTCCCTAGGACTCTATGAAAATCTACCTTCTGTTATTGCTAATGAAGTTTAGTTGTACTACCGGGGGGAAAAAAAAAAAAATCCCTTACTCTCCTTGGAAGTCTTTCTGCCTGCATATTCACTGCTTGCTGCCTTTCTCACTGTCTTTGTTCCTTACCTAACAGTTCAGACCATTACCTCAGCTAAAAATGGTATAAAATAATCCTGGTAATGATGAGCTTTCTCTTTAGAGCATTCCATCTGGAAGCAGCAGCTAGGATACAAGGATCAAGCCATTAGTTTTGTTATCTATCCCCGCTGTTTAAGAACAAAATGAAGTATGGCACAGTAAACTGTAATATACAAATACTGTACCTACTATCAGACTAATTAAAATGCCGATAAAGTTCTAGGTGAGGACTTCACTAATTTGGAGTACAACGTAACAAGGCCAAGAATTCTTGTAAAACAAGAAATTACCGACAAAACGATATAAAACTAAGTTCTTGCATTGTGACAACAAAAACACTTTGCTAATATTCACAGCAGTCCTAATAATATTATTGTTACATTACAGTAATCACAACTCTTGGGGACCAGCATGGTTAGAGGATGTCCTTTCCAGAACTGCAGCTTGTTTTTAATATAATGTTCTTCACGATAAATAATATAATACTACTGCCTGAGAAGTGTTAGGAACATTATGAGAATCACTGAAAATAAAGAACAAATTGCAAAGCTAACCTTATTCTGTGTGTATATTCTGTCATACTTATGAGACAAGACAGAATCATTACAAATTATCTGCAAATTAAAATTTGGGGATTTATATGAGAGAATGTGGCGAGGAGCAAAATGGAAATATGATCCAATTCTGCGTATCTTAACTTGTGTCTTCAGCAATGAAAGGATCAGCTTTTCATCCATACATTGCATCTCACTTGTCCAACTGTTCTGAGACTGTTGTCCAATTGTAGATACTATAAATAATCTGATGTAAAATGTAAATAAATTATAGATACTGTAAATATTTTATACTCTCTATATAAGCATTTGTAAAATACACATGCATATTCTCAAAGTTTATCTTCACCTCTACCTAATATTTTGATATTTTTTCCAGATGCTATGGACACACAAACCTGGCTGATTTGCTTGCTTCTCAAAGCGCATCTTTTCTTCTCTGGCTCTGTCCTCTGCATTGGTAGGAACCCCACACTCATCCCGAGGAATTATCTTTCCATGGAAAGGGCACTTGAGAAAGAAAGGAAAAAAATTTCACAGCTTTAGAATGAAAATATATTTACATGTTTTTCAATATAGCATATGCCCTGATACTGGAATCAAGTGGTAAAACTCTACACCTTGTTATAAGGCATCAGGATCCCATAAACACCACATGTTGAATTCATTCAGAATATCAAAGAAATAATCTCTGTGATATGAGTATTCGTTCTTAAGAGGGAGTACATCCTACCACCCCTGGAACAAGGGTGCTCATGCTGCATCATGTTTACTGTTTATGCTATACCCTTTTCCTGTTACAATCCCATTTAAAGTACCTTAATGCAATGTCAGATAATACAAGAATGGGGATATTAGAATGAGGTATGTAAATAAAGGATCTCTGCTTAGTAGGGCTCATAATTAGAGGCTGCATAGGGTACAACTTTCATAACATTTAATTTGTGAATAAAATTTCTTAGTCCTCCAACCAACCACGCTTCTAAAACTATTGTCAAATATGCCCTACGTTAGGAGAACTTTTCAGAAACCAACTTTCACTGTTTCACTGTCAAATACTTCAATGTAAGAGTAATAAATACAATATAAATACTTCAAATGAATGCCAGAAATATTTGAGAGTTCTTTGAACAAGCACAACTTCCTTAACAAAAGAAAAACAGGTATTATCAGCAAACTCCAAGCGTAGCTATCATTTGATCCCTTGTGCTATATCTGTAATAAATAAACTTCTATAGGTACGCTGTAATGAGATCCTCTCCATATAGAATATAATTTCCACATATTCTGGAAATCAGGTTACTTGGTGCTCACCTTAATCCGATCTTGTCTTTCACACAGACTTCCATCAGGCATTGGCGCTCGACATTTATGCTTCACTGGTTCAAACTTGCCAGCAAATGTTATATATCTGGTGTTTAACATTTCGGTTATTTCTTTATTTTCTACCTCTTCCTCTACTTCACTGGGTGCCCAAAATCGATGCTCGGAAGTAAATCTGGGAAAACAATGCAGAAATTATTTCTTTGTAGATAAGTTGTGCCTTTCCCAGCCAAGCATGCTGAGCCACCTGGATCAAACATAAGCTCAGTGTATAAGAAAGCAGAGAGATATCAGCGTAATCCTGAAGTAAAATTATATGTAAAAGGAGGGGAAGGTTTATCACAGAGTTAGAAAAAAAGCTAGAGTCTTAAGAAGGAGTATTATGTTCCTATTATGAAGATAGTTTTGAAAATATCACCAAAGCCTGTCTAGTATTGATTTAATTTTAACCAGCTCATCTCTCGCCAGTCTTAGCTCTAGCTGATAATTTGCCATTCAGAGGCAGTCATTCAATGTCCAGTTTCAGTGAATAACTTTGTAATTCTGTGGTTAATACTCTTTATAACATAATATTCCTATAGTAGAACACACAAGACAGATCAGAGAGGACACAGCTTGATCTTGTCTGATCTTACTCCTGGCAGCTGCACTCCTGTAACTGTAGAGAAGCAGAAGCTGAAACGAGCATCTTGTGACATACTGAGACCCATCAGCTGAGCATCAGAGATTCTTCTAGGTTCAGTAGGCTGTTCTTCTGCACAGTGTTAGTAACACTGAGAAACTTACGGGGTGTTCCTCTAGGAACTAAGCTAATTCATTGAGAATGTATTTTAAAACGTGAGTCTTACCTGTATTTACAAACACATACAGACAAGTATACTCCTTCTTATTGTACTACAAATATGGTTAGTACCACGTCTATAGATGTGGGGAATGGGAGAGAATGGAAACAAGAATGCTGGAGACCCTGTAACATTTTAGAATTTTCTTAACAGTACTAATCAAATTCATTCTAGTCATTCTAGGCTGACAGGCAACTTCAGAGAGCAATTAACTGACTCATTTTAGATGTCAGCCTCAGGATGCAGTGATTATACCTCTCACGGTACATACTACTGCTGGTGACTTCGCCTTTTGTAAATGGCAGACATACACATGAAAACTGTATTTCCCTTTGCAATGGGAAATCAGCAAGGTATACAAGCCAACACTTTAACAAAGATCTTAGTGGAGATGAAGAGTTAGTGTGAATTTTACCTAAGCAAGTTTTCAGCAAATGACAAGTAACAAAAAGTGGAAGAAACTCATCTGAATCAAGCAATCTGTAACAGACGTAGATGTTGTTTTTAATGCACTAGCTCACCATTTCAAATTATGTCATGAGATCAGAGCTCGGTTAAGAAAGGACAAGTAATTCTGAAACCATTCTGTGTTCTGTGGTTTGCCAAATCATGAGGAAAAAAAAAAGTTCAGTAAGGAGAATCCTTAGAGATCCCTTCTGTCCAACAATTCTGTCATCACACCTACCTCACGGGTGCCAGAAAAATTCTAACCTGCCATAAAATATGTATCACTTCACTAGGAGATAAAAGAGTAACAATGGGGGCTAGTGAACAGCATTAAGCACAGTAATACAGATACATCTCCACAATATTTCATTGCAAAAAGTTTTCAATCTGCAAAATACAAACTGAACAGAAAAGTTACATGCATCTTTTAAATATATTAATACTTTTGAATGATATGATACTTCAAATTCATGAAGGCAACAAGATTATACAAAGACAACAAATAAAAGAATGAGATTGATTTGCTTACTCAGTTTTAATGAAGTCCTAAAAACAAGATGACTACCAGCTCTGCATTAATTATCATACAGGCACAAGGAGGGACTACCAGTGTACTTACAGTTACATGATAATGAAGAAGCAGTTAACAGTTCACAGAATCACAGAATCACCCGGGTTGGAAGGGACCTCAAGGATCATGTAGTTCCAACCCCCCTGCCTAGCAGGGCCACCAAACATACACATTTGTGTGCCAACCTTCCCAGTCGAGAGAAAATTCTATTTAATATTTTTACTACTTGCTACAATCTATATCCCACAAATCCGAAGGGAACTGAAATTACGTTTTGCTCTGTAGAGCACTGATTAGTATTTGGAACTGGACTTTAAAGACTGATTCCTATACAGACATTCAAACACACTATTATTACCATATAAAATACTTCCTCTCCACATTCGTTACAGTGGAGAAAAGAATAAAGTGATGCTAACAGGTTAACTTCCTGTTAACTTCTGAAAGAAAAATCCAGCTATTGGAAACATTGCACTCTTTCCACAAATTCATATAAAATTTATTAGTAATGGGAAGCCTAAGAAAACCTTGAGTAAACATCAGTTCTAAAGCAGTGTGATGCACAGAGAGATCTTCAAGCAAGTAGTAAACGAGCTAATTCAAGTAAGAAGCAGGCTAGGGTGAGCTGTATCCTAGCCCTCATTTGCCTTCAGCCTGTGAGTAAGCACCCTAAGTAAGATCTGTAACTCAGGGAAGTGGTAAATCAATCTGGAAGGCACGTGCTTTTTCCAAAACCTATTGGTTAACTAGCATAGGTTAACTAGCATAGCAGTCTCTACACAGTACAACAATCTTGTTAAGATTTCTTAAACTAACTTTATAGGTGTTGCAAGTGAAGTCTGAAGTGGGAAAAAAAGTACAGCTCAAACTGTGGGTTACAGTAACACATGGTTACATTTACCAGCTAAAGATGATTAGGAAAGCCATCTTTCTTCACAGCAAGTCTTACTACCAACATTTTAAAATGTTAATTTCTCACACATGCTGTTGTGAAGTAAGTGCAATGTTAAATAAGTGAAGGGGAAAGACTGCCACTTCAGATTTAAAAGATTGAAATCCCATACACACTCCACTGTTGTCTACTGTTGGTGTGGCTTTTTTCTAGCATCTCTGTAAGATAGAAAAGTTGAAGGAGTTGGTCAATGACTGTTTTACTTTTTCAATAAATAACGTTTTACATCCAGGGATCAATGGTATTGTATGTGCAGGATTACTTAAATTATTTTTGGTTGGATTGGCATATCTGTAGTTATAGACCATAAGGTTCAGAAGTATGCCCTCTATTTTATTGAGAAGCATAAAAATAAAACAGTACAGCACAAGGCAGACAGGCAGTGAAATATGCTTTTCATTTCACTTATGACTTGAATAACTCATTTGCAATGTAAAATAAGGCCTTACTACCTTTTTGGCATTATCAAAGTCAACCACTTCTTAAAGCCTTGCTGAAAATCTTAACCAGTTTATAGCCTGGTTACACCTAACCAGACAGAGACCAAAGCTTGGATTATCTGTTAAAGCTCTGTTATGTATCAAATTTCACCGACTTTCAATAATTTAAAATAAATTCAGCACTTTGTATAATCAAGTACAGGAGGCAAAGCTTTCTTCTTGATCCTTTGCTCAGCAAATATACAGTTGAGAGGGTATTATCTAAAAAAGGCACTAGCAATCAGCAAATTAGGCTGATTTCCACAGGGTGAACATTCACCTAGCTATTGTTAAAAAGTGAAGATGAATACTGTTACATGAAACACTGGCAGGCAGAAGGACCTGTCATGAAAAACAGGGTTCCTCAGTTTCCAAAGGCGGAAATGATGTTGATGGCATTTCCCTTGGGTTTGCACTGCAGCACTGTTTACATTTTGTATGTATAGCATTATTACTCTAGTCTACATTATGATTACGGGGTTTTTAATTTATTCGCTTTAGTAAGGAAACAAACTAAGTTAAAATAGCACTGCTGAGAACTTACAAGCTTGATCTTCAAGCCAGCTAGTCAATGATCTTTGCCCTTTTCAAGCAAAATATGGTACAAGCTGATAGGAAATTCCTGGTGGACTTAAATTGAATTTATACACAAAGGAAAGACTTTGCAGCCCAACATTCATATAAAAATACTAGTACTAAAAACGGGCTTTAAAAACAAACTGCTAGAAATAAGTTCTGAAGCGTATCTACAATCTACTGCCCCTAGCATTGCTAGAGTTTTTCTCAAACCAGCAGTGCATCATCTCTAAGGAACACAGAGCCTTCCCAAACAGGAATGGAAAGTGAGAGATCAAAATACAAATCCTGCAACTGCCACTTATTCCTTGTGTGACTGAACAAGCGTATCAGTTTCCCCAGTTACCACTCTGTAAAGTCAGGAAAAATACCCCACACCACCCTTGTCATTCTCCTACCCTGCCTGTTATTTATTTGGACTGTGAAGTCTTTAGCAGAGGGACTGCCTATTATGGACCTGCAGAACACTTTGCATAATAAGGCACCAATTTAAACTGAAGTGCTGCCATGCTGCAAATAATACACAAACATGAAAAGAGCAGAAAAAAATGTGCTTTAAAGCATCAAAGGATATTTAATTAGTACCACAACTTCTCAAAACAAATACCCTTTTAAGGTAGAATTTCTGACTTTGTTTATGGGTCCCACAACACAAGAGAAAGAAGAAAAGTAATTATCAAAAGAAATAGCAGCCACCCCACTGTGTGACCTCTGAGTACAAGTAAATCTATGTATTTGTTTAATCTATCTTAAAAGAGAAAGAGCATTTACTTGAGAATCTTCCCAGCACTTGGCTGATCCTGTCCCCAGTAGTGAAGATCTAACCCAAAAGGCATGAGGGGAGCTTTAGCTCTTTCCTCTTCTAGTTTTCTTCTCTTACTGTCAGGCTCTTCCAAAGCTGCTGGCTCAGTAGTTGCAGACTCACTAGAGAAAAATAATGAAAAGTCAAGAGAGAACAAGTGACCACAACTTGTTTTCTGTTTTCATACCAACCCTAATGTTAACTTAGATCTAGGACTACAACTGCTTTTACAGTGTTGTCTTTTTTTCCTCCCATCCCAAAGGATACACTGAGGCCACTAACACCAAATTAAACCTAAACCAAGTGATTAGTAAAATATTCCTTAATAGTCCAAAGCAATCACTAACAAACTCCCAAATTTTAAACAGTAAATACACATCTGAGCAAAATAATTATACCTTTAAAATGGAAACAAGGCAGCCTAAACCTTTAGTATGCTCAGTTCCTGCAATCTTCTTTGTGCTTGCTTTATTAATAAATACAAGTAAGAGCAAGAGGCTCCTATGGATCCTAAGAATTTGAATAAAAATAACCTGGCCTGTGGAGGTGTTAACTTTTGTAGTTTGTCTCTGATAAGCTTCAATGTTGCAGCTGCACAAGTTGGATCAAGTTCATCTTCATTCCCTTTCAGCTGGGCACGGGAGCTGAACAGAGCTGGTCCTGCAGGAGCCTTCCTTGCTGGTGCTTTTGGGGGTGACTGAGGCTCAAGGCCTGAAAAAGAAATCAGTGTTGAGAGGGTTCATTTCCCCTGCTCTCCATGCTTCACAGCAGGGCCAAAGCAGTTCATAATGCCATCACTTGTAGAGGGGCAGTCTTTTCAATTCACGTTAGATATCAATCCCACTCATACACAGTGGTATTTCTGTCTACAACGTTTTACTATTTTGGATTTTGAAACAGAAACATACTGAGAAGCTAATGACAGCAAACAAACTTTTAAATTCGTGTGACATCATGTGAAAGCAAAGAATGGCATTACTTGGTCTTGGAAAAAGGGATTTTAACAGTATATGTTAGTCTAAAATGTGATACTGCTTTCTGTATGCAGGTTTCTAGTGTCATAAGTGTCTATCTTGCTAAGATGTCATTTCTATACTCACAGTTACATCAAGGTAAAGTGGAAGGAAAGAGCTATTAACACTACATCAAATAACAATTCAGTTTCAATTCCTAAGTACATCCTCAAACAGAATTATCTAGACAACTTTCTTCTTTCACAGATACTAAAATACACAACATGCCAAGATAAACAATCTAAGAAGCACAGCAGTACAGCCACAGAGTGCTCTGAAGGGACAATAAACACGAGTGACACCTGAGGAACAAACCCACTGCGAGGCAGCTTCAGGCAGAGCTCAGCAACAGCAGCTCAGCGGTGGGGCGACTTAATCACTTCATACAGCTCGATTAGCCAGTCAGCATGGACAGTAATGATGCAATTAGATAGACCAAGCAGTTGAATAGCACATGCTGCTACCAGCTGAAGCAACTCTATTAGCTGGCAGCAGTAACGAGAACTTTTCAGCCAACAGCAGCTGAAATGGAGAGATGTGGTTCCTCACACCAATGTAACAGACGTTTTCCCTTCCAGAATGCTTTTTTATAAAAGAAATTGAAATAACATCTCCCCCAAAAAATTATCAACCAAAAGTAGTCATAGTTTCAGACTAAAGTTTCCAGAGAAATACCTCAGACTTCTTAAGGAAAGCAACCTGCATTCACCCAACAAGTTTTAGCCACTGTTGATATGGGACATTCCTTCTGCCTCTTCTTTCTGTTCACTTCCAGTGAGCCCTGAAGCTGTATCTATAAGTAATCTTGCTTTGCTTTGCTTAGTCATCAAATATTTCAGAAGATAACAACTAGAAAAGGAAAAGTTCACGTGGAATTTGCCAGAGACCATCTAGGTGTACATCCCAAGATATGTCAGAGAAGGTACCCAAGGCCGACTGCATACTTCCTTTCCCTTAAATATCTGCAGTAACAAAGTACACACTGAGTGCATCCTGCATGCCACTCAATCATCAGTAACTAAACATTTCATAACTTGAGACCATGAGGCCAAAGACTTCAGCAAACCTCAAGACAACAGAACACATACTGTCCAGTGAAAGCCTTGCAGGCCTGCCAGCTGCAGACAGACACAGCCTTCTCACCGCTGGTGATGCCACTGATGAGCATATCAATGCTCCTTCCTTACCCAGTCATCCTCACATCACCTTCTCTAATGAAAGCAACAAATGTGTCACATTCACCTTGCTACCTAACTTTGCTTCCCAAAGTCAACAAGGCTGGAAAGAGCACTGCTTCAAAAAGAAATTGCAATTGTTTAAAAAAGTAATCTGTACATTGGAAAATGGCCTGAAAATTAGCAGAAGGAGCAGCAGTGATAATTAAGCAGAATAGTTGGAACTAAGCAAAGGAACATCTAGGCTAACAAGAAATGATGTCATGTTTACTAGGCTGTAGACTTGCCATTCATAAGGGTTGATGGAACCTCCACAGAAATATTTTGTCTCAACATTTAATATTTCACTGAAGGAAATAAGCTTGAATTCATCTAACTGGTAAGGGGAAGGACAGGACTGCATCTCAGCTTCTGTCATCGTGTAAAAAGCAAAAAGCCCTTCTAGGGTGCTTTGTATCAAAATGATCAAAGTGAGACAGAATTAACCCAAAAGACTGTCTCTAGAACTGTCAGAATTTAGACAAGCAAACTTCCCATTATGTTAGAAACCATTACAAGCAAACACAACATTTGGCATGTGCAAGGTTAGCTGAGAAAATATGTGCGGCAGACTGTATCTGTAAAGCAAAATTGCTTAGACTGTATCTAGCACTTAAAATGCCTTTTATTTTTTTTTTTTTTGTTAAGGAACAAGAATATCTTTCTGCAAAGGTTTTTTTTAAAGCAAAGGTTTTGAGAGCGTGAGTATCCTGTATACAGATAATCTTTAAATGAAAGCTACCAGGTGTGCATCTCTCACCACATCTCTATTTCTCTTCAGAGAGATATGTGCACATACACCAGTTCTCAGACAATCCTAGCTCTATTCAATTTTCTTCCTATCATACGTATGGAAGCAGAATTGCCCACTCATTAATACACTGATTTTGTTCAGCAGGGGACAGCAGAGGCAGGCACTCAACAACACAGAAAAAGAGAGACAAATGGACAAGTTGACAATTAGATAAAATCACACTCAAAAGATCAATACAAGAATTCTTAGGAGCTACAAGAAAAACTATTTTTCCCATTGAGTTCTTATTTTAAACCATTAACAGGAAAACAGCTAAAGGTAAATACATTGCCACACTGCTAACACCACCTCTACCGTGGATTTTTTTCATCTGTTCATAAAATCAGTTCTTGCTAACGAGATGAAGAGCCACTATGCAGACAGTGCCATCTCAATATCAGGGTTGGCTTTTCTGTTGCTTTGTTTTTAAAATGCAGATGGAATTTAGTGCAGCTTTACAAGTAAAATTCCTCTTAAGAACTCTGCTGTTCTGTGCATTTTATTTGACACAAGCACAGTACCTGGCTTCAAATTGTTCCACTGGCAGCTTTCAGAAAGAATCATAAAAATGTTCAAGTCTCCCTTTTTGTTTAAATTGACCAAATGGCATCTATTTGCCTGAGGCAATAAAGTAGAGCGTATTCTCAAGACAAATCGATAGAAGGAAAGAGAGAGGCTGGGGTTTCAGCCGAAGTTAGGCTGCTGAATGCTGACATTATTGATTTTAGCTAGTTCAGCTGGCCTTGTAATTAAAATGTAAATTTGAGAAAGAGATTATGTCCTGACAGAAATGGTGGGATTAGGGGGAGATAAAAGCCCCTCAGTGAAAATTTAGAGAAAGAGCAAGCATGGGCTTCCTCAGCTGTGTGAATTTAGATGAAATTTAGCTACTTCACATTCACTTCAGTTTAATTGAAAAAACAGAGGCAGAACATAAACAAGCATGACATACTTCAACTTTCCTGAAAAAATACAGTAATTTTTGTTTCCTATTGGTTGAATCTCAGTCAAGCCGTATGTGTGTGATTTGTATTGGCAGAGACACAGTCCAAAACCCATCAGGAAAATCCAGCAGTTTGGGGACAATATTTATGTGCTATGCTCATAATGAAAAATCTTGCATATGTTTTTCACACAGAGGCTGGTGATGCAGTGGAACAGGTTGCCCAAGGAGGCTGTGGATGCCCCATCCCTGGAGGCATTCAAGGCCAGGCTGGATGGGGCTCTGGGCAGCCTGGTCTGGTGGTTTGGTGACCCTGCACATAGCAGGGGGTTGGAACTGGATGATCATTGTGGTCCTTTCCAACCAGCCTTTTGGGACAGCTTCCAAACAACTCAAGGTTTCAGATCAGTTCTGCTGTCCCTCATGCAACACCTGCATGAACAAAATTAACATAGGTGATGACATGGTAGGAAAATTTCATTATCTCTGAAGGTGCTGTTACTCATCTAGGATGGGGCGTTGAATTATGTAAGCAATCCCTGACAGATAACTGATGCTTACAGTACATTGCTAATTAAAGGAACTCTAAAGTGAGAAAAACAATTAGAAAAATAGCTGCTATGAACAAAATCTAAAAAGCATTCATACAGGGATAACACAGATTAAAGCATTTATCATTTACTGCGATTGGAAACTTCCTCCTTAACATTAAAATTGAGTAGCAGATTCAGTTTTCTATCCTACTCAAATGCCACTAAAGAAATTGCTGTCAGCAGCTGCTCAGGGAGGATGCGAAAATGCCAGAGGTGCTTTCAGCAAACATTCTCCCAACACAGTAAGCCACACACAACCCAAGGCAGCTTATCTCATGGTGAACTGCACACTAATGTATGTAAATGATGCTTTGAAGAAGTTGAGGGGAGCTGATCATCACAGGTTTTAAAGAGCTGAAAGAGATGCCCCAACAGCCCTTTAATGCATGTACGTTATTTAAATGCAGCCAAAATTTTTAGAATTTTGCTTTGGAAATTCAAATTAAAGGAAAAGAATAACAAATGTTTGTTAACTACATAAGTTTGTTAACATCATATGGTATTTTGTTTGCCTTACCGGAATTACAGACTATGTTAATTTGCTATAACAACAATCCTCATTAATTAACCCTATTTACTGATGTTTTAAAATCATAGTTAAGATCAGAATAAATCAAAACAGGAGCACTCAGATGAAAACCTTTCTGTTCCTCACACCCTGATCTTTTACACTTTATCGTTTTGCAGTCTCTGCTCATTGCACAGCTCGTGTGAAGTGCACCAATTCTGCAAGCAACTCAGAAGTGTTACCTGCATCCTGTACAGTCACCATTAGTTTTTAAGAACTTCAGTAGGAATCACACATCTCCCGTGTGTCAGATTTCCCATCAAACTTATTTACATGGAATGAACGTGCTTGAGAGCAAGGAAGGGTTTGCATGACTGATTCAGATGCATCAGAAGAAACTTCTATAATAAATACTTCTATGTGAACTTACAAGTTGTTTTTTTTTTTTTAAACAGTTTTCTTCCATGAGTGCAATCATCTTCATTTCAGATGCTGTATTACAAAAGTTTCACTCCTAATTGCTGCTAAATATAAATAAGTGCTTGTCTGTATACAGATACAAAACATACTAGTATAAGGAGGCAAACTCACCTGTAAACTTGTAGCTATATATGCCTAGTGCTGCGTATCTAGGAAAAATTGGGATTGTTCACTACATATTTGATGGTAGCAGATCATGGCTAGGATCCTAACTTCATCGCTATTTCATTATCCATACTTTTACAGCAAAGCAATGCATGTTATTTCAAGAATTTCATGTAAGAATATGTTTGATTTAAAGTATTACAATATTGATGTTATTCTGAATATAGTAGGGTCCTGTTTAGGGAGAGAAATGGAACTGTGTGAACTGCGTTTTTTAAATTTGGGAAAGAGGAACCCCAACTTCACAGATTACTGAAAGTTGAAGATAACTAAATAATTCTCTGTCCTTCCTCCTGCAAAACCTGACTTGAGTTTTCCCCATAAAGAAGACAAGTAACACCCAGAAGTCCTTGTTTAGTCTAACAAGTAGTGGCATGAAGCAATCATGGTGACAGTGTAGTTCCAATTCTCAAATTCAATTCCCAAAGAGCTGTGCTTCGCACGCTATGAAGCCTGTAGGTTTGTTTCCTCATGGTCTGTTCTGAAGCTGTTCCTCCATACAAATCTCCATGTTCTTCACCTGTAAGAAGAACTCTCTCAGGAGGCTCAGACCAACACCCTTCCCCAGATAAACTCACCTTCATGAAGCACAACAACTTGCTGGTGACACAAACTATCGTACCCACCCTCCTTCTGTGTTCCCTTACTTTCACTGACTCATCCTGCAGCTAAATCTTCTCCATGATCATTGCCATGAAAATTAAGCTCTCTGCTGTGGAATCCTAGGCTTGATCAAAGCTATATCATTTTATAAACCATTACAAAAGGGTTTTCAATAAGTTTTGCAAATATGCCTACCACCAGAGATCCATAATGGGGGGGATTTGGGGATGAGCTGCTGAAGAGGAGCTCTGCAGAGAGGGACCTGGGCGTCCTGGTGGACGACAGGTTGGCCATGAGCCAGCAGTGTGCCCTCGTGTCCAAAAAGGCCAATGGCATCTGGGGTGCATTAAAAAGAGCGTGGCCTGCAGGTCGAGGGAGGTGATCCTCCCCCTCTACTCTGCCCTGGTGAGGCCTCATCTGGAGTACTGCATCCAGTTCTGGGCTCCCCAGTACAAAAAAGGACAGGGACCTCTTGGAAAGAGTCCAGTGGAGGGCCACGAAGATGGTGAAGGGCCTGGAGCATCTCCCCTATGAAAAAAGGCTGAGTGAACTGGGTCTATTTAGCCTCGAGAAAAGAAGACTGAGAGAGGACCTGATCCAGGTTTATAAATATCTGAGGTGTGGGGGCCATAGTGGTGAGGCCAGTCTCTTTTCAGTGTTGAGTGGAGACAGGACAAGGGGAAATGGCTGGAAACTGCAGCATAGGAAGTTCCGCACAAATGTGCGCAAGAACTTCTTTACAGTGAGGTGACGGAGCACTGGAACAGGCTGCTCAGGGAGGTGGTGGAGTCTCCTTCTCTGGAGATGTTCAAGACCTGCCTGGATGCCGACCTGTGCAACCTGCTGTAGGGAACCTGCTTTGGCAGGGGGGTTGGACTCGATGATCTCTGGAGGTCCCTTCCAACCCCTACAATTCTGTGAATTCTGATGACAGAAAAATTAAACTCTTTTCCTGCAAGAGTAAGCAGTAAAAACAAGTCTTTCACTCAGTATTTCAGATCCATTTAGGTGCTGTATTTGGACATGTAAACTCAACACCAGAAGCACAGGACTTGTGCCTTTTCCTCATGAATTCCAGATTTTCGTGTGTACCAATAAAAACATGGACTGGAAGAATATGCAACTACGGAATCAACAAGTGATCATTCTCTAAGAGGTGTTCCAGCACCACACACACCACCCTCTGAGCAAAACATTTCTTCCTTAATTGCTTCTCAACTTTAATGGTACTTTTTCCCTCGTCAAAGATTACTTTTAAGTAAGGAACACCTCAGCTTTTAAGTAGTTGGCATACACACACAAGTGGAAGTTACACATCAACAGATAAGAACCAGAGCAACCCAATGCAAATTTTTTCACAGCATTGTTTGTCTTTCAGTCCAGCCCTTCCCTTTAACAGCACAACACATTAAGAGGGCTCTGTGGTACCACAGGATGGCTGATCTCTTGTCTGTTGCAGACATCAGGTGCAAGTGTAAATAAGGATTATACAAATGGGAGGTCATTAAAAGTCTGGTAATGCTAATTTGGCATGACAACCTTAATGGGTTATATCTTCATACTTCAGTTATCTAATCACCTAAATTCTTTTAACAAATTTACATTTAATCATACAAATGGAAATTCAAATTGACTTGTTTAATTCTCCACCCCAAACTGCACCCATCCTCAGTTCATCTAATATATTAAATATCACCATCCATTTTGGGATCAACTCCATGCACATATATACACTCAAAGATATTGCATTTGTGCCTGGCATACAAAACCTTCTGTGTCTAAATATCATTTTTCACAAATGTGTCAGATCTCATGAGATCCACAACCGCATGCACGTATTATCAGCAACAGTATGTGAACTTGAAATGCACCTTGTTGGTAGGATGCTTCCATTTTCCCAAGAGAAGTGAAGGAAAATAAAGTGATTTTTAAATCAATAATCTTAACGATTCTATGATTCTATGTGATGTTTCAATCAATGTAGATGACCAGGAGGTTTTACAGTTTTTTCTGAGAAACTGTTCACTTTTTCTGGCTTGTTCAGGTAAAATAGCACAAGAAAAATGCTTTAAATTGTTCACATCTTCTCCATAGCACTGAGAATTTATTTTGCATGGAAGATTCGGTGCAGCAATTCAGGCAGCTGTCTTAGCACAGAATCTTCATGAACTAAAGATGAACAAACAACATATAGCAAAAAAAACAACTGGACTACATGAAGATAAATCTAAAGTAACCCCTACGGTAACTACACTCACACAGGGAAAAAAGAGCCACATTTAATTAGATATGCAGCTATCTAACATAACCAGCTCTCCATGATAACACGCTATATTTAAATCAATACATTCTTGTGTATTTTGGTAATGCACTTTTCTAAACAACAACAACAAAAAACTAGCCAAAGGGATGCTTACTTTGTTTTCTCTTGTGGAAAATGCATGCAAAAGTCAATTCAGAAGCAAGCACAGCTCTCAACTGTACTCATGCAGACCTGAAGTAATTGCGTAAGAGTCATTTTGTTTATGCAGTAGCTATATACTGGCTCCTGAAATAGATTTTGAACTAGTAACTGATGAGTTGGACCAATACATGCATAGAACTGCCTGGATAGATACTCTTTCCTGAACTGGGAGCTTAGGTAATAACTTTTGATGACAGCAAGAAAACCTGAACGCCTTCAGAAATACCAGGAATGATTCATTTCGTTCAAAATGCCATTTTCAACAAATACTTGATAAAGAACAACCAACCATGACCATTAGTTCCCACATAACAGCAAGCATACAAAATGTGAGATAGGTAACATTATCTGATTGGTTTCCTCACTGTAAGATGCATTCCTATCAGCAGTAGTTTAAACAGGCCAGGTTGGATGGGGCCCTAGGCAGCCTGGTCTAGTATTAAATGTGGAGGTTGGTGGCCCTGCCTGCAAGTGGGGGGGGTTGGAACTTCATGATCCTTGAGGTCCCTTCCAGCCCAAGCCATTCTGTGATTCTATGATTCTATGAAATACAAATTGGGAATTCTTTTAAAGCATTTTACAGACATTTAAAAAATATCCTGGGATAGCAGGAGTGCTAGTGTGAGGTGACTGGACACTAAGTTATGGTAGGCATGTAATAACTAAACCCATTTACTCATTTATTATAATCACCAATGTTTTATGACTCTCCTTAATTATATGTACATAAGAAACTTCTCACAGCTATCTGGAAGGCTGCTAGCCCTTTCTTACATTATATTCTTTTTTGTTGTTGCTGCTGCCAGTTCCACTACTAGCAATAATCACAACTTAGTGTTCATTGCATGACTAAGGCAGTTAGGATAGCCAACATGTTGTTCAGTGTCTTCTCAAATAAGTGTATCTTGTTAGCATGAAGAAAAAAGAGAAGCTGCTCAGTTGCTATGTGTGTCTTACAGTCTCCACCACTGTCCTGCGATGACTTTCAATGAATACACTCAGCTCCACTCTCCAACCACAACGCTACCTCAATACACTCAGCTTCCCAGCACTCCATCTTTCCCAACTTTTGGTTGGACAAAGTACATGCCTGTAGATTGTGTCAAGCAACACCTATGCTAAGAGTCAAACCAAGCACATTGCAGCCATCTGCTCACCAGGGCAATACTTTAATCTCAGTCTTCTATATACAGTAGATATGTTGCATGCTTTTTAGAGGTACAGAGAAACGAAGATATACACCTTTAGACCAAGCCCTTAGGTGGGGAAAACAGACAGGTGTGCAGACTGCACAGGCCTTATGTCCAAGGGTGCCAAGATGTCTTCATACATTAAATCCAGATATGTTAAAACAGACAGAGGCCCAATGTCACACCAAGAGACATCCGGAAGCTGACTGCAGCTACTACAGGTTATCATTACTGAAAATCTTTTGTTGTCTGTAACCAAATTTGGTAGCAGAAGACAACAAAATGGTCACTTGAGACACACTGTCTTGGGTTTACACAGACACACACACCCTTGTTTCACCAAAAAGATGCATTTGACACATACAGAAGAGAGCTAGAGCCTGAATTTTATGACGTAAACTGAAGATAAGTAAAAATTAAGCATGTACAGGATTGAAAAAGGTAACACAACACCACCTTACACAACCACCTACAGAGAAATGTACAAGCAAGAAACTTACTCTAATGTCTAAGGTTTTTTAACGCCATTGTTTTGACAGCTATCCTCTCCTCTACAACAAACTGAAATCTCCTGAATCTTAAAACGCAAAACGCTACACAGAGCTGCAAAGCTGCAGACACTTAATCAGTTAGAC
This sequence comes from Tetrao urogallus, assembly GCF_951394365.1. Lineage (NCBI taxonomy): Eukaryota > Metazoa > Chordata > Aves > Galliformes > Phasianidae > Tetrao > Tetrao urogallus. Next base: position 64,520,287 of record NC_136817.1, read on the forward strand.
ATACAAAGGACAAGGAGTAGCGCACAGAAATTAAATTGATATGAACTTTCCTCAGTTACCCCTCACTCAATTTCACAGAAATACATTACAAGTGTGTGTATATATAATCTTTAGAATGGATTAAAAGAAGACTTGCTTCATTTAAACAAAGCAGACAAGACCAAGATTATATTTTGTCTCCTGGTACGTGCTTAATGGCTAGAATTCTCTGCTCAAAGGCTGAGTTCCTTTTAATGTCTTGTGATAGCAATACCCAACAACAAGCCCAACTTCAGAGCTGTAAGTTGGCTACTCCATGGTAGGAAGCAGTTGTGCATCTCCAACTGACTTTCATGCTATTAATCAAGAGACAAAACTTTATCCCATCTCACCAGACTGTTACCAATATTTCTAATATTCAGTCCTTTACTTTGCAGTACATTCATTCCCCATGTTTAGGGTACACACAAACACACACAGTGCTGCTTCTGGCTCTAACTACAATGGGACACAGTGGAACAAAATTAGCTTCAAGTCTTAGTTGCTCTTGCTCCTGGAAAGTATTTATTTATCTAGAGCCAACTGCTGCTCCCCTTTCGATGTAACGACTTCCTCATAGCCAGAGAGATTACCCACACCACTGATCACTTTATTACTTCATAATGGCTGTTTATTTACTTTAGTGCAGCAGTAACATGCAAGGGTAAAGCCTTTCACAGCTGGGCAAACTCACCATATTCCTTACGCAGGTGGTCTGGAATGTGGGGCTCATAACCTTCCTTCTCAGGGACCTCCACAAAGTCATCTTCATCATCATCTTCATCATCATCATCATCTGAAGCTTTCATCTACAGAGATAATTACTATTTTTTTAAAATGTAAAGACAGCTTCTCATTTCCCTTTACACTGCAAATATTTCACCATGATTGCCCTACTGAGGCTCTCTATGTCAAAAGCATTTTCCTAATTATGTATTTAGTCTTCATCTAAGATTAGAACTTTGGTTAACATTTTATCTTTTAAGCCACACTTTATCCTAGAGGCTTCTTTAAAGACCCTTTTATCCATTACAACAGATGCAGTTGCTGAAGCTTGAGAAAGTGTGGAATTATAAAATAAAACAAAAAAAAATCTTAGAACAACATATAGGCTTTGACTTGATGATCAAATTAAAGTCTTATCTCTTCCCCTTTGCTTGATTTTACTCATTCAGCTGCCCTCAAATAGTCCATGGCATGTTACCTAGTATCACAGGGGTTCATAAACAGAGCAGACAAATGGGACAGGAATGTGATGGACTGGACAGCTAACACTGACTGAAGTCAGAACATGCAGCTACATCTGTATGCTAGTGTTTAACTGGGTTGCTTTGCAGCAGCACTAACAATGCTGACAGTACAAATTCATATGCACAAAACCTAGAAAAAAAATTTTAGAACATAATTAACAAGCTGAAACATAGAAATGGAGTTTCTACCAATTAACCAGGTCAATTAACACACATAAGTGGCTTCCTACACTTCATTTCAGCCAGCTACTGCTATATATGGCCAAGCAAGCCTCTACAATTTGTTCTAAGTTTGTTTCACACTGAAAAATGATTTATTTCTGCCATAGTACACGAAAGGTACAAGAATCTGTGAGACCTCAAACAAGGTCTGTACTATCAGAACTACACATATGAAATAGCAAGTGTTGCCTAAAAGGTACCAGTTAAAAGGTACCAGTGCTGAAGGTTTTGTCCACCTCTGGAGTCACCTAAATATAAACAACACCATGATTTGCACATTATCATATGCTTGCCATGCACTTTTATAAATTGAGGATGCAATAAGGGAATACTGACTAAAAGCAACCTTTTCACAGAGCTCTCTATCACTTTTTTCAACTTCACTGCAACAAGCCAAAGCTATAGATAAGGAATTGCATCATTTTTACTATTTTCAGCTGTGTTTTTGCTTTCCTGCTACACCTGACTGCTGTTGATATTCATACCAACTACTCATTGAACACACACAGGAGGATACCACAGGTTTTGCCTGCAGCAGAATTTTCCCAATTTAATTCACTACTCTAATCGTGTGTCACAGTTGAGTTCCTTTAAATCATACATATACTCTGAATCAAAAAAACTAGAAACCAATTTGATTTATTGAACATAGTTTAAAAATAAAAAAAGTCAGCACTTCTTCAGTGTTACTTGCAAACTGGATTGAAACTCATTTCTAATAAACAAAATTAATTGCTATTAATATGCACTTCTAATGAAAGGATGGCACAAGGCTGAAGTATGATTCTTCCTTTTCTTAAAAAAAAAAAAAAAGACTTTGATCTAAGATCTGCAGTTCCAGATGAAATAAAAAAGACAAAAAAAAAAAAAAAAAAAAGATTTATTCTCTTGAAGAACAGAACACATTTACCAGACCACGTCACCACACACAGAGAATACCTAAACAGTCTTCATTTTGAAATAAAGTCCTAGCACAACCATGTTTGAAAGAAGCCTGCTGCCAAAGACAAGCAGCACACCCACAACACAGCCCCATTGCCTCTACCTCCCATTGGAAAAGAGCGACTTGCTGGGCTATGCGGAAGATCCCTACCTTACATCCTAGCTTACTTTAATCCCACTGCAATTGTTTCTTCTGATCTAAAGGAAAGATGCAATTCAGGCCCTACCTGGCATGGCCAAGACAGACTCATGCTGAATCTGATCTCCAGCAGAAATCAAAATAGAATTCTAATGCCAAAAAAAAAAAAAAAAAAGTCAAATATTCTACCACTAAAACTTGCGAAGGCTGAACATGAGAAAGAAGAACAGCTGTGTTACACTGCAACTTTTAGAAAATCTTCCTGATGGTATTCAGAAAGGAAAACAACAAAGCTCTGTATTCTGCACACCACGAGAGGGCTAAAGACTGACGGTAGTTTGTGTCTTGATTTTAAAATTCTACTTGTGTTGTTACCCCTTGTTATTTGCTAGGGGTAATTCAATGAAGCTTGGCAATAACACCCATTACTATTCCTCCAGCTAGAAACAGAGCAACATTTAATTTTCCATATGCAGGTTTCACTTCTCATTTAGCTATTAAAGAAGATCAAGCCAAGCCCAAACTTACTATGGATGACCTTAGCCTGTTTGTTCCATAGTATAAAAGCAGAACAACATTCACTTTGCACTGTTATTTTCTCTGTTTTGCATTTCCATGGCTTTTACTTAGTATTCTGTATACACCTCAACAGCAACAAGTATAAGGAACCGAGAAATAATGATAAACTAGCAAAAGAAAACTCAGTTCAGACAGAACATTTAACTTAATAGACCTAGGGTAGAATACAAGCACTCATGTTCATGACAACCTGAGAGGACCAGAAGGAATCCACAAGAATTCCATCTGTAGCTGAAATTTCCTCTTTCTTTTTTCACGTGCTATTGGAGATGCATAGACCTCTGAACATAATATACTAACATGCAGAATGCTTTGCTAACCCTCAACTTGAAAAGTGCATTGGAAGCAACTTTCCTGTATTACCTGCATGCTCTCAAACTTTAGAGCACGTGAACAGCCTGACGGAGAGAAGGCATAATCAGATGCAAATTCACTTTGTTTAGGTATAATCCATGAACTGTGCATTCGAGTACTATGGAAAACATTAATCATAGCAAACTGTAATTTTTGTTATCAGTCTAACACTAATCAAAAGGGAAACCTGTCACTGCCGCTGACCTGTGAAACGTCCCAATTATACTCTGCGGAAATGACAGGAGCACTTAACTTCCTCACTGAGTAAATGACGACGATCAATCAAGTTTGAATAACAATGAGCCACGGAGCTGAAAATTATTTTTTGTATAGAATCTACCCAGGAATTTATGAAAGGTGAAAAGCAACCCAAGGTTTTAGGGGCATTATGGCTTTCAGCTAGTGCACTGCATATCAAACACTAAACAGAATTTATGTGTTTTAATTTTCTAAAAGGTAGATGTGGACTTGGTGCTACAATGCATAACATATAATGCCAGATTTTAAATATGGGGGTCATTTTCATAAAATATTATGCTTATTGTTCACACCCTTGAATTTCACTGGGGTATCCTATTAAATTTAGATTTCCTGTAAAAAAAAAAACAAAAAAAAAACACCAAAAACAAAATTAACTGCTTAGCTAACTTTCAGGAATTAAGTCCCCTTTTTAATTCAAACAGACATAAAATCTTTATTTTGATAACATCTTTAACAAGACAACTTATCTTTTTTGCTCTCAAATATAAAAACATCACTAGTGGAGACTCGAGAAGTCACTCATTGGCAGTGGCTAGTTCCATCTCAATTTATGGCACTCCAGCAGTACTTCAGAGCCATCCCACTGATACTGTTCTGTTCCATTCCCTTTACACAGAAAGGAGGAGAGTGTGTGGGCAACAGCATTGGTCAGAAATGTCTTTTTTTTTTTCTTTTTTTTTTTTTTTTTCTCCTCCAATTCCACTTTTCAACCATGAACAAAGTTCCACAGCAAATTCTACAGATGCTGTTTGAAAGTTCATCCACTTGTTATCCATGTCCCCACTATAGATAAGCTTTTCAGGCAATTGCCATGAATTACCAACTATTAAAATACATATTTAAGAAATGTGTTTTTGTGACAGAATAAGTTAGAATCCTTTAGGAATGAGTAGTTAGACACTCACAAATGTGAAAAACAAGACTGATAAAAACAAACACTACACCATTTGTAGTGTTCTATACTGGAGGAAGTGTAAAGTATAAGCTCAAGTGATAAATACTAGAAGGTGAAGCTTTTCTTGCAGCTTACAGAACTAAACAACTCTATGCAGCCATGCAACTAGCTGTTACTAAATAAGCTGTTAAGGAATGTGGGGGAAAATATCGTGTTCTCAAATCCATTTCAATTACCAGGTGACACAAAGGAAGTCCCTAGCTTAGTTGAGCAGCTTGGAAGAGAGAAGGTGAGCTAATGCTTTCCCTCTAGTGCTACAGGATGGTCTGCTGAAGGAAGACCAAACAGATTCCCACACATCAGCAGCTGCATGCACATCTCCTGCTCACCAAGTCTGATGGGAAGATTTCCAGCTCAGTGTTGAACTGCTCTGCACCCACAGTGACAAAGCAGTAGTTTTCCTGAGTTGATACCTCACTGTGCAAGGAAACAGGATTTTGCTGGGCACTTCGCAAATCTGGGGGCTGAACTGATTTGAAAATGAGAATACAGTAAAACAAACAAAAAACGAAACACGGAAACCCATATATTATTTTCACTGCAACCAGTTAGCACATTCCTCAATTCTCCAGATTTTCATTAAAAATTTAAAATAGTGGTGACCTCTCCAGCAAGACAAGCACAATCAACCCATTTGTTCCCTAATCACAGCTGTTTCCTAACCAATCTCCACCTAAACAAAAAAAAAAACCAACAACTGAAAACAGATACGATATGTCCCCAGAAATGCAATCCTATCTTCTACTTCGGAGTTATCATTCCAAGAGCCCAGTGGTTAGTGTAGCTCAGCACAGTTAAACGTCTTGCTCCGTCATCCCAACTAGTTATAAATCTAAATAAACAGAATCATAGAATCCTTAGAGTTGAAGAGACCTCTGACAGCCAACTAGTCCAAGTCCTCTGCAATAATATAGAAATAAATTAATTAAAACAACACAGAATCTTCACCCACCATATGCCACATTGACATACGCAAGGGAAAGCCTTTGGTCCTCTTCCCAGTTTTATACAAATTGATTGTTACTTTCTATTAAGAGGCTTTAAAAACTCCGAGCCTCTGCAATCATAATTAAATTAAGCAATAAAATGACTGAAATACAATACAATCAGTTTATAGGAGTAGATGTTCAGCATTCATTAATTATTTTAGAAAAAAAAAAAGATAGCACACGAAGAAGTCCTATCTACTTACTAAAACATCACTTGCAAACTACAGCTGGGACCATTAAATAAATTTGGCATGGTCTAATTAACTTGGTTTGCAATCTCACTTTTCACCCAAGAAATCACTTTTGTTCAGTTTTATGTGTGTCTGTTTCCCTTTTTTTTAAAAAAAAAAAAAAATGATGTAAGGCATCCTCAGACAAGTGAACTCTAAACTTCATTTGTCTTTCAGCAGGCTTGATGGCCATGCATTTAAAAACCCATTCTATCTTATAAACTAAAAATTAAATGTACTCAGCTGTGATGGTCGTCATTGCATCTGCTATTTATATGCTAATACCCTCACTGGAAGATCTTGCAAATTATTCCACCATGCCAATATCTCATGTGCACCTACTCAAAGCCAACTAAATATTTTTCTAGAGGCAGAAGATTTCAGGTTAGGGAATCAGAATATTTATCACCACAAAGCCCAGCTAAAGGGGCAACCTTAAGCAAGTACATTTTTTATTCGACCACAACACAAAACATACTTCAGTCATCTGAAATGAAATTTGGGGATATTCTATGCAACCAAACACAGAGTGCATAAGAACAATTTCTTCAGTACCAGCAATAGAAATTGAATAATCAAACAACGTATCGTGCACAGAAGGACTTTTAAAAGTTCCTCCTTCTTCTCCATCCTTTCACATTATCCAATAAAGGAAGAAAAGTAAAAAAGTAAATAAATGCTGTCAAAACGCCAGATTTCAGAATTGTGCTCGAGTTTTTCCTGAATGAAACACAAAAGAGTCGTATTTATAGGGACACCCACACACAATCCCTCCATTCTGCTCCATGATTTGAGCATAAATTCAGATCTATATGACTACAAATCAAGATATGTGGTCCAGGCAAATGACGTTTTATGTCTACCAATAAAAGTATCACTGTTCATTTTACTTGTAATTGCTCAACAGCACATAGGCTACTGGGACAACCTGACTTTTATTCAGGAATGAATTATTTCATAATTTCCAGAAGTTAACAGAAATGCTTAAAGGGTTTGAGCTCAAGAAGTTAGTGCTGAACTGGTGTATATTGCTGTGAATTGCTTCAGCAGTAAGAACTATCCAGCAAAGCAGATTTTCTGTAGAGCACTATATGTTAGCAATAGTCTGTGAGCATGATGAGTGTCCTAGTGGCGCAAGCTTGGGGGTCACTCAAGACTTGTATCAAAGCCTTCTTATTCTGGCCAGCGTTAAACAGAGCTTAGACATGGGTCCTAACACAAGAAGTACACAGAGCTGTTGCAGTGGTACAGAGGAGGCCCTCGCATAGGATGCTCAGAGTTGCAGGTGCCCCATCCCTGGAGGTGCTCAAGGCCGGGTTGGATGGGTCTTGGGCAGCCTGAGCTGGTGGGGGGTAACCAGTCCATGGCAGGAGGTTGGGGCTGGGTGGGCTTTAATGTCTCCTCCAACCCAATCCATTCTATGACACTGAATGAACAATAGTGGTGATGCACACTGCACAAAACCTCTATCATTACTGTGTTTCTGATTCCTAGAAGACAAGCTTTTAGATTTTAAAACAGACCCATGCAAATTTATTTAGAAAATACCAGTAGATCTCAAGATGCAAGTCCTTTGTTCTTCATGAACCGTTGTTGAGAAATAAGTCCACCTGTATGCAATTTAGAGTTTCACAGAGAACAACAGTTACTCTGATAAACAGGTGCATTTAACCCCATTATCTCAAGATATTGCAAAGCAAGTTTAGTACTTCTTTAGCAGTAACCACTGAAGATACATCCTCAAATGTATTTTGTACTCCACTACTCGGACTTATTTCAATCACCAAAGCCTTTAGTATAGTAGAAAAGCAGAGATCTCTTGCATAATACTGGATTTTCATGGAAGAAATACTGCATTCAAGGTAAATGTAAAAGTTTTACTTCAACTGCCAAAGAACCCCTAACAGCTTTTCTTTCATCTGTTCCAGAGCTTAAACAGATGTCTGCTATCTTTCATTATTAAAGTTCTTCAATGTTAAAAAAAAAAAAAAAAAAAAAAAAAGCCCCCTAACAAAATCACTGCTGACCACCTACATTTGATACCTATGTTTCATTTGTACTATCAGAAGCAGCTGATTGTGGTGTGCATTGGTCCTTTGAATGTTTTCATGAAATATTTATAGAAAAATAAACCATACTTTCCAAAGCACTGGAATGCATCTCCGCAATGTGGTTACTGTAGTTACTCTTCAGGCACTACATCTTACTGCACAGTAAGCATACATACAACATGCATACATACACACAAACACTACAGTATTTCATAGAATCACACAATCATAGAATCCTTAGAGTTGGAAGGAACCTTTAAAGGTCATCTAGTCCAACTCCCAGTGGACAGGGATATGCACGGTTAGATCAGGTTGCCCAAGGTCTGATCCAGCCTCGCCTTGAAAGTCTCAGGGCTGGGGCATCCACCACATCTCTGGGCAACCTGTGCCAGTGCCTCATCACCCTCACTGTAGAAGACATTTCCCTTACATGCAATCTAAATCTACTGTAAGTTTGAAATAATTTCTCCTGGTCCTATCAGCACAGACCCTGCTAAAAAGCCTGTCTCCCTACTTCCCGTAGTCCCCCTTTAGATACTGCACAGCCGCTATCAGGTCACATCAGAGCCTTCTCTTCTCAAATAATTTCCTGTTGTTTTTGTCATCCAGCTTATCATTCACACTGGGAGATGAGCTAATAATATCTCATTCCATCAGTTTCCAAGTTCTCTGATTAAGTAAAGACTGAACTTCATAATTACATGTTCACTACCTGATTTATTGAGTTAGAAGGGAATGGTTTTACTCTCTGGGTACCGGTAGGAAAATCCTTTTTCCTGGATTAGGTTCCAGTCAGTTCAGATCCCTGCCACAACAGGAGCTCTACTCCCAGACCAAGGGAGGTTCCCACTGGGAACCATCACAGGTGGAAATGGAAACAGGACAGCCACTTATAACTGCTGTTCACGTTTAAACCAACTTTTAGCCAAGTGATAAACCACCAGAATATATAAGCTGTTTTCCTGTTCAGCTCCCACAAATAGTACAACAGCAACCTGTACAGAGCTACCTGCTAAGAAGTAGATTTGCTAACTGCATAACACAAGAAATACCTGGCAGAATTTCATTTGCAATTATTTCAGAGTTATGGAATGGATGAAATTTAACAAAAGAAAAGAAAAGCGTAAAATACTGTTATTCGCCTTACCTGTGTCTCAAAAACCAAACATGGTTTATTGCTACCTCATGACTTCCTTTGAGTAAAAAAAACTCCACAAAGTGCCTACAGGTCTTCATTCATCTTAACATAAAGAGGAAGGTTTGCAGGTTTGAAGACTGAAGTGTGATGAAGCCAACAAAGCTGTAGAATCCACAAACCAAGTGACAAGAAATCTTTTTTAGGATCTATATTCAGACAGCAACATATGTAGAGCAGAGATCGTAAGATGCAGGAGAACTCTCTATTTTGTCAAGAAAGCAGCTGCCATACAGCCACTGTCAAGGTTACAGCACTACCTTTAACAGACACCGTGCTTTACCAGCTCCACCCTTTCCTATTCCCGCTAGGTATTTTCCTCTGTATGCTGTTCCCTGCATGCAGGTGTGGGCAGTACTGTTCAAAGCCATTTTTAAAGGCTGTAGAGTGAGGCACAGGACTGACCACAGCCATTTTTGGACCAAAAACTTGCCTTGTGGTCTGATATCTCAAAGGGAAAGCAAAAGACCTGCTTTCTTCTTCCTTCCAAAGAGAAGCTCCTACCATTGCTTTTCAGCTAGCCCAAGCTCTTTATAAAATCACGAAGAATATTTTAAGTAATGTTTTGAATTATTCAATCCCTTTATTGAGTGCTTTAATTAGAGGACTACACATGATAAAAGCTAAGTATTAAAGATGCAAAAAAAAAAAATCTATCTTAGCAGTAGTCATTGTTGTTATGGAATTTTAGGAAATGTGATTTTCATCTAAGATGTAGTATAACAAGATTCCCATTAGCACTGAGTGATGCAATAAGTCCTACTGCATTTGACAGATTACCACCTATTGCTTTGACAGGATCAAACTCATGCTTCTAAGCCTTGGTATCCACCACCAACGTATATACGGGTCTACATTTTGTTCTGCAGCCTGCACACACACAGAAGCAGTAACTAAATCACAGCTTATTTCAAGGATCACATTTTAACTACCTATTTGTTAAAAGTTTTTTCAGATTTTGTATTTCTTACAGATGAATAAACCTGAAATAAACAAACCTAATTTATGATAGGCAACAAGTCAGCAAAATAGTCCATGCAAGACATAGATAACATTATGTATATTCCCAATAGTAGGTTCTAGGCACAAAGATGTCATTGACATAAGCATCTTTATTTTAGTGTTACTGCACCAGCTAGATTTAAGTGAGTTACTGCAATAAATTCACTAGTGTTCCAAGCCTAGATTTTTCCCCTTTTTAAAAAATAAACATACATACTCAGCAATGCACCTTCACTGAACTTCACAAACACATTCTATTCACTTCAATGCACAGTTTCCCTTTGTAAAGTAGGACAGATAAAAAGCAGAAAGCAAATTTATATCTGAACATACATTGCTCAGTATTGAAAGATGAATCAAGGGAGATGACCCTTCAGCCTGGAAAACTTAAACACTTAGCATAAGGGTTAACTTGGTGATATAGACACCCTACTTTATTTTACACTCTATTAGAAGAGCTCCAAATTGCATTGTGCGACCTGCGAATCAGATAGGGATCAGAGGTCACCACAGTAACAACTTCAAGAATTCATGACTAGATCTGCATAACAAGATATTTTTAATAACTTCCTAACAGCAGCAGGCTGCATAGCTACTGCAAAGCAGAAAATATAACACAGCAACTCAGTTCTAGGAAAGAGAATGAAAAAAAGCAGAGCAATAAACTAGATGATTAAACTCTTCAACAGGAAAGGAATGTTCTGAGAGTTAGTTTTACAGTGTTTTACATCACACCTATATCCCAGTAAGGCTCAAGAAAATAGAACAAGCCTTTTTGCTAAGAAGAGATTGAGAAAGACATTTCATACATAAAAATAGGTATCATCTGAAGGTAAAATTGAGGAAAGATGGAAGAGGAATCTGAATATTCTGTGTTCACTTTCACAGCTACTGTTGACTTGGCTCTTAAGATAAATACTAACTAAACAGAAAATTAGAAGTGTTGCCTGGTGTACTGCTTAGACCATACAAACATTACTAAAACTTTATTTATTCTGAACAGAGAACATGCTGAAATACACAAATTTGGACTCAGGTGCAATGTTGATTTTACAATCTTTAGATGTATACTGCATATAATCTGAAGGTGCGATACTGATTTAACTATCAAATATTTCTAGAATTCTCTTACACAGAACATAACAACAAAGTTATTCAACCTCAACATTAAATATTTCTGATTCTTCAAAGGGACACTTTGTTAAGAGTTAGCGATTTTGTGTGCAATTTAAAGGCACGTGGGGAGAATGACAATGACTCCTCAGAGGCAGCTTCTATAAAATGAAGAGAAAAAAAATGAGGGTGTGAGCACAAGAAGCTGTTACACAAAGCTGGAAGGCAGGAAGAAAGCAGCAGATTTTCTGTGGCTACAGAACAAGAAAATAGTCCTTGCCTTCGATCCAACTAAACACATACTTAAAGAAGAGCTGTTCATGGAGTTATAAAATGATTACAAAGAAATAACTCATTAGCACTGAGAAAAAGCCAAGCTGTAGTTGAAGATATGGGAGAAAAAAAGCAGCAATGGTTTTGTAGTCAATTGTAGAGCTCATGGCTTAATTGATTACATAGTAAAAATTTAATCTTATTGCATAGTAAAATATTCTAAGAGCAAACATCTGACCATGAAATATTTAATTTGGAGACAATATTTGTAAAAATTTTCTGATGTTGTTCTTTCAGCTGTATTGCAGTAGGGTTTAGGGCTTGATCAGATACCGGACTACACAAGAACAGCCTCCTCCAAATCTAATTATTAATGACATTACTGAATCCAACCAGATGTTTCACATGGGAAAAGTTAAGTACACGAATAAATCAAGATCCAAGCATACATTTAGATTTGACAGAAGATAAGGACGGGTGAAACAAAAAATAATGAAGACAGTTGATGAAAGATTATATATTTCTGGTTGTTAGTATGAGTTGAAATTAAAAATACAAAGTATAATAGGCCTGGTGTATTACCACACTGCTGATGGAGAGAAGAGCAGGATGTTTCTCACATCATCATATTGCCTACTAGCTTCTATCTGGTTAAGTTTCAGTCAGCTTAAGTATTAAACCTTTATGGCTTCCCAAAGGCAATTACATGAGAGATAAATAAACTCTCATGTACAAAACATAGCTAATGAGCTGAGCTACATTTCTATTAATTATGTGAGAACTTCAAATATAATCCAAATGGAAAGTCATGTAAATGGAAAGCACCGTGTGTGTTTTAAATGATGCACTCGTGCTCTAAATAACTGTTAAAATTGGAAGACCTTTGTATCTACTCAGCTGCAAATCAAACACTAGATAAGTTTAGAATTGTAAGAACAAAGGGAGAAGGTATTAAGAAATAAAATTCTCTAATCAGGAAAAAAAAAATTCAATGAACATTTTAGCCATCAGCAGGTTATTCCAACAGAAGAATTAAACCTTGAGAAAAAGGCATTTCTATTAAAATACCAATCTCAGCCAATAATTGCAATTGTTCTTCTACAATAATTCATTTAAATAGTCAAGAACTAACTCAATGTGTCTCTAGTGTTCTGCTGTTAGGTTTACCTGGACACACAGGCTGAGATGATGGCTGGCTTTGGATAAAGGTAGCGTAGGGAAAAATGTTGAACATGCAGTGTGCACTCCCTCTACTGGACACTGAGATTATCCTGAACAGACATTGAGAGAAAGTAGTATGTCCAAGCATCCAGGTACTGCAAAATAAAAGGCTTTTATCGCTTCTGTGCTCTTTCCCCACCTTCAGCTAAAACTCAGATACAGAGAAAATCAGATTTCAAAACTCTGGTTTATGTTTTCACAATACATGTCCCGGTAGAAGTGAACACCTGATTCATGCCCTAAATAAATATTTTGCTATGATAAATAGGACCTCTGTAAGCACATAAAAACTCATTTGCCTTTGATCAATACATTGAGACTGCCACTGTCCATCCACCCCCCAGCCCCAATGAAAAACAATGATTCAGGAAGAAATGTGTTGATGACTTCTGGAGGCACAGCAATTGGAAAGAACATTTAGAAAATCTGCTGCAACGGATTTGTTTCCTCTTACGAGGAAACTGGCTGAGGGAACTGTGATTGTTCAGTCTGGAGGAGGCTCGGGGGAGACCATATTGCTCTGCAACTACTTGAAGGGAGGCTGCAGCAAAGAAAAAAGAGGGGGTCAGCCTCTTCTCCTGTGTAACCAGTGATGGGACTGAAGGGGACGGCCTCCAGTTGCAGCAGGACAGATTCAGGTTAGACATTAGGAATAGCAACTTCTCTGAAAGAGTGGTCAGGCACTGGAACAGGCTGCCCAGGGAGGCGGTGGAGTCACCAACCTTGGGGGTTGTTGAAGAAAGAACCATTTAGATGTTGTACTGAAGGGAAAGGTTTGGTGGGAAATATTGGTGATAGGTGGGCAGTCGGACAGGGTGATATTGGAGGTCTTTTCCAACATTGGTGATTCTACGATTCTAGACAGTCAATGGATAACTTTGTTATTCTTTTCCCTCTCCTCCCACAGCTCTTGAAAGGTATGAACAGAAGAATGCCATTGTCCACTTGTGTCGGCAGGCTTTAAAAGCACTCTTTCTACAATTCAGGCTTTCTGCACACTGAGCAGAAAAAGATAGCAATATCCACGTCACGATAATCTATTTCAAGCCAGAGCATTTCTCTGCATGAAGCTTTCCTACAAATGACTTCATAGAAAAGAAGTTCCATAAAATTACAAAAAGATACCCCATAGTTTGCAAAGCCGTAGGGCTTCATATTTCTTCCAGAGATAAAGAGAATCTCTCAAAAAACCCTGCACTCATCAACTTCCTTGATTTCAAGATGAGGGTGGGAAATGCCTTTCCCTGCCACTCCCTTCAAACTAAACCCCGAGAAGGCAGGAGGCATTCTAGCACAAGTAGGGACAGAACAGAAAGTATGGTATAAGAAATGAAAAGGAAGGCAAAGACTGAGCACAAATCAAAAAACAAGATCTGAGGAGACTGAGCAAGCCCAGGTCCTCAGCCAACTTCCCAAGTCCCTCTTGATCTGTTTTATACTTTCTGGTAAAACAAAGCCACGTTCTCACTGAAGATAAGGCCTGCCTGTGGTGCAGTATCATAATTATACTCCAAGATTTGTTGCCCAGTAGTGAAATTGCTCATGTGTACTTGCAATCAGCAGTTACCAGGAAAACTGATACCGTATCAAAACACAATTACAGAGCAACTGCAAACCAGACAATTAACATGGGACCCTCTGTGCTCAGACATTTCATCTGCTTGCTGTCCCTGCTTATAAAACGCTCCCCTTCATTTCTAAACAAGCATCTCTACACACGCGCAGGTCTACAGCACTCACTGACTTCACAGGTTGACAAACCCCACTTGTGAAGCACCGAGCTCTGTCAGGCTAGGATGGCTGCAAGCCAGAGCTCTGCTGTCAGTGCTTCTTCACTTGCATCTAAAAATACAGCAATCTAAAAGTACAGCAAAACCACAGCATGGCAAGAACTACAGTTCTACTAACACAAGGACATGCAGCCAGAAGGAGCAATATGTAATGTAAGTAACAATGCTGGATTAAGTAGGAGCTGAGTGTAATATTTCATATGCTGGCACGTAAATACTTGACAGATTGGGAGCTAATAATCACAGCCTAAGAAGAAAACAAGCAACAGCGTTTCTATCAGTCTCTCCCTTTACCATGTTTATAAGTTTCAAACAACTCAATTGTCACGTGATGAAAAGACAATTTAAACAATTTCATTCTACAGCACACAGCTCTCTTTGTTCAGGTTATAAATTAAATTAAATCAGCACTAAAATGAAATTTGGGTATTTTCCACTGGGAAAGAAAATAAAACCAATTACATGTAATTTTCAGTGCATAAGTTAATACCTCAATAAACACTGCTTCATTCTGAATGTACTCATTGTGAATACTGCTATGCATTCTCCTTTATTTCTGCAGTTGTAATGGTACAATTTATTATCTTTCAACCCTACATAGATAGCATTGATCAATCTCCAGAAGTGGTAACATACCACTTTAAACACATACACATGTACGTACACACGTACACACACACACACACACACACACACACACACACACACAAAAAGCAAGGCTTGAATGTCCTTTATACCTTGCAAGAAATATTGCAACCAATATTCCACGCAGAGGTACAGCAAATGAAGTCCTGTCAAGCAAATGGCAGGAATGACAGCAGATGTCTGGATTCCTTCATAGCTGGTTGCATTAAGGTAGCACACATATTTCACTGAGGGAAAAAATAACCCTGACAAGACAGTCTTACAGTACTTTCCATTCATAGTTGACATTTTTGACTGACGTGGTACGTCAGTAGTACTAAGATGATGAACCAAATTAATCTTAATAAGGCTTCATTTGCACAAGGAAAGCAAAGTCTGCAACACTCAGTCATGGCTAAACCAGGATACTACAGTTTAATCCAAGGTATAACATCTGGATCAAATTCTTATAATCCAGTCATAAACCATGGCTCAAAACATTATTTGTGTGTTCAACTCCACAGTAATTTAGCTGGATCTCAAGCAGCATAAAGGAGCATTGTGGAGCTTTGCTTTAGATACATAAACATGATATAGACTCCTTTTAGGAGTCTGGACTGGATTTGAGTAAAGCATTTGATCTTTCAGCCACCATTTATTCATTAGCTTTGCCTGTTTCCCAGAATCTGTCATCTTCTGACACTTTAAAGCTTTATAAAACAACTAATTCTTTCAAGATGTCCTTAGTCATGCTACTTGCCTACTATAGGAAGTAAACACTACAAAGCAGAAACGCTGCTTTTGTAACTGTAGACACTAGCAAAGTTCTGTATGTCATAAAAGAACAACAGCTACACAGCATTTCCTGAGAAATATGTATCTGCACAAAGGAAGATGAGGATATGATGTTGCACATGAAGAAACTAAGAGTAAATAAAATCCAAGCCTAACTTAATCCAACCAACCTTATACAATGCTATCCAATAAAAACCAACAGCGCTACCTTACATGGCTTTGCCTAAGAGCAGCTCCTGATTATAGTAGGTTCTCAGCTCAACTTCTTTAGCTGATGAATTTGTGAATAAATTAAACCTGCATTGAAAAGTTTGCCAGAATGAGGTTTAAGAAAGAGTGCGTTTTTGTATACAAGCCAAGTAGCCACGTATTACTAACAGTCCTCTCTAGTAAGTGAAGTTTCAAAAACTCACCACTTTTCTTTTTCTCTCTTTAAAAGTAATGTTCATTTCCTTGTATTTCCTCAGAGCAGCCTCCAGTTTATTCTTCAGATCAATGGCACATCTCAACCGATCGTCGTTTATTCCTGCTCGGGTAAATAACTGCAAAGCAAAAAATCTACATTCTTATTCTTTTTCTATCACCAGAGCAAAAAGCACTTGTTTATTTGTTGTCTGACTTATGGTAGAGGAAAAATGTCACAAATTCTTTTATTTTGCATTGACAAATTGTTACATGTATTTCTTTCCCCAACTAGAATTTAAGACCTAAAAGCAACCACTGAAGATGAATAACAAATGAGCAGTTGCTATAAACATCTCCTAATAATGCCCTCTGGCAGACCATATTTCTTGCACGAGGCTCCTGCAAATATCAACTGGCAGAAAAGGCAGTGTTCAGATGCAGACACGTCTGATGAAAACATACCAAGTTTTACTTAAATACTTTGTGAAGAAGCTGTATTTTCTTAGATGCCTATTTTTTTTTAATTTTAATGTGTCTGCAGACAGCACACCGAGCACTGAGCCATCAAACAACCTCTGTAGCTCCTGCAGTCTCCTTCTGTACATCCCTATGGAACCAGCAACCTTTTTTCTGTTTGCACCAATGTTTCTCTCAACCTTAATTTCTTTCCTCTCTCTCTTTCTCTCAAGCCTCCCAGCACCTAGTCCACGTTTTCACGGAAATGAAGAAATTAGGTCTTTACCCCACCTGAATCCAGGACTGCACGGAAGGCAAGAACTTATTTCTGATGAGTTTGTGAGCATCCACAACACTGTTTATTACAGCAGTATTGTCTTCGTTCTCATGCACTTTGATATCTGCTCCAATAAAGGAAAACAACAGTTAGTTGTAACCAAGTAGCCAGAATACTGTAAACACTGAGCAGAAGTACCCGTTAACCTCTCTAAAGTATTTTACATAAAGCATAAAAACATAAACAACACATATAATAATATGATTGTACATAAAGTATTTTTTTCTAAACTATTTGATGTTGATTATTATATATTCTGTTATCCACATTCAAAAAGGAAAAGATGAAAAGCTGTCAGGTCAGTGATGACAAGGATTTGTTACGCCATCACACGAAGTAAACCAAAACCAGTGCAGTTTTACTATTTACATTATATCTTGTCCTATGTTCCAATAAATGAACCAGGCCCTAATGGACCAGTTCGTGCTTATTCAATACGAAATGTTCCTAGGGCCTCCATCCCAAAAGGGGTTGACTGTCGAAGAAGCCAAGTCTGCCACCACACAAGTAAGAATGGTAAATGGTATTTTGCACCAGTGCGATGCTCATAAGCCCCAAGGGTAACTTTCAATTCTGTTGCTTGCAAGCAAAGTACATAGCTATCTCACCAGCCTCATGCACTTGAAATTCCAATCGGACAGTATTTGTAAGAGATTTCATTTGGAAAAAAGTGAAAAGCCCTAAATACTCAGACTTTTTCTATCTGCAATTCTTATTAACAAAGTTAGATAGAAAGGTCTAATCACAACTCTTAAGGTAAAACTCTGCTGTTTCCTGCAAGTTGTCAATAACAAAGAGAAGATTAAGAAACAGCCAATATCAATATGTTTAAATCAGTAGCTTTTACCCATGTTACAATGAGAAAGAAAGAAGTGCTGAAATAAAATACTATATACAGTAAGTAAATCATTTTGTTTCTAAACACAGGAAAATCACATGTACTATGAAGTGTAGTAATGTGTTTACAACTACTACAAACATTCAGTTTCAGAAATTAATGAAATCTGTAAATCCCATACAAGAACATCCAAAACTAAGAAAGGCTGCTAAATGGGGCAGAAATAGAAAGGAAGGCCAAAATAAATCAAAATGATGCCCAGGGACCCCAAATGCTGAAGTCACAGCAAAAACAAACAAGTAGAGGAAAAAAAACTACAAAGCATTGCAAAGATTATCCCCAGCTCTTTGTGAAAAATTGGTGCAGGTACCTGTAGAGAGTTCAAGGTCTAGAGTATACTTATGAGAAATCAGTCCATGATTCCTGACAAAAGTTTCATAATCATCATCACCAAGAACAGGAACACCAGTTTCAACCTCAGAGCACGCATCTCCATCTAATACATTTTGCTCAGGCTTCTTCTGTTTGTCACCTAACTCTTCGTTTTGATCTGTTCTGACACACTGAGAAACAGGAAGAATGTCCTTGCTACAGCACGGCTGTTCATCATCCACACATCCCACACATGAGGACAAGGAGGATGCAGATCTATCCTTGTCAGCACTCGTTTGTTCATTGGGTTCCAGTCCTGTGTTGCTCACAGTGAAGTCAAAAGGATCTGGCAACAGAAGCCGGAAACAGTTCTCCATCTCTGTCAGTGTCTCAGCAACCTCTTGGGACAGTTCTATCAAGAGAGAGTTGTTTCAGAACTTTGTGAAACAGCGTGCAGGGCTGACTCCTGAGCACAGGTATATCTACAAAACAGACACTACTGCCAAAGAATCCATTTGTCCAGTAATCAATCACAGTTTATCCACACATTTATTTCCAGTGCAGGGATGGTCCTCAGAAGAGAGTCAATACTTCTCTTAAACAGGATCTCTAGAACTTCCTGAACAACGAATTTAGGACCAGCATTCCTCCCTTCCTATCCTCCCTAAAATTTCACTGTCTATCAAAGGTGACTCAAATACTTCAATAAATTTGAAGCAGAACAGTACTGGTAAGAAACAAGGTATCCTTGGTAATGCCACTGGGTGCTCATTCTGCAGCCACGAATGTTACAGCTGTTTGCAGGTGCACCCGTGAATATATGCCATAGCTAAGAGATGCTATCAGTAAAGCTGACTTTAAAAGGTTAAATCTCTTTTTTTATATGTGAAAACATTTGCACCATGTAGAATAAAGGCAGACACAAATGCATTCATTGCACAAACTGAAGCAATTGAGATAAATAATCCTTCCCAACTACAACTTAGAGAATCAGTTACACTACGTCTGTTCTTAAATACGGCAGGAACATGCTGGCTGTGTACACGTTCAGAGATTCAGCTCCCAGCATACAATACTTCTCACAGATTTCCTACACTGCATCTAGGATTGCTGCGCAGACTTGTGCCCAAACTCCTGGAACATACATGATGCATATATAGTATAACTGAGGTCAATCAGTCAAGAAGCCTGTACCTAGCCATAGACACAGTAATTAAGCCACGAGATCCAGAACTGCTTCTGATATCAGAGTAGATCCCAAATTCAAAGAGACTCATAATGATCACCAAGTCCAACTTCATACATGTGCATGAAGGTATGCATTCACACCTTATGAATTACTGACCAGACATTTATAAGTTGTTTTTTTTTTTTTTTAATATCTCCTCATTCTACTTGAGCTTTATGGGACCTGTTACTCATTTGCCTTGACATTCTTTAGGGGAGAGACAGAGTGAAGCATTAACAAATGTACTATTCCTGTACACTGGGGTTTGCTCTTATTTGGATATCTATTCCGCTGGAATTTGGTTTATACAACCTTACAAAAAATTGCTTTAACAACAAACCCACCCAAGTCAAAGCACATCACCTGCCATTTCTTTTTCAGCTCTTTTGGCTTTTTCTTTGTAAACGTTATCCAATCGTTTTTGCTTCTCTTCTTCCCTTTTCCTTTCAGCCACTGTTCTTGCATGCACGTCCTGAAAATCCACCTAAGGAAACGAAGAAAAAAGTACAACATTCTCTGTAAGAAGTACATAGAAAATCCATTTCCTAAGATCCTTATCAGTGGTGAAAAATCCTCTAACGTAAGCAATCATCCAGAAGCTCAGCAGTACTTCCTTTTATCTCCTCTCCTCCTGAAATCAATAACTACAGAAATTCTGAATGGAGGTTTTATTTCTACTAATAAGGGACTGCTGAAAATCAATGGCTTTTTTTTTTTTTTAAATTGTTTGTTGGATCCATTGACTGAGGGAAAGGATATCATTCAGTCTCACTTTCTTATGACTAAAACATAAACATAAATCTGAGTGATGCAAAACAGTTTCTTTTAAAATTGTAGGTTTTTTTTTTTTCTTAGAAGGGTTTGAAAATCTACGTATTTTCACTTCTATTTTAAGGAAACGAATCCTGAGTTGTGCTATTCCGTAAGAAAAATCACTTGAAAAGGAAATGTAGTTATTTCCTTTTGACTGCTACCACATAGCTTTCATTAATTTCATTATGGATTATGCTGAGGGCTGAGTGAGCCCATCCTTTGCTGCTTATAAAGGCTGCAGCCTCTGTGCACTGTGCCTGTATTACAAGCACCCACTGAACATTTGTCTTTATTGTCACTGCTAGATGAGCCACCTCTCAGAAACTTGGTCAGAACAGAGCATATCTAAGAACCTCATTCAGACAACACAGAGGGACACTACTCAGCTCCAGTGCTGGAGCAAGATGTATGGAGCCTTCCGCTATTAGTCTGTAATGAACGTTGGAGCTGGACGTGACGAGGTGCAAACAACTCTTCTTGATTTAAAAGGTGTAAGACTAGTGAGCCTACACAGCAATAAACACTGCAACTTGGGGGAAATATGGGAATTCAGCATTAATACTCTCAGTCTATTAAAGTCACATTCAGTTTATAATTCACACTTAATCTGCAACCTCATCTTTGTCTTCCCAGAATCAAAAAATTACTGCTGAAAATACTTATGTGCGCATACATATATATTTCTTCTTGCTTCATTTTTGAAATTTGACACAGGGATTTGTTAAAAAAAAAAAAAAAAAAAAAGAAACCACCACAAAGTTGTTTTCTGATATGCCGAAATATGTTTTGTTCTTAAAGTCAGACCTTTATACAGGTATAACTTCAGTTTACTAAGAATAAACCAGTAGGTTGTTTTCTGAGTATATACCTTAGAAGGGCTGCAGTTGTCATCTTCTGACCAACTTTGATGATGATAATCTGAAAAGTAAGACTCTAACAGTCCTCAAACTGCTCCATACTGTGCCAGAGCTGTAACATTAAACAGCAGATGCGCCTGATTCCTAAAAGGTACTAAAGCCTCCTCAGGTCTTTTTGTTGTCTCTTGCAGTTCATGTATTAAGATGACAAAAGGCTGGCTACACCAATATTAGCTCTTAAGTTCAGGAGCTGAGATTCAGTTGCTTCTCTTAGAACCCTTTCCAGAAGTATTCAGGTGCAGTAAAAAAAAAATAACAGTACAGCCACTTCTGCTGGACTGCTCAGTATCACAAGGGCATGAAGTGAACACCCAAAGTCGTAAGGGAGGAGCAAACTGACTGCAGGTGTTCTGATAAACACACCAAACCTCAGCTGACTTATTGTACATTTGAGCATGCAGTCTATTGAATCTGTGTTATGCGTTAGAGATCCCCTGCATCTGTCCTGCATTTCCCCTCACTGGTTTCATTTTTTTTTTCTTTAACATAAGACAATATGGAATTATTTAAAGAAAGCAGCTACACTTTCTGTGTTGTACTCTGAAATGAAACCAGAACAGCACTGCTCAGTATGGAAAGAAGGGCATCTTAAGCTTTCACAGAAAGACTTCCTATCTGTGAATCATCAGCTGAAAGTGCAAGTATGATTTCCATTCTAAAGCAGCTGGACTGTGGGGCTCCAAGCAGCAATCAGTGGGTGGAGCTCTATTGGTTTGCACACTGAGAAAGCACTGGTTGGGTCCAGCTCTTCTTTCAAGCCTAGGGTTTTAGAACCTTTTAACCACACTAAGAGAGAAACAACAATGACCACCAACCATCCCAGTATTCCACTATTTGACTCTGGATGTGTCCTTAATTTTCACTCCTGGTTATTTTGTTTTTCCTTAATGACTTTAAAAAAAGGTATTTACACAGTTCAGCCCTTCCCACAAGTACATTTTTCCATTGTATTTCTGACACACTGCAACTTAGTTTGGAGCTGGGACAGCTCTTTTCCTCACTTTCTCTATCTGATCAGTATTCAGTACTAAATCTGAGCATATTTAGTCACTGAATCATAAGCGGCACACATACAATGTTCAGCTGGGAAGTTTAGGAAGTCCAAAAGGAAAAGAATCCCAGAAAACAATACAGTGTTCTTGGTGAAGGTGCTGGGTTTTGAAAAAAGCACGTCTGCCTGGGGAGCAGCAGCGAGCTCAGCTCAGCTTCTGAGCAGCACTACAGTATGATGTCAGAGTGTGTGGTGAATTGTGCAACTCTGTCTTGCATTCATCTTATTACCAAAGGAACGAATCACACAGGAACAGAGAATTGCAGGGGTTGGAAAGGACCTCAGGAGATTCTTCAGTCCAAACCCCCTGCTAAAACAGGGTCCCTGCAGTACCTCACACCAGGAAGCATCTGGATGGATCCTGAATATCTCCAGAGCAGGAGATTCCACAACCTCTCAGGGCAACCCGTATTTTTCTTAAAGGCATCTCAGGTTCAGAAAAGCCTTCTGAAAACACGTTATGTAAAGAAGTAGGCATTTGCTAGCGTTAGTACCTTATACCTTAAGGAGAGGATTTCTGCTTCAGGTGGGAACAATCACCATAAGTCCAAGGAAGATTGGGCCAGGCTGGGGGCTGCCTCTTTGGGAAGTCTCTTGAAGACGCTTTGCTTCCAACAGATTTCCTTTCACATTTATTGTTTAAAGTGAGGAAAGCACCTCCTTGAGACAATCCCCAAACACACACAGGGCAGTAAAAACGCAGAGTACCTTCTTGTTCTGCTTTAAGTAGTGATATCCCAGAGACAGCTTCTTGTAGGCCTCGCCATACTTCTCGTGCCAGCCCAGCACCGCCGCAATGGCCGCTTTCCTGAGCTTCTGGGCCACCTCCCGGGGCGGGGGAAGCGGCTGCTCGTGGTCCGTCCCCACCGTGAGCTCCAGGAACTCCTGGAAGTTGGAAACGAGCAGCGTGCGGAAGCGGTGAGAGCGGGAGAAGAGCTCCTGCACGATCTGGAAGGCGGAGAAGCGCATCTCGGCGTGCTCCTCGTGGAGCCTGGTCAGCAGCAGGTGGTACGCGTGGCTCAGGTGCTCCTCCGACGACCTGAGGGAACGGTTAGGAGGGCAATCACCGCAGCTGTGCCACGCGCAGCGCTTTCAGCCACCGCCATCAATGAAGTGAAGGGCGGCGGGCCCAGCTCCTCACCTGCATATTTTCTTCAGCTCCTTCAGCCGGCCCGGCTCCAGTTGCGGCTCCCCCGCCGTGGTCAGCTCCTCCACCAGCTCGGCCAGCCGCAGATCCATCTCTGCACCGGAACGGCAGGGATCCCTCCTTCCCTCCTTCCCCGTCTCGGCGCCGCTGACGTCATCGCCGCGCGCTGCGCACGCGTGACGTCACGCTGCCTGCAAGGGCGGGAGGGAGTTCTTAAAGGGTCCGAGCCCGGGTATTTTGTGTGTGTGCAGCCTGAGGGCTGTTCAACAGTGTGGAAGAGAAATGAACCATAGAATCGTAGAATCTCTGAGGCTGGAAAAGACCCACAGGAGCACCCAGTCCAACCACCCACCTGTCACCAATCACTAAACCATGTCGCTCCACACAAAATCCAAACGTTCCTTGAATGCCTACAGGGTCGGTGACTCCACCACCTCCCCGTGCAGCCCGTTCCACTGCCTGACCACTCTTCCAGAAACACAGTATTTCCTAACGTCCAGCCTGAATCTCCCCTGACATGTCTTGGCACGCTCAATGACATCAGCGCGTGCCCCTCCTGAGGCACTGCTGCTCTGGTTGCCCACATCCCAAACCCGTGAGAGGTGACACAGCTCTGAACCCACAGTCCTGCCTTGTGCCCACCCCGTGTAACATGCTGGGTGTGACCAAGGGGCTAATTGCAGTGTGAACTGCTGCTGTTCCTTGTGCCTAGGGTTGGAGAGACCCTAAGGGCATCAGCCTCCAGATATGGCACCAGACCAGGCTGCCCAGGGCCCCATCCAACCTGGCCTTGAATGCTCTCCTCACAGGAGAGCTGCTCCAGCCCTCTGATCATCTCAGTGCCCTCCTCTGGACCCGCTCCCAGAGCTCCACGTCCTCCCTGTACTGGGGCTCCAGACCTGGACACAGTACTGCAGATGGGGCTTCACAAGGGCAGAATAGAGGAGGACAATCACCTCCCTGTCTCTGCTGGCCACCCCTCTTCTGATGGAGCCCGGGTAACCACTGGCCCTCCAAGGTGCAATGAGCTCCATGTAGAAGGCAACAAGAAGTGTAGGAGGAACAGCACGGCATTCTGGTTTTAAATACCAAGTTTTGCATGGCCTTCTGCCTTTGAGGCCTTCAGAATTTCAGCCTCTCCTCTCTGTTGCCTTCCTGAAGCAAAACGAGGGGTAAATAAAGCAAAGGAGGCAGGAAAGCAGCCCTCAGTCATGGCACCGACTTTGCAGCTCTCAAACAGGAGGATGTCTGTGGAGTATTTCATAGGTAAAGACTAGCAAAAGGCTACTCCCAAACAGAAGCAAGCTATTCCCTGAAGGGTGAATAAAGCTCATCTGCAGGACTTTCATGGCAAGAATTACAGCAGAACTGTACTTAAGTGACATTTTCCTCTATGGAAGCTCAGAGCTTGACAAACACTGCAAGTAATCCATTGACATATGGGGATAGAGATGAATGCACCTGTTGTATAAAATAATTACAATGCAGATGAACAAACTGCTCTGTTCTCAGATGAGCTGAGCTTGGCAGAGTGCACAGGCACTTGCTGTTGCTAAAAATCAGTATCTCCTTAGTGAATTAGTGAATTTTTACAGTGATCTGTCAGGTCTACCTGATATTGCAGCAGCAAAAAGCTCCTGTGAGCTCTTGAATTTCTATCTACACGAGTTCCCCAACTTGTAAACAGGGTGCAAATGTCAAAATTTCTCCCAGCCAGAATTCTAGCCTGCAAGATCTGTGCTGGACACGGCTATGAAGAATGTCCCAAATAGGGTGAGGTTAGAAAATACTCTGGAATGAGTTGATTTCAAAGGAAAAAAGAAAAAAGCCTGAAAAATTCATCTGTAATACTCACCGAATTCCTCTCATAATTATGTCCTATGTTTTTCTCCTCTTAACAACTAGAGATGCCAAATGGGATTTAAAAACTCAGAGTACCAGAAACTTTGCTTTGAACTGGGGAGCAAATTTAATCCCAGTCACTGAGTGAGGGAAGACAATGAAGCTCTTGATGCACATCACTGCATTACTACTGCTTGCAGTTCTACCGAAGCACCCCAAGTCTCTAGACCACAAACACCAGCATCACAATGCAGTCCAAACCTCTCATACTTCGTGCAAAAGACTTGTGTACAAGCAGCCCTTCCTATGTGACATTTGTCTTTTCCCATCTGGCAGGTGCCCTGCTGCACTTCAGAGTGACCTAAAGTAATGAACTCATATTTTCAAACATATTTACTGCACCATATGCATGCATACATTTTGCAGTGGTTCTTTTATATCTGACTTGATTAATGAGACCATCTTACTTTATAATGTTTCTTCTTCCTTGTTGGCTTCTATCTAGTAAACTGCACATCCTACATTTGCATAAGAAAACCACATACAGCAGCATAGTTCATCTTCAAAGTTTAGATGTTTACTCTTTCAATATTTCTTATTTTTCTATTTCTTTTCTTTATTTGATTGAAAGTGCCTAAACAACAGCTTTCTATTAGGCTAGTGCTTACAACAATACCATTGCTTTAATGTCTAGAAACAGCATTTCAAAATGAGCCTCGAGCAACGTGCTCAACATCTACACAGCCACCAATTCATATCCTTGCAGAATGTTTAAAGAAATCCCTGCAAGGAGCCATATGGTTTTGCAGAGAATTAGTTGATGAATGAACGCTGAGTTGTGTAACTCATCCACAGTTGTCCCTCAGGCAAATCTCAGTGACAGCTAAGCTGTTTAATTAAAAAAAAAAAAAAAAATCTCAGACAATTACATAAAATGGTGTTTGCTCAAGTTGCTGAGTTTCTTTCCCCTTCTGCTTTCTAATGAGCGTGGTAAATATCCACTGTTCAAATATTTCTCTAATTCCTTCATCTGGACCAATCTGATAAAGGGCTGAGGGGACTCAGACCGTGAAGAGTTATTTGGCTGCAGAAATGCTTTGTGTCACTCAGGCTGGTTGTGGATTCAGGAAGCCCAATGTCTTTGGCCAAATGCACAGACAAGGAAATACAGTGCCCAAAGAGAAAAGGCAGAATTTTGTCCTTTAAGCCAACCGTTTGGGTGTGGTGTTCTTACATTACAGAAAAACCAGCTGTTCCCAAATTTAAAATGTCACACTGGGAGCTCCAGGAAGGATTGTTTCAAGCTTACATGCATTGTCACATTTTCAGGTGTAGTGATTTTATAAAAGAAATACCCAGGTAGGAGAATGCTCTATCATTTTATTAGATGATTCTTGGCCTGTGGTTGTTTTCAGTTTTGCAATAAAAGAGCATGTCAGGCAGAAAGAAACCCCACAGAACTTTAGAATAGCTGTATTCAGCTTAATGATATGAAATTAAAAAGGAGGGTTTATCTTCCTGCCAAAATGGAACTTTGGCAAAAAAGCTTCCTCACAAACAATCTTGAGTTAAAATAACTTTGGTTCCAGGCCTGAAGATGCAGAAACATGATAAACACTGATATTAAGTTGTCACAGAGTTTGTGTCAGTTGGGTTGCAAAGAAAATACTGACCTTCTGTGTGAGATGAATAGATACTTAACTACCAGTTTGATTCAGCAACAGGATGACAGTTATCTGAGAGCCCTGAACTACCTCATATGGGGTAAGGACTGCACTTAAACAGATGTTCTCAAAGAAAAAATAGTCTATTCATTAAACCATCAATAATGCAAGGCCAAAGATACTTGGCAACCTCCTCTAATGATGTGAAATATTGATGCTGACAACACTGCAGCCTGATGTAACATTTTATAATTCTGTCACAGGAGGAGATGGATGAACCTGTTCTGTATGGGTTGGGTCACCAATTAAATAACCATTTGTAGGTTGGATGGGGCAGGAATAGCTGCAAGGGAACCAGCACAAATCAAGGAGCTTCTATCTACTTTTGTCTAGGATAGTTTTTTAAAATGATCCTACAGCATTGCCTCAAATCTTCAGGCCAGCATCAGAAGATTGCTTTTGATTCTGTGAAAAGGTCTAATTGGAACACAAGGAGAAAGGCAAATAGTGGCCCCAAGGCAGCTGGCATTTTTCTGGGCTAGACAGGTCCATATCGTACGTAGAGATTTCTGTTTGAATGTACCTAAAGAAGAGAAAAAACAAGTCCCATTGCATTGCAGGTGTATCCTTAGGGTTGTTTGTTTGTTTGTTTGTTTGGAATGGCAGCTTTCCAGGCAAGACTTGGATCGCATGGTTCAAGTAAGGAGGAGAAGGAAGGCTGTCAGTGTGTAGAAAAGAAGGAAGAGAAGAATCCAATATCACGAGAGAACAAAAGAGGAAAGCTAGCCCAAATTCGGCTTGAAGACCCCTACTGCTAAATTGTAAAGTGACAGAAATACCACTTTCACACAAATACAAGTGTGGTACAAGTGGGACTGCTTTCAAACACAGAATGTTAGCAGAAATTTCTCAAACAACTTAGGCCTAGGAAGCAAATAAACTCATTGTAACCATATGAAAGCATCTACATCAGATATCTAAGAAATTCATCCTTTAGAAGTGAGCTGTGTTGTTAAATTCCATAATCTGAGCTCCCAAGTGTCTGGGAAAATTTGCCCTCTCTCCACGCAGCACCAGGGATGTGTCCATTGCCTTTTATGAGAAGAAAACCACATGGATCAAAACAAGTTTTTTTGGGGAAATGCTCTTACTGTAATAATAAAGAACACTTTGTCCTTGTGAAGAGATTATTTATACGGGTCAGCTTATGCAAACATAAGGAAAGTCCCTGGTTTGAGATCTTGAGGTTGTTGGGACAAAAACAGATTGCAAAGAGCACGTGTCAGGAGAGAAAGAAATACTGAGCTAGTGCTAAAAGGAAGAGGGAAGTATCGTGAAGAAAAGGCAGCAAGGCTTGTGAGCTGGCTGAATTCTTCCATGCCAAAAAAAATATGGCACTCGTTGACATTTACTGATTCTTGCTGAACGTCTATGGAGACTGAATGGTAGATTTCAGCACAGTGAGGTGGTGGTGGATGATTTGTTTCAGCTGCGGTGACAGGGATGTGAAAGACAAGCCACATTATGGACAGCCATGCAGATTTTTACGAGCGTGGCATGCAGGCTCTTGTTCATTGTGGTGGAAATGCATAGCTAATGGAGGTGACTATATTGAAAAATCACGTTTTGTAGCTGAGAATTTTCTCTATCAAATCGTGTTAATGCGTGCCTTCTATCTGTTGTAGTTTCCAAGGAAATAAATAGGAGGCATTACTTTGGGAGCAAGCCATGTAGCTGCAGTGTACGCATGTGAAGGGTGAGCTGATAAAAACCTCCACGATGGCCTTCCAGAAAGCTGAGTGCAGGAGGAGTGGTGACTGCAGCCTCTCCAAACACACACACCCAGTGCTCTGCGATTCTGCTCGTTAAAAGCCTCGTAAAGGAATAATTGCTGCTTTCCTCATGGTACAAATCCCAGCAGTAGACTTGATATCAAGTAGTGACGAAGCAGTGGTAGTGAATATACAGGAGCACAGTAAAACAGGAGCACAGAATCACAGAATATCCCGAGTTGGAACAAATCCACAAGCATGAAGTCCAGATCCTGGCTCCACACAGGAGCACCCAAAATCCAAACCCTGTGCCTGAGAGCAGTGTCCAAATGCCTTTTGACCTGCAGCAGTTCAGAGCCGAGCCCATTGCCCTTAGAAGTTTTCTTGACTTTCTATTATGAAGACCAACATCTCCAGGAGAGGCAGCAGAATGATGAAGTTTTTGCTCCTCTAATCATTGCCTTCATAAAAATGGATCAGTTATGGATGCATCAGTAAAATGGAGCAAAGGTGAGAGCAGCAGTCTGAGGGGATCTGCGACTTGTGGATACACATAGCTCTGCTCCGGAGCCATTTAGTGGCAGGGCTCACTGATGCCCCAGGTTTGTTTCTTTTTTTAAAGCTAAACGCAAACCACACACCCCGTAGTTTCAGATGGAGGAGATACAGTTTATAGAATCATAGAATCATTTGAGTTGGAAGGGTGCCTTAAAGACCATCTAGTCCAACTCCCCTGCAACAAACAGAAACATCTACAGCTCCATCAGGTGCTCAGAGCCCCTCCAGCCTGACTTTGAGTGTCTCCAGGGTTGGGGCATCCACCACCTCTCTGGGCAACCTGTGCCAGAGCCTCACTACCTTTATTGTAAAACACTTCTTCCTTATATCCAACCTAAATCTTTCCTCTTTTAGTTTGAAACCACTTCCCCTTATCCTATCACAACAGACCTTGCTAAAGAGTCTGTCCCCTTCTTCCTGATAGCCCCCCACTTGTAGGTCACCTCTGAGCTGGGATGCCCAACGCGTTGCCACATGGGACTTTAAACTAAAAGGGGGTGAGCTGAGATGAAACCTAAGGAAGACATCCTTCGCTATGAGGGTGGTAGGATGGGGCCGGGCTGTGGCGGTGCCGTCCCTGGAGGCGCCTGGGGCTGCGGGCAGAGGGCTGCGCTGTGCCGCTGCACCCGGCAGGTGGCAATGCAGGAGAGCTGCAGGGTGGGAGCTGCTGGGCTGCAGCTGGCGGCGAGCCCTGAGGAGAGGGAGCCTGCACTGAGCGAGCAGCTATTTAAATTCCATTTTATTTGTTACGGTTTGAACTTACAGGCTCGTAGCATCAATCTGTGGTGGCAGGTTGGGTGCCCCCATCCACAACCTTAGGGGTGACCGGTGAGCACAGCGAAGCACGCACCGTTCTGCAATCAGAGGTGGAAAGCACCATTTGTACAGCTATGCTGGTATACAAGTAGCACTGTTTCCAGGCCAGGAATGAGCCTTCAGTCAGATCCGTCTTTAACGTGATCAGGGTGTTGCATTAAAATATGCAGGTTTTATTTGAAAAATACGTCTCTGGGTGCCACATCAAGGAAACAACAACTGAGAAAAAGAACACTGCCCTCTGAGAGCGAGCCAAAGGCAGAGGCATTTCCCAAGCAGAACAATGGGTGCAG
Organism: Tetrao urogallus; assembly: GCF_951394365.1. Lineage (NCBI taxonomy): Eukaryota > Metazoa > Chordata > Aves > Galliformes > Phasianidae > Tetrao > Tetrao urogallus. The sequence goes on from NC_136817.1 coordinate 64,550,799, forward strand.
GGAAACTTTCAGAGAAATACGTAGAACTGCAGATTTGTAGTGGCACATTTTGCCCTCTATCTGAAAAAGAAGGAAAAAAACACAAAGCCCCTTAAGCCAACAACGACAGTACAGGAGATATTTGGTCTTGTTTAAAAAGAAGAAGAAGAGGAAGAAGAAGAAGAAGAAGAAGAAGAAAGCTCATTTGTATCAAAAATCTAATGAAAAAACCTGATGTTTTCTGTCCTCTCTGCTAACAGAGAAGTAGCTGGACTTGGCAGAGCAGTGGCTCTTCCTTGGAAGGCACCAATGGAGAACTGCAGCCACCCCCCAGATGCTGGAATGCCGATTAGGGTGCAGGTGGGTTAAAGCAGCTCCAGTTCTTATGCAATGCTCCTGCCCTATCTGCAGTGCTGGGAGCTGCCAGAAACGCCAGACAAAATGCCTTTAAAGATTTGAATCAGTTTTGATTTTCTGAAACAAAGTTGAGAGGTGACTTCTGATAAATTGAGAAGATTTTCAGGGAAAGATATAGGGAAACAATCTTTAGAATGGCACTGAAAAAAACCAACCCAACCCACAACAAACAAATGATGGATTCAAACTGGAAATGAAGCACATATTTTAGCAGTGAGAAAGCACATTCTTGGTCTCCTGATGAAGTTTTTCTGACAGATGTGCTCCAGATAATCACAGTTCTGGATTGTAAATAGCTGGAGAGAGGTCATTTGATATCAGGAGACTGCAGAAATATGGCTCCTGGCTCTGTTACAAGGCACTGAGTTGTGGAGGTTTTGTCCACGAAACAGAGGTGGCAGGGCCAGAACCAGCTGGTGACTTGGTTATGCAGTACATCCTGAAGCAGCAGCCTTGGCTATTCCTACTATGAAGGTGTCCGTAGTTCCAGAAGATAGATAAGAATTTTTTGAAAATACATCAGTTCCCTTACATTCTTCACTGTATGACCACCTCACAGGAGACACCATGCCCTGAGGGCACTCAGTTGTCCCAGGGCCATTTATCTTGGAGCTGAACGTGTCCCAGTTTACTGTCCATGCGCACAGTTGAGTCATACTCAGAGATGATTAAATTCCAAATGCTCTGAGAGCAGGACCCACTTATAGAGCCTGGAGGCTCCCAGCTCCTCCCATAGCACTGTAAGAATTAGGAAACCATCCAGTGGATCACTAGGACCAGAGCTGCAGTTCATCCCTTCGTGCAGAACTGAGGTAAAGCAGCAGCCAACAGAGATGGCCTGAGATAACACTGCATCTTCCTTCACCCCAGCAGCCATCCAGAGACATGGCCCAAATCCTTCATTTTCTAGGTGGAAGTCAGCTCTGGACTCTGATGGTGCTTATGGCTATGAAAGGAGGAAAAGGAAATTATTTGCTGTTTATCTGTTTATTTCCTTTTGGGGTTTGCCTGCATCATCCTGCTTAATATCTGCGGGTGGGGAACAAAATATTTAAGTTAATTGACAATCCTTTTGTCGTGGATTGAATAGGCTTTATCATCTTTCCCTCCTCATTGTTCCTTCCAGCTCCATCAGGAGAAGGTCGAGGTCAGGAACTCAGAGGAGTGCCCTGGGAAAACCTGCTCCTCAGCAGGGGAGATATCCTTCAGAAATACACAGTGCACAGGTTTGTCTCATGGAAAATAGGGAAATAGGGCCAAAGGAACAGGCACAGCCCTGAGGTGTTACCTCCATATAACCAGCCTTGGCTTTGCGCATTAATTTGGGAATGAAGGAAATGTCTTACATGGAGCCAGCCGAGCAGGGGATGTGCTTCTGGTTGACACTGCCGACCAGCTGTAGTACAAGGGATGCTCCAGGAAAGCATCACCACGTCCCCTCACTGCTCCACTCCTTCATCCTGGTGGTAACTCCACCTTAGGGCTGTGTTTCTATGTCAAGGATGCAACACACTGGAGACTAAAAGCCCTCTGTGACCACAGTGCTTAATGAAAACTTTCCCAAGTGAGGTTCTAATCAACAGCTGAATGAATTCCAGCACTGAAACCATCCCAAGTTTGGTAGTCAGCTCCTCCATGTTGTCTCCTTTCCTTCCTGTGTAATAACCTCACTGAAACTGTTTTTGTTACATTCCTGCTTTTTGTGTGACACCAGTAATGATCACTAGCATCAGTTCCATGACAGGATCTCAGGAACCTCATCAGTCATCATGCCCTTCACGTTGCCTTTTGGCCTCTCTCTTAGCCAGATCTTCATGGCATTTCTAATCCCTCCCCCAGGTAGTAGCTAATGCCAGCAACACGTAATACTGCAGTACAGCTGCATTTTTTGGAGATTCATAACAGCAACAGTCACAGCAGTGTGACAGATGTATCTCAGTAAACACATCCCCTTCACTCAGCTGTCCACCAACTGCATTCTCCAGTGCAATAAATTTGAGGATATCTAGGCAGCACCAGCTTTTCTTTCCCCCTATTCCCCCCATCATGTTGTTATTACAGAATTACAGAATCACAGAATCACAGAATGGCCAGGATCATGAATCTCCAACCCCCCTGCCACATGCAGGGCCACCAACCTCCACATTTAATACTGGACCAGGCTGCCCAGGACCCCATCCAACCTGGCCTTGAACCTCTACAGATAAGGCACCCATAGCCCCTCTCTGGGCAGCTGTTCCAGCACCTCACCACTCTCTCTGTAAAGAACTTCCCCCTGACATCCAACTTAAATCTTCCCTCCCTCAACTTAAAACCACTTCCCAGTTATTCCATTTACCATTTACCCCATTTATACCATTTACCAGTTATTCTGGTAACTGCTCTACAAACACATACCCAAGGCAGATACTCTATCAGCTTTCCCTTCCTAGAACTCATCAATTAAAAATTCCAGGTGAAAGATTATTTGATTTCTAAAATTTGCACACACTTTTTCATTTCCACATTGCTGAATTATTTCAGTGTGGCTTAGCACATCTCCCTCTCCACCTCACCCCAAATTGAACGTCATTGTCTATATGAGGAGCAAGATGGGTGCTGAGTGCTGTTCTACAGATCAATCTGGAATCCCACCCCAGCGATGCAGTAGTTTCATGTTATTTTTTTTCTTCTCATGCTTTCAAAATAACCTGCGGTTATTTTCATCTGTGAAAGATGAATGGCTTTGAGCCGTTCTCAACTCCACCCTGACACCTCGTTCGTATTTTAGTAAGTCAAACAAACAGCTCTTCTAGTTCATCAGCCTTTCCATTTCTTGTGCTGTTTCCTATTGCTCTTTCTGTGGCGCTTATTACCCTGCAGCTGATTTTCTCTGGCTTAGGGTACACATCTCCAGTCACTTCAGTAAGGTCAAATTACAAGATTTTGCACTGCGGTCTGACACATTATTTCAAACCCCAAGGCTCCTCAGTGAAAGGATCATTGCCAGCCAGCATTAAGGTACGGAATAATTTCACTGAAATGAAGAACTTCTCTTTGCTGAGTTGCAAAACTTGAGTTCAGACTAAAATCGGGATTAGATCCCAAGCTGAGGTTTTTCCACAAGTACCTCAGATCAGTGTTAAGCATAACCTGCACCCAAACTTCCAACTATGGAGGGAAGCATCTCTAACCCTACCTCACTTTCAGTGTTACATAAACTGTTCTTCCATAATTATCTTCCCACTGTACACAGAAGCAGGAATAAACGCAGTCATGTTGTAGGATGTTGGCAGGAAACATCCATCCATACTTATAGTTGGAGAGATTAAGAAATCAGGCGTACACAGGCCACCTCCTCTGCTGACACAAAATCAAGATGCAGAATAGCAGAGTACAAAGCTATTAAAATGCGGTTTACAGCAACAAGTTCATACCTGCTGTGAGTCATGTGCTGCTCTTGGTTTAATGCCTGAAGGAGCTACAAATTGATATGTCTGCTGGATTCTGGACTCCAGGCAGAGCAGTCAGGGAATACAGACCAGAAACCCCAGCAGCAGCAATCTCTGCCTGCAGCCATTTCTGGCCCCCACGAAGCTGGGAGGTTTTGAAGTCATGCTGGAGTAAGGCTGAGAATGAAAGGCACCCTGCAGGGCCTGCACTGGACACTGCTCACAGGGGTGAGCCAGGAGGCAGCAGCTGCCTGGAACAAACAAGGCTCACTGCAGTCCAAATAGGTGGTTTGACTGCAGGCTTCCAGAGCAAGCAGTCACAGCTAATAAGAGCTTCTTTTGGACCTCCGGAGTGCGCTTTCCAGCACACCATCAGGGATGCAGGCTGGCAACTGGATGCTAAAATGATTTTTCTGTAAGCAAAGGCCCTCCTGTTGCAGGACAGCAGCTCTCCTCCCCTCACTCTCCCAGCTAGTTCTCAGGGAGCATGGATTTCCATCACTCCCCTTAGGCCACAGAAAGGAAAAAGGGCTGAAATCTCAGGAAGCCGCAGCTCTAACTGGTACTTAAAGAAGCAAAAGCAACAATTTCCATGACCTGCTACTGTTTGCTGGTTACCATTCACTTCTGCAGAACTGATCAAGAAAACTCAACACACACATTTGAAAAAAAAAAAAAAAAAGCAAAACAAAAACCCAAACCAAACCACACACACATCCCTTCCCTGCCGTTCTATGAAGTAGGGAGAGGTTGCCACTCTCAAAAATTCTCCTTGCCCTTCTGCTATGATAACGTGCAGAGTCAATGAAACAGATGCTGCTGCACTTGGATTTCAGCAATGCTTTCCCCAGGGCAAGCTTGAGCTGATGCTCCTAATCTTGCATTATCAGGAAGGAAAAAATAAATCACTTTGATTGCCAATTACTCCAGTTACTGATGCCAGCTCTCATTATCTGTCTCCACCTAAGCAGGAGTCACCTATATCTGCTACTTCAGAAAATGCTGAGGGAAGCAGACACTTCCAGCAAGGAGCACAGGAAAAACTGGTCTCTGCCAAACTGACAGCACTGTAGCACTCCTGATACACCAGCTCAGAAGCATCAATAATGTATGCTTATTGAAAATGGAACCTTTGAAGACATAGCTGATAGGAGAACTCACTGAACTGATAGCGGCAGAGGCGCATATAATCTTATGCCTATAAAGTTGTGATTTTGTGAGTCCTGGAGGAAGTGACAGAACTGACAGGAACAGAGCGGTGTATGGTTCACATGTGAAAAGTTTAAGCCAAGAATATGTATTTGGCTGAGATGCTCTTAATTTAGAGCCTGAGAAAACAACGCAGATGATTTTACCTTGCATAATACTAAAGACACATCAAAATTGCACTCCTTGTGTGACCCTTATAAGAGATTTTTTTTTTAACCATTTAAATACGAAGGAACTTTCTTATTTTATATAATCAAGAAATGGAAAACAGTTTTTATTAACATGTTTTACATTTACAATCTTTTATTAGCTAATCAACATCAACATGCAAAAATAAGCGCTAAATACAAACCTCTACAATATGGTTTTGTTTAAACTACAATGGTTTAATTCTTTCCAAAAGTCGTAAGGATGTGTTCTGTAGTCATTAAAATTGAACTATTAGTTTCAGTAATGAATACTATTTAGGCCCTAAAATTATGTAATTATCCTGCAAGGCATCTTCAGAAACTTTGCCCAACACTTAAGAATACCAGCTCATTTTCATGTGAGTACATTCTCAAAGCAAGAAATAAGGCAGTAGCACTAATGATTTCATATTGAACCCTATGCACATAACTAATAACTTTAGAAGGACTTTAACACTATGGTAGACTGGAAAAAGAACATTTAAACAAGCATCAAATTTTGCCTGAAATGTTCTCAGTTTCTCTCAACATTTATGCAACCTCCTTAAAATATTTGGGTTTGGAAAAAGACTTTATACTCCTTCAAACCAGTCCCTAGTTGATCCTCCAGAGAAGCCAGTCTCATGTCAACAACAACAATATTTTCCCATGGAAATAAGTTACATGATTCATGATCATGATTACTTCACGAGAGGATCATAAAGAAGGCAAAGAGGAGCTTAAAGGAGAGCATTTGTAGTACTGAAATCTTTCATAACAAAAGGGTCTTGGACAATTGTGAAGAAGAGGGAAGAAACATGGATTTAAGTTCCAATCTGTTGCAACTTCTCCCCCAGTGCAAGTGTCCATCTTTAAAGAGTTATCCTTTAAAAGATGAAAGTACTTTTGAGAAGAGTCCAATTTTTGACCTTATGTTACAAAACCTTGACAATCAAAGCTTCTTTTTGTTTTTATTCAAGTACAAACTTAAGTCATAATTCCTCTTTTCTTTTGTTTAAAGAGTGTTTATTGTTGCTCATTGATCTTTGGTCGCAAGAAACAATAATGCCACCGACAGGTCTGATCACCAAGGTGGCAGGTTTTGCTTCTTTGCCACACATTAAGGCCCCCCCCTTTACAGGGAATGCCAACGTACACTGTGTCAAAATTCCAGCGGCACTTTGTCTTGTTTGTACGGACCTACATGATGTAGACTTTCTCAGCTTGTGAGAAGTTGAAGACTTCTTTGGTTCTTGGGCAAATTACTTTGTCATCTTGACGAATAGAAAGCAGAGACTGGAAAAGAATGAAATCAAAAGATAATATTCACAACAGTATCTCAAAGCATTCATAACTCAGAGTGTTCTTAACTGCTTAGTAAATAATTCCTTCTTTTTTAAGGTACAGGCTGAGCTGAAAACATCTTTGCCCACATGGTACTTGCTCTATATTATTACACTCCAGAAGGGAAAATTTTCTGTGCCATTTGATTTCACACTATCAGTTTCCATGTTCACCACACGTTACTTTCTTTAAAAAACAACTTTATCACATGCAATCCCTTAAGAATTACTGTAAAAGGGCTGTTCCCCCCCTCCTCCCCCACTAATAGAGATGATCCTTCCAGCTTCCAGTTTACAAGCTCTTATTTTGACAGAGGAAGTTACTGTGACCGCCGCTATTTCAGCCATCAGTAAGGCAATGATTTCAACACTTACATTGTATCCATAGACATATCCATTTGGTAACATCATGGGAGGATTATTTTCATTCATTACATCCCCCGAAATCTTGCAGACTAGTCGGGAGTTGGCACAGTGTGCCATAGGCAGAGGCTGAGCCAGCTTGTTCAGGGATTTGCTACACACAGGGCAGTCTGGGTTTTTTGAACTCCCATCCTCTTTATAGCACTGTCTATTTAACAAGTTAAGGTACAACCAACAGACGCAATAGGAATCAGTTAATGAAATACACATCAGAAATACAGTAATCTGTGCAAGTTTAGACTAGGTTATACCCTGCATGCAACTATTCAAGTTTAATGTGTGCATACAAAAATCAAGTGCTTGCTTTCAAGAAGGAACAGCAGTGAACAACATGCACCTGGCACACTCTTAGGTAATACTTTTCCTCTAGAGTATGTCAGTAGCATCAGCCTTTCTTAAATAGACTACACTGTACAGCAAACAACCAACCTTCTGAAGATGCAGGATATATTTTATACTCTTATAAAACAAGTGGGATAAACTCTCAAGTAGTTAAAAACAAACAAACAAACAAACAGTGGCTCTCATCCAGCTCTCCAACTTTTGCAAATATATTATCCTAGGATGCATAGAAAGGATGACCCAGTATGAAAACAATGTAGAAACAAAAAATAAGTAAATGTCAATTTTTTTTTTTTTTTTTTTCTCTCCACTCTGAACAGCATTCATAGGAAAAACACTGTGCACAACAGCAGTATCTGCATTGAAGGATACGGTGTTTTTATAGCTGAAAGGCCTGCCTGGAGTGTTATAGTAAAAACAGAATTGTTTCCCAGCTGATGTAGTCTGTAGTTATCATATCTAAACTGCTGTATCAGCATTCTCCATCGAGCAGGGTCCAAGAGATCCTGTTAAAAAAAACACAACACAACTATAAGTTGTTTTTAATCTAGTTGTCCTGGAGGGGAGCCTGAGAGTGCTATCAACTCACTAGACTGAATCCATTACAAAATAAAAGCATACATGCTAACACACAGTAAGAATGTACTCGTTTAAAAAGGACCTCAACACTACGTTAGCAAAACTTTATTTAAAGCATTACATAAAATAGCTGACATGATGATATTCAGCACATGAGCTTCTGAAAACACGAGATCTTAGTTCAAAGAACGTGCTTTAGTTTCTAATAAAAGACATCTATCCAGAGGTTCAATTAAGTGATTCTGCAATAAGCATTGGCCCTACACTCTTCCTTGCTCTATCCACATCCATCAAATGTTCTAATTAGAGTTTGTAAATCTTCATAAGGATTTTTGTTTATTTGGCATTCTAGAATACCAGTCGATTTAGGAAGCCACATTAGTATGTGGACATTTGCTTTAAAGCTTCTGAACTGGTAACATCCAACTTAACAGACATCTGTTGAAAAGTTAGAAGCATTTTACTTTAAGTCAGACTAATTCTACCAATACATCTTTGTACTTCGTACTGTTTATAGAACTTCCAATCACTTGAACAAGACATTAAATCTGAAGAGCTGGCACAGCTTCAGGTTAGAGAATGCCGTGCATTCGAGGACACATTTCTTATATATTGTAATGCTACAGGTTACAAAAAAAATAGGTCTAAGTACATAATACAGTATTCATTTAAAAAGGATTTAAGATAATCAGGAACCAAACACATAGAAGTGAAGGATATTATGAACTCTCAAGTCACACCATGAAGAGTCATGCAGGAAGAGAAGACTCTGAAAACACACTCGTTATATTCCATATACAAAGGTAAATCCCTCCTTCTGCTCACACCTCTCCCTTCCTACCTATAACCACATTTTTTATGAGAAATAGCAGTGCTGATCACTCTTAGAAATAAGCTCCATATTGTCAAACTGCACACGCTACACTTTGAGGCAAATAGGAGAAAACTTATTTTAATATATTTCGTTTATTAACCAGGATTTAAAAGAAAGTAACTCAAAGACAACACACGGTGTAGCAGTAGTGAGAAACTCAAAACATGTGATACCAAACTACGTAGGCAGTGATATCATCATGGTGCAGACATCAGCCCTTATGCTTTACCCTGCACCACTTTGGCTTTCTCTGTTTCTCCTCATTTTACTTCTTAAGCAAGGAAAGACAGAAGGAAGAAGGATGGACACCACCATCACCTTCTGTTGTGATCACCTGCGCTGTGGAATTCCCCCATCCAGAGATCAAATTGGCCTGAGAACTTGTTTTGAAGTTTTAATAGTATACTTAAATATTTCATGTTCTCTTACATCCAATCTTTCAGTCCATTTATGTTGATCTTAGCATCAGTGGTTTAAAAATGTGCTTATACTGCCATGCTGATTATGTGGCAATGTCATTTCACAGGATTCTTGCCTTGTTATGCCAGCTCAACTATTGCCTACCTTCCACTACCACTATTATCTGTACGTGAGGACTGGTATTAAAATTAAGGACTATAATAAATGGATTTTTTAGAAAGTACAACTAGGAAAAAAATAGTTTCTATGGATCATCATTGCATTCTGTTTTACCGAAAAACAAATCACAAGCTTGTTTTATTATTCCCACTGTAACACTGAATTTCAAGCATAACATTACTGACCTTATAGGGGGAGATATGAGTGTCTGAAGGAAAAGCCAACATCCCCATCACTTGTCGAACCTCATCCAGCTGGCTTCCCTCAGCCTGGCTGAAATGCTTCCTTGCATGTCTGAAACAGATAATTTAGACCTTCCAGTTGTTACTCCATCAAGTAAATTTTCTCCATCATGTTATGTTAGACTTTAGAGAAAAACTAAATTCTGTTCTCAATACACAACCAAAAAGGTGGCGTACTTAAAGGACTTACAGTCCTACATATAAAAATACAAGAATAAACTTCAAACACCAGGAATTTTGTACTGCAATTACTTAGAAACCAAACTTTCTACCCGAGCACATAATCTTACCTCACCTACACCCAGCATGACAGATCCTAGACTGGTGGAAGAAATGTCTCCATTTACACAAGCTCAATGTGTTGCTCTTTTGCGTACACTTGTAAGAAAGGAATGTGGTCCAATAATGTGGTAAATGTGGTATTATGAACCACTAAAAATCAAAGCATTTAAAATTCTATCCTGTTTTCATTGACATTTGAGAACATTTACCTTTGCCTAAGTGATTATTTGGTATAGGCAGGAAGGCAGCATCAGTTTCTGTACAGACTACTAGAAATTCAGGGCAATGCAATAAAACCCACCCTGCTATCAGCAGCTTTTAAAATACTATGAAAAAAGTGTAACTACCACAAATTCATACAGAAAAGAAACACATAAGGCTGAAAGTTTACATAGAAAGAAGTAACAGAATTACCACAAACATCTTTAAAGTAAAGACAAATTTTAAGACATGCACAAAACGCTGAGAAACTAGAGAATAATCAGACAGGGATACCTGACTGCTTTAAAACCCTGTATGAAGCTTCTCATGTAACCATGTTAGTTCAGCATTTCTGCCAAAGTCCCTAATTACAGTGTTGCATAGCAGACTGAATATAGAATCAGCTCTGTATTGAATTTCTGGCATTGCTAAAATGTAGAAAAGTCTCCTCTGTGCTTCATTTTCTCCATAACTTGTGTTATAGTGAAGATAAAAAGTTACCTCTCAACTACCACGAGTGCTCTTCTTAACCTTTTTAGAGATCTTTTAGAAGTCTTTTTCTAAAAGTACAGATGATTTTAAAAGCATGGAGTATTCTTCAATTGTCCAAATCGTTCCTCTCCCAAAGGAGAGATACAGATGTAATTTTTTCTAATTCTGTGTTCTGCTAACTGTGCTTAGGTCGCCAGTAATACCATGAGAACAGTCTCTTCAGCAGTGCTTCAGTGCTCCTACTTCCTCTCCCACCCAAACCAGGAAGCAGTGGAAGTTATGCAGGACAGAGTGTTTCCACTCAGCTTCCTATTTTGGGTGAGCAATTCAGGAATGTAAATATTGTTCCCCAGGTGATAACTGTTACGATAGGAAAAGTACAAAATTTGTGCCCTGAGAGCAGAGCCTAAGCAGACTGAAAATGCTGGAAGAAAGCTCAAGTGTTTGTGTAGCCATGCACATGAAAGCAATAGCTGTTTAACAGAAAGCTCAGACAAAGCAAAAACTCAGACCTACCAGTCAAACAGGATTACTGTGCACACACACAGGGGAAAGGAAGAAAAAAAATCATAAAATGATCTGATCACTCTGCACTTGTGTTCTGTGATGTCAAAACAGAAGCAGTAATTCAGTTTTGCAACATCCTCTTTAGATTCGAGACCCTACTCCCTGTCAAACATCAACTACTTATTCTTATATTCCTCTTGCTTATAGGAAGACCTGATGCTGCAACACAAAAATACTGGCCACACTTAATGCCTATGTTCAAGAATATCTAGAATAAATTTTGTGTATACATATATAAAAACAGCATATACCAGCCTTTCAGGTGAGAAGTCCTAACCAGGCCAGCACTTCAATGACTTGAGAAGTACTGAACAACTTACAATATGGCACCATTTTGAGTTCTATCAGAATTAGGTTTTCCTAAGTTGGTTTGTGTTAGTTTTTGTTTTCTGATCTTCTCTGCCATGTCCCTTATAAAAACAAGGAAGTCCTCCCATGAAGCTTGAGATACTAATGTCTGAACCTCACCTACTGTGCACCTGCAAGCCACAGTGAAAATGAAGATATGCTTCAGAAAGAAGCAATTTCATTAATCCACGGCATTATTTTTTTTGGTTAATATTGGGAAGCAAGAGGCAAAACTATGAGAATTTGTGGATGCAAAACATTTAAGTACCACTTTACTTGCTCCTGTCATTGCCATTACTTAACCCTTCCCTTTCTATTGTGCTATTTCCATTCTCTCCATCTTTTCCAAATGTCAAACTCCTGGAGGTACGTATGAACACTAACAAGTGTTGCAATGCTTACTTCCAATGTTTTTACTATGTTAGACATACTGGTCAGTATAGCTAGAACAGTGGGTTAAGGTTTTCATCACTGTGTGTGGGCTATCACTGAAATCACTGAATCCTCCTTTCTCAAATGCCAGAGTGATTCTGTAAATTCTGTAAACACCTTCTGTTAGAAATAGCTGTTCCTTCAGCCCGAGGAAGTATGTATGCAAACAGTATGCTTGGCAAATCCAAAAAGGAAGAGATATCTGTGAAGACTTGATTTACAGTCTGTATGAGGGCACAACGTTTTTCGAAAAGCATTTAAACTACAGAATGTACATGTACACATCTATTATGCCTGAATACTTGAATGAAAGCATTTATCAGGAAGAAGCAATAACTTAACATGAACATAGTGTGTTATCAGGAGGATTTATTGTTTCTGCTCAGTTTTTCGGACCCATTCCTGAATGCATTTATCTCAGAGACTATAATCATTACAAAAAAAAAATCTACAATTGGAGCACTTAAAGTTTTATTATTTTTATGCAACTGTTCAAACAGCACTTCCCCACCCCTCAGGAGATAAAGATGAAGGAAAAAAAACTGCATATATACCCTCATTGGTGATAAGTATACTAAACTTAGTAGTGGCCATTTTCTTCATACATCACTGGTAACTCTTAATTACTATTTTTGTCCTTTATGCCTGAAGTTTACAGGCTGTTTTGTTAAGCTTTTAGCTGAGAACTGTGCATCCACGACTCCCCACCAAAGCAAAGCAGCAGAATGCTGTCAGATTTTTGAGAATGAAGTTAGTGAGAGTCCCGAAAGCAGGAAATGAGTGTCATTCATTGCTACTGCAGCAGGCATGGACTTCAAGCAATCGGAAGAGACTGTAGGAGTTACAGGCTGATGGGTTAGCCTAAGAACTTTGTGATGTACTTAGGCAGAAGTGATTTACTCTCTGTATTGAAAAAACAGCTTTTGTACATTCTTGAAACAAGCTCTCTGAAAACTGCTCTGATAAGCTACCTTAGAGCAAGGTCAGTCTGTACTACTTCTATTTTAAAAAGCTACAGAAATTCAAACACATTTAATAAGATAAATATTTTTAAGGCTCCCATCAGTTTCGTCCTAAAAGCAGTACGGCACTTTAGAGGTTCGCAGCAGGCAGCAAGCAAAGCTTTCAAACATATTTAAACACCAGCTGCGTCTCAACAAAATGTCAGCTCTCTGAGTTCCACTCATACAGGAAACTACTTGGTAAACAGCCTCTTTCTCTGCTTTCTAATGGATGCCTGACCTATTTATTGCACCAGGGACACAATACTGAAAGAATCCTGCTGCAGGCACTTAACAGAAGCAAGCTAATAAAAACACAAGTTCCAATGGATTGCAGCAAGATTTATGCTACACCTTCCCTCGTTACACACTTATTTTGAAGCAAAGGAGCACACAGTGCCACAAGCTAACTTTTTAATACCACATTCCTTAAGCACTCAGAAGTTGAACTTAATGTACAAAATGATCACAAATTATCAAGTTAGAAAAGTGAACTGAGAAGGCCTTCTCTGTGGGTCTTTTCCTTGACAAGTTATAGAATTAAAGCAGCATTATTATCTGTGGCAAGTTACAACTGCCAAGTGTAAACACACTGCAACCCTGAACTTGAACAGGTATATGGAATCCACATGCTTTAGCATAACATACTGAAGCTCATTTCCAATGTAGAAAGGACAAGCAAGTTTTAAATCTTGAAGGACTTAAACATGCTTTAATACCAGCTTACAAAGAAAGCCTCAAACGTAAAAGAAGCAACCACAAATCAATAAAAGCCCATGAAAGTACAAATTATCCCATGTCAAGAGTGCTGGGCCCTAAAATGAGGGGAACAACTTGCAAATTCTACTAGATTTGACAAGGAAAAGGAACCAGGAGGAAACAAACTTCCAGAAACAATAACAGAATACAGAATGAGCTTGTTACTTTGTCCCAATTCTTAGCCCATTTCTTTACTTCGGCTCTACCCCCATTCCATTTTCTAATCTCATAAGGAAGTTGAAGCTCAAAAAAAGTAGTTTTCTGAGCATGGACTATTCACTGTTAAAGATGCATGACTGCACATTTGGCAAAGAAGCAAAATTAGCAGAGAGTAAAGCTAAAGGCACAAAGGCACAGTATTCACTGCATATAAAGGACACAATGGGCTTCAGAAGACAGACCAAGTAGTTCGGTCTTTCATTCTTTTCCTAAGTACCTGGCTTAATTCCTCTGGACCTCAGAGCTCTGTCAAAAAATGTGTACATACCTAAAAGACAGCCTCTCCATCCCTCAATCACACAATTATTTAGCAGTTTTATCAGACTGCATGTTTGGTCATAAGTAAGACAACTACCAGTTAAGTGCAAGTAGGAACAATATGAGATGTCTCAAAGCCAACAAGAGATTTGAACAAATCCGAAATAACCCCTAAAACTAAGAGGTGGGTCATTTTGGTGTAGGTATTAGCATTAGGCTAGCCTCTCAGCATTGTTGAGCTGCCTTTTCCTTTTCTTCCTAAATTCAAGAAGGACCAAGTTTCTCATCCATTTATTCAAGAGAAATCATCTGGTTCACCCTGCAGAGGAATTGCTACATCTAAAGCAGATGACTGAGCTAAAAAATGCTTTCAGTCTACATTTATGATACTTGATATGTTTCCTACAGCTCTGTACTCCTCAGACCAAAAAGCAGCTTTTCCACAAAACACAAACCTCCTGCTGGTTTCAATTTCTAGTACAACTCCAAAGGCAGTAATACTTCCCACTTCTGCAACATAAAACTTGTCAGAAATCTTAAGGTGCAACAGTTATCACTGCAGTGTATTATAGAAGCATCAAATCCAGCCATAAAGCTTGTCAACTCACCCTAGGTTTAAATACCCTTAAAGATAAAAACAACCAGAACCTGCTGTGAGGTCCTCTCCCCCTTCTCCATATCTAAGTTCCAGTAGTTCTGTTCTTGCATCATAACTTATGATGTAGGAAAAAGTACTCCTGTAAGAATTACCAACACATTTTATAGTTCCACTATCAAATTTGCACTTATTGCAGCAGAACTGGTTTCCTGCATTATCCTGGAGCATTATTTCAAGACTTTAAACCAAAACTAAAAAGCATAAATCAATTCATGGACTGAAACTGCCAGAAAGATCATCTTATGGTTGAAGCCAGGCCATGATCAGACCTAACTTGAGTTCTCCAGCTCATTTGCACCACCTTGGGCAGCTTTACTTTCTTCTCAAAGTTCTAATGTTAAACTAGTTCAAGTGATAAAATGGATAGTGAGTTTATTTGGGGCTAGGGGAAGGGAATGAGACATGACTTATTATCACATAACAAGGAATTATCAAGTTATCCATTCAATACAAGTACAAAAAGAGAACTTGGCTTAAAGCCTAAATGTGACAAACAAGATTATAGATAACAAAACAGAAGATAATTCAGTCAAATGAACTGTTAAGCTTCAGACGTGTTTCTTTCACCTTTTAGTATTTTTTTGTAACAAAATTGCAATGAGTTCCTACCATAAACTAAGATAAGTATGTTCATCACACACCACCAGAATGCTTAGTTTTAAAACCAACTTTGTAATCCTTGACTGTGGAGTGAAAAGATGTGGAGTTTAAATAACAACAGATTTTCAAAGAAGTTGCATCTGGTCTGACATCTCACCTTTGGAAAATAGAAAAAACACAACCTCAACTAAAATCCAAAACATGATCACAGTAACACTATCAAGATTCCTTGCAGCTGTGGGGCTTTCAGGTATTGCAGTAACAGTCACATTGCTGATGAAGCATTCTATTGTTGTAAAAAATGTTTGTAAAGCATGCTATTTTCATACCTCACAGCATCCAGTCTCTTGTTCTGTCGAATGAGTTCAATGAACTCCTGAATCCTTAGGCTGAACTCCAGACAGCTCTGAGATTAAAGACAAGACGGGGTCTTAGATGGTGCCAAAACCACGCTTCTCCAGATGTTAAATAGTATGTGTGCACAACAAAAAAGTGTTAATTACATGCAATCTTGTTTGCTTGCTTTTAGGTATCCATGCAGAGAAATTTGAAATGCTGTCTACAGACAAGACAGCAACACAGAATTCCCTAAAAGCAAACAAAAAGCTCTTCCATTTGCCTCCTTCCAAATTTCAGCATTTAGGAGGAGTGAACATTTTCTTGATGACTGAAATCATCATTATTTAGGGTGCAAGTAAGAGTAGCAGGTGGCTTCTCTGTACTATCTTAAAGTTAAAAGCAATAGATTCAGTAGAAGTTTGGAGCCAGTTTAAGACATGAGAGATTGACCCAAAAAACTACAAGGAAGAAATATGCCTTTGAACTCATTCTGAAAGTGCCCTCCTATTAAGAGAAAGCAGCATGGGATCTAGACTGCTGCAGGCCTCTCCCCAGCTCCCTTTTTTCATGCTTCTACCCCACTGCTGTTGTCAAGCACCTAAAAGCCATGCTAGAAACAAATCTCAAACAAAAAACCAAGTGGCATTTACCTGCTTGGGGAAAAAGGTAAAATCTGAAGCCTAATGAAGTTAAGTGTCCCTTTAAATCAAATTCCATCATCAACTCACAAAAATCTATTAAAAAAACCTTTGAATATATAGAATTAAGAAAATTCTCCCCCTAAAAGAATAATTCATTACACTTCCACGTAGAGACACAGTTAACTATTTTATTATTATTACCCTAACAACAAAAAAACCAGAGTCCCATCTGAATCTTGAAAAATAACTATTTTGAGTTCCCCTCAGTTGCTTTGTTCGGCAAATCTATTTTCTGCTCCCCAAAACTTCTGATGAATAGTTGTCTTTTTGTATTGTCCATCAGTACAATACCATCCAAAACCCCTCAGAGACTTCAGGAGGAATTTGAGCAACTCCAAACTTCCATCAGTAAACTGCCTGGGGTGACTGCTGTGTACGTTGCAGCAATTCCTTGGTTTAAGATTAGAAATGTAAACCACTTGAAAATAAATGATATATTCTGTCCTGTTAAAGTACACCTGTTTAAGGAGTAAAAAGTAAATTTTCCAAGTACACCTTCCTCTGTGCTCAAGACCATAGTTTGCAAAGTAAAATTTTGACTTGATTTGCAATTCTCAACTAGAATTAGAGTTCTTTCTTCAGATCTACACAAAACCCTTATTTAGAATACTGGTTAAGTTGGTTTCTATTAAAGAAATTAATCAAACTTATTAATTGTTAACGATACCAAACCCTAGGGCTCAGTTATTTCATTAACATGCTTCAACAGCAGAGAAAAAACCCACAGCTCTCCCCTTCGCCCCCAAGAAAACCCAACCTGCAGAGACTAAGTAGGGCTTGCAGAATTTTTCTCCCATTCTCCAAAGAGGAGGGCAGGGAATATTTTTTCCTTACTTGTTTGGCAAAGGTTGCTGATGAAAAATTAAGATATTCACTCATTAATTTCTTCCATTACTTAATATATTAGAATTATACATATATTTTTTCCCCAGCAGTACAATTATGCAATAATGTTCACATACCAATTCTGGCTTTCCTTTAATGGTTTCCAAACAAAGATCATTTTCTTTAGAGTAATCATTGGCTGTTTTACTCATGTCCTATCTTTGGTTCATTCTCATTTTGGTGCCCGAGTGACAGAGATGTCACTCTTTGCTTATCTTTAAGGATACGTAAATTTTTCATTAAAGAAAGCTTAGTTTAAAAACCAAAACTTCTGAAGGAGGCGCAGGTCGTAATTAATACAGTCGAACAGATTTCTGCAAGCTCTATAAAAGACTATAACATGCTTTAAAATGTAGAATTTGAGAGTCAAGGAAATTTAAACCAACTGCACAGGAACCAAAATACAGCATGTTCAGGTCACAACATTCAATGGCTAGAAGACAACTTACTCTGTTTATTGCTTAATAAGACTTGTTTTCATTTTTGTAAGAAACTCTTCAATACTTTCCTCATGTAAAGCTGCTTTTTCACTCGAGTCTGTTTAGTTCTGGATTTACGTATATTGCACTTCAAAAATACAAATCCATATGATATTTCTCTCAGACACTGGTTTACAAATCAATCTCATTCTTCATATATGAATTATGAGCTGCATTCTCAGCAGGATACAAAGAGCTGTACACAGATCCACATGCACCGAGATACATACACTGCAGTAAGGTTTGGCATTCACTTGGGCTGGTTCAGCACCAGTAACCTTAACCTTAAAAAATAAATTTTGTACTTACTGCCCTTACTTTTATACAAGGCTTCATTCAAGACCTATAATTTAAACCAAATTGACCATATCAAATAACCAACTACTTTAGAAAACCACTACTTAAGCAAAACATTGACATTGTTTTCATACCTTCATTTTTCTGAGCCTGGATTTGTTATCGTGACACCAAGCCAAGCAAGTCATAGTCTCTTGTCTCTCCAATGACTCTTCCACTTCTTTAGCAGTCAAAAACATCTCAATATTTACTAAGTCCTTAAGGAGCAAAGAAAAAGGAAAGCACAGCTTGTTAAATCATACTGATACTTCACACAGCAATGCATTTAACCAACTGGAGCACAGGGATACAAAAACTGTTCTAGAGACATCTTTAAAGAACATTACTTAAAATATACAGTAACAATTTTGTAAAGACTGCATTTCCATGTGCCAAGATAGACTCACAGTAAAATGACCACTCTTCTAAATCTATTTATGCAACTGAACTAGAAAAAAGAGTAAAGATGACATCTTGAAGCTTTGCAAAGAAATTGACAAGATCTCATCAGCTGGGTGCAATCCATATTTCCAAGAATACCTGGTTTTCACAATGCTTATGTCATTGGACTAAGGAACTGAGGAACCATATAATGACACTGGCATAATGAAAGTAGATATGTTTAAAGCAGGAGCAGCATCTGGTATCAAGTTTGTCAGCAGCAAGCCTTGTACACACCTCTGCTACTTCATTGCAAGCTGCTTTATGCATTTGTACCAACCAAGGTTAACACAGTCCAATAAGATTTAAGATCTCCTAGGCTAGCAAATAATTTTTTCCCATATATTTCTGAAAAAGCAGTTTGTTTCCAAACGATACAAACAAGATTCACTCTGAATTGGCACCGCCAGAAGTTATTTCTGAGCTGCATAAACATATCATGCTGTTACAGTTCACACTTTGTTAAAGAAAATACACTGTGAGATTCCATAACTCAATACAAGCAACAATCCAGTATCAAATGTTTGATTAACACACCAGTTTGGAACAAGTTCACTTTTACGTAAACTTCATAACAAAATGCAGAAAATCATACAACTGAAATGATAAGTATGGCAAACGTTATAGTAGCTGCAGTGAACTAAACCTCTCTCTGAAATAGGTGGCATTTTCAGCTATTAGAACAGCTGAATATATTCAGCCTTAGACTTTACTGAGGCAAAGTTAAAAAGCATAGAAATAGTGCCAGGCATATCGCATTCACATCTTGCATTTCATCAGCCAATTTCTCCTTATAAATATGGGAAGCCTCCTACTATTGGAAAAGCAGGGCAGATTGGACTAGGTTTTGTGAGAATGGTTAAGAAATGTAGACACGTTTCATACACTTCTAAATTGCAGTGTAGAGCACAAAAGTGTGGAGCACAAAAACTTCTCCTGAAGTTTTCTCCATTAACAGTTTGTTTTTGAAGTCACATGCAAAGTTTACATGCAACATGCATTACATTTTAACAGAATGTATGACTGCAACAACAAAAGCATTATACCATCAATAGATGAAATTAACATACAACTCTAGAGTTACCAAATCCAAGTAAGAATGAGGTCAGAGCTAAAGTAGTAAAGAAATGGCAAGTTTATAGAAGGAAACTAATCTTGCCCATGTAAATCAACTGTATAAGTAATCTGACATTCAATGCCACCATACCCATTATCTTGTTGGCCTATTCTTCCATGCAGCTGTTAAAACCGACTAGAGTTAGAACAACATTCCCCATACATCTCCCCAGGATTAAGTTATGTGCAACCTCTTAGTAAGCATCACTTATTTTTACATCCAATTACAACAAAAGCATTTTCTGCTACTTCAATAAAGGTCTGGATATGTGAGATATACCAAGAAATTGGTGGTTTTGCCACATTTGTTCGCTTTTCCTGGCTTCATCAAAAGTATGGTGTTCTTTTCAAATATGTGCATAGGCATTATAGGTCAACGAGCTGGTGAGAATCCCAACTAAAAGCATTTACCAGTGAGATGATAGTATAGCAATCTTCAGCTCTCTCTCAACTATTGTTGAGGGAAAGAAGTTGCAGCAGCTGCTGAGAAAGAAAAAACCTTCAAAGTGAAAATAACTCCTACAATCCTTTTGCAAATTTAATATAAAAAATGCTCCATTTGGTACAGACATGTTAATTGGATTTGTGTTTGCCAAAAGGAATCAAAGCTTGGCAGTTGTCTCCATTAAATAGACAGTATGAATCCAGAAAACAGAATATTATTAATTGAAAGATTTTCCTTTGGAACTACAACCGCATTTAAATTGTTCCAATAAATGTTTTTGTTCTCTGCTGAGTAGGTAGCAAGTAACAGAACAATATACAAAAGCATTAAGAAATCCATTTGTGGGAAAAAATAGGTTATGGATTTGATAACAAACAGTTGTAAGTCTTGATTAAGCAGATTGACAGAACAAAAATACTAAGATTCAATCAGGCAATATTCTTGTAACAAAACCCTACACGTGCTGTTGTTACTTTTTAAGTCTGACCACTCTTTCCTATTTTGGTTGTGCCTCCACAGTGTATTTCTTCAGTTGTTGTTAATGAAATAGAAGTACAGAGCATGAGAGGACTACGTGGCTTTAAAATGGCCCTGGTCTTCTGTGCAGGTCAACACTAAGCTCTCTGGAGAACTACTCTCTCACATCTTGCATATAAATTATAAAGCAATTTTAAGGTCTCTATCATCTTTTTCAACACTGCAAGTGTTTCTTCATTTCACAGCTTCAATTTTCACATAAAAAAATGACTGCAATATTTTATTCCCTGACTGCAAAGTTATAGACAAGCCCTGTGCTGTACAGTGTTATCAAACCACAACATACAAGCACACCTCCAGCCTCCCATGCACCTCCATGATAACACTGACTAAATTAACTCAGAAATGCTTGATTTTTGATAGGAGGACTAAGTAATGGCAAACCTACATCCAGGTAGGAGGAAAAAAACCCTCTGGCCACATATATTAATAATTATGCAAACAAAGAGAACATTCCTCTTCCTACAGAAAGCAAGGAATTATCAGCTACATTTTATTGTTTCTGCTTATAACTGCTGGACCCAAGTCAACCTCCCTTCCCATCTACTCACCAGGTACCAGAAGGGTAACTATTTAAGCACTGGACAAGCATTATCATAAAACAACTATTCAATTCCATTATGATAGTTCAAACTTCACAGAAAAAAAGACCTATTACAGAAAATCACACCCTAAGTCTGAAGGCACTTAGGTGGAACCAGAGACTTATTTATACATCTATCCATCACCCTGTGCTCAGCACGATTTACATATATATAGCTTTTAAACATCACTACTTTTTAAGCTGCAAGTGCTTACAGGGAGGAAGGCTACCAACCCTATAATACTGCACAGAATTTCACTAATTAAGGTATAAAATACCGTGAAGAATGAGGATTCCTTTACTATGATGATTACTACCTATAATCCCAGCCAACATAAAAGCCACAGCCCTATAAACGTACTTCTCTTTTCTTTCTCTGAGATGGGTTCTGGGTAAGAACATCCCCAGCATGTACATGCACGTCTGCTCCTTTGAGGGCATCCTGAGCTCTGATCACTGCCAGCAAAGACTGAGAAACTTGGTTTTCTCACCTGAGCAGCAGCACCCCATTTTCAAGAAGCTCCAGCACCCACCCCGACTGGAGACCAGGTGCAAACACTAACCAGTAGTTAGATACCAAATTGCACCTGAAAGACTGAAAACTTTTCTTCCTAGAAGGAACATTTAGACTTAAGTTTATACCAGCTGCAGGACAAACCTGCAAGGAAGCCAGTTAGAGTTCCCAAAGTCCTTGGAGACTTTCCTTGGTATGAAAAACAATCAACAAAAACGCTAATTGAAGGCATAAAAACTGAGAGAACATGAAAAAATGGGCTCAATTTCATGAACTCATATGGTTGTGGAAAAATAACCAACCTGAACATTGTGTGAGAAGAACAGCTGAGAAATGAAAAGGTGCATACTAAAGGCAGTCAGATAATTTGCTTATAAGTTACAGATATTTTGACTTTACATAAATTTAAAATTGAACACAACTATGTATGCTACAAAGCTTTTCTACCGCAAAATTTTAAAGCAAATGAGCAATCTGCCATCACACATTCAAATGTGAACTACCTTTGATTTAAATTTAAGCAAAGTGTGTAACTAAGGTCCTATATTGAAACAGAACTCAGTAGTGAACTAGAGAAAAAGCAGCAAATCCACTTACTGGTAGGAAATAAATACAACAAAGTCTTGCTAAGAATAATGAATGCCAAACTTGTTTGTCTTTCTTGCTCTGTAGGACTTGCACAACTGCTGACAATACATATTTGCACAGGATTCCTTTATTCCAAGACACAGACAAACTTTATTCACTTCACTGCAAGCTAACTGCATCACAGTCAAAGACAGCAATAATTCAACCAAAGAGCTTTCTTTTACTGACTTATAGAAGTGACCTCTTCAAAGATGGCAATGCAAGATTCCCCCGGGACATCTTCAGAAAGCTCCAACCTCCTATTTAAAGATCAGCACAGAAGCAGAATCCTTCATCCATTTTGTCAGAACTTGTTTATCCATCTTTAGACTGCAATCACACACTGAGTAAATTAAAACTTTATGAAATTACAAATTATTTCTTAGTTCCAGTCATAACCAAGAGACAGCAACATGTGCGAGAGGTAGTTTGTTTCACAGCAGGTAAAATTCTGAACTTCACTACAAATCACTTTTAATAAGTCAGTCATTTGCTATTTTTAAGTCTATTCCCAAACAAGAACCAAGCTTGATGCCAAGTGGATGTATGACAGTCTTAGTGAGATTGACTTCCTATTGATACTACAAGCATAAGAGCACCATTCTCATACTAAAAAAGGTTTTGCTGAAGTGCTTAAGCATTCAGTAGTACAGTAAATATCCATTTAATCCTCTGTATATGAAATACAGTAAACACTTGGATCACTCTAGAATAAGTTAAAAAAAAAAAAAAAGCTGTATTAAGCTTTCAGTGAGTACTCAGATATTGAGCTATCTATCTTGAACATGCAGCCTAACCTCCAGCAGAGTTTAGGAAGCAGTTATAAAACAGACAGAAGCGCAGCAATGAACAGCTACAAACAAAAGGTAACTTCAGTGTTACATACTCGTATACTGATTTGTTAGATTTTCTTCTGTGATGAATACACAGCAAGTGCAGGAGCTGCCCTGACAGTGCATCTATCACCACACAGCTCAGGAATAAAGCAGATGCAAACACCTACAATGCTAGACAACAGGACCCAGCAGGGAAGGAGGCTACCATTCTTCTGCAATGCAGAAAGAGTGACAATGTGTTAGTCTAGACTAGAACATACCACAGTGCCTGACAGGTCCATTCTTTTGCCCCTATACAGCAAAAGGGAAGCACTACAGGTTGTAGGAACCCATCCTTCACAGTAAATTCAGAATATAAAAAAAATCGCACTGAGACAGAAGGCAGAAAAAATAAAACAAAAGCATAGGTAGTAACAAACCAGCAACATCACAGTTAAAGATCTGTTAAAAAGAGGCACAAATTAACATTAAGAGGTCTCCTTACTCTTAGCTCATAAAATGATGTTGCCTGAAGTTCATTAAGCTACTATTAAGTGTTATAATGCTACACATTAACGGCACTACAGAGAAAATAAACAGACTAAATGATGGAATGCCCTACTCAGAAGCCAGCTGCAAAGCTAGTTGTATGAAAAAAGCAGAGAGACAGCCAAACCACAGATCCATCAACAGACAAAGCAGAGAAGTTTTTGTCTACAAAGTAAACACAGTACTCCATGGTGTACATAGCTGAGCTTTTGCATGAGAGCATCTTCTGTGACCTCTATATAGCTTAGACTTTTATTTTACCCAGTTACTTCTAGAGGACCCCAGTAACACTGTGACTGTCAGAATAGTGCCTGGCATGAAGCAATGGTGCTACTTCTTTTGGCAATTGGTTCTAGTGAATAAACTTACAAGTCCATTTTATTTCAAATTAAACTTTTTTTCAAACTTCTGATTCCATGCACTGCTTCTTTGTTACGCCTTTCTCCACTTGATGAAGTAGTCCCTCAAATTACTATTTTCTGCTCCTGTACCTTGCAGTTCACTTACCAAGCTACTCCCCAAGCCTGCTCCTTACATCTTTCAATCACCTGCCATCGTCTCCAACTGCTTACTGAAGTAAAGAGACCAAAAGAAATAGATTCTGCTTCTGACTGCTCCACAGGCAAACAAAGAACTGTTTTGTTTGCCTACTTGTCCTCACACACATCAGTCATTTTGGTGGAGCCTCACAGTGCAGCTAGCTAGGCTGGTTATTATAGCAAGTTGTTCTCCCAAAGCCTCTCATCCTGTCTCAGCAGCTTCTGTAACTCAGCAAATAGCTGCACCTTACCCAGCAGGACATTATACCAAGCTTCACACAGTCATGTCTACACCAGACTAGTGCAGAAAGCCTTCAGAGCTTTTAAGATGCATCCACAGGCAGAAAAAAGCTTCTGCTCACCACTCTGTTTTCTGCAGTAGCCTCTTCTGGTTGAGGAAAGAACACCAACCCCTGGCCAGGTGGGCACAAAGCACTGCCATCACCCAAGCAGGAACAGTCTGCCCTAACAGTGTGGACAAAATTGAACTCCTGTCACCAGTAGAGCAACAGGAGAACGCACAGCATGTAGAGCAATATTTATATTTTGAAGGAATGTCTGGAAAGAAGAATGCGTAAGGAAAACATCAGAGGCATAAATGAAAGCAAACCTCACACATCTAGACAGTCTCTACTTGAAAACTCCGTTCTACCATTAGATAGACAGTATTTCACTTCAAGAATCTTGAATGACTACATTTAAACAGGATATTTTGCTAGCCTTTCAGATTAAGATTTTGAAATAAAATATCTGTTAGGTATATTACTTACAAGAAGGTAATCCATTTTGTCTAAAAGAAAACTGGAAATACAGCCTCAACATCACAGCACACTTCATGTTGTTGGCTTTGAAGTGTCAAATGATTTGTAATGAGAAAGTTTGTTATTCTGGATTGATCGGGACTATTACATATTTACATAATTGTAACTCCCAAAGATGCTGGAGACAAACTGCACATGTAAGGCTGTTCAGGAATTAAAGCACTTGGAAATTGAGATGAACACACTCAGATGTTCATTATATCAATGTACTGGAAGTTGCCATGCCTACACTAAGAACATTTGGAGGAGCTCCTGAGTTGCTAGTGTACAGCTCAGCACTGTAAGGTAACAGCCTGGCCAGCTCAGCAGCTCCTTTTCAGGCAGCCTCGTCCAACCTCTCCAGTGTGGGAATCATAGGAGAAGGACACAACAGACAGCTTCAGACAAACTATCTTTTGCCATTCAGCCTGCAATTAGAAAGTCAACCTATCTGTATTCTGTGTAACAGCAAGGCAAAGGCTACAAGCAAGCATTATCACAAATTTTATTTACCTGTTTAAAACAGAAGCATTACGAATATAAACTTATTTTGATGAATATATACTCAAGTGCTTGCATAACACCTGGACCACATCTTCAAGATTTCTAAATGTGCAGTGCTGTGACAGTTACAGGAAGCATTAGTTCAGCTTGAGCATCACATGGCCTCCTTTATGTAAACTTAAGGTTCCATAAGCACATGTATTTATTTCCTACTGAAGCAATCATATTACTAATATTCCTCCTATTCCAAGTAGAAAGCACCAAGAACACTGAATCAATATTATGCAGCTTTTAGATAGAGATTTCACTCCTACTTCCTTTAGTTGTAGCAATTCAGTGGAAATGAGCATTTCAGGCATTTGGGGCCCAGACTCTTTAGTGAGTAGGAAGATGAAGTTACTCAGGAAAAGCAAGATTTCACGAGATGCAGATCTGGCATCAGGTTTTACTCCATAATAGAAATCATTCAGCAGTCATCTCAAGTTTCAGTTCAAAGATCCATTTTACAGTTTTGAGGATTTCTTTCTTCAATAAAGCAAAGAGAGAATCTTTAGCTTAAAGGCAGGGGTAATTTGAGATGGGCTACCTAATGAAGAGAGCAGCCACTTGGTCAAAAGCCATACAGCTTGTCTAGAGGAATATAAATCTCTCTTATTCTAAAGGTCATCAAAATAAGAATTCATGACTCCTCATAGCCAAATTAGATGGAATACCTGAGTTTGCTGCAGGCATTTTTACAAATATTCGGAGTTAATTAATCTGTCGAAAGTTATTTCCAAATAATTAAAACCGAAGCAGTGTCTATGAAATAGAAAAGAGGAAAAACTGGATCAAATTATATAGAAGGGAGAACAGCAGATCAACTTATTGAGACAGTGACTGCTGTATTTTTGAATTAGATTTTGACCACAAGTGAAAGGAATATTTGCCACACCAGTTTCAAAGATAAGTACTTCCAGAATGGCTTTTCCAGTGCCTGCTACGCTTTTGTATTCTACAGGGACTAACAGTGACCAAAAACTTAGAAGTTCTGCTTGAGAAAAAAAACCGAAACAGCTAAGATCTGAATTCCCACACCAAGAAAATGATTTTCTTTAGAACAGTTTGTAACTGGTGTAGCACTGCTTGAAGTGTCAAGAAGCCCTTGTAATATAGGCCAATGCTCACAACAGTCATAAAACTTTGGAAGTCAATGATAGAATTTATTTTCTTCCAACGATTCTCAAAAGCAAAAAGCAAACCGGCATTAACACAACTGTTTAGCTAAGTATCTCAGAAGGATCGCGCATCTAGTTAATCACTGATCTAAGACCATTAATTTGCAAAACTGATTGGCATGCAGAACCTACAAAGCAAGGTCAATTTAACTTTCCTTAATATTTTAGAACTATTTATTTCAATTCAAGTGCTCTCTTGCATCTGGAACTTCATTGGCAATGCTCCCCCAATACACACCATAGAGTATAGCAGCTCTTCTGCCTCTCAGATTTTTTATTCATTTGCTCCCTGATCTAACACACAGTATAAATTTAAAAGCATCTATTTCAGAAAAAAGTGATAGCACAACTTGCCCAACACATGCAGTAAGGCAGGAAAATTTATCATGCTATGATAAACTAAGCAAAGAATATTTACAGCATAGAGCGACAATTTCAGAATGTAATTTGTTTTTCCACAATATTGGCAAAATTGCTGCTATAACATATTAAACAGAACATAAGGAAGCTTTTTTCTACCTAGCTTATTAAAGAGGCTAGAAAAAGCACCAAATTCATAAAACAACCCTCCAACAGACAAACAAAGGCAGCACACTTAACCACAAAAACTTCCCTACAAACAGCAACCAACCTCCTACTAAGACACTGCACCTCCAGAATTAGATCAGAGCCAGCAGTGTGCTCTTGCTGCTTGGAAAGCAAATGGTATCCTAGGCTCCACCAGAAGAGGGGTGGCCAGCAGGGGCAGGAGGTGATTGTCCCCCTCTACTCTGCTCTTGTAAGGCTCCATCTGGAGTACTGTGGCCAGGTCTGGAGCCCCCAGTACAGAAAAGATGGGGAGTTGTTGGAGAGTGTCCAGAGGAGAGACATGAAGATGATCAGGGGACTGGAGCACCTCCCCTATGAAGACAGGCTGAAGGAAGCTGGGCTTGTTCAGCCTGGAGAAAAGGCAGCTGCAGGGTGACCTCATTGCAGCCTTTCAGTACCTAAAGGGAGCCTACAAACAGGAGGGGAATCAACTCTTTGAAAGGGCTGATAACAGCAGGACAAGGGGAAATGGTCTGAAGTTCAGGGAGGGAAGATTTAGGTTGGATGTCGGGGGGAAGTTCTTCACAGAGAGAGCGGTGAGGTGCTGGAACAGCTGCCAGAGAGACTGTGGATGCCCAGTCCCTGGAGGTGTTCAAGGCCTGATTGGATGAGGCCCTGGGCAGCCTGGTCTAGTATTGAATGTGGAGGTTGGTGGCTGCGCATGTGGCAGGGGGGCTGAAGACTCACGATCCTTGAGGTCCCTTCCAACCCTGGCCATTCTGTGAGATTTGCTGATCAGCTAGTGGCACAGAACTGTACCAACATTTAACATAGTAGAACATGGGACGCCAACACTAAGATCAAAGACAACTCTGCCAGCTAACTGAATATATGAATCTGTAAATGAAAATATACATTTTTATGTTGGTGTTGCACTGCAAAGTCACAATGGAGTCAGAGTAAGATCATCATCAAGTGTAACAAGCTGATACTGATGAGCTTCATTTACATGCAATAAAAGAAACACCTTCAACATCTAGCTTGTAACTTCAATCCAAATCACTTTTCACATCATTAGGGAGTTAGAAAACATCAAGAAAAAAGTGCAATAGAATCCTCTCCCCCCCTACATTTACTTTGGCACAAGCATGACATTTCTGTCCTTGATTGTCAGCTCTTACTTTAACATGACTCATGTTTTTATACACATTTCCATTCCCAGTACTGCTGTTCAACTCTTTGAAAGGGTAGATAAAAGCAGGACAACGGGAAATGGTTTTAAGTTGAGGGAGGGAAGATTGAGGTGGGATGTCAGGGGGAAGTTCTTTAGTATGAGACTGGTGAGGTGCTGGAACAGGCTGCCCAAAGAGGGGCTGTGGATGTCTTGTCCTTAGGGGTGTTCAAGGCCAGGTGGCCCTGGGCAGCCTGGTCCAGTACTAAATGGGGAGGTCAGTGGCCCTGCACATGGCAGGGGGGTTGGAGATTCAGATCCTTGAGGTCCCTTCCAATCCTGGCCATTCTGTGATTCCTTTAAGACATGACATACAGAATACATAGTACCAGCTTTAGTTCCTGTACTATGCTTTATAACCTATAAGCTGAGCTGTGCACTATAACTTATTTCTACATTGAGCTAGTTAGTTCTGGCTTTTAAACTTCCATATGATTTTCACATCAGCACTTTTCATAGCCATTTGCTTCCTAGCTTATAACCACAACTTTCAAGTGCTTATCTTCCTTGTCATGAATTCAAGAATCTAATTCTTGTTAAGATATTTAATTTAGTAAGCAGACTAGAATTTGCCTCAGCCCATCAATAATTATTAAAATTAGACACTATGGTGAGTCAACCTGCAAGCAAACTGTCTGCTATGTACTACTGGCAAACATGTGAATGATTTAATGGCTTTTGGCCACTGACGCAGAGTAACTTCTAAGCTGCTTCCACCCATGAAGTACCATAGCAGCTCTGCAGGTCTCTTGGCATTCAGAAGCCACGTAATGAACTTTAAACACACAGGCTGAAACTTGTTCCCAAGACTGGTCTAACAACTATTGAAAAATACCTAATCTAGGATCCCCAAGATGCAACTGAAATGGAAAAAGCTCAGCCTTTTAAACAACAGCAAATACCATGTTTTGCCATTTGGTCTGCAACCACAAGAACAAGAATAGCTAAGGTTGGTAATTCTCAAAATTCAGTCCAACCCCTTTGCTCAAAGGAGGGCTGAGTAGAACTGGTTACTTAGGACCATGTCAGTCCAGTCTGGTTTTAAACATCTCCAAGAACAGAGAGACCCACTGCCCCAGTATGTCTGCTGGGGACCCCAGAAATAGATGAAGAACACCAGGCAAGTCTAAAGAGTATTGAGTAGAGGGGATGGATCACATTCGTCCACTTGCTGGCAACGCTTATCTCAGTGCAACCCAGAATGCTGTTAAGGAGATCCTGTCAGAAAAGTGCATCGCTGTCATGTTCAGCTTGCCCACCAGCCTCACCACCCATCATCCCCTTCCCTTTCTGCAAAGCTGCCTTTCAATCACACACAGCACATACTGGTGGCATGGAGTTATACTTTCCTAGGTATGGGACTCCCTTCACAGAGCCTCATGAGGTTCTTGTTTGCTCATTTATTCCAGTTGCTCAAGGTACCTGCAAGGGGAGCACAACTCTCTGCTGTATCAATCACAGATCCTAACTCTCATCACCTGCAGACTTTAAGGACACTGTCCCATCACCTACTTCATGATGAATGACACTGAGCAGTACTGGACCCAGTTATGACTTCTGTTCTACCTCACTCGTGACTGGCCTTAAACTGAATATAAGGTCATAATAATCAGTTGTTTGATCCTAGCTGCTGTGCTTAAAAAAAAAAAAAAAAAAAAATCTAATCTTCATTTATAACAGCTCAGGATTTGAGGAAGAGTTGCCCCCCAGAAATGAGAGAAAAAAAAAAAAAAAACAGCATAAAAATGCACAAGGAGAGAATCACAAAAGCAAAATTAAAAAAATGAAAACAAGAGCTGCTCTCAATCATGCAGGCATTGCAGGCATTTTTCCAGATTCCTACTTAAGAGTGTAATGCCTACTGAGCAGTAATCACATTGTCTTGGTATGTAAAAAAAACAGGTAATAGACATAACCAGATTTACAGCAGAAAATGTGATCCTGAACTCTGCAGTGGTAGAGACATTTATCAAAATTACAGTTAGGACTACAGTAAACAGAAAGATTACTGGGGATCAGAGAAAAATATCATGATATTTCGTAATCTCCAGAGCAGAGTTGCATTACTAAGCATTAGAGAATGACTCAGTGCCCACATCTTCCAGCGAGAGGAATAAAGAGCAGAAAAGCAGTCTGTTAGTGAACTACAAAACAGCACAGATTCTGTGCAACTATCAAGCCTCATTATCCTACTGCTGCAAAAGCCATTTACTGTACTGTAAAAGATCAATACAATGTTGAGATACTGAGGGATGTATATCCTCAGTCAGAGTAAATGTGAGCATCAAGTGCATAGTTTTAGCAAGCTGGAAGAAATAAGTTCACCACATGTACAACTAAGTTGCATTACACTTGGATATTATGTAAATAAAAATACTTCAGCTTGGAGGCAGCAGTTAAATGAGCTTATTTGAAAATAAACAAAAACAAAAGCTTCTGTTCAGTAGAGTAAAAAGCTGAGAAGCTTCACAAGTGCAATGCCTCATACCACTGTCTTGTAATCTATCATAAGGGACTTTCCACATAACCAAAACTGAACATTCACAACCTCTGTCCATTCCATCGGAATGCCCCATCCCTGGCAGCATTCAAGACCAGTCTGAATGGGGCTTTGGCAACCTGGTCTAGTGGGACAAGTCCCTGCCTATAGCAGGGAATTCAAACTAAATGACCTTAAAGGTCTCTTTCACCTCAAACCATTCTATGATTACTTATTCAAGCATATTTTTCCCCTTCATTGTAAGTTCTGCCAGAAGTGCTGCTGACCAGCAATTACAGTATCCCTGAACGGAACAACTGTCTTGCTCTGCTTTAATGATTCAGTGCAGCAAGTCTTTCAGCAAGTAAGAGTAAAATTATTTCCTATTAACAGCTGGTAACTCATTTCTTCCCCTCTTTCCTTCAACCTTTTTGTTTCTTCAATGGTGTTTACCACTATCAATGCAGACTGAGCAGGATCAGACTGGTATGCCCAGAAACAACAGGCCCATACGTTCTAATTTGACATCAGTAAGTAAAATCTCTTCACCTCAACTGGCTCACTGAGATGCTCAGCTACATCACCTAGGAGAAGCCAAGCACATACTTCACAATACCACTTAACTCTGCAACTAGCATCACAGACAAATAATTTTAAGATGAACTACACACCTTCTGGCATTAAGAATATCAAAAGAACTTTTTAAAAAAAAAACAAAAAAAAAACAACAAAACAAGAATCACTGAGGAGCAAATAGTAAATTCTACCTAAAGTTTAGCAAAACATGACTTTAAGGGAACAGAAATTTGTTAAAATCAGTTTTCAGGTCCAAAGACGGGCAACAAGGCTTGCAAAGAGCTTGGAGAATATGCCCTACAAGGATAGAGTGAAGGAACTGATGCTGTACAGTCTGGGGAAAAGGAGGCTGAGGGGAGACCTTGTTGCTCTCTTCCAGTATCTGAGAAGTGCTTACAGCAAGGGTGGGGTTGTCTCTTCTCATGGTGACAGGAGGAGGGGAAACGGCCTCAAGTTGCGTCAGGGTAAGTTTAGGTTGGATATCAGGGAAAACTGCTTTACAGAAAGGGTTGTTAAGCACTGGAATGGGCTCCCCAGGGAGGTGGTTGAGTCACCAAGCCTGGATGTGTTTAAAAACCATTTGGATGTGGTGCTCAGGGACATGATTTAGCAGAGAGTTGTTAGAGTTAGGGTAGTGTGGCTGGACTCCATGATCTTTAAGGTCTTTTCCAACCTGAGCAATTCTGTGATTTAATGTCTACGTGGTTATGAGAGGACAGCAGTGCAGATTCATCATAGCATAAAGAAGCTATGCCAAGGTGTGTCAAATCCAGGCTACTATGAAACAACACATTTCAAACACTTAAGCATTTATGAGATAGAAGCAGAACCAAGTAGATACCAAATGAAAAGGAAAATGACAGTCACGGAATTTTAGATGGGGAAATAAAGAGAACTGCATAAAATCTGTGCTGACTATATACAGGCTACTTAAATACCTCAATCATATGCCAATTTATTTTCTGAAGTGCAAGTCAGCATGCATTAGGTACTAGGATACAACACAACAGTTGTCCAAGCAATCAGCATATGCTATCCTGACCAATCACCTACACAAGTCATTTAGGACAAATGGGAGGCTCTACCAAAAGCGTAATCAGCAGCCTACAGACCAAATTCAGCATGGCATTTGCAGAAAAAAAATCTTAACTTTCAAAAGTCAAGAAGTTTATCTAGAAGCATTTGTGACTAAAAGTTCTGCCTTCAGTTTCAGCTTATTAAATACTTCACATAAATTATATTTCTGTGTAAGGAAAACATACTCAGCCCTAGAAATACCAATAGATAAATAATAGTAACAAAGGCACTAGTTCATGAAAAAGCTGCTAAAGAACTGAAGCAGCTTGCTTATATTTACTAGTTTCCTCTTTAGTACCATTTCTTAGTGTATGCTACCAACCTCAATACCACTTTGTCTTGCTAGTTTTACAGCTGTGTTGTAGTAACCACAGCGCAGGAGGTGTTCCACCATCATACGGTCCATACGTTTCTTCTTCCACATGTTTGCAGCAGCTGGCTGGTCACTACTGTGTTCTTTCAGGTGTTCAATCCTACGTTTGCAGAGTTTTGCACTCTCATCTTCAGCCTGGATTGATTCAACTGCCTAAAAAGCAGAAGTTAACAGGAACAAATCAGGGCTATACAATTTCAATTGGCTTTTAAAAAATAAAATAGGAATTGTTAGTAAGCGTTCTTTGTATAGTTACTCTTTCTGTAGTTACTCTTGATAGCATTTCATTTAGAAAGACAAATCTCATGGTAGCACATCAGTTTCAGCATATTTGGTCCACTTTTGAGACACTGGCATACTATTAACAGACACTTTTGACACAAGTTACTTATGAGCACATGCACATTTAATCAGTTGCTTTTTTCTTACTAGATGAATGTTAAGAGAAAAAAAAGCAAAATACATTTTGGCATAAAGTTGTCTAACAACCTGCAAAGACCTTCATGCATGTTCACAGTCACCTGGAACTCATGAATTTCCACCTCCAACTTGTGCATGGCTTCTTCCTCAAGCAGCTGTCTTACTGAATTACGCCTGCTAAGCAGTGGTGTAGAGTAAACCCACATTATTTCTAATGTACTGGAGCCATTTTAATCAGTTCCTACATTAATGAAAATTATACAAACATTTGGTCTTTTAGCAACTTTAATTCAAGGGTCTTAAAGGAATTTTTCCAGTATTATTAGCACTACCAATATGGTATGATTTTACTTCTACCACTCTGGAAGCACATCTCTGTTAGGAGCCTTACTTGGGAAAAATAACTGTACCCAAAGGAAGAACAACAACACTTGGAGTTGTTCTATTTATGTCCCTTGCAACAGAAATTATTCTACTCCAACATTTAAATTCACATATTGGCATGCCTAGTGCAAAAGAGACAGCAGTATTCCCATATCAGAATCACAGAAGGCCAGGGTTGGAAGGGACCTCAAGGATCATGAATCTCCAACCCCCTGCCACAGGCAGGGCCACCAACCTCCACATTTAATGCTAGACCAGGCTGCCCAGGGCCCCATCCAACCTGGCCTTGAACACCTCCAGGGACGGGGCATCCACAACCTCTCTGGGCAGCTGTTCCAGCACCTCACTGCTCTCTCTGTAAAGAATTTCCCCCTGACATTCAACATAGATCTTCCCTCCCTCAACTTCAAACCATTTCTCCTTGTCCTGCAGTTATCAACCCTTTCAAAGAGTTGAAACTTTATTATTAATTATTTTATTATTAAAACCACCAAATATTGTGGTCAAGCTTGTTCTGATTCAGCCTTGAAGTTCCATAGTCGACTACTAATGGTTCAAGTTTTACCAGGCAATTTTACTACAGTTGTATCTGTAATTTAAAACTTGCTGACTCCATATACAGCACCTGTCAGACATGACCCATAGTTGTCAACAGAACACAAGAATGCTTGCAGTACTTTTATATGCTTGCTAAGGTAAAAGCAAACTAGGAAAGGTAGTAGAAGATGGAACCTATCTGTGATATCTCACCAGCAATGCAGGTTCAAGTTGGGCTACTTTACCTGGGGTAATTTAAGCTTGCTGGCTTTGTGTTTGAGTACCTCCACGACTACAGGAACAAGAAATACCATGAAGTTCTCTCATCCAGACACAGACCAAAAAACCTGGGTAATTTTAGGCAGCCTACATCACGCTCCACACTGGCATGGCTCCCTTCGAAGTTATGCACCCAGGCTACAATGTCAACCCCAGCTGACACCTTCAGCTGCAGAAGCACAGGTTGATTCCAATCATTTCTACAACATATGTTCACCTACAAGCTTCCATCTAAAACACCAGTCACTATACAAGATGTTTTGCTGTAATTCATAAAAATAACCCAGCTTGCAGAAATTTATATTAATAAATTCAGTTTTATTTTGTAACATAGTCTGGAGATTAGTATTTCATTTATGTTAGAGGTCTCCCCCCCCCCCCCCCCCTTTCCAGCAAGTAAACAAACAAACCAAAACATATTTTCACTTCTCAGAAGTCTGCAGCATTATCAGATGTGAAGACAACCACAAGAATTATTCTGAATACAACAAGGAGAACTCAGGGCAACCAAGCATAAAGGTTGAACCTGTTCTCATTTCAAAGGGCTCACTTCATACAGTTTTGTACCTGGATTTATACAGCTCTTGCTGTTTTGGCTTCTTTTGATCCTTCTAATGCAGACAAACACTAGATATTCTTCAAAACTCTTTTTAATCTATCTGGACTTGCCCTGCTGGACATTAATAAAACTTGAAGGAACAAGCATATTAAAAAAAAAGGGTAAAAGAGAAAAAACAAAGGCCTAAGCTGCTCCAGGATCATTTTCAGAGCCCAAGAAACCCACTGTGCTGAAAAGCTCCTTTTTAAGAGGGAGGAAGGTGTTAAGTAAAGGATCCATCCAGTTCTATTATGGCCATCTCAGCAGTTCATCAGATCCCTGTCTAAACACAGAAGGAAGCAGAGATCCCACTTGCATCCAAAGGCCCTAAAGAAAACAATCATTTTTGCTCCTGGCAGGGATTACAGAGAAGACAGTTGGAATCTTCAGCAGAAGCAGGAGCTTTATTTCAGAAGACTCGCTGTTGGTTAACAGCCATTTATTTTTTGCCTGTTGTCCTTCCTGAGAAGATGCAAGATTTCCCACAGTCTCTCAAAGCAGTTAAAAAAAACGAGCCATTACAATGAAGCCTCAGACCCAAAGCACTCCAC
Source organism: Tetrao urogallus (assembly GCF_951394365.1). Lineage (NCBI taxonomy): Eukaryota > Metazoa > Chordata > Aves > Galliformes > Phasianidae > Tetrao > Tetrao urogallus. Next base: position 64,586,661 of record NC_136817.1, read on the forward strand.
AGTTCCTTCAGACACACTCCCAAAGTCAGCAGATCTAACAAGTAAATAACTTACTCCTCCACATCATTACTGCAAACCTACAAGCAAAAAATCTAACACCTCTTTTAGAAACTGTAATTTCTTTCTGTATGCAAGTGAAAAAATCCACTTCTTTTAAAGCCTCTTGAAGTCTCACAAACCAAAGATGAAAATACAACAATTAGATTTATGAAGGGTTTTGCAGCTCAGCTATTTCAATGCCTAAATAACTGCTAAAGTAGAAAACTCCAAACCAGCATATGACAGTGTTGCTTTTACATTACAAACCTCTGAAGTATTTTGATGCTTCACTTAATAGTCTCAAGATCTATATCTGTTTGCTACTTCATTTAAGTTTTAATGAAATGCCTTCACTAACATTTGTTTATTTTTAGAGGAGCACTGCTCTAATGCCAAGAGAGCTATTTTCATTCTTCTGCAATATATATGTCAAGTAATTTTCTGATGAATTTCAGGATGAGTAATATTCCCATCCAAAACATAGATGCACTATTCCACATATATTTATAACTCATTCTTTTTGGAAATATGCAGTATAAGCACAAAAGTCTGGATGCATTTCAGACAAGCATTCTAGTTTAGCAGTTAGAAGTGTTACTTTGCTGAACCTGGTTTAAAATGCTTCTAGCAATACTCCCAAGGAACTTCCTAACCTGCTGGTTCATTGTCTACAAGAAACATTCAAGTCTCCAACCCAGAACACCTCTCACTTTCCTCTGTAATGAATCCTCAGCACTGTGTACAATATCCACTGGAGTTTGTGTATTTTCCAGTCTCCTCTTTGACTTGACTATCCTCAAGTGATAAATGAAAGCAACTGCACAAATTTTTCTTTTAAGTGAGCAGGAATTGGTACGAAAATTCATTCTGCTGCTGTTTCTTTTCTGTATGCAGAGAAATTGATTTTCAAGACTATTAACACATGAATTTTACTTCTCCATTTTTCAGTTATGACAGTTATAACACTGTTCATAAGTGCAGTGAAGCAAGGTTCAGTACATTCTTAGGTTCCCCCCACATTCTATATTCTCTGCTTAAGTGCATACCTTGAGAAACAAATCAAAGCAGACAGCATTGCAGAAAGACACTCGACAAACCTTGCAAAGACAAAAGAGTAACCAGTAGAACACCTCTTACCTTTCTTTTCAGCACGCTGAGTTTCTCAACTACTCCATCTAGGAGACTAACAACAGAATCCACAGCAGGACAACTGCTCAGTGTCTTCTCCAGCTCTGCCACGACCATCGTAACGTGACTTGTCTCTCGATCAATGTTTTTCTGCGCAGCTCGAAACCGTTTGTTCAGTGTTTCATACGGCACCTGAATGAGAAACACAAAGTCATTAGGATTTCTGTATTTAAAAAAAGTCAGGTCTTCTAGTTAAACTTCTATCAAGTTTAGTTAATGACCTGAGTTTTCATTTCAAAGCCCTTATTTAAGCTCTTAGCATGGTGCTAACACACTTCAAAGATCACGAAAAACAGTGACAGGAAATAAGCTTGGAGATTTTCTGATACCCATGTCACTTATCCTGCCTTGACTGTAGCAAGCACCAATGAAAACAGAAAGCAAGGAAATGTGTGTTAAAAGGAAAGCTACAACTAAACTATCAAGAGAACACCCTTCAGAACAGGATTTTGATGGGTTATTTCTTTCCAGCAGGAGTTCACAAGATAACTGCAAATTACATTCTGAAAAACCATATGTTATGCATATTGACTCCTGAAACAGCTAGAGATGATACATCAATAGTTATCAGGAAATGCAATAGATATACTAGTTGCTTCTACACAAAAGACTACTTAAGACCACTTTCAATACTAGATCTGCTATGAATATAATGCTAAGAGAAACTTCATGCAATTAAGTTTCCCTTCAGTGAAAAAGCCTATTCCATATGACTCAGTTCAGTCAATTACTTTAAAATTCCATACCTTGGTTTAAAGATTAATTGCTCTTGGAAGTCTTTTGTCCTCTTATTTGTCCCATGTGTTTACAAAACATTCATATCAAAACTGCTGTTGATAGCAGGTAAAAGCACAAATGGAAGTAATGTACAGCCCGGTCAAATTTTATGGTACTAAAAGAATTGGACAAAACAGCGTTCAGCAGTTCTCCATCACGACGCTTCCATTACAGTGAGCACAAGCAACTCAAAGTTGTTAGAACTGCTCTGTTACTTCAGAGCTCCAATGGTAACACTAACTCTAGAACTAAACATTCTGCTGCTGCACACAACTCATCTGTATCTCATCTTGAAGAAGTCCTTTGGGTCATTACTATAATCCTGATTGCTTATTGCTGACGAAAGGCATAAGTTCACTAACCACCAGACTTGTGACTGAAGATAAAACAGGAAATATAAATCAGAGTTCTGTTTGGTACATATCATGTGTATTACAAATCCCTCCAGTTTCATCATTGCTAATCACATTTTATCAAGTCTGCGAATCCATTTTCTTCCTTCTAATCATCTGCATGCAAGAAAGTATCCCCAGGGTCCATCTCTTCCCAGGCTCTAGGGAACAATGACACAGCACAAGCACTGCAGTTCACAATTAGAAATGCACTGAGAAACAGCTCAGGCTCAGCATAAGGAAGATGAGCTTCCTAAGACTTCACACAACCTGTAACAGGTGGATCTTATTTGCCGTGGGAGTGTAACAGTAAGGTTACATTGGTAACCTTATTGATAAGGTACCACAGGACTTCTCCTCCTGTCACAAACACTTCAGTGTTTCACTTCACTGCAGTGCTTTTTTGCCACCTCAGAGACCCAAAAGGCAGAACAAACCTTTACCATGGGAAGTACCACTATGAAGCACTATTTTTCCCTGTAACGCTCCTAAAAAAAAATCCCAGCACCACAATCCCCCAGGCTGAAAGTATGTGAAATAAAACACCACGAAAGGCTTGCCTCCATCATGATCCATCTTTAGCCCTCACCTTCCTGACTTCCACAAAAATAAATCAATAGTTTCAGAGCTCCTCTGCAGACACCATGTGTTGCATAGGGGCACGTGGTTTTGAATACGTTTCATAGTAGAAAACCTTGTTTCCAGCTTCACAGCTTAATGCCAAAAAACACTCTGACAGTACCTTCCTTGACCCCCCCCAATCCCACCCCCATATTCTTACTATTCATTAAAAAATACATTTTCTTCAGTTACCTGTATTTACTGGGTTTACTTTCTGCAAGCAGTTTTGCCCATCAGCTTTCCACACCACACTGAAGACATGCTTCAGTCAACACCTGCAGAAGTTTGAGGTACCTCTGACTATCAAAAGTGGTTTTGTTTAATTCTGAAGACACTTACCCTTACCCTTGAAAGCCTTACCCTTAAGCTCCCTTTTCCTGAGTTTCTTTGCAGCATACAAGAGCAATAACACTTCCCGTTTCCCATGCTCTGTCTCTGCCGCACACAAGTTTCTGGCACGCTCTGTGTTCCTATGACATTTAGAACAACTGGACTTTCAATTTCAGCTGACATCCTTACACATTTATATTGTGTCAAGGTACAATAGGTCTTTGATTCCTGTTTTATCCATTCCCCATCCTCCATGTCAAAGATTTTTACAATCTGATGTGGAAGAGGCTAAGAGCTGAATAATTTTACCATATCCTCTAGAATTAGATACAGATATTTCTAAACAATTTAACATATCAAGGGAAATGACTACAAGTAAAAGGACATACTTGTACAACTGCTCAATCTTGACCACTTGTCCTGTTGTTACCTGCAGCCTGAAACCACAGAACTTTTCAAAAGGCTACAGGCATTACATCAGTAAGTTTACAATTTACTCCAATACTAAAAGTAAATGGAAAAAAAAAGTAACCAAGCTGCTACAGACTACCAGAGACATAACACTTCTACTGCCCCTACCTTTCCATGACCAAATCTGGATGAAACAGCTATCCCTAATCAGGGCAACTAGTTTACAGAGCTCAGCCTGATTTAAAATCACTACTTTAAGAGAAAATAAAAAGGAAAACACCACTAAACATCAAACAGTTTGAAATAAAGCTGCAAGAGCTAACAAGAATGTATTTTGGAAAAAGCTCAATACCAACTTGTCCTACTCACTGAAGCTGGAAAATATACATTACACTTACAAGCACACAAAAGGACCAAAATTTGCAGGCAGCATGTGTGAATTCAGTGTCACTAAATCAGTTCTGCATCATTTCCTCATCAACTTTCACAGCTGCAGATACACCATCCAAGAGAAGCATGCACTAAAACAAGTCCAACTTAATTCCAACTCCTCTGAAGATCGAAGTTACAACAACCTACACAATGGATAAAGTCACGGAAATAAGTTTTCCAAGATCCAAATTTTCCTACTGAAGCATTAAGGACAGCCCGCTTGGCTGGAGACTTGTGCACACAACTGCTTCTAGGTGCTAAGTACTAACAGAGAGGCAGACATAACTGAATAATCTGATCCAAGTGTTTTCTTCATTGCAGCCATTACTTCACTCTGCAGTGTGAGCAAAGCAAGCCAGAAAGCTTTGGCAGAGCATGTTCTGGGACAGCACAACCACTTGTAGCTCTGGAGACAATCTTAGGAGAGAACTCTTCCGGGTCTTAAAGCTGAAATCAGAAGAAGAGGTGGAAAGAAAACCCTGAGAGCTACACCTGACTTGTTCTCTTTTCCTTCCACTCAGATGAAAAACACAGCTAAGAACATACAGCAGCAGCTTTAAGCTTATACTTAGGAACTCCACTGCAGCATTAACTGCCGTGCCTTCACCCATATATGTACATAAGGTGCTAGGGCAAGACTGATTAAGGCTAAAAATAATGGTTTCAGTCTGATTAGATTGATTGTCAAATCGTGTAGGAGCAGTGGCTAGGACTGTTGAACAATACATTTAATATAGCACTTGAAATACCTTTAAATATACTGATGGCTGAATTTGAAATTAACTACTAAATACAATTTCCATCAAACTACACTTTGGAAGAAGCCATTCATTTACTAAATGAGGCCATTTTCTCGACATTTTCTAAACGCGTAACGAAACTAAGGAGAAACAGCAAGTATTAAATGCTTGCATATATTGTATCCTGATGGTTAGCAGGCTGTATACATTTCTCAACCGTTTACTATCAGATTTTAGAAGAATCAATGCAGAAATATGAACAACATCATTAAGTCAAAACAAGCAATCCTCTATACAACATTTAAAGAATCTCATTTAATTTTCTTCTAAATGCACCTACATGCACATATTTAGTACTCTACCCATAAATCAGAAATATAGAAACAGACTGCCCACAAAGATTTACCTCAAGCCAAACTTCTTCATAGCTTCAGTGAAAACTGACTTACAAAAAAAAACAACACATGCCATAAGGAGATACCATCTTCAGTCTTCAGCATTACAGGACTAGTGGAACGCATATCATTTTCACCCTCACAGAAGTTCCATGATTATAGCGATCAAAGCTTCAAGATCTCCACTGCCTCAGAAGTATTTAACATCAGTGGGAATCAGAGAAGCAGCCTGGACTTTGCCACTTTTAGTACCTGGAATTCCACTAAGCAGCTTAATGACATCTTGAGAACCTTGTAATGCTTTGGCTGTTCAGCAAACCCACAGCTTCCACAACAGTCAGTCACTCCTCTTTCATTAGGCACTGGGGTTTCCAAACATACTTTCTCCCAAATACAGAACCTTTTATGTATGAAATTAAAATAAAATAACTATGGCAAAATGATTTTTGCAAAGGTGTTACACTAACCCAGCCACAACAAAAAGCAGGCTGAGTCACAACTAGAAATGCAGTGCTCCCTATCATCATGGTAAACAGACATCCATTTTATTCAGCTGCAGTTCCACTAATAAGCAGTTTAAGTGACAAAGGCTTTACAGACAGATCAGCAGAATAATGAACATGAAGAAAAGCATCGAGCTGAAAGTGTGCCTTAGCAACAAAGGACAGTAAAGCCTCAGCAGTAAATGCTGCCACTGTCTCCACTTGCCAGGTTTTCTCCCAAACCTTTCAACTCCTGTACCAAGCAACTGGTCAGGGCAGGGGGGTTGGATGCATAGAACACTAAGTGGGCTTAAGGAAAGGAGAAAATGACACTGCAAAGCTGTTACCACCTCTCTGAAACATCATGGCAAACAAAGAAAGTCCTCAGTGACTACAGAAGGGCACATTTATTGCATCTCTTCCAAAAGAGAACGTGGAAAACGTGGTCTTTTAGTTTCTTTGTAGCCAGACTACAGAGATGCAGGCTGAATGAGTGGAATATAACCTGGGTTTGAGACTGACTGGACAGCCAGGCTTAAACAACAATGATCAGTGATTGAAAATCCACCTGATGACTTACAGTATCTGACTCCCAAGGACTGCTATCAGCTCCCATATAAACGTCTTCATCACTGATCTGCATAATAGGACAGAATCCACAGGCTCACGGAGGACAACAAACAGCCAAAGTGCTCAGTAATGCTGGATGGTAGAGCTGATATAAGAAAAAGTCTGACAAGCTGGAGAAATGCACTAAAAGCTTCATGAAATTCAATAAGTCAAAAACCAGAGCTCTGCACCTTGCACAGAACAGTTCCATAGATTAGCAGAGGCTGCAGAATAACTGGCTAGCACTACCTCCGAAGAAAATGATGCAGAAGTCCTGATGGATGACAGGCAGGACTGGAATAAGCAACAGACTCCTGAGGCACAGAAAGTTTACCACATACTGGGCTGCATTAGCAACACTGAGGACAGAGGTTTGAGAGGAATGATTATTCTCTATGCTCAGAACTCCAGCATACTCATTTAGAATATTAAGGCTGTTTTTCAGGGCCCTTCACCATTCCATATAGATGAGTACAGCAGGAGGACATGAAATCAAGAGACTAAGAGAGGCAGACTTGTTTCACCTGTAGAAGAGAAGGCTACAGGAAGCAGGGAGGGGCACGGCCTGATAGCAGTCTTCTGCTACCTAAACATGAGTGACATAGATAAGAGCTTCCCAGAGTTACAGTAAAGAGGAAGGAGGCATAGTTGACAAGTGTCATGTGAAGATATGAGTGGCCACAGCAGGTGAGACCAGAAGTCCCTCTACAACTGTCCTTCATCTGACAGCATCAGCACTTGAAAAGGCAAGAATTTACTAATCCCAAATGGTCTCTTAAGACTATCTGAATAAGAGGTGGGAGTTTTATAGTACAAACACCACAGGTTTATCATCCATGAGCTCTTCTGGTTGTTCTTGACCTGCAGAATTAAAGCAGTGCAACATCCTACAGTGAGGCATTTCACTGTTTCACGCACTGTGTGAAGAAACACTTGTTGGTTTTCACTTATCATTTACTAGCCTCATTTGAAACCATTCAGTTCGTTTGGAACAGAAAAGCACGTTCACCATCCCCATGACCCTCATGCTGTCTCTTAAGACTGAAGATGCTCTCCATTCTTTGAAGACAGCCATCCACATCTCTACTCATTCTTACCCTTCTGTGGACATTTTCCAGCTTCACTGCATCTTTCTTCAAGATGAGCCAAGGAAGAAAGTCATTCTAAGAATGATACCATGCATTTTTACCACTACAAAAAAAAAAAATCAGTCTCTTAATTTTTCTCCCTTTCTAAACACTTAACTTGATCTTGCGGACTGTTCACAGAACATTCACTATAACCCTTAAATCTCACTAAGCAATAATGAAGACTTCAGAATCTTTTATTTTACATACAAAATCATTTTTCCTCGCACAATCTCAAACAACTGTAACAAACATTTACCTACACTCAATTTCACTTATTTTAATACCTCTACCATCTCTTGTCCAATGCCTCACACTTAGTTTGCATCCATAATGCTATAATTACCTCTGTATCATCAGGGAAATGGAATCAACTCAGTACTTGTTCTCTGTTCCAAGCTGTTCAAGGCAAATATCAGCAGTTCTAGCAGAGACTAGAGCAGAACACTAATATTAACTTTATTCTGTGCAAGGCTGGCTACTAAACCTTGATGTTTATTTCCTCTCTTCTGCCCAATTACCAATCCAGTTAAAAGCTTCTTTCTTTCAAGAGTTCCTGGTAAGCGATACCTACTAAAAGCATTCTAGAATACTAATTAGCAAAGTGTCATCCACCCCCCCCTCCCCCCCCCCCAACTTCTTCCTTTATTTTTAAAAGATTACAGAAACCCAGGATTTTTGCATGGGCTGACTCTCATTTTTTGGCCCTATTAACTAATAGGGAGCTACTTTATTAGGACCTTAGGACCATTAGGACTTAGGAGCTGCTTTATTAGGAAGAATAGTTTCTGCTCATCAATAAGCTGCTGGATGGAAGGGGAAATCAATCACACAACTCACAAAAATTTCCTTAAGGAAGCAGAATCATTGAAACACATCCTTCTACTTTGTCACAGCTGTCCCCAAAAAAGCAAAACAAAACACCTCAGTACTTCAGGAAGAAGTGTGTCAAATGCATTTAGCAGAGAGTTTCCAGAAAGCCATGGATACAGGATTGTATGAAAAAAATCTAAGTCAGAGTAGAAACGAGCCTTTATCCCCCCTCAAGTCCTGAGCCTTTGAACTCCAGTTCTCAAACTGTTCTGCTCACATCCTACAGACTGAATTCCTTCTTCACTTGAACTGATTCAAGCCTGAAGAGTTCCACATAATAGCAGAAATTAAAACCAACCAATCTGCCTGACCAGAACATTAAAAAGATCATTCCTATTCCACAGTGATTGCATATAAAAACTACTTAAATTACAGCTATCATTCAACTATTGGAAATTATACAGCAAGAATGATACTTCAAAAACGTCATCACAATGGAAGGAAGAATTATGTGGAAGCACTTCCAAATGAAAGAGTGAAAGCCACCAATCAATCTCTAGCCTTCAGCTAACACGGATTCTCTAAGGTTTATTTTCTAAAAACAAACTTGTTTTTCCACAAAAAAAACTAAGCACAGACAACATCTTTTACATAGGTTTAAAATTTTTGTAGAAGAATAATCCATTCCTCTATTTGATGGAAAGATAATCAGGTCCAGCTTGATAGCAGTACTAACTCATGCAGAGAACTTTAGCTATAAATCCCAACTTTAGTGATGTCTGTATGAATCATCCTCTTTTAACATTAATGCCTCCCAGCTGAAAGCAAGTAAAACTTCTGGCCACAAAGAGTGAATTGTGTAAGTACAGAAAGACCTACACAGCGTATCTCTTCCAGCAAACCCAGCCTTGGGCAGGAAGGAATTTGCAACGGATTTTTAAAACTCTTTTCAGGTACATCAAGTTGGGTAACTGGTGGGAAGGACAAAGAAAAGGAAGATTCAAGAAAAATAAAATAAGAGTCCTACCAGATTAGATGGGGGAAACCATTACAGAGCTATGCTCTCCTTTCAAGGGTCAGAAAAGTGACGTGCTTCCTCTCAACTGTGTTAGCTTATAACACCTGCAAAGCACCAGAGGGTTGTATGAATTTACACATCTTTAAGTCAACCCAACAGAAGATTTTCTGTGGTATAAATAAGCTTTTTCAAATGCAGTGTACTGTGCTTGTATATGAAATTAAGTCTAGCCATAGATAAGTAGGGAAAAGAAAGCAAGGCTGATTAAATGATCTCAAACAAAAGCAAACAAACACAGAAGCAAAGCCAACTTAGTCTTACTTTACGCAAGGGGAAAGAGGAGGAACAGGAACATGGAAGAGAAAAGAAGAATCATCTCCTAAAGTTTGAAAATAAGCAACATCAGAAGGAGGTAAACAGAGTGAGGAAATACTTTTGAGCTTTAAGATGCTTCCTTGATACCGAATTCCATCACCTTGCTTACCATCAACAAAAATTATTACGTGTGGTGCCATTTCAAACATGAAGCAGAGAACACTAAACTGTAGCAAGTTCCCAGTTGAGCCAACAGCACATAAACATTTCTATGCAGAATCACTGAAACTCTTATGTTTTTTTTTTTTCTTTTTATTTCTTCCTCCAGCTCTTAGATAATTCTAGAGCTGAACTGGCATCATTATTTCTAACTCAACTCATCCAAAATGTAAATTATATCATCGCTTATTCACAGAATGAATTATTCTGATTCATAGCTCTTATCAATCCCTTTATTATCCCCTGTAGTGATATTTCTTTCTGTTCCTAGGCAAAATTAGAAAATTAAAAGAAAATTAAAAGAAAGGAGAAGTAACATATATCCAAAATGAGAGGCTTGGAATAATGGCTAGACTTAGGCTGAATTAGGTACAAGTGTGAATATGAATTCTTAAAGATACGGATCAAAAGAGAAAAAATAATTTCACAAGCCTTAAATGCAGCTGTAGATCATTTGGATTTTTTTTAGAAATATTTAAATTTTTTTTTTTTTTTTTGCAGTATAAAACCAAATAGTTCTTAGTTAAAAGTACCAAAGAAAACATCACCACAATATTTGAAGCTGCTACTTCAAAACACTAAAGAGTTAACAGTGAAAGATCTTAGACTGTTCCTCTGCTACACATTTATCAAAAAGGAGCAATTATCCCAAACACTATCCACTTGTACAAACTGCTAGTAGTGTATATCAGTAACTGTTCATTAATATATGTAAGCAGCTTTTGTGTAAGATCTCCAATAAGTTCAAGCAAATGCTTTACGAAGCTGCAGTATGGTCAGCCAGAACCGACCTGCATCCCAATGCAAGGTTGACAGCCACGTGCAGAGTCCTGCCTCGAGCCACACTACGGGCACAGACTTCCCACAACACTGGTTTACAGCCGCTACCTTAAACCACACCTCATAGGAACGCTCTTTGCTCTCCTCCTTTTAGGAGGGGAAATGAAGCTGCCTAAAGCAGCAGCCAACTGGATAAGATCATACAGCAGATCCACACCGTAAGCAAGTCCCTTTCTCTGGTTAAATCCTCCTTTATTCTCCAAACATTTGTTCATTTTAATCACAGCATCACCTGTTTAAATAAAAGCAGTTGCCACTGTCCTCCTCCATGTTTGCACAGCCATGAGCCTTTAGGCTGGGGATCCTCTCTTTGGCCTGACTGCTCCCAAAATAACCAACTCCAGCTGAAGAGACAGCATTGCACCTAACGTATAATTAAGGATTATTGGCTCAGCAGACCTCTATCAGGAAACACGAACAACCAAAGGTCTACTCAATAAGATTACCTGTGTTACTTCAGTGCTTACTGCAGCTTACACAAGGCAACACCCAGAGTGCTCAAAATCAAAGCTGAAGTGAACCAAGTGTGGGATGTGAAACAGTTCTATTATTGGGTACCATGATAAAGATATCCTGACAACAAAACCTTGGTTTATTGAAATAGGCAATAACATACGTCAGATTGGATTAAGTAGCCACTGATACAGCATATTTCACATTCTGTATGAGCAAATACTTCTGTAGGGCGCATCTCAGGCTGTTCATTACGGGAGACCAAACACATAATGAAGGCAGCTTCTGAAGCTTACAAGGATTGATGGATTTTGCCAGTGAGCTCTTTTAAAAACACCCACCTGTGACAACTGCTTCCCTAAGCTTACGGGCTCTAAGGTGCACTGTCATGCTGCTTAATACAGGAACTACTGAAATGAAAGATGGAAGAGGAAAAGAGAATTGGCACTGCGTAGTCCCCAGCATCCAGTAAGGATTCATTCCTCCCACAGAAAGTTTCTTCTTACCATGACAGTTTCCAGCACCAAAACCAATGACATGTCTAGCTCATGGCTCCTTGCTGCCTTAACTGTGTTTTCCTCCTGCACTGATCATTTGCAAATGTATTTTACAGGGAGTGGACAGGGGTGGAAAAGAGACCAAATCCCACAGGAGCCAACTCCTACCCTCGCTGCTTTCCAAGGTTAAACTCCCCCTGCAGTCCCAATACCAGATTTCTCATTGAGCAGAAACACACTGCGCCGAGTGCAGCAGAGCAGCAGCACAAGGCGTCACGCCTGTTTGCTGGCATGCAAGCATGAGGTGTTGAAACAGGAAGTGCATGGTTCAGCAACATACTAATGCTTGGTATGGATATTTAATGCGTGCTGAGTGAGTCACAGCAGCCACTTTGAAGACAGATTTAGTGTGAGATACAAGCACTCACACCACAGAGCTCATTGACTACTATAGCCAGCTTCAGCCTTCCACCTGAGGAGCATTTCAGCCACTTACTGATCAACGACTGCCATGAATTTGCTGTGCAGATACACTGAAAGGGCACTAGGTATTCCAGCTGTATTACCTCGTGTTGTCTGTACCTCTCTCACTGAGCAACTTCTGCTGTTGTACATTCAAAGCCAGACATGCACCACTGAATACTTCTGTCAAATTACAAAGCTATGATTAAAAAAATAAATTCCAATCAAGCGTATAAAGGTGGAAATAAACTTTTCTGCCTTAGCAGGAAAAAAAAGTCGACCAGAGTAATCTGCCATTTTCATTCAAGATTCCACATGGTGGTTCAGCGTGCACCTTCACAGTCTGCAGGTGATATAAAACTTGAAGCTGCTCATATGCCAGATAGTCATGCTGCTGCTCAGAGGGACCTCAAAGGCTGGAGAAAAGGGCAAATAGAACCTCACAGAGTTCAGAGGGAAATGTCAAACCCTGCATTTGGGAACAAACCACCAAATGCAGCAGTACCTACTGGAGACAAACAGGTTGGAAAGCAGCTTTGCAGAGTAGAACCTGGAAGTCAGAGTGGACAAGCTGACTGTGCAACAGTAAGAGGCCTTTAGAGCAAAGAAGGCCAACAGCACCCTGAGTTGTGTCAAGAGCAGCATGGCCAGCAGGGCAAGGAAGGTGAGCCTTCCCTTCCACATGAATTATGCTCATCTGGAATGCTGTAATCAGTTCTGGGCCTCCGCTATAGGAGGGACACAGCAGTGTGCACAGAAAAAGACCAGAGATTACCAGCAGGTTGGAGCATCTCACATATGAAGAGAAGCTGAGAGAACAAGGACTGCTTAGCCTTGAGAAGAAAAGGCTCCTGCTAAACCAAATCCACGTGCACTACACCTGATGGGGACAGGAAAGAAGATGGAGACAGACTACATCTCGTCAGTAAGACGAGAGATAAAGACAACAGGCACAAAATGGAAGACAGAACAACTCCATGTAAGCAATTTTTTGTTTGTTTTAAATTCATAACAGAGGTCAAGCATTAGAACAGATTTGCCCATGGAGGCTGGAGGCTCCATCTTTGAGATTTTCAAGACCAAGCAGAACATGCCCTGTGCAACCTGCTCTAGCTGCCTCCACTTTGAGCTCAGCCGGTTGGAGCGATGCTGTGAAGTCAGGACAGAAACAACATATGTTCTGTTATCTGTTCCCCTATTAAAAGATCAGGTAGACATGGTATTTCCTTGAGAAATTAACATCTTATTAAGTCTGCTGCCAGTATTCCCCCAACACAGCTGCCAACAAAAGAAGCCAATCAGCAGCATCGAGATGATGCTCAAGAATTCTGTGCTTCCACAACTCTCATTTTGACCAACTGTTTTTTTTAAAGCAGATAGCTTTAAAAAACCACAGCTAACCCTAAACTGTTGCAGTGAACAAGAATATCATGACATGATCACCCCTTCTTTAAGATGGAAGACCTTACAGTTTTGGGGTCCTATTCCATTTTTCTTGCTAGTTCAGTTTAATGATTACTCCCACTGCTAAGGATACAGATGAACTATCGAGCTTCTTGTCATCACTTGTTTATTAGTGTTTCAGCAAAGAACCACAATAACAATGCTCGCATTCATTCATTTTTAAGTTGCCAGCCTTCATGTTCTATCCTCCAGCTGAAGCCTGCAAAACTCTTGATCAGCAGGCTTTCTCCACCCCCCACCCCCCCCTTAAAGATTCCACAGCACTTCGAATGAAGAATAGCTGGCAGCCTTCTTGTCCTTGACAAGGAGGAGGCACGCTGAGGAAATACTCAAGCATTATTTTATATGCTTAAATAACTTCTCTAGGTTCATCTGAAGAAGTCAGTTTACTCCTCCTCAGCTGAACTGCTGAAGAACAGCTGAAGCATTTCCACTTCTGCAGCTGCCACAATCCAGCAGTGGCAAAGGGATGTCCCTCTGCAGTTTTAAGCATTCTTCCACATGAAAGGCACTGTGTAGAACATACAGCAAATGCAGAGCTATTACACAACCACTGTCTAGTGATGTCGGCATGAAGAAGCTAGTGGGAGAAAACATGAAGGACATACATATAAGTCTGTAATCTTTTACATTTTCCTCACATCAGGGAAAAATCACCAGTATCCAAAACTCCAGGAGAAATATCTCAAGCCACTGCATTGGTGATCATAATTAAAAGCACAAATGACCATGCATTATTTCACAAAACTGGAAATCAAATCCCCACAGGGGCTCAGTCCAGTGGAAACTTTTAGGCACCTGCCTGCCTCTTAGTAAACAAAGTGGAATTTGCTGTCAACATATTTCAGCAGACTTGAGCCTTCTGTGATCGTCTCTGCCCGTCGCTTTTTCACCTTCACCACTAAATTGTTTTGATACATGACTCATGGTTAACAGCATTTAAGAGGTCATAAGAAAAGCTTTGAGCAGACATTACTATGGCAGGTTTTTTAAGCAAAAAAAAAAGAAAAAAAAAATGCTACCAAGGATTAGAGAAACAACTCAGCAGTTGAATGGGTGCTGGGAAGGATCAATAAACACCAACCTCCCTAGGAAATTTAAAGGGCATCTCACTCCCTTACTGTTTAGCTTCCCAACATTACAAACAACATTCCATCCTTCAATGTATATTTTTGTTCAGATTTGTCAAGAAAAAAGCAGGCTTGGGGGAATGTAAGAATTAGTCCAACACATTCTCCAGCTTTTAAATGGCTGGCACCTTGACAATTCGTCTTAAGTCACAACCAAGAAAACAAGAACTCCCTGATCCTCACTGCCAGTAATTTTTCAGGAATGTAACAAGCAGAGCTGCGATAACAACTGGAATAAGTCTGAAATGCAGCTGTAAAACGATCTTCTTAACTTTAAGGGCCTTCACATTGCTGTGGCCATGGAAAGTGCTAGAGTGCTCTCGAAATGCATTTTAGAAATCAAGATTGATAGTATCAGGGAAACAGTGATGGAAAGATGCCTCTCCATGTAAAAAGAAAAGGGAATCAAGATTTCATTCTTCCGCTTCTTGGAACTAAATTAAAAGCTAGGAGGGTGGGGAATGAGGACATGCACAGGAAGAACACAGCCAAAAAGCCTGCAAAACAAACACTGCTCAAGGCACACAGTACTGACTGTGTGAAAGTGCAGTATGATCTCAGCATCACAAAGTTTAGCTGCAAACCACCTCCTATACACAAAAAGCTGCTGATGCACTGTCCTGGGAGATGCCCAAATCACTGTTCTGCACCACAGCTCCTTTCAACTGCCTCCCTCAGCCATACCTATTAATGTGGTACAACTCCTGCACACACCACCAGTGTCCAAACAAAGGTTTCCACTGATTCCTACGAGCATCATCACCCTTCCAGCTCAACCATTGCTGAAGCAATGACCTCAAGGCTCAGCCTTAAGTCCTTCAGTCCCTTCACCACACCGATGGCCAGAAGCCACCGTCCTTCAGACCCGCACAGCGCCTTCAGGAACACTCTATGCTCTCAGCACAGCTTTGCCTGACCGTAATTACATCGACATATACCCCTACAGGCCTTTTTTTCCACCCCCCTCCACTACATTCACTCCTTTTTTCGCGCGTTTTCCATCCTCGGGGAGGCAGGGAAGGCCATTCTCCCTCCCTTCTCCCTCCCTCCTCCCTCCCCTCAGCACCCCTCGCACTACCACACAGCACCCACGGTCCTCAGCCCAACCTGCCCCCCCCACCCCCCCCCAGCCCTGCCTCCTCCCCACCCCGCAGCGCTCGGGGCCTGCCCCTTCCCCTCAGCGCCGTATTCCAGGCACGTCCCTCGCTCCACAGCGAGAAGCGGAGGAGGGGAGAAGCCGCGGTGGCTCCAGCCGGACGACAGGCGGGGGGGCGGCCGCGGGGAGCCTCACACACACGACGCGGACGCCGCGGTACTCCGAGAGGCGAAAGGGAGCCGGGGAAGCCCCACTAAGGCAGAGCCCTCCGCTCCCCTCAGCGCTCCCCAAGCTGGACGCGGGCGGCTCTGCCTTTCTCCTGTTTGCCGGGCACCCACCTTGAGAGTGGGGTATTCCTGCACCTTCAAAGTCATTGAGAGCTGAGCAGCTGATTCCTGCACCGCCATCTTGGATCGGGCACCAGCCTCCCTCCTCCTCCCCCGCCCTCCCCAGCGCGGAGCGGAGGCAGCTACCTACAGCGCGCGCAGCATGCCGGGCAATAAAGGCCTTCCTCCGCCCCATCACTCATGGAGACGGCGCGAACCAACACTGCTCGCTCTTGCCCGCCCACACTGCTCTTCCTCCTCCCTCCCCCCCGCCGCCGAGCCGTGGTTCGCTCTGCAGAACGGTGGTGGCGGAAGAGCAATAGCGGGGCGAGAGGCACCAACCAATGAAGGCAGTCCTTTCACACGCTCCGTTTATGAGCTTTCATACTGCCTTAGAGCTTGAGAAGCCGCGCTTGATTGGATGGCGCTGTGGGAATGGGCGGGGTCGCCTAGAAACACGGACAAATCAAACGTCTGAGTTAAGGATTACGGCACAGAGATAGGCGGGATATTTAGAGTTGATGGACATCGAACCGCCCAGTCAGTGTAGAAGAGGCGTTCACATTGCCCAATCAGAATCTGTCACAGATATGAGTAGGCGGGACCTAAAAGTAAATTTTGCCGGTGACTTGAAACGGCCGTTTTAACGCTCTCTCGAGGTGTCCGGGAAAAGGAGGGGAGGGACGAGGGGCGGAGCCCAGCAGGGGCGGGTGTTGACAGGCAGGAGCCCGGCCCAAGAGTGTCCTGTCGCTCAGCTGACAGACAGGCGGCTGAGCGAATGGGAGGCGCGGCCAGAGATAAAGGGCGGGGCGGCATGCCCGTAGTGTGGCTCTGTGCATATTGGCCGGGAGGGAAGGGAGGGGGCCGCCCTTAGTAAGTTCCGCGGGGTGGAGAGAGCGAGTGAGAGGCAGTGAGGCGGAGGCGGCGGGAAGAGGTTTAAATAGCGGAGACAGCGTGAGTCCCCCTTTCCTCAGTTCCCTCAGCCCGGCCCGGCTCGGGCTCACCCTTCCCAACCTCTCGCTGAAGGGGGGCGGCCCGGAGCGTCTCCCTCACAGCTATGGGGAGGCCCTGACCCGGCGCCGAGTTTTACCGGTGAGGGGCGGGAGCGGCTGCCTCGCTCGTCGCCTTTCCCCGGGGCAGGGCTGGGAGAGGGCGGCTCCGGCCGTCGGCTCCGCTGCGGCCGCTGGAGCCTGAGAGTGCCGCCTCCTCAACCCGGGACTTCGCACCGGGTTCGTGTTTCGGAGGCTCTTTCTCAATGGGTTCCTCTCAGCGCACCACACGGGGCCGTTCCGCTTCCACGAGTCCCGGGAGCGGTCCCGATGAGGAGCGGCGGTTCCGCGAGCGCACGGAGCGCGCTGGGACGGCGCCGTGCGGGGTAAAGGCGCCGCTACAATAGCGGTCCTCTACTCAGTAGTACGCGGGAACGGCTGCGGCTCCGCACGGCGCTGCCCCTCCTCCCCCGTGACCCCGGCACGGCCCGCAGTCCGGGCGCGGAGCTCCGCGGGGCGACCCTGGGCTGTGCGGCCGGTGTAAAGCCGGCGGCCGCCCGCGTGGGACGATGTTGTCGTGTTTTCCCTCGTTTCCCTAAGCTGTGTAGTTGTGGGATTGCCAGCGTGCGGGAGAACGGGCTGTTCTGAAAGTAACGCCTCCTGTTCTACCACGCCGGCCAACGACATCGGGGCGGGTGTTGGTGGGATGTCAGCACGGGTTGAACCTTCCCACCGATATCCCGTTACAGTTCGTTACCGTGTGACAGATGGCAGCAGAGGGGCACCCTGACAAAATGGCGTCTGACATGGAAATGTTCATGAGCCAAAGGTGTGTCGTTGCATTCCTCTGTGTGGAAAATAATGCCACCCATTGACATTCATTGATGCTCACTGAATGTTTATAGAGACCAAACAGTGGACGTGAGCACTCACCGCCTCTTTGTGCTGCATTTTAGCTCTGGCAACGGTGGTTCACCTCTGCTAGTTCAGGTTTTTGAGCATGGTGCACAGTTTCTTGTTCATACCTGGCAAAAATGCGTAGCTAATGGTGGTGACTGCACTGAAAAACAGTGTTTCATAGCTGAAATTTTGTGCTATCAAATAGTGCTTTGTTCTCTTTGTATCTGTTGTAGTTTCTGTTGGAATAAGTAGGAAACATTACTTTTGGTATGACCTATGTTTCTCTACAAAAGTTCTTTACAGAGAGAGTGGTGAGGTGTTGGAACAGGCTGCCCAGAGGTGCTGTGGATGCCCCGTCCCTGGAGGTGTTCAAGGCCAGGTTGGATGGGGCCCTGGGCAGCCTGGTCTAGCATTAAATGTGGAGGTTGGTGGCCCTGCGTGTGGCAGGGGGTTGGAGATTCACGATCTTTGAGGTCCCTTCCAACCCTGGCCAATCTGTGACTCTGTGAAAGCAAGTTTCTTGATTTGAAAGAGAGAGCTGCTTTTCACAAATGTTTGTTGTTTATAATGTTTGGTAGTGTTCTTCGTTTCCAGTGGACATGGGCCCAGTTGCATTTTCCTCACCCATAGACTGGTGGTAATTAAAAGGAGACATGTGAAGTTGTGTTGCTGTGTGTTAGATTCTCTTCAGGTTTTGACTGCAAACTATTTGCTCGTGTTCACTCTCAGCTCCCCTGATGCTGACCATAATCAGCAAATGTATGCCTGAACATAACATAACATGCCAAGCACATGCCAGGTGCAAAGGCTTTGTTTAAAAGGTTTATTAGTAAATCCATTTGTAGTCGTTACACCTGGGATTAACGCTCATGTCCAGGCATGATCTTGGGGCTGGATTCTGCAGGAGGGTTGGTGTAAGGATGGCTCTGACTCCAGCAAGGCTCTGTGCAGGGAATGGTTTATGTGAGCTTGTCAAACTGAAAACTTAGCTCAGTTGTTGCTGAATTTATGAACGTAATGGTATGGCATTCTTCCTGTTGTTCCAGTCTGCTTTAAATATTCTGTAAGCTAATATTTACAAGGAAATCTGCTGTTTAATATTCTATATCACTGATGTTACTCAACAGCTTTTCAACAGAACTGGGTGCACTTTTAACTCTTCAGATCCCTGTGTGATATGTGCAGGCACTGAAGAAGGGAGTCTTCCTGTGTAATTAGCCCAGCTGTGTATATATTTGTCTAAAAATCTGATTCACACAGATTTTTCGTACGTGATGTCCTCAGTGGTCCTTTTTGTTAATACAGTAGTTGATGTAATGTAACACAAATGTTCTATGGATAAAGGCTGTGTGCTCAGGCTGGACCTGTCTTTAAGTTTGAGAATTACTGGTGATGGTTTGTCAGGCATTAGTAGCCAAAGTTAAAGGGCTTGCTTCGTGGAACAGATGGCCAAGTAACCATCATGTCAGAGAAAACAGCATGTATTCCATGTATTCTTAGTTTAACACAAGAGGGAGCATGTCTAATCTTTAACCTTTAAATATTGCAACTTCGGAGAGGAAGCTTTAATTGTTGAGTGTCAACTAATTTATGTTCTAGGCTCCATGTACAAATATTGATACAACCTATTCATATTTCTGGCATGTTTTCAACTTTAGGTTCTAGCTGTTGATTTATAGTACAGATGCTGGCCTGGTAAATGTGGAGATGAGAACTAAGCTAATGATCTTTTGAGCTTGTTAAAATCTGTAGCTTCCTGCTGAATTTAACAAAATATTTATGGTTGTTTCTATTCGTGGATATGGTTATTCATATACGGAGGTTGTACTTTGTTCGTTAATATTAGGTTAATAAATGTCTTCTGCTTAACCTACCATACAAAGTTATCAAGCCCAGATTTAATTAAATTAAGTTCATTTTAATTGCCAGTATGGCTTTGCTTTTACAGGTCTTGTAAATTCTACTACTCTGTTCATAAATAAGAAACACAAATTTGGAACCATTAAGAAGGTTTACATACTGCATCTTGTTTATTTTTCTTTGTCCCCTAGTGGTGTAAATGGAATAAAAATCAGTTTCCATTTTGTATTTCTTGGCATTGTCCAGTTGAATCATAATCTGTTAATGCTTGTTCTTGTTTAGCATTTTACCAGTACATTAGCTGTTAATTACAATTAAGCAGAGCATACAGAATCCTCCAGCCTTGTTTGAAGATGTCTTAGAGGCATTTCCAGTTGTTTTCCACTTTGCATTGATAGCCTCCATAGCAAGGTGGCAGAAGGGAATGTGCATCTCTGTCTTTTCTCTCTTTAGCACACAAAGCTGCTGTAGGGATTGGGTGTAAGGATTAGGTAGGACGGGGTGTTGCCACATAGGCAAGGAAGAGCTGTCTTTCCTCTGTGTAGACAGGTAGTTATGGTGCTGTCCATGTTATAATGTGGAAGTGGAAGCCTCTGCTTTGTTCTTCTGGTGAGTTAAGATGTGTATGAGATAATTAGAACCTCACCTTTCACATTAATCTCTCTGAATCTTCTGAATGGAAGTTCAATGTTATGTATTTTTTTTTTTTACCATCTACTGCATACATAACAAGGTGTTAATGGAAGTAGTTTGCCTTCAAAATATGCCCAGCAGCTCATTTGTGTTAGTAGGACAGAAATGTGAGGTGACCGATGCTATTTTCAGGTACCTTCAGATATTCAGGAGTTATTACGATTTTTAGGAGATCTATGAGGATTTGGGAAATAAGTTCTTGGAGTATTTTGAGAGCTACTTATTGGGAAAATTGTTGCTGTGTTGAGTTATTCACAGCAACAGAGCATTTGTAAGGGGTTCCTCCACATGGATGGGTACAGTTTCATTTCATGTAATAGATATGAAACAGAGCTGCAGAATCAGAAACTCACAGAGAGCAGGGAGCCTTCTTTCTATGAACAAGTGTTGATCTGCTGAGTTCTGTGAGGATAAATGGGCAAAAAGCACACTTGGGTTTCTTGCCCAACTGTTTTCATCTGTTTTACATTTTTACATTAAATGCACAATTTTACCTTAAAATAAACAACTGATGTGCAGATCAAACACATTGTTTTCTTATTTTAGCATGACTGTGAGGACACTTGGCTTATCAGAGGAAGATGCGGGTGTGCCCAGCAAGCAGCTGAGGCTCCAACATTGCCTGGATGGATGGGAACCAAGCCCTCAGCAGAGGCTGTGGGCAGCCCAGCAGTGTGAGCAGGCCGTGACAATTAGCAGGGATGGAGGAATTATTCCCTGCTTCCAAATTTCGGGTGTTAAAGGATCTGTGAATTTACTTTGATTTAAATATGTGTATACAGAGATGGAGGGGGCTGAAGTACACCACGTAGATAAAACGCTTGTGAAATTTCATTTTTAAAACAGCCCTATTTGCATTAAAAAACAACAACAACAACATTTGGGATGTGCTGCTCTGGTGGAAGTGCTCAGCCTGCTGTGCTCCTGTAACTTTGTGAGTGATGTGGGTGGGTGGGTTCGCGTGCACAGGGAGGGGGCTCACCTTGAAGCCCCCGTTGTAGCCGGCAGCACTTCATTACAGCTCTGAGTCGCAGCCCCTGAGAAGTGGGGGGGCTGAGGAAGAAAGTGCTGACACAGCCCTAACTACGGAGCAGTGCCCTTCGTGCTGCTGCGGCGATTGTCCAGGCTGCGTTGTCTGCTTTCCTGTCATTGTGCCTCGCGTTCTTTTAATTCAGGGCATTTTTTAACTTTGTGAAAGTTTGCCATTATTTAAAGCCCGGAGCGGGTGGGAAGAGCAGAGCGGCGAGGCTGGAGGAGCGGGGACTTGTTCATCTCAGCCTGATCTTGTCAGTAACAGCCGAGCAGAGGGAGAGGGAGAGCAACTCCGGCTGGGGCAGCGCTCCAAAGGTTTGTCTGTTGTTTTTCTGCCGAAATTCCGCCTCGGTAGCGAAGCGTTCGGTATGCGGAGCGTTGCTCGCGATCCGCGGGTTCCGTAGTTGCGAATATGTGTGCGTTTCGGGGGCTGTTTGCCAAAGAGAAGCTTTGCCTGCTTGTGTGTGTGTGTGTGTGTGTGTGTGTGTGTGTGTGTGTCGGGGAGAGCGAGTGTGTTACGGTCGGGAAACGCTGAAGAAGAAGAAACCCTGTTGGTTCTCCATGCAAATGACCGCTTTGGTTGTAACAAAAGCCTTGATGTTGGGCTTGGAAAAATGATCTGACAGTGTAACAACCCCAGGCCACTTTCGCCATGTTTTTGTTTATTCATGTTTCATTCCGTTTGCCGTCGCTATCGCCCAGATGTTCCCGATTTCCCCGTTTTTTACACCTTTGTGCCTTTTTGGAGTTAGCAAGGAAATGTGTGCAAGAATGTTAACAAAACGGTGAGGTGTTGCAGATGTTTATACTTTAGTTCTTGCGCTCGCCGATCCTGGCAGAGGGATACCGTGCATATGAAGGAACGTAAGAAGCATCTGCTTTAACTGCCGAGCATGTAATTTCCAAATGTGCCCATTGTAACTTGAATATTCGCATAAACAGATGAAGTGAGCACGTTCCCGGTGCGGTGGGGCCAGTCCAGAGCTCGTTTGTTTCCTAGGGAGGGGGAAAAAAAAAGGCAGCGAGTAAGAACGAGGAAAGGAATATCTGTGACACACCATGTATGCTCCTAGATAAACTCCTGCCATCTCGGAGTGCCTTTAAATATTTGAACAGCTTCTGTTAAGTCAAATAAAATTGGTTACCATGAGAGACAAAAAGTGTAATGGAATAGTTGGGCACACGGATGAAAACCTGAATGTAAAATTGCTTCAGAACCATTCCAAGAATTGAATTAGGCTGAAAATCTTTTTAATAACAGTCATAGTAACACGTTTAAAGGTTGGAGCTTCTGAGATCCTGGAAAACAACACAGTACAGAAGCAGCAGAGGTGGATGGCATGTTCTTTTGCGGTTGCATAAATCGAAATGTAATCGTCTACTAATGATATTAAAATCAATCTGTTTTTAGGATTTTATGCTTGTTGAGTGTATCAAAGCATACACAAATAAAAATCTTTAATCTTAAAGGACAATGATTCAATGTCCGGAGCCAGTGGTTAAATCAGATGTGGTAACTATGGTGAGAGGTAAAGTTACTTATCTTCTCACAGACTGTGCATATGTGGATTTCTTTTTTGTATAATGGAGATTAAGGAGAAAAGGATTAGAGAATCTACAGAGAAATTTTGAGCAGGAAACCTGTAGCCTTGCTCTGGGAATTAGCACAGAGGAGGCTTTTAGAACAGAGGCAGGATGGAAGTAAACACTCCTGTAATATATATTGATGATAATTCTAGAAAGGAATCTTTCTGCTTGGGAATATCAACAGCAGCTCACGCAGGAATGAAATCAATCCTGTCCACATGAAAACAATCCTCCTACTCCAGGAAAAACAAATAATCAAAACCCAGCATAGATCTTTACCAAGTGACAGCATAAAATCAGGTGAAGTCTGATATTCTGAATTAACTCATTTTTAGGCTATTGCAGAATAAAGCAATATTGATTATTTGGACTGCACAGCGCTCCTATTTTTCATCACTCAGGTGATATGTATTTAGAGATTCTCTGAGAAACTTCAAAAATGGCGGTCGTACGAAGTGGGGAAACTAAATCAGAGTTGAGTATTTTAGCCAGTAAATACTGGGGGAGTTTGGACTGCAGCCAGAGAGACTCTGACCTTGTTTCTGGTTTTCCTTGAGTTGAGAGGGTGCAGCATTAGCACGGGCTTTTCAGGGAGGAATTTGAGATTATGCTGATCAGCTCAGGGGGTTGTGGGTAGGATCACCGTGCCTGTCTGTAAGTGGTGCGTTCTGAGAATTTCTTGGGTTACAAATGAATAGCTATTGGGAATATGTAGGAAACAGAAAGAGGAGAGGTCAGGCTTTGTTTCCAGTAGGGCAGGGCCATTTCTCACAGAACATGCACTATTACAGTGTAGAGATAGGTTGGGAATAAGAGGTGTTCAGCTTCCTACTCGCAGAGGTTAAAACTTTCAAGATGTTACGCCTCTTATTAGAAGCATCTTTGACTAAAAAAAAATTAATAATAATAAATAAATATTAAAGTTCTGAGTTTCCCCTCCCTGCTAATGTAGTGACTGGAAAGAAAACCTATGGAAGTCCACAAGAGATCTAGGAATTCAGTGTAGTTCGTACATTTGTTATTAAAACTCTGAAGATATTTGTGGGCTTGCTAGGAAACCTCTTTCAGGCCTTTGTGGGTCATAATCCCACGCTTTCCTTTCTCAGCTGTTGTCAGTGTGTTATCAGATACTGTTCAGGAGAGCCCATTCACTGCTACAGTGCTGCACTGTGTTGAACATGTGAATGGAATGTGCATTTTTGGACTTCAGGCAAGCTGATAGGTAATAGGCCCAACTGCACTGTAATTCAGGTTGATTACGGATCTTTATCACTGTAGAGACCACAAATTTTATTAATTTTTCTTTTTAAATTGTCATCCCTTGAAAAATATTAAAACACACAAAATGATATTATGCCCTAAGTGGGAGACAGAGAAAGAAAAGGATTCCTTATTGTTGTAGTAGGGGACAATACTTTGCTTTTTTCTTTTGTTGGAGTTGACATTAGACTTGGATAAGTACATTATTATTGCATTCATAATCATTATTTCTGATGAAATTTTATATTGACACAAAAAGCTTCCATACACTAGAACAAAACTCAGATTTAGCTGCTGATACATGATAATTAATTTAATTGTTCAATGTATTTTTGAATTGTTTTATCATTTTTCTTCATGAGGGCCATGCTGTGTGTAAGAGATATGTATGCCTGATAAGTCACGTTCAGGACACTGTACAGTCTCATGGATAAGACAGTGGAAGTGTCGTCTTTGCTTTGCTATTAGATTGAGTCAAATCCATTCTCCTTTGTTTCTTCATCCTTCAAGATGATAATTCTTTCTAAAGTGCTTCAGTATCTTTTGATGAAATTTTGAGACAAGCAGTATTTTTGGTTTTGGAGGGACACGCAACCAGTGGATGGTGTTTACTCATATAATGCTTTAATATTTGCTATGAAAGTCATTAATCACTGAAATAGATCACTATTTATTTCATAATGAAGTGTATCCAGGAAGAATCCCAGGGACAGTGCTGATGATGCATTTCCAGAATGTGGCTATTTCTGAAACTCTCCAGGTAGCTGGTTATCAGGTGGCTGGTTCATTCCTTGATATTGAGTCCTGGCAGAGTGTCAATCTTGAGTATTGGCAGAGTCTCTTAACATTTAGAACAAGAGATGGGTCTTAACTGACTTGCCCAGCTGTTCTGCTGAGATTCAGCCAGAAGTGTAGTTTTAGCATCATCTTAGGATGTTGGGGTGTGGGGGAAAAGGGACACTACTTCCTCTGCAGCCTGTGTTAGCTGCAGAAAGGGAGCTTCTGGCCTTCTCAATTGTATTTGAAGATTGCAAAGGCAAGAAATTGAGAATTTCACTGCAAACAGCTGTGCTTGTGTTCAAACAGATGACAAGTTTCAGTTAAGTCATTGGATCTTCAGAAGTTGAGTGAAGATTTGAGGATTAAGTTTTACAATATTTGTCGTGTTCTGCTTGTACGTGCAATGGAAATGTGCGTGGAAATTCTTCAGTGCTGAGCTGGCCAGAGGTGTTTGAGAGATGATTCTCACTCCATTTTCACTTCATGTAAAGCTATCTAAATAGGTTTCAACTGCAGTGTAGGGTGTATGGAACAGCTTAGTGTTGAAAGAATGTGAAGCAAAGTTTAGAGAGAATTAGAGTGAACTGTCAGCCTGTACAGGTTGTTCATCACAGTTCATGGTATGGTGATTTGCCAAGGGCTGATAAATTTGTCAATAAAGCCCTTGCTCAAGAGGAGCAGGTAAATATTAAATTGAACAAATTGTGGTTGGAAATACAAATTGTCTTACAATTCCACTGTTTCCTTCACGTGTTTCTCTCTTGAATTATCTGTTAGTATCTTTACCTGCTACAGTAAATTTTGTTACTGAAAATGGTCACCTGCTGCATTCTGTTCTTGGGTGTAGTTGAAAAAGACCCAACACTCGAAAATACAATTTTGTAGTTTGAAGAGTAAGTTAATTCTAAAAAAAATCTTCAGAATTTTAAAAATAAAATGTCTTCAACAGTTTTCTGTTTGTCAGGAATGTTTTTTCTTCATCTGAAGAACAAGCCGATATGGCTTAGTTTGTGAAGTGTGTTTATACAATGATATTTTCTCTCCACGCAGTGCCTGGAATATGTCTTAGAGCATAAATAATAGGATAAATAAAAGTTTTTGTATCCAATCAGCTTCTGTTTATCTTTTTCTGTAAGAAGTGTGGGTAAGGAGAAGGGATTTCTGGCTTTGAGAAACTGTGTGCCCTGTCTGGAAGATTCTGATGTTTCTTAGCTTGGTAAATCTTAGAGCCACAACTGTTGATGGTTTTCCTTTAAACATAAAGATCAGGTGTGTTTTCTGTGGAAGTCATAGCTATTGCTTTGTTGTTAATGCATTTCTCTGCCTTTCTAACCATGCTTGGGGTGAGGAAAGGTATCCAGTGAGGTTGTGAACTGGTAACGCCTGTAGAGGTTGGAATAACCTCCCTGTGTTGTGCAAGAAAATAATGACATTTTTAAAGCTTTTGTGTTCCCCTTTTTCTTAAATCTGTCCTAATCTGTCGTCGTTTCCTTGTTTTGCTGCCTGATACTCCTCCAAGAAAAACATAGCATGATATTTTCTTACATCTTTAACTGCCAAACGTATGGGAGCGTGGATGCAATCTCTTGTTGTTTATGCTACTGTATGACAGAAAAGTAGAGGTAGAAGTCAGTAATAAATTAATAGATAATCTTGAGTACTTTTAAGCATATTATCTTTGCTGTTGTTGTTGTTTCCTTTTTTTAAACATCCACTCTCCACCCTCCATTGCTGCTGTGAGGGAGTGATATCAGTGTCACAGCCATTCTGGCTTTTCAGCATAAGTGATGTGAATTTGATCTAATGCAGTTAGTATATCATTCTTCAGGCCCTCTGGTAGGAATAGATAGGAAAAACAAAAGCCATAATATCCTCCAGTGTGAGCTGAGAGAAGGTGACCAGTGGAATTTTGACAGAGAAGCAGTTGGATTAATTTGTTATTCTTGAGCTCTTGCCTATTGGCTGATCTGTTCACCCAAAATCTTGGCACAGAAATTAAAGAAAAGACCCTTTGTCAAAGTATCTGGGAAAGATGCTCTCGAGAAAGCTGCCATTTCCCATTCTGCTCAGTAACTGTGGGACAGGAAATTGGCTCTGCAGATTCTTACCCCCTGGGAAGTCAGACTGAGGAAAGTCAAGATCGTGGTAGGGTCACTGCTGTATGAAAGCTAAGCAGATGAAATCCTCTAATCTATTTAAGATAAACTGTATTACTTTGAGCCCTAAATTGTTAGGCTGGTGAAGATGTCAAAAACAAGATGACATAGTCATTCCTGTAGGAGCAATTTGAAATCTAACTTTACTGATCCTGACATCGCTGTATCAAAACAAACTCTCTTATATTTTGATTGTAGGTCAAAGTTTCTGGACCTTATTGATACTTATTTTGAAGAGACTTAATTAAATGTAGGTCTCACTGCTTTCTACTGCTACGTTCACCCATGAAAGACAGGGACTGTGGAACTGCTGGGAAAAAGATTGCTTGCTCCCATTGAGCATGGAGGGGGATAATGCTGCAGGGGACAGGAAGTGAGCAGTAGTGTAAGAAAGGATAGTTTCAAGTTTCTCCTTAGCTTTGTATGGCAAAATTGATAGACACAAAATGAGGAGATATGGCAGACATTTAAATCAATTTTGAATGTCATTTAAAGTTTGCAGTGTTTGCTTTTTTTCAGCTTTGATTTTCACTACATCTCTCTTTGTTCATCTTTTTTTTTCTTTTCAGTTTTATCATGATTTTATAGTGTTTTGTCTTACAGTAATATATTCTAAACGTATTATTATTATTATTATTATTATTATTGTAATTTAGAGCTCACAGTGATAACTTTGCTTGCTAGTCACACACTTCTCAGAAATGTCAGTAAGATTTTCTGTCCTTTTGGATGTATTTCCAGTTAGGGCAATGCCTGAATAAAATAAAGAAAGGTACAGCAGTTTAATCTTGAGGTGATAAATAATAGATTGTGATTGTCTAGATCCATCTTGAGGTAAATACGGAGTCTGTTAGCAAGCTGAAGATGTAGGCTAGAGTTTTCTGTGTGGAGAGGTGTATGAGATGAAAATGTTAAGCTGACCTTTCTAAAACATCAGCAGCACCTTCTGATGAAAACTGTGACTGGTCTTGGAAATTCCTCAGTGTGTTTGTTCGCTTCTGTCTCATTAAAATACATGTAAGTATTTTCTGTTCCAGCGTTGTGATTTTGGAAGCATTTTTCCATCTTCATAGCAATGGTGAACAAGATTATTTGAGTATTTTAATTGGTGATCCCCAAATTGTTCGGATGAAGGTCCAGTCTAAAAATCTTTTCTACTGATTTAGAAGCGTGAATGAAATATTCTGACTCTTGAAAGTGAAGGTTGAAGTGTGAGGAGCACAAACCATGCGAACAGCTGGGCTCGTAGTGTTTTCAGGAAGCCACTTCTCTGTATGTGCCAACCATTTCCATACTGTTGTGTGCTGTGGGTTCTGACAGTATCTCAGGATCTTCATAATAAAACATCTGTTGGAGAAGAAATGATCTGGGCATGAAACAGTGGCTTCTTTCATACCTCGTGCCAATTCCTTCCAGCTTTTCCTTGAAGTTAGAGCACTGTTCCTTTCTTGATATGTTGATAATCTTGTTTTATAGAAATTAAGGTGTTGTTTTTGTCTGCATTCTTAACTGCAATATTCAGTCTAGAATACTTCTGTATCCTAGGAAGAGCGTTGTCTTCAATTCATCATTTAGCTTTACACTCAAATTATCAAATTGTTTTAGCATTTGTCATCTTCACTAATGGATTTGTAGAGCACTTTTTTCGTGGTACAAGCATCCATTTCTAAGAAAATGCCCACTGCAGCTTCACAATTCTTTCCTAAATTGGTAACTGACATGAAATTGCTTGTAGATGGCAGTAACCAAATTTCTTAAATTCTGGAAGATGCTGTGCATGTACTGACGTCCTCAAAGCCAAAGTGTACCTAAAATTGTCATCAAGATTTTTTTTCAGCCAACAGCTATTTTGTTGTGAGTGTGGAAAAGTCTCTTTTGTTAATAGGTCATTACCAATGCTAACTTAGAAATGACAGTCATTATCATTGCAAATAGTAACCACTGAATATGTGATGGAAAATACCCAAAGCAGGCTATTAAATGCCAAGTGGTTAAAAACATGCAGTGCAAATGTTAATTTGTCCTGTCATCTTGGGTAGTTAGCATAGCATCTGATGAGGTAGTAAACCTGTTTCTCTCTTCAATTTGCTTTTTTTGTTATTAGCAGTTTTGGTGTCTGTTTAGAGCTTTGGAATCACAGAATTGTAGGGGTTGGAATGGACCTCTGGAGCTCATCTAGTCCAATGCAGTGAAAAGCACAGTGTAAACAAGAAGGGTTACAGACATCAAATAGTTGTAATAAGAGTTATTTGAAGAATGTTGTAAAATTGTGGTTCAGATTTGGTGCACTTTGATGACAGGGATTTTATGTATTTCTTCAGCACAGGATTGCAGCAAAGTTCTGATTGAAATAGTGTTATGCCCAGCTACTTGTCAAAATAATCTGTCCAGATGTAATAGCTGACATTTCTCTTTATCCTAATGACTGCATTGTTTAGTTTCACTGCTGTGAAAGTTTTCCACAGTTTGCAGCCCGATTCACATTCTTTGAAATTGGTGTTGAAACTGACATCAGGTCTGACAATAAAAATAGGTCTCATGAAAGCAGTAGCAGACCACACTGGATGACAATACAGCATCCTCTTATTGGTGGCTTTTCAAGATCTGTATACGTACCACTGGATAAGACAAACTCAAGGTTAGATAAGACTGAGCTCAGTTTAATTTTTAAATGAAGGAAAAATTTTTGAATAAAGGAAAAATATTACTGTACAGTAACAGGCATTTTATTTTACATGTATGCTGATACTCTAGGGAAGAACATGATTTTTAAAAACCAACCAGTACAAGTAATGAAGCAGGTACATGTACAAAATGAGTAATGTATGGGGTTTAACAAACAAGTGATGTATCAAAGAAAATCCAGCAGTATTTTCTTTCTGGTTTTATCTGTTACCCTTGACAGACTGTACTCACAAGCAGCATAAGCAAACATCCTGTCCCTCTTTAGTCTTTCTACCAAAATAAATAATGTTACTTTCAAACAAATACATTTCACTTTAGGTCAAAGAAAGACATATCGTGGCTGTTGGCAGTCGTGTATTTCAGAACAGTCTTTCTGATGAAGGCTTCCCTCATCAGGGCTGACTCTTGTGTAGCTAAGAAGGTTATACGAAGTGTGTGTTGGGGAATTTCTGCTGTAGTTCTTGTGTGGGAAAAGAATTTGTCATGTTGCCAGCTGCACAACCCAGAGCCAATAAGAATCTGGAATTTGAATTGACAGGCCAAAAGCTTTCATTGTTTGGGTTTTCAGAGATCCTAATACAATCCAAAAAGGATCTTGAGAATTTTCTGTTTTGAGACATGTGCTAAATCTTGTGTGAGATGAATCAGAGTTGAATCAATACAGAATTTATATTTATGATGTCTTATAGATCCGTTTTCACTTCTCCTGGATATTATATC
The DNA here is from genome assembly GCF_951394365.1 of Tetrao urogallus. Classification (NCBI taxonomy): domain Eukaryota; kingdom Metazoa; phylum Chordata; class Aves; order Galliformes; family Phasianidae; genus Tetrao; species Tetrao urogallus. Next base: position 64,617,499 of record NC_136817.1, read on the forward strand.
CATCTTTTTTCCTTTGAGTATGACTCAAGTAATAGAAGTTGGATTGACATAGTGAATAGTTAAAGCTTGCAAACATCTTTCTGGTAATACAGTTACTTAAGTGTGATGTAGATGGACTGAACTGTAAGTGATGCTTGCTTGGAAGTATGACAAGAGCCCAGTGGATGTGCTGCACTTTTCTGTAGTGAGATCTTTCATGGACTCCAATGGACTAAGCAAGAATGTATGGATGTGTTGCTGTAAGGCTGCATTATTCAAAAAATCTACCTTCCTTCTTTCATACTAGTAAGAAAGGTCAGCACTGTAGGTACGTGTCCCCCATAGAGATTCGGAGAAGAAAGTTTCAACGGCTCTCTGCTCCTTCAGGGCAAGTGTGCTATAGTCAAAGAACAAAAAACTGACCTTATTTTTAACAAATATTCTTAATGTGGGGGGAGGAGTAAAGAAGCCTGAACTTAGCTTCATTTTAACTGCATACCCTGTAATATACTTCAGATGTAAAAGCAGAATAACAAAAAAATGATGTGCTGACAGTTTTCAATTTTCCACTTTTCAACTGTAGAATGTCTCACTGTGGGTCATTGCATCCATATGGGTTATGTTAAGAGTTATGAAATGCTGTTATTATTAACCAAAGTAACTTTAAGTATTTGTGAGAGCTCTGGAACAGGAGGAGTTTGGGGATTGTGCATCTCATTCAATTGTGAAAAATAAAATTCATAGGTAATCTTAAAACATTGAAGCAAGCATTAAATTTAATTCTAGTTCCACATCTATTTTTAATCTTAACTATTAATTTGGGCAAGGTATTAATATTAGAGACCCCGAGAAAGCATAAAATACTCAAACCCTCAGATGTCCTGAAAGTTTGTGTTAAAACAAGGGTCTGGTGTCATGGAAATGGCTTGGAGCTTCTGGATGGGACGCTTACTGCTTTTAGGTACAGATCTTCAGATGGCATTAACAGTAAGAGAATTTATGATTTAGAGATGGCAGTGGAATTTGTTTTCTGGATTCAGTTTGTCATAGAAAACCTATAAAACTTGTCTTATTGTCAAGTTGTCTTGACTTGTTGATAAAGTCATAGATTGACGTGATAGTGACATTTACATGATGCTTCTACCTTTCTGTGTGGATTTAGTGGATTTGGATTCTAGTCAATGAACAAGGATGGTATAGACCTGAAAAGTAAAAGAATGCCTGCTGTATCTGCTCTGTTTTAGTAACTTTTGCAGCACAGTTAAGCACTATCGAGCTGTGTAAACCTATGTTACACAATTAAACACTATTGAGCTACCTAGTTGACATCTGTTTGGTATTAAAACGTATCTGCTGATGCTCTTGTGGCTCATTTCTACCAAAGCCAAACGTTTTCCTTGTACTGCCACTGGAATCAATGGGGAAGATCTCAGAGCTCTTTTGTGCTGGTATGGCCAAGCAATCACTGACATGAAATTGAGATAATTCCTTCAGGATTCCTTTGTATTCCTTCTCAGTTTCACTTTAGGAGAGGTCTTTTTGGTAGGAGTCCAGAAGTGTAGGGCTGAATGCCCGTGAGAAGACAACAGAAGTTAAAGCAAACAGCTTTCACATAGAATTCTGGCTGATAGACCTTCCTCTCAGGCAGAACAGGCAAGAATTAGACCTGTTACTTACAGTTCTTCGGTATTCATGACCAAAAGTCTGAAAATTATCTACAAAAGAAGTTTTCAGTTTTGCTTTAAACAAGCTGTGTAGCCTTTTTTATTTCTCTATGATGAATTCCTCGTAAAAAACAGCATTTTCTTTTGATTTTTATTTTGGGTAGGTGTTTTTTATTAAGGCAAAATTAAGTAAATGAAGAAATAATTTAAGATTCTTTGCAGACTTCTTGTTTTCTTGTTTGATGGCACTCTGTACTCTGGGTTTGCAGATTCTTTACAAGCAGCAAGATATGAGATGCATTTTATTGTCATGTCTGTAAAATCTTGACTTGGAGAGCAGATTAAAAGGAGTTAATATGAAGAGGAGTTTATGAAGGGCTGCAGTAACAGCTTTTCAAGTGTGCAAGAAGTTTTTGTAGGGTCATGGTGAAGAGTTACAAGAAATGATGGACTTGGATCTCAGTATGAGTTAGTCAGGTTGAGCTTTACTGAAATAAACCGGATTTTATTTTGTTTTAAAGCATAATGATACACAAACTCTGGGGTTAGCTGCTTGGCAGTCCTATGCAGTCTATGGTAACCAAGACCTTAAGCTGCAGTTTGGACAACTTGTGTCAGGAATGACAGATGTGTAGATGAGCAGAGCTGGGGAAGGGAGTGGCCAGACAACATCTTGAGCTCGCTCTTCTAATTTTTTTTTCTATGAGCCTAAGAATAGAATAGGACAAGCATGAGAAGTCTGTGTACTTGTAACTTTTTTATTGTGGTTCACGAGGAAAGAGAGTTAACTTCTAGTCAGCTTTCATCTTTTTTTTATTTATTTTGGGCATGTGTTCCATGGCAGTGAACTACCAGTGCTAATTAGCATGTGTAAGTACTTTCCAGTATGACTCTGTAAGCACTATATCCCATCAGTTTGCCAAGATTCAAGTTGTCTGTTCATTTCAGGGTGTTCTCTAACACTTGTAATGCATGCAAGGCCATTAGTATGCAGCTGTTCAGCAGTGCCAGTCAATGAGTTGGGGCGATCTGTGCTTCGTTTTTCTTCGCTTTTGAGAAAATGTCTCTTCAGAACGCGCCAGCTTTTCCTTTTCTGCAGTGTGGCCTTAATGATAGGAGAGACAGCTCTGGAGCATTTTCTTCCTGTGGGTTTTTTAATCTGGTGTGGCCTGCTATTTTATGAACTCTCTAAGTGCATTTGGGTAAATGCTTATTCAGCCCTTGTGGGTTTATTCATGACTATATCGCTGAAGTATTTGGGAGTTCATTATGTTCATGCTTCCACATGAATGAAGTTGTTTTCTCTGAAAGTTGAGTTTTTAAAGATTTTTTTCTTGTTAATTTCCAAAGCTGTTGGCCTACTGTTATGTAATTGTGCAATTACTCCTTATGTAATAGAAGCTCAGCACTGGAATATATTCTTGCTCGGCCACGTGTGCTAATTTCCACTGCTGAGTCTCCAGGAGGTGGGTGGGAGTTCAGGTGCATGGTCCAGCCTCTTCTCTGTTTGCTCTCAATTTTGGTTCCCATTTAAAGATGAGACATATAATGAGAGAATGTCCTGGTACCCTCCTGGCATAGTCTGACACCAGCAGTAACCCATTAAGATTCTTGAGAATTTACTGGTCCACCTGAAAGTCGTGCCCTAAAATGTATTGGTTGGATTTATCTGTTGTTTGCAATAAGAACAATTCTTCCTACAGTTTTAGGGTGGAAGGGATTGATTTTGTCTATCTCTGTGTGTGTGTATAGGCAGCCTAAAGTTACCCTTGAGAAACAGTAACTTTCCTTTTATTCTTCATGGCCCCAGGGCTATGTTCGTGAGACCTAATTAAGTTGGATGTTAAGAGGCCCACCTACAGAAACAGTCTGTTGAAATCAGTCAAATGAACTTTAATTAAAAGCAGGCACCCAATAATGGCTGTATTTTTAAAGGTTCTATCTGCTACACACTTATACTCAAGTTTTTTTTCCTTTTTTTTTTTTTTTTTTTTTTTTTTAAACAACAGATTCACTTAAAAAGTGTCTGCACTGAAATGCATTTACTTGCTATTTGGGGAAAAAAAAAGTCAAACTTTTTGATGTGGAAATAAGTAAATGTTGTTTAGACTGTGTAATTTGAACTGTTCATTAATCCAAAGGTTTAATAAAGCTATTTCTCAGGCGGCCTTCGATGCCTGATGGGAAGTTAAATTCTTGAATTTTACCGGAGGAATGAAGAATTATTTGAACTCCTGAGCTTGGTTCTTTTTGTCTGCCTCTTCTTGAAGGTTAATTCTTCAGAACTTCCTTTTGGACGGTTTGAAGAATTGTGTGCATTCTGTTGCCAAAACAGCCCATGGAAACATGGCAGTGCTTCATGTGGTTCTGAAACTGAAAGCAAGGCATTGTGGAATGTGCTATGTTAGCATGGAGGGGCCTGGGATTCGTTTGGTTGTTCTCAAATTAATCAGAACTGAACTCATGCACACAGAAGCTACTAATGCTTTTAAGGTGTTTTTTTTTTTTTCCTCCTCTCTTAGTTTGGTATTTCCATTGCAGAAAGCAAGTTTCTAGATATCCACATAAGTAGAACTGCTCATCAAGATAAATCAGTAGGGTATCTTGTATCTTCTCTTAGAGTCATAGATTTCCTTAGCTCTCCGTTCAAATAATTCATTACTACATTCTGCCTTGAGAATTTTTTTTTTTTTTTTTTTTTTTTTTTTTTGCTGGAGGATAATGTCCCTGTTGACCTATATCATAACTACAGACTGTTCTGTAGATTCATCTAATTGATACTGTTTATTGAAAATAAAATTCCCCCTAAACTTGCTGCGCTATATTTTGCATTCCTTTCCAGCTTAATGCATACAGTGGCTCCGTATTAGTCATACAGTTGTGGTGTTCATTAACGTTAGCAAGACAATAAAATAGATAAACAATGCACAAAGAAATGATAAACAGAAATTCTTCTGCTGTATCACTTCTTGTTTTGAAGTAGTGCCCTAATAATAGGTCATGCTAGGCTATCAGAACGATCCCTGAAATCTCATGCATGAAAAATCGGTATAAAATAACTAAGCAGTATCTGAAAGTAGTTCATTTCATCATTCAGTTTGTCTTTTATGGTACTTTTTGTTACAGTTGAATCTCTTCAGTATGTTAAAAATGAGCCAAGAATATATTCGTAGTAACTAAACCTGAAGTATTGTTTCACCCCTGTTCTTCTGAGGAGGCTGGAGTAGAGAATTTGCAGAGTGTTTTGTAAATTCTTCTCTGGTACAATTTGAAATAATGAGTATCTCATTGTGTGACTGGAATTACTCATAAATTTGCATTCCTTGTTTTTCATTCTGGATGTGTAAACAGCTACAGGGAAAGTGCAGGAAAAATTATGCTGAGTCTCAGAAATGTTCAGCTCCCCTTTCTGTGATTAAAATTTGTCTAATTCACAAGCATTTTACATTCAAGTTTCAACATATGTTTTAATAAATATCTTCTCATTATGGAATAAATGAAGAGTAGTGTAAGTGCTATATCAGTATATTTTGTAGTTCAGGCATTTAGAGTAGATAAGTATTTCACAATGAGTATGGTTTATAAGTTATTAAAGGAGAGGGGAATGGAGGAATATAAGATAATTTTATTTGTTTTGATCTTTTCTTGCCAATTAGGTATTTTGTAAATGATAGCATTTGTATGTGAGGATTATACAATCTTTTGTTTTGCTAAAAAAATAATTAGAAAATAACTCAAGTATTCTAAAAATAGCTGTCAGATATTTTTATGCTGTTTTATTCTTCTATGAAATGGAATTGCAGGAGCTGTAGAAATGAGAATTGATCTTCCATTGGTGACTGATAAGAGAGGTGGTCAGCCTGAACTTTAGCACCCTGAAGGCCAAATGAGGAGTTGCTGAACTTGTGAACTTTGCTGTACACTTGGTTCTTTCAAGGAGTACTTGAAATATATGAAAAGTTTTTGGATGTTAAGTTCTGTAAGCGCTTAGATTCCTTTTTCAATGCCTGTTGTAGCAAGTCAAGCCATAAGAAATGCAAAAAAAGTTGTATAGTCTTGGATATCATGTCCTGGTGACCAGCCATCAGCATAGGCATTGGTCTGCCTCATTCAGCACTGAACAAAGCAAACTACACAAATTCTTTCCAGTGTTTCAAACAAACGTGCTTTGTTTCTTTTGGCGATACGGTCAGGGACTTTGCTGTTAACATCAAGTAAATGAAAAAGGCTTATTTTTGATTTAAAAAGAACTTTTGGAGCTTCGTTGCTGAAGTCATCTACATTATTGCTGGAATTAACAGTTTTTGACTAACAGCTCCAACGTGAGCCTTTTAGACAAGTGTGAATTTCATACTAATATGGGACATTGCAAATAAAGAAATAAAAAGAAAAAAACCTTCTGATTTGATTTTAAAATTAAAATACTTGTGGAATTGGTTGTAGTTCAAGAGTTCTATAAAGAAATTATTTCTCCAGCCCAAAGGGGGGCAAGGAGGAGATGAACTAACTTCTGATTCTTCAGCTACTTAATATCAGTGATGTTTGTGATCCAGGATCTGTGAAGAGTGGGTCTTCAGAATTTATACCTCAGTTGGGAACAGTGTCCAAAAGAGCCTTACGTTTGTTTGTGGGCATTCAGGAGCATTTCTGCAGCTGAGAAATGACTGAAAAAGGAGGAGCTGTTCCACCTTTCCAGTGTTGGGCAGAAAATTGAAAGGATTGCTTTTGGAATGATTTCAGATTTGATAATTCATTGGAATTTGACCCAGACCTGAAAAAGTCACTTCATCCAAATACAAACTTCACTAAATAGGTTCTGCCTGTCAACCTGTTTAAGATTGTGAACCAGCCTGTGAACCATTAAGATTAACGTTGCTGTCAAAATAAGAACAAGGGAGCTGAAAGTAGGAAACTTAATGTTTGAACTGTTAAATCTTTCAGATGCTTACCTCTTCCTGTTTCCAAAGTGGAGATCACGTGTTGAATCCAGACAAGGGGCAAAGAAACCCATTGGGGCAGGTCCAGTGAGACATCATTGTGTCATTTCATGTGTACAAAGACAATTTGCTGTTCCTTCCTCCCTTATCCTCCAAGAAGGTCTAATGCCTTTCAGCTGTATAAACTTTACTGATGAAGTAAACTGTGCTTTAAGGTGGTGGTTTATTGGTTTTTTTTTTTTTTTTAAAGAAAAAGACATTTTGGTGCTGTGTTCCACCTTGCATTCTTGGGAACATTTGCTTCAGCACGGCTGGAAGCATTTACAGAGGGAAGCCTGTGGCCTCGTTGTGTTGCCCAAGGACAATTTGGGTCTGTTTCTTTGTGGTCTCACTCTGAAGCTGACAACATCCGTGTGGTGTAACTGCAACTTTGGGTTCTCAGCAGTACTCCATTGGAAAGAATTTGTGTTCCTTTGGTTTTAAAAATGGGGCTCAAAGGATATATGCGTTGTGTGCTAGAATACATGAAGCTTCCAAAGGAAAGCCCTCAGAATTTAGCACGTGTTGGTATTCAGATAAAATAAATTGTCTGCTCTTCGCTGTGATGGCGTCTTCCATTAGCTGCTTGTACCTTCTGTTGTCAGCAGGATTTCTGCCTTAGTCAGCGTGCAGAATGGGTTGCTTCTTGTTTGTGCATGTTCTTGGTGCGGCCTGTTTATTAAGTCCTGCAGTCGGCTGTGTGGAAGGGTCAGTTCAGAACTGTGGCTAAAGAGGTAGTGCCCTGTGAGTCCCTTTACCTGGTACTGCACAAACTGGAGCGTGTGTGGTTTGCTGAGCAGTGAGTTCTTCTGGATAAATCCCTTCCCATGGAATTGCAGCAGTGGTGGGTATCAAAATCAAATTCAGAAGATCTGTTTGCTGAGGAAATGGGATGGATTTTTCTTCTGTTGCGATGCTAGAAGGGTTCTTGACTGCCCCTTTTTCCTGGGGCAGCTGCCAGTTTGGGCAATCTGTTCTGGAATCCCTGCAGTCTGCACAGCAGGCTGTCCCTTGGCTGGATGGGATGTGTGATCTGACCCAACAGGGCTGCCTTCCTCGAGGGGAAACCCTGCTCCCTTCCTGGTGCTGGTCAGCTTTCTTCCTTTGCATCCAGTCTTCTGCTTGCCAGACTGCTTAATAAATACTTGAGCTCAACAGAAGCCAATGATTTTTTTTGTTATCTCAGTTTTAATTTTTTTTTGGTGATATTGATTTGCTGAATAGCCAAGTAGCAAACTGTACAAATAAAGGCTGGAGTCTCTCATATGGAGGAACAGAAGGAGAAGAATGATGACTAGCTTCCTTAGCAGCAGTGAGCTGTCATGTTGACTTACTAGCTGCCTGACCATACCTTTGGAACTTTAACACAGGGCTTAGATATTTGACTGCATGAATTGCTGCTCACTGTCATGTCCTTTGAGAAATTAGGCCTAGGAATCTCATAATAGCTATTCAGAGTCAGTTTAATACCTTTGATGCTATCCTTTCTCTGCCTTAATTTACTTATTTTAGAGATTGGAAAATATCCTTCTTTCGCCGTGCACATTATGTGAGCGTTTAAGCATTACAGTGGAAAGTGCCAAAGAAAAGCACGTTAGGAATTTCTTAAAGGCAGGATTTGAGTTGTGTACAACAAATTTTTGCTGAATAGGGTAGGATCTTTGGGGAGAAGAGAATCTGTAAATGTAATTTCTCTTGTAATGCTTTGCATTTAGAAAAATGCAGACCATGTTACTTTCTAATTTTACTGTTTCCTAACTTTGGCACGCTTGATTTTGCACTGTTAATCATATTCTTTTAATCTGATTTAATTGTGTCAAATAAGTTTTATATGCAGTGAAACATAATTGAAAGACACACTGAGAAGCCTTTAAACAGAATTGCCATGTACGAACGGTGTTATACTTATTAGTCAGGTTTAATCTTAAGTTTTGGTGTAAGCTGTGCAAAATACTGCTGGTTGTTTGGTTGAATATTAAGACTTCAATATTTTAAAGTTATCTTAATCACTTACTAGCTTTTCTATATTAAAGAAATATGTGAATTTTTAAAACTCTTATTATAAAACAAGAGTGAATTTTATTTTTTTCAATGATGCTTTGGGCAGTGATAAAGTGACTTCAAATAGGAAAAGTTTCATTAGCAAGAAACTCTTGACAACTTAGAAAAATGGATTTAAGAAGTTGTTGCAGAATTTTGTATTCAATGACAAGGAAACGTGGAACTTAGGAGGAGGAAAAGTAAAAGCACACTCAACTTGTGGCTCTGTTTAATTGTTTTTAACTCATCTCCTGTTCCTTTGCTGCAGCTTTGGTTTCTCATGCTCTTAACCCCAGCACTTTAGCCTCTGTTTTGGCATTACTTACACAGGACAAAGCTCATGATTTTGAGGACTGCAAGGGCTGCAATCATCTCATGAACAGCCTGGTATCTGAGGCTCCTCTGCTGAGCTGCCCTTAGTTTGGAAGGAGGAGATACTCAGAGCTATTGCTGCTTACCAGATGTTTTGCCAATGTCTGTCTGAACAAAAAGTTTTCAGGAGGATACCAATCCAGGTGCTTTTTTTTTTTTTTTTTGGAAAGCAACTCTAATTAAAACACTTATTTGGCCTAAAAACGTGATCATTTTTTACCAACTAAACGTCGGTGTTTCAGTGCTTGGAACTGATTAAACACTTTTCCTTTTGTAAACAGTGAGTGTGAAGAAAAATTCATTTAAATTCTTGCCTTTCTGTTCTGTGTAACTACTGTAACTGGAGGCTACCAAGAGGCACAGTAATAAAGAGGGGATTACAGCCAGAGTAAGCAAATTCTGATTCTTAATGCTGATTTTCAAAAATCTTCTGAAGACGAAGTGTTTTAAGAGCCCAAGTATGTGGATGCTGGGGCTATGTTTGATCATGCTGAGAGGTTACATTTATTTTTTTACTTTATTCACTGGAGAAACTGCAGTTTGTGGCTGAGACTTGCACGATGTCAAAAACATGATGATCTTTTTTTCTGGACAGCATAACAGACTGATCCAGCAATTGAGGCATAACAGATGGCAGAGTTTCAGGAATGGAATGAAAATTGAAGTGAGATTATAAGCTAGGTATAAAGTACATCAGAAGATTTGCTGAGAGAGGAAATAGGGGGAAGTGCTTCAAGGGTGACTGCTGGGCACGTTTTAGAGTTTGCTTTTTCAAGATATTTAGGCTCATAGGAAGATTATTCTGTAATAGTGTTTTGTGGGATGAAGTTGTATTGCTTTATGCTCTGATCCTTGCTTAGATAACAGATGGATTATTTGGGGGAGGGTGGGACGGAGATGTGGCTCCCTTGCTGATAGAAACAGGGTCTTCTCCTGTTCTCTGACTCTTTTTTTTAACGTTAACATGGAGTTACTGCTTTGTACTGTCAATAGAAGTAGAACAGAAAATAATAGAGTAGAATAGTAGAGTAGAATAACAAGAATAGTCTTTACTTGGGAAATACTTCAAAATAGCAATCCTTGTCTAGCAATCCCAATTATTTTCTGCACAGCTGCTCACATTCCAGAAGAAGAATGTCTTGTTTTGAATTAGCTTTGCGCACTTCAACAGGGAGCTTTATTTGTAGATCAGAAGTATTTGCTTGGATCTAATCAGGAATGATATAAATTAATGTCTCATCATAAACAAGCCAAGAGACTTGTAAAGTTTCTCTAATGCTGCCTTTGCCAAGTTGGACAACAAGTTTGCACCTACTGTTTGGGGAACAACTGGAAGTTTGTGCTACTCTTTCTGCAGTGTGCTGTGAGCAGTTGTCTCCTGTTGCTAGCAGGTGGCAACATGTGCTTGTTTACATGTTTGGTGTGATGCTTCTATGATAAATATTTCTGTAGCCTGAGAATAAGGCACTAGGAATGCTTACTTTCCAGTATTTGTCGTGAAATAGGAAAAGAAATACTACCTCCTTACCATTAGCAGTATAATCATCTTGAATAACCTGATCTGAAAGTTGAACTGTCAAATCTGCTTTTTTAAAAAATGCTGTTTTCTGTAAAATGTTGAAGTGATTTCAAATGTGGTTACCAAAGCTGAGATCTCTGTTTCAGCTGGGTGTCCTGGCTGTTACAGAACAGTTGCTTACATCTCCACTGCTGCTCCCTCCAGCTCTGAATTCCTATCAGCGCTGTGGCTCAGGTGTCACCAGATGGGCAGAAGATACCCTGTTTTAGACTTGCTTTGCTACATTTTTGGTGAATTTTGATGAATGGGAATTTTAATCATTCAACTGAAGGTTGACATCTTGGGATGCTGTGTATAGAAAAAAGGAGAGCATTAATTTTCAATTTTTATTTTTTAATAGGCTGGTATTTCACCTGGTCAAGAATCTAGTTTTATAGCTGACCTTTGAGTGGTCCTGCCATCCTATGGGGCACCGATGTACTCAGCAGTGCTCAGATTGCTGCAAGGTTGTGAAACAATGATAGTCGAGTGGTTGAGTGACTTTGTAGATATTTATCTGTCTGATAATGTTTGATATTTATTTGATTTTTATTTCCAAGTGTGAGGGAGGCATCTCACAGCAAAAAGCTCTGAGCTTCTTATTTGAAAATGCCACAGGTATGTTGATAGAATCTGGTTTCTTGGGTTTGGAGAATCATAAGTGAGTACCTAGCTGGTGAATGAGAGGCAGAGGTTGTCATTAGGGTACGCTATGAAAGTCTTCCAAGTGCAGTCCGCAGTAGTCCCCAGTTGGTTTAGTGTAACAGAGGAGTGATGGCAGGCTGGAAAAGGGATGAAATACTCAAAAATTAAGCCGAAGAAATGTTATGGTGGTGTGCTGGAGGCTGTATGATGGGAAGGTCTGGATTCTCAGGTCAGAAAAAAACCCCGTAATGAAATAATGAAGGTGTCTGCTAGTAACACCCTAGACTAGAATTTTATTTGCATGTAATTTATAAACCTTTGATTCAGCAGTATGTAGACTTAGCTTGAATTTGAGCATTTGCTCAGGTCTGAAACTAGGATTGGCACCATGATTACAAACCTAAATTGTAAACATGTTGATGGTGGTGATGCTTGCTGTGATCAAGACTTCATTTTGTCTTTTCTATTGCACAGATGTGTACCTTACATATGTTCAGCTAAAAAGAAATGAACAAACACTTTGGAAAAACAAACAAACAAACAAAAAACCACACAACAAAAAACCCAAACAAAAAGCCCTGCAGCCAATATTTTGCTCTGCCACAAGTCAATAAGTCAATGAATCTAAGGTCAACCTTTCAGTTAATGCTCAATGTTACTTACAGACAGAAGCTTTGGGGAGAGATGAGTACATAGAGGCAAATTTGCAATCTTTCTTTTTCTTTGATGTAGTAATTACTGGTGATATCCCTTCTACCTAAAAGCAATATTTCTTTAAGTTCGAGGAAATGTTACTGCACCAGTTACTCAGCAGCTGAAATCTAGAGATATTTTTCCCAACTTCAGTATTTGAGATATTTAGTATAGTAAATCTAGCCTTAATAGGAGTTGATGGTGCTTGCATGAGACAATCTCTTCTTTCAGAAGATATATTTGATATGAACTCAGAGTTTTTCTTAGTTAATGGAGAGAACATTGCAGTAGAACACCTTGTTAAGATAGGAGGAATTCCTGTAAGGAGTTCTTGCAGAAAGAACCATAAAGCAGGTTGTTAAAGGACCTCTGAAGCGTATCTCATGCAATCTCCACATCATATTCGAAGAGCTGTTTCTGTCCCTAGCTTTGTCTGTCTCGTTTTTGGAGACATCCTGTGTGCAGCTTCCAACATCCCTTTGGGTACCGTTCCACACTCATGCCACTTACCTGCTAGAGGAAAAGACTGACCTCGTGGCTTAACTTGTAGCTCCCGAGTAACAACTTTTCATTCAAACCTTATTTTTTCTCTCTGCTGCTCCTGCAAAGACTTGAGCTCCATGACAGGGGGTCTGTTGTTCCCCTATCTGGCTCTTGCTCACCTTATATCCACAGTGCTAATTCCCAGCAGAGCTGCGGCCTGTTCATGGTCTGTACAGGTTTGGGGATACCTTTTGAGGTTTTTCCTTTGCACAGTGCCCAAGATTATTACAGTTACTTTGAGTTGAAGCTCTACTTTACGCCATATAACCCCCTCCCTTTCCAAGTTTGATAATGTATTTGCTGCGCGTGCAATTCTGTGCCTTCCTCCAGTTTACAAATAAAAATATTGAACAGTGTTGGCTACAGTATTAACTCCTGGCACTGCCTGGCTTATTACATTCTGCCAGCCAAATAATTGGTTCTGTCTCCTTGGGCTCAGTCCCTTTGTCATGGGAGGGCACTTATACTCAGCACTAGTGAGGCTGCACTCTGTGTACAGCACTCAGTTTTAGGTTCCTTACTAGAAGAAATACACTGAGGCCCTGGAGTGTTTCCAGAGAATGGTGATGGAGCAGTCATGGCACTGGAGCACAAGTTTTATGGGGAGCAGCTGAGAGAGCTGGGATTGTTCAGTCCGGAGAAGAGGAGGCTCAGGGGAGATGATTTCACTCTCTATAATTCCCTGCAAGGAGGCTGAAGTGTGGTGGGTGTCTGCCTCTTCTCACAGGTAACAGTGGTAGAATGACAGGGAGTGGCTTTAAGTTGCACCAGAGGAGGTTCAGGTTGGACATTAGGAGAAATGTCCTTTCAGAAATAGTGGTGATGCATTGGGATGGAGGTGGTGGAGTCACCACACGCTTTAGGTGCTCAAGAACTGTGGAGATGTGGCACTGAGGGCCATGGGCTGGTGGGCACAGTGGGGATGGGCTGATGGTTGGACTGGAAGATCTTAGAGGTCTTTTCCAACCTTAATGATTCAGTGGTGTCAGATGATTGTTATCTTTAGACAACAAAGTGTTAAAATAGTGTGTGTATGTGATCTCAGTGTTGAATCCTTTCCTGCAGTAGTTTGATTTCAGTACAAAGAGGTTTTGGTTTGTTTTTTTTTTTTTGCTTAGATTTTATATGGGAATATAGAAAAATAACCTATAAAGTCTTTTCCTTTGTAATGAAATGAGATGCTTATACAAACTAAGCCAGAAGTGCATTAAGCAGAACTTACACATAACATCAGACTTGCACAGGAAGATACATGTTGATACTCAATGCTGTAGTGCTTCAGCCTGGGACAGTTGGTGAAAGTTCTCAGAGAAAAACAAAACCAAAACAAAGCAGAACCCCTGTAAAACAAAGAATGACTCCAACTTTTCACACTCAATATTTGTAAGAAGATTATGATATATGAAATGTGTATAAATGTGTGAGGGAAAAAAAATTGTAAAACAAATTCCTATTATCTTATTCCTACTGAAGGAACCTTGAAAATTAGGGAGAAGCAGGAATTATATGAAGAGAGAAAGAACAGAGTTTGCCTCTAGCAAAACATGTTAACAGTAACAGCTGTTCTCAGAGGAACTGCAGGATGTTCATAAAGCAGTTTATTTTATTTTTTTAGCTATATAACCAGGAAAGAATCAAATCAATTGACTTAGATATATAGGAGTCTAGTGTTTAAGTTCTGATAAATGGCTGTGTTTTCTCAGTTGAGGGCTTTTGGTTATGAATGCTTTTGAAAAGTGAAATGTAGCAATGCTAACGAGCAATCAGGACAGTCTTTCCTATGCAGGCACTGGGGAAAAAGCTTGATATTTTTCAAAGCTGCATAGACATTCTTTTTTTTTTTTTTTGTCAGCATTTGTATGTTCCATATTATTTTGCTGACACTCTTCTTAGAGAAGGTGAGATCTCACTGAAATTAAATTGAATACAAGTAAACTGTATTGATTTGTATTTTTATTGTTTTTAAGACTGCTTTCATTGTGCTGAATGATTTGTCTGTTGTTCCTGCCTTGTATAAATGCCAGAAAAAGCTAAAAGATGTGCTAAAAGATTCCTTTAAGAATTGCATGCATTCAGTGCTGAGGCACTGGCTGAAAGTTAGGAGTGTACTTAAGTGTAAGTCCAGTGTTTTAATGTGCCTAAAGTGCTAAAGCATATCTGGTATTAAATATAAGTGTCAAGTCCTCCTGAATGCTGTAGCAGATGTCCTTGTGGTTATGTATGTCTCTTGAATTTCCAGTTACAGCCTCACTGCTAAGTTCATAAAAGCTGTTGTGTTGTATTAATCTTTGCCTGCTATTTTAAACTCAATTAAAGCTGCAGTGCTCTGTGATGACACAATTTAATATCTGACTGGCAGAGAGGAGATACCAAGAGCCCAGTATTTAAGTTTTGCTTTTCTTTTTTCTTCAGTGTGCACCATAAGAACTTGCATGGTGATACAGTACGATAAAAATGTGCCTTGCATTCATTGCTTTTATTTCCTGGTAGAGATTGGATTTCTGAATCCTGAGGCTTTTGTCACCTGCTAACTGTGGAAGAAGCCAGCGATGGAATATATGTTTATGTATATGGAATATATGTTTAACGTTTTGACTTTTCTCAAAAATTCTCTGGAAGTCTATTGCTAACAGTTTTAGGAGAATCCATACATTCTGTTCTCAGAAGCTTTTTATACCATGCTTCTGCAGTTACTTTTAAAGGCGGTTTCATTTCTCCATCACAGTGTTTCAGGGTGCTTCAGCCTGCTATCTGAGCTCTTTCTGGGCAGTTGATTTGCAGAAGGCAGAAAAGAACATTCCTCACAACAAATACATTCTACTGAGTTTGAGCCGTGACATGGATGTTTCTAATCCAAGTGAGAAGATTTTTGGGCAAAGTCTCACTTGCTTTGAGAGCAGTGAGCACCTAATCTGGCAAACTTCTGTTTTCAGTCTCCTGCTATGGGCAGAATTTTCTGTAACTGTGTTTAACCGATCAATTTAAAACCAAAACAGCACAGAAACCAAAACCAGAGCAAACAGCCCACCCCCAAATGTATTTCAACATCCACCTTTGTTGTTCACACTGAAAACTGAATGTTGTGCTCACCACAAATGTGTTATTACACGTTGCTATTAATGTGTTTCAGTGATGTGTGCTGGCTGCTGTCTTCCAAACCATGTATTTTTCAGGTTTCTTTAAAGGAAAACAACTTAAATGTTCAATTATTGTACTTCTTGAGTCCATGTAAGAGCAAATAGGGGGTTAAGGAACAAAAGATGTGGATTAAGTTACTAAACAGTAATTGTAAATTAAGTTGTGATAAACTGCATAGGAAGTACACCTAAGAACGTTGTTAAGTGGAGAAGGAATTAGGGGTCGCTCTCGTGTATTGCCTCTGTAGCTCTGTGTTGAAAATAAAATAGCTTAATCCGCAGTCAGTTAAAAATGTTCTTAAAACCCAAAATAAAGGCAAGGTACAGAGATGCTTGTTATGTTTCATGCTATATTCAATGCTGTATTAGGCATTGGTGCTGCAGTACTTGCCATTTTCTCTAATAAATCCAGAATTCTTTTCTGTATTCTGTTGCTTCTGCTTATGAGCCTTCTACTATCAATCAACGAAATGAACCACTTGCACAAGACACCCTGGGGATGATTTCTCCTTTAAGATGACGTGGCAGGTCTTTCATGTCACCTTGTTGAACAATAAGAACAAGTTGAAAGTCATCTTGGGTGGAATTTCTGAATGCAAAGGGTGTCTGAAATGCCTTTGGTATTTTTATTTTTTAAAATTCTTTTGAAGCAATGCATTTACGGTAATGTAACTATGAGAGAGAGAGAGAAGTATATTTGTAATAATGCTAATGAACGCTTACAGGATTGGTGCCTTGTAACAGAAACACAAATTAGTCAAATCTTCAAATTGGGTGTAGGTTAAAGCATGCATGTATACAACTACATGGCTCTGCAGCTGGGCTGTTTTGTGCTTATGCATCAAAGGTGGTGTTTGTCAGAAGATGACACCATGAATGCATGAAGGTTGTATCGGTGATTCACAAATATAACCAGGCATCAGTGGTTTTTGAAGCTTTCCTGCTTGTACTGTTGTGCAAAATTCCTGAATTATGTCTCACTTTACCAAACCAAGTGCAATGCTTTAGTATCTGGAGTGTTTCCTCACAGGATTACTTCTCATTTACAAGAGTGGAGTTGATTGAACAGATTGCAGAAGTTAGACACCACTTTCATAGGCCAGGTTTCAGTCTAGCCCTCCCAAATTTTGTTTTCTTGAAAAGCACATAGGAAATATTAGTTACACGTGGGCAAGGAGGACATACAATAAAATATACGCCAAAAATGTTTGAATCAGTAACTGTTTTTTTTTTTTTTTCCAGTTAAGATGAAATGTATCTATCCATGCAGAGAAACAGTGTATTTTGTCTAAAAAGAAGTACTGCAGGCAGTTGTGGAGTGTAATGCAGTTGTGAACAATATTCAGCATGATTTTACACTCCAGTTCATGATGGGAAGTAGCAAAGAAAATGTGTTGCTTCATGGTTAGAACTGATGCTTTCAGTTGTTCATAACTGAGAGAAATGGGATGGATGGGAAGAAAGATAGAACAAAAAAGTAAAAGTGCAATGTGGTTAACTGCTTGCTGAAAAGAGAAAATGATGAAAAAAAATATAACAAGTGTGTTTCTGAAGACTTTTTCCTGGAAAAAGGAACCTCTCTAGCAGGCACATGACTAGGGCATGTTTGTCAGTAGAGCAGAGCTTTGTGAGTACAGCTTTCAGCTGAAGAGAGGACAGTGTGTATTTTATCTTCAAGAACCAGTCCTTTGCTCTTATAGTTGTTCCAATATCAAACAGTAAAAGCCTTTTTCTATTCCTTGCTTTTTCTTTCATATGCACATTTTAGACTGCGAGAGGGCAAAGTTGGAGCCATTGCAGAAATGGGAAATGAATTTAAATTGGTGGGCTGCAGTTTTTTTTGTAGAGTTGCCAAATCAGTTTTCCTTATTGGCAATTTGATAAAATGTTTGTTTATTAGGTGTTTGATGTCTTAAGCCTATATAAGGGGGCATATTTTGTTTTCATTAGGATTAATCTCTGTAGGGATGTTGCCTTCTGACTCAAGGGCTATGAGAAAAACCATCACTGTCTGATTGATACTGTTGTACTGAAGTGAATGCATATGAAGGAGACATCAAGGTATCAGAGATCAGGGGAAAGCTGGTTGTCAAATTCCTCTTCTTACTATGATCAATGTAAAGCTACGTTAACCTGAGAAGTCCTGAGCTGCCTGTATTTATGCCCTGGGAAATGTTGTGTGATTGGGCTTTTTTTTTTTTTTTTTTTTTGGTCTGTGTGTTTTCCTTCTCCAATTTTTTTTTCTTCAGATAAAAACAAAACCTTTAAGACAGTTGGACAGCAGTTTGACTGTAAATTGTTCTAAATCTGAGGCATACACACAGAATATACTGGTGATAGGTGGGCAGTTGGGCTGGATGATCTTATAGGTCTTTTCCAACCTTGGTTGGAAACCTTGAATGACTGCAATATTGTTTCACATAAAATACAGTGCTCATTTCTCAGCTTTGTGCAATAAATGAAATCACCTGAAAATGCACTTAACATACTAGACATACTAGATTGAAAGTGAACCTCATTGTTGGTAGAAAGGAGTCCCACTCCAAGTAGTGATTTTCATAAACACTAAAGTTATTTTTATGAGATTGTGTTGTGTAAGGTTGCATGCAGATTTTAGTACTGAAAGCAGGAAGCAGTGCAAGTAATTTGGGATTTTTTTTCAAAGGTGGGAATACTACACCTTTGACTACAGTTTTGAATCCCACTAAAATAAGTCATCAACATGTTTCTGTCTGTAGGAATGTCTGCATTCTGCCTGGTGGCATCTTCACATTTGCATCTTGAGGTTGAGGCAGCTTTTCAGCAGCACTGCAGTGGGATCCTCTTGGGGAACTAAGATCTTCCTTTCAGTGGATTGAAAAATACCGTTTCTCTGTCATCACAGGAAACTTTCTCTGTGCAAAATTGCATGTGATGTCCCATTTTCTGCCTCCCTGTGACACATGGGCTCTCAGCAGTGCCTGTTGCCTACTTGCCAGCTGAGCTCCATCCATCCAAGCCTCCCCTTGGCACAGTAGGGGCTGCCCATGCCCATCCTTGGCTTTTCCTCAAGGAGCTCTACTCCTTGTCTGGCTTCAAGGAAGGCTGTATTTTTTTTTTCTTTTTTTTCACCTGTTTTCTATGATTTTAGCTTTTTTTTAGTCCTTTGGAGATCTCAGATTGCCTGAACTGTCCTCTGCCAAGGTTAGAGCATAGCAGGCAGTCCCTTTTAGGTTTTTTTGGCACAGCTTAACAGGAGCCATTACACACATTTTCTAAGAAATTGCATTTCTTGAGTTTTGTTCTGGGATCTCTTACCTGCTGAAAATGTTTCTAATGTTTGTGAGAAACGTGCCATATACTTCTGTGCGTTGTGGTTTCTAAAACTGGCAGATCTTACCTGGTTGTCTATGTCTTGTCAGGAGTGTGATGGACGTAGTTGAGGTGGGCTTGTTCTTAAAATGGCGTATGGGGGGAAATAATAAAACCACAGAATATCCCAAGTTGGAAGGGATCCAAAGAGGGAATTTCTTCTGGTTGTCTCTGTGCATTTTGAGGTGTAGATTGATGGGCTCTGCAAGTCCAGCAGTGATGGTGCTTTCAGACTTTCTACACCTAATGTTCATACACCAGAGGATTGGGTTATATATTGGATTATATATTCATTTAAATATTATATTTGTTGTTTTAATAGTAGTAGATTAGTCAACATAGTTTAAAATCTTTTAGCAGTCTGCCTTTGTCTGCATTTTAATAGCTCTGCCCATGCACCACATCTCATATGCTGATTGTAGACTTAGTTGTTTTTAGAGGAAAACTAAATTGACTTCTCTAAAGGTGTAAAAATGTGCCCTTGGTAAATCTGTGGAAACAACAAATGATCGGAGAGTTCTGAAATAAGAGGTACTTCATAATGGGGGTTTTTACTTCCATGGAGACATTGCCAGAGGTTTAGCACAGAGGACCTGAGCAAGATCACAGCTGGAGCTCCATAACTGCACCTGAGAAGTGAAGACCATGGAAACATTGTCGTAACTCTAACAATTAAGAGTTCTGGAACTGGTCCGTGCCTCTTTGGAAGGCAGAACAGGGTGAGAAGTAGTTTGTTTTGGGTGTACAGAATTTAATGGTTATTTTGCTACATAAGAGCAGATCGTTCAGATTACTTCTCAGAGTTGTCACGGTGCTTGTCAAAATGCTGAAGGGATGTTCCAGCGTAACTCCTGAGGTTAGCAAAGCCAAGATGGCATGAAGTTCTCTGGGCTGGGCTGGGCATTGGCAGTCTGCACCGTTCAGTTGCCTACCAGTCTGTTTGTTACCTACAGCAGTGAGTGGGAATTGTTTAATGACTGAAGTTTTTTCGGTTGGCTCATTCACTGGAAAGCTGCTCCCAGGTTATCTCTGGCACTGCCTTGCTTCTATTCTGCTAGGTGTAATTTTCATAGTAAGGATTGTAACAGGGAGATTTCAGGTATTTACAGGAATTATCAGATTTATTTGGGATCTTAGAACCATGAGAAGTGCTTTCCTGTACATTTCTTGTACAACTGTTTATATTTGAGAATTAAAAATATTGTAAGGGGGTTTGGTCGCTGGTGAGGAACTAAAGGACATCAGATTTTATTTTCTGATGTGCTTAGAATCTTTGCAATGTCTTTATTGCTGTTTTTAGAACTGGGAACCTTGGTCTGAACTTTGTTTCATGTCTTGAGTATAAAGGTTGGAGGAGATGAATTCAGTGAATGCCAAAGTCACTGTAACTTTGTAACTGGTTGTTCCAAGTTATTCTGGAATTGAGAATTGTTTGTTCTAATTGAACTTTGGGAATAAAATAAGCAGCAGGTATGATACATTCAAACTCATTATACGGATCCTTTTAAAAGCAAACATTTTCAGAGTAAAAAAGCCTTCTGTGCCTTAAGTTGCAATGTTCAGTAATAACCAACTTTCAGTATCCCCTGCAATTCTTTACATTTTCCCCTATTACTGGTTTCTTCCTGAGAATTTTCTGAACCAGCTGTGTTTATCCTGATTCTCTGCTCTTGCTATTTTCAGCTTCCCAATGTTAAAAGTTGCCTTCAGCTATAATCTTTTTTTTTTTTTTTTAATAAAAATAAATTAATCTCTTTCTAAGTCTTCTCAAGTGTGTTTTTATGTGAGAAGTTTAGAAAAGTAATTTCCAAAGGCAGCAAGAGCAGCCAGTCTCTACAACTTTAAACAAAAAGGGTTTTTTAGGGTCGAGTTTTGATGGGAAGCCAAGCATTAGGCACAAACTGATACTTGCTAGGGTACAGATGGTCTAGATTTCTCATCCTTCTAGCTCATCTATTGTGCTCCACTTTCAGCTGTAGAAACTGATGAGAAATTAATCTTGAACCTGTCTATTTCATGATCCTATTTTTAAAATTGCATTACAATATAGTAATGTCAGGGTGAGAACTGTCTAGATTAATTGCAGCATGTTCCTATTAATATTGTAGTTTTTACACTGTTATGTTTTGTATGGACTCTGAATTCCAGTTGTTTGACCATTTAAAAACTTAAAAGCCATCAGTGACATTACTGAAGGAAAGGTAATTTGCTGAAATTCATTACAGTCTTGCCTTTGTTTTTAATATCAGTTTTGTAATAGGACTGGAGAACTTCCCCACTAATCCTGTATTCATTATTTAAGCCTGCCTATTAGGCAGTGCAGCACCTCGGTTGTTCACATATTTCCATAATGGCTGTCCAGATGTATTTACAAGTTAATGCCTTAGTTTATAACCACACTGCCTGTTACTGAAGAGAGTAGCGTTTGTTCTTAAATCATTCCTGGGAGCGATATTTCTGTTCCTGAATACAGTCCTGGTTGAAAAATGAAGCTTTTAAGGGAATTGCTCAGAGAAGGGAAGCAATGCTGTGAATAGGGCAGATTGAACATTGACTTGAAAAGGAGCCGTGCAAGTTTGTAGTTTTGTTAAGAAACATTTTGTTTTCTGCTATGTGTCTGAGCAGCAGGTGTGAAAGCTGGGCACAGATACGTGGGAATCAGGACAGAACAGTGTCAAAACTAGAATGCCTGCAGATTTCAATAGAGTAAGTTCTTCTGTAAGTGCTTATTGCATAAACCCACCAAGCAATTCATGATGAAGATAAGTGGGGATTTATACCCTGTCGTTTGCTCTTATGTATAAGCAGGCTACTTTACTTGTCAGTTGTTAACTTTTTAATCTAATAAATATCTTTAGCCTCCACTTAGACCGTCGCAAACATAAGGCAAGGTAAGTTAGTTGAGAATCTCTCTATGTTCATTATTTCTCAATTTTTAATTAAAAATTATATCGTTTGGGTTGAACTTTAACAGTTCAACTCATTTTTTTTTCTTGAAGTGAAGTTTGATTGACGCGACTGTTACCCTTATTAATGCCTGTTGTCATCCCGCACTCAGATGTCTGTGCAAATGGGACGTGACCTGTACAAAGGCGGTGTGCAAGATTGGACTAGAAATATTTTATAACCCTATTAAATATTAACTTTTTATTGTATATGTTAGCTTTATTATGTAAATATTACTCAATTTTATTGGCAAATATCATTTCATAAAATAATATACTATCTAAACATGATGAAATTTGTTAGGTGGACATTCTTTTTTACTTTTAAGAGGTAATTATCTGTTCTTCCATTACATTCAGATAATAACTTCGGTTTCTGTAGAGCTCTAGTGCAAAGAGTATGATTAGAAATGTACAAAAGTGGAGAATGGGTAAAAACCAATCGTAGAAGTTTTCTTTCATTATGATCACTTCTGGTTTATGCAGCAGGATTTCTTGCTTTGATAGAAGTCAAGTTTGAAAGGATTAATTTTTGAAAATATGCTGTTGATATCGAACTTGAAGTTCTCAGTGTTTGCCTTAATTTTCATGTGTGGTATAGAAGAGTTACTGGTAATGATGTTCACTTAGCTGTAATTATGTTGCATGTGGAAAGAAATGTTGCTGTAAAATAGTTTGATTCTTTTCTTAATTCACCCAGCGGGTTGACTGCTGAAGGCTTACCTTTAATTTTGTAATGAAATGCTGAAGTATCAATAGTTGCTGTTGCTATGGAGGGGCTGAAAAGATGTATTTATTTCAATTCTATCTGTTTCATTTTGATGGAATGACACAAGAAGTTTCTTTGTAATTGAGGCTCCTGACAGTAGTTCCTATAATTGGTTTTAGGCATGGCTTTTAATATATAATGGGGGTCAGATATTGATCTCAGTAAAATAAAACTTTCAATGGGGATCATTATATCATTTATTCTCTGTTGGCATTGGTGTAAGTTATTACTTAACTTGTCATTGTTATAGCCAAAATTTCCTTTGAAATCATTTACTGCTCTATGGGATTTTTAACTGCGCTAATTAATATGATTATTAGTTACTTCCTAGTAATTAAATATCTAAGACGACTTTTGGGATCTTTTGTCTTTGTCCATTAATCTGTCATTTACTGTAATAATATCCAAGATGTCAGTATAAATTCAACCTTTATGGACTCACTATTATAATTCATGCCATAACTATTCCGGTCTTTAGGATATGCAATAGAAAGTATCTTAACTCCCGAGATCCAAATCTTCCTACCAGATCTATGGGCATCCTTTTCTCTTTCAGGGCTGTAAGATTTTTAATTGATTGTTCATTTTCTATTGCTTACATCTTTGTTGGCAAATTTCGTTCTTTTAATAAGCAATAGATAGAAGTGAATGGGTGACTTTCAGATTAATGGTCACTGCTTTGCTTCTTTCTGAACTCACTGGGTTTCAGCTGTTCACCTCTCCAGCTTAATGCAGAGGGTCAAAATGAGAGCATTGCAAATAGGCTGATGCCAAAACAGAAGTGAAGATGGAGCCAGCTGCTCCGTCACCAAGTCTGACCAAGGGAACTCCCAGAACTACAGAGATGGTGTATTACAGCATTATGTAACTCCCTGTACACAGAAATCAGAATGAAATGTGTCAAGATAAATTTACTTTAAGAGGACACATTTTTCAGAGTTGATTGCCCAGCTTACTGATAAAAATACTTCATTTAAACTGCCAAGAAGCCTAACTTCTAAATGAAGTGAAATACCATTTACATAGAGCCTGTAAAAGTCTGAGTTCGCTACATTTCCCTTCCAGAGGTCACATATCCCTAGTTTTAAAAGCAAAGAAATACTCCATAGTATTTTAGTGGCATTATCTCACTACTGTGAAATTTGTTTCATAGTAATACTTGAAAGGTTTGCACCCACTTGAACTTTTTCTGCAAGAAAAACTGAAGTAACTATCTTACAGTTAAAGATGTATCATCAAGGTTGATTGCTTGCACTTTTTTCAAGGAATGTACATCTAATGGAAAGTGGCAGCTTATTTAGTCGTAGTATTTATGTTTTTAATTTAAAAAAGTCTGATTTGTTTAGAGTTCACAAATAGCAGTGTAATTGCCAGCCCATAGAAGTACTTGCAAATAGATTTTGGAGCATCAGGCTCATATAGGATTTAATGAGCGGTTGCATTTAATTTCATCTTTTCAGATGCATGACTTCAGTTTGCTGCAGTGCAATAACCTGTTTCTGTGTAGCCCACTTCTGCTTTTGCAGTCTGTGATATGGCAGTGAGCATTCCCTGATGGCCGAAAGCTGCTTCGGACAGCCTGGGGCAACCTGAGGTGGCACTGAAGTCATAGAATCATAGAATCACAATGTTGGAAATGACCTTCAAAATCATCTAGTCCAACCGTCCTCCCATCACCACTGCTACCACAAACACTAAGCCATATCTCACAGCTCCTCATCCAGGCGCCTCTTGAGCACTGCCAGGGACGGCGACTCCACCACCTCCCTATGCAGCCATTCCAGTGCCTGACCACTCTCTGAGAGAAATAGTTCTTCCTTATGTCCAACCTAAACATCCTCTGGTAGAACTTGCAGCCATTTCCTTGGGTCCTGTTTGTTGTCTGGGAGAAGAGGCCAAACCCCTCTTCATCACAGCCTCCCTTCAGGAAGTAAAGTCAGAGGACACTGCAACAGAGGAGAGATGAAAATCCATCTCAGGTGTGCAGAGAGATGTGTCCTCTCTGAAGGAGAAAGAAGTTAATTTATCATTCGTATTGCAAAGCCAAATTTTGCTGAGGACCTCCAGTTTGTTCTGTAGAGAGGCAGATGGTGGGTGTCCCTTCTGCCAACCAGAAGTAGCTGTAATGTCACCCCACCTCTCACTTGCTTTCCAAACATGGAGAGCTTCTCTGGAAGAAAGACCAGTGTGTGGGAGCTGAACTAAATGATCTCCACAGGTCTCTTCCAACCCCTACAGTTCTGTGTGTGATCTAAGCTTCTATAACTCTGCAGTGCGCAGTTATAAAATGGATGTCGTTGAGCACTGCAATGCTTGCATGCTGCCAGTATTGAGAAGAGCCTGGATCTAGATCTTATTGAAACATCTGGCAGAAGAGTTTTTTTTTCAACCTGGAATTGTATCGATAATCTAGAATGGAAATTCTTGCACAAATGGACAAGCTTTATGAAATCTTTGGCCGTGCATTTTCTATTTTTTTTCTGATGAGTATTTTATTGGGAAATAATAGTTCACAATTAAGATCTTTTATTAACGAGTCAAGAACTGAACGAATGCCAGCAACAACTGAATCACTAATATTTTAGGCCATCTGTTGTAGAAGTCAGATCACTCAAAACTGAACGTTTTACTCTCTTTATAGAGATAATTTTCATCTAGATCTTAACACAGGAAAAGCTAAGAGTCTCAGTCCAGATATGCAGTGTTGTCAGATAAAACGAAAGTGCATGTTGTACTTTTGGTCTATTTTAAGACTTAAATGAAAAACCATGCTTTGAAAAATTGCTTTTGAACTGTAATACAATTGCAGATATATTTGTCTTGCAGTGTCGAGCTCCTGATTTTATTTATTCAAGTGAAATACATTTACATTTTCAAATCTAATTATGCATAGGGAGATCTGTTCCTCAGTTATATTGAAACGATTTAGGAAAAGGTTGCTGCAGGGTCTTTATGTTTTGTGGGCCGTCTTTGAACTACTTCTGGAGAAATAATATGAGCAGACAAAGCCAGGTTAACATTTGCTTGCCTGTCGCTAATGGGAAACAGTGCACCACACATGTCTCATAACTGTTTAGTTGAAATAGTTTTGCCTAGTTAAAAATTCCTTTATGAATAATGAATCATAGAGATCATGGTGTTTATGACCAGCCCATAAAACATACTGTGTTGTTGCTTATATATATGTAAATCCTACAGTCGTGTTGTAGACCTCTGCTTTAGATTTGTCTGCTTGTTTTAAGTGTATGTTAAAAACAAAGGCTTGTTTTATAGTTCTGTTGTCTTATTCAATGAAAAAAATAGTAATTAATCAAAATAAGGATGAACTTGACTTCAGGTGAATGGAAAATGGCACTGAGAAGTGGATATGAAACAAGCTTAGTGATGTCAGTGATGAGAAATGTGTTACTTCATGAAACTGCTTAATAAAGTTGTGCAGAAACAATGCTAAAATAGCGTTCAACGTTTTTTGCAAACTAGGTGGATTAGGAAATAGCAGAACAGGTCTGTGTGCCTTTTGTGGAGGCAAAGCTGAATGCCTATCAGCTTTCAGTTGGAAAGTAAAAGTAGCTGAATGCATTTGTGAGCTTTCTTCATGTTGCTTTCAGTCATGGATACTTTGTTACTGACCTCTTGACTGCCCTAAATAACCAGATGAAGTTAGTGAGGTAGTCTGGCTGATGTTTCTGTATAAAATACTTCAGAAAATGTACTGTGCCTCTCCCACAGGAGATGAAAAGAGAGTTCAGCTTTTGGTGATATTGCTGCTCTTGACACTGTAGGACTTATTGACAGGTTTGTATCATTTCTTCTTCCTTTTAGCAGGCTAAAAGCAGAATATGCCAGTGAGCAACTTTGAAGACTCAGCCTCTACTCTGGTGGTTTTATGTTCTGAAGTTCCTTTTTGACTCAGGAGATCTGCTGGACGGCCTTTTTGCATTGCTGCAGTTCTGACTATACACCAGATGCAGTTTAGTGAAGTTGCCATAACCTCTTCAGATGTAGTTGCCCCTAAGGATGCTCCTCTTATCTGGTATCTGTTGAGCTTAGAGGCATTTATGAGTGGCTCCAGTTAGTTTGGTCCAAGGGACAGTTCTTAGAAGTTGGGGATAGACATCGGAGAGGTCTCTGTAAAGGGGTTGTAGCTGTTCTTCCCTGCATGAAGTTGTAAGGTATTTCTTTCCTTCGTTCTGTGAAGCATCACAGTTAATTACGTACTGGAGAGGAAAAAGCTTATGTCTTAGTGAAAGTGTAGCACTCGTATCTGCTGGTGAGTTTGAGAAGGAACATTGGGATTGCCAATCTCCTCTGTTTGCTGAGGACAAAAGAATGTCATCTGGTTGTTTTGGTTTTGAAACCCAAGTATGTTAGTGGAGGTGCTAAGCGCAGATAAGGCATTTGGTGTCCAATTCTGAATCACATCCGTACAAGCTCCCTTATGTGAATGGGGAACCAGTATTTCACCCAGTTCTTACCACTTGTAATACAGAGATGTTGACCAGCTTGTTTTCCTTGGAGAGCTGAGTTGTTCCTGCAAGCAGTCTGCTGGGCTTTGGAGCTTTGTTCTCATAGCTAAAAGCTATGAAGGAACAAGGAGCAGTAAGCAGTGGAGAGTTCAAGAATCACCTTGGGCAGGAAGCTGTGATTGGAGAAGAGAGGATGGCAAAATAGGGAAGCCCAGCTCCAAAAGCTGAGAGAATCATTATTCCAAGGACAAAAGAGAAGGTGGAGTTGCTATTTGCTGGCAGGACGTGGAAGAGGAATTGCAGGGCACCTTGTGGTGCCAGCCCTGCATGCTGAGATGAATATTTCAGCTCCTAAAATCTTCTCTTCCAGCTTTTTATTTTCTACCTCTGGTAGGGTGAGTGGGTTTCTACTGCTTACTACTGTTTACTCTCTAGAAAAAGTTACAGGAACAATTTGATCATATAAACGTAGATGCTTGGGGATGTTATAGATAGAAGCTTATAGCTGAAGAAAAGGGGTGATTTCAAACTTGTTTTGACACCAACTTCATTTTTTTCCCCTCAGGGTGTGTTTTGTGATAATTTTCATCAGTTTTAAGTCCAGAGCAGTTCCTCCTGTCTAGTTGGTGAGCATATGGTGTCCGTTCTCGCTAGTTCAGAGCCATGTGATCAGTATTACACAGTCACCATATCTCAGCTTTCATGCCTTCTCTTACTGAGTTTGACTTCTGGTGGCATTTTGTTAAATGCTGTGATAGAAAACTTGCATTTTGAAAAAAATTGCAGCATCACCTCATTCTTGAGTCAGCAGTCATTCCTAAAAAGCATTCTTCTGAGGAATTGTTCTGTAGTCAATGCATACATACAGATACACATTGAAAGCCAATACAAAAAGGCTGAATTAATAGGCTTGCTGGGCCTCCTATATAGCATCACAATCACAATATTGACTTCAGCCAAGTGGCTGTAAGCCTGCTAAAAGCAAGATTCTGAAACCGAGAAACCACAAATAACTTTTTTTTTCCAGTTATTTTTTCTTACTGTCTGCAGTTTGAATTACTGTGATTAATCTCTTAATTAAAAAGAGGCATTAATTTATCCTTTCTTTAGGAAGCAGTTTGAATATTTTTCAAGTTATGTGTCATAGTAATCTTAACTATAAAAGAAAGCAGAGATAACAGGTAGTGATTGACTTAAGGACTACGTTGGGCCTGAAATAAGGAAAATAAATGCGGGATGCAAAGTTTTCCCCGTTGTGAAGGCAATGAAGGTAGTTTCCCAGAACAATGTTTTGCACACTGGTCCCTGTAGGTCAGACTTTGACTGTCAGAGCACCGTTTATGAGAGGTATTTTTGAAGTAGTTGGGCCACAGAAGGTCTACAAACAAGTTAGGCTGCAGGTAATTAAAAGTAGCACAGTGAGAAGAAATCTGTTATTTTTAATCCTGGATGCAATTCTATAGAACTCTGTTTTTCCTGTTATCCTTTTCCTGATCCCAGCAATCTATCATTTACTTCACATTACTGGAGGAGGAGCTCATAGTACACAAGAAATCAATGGGGAATTCATCTAATTTATCTAACTTTATTTTCTTGCTATACCTTTTAAGAAAAAGTTGGCATTATGGCAGAATGTGCCTTGGAAAAAACTACAGGGTACTGCTGGCCTGCTGACAGATGGTCTTGTCACATCCTCAAGGCGATGCACGTCTGGCTTCTCTGAGGAGAATAAGGCACTGAAGTGGTTTGAGGTTTTCTTGAAGCAGCACATCCAGTGTGCAGTGACAGTGTGCCTCCAGAGCTCTGTTACAGGGAGTCCTACAAGGACTAATTTTTATTTCAGCTATAATCATCTGTTGATGATGTTTGAACGAATGGCAGTGTTACTTCTCTTTTCTCACATCTAGGGTTTAACCCAGAATTTCTTGAGAAATGCTTCTTGAGAAATGCAAATTATTTGGTCTGTGTCTAGCTTTCAGTCTCTTTACAACTTTGCTCAGTGCTCTACTTGGTACGTGAGAGAATATTATGGCTTTGACTTTGTCCTCAAGGCATAAAATATTCTGAACTCAAGACAGTCTGAAATTTCTGGATGAGGCCTCTCCTTCAGCAGGAGGAGCATTCTAATTAAGCAAGAGGAGTTGATCTGCAAGTTAATAGGGGCTGGAAATTTTATTTTCTAGTGTAATGTAGGATTGAAATGAATATCCATTAAACACTGTTATGGTCTTTCCTTTCCAGGATCAGCTGCAAAGTGCACCTTGCTTGGACTTTCTTCTGTAGCGAGATAGAAAAGAACATACATGCTCAAATAAAGAAACTAAGAATTCCCAGATAGGAGAGGGGATAAATTGCGAAAGTTTGTAGTTATAGCAATTGATACAGAAATACACTGAGGTGCTGTGACAGATGTAGTTGTGCTAAAGCCTTTTTGGAATAAAATACAATAGCTTGTTGCATTTGGATTTGTTTACTGTGCCAGGTTTTTTTATACACAATGTAGGAATCTTGGATCCTGATGTGCATAGGAGGAAGCCTTCTGACATTAGCATCTTCCTAATACAGTGCATAAAAATGTAATCTGTTCATCCCCTTCTGCAGATACCAGAATTGTTTTACAGTTAAAAATAAAGCAGTTTTGCACTGAAGTCAATCTGAAAGCACAAGCAAGTTGCTGCTCTGCAGCATTCGACAGCTCTCAAATATGACCTCCGAATGTAAAGTAACAGAGTTCCTACATTTTTAAGGTCCTCTTTCTGTAGAGAGACTGTATCTTGCAACTGTGTGTGAACAGAAGAGGGGAATTAAAGACCTGTACCTCCCCTGTTTCTCTGGGAAGGACGTTCTGTAGATTCTTTTAGTGAAGTAGCCTCTCCTGGCCCTGCTGTTCTCCTCCACCTTCCCAATGATGAATAAAAGAGAGAGCAGATGAGCATAAATGTTGAACATAGACAAAATGTAATTAATCAGGAAAATTGGTAGTGTATGCTAGCATTGGTTACAATATATTAGTATCGTGTACAATTGTCTGTCAGTCTCAGATGCATGAGGCCATCTAATTGCTCTTCTCATTTTTTGTTTCCCCTGACTTAATTGCTTAAAGGATACCAGGTCATAGCCACGAGCATCAATCTTCTACATAAGCAATTCCTGTAATTGCGGTAGGAGGTTGCTTATGGAATTTAGCAAGGTGTGAAAATACTCTTACTGTGATTGAGATGGGAGTGTAGCTAGCTGGAAATTCCTTAATGAGATGTCATGTCATGAGATGCTGATTGACACCAAAATGTATGGAAAAAATTACTAATCAAACAATTTCTCTTGTTGGGTGTGGAAGTTCTGACTGCAGGGAGCCCTTTAGTCTAGTAACCATTTCTTGATGATGAGAAAGCCATGCTGGGATGTAATTGGTAGTGGTATTTCTAGGTATTTTTCTGGAGTTCAGTGGGTGTTGGTTCTTCTGCTGAGTAGGGGAACGAAGAGTTTTCTTGTAGCTGTACCTTGACAATTGCAAACTGATTCTGATCTACAAAACATGCACATGCTTTCCAGAAGGACTGTAGGGTAAGGTGCAAAGTTTGTAAAACATAACTTAAATCAAAAAGAGTAAAAGGGAGCTGTCAGTTATTAGTCTCTTATTTTATTTTGCATTATCACCAGGTTTTTCATAGCTTGGTGACGTGGAAAGACATTTTTCCAACACCTAATATCAAACTTGAAAAGCATTTATTTTAATTCTTAATTTACCTATACCTGCTTGTTAAAGAAACTGAATTTTTTGACACTGCAGATTGCTGAAAGATTTATGTAGCAGTTGTGTAATTGTACTGATACCAGAAGTGTTGAAGAAATGTAGAGAATCTACTGGTGAGAGTTACTAATGATCCTGTGGAACTTTCTCAGTTCAGTATTTTCTTGTTGCCGATTCATGGGAAATGAAGAGGAAATGCTCTTGATAATTGCCGTTTTGTTATTTTTAGGTGCTGGCCAGTGCCTTCCCATTAAACTGGGAGAAGGCGATGGTTCAGTATTTGGACTGATTTAAAAGAAATAAAGAAATGTGAGTTGTGTATCCTTATGCACAACGTTTATGAAAAAGCAAAACAAAACCAAAACCATTTATATTACTTATAATATAGTTAACTGTCATTTTACCAGGGGACCAAAGTAAGCAAGGGTTCACGCAGACAAGTTTTTTTCCTAACCTGTCAAATTCTCACCTGACTGAAAAAGGCTTTGCACAAAGGATGTCAGTTGTATCTGATATAATGCTGCTCAAGTGCGCACTTCGAAAATGCAAGATGCTACGTCTTTACATGGAAAACTTTGCACTGTAAAGTTTGTAAAGGGGATAAAAAGGCCTGCTGTTGTGATAGCATTGATGGGCTGCTATTGCTGCAGGCCAGTGATCTGGGTAAATTAAAATGTGGCCTGTGGTGTACATGAATTGTATGTAGTGAATAAAAACACACTTATTTCACTCAAATTATTGCTAGATGTGAAAAGCAATTCTGAAGAACTGAGGTCTAGTGGTAGTATTTAAATATTACTCAAATACTTTGTTGTTCAAGTGGAACGAAAAATATCCTAAAAATTGTCTTCCCCCCCTCCAGAGAGCATTTTTTTTGAGAGACATAGGCACACCTGGCTATTTGTGCACCCAGATCCAGCATTCCAAGCTTTTTGGCAGGAGGAAAAAAACAAAACAGATCCCACGGTTTCTCTTCTGAATGGACCAGGCTGGCCTCAGCTAACTTTCTGTCCTTAATGTCTTTTGGCATTATTTCCTACCCGCTTGCAGAATCTTTTCTGCTTTCCACTCTCTTCCACTGAACAGATGTGTTGCTTAAATCACCAGTTTTAATCTGCAAACCATGGGGCTGTCTGTGGGCTGCTGCTGCCAGGTGATCTGTGTTGGTGTCACGTGTGGAACATCCACGCAATCTGTGCGCCTGCCGCTCTGATGTGGGATTATGTCTGTTTTAGAGGGAAAAAATGAAGGCTCAATAAATCAATAAAAGGTTAAAAGTAATCTTTTGTCCCTGCTGGTTCCAATCCTTTCTAGCAATGGAGATCCATGAAATGCAACAGTAATTGTTTCCCTTCCCAGAGAATTCATTAACGGAGGCATTTCCCTTTTTATAGCCATGAGCTGGGGCTAATTCTTCACGTCCTGTTATGCTTTCTCAGGTGCATTAAAACGTTGAATGTATTTAATAATTTTGAGTTTCTTACTCCAATCACAGAAATGTTATGTTTTGAGTTATTTTCTGCAGTGGGCATTCAGCTGCTCCGCTGCTGTCTTTCACAGTCACTGTGGTTTTATTTAGCTCATTTACACGGCTCCTGTCCGGCTCTTTCATCCCTCTCTACAAAAGGGAGGGAGTCTGTCAGCTCTTCAGTCTGTGCAGAGAAATTGAGAAGAGATTGATCTTCTTTCAATGTAATTTTCTTTCATTTTAGACTTCAAAAAATATGAAAGCGCTTACTTTAACACTGATCTAACAACCCTCTCATTTGACATTTTTAAATGGTTTTCATCTGGGATTTGTAAAGTACTTTGTAAAACAGTATGTATCACAGTATCTGTGTGTGCTGGGATGTGCACTCGTGTGTTGCTTTACGTAGTCAGCAAGGGGTGAAATGAAGAGTGCAAGGTTAGCTGCACGTCCGGGGTCTGCGTGTAAGAGGCGAAGTCAGGAATTGGGTGCATTATGAATTGGATACATAATTTCAGGAAGTCCATACGGTTTGAGTTAAGTGGGAGTTTATCAGCTTGCCGTTCTTTCTGAAGAAGCTGAGCACCTGATACGAGGCTTTTAGCAGTTCTGGCAGGTGGGAAGCATAGCAGTGCAAATGCTCAGTCGACAACAATTTTCCAACACTAAGAACATCTTTGGGATTCTACTAGAAATGTAGGTGTCTCAGTCAGGTAGCCTCATATAATTCTGTAATACCGGTTTGAATCTCTGTGTGAAAGTGTTATTCATGACCCAGAAGTCTGAGTTAGCAGCAATGCTTCCCATCTGTCTGCAGTCACACACATGTGCAGTAATATGCTGTCAGAAGTAAGTAATTTTTGGCTTGTCGACAGATCCATAATTGAGAGAGGATGCTACTAAGGGGAAAAACAGCTTTGGGAAAAAACTTATGGTGAGGATAAATAACTCATAAAAAGCTTCTAATGACAGAATTACTATCACAACCTCCCGTTGTGACAGTAAACTACTGTTTTCACCGTATTCTTTTTCAGCAATGCCATTTTATCATCTTATGCCCTAAGTTCAGCTGATTATTATTAAATGTTATGCTGTATCTTGGAAGACATTTTATTTAAAGACTTAAATAAATTTGATTAAAAACAGGGTAGTGAAAAAAAGATTAGTTACACCCAACATTAAAAAGTAGTGAATAGTAAGGTAAAAAACGGTAGCTTTGTTTTTAATGGTGTGCTGACTAGGTGTGTTCTTGGCCTTATTTGAAACCTTTTTGTCAACAGGGGAAAAAAAAGTTCACTGGATATATTTAAAACTGCTGATGAAATAATATTTTTTTAAGCGAGGTAGAGGTGCCGTGGAGCAATCATGTTTGCTTTAATGAGCTGCACTCTCTGAAACTGTGTTCTCAAATTTTAGGCCAAATACAGAAGAAGAGTGAGCCATTCTCACAGGGTGGAGAGCTCCATCTGAAGAAAAGTAGCTTTGTTTGCACTAGGGATGAATAATCTGCTGACCCAAACCTCATGGTGCGAACTCCTTTCATCTTAGGGCCTGGGATATACGTGAGGTAAGGGTTCTCCTGCCCTGGATGCTGGTGGAACCGCTCTGGCAAGGCGATGCCTTGCTCTGGGGCCCACACACAGTACTCTGTGATTTGCTGTTGAGTTTAAGGAGGCCAGTGTCTGATGGGATCAGACTTTCTGGGACAATATCAAGGTGCTAAATCTCTGCTGCAAGAAGAAGCTGAAGTGTTGGCACCTGTGCAGAGTATGAGCGGTTCTAGCCTCCAGGCACGTGTGTAGGAAAGCAGTGGCTAGAACTCATAGCTAAACTGACAATTAAGCAAAAACAACTAGTTACAGTTGTCACTGTTGGATCAATTTACCGTGTATCATAGAGCCTTATCATTGAATGGCATTGAATGATTGGAAGAGATCTTAAAGTCCTTAGTTCTAACATCCTGCTGTGGACGGGGTTGCCACTCACCAGTTCAGGGTGCCCAGGGGCTATCCAACCTGAGCACCTCCAGGGATGGGGCACCCACCCTATTTACTGTGGTGGGTCTACGCCACCGGCAATTCTTTAATCATCTTGATTTTCAGTTTGATGATTCCATTAGTATCTTTTAGCCATAATCATACTAACACATTTCAGCTCTAAGAATGTAAGGTGTGCCCTAGTATCACAACGGACCACAGGTCCTCATTGTCTCCAGCAGTGACTACAGGTGGAAATTTGAGGAAGTATCATGTTTGTTCTGATTTTACTCTTCATGAAAAGCTGCTCCTTTGGAAGCAGCTGTTAGATGCTGAGCTAAACGCTAATATAACACAGTGATTACTGTGTGGGAGAACAAAACAAGCATGCACTGATGATTTTCTTTTATTATTTTTCTGCTTATGGATTTTTGATCTGGGTTTGCATATTGGCCATCATTACTAGTGGACACTGAAGGGTTTTCCACAAATAACTAATTCCTTCTAAGAACCACTTGAAGTTTTGGCATCCTGGTGATACCAGATTTTCCAGTTTAATTGAATGCTCCATGAGAAAGCTTGTTTGTTTTTTTTCCTTCCGGTAGTCATTGCGTGCTCCCTAGCTATTGAATTGAAGCACAGTGCATATCTTATATATATTGTTATATTTTCATGTTCCATGCAGTTTTTTCTTCTCCAAGCTTTTCTTCAACCAAAGCGTTTCCTCTTCTCCTTTAAGCAAGCTCTCCCATGTCTCTGACCATACTTACTGCCTGTACTGGCATTTCTGGTTCTTCATCTTTTTTTCATATAAAGGTAGCTGAGATTTAGGCAGCAGCATTATGATGTTTGAGATTTTCAGCTTTTTGTGAGTAGAGTCCAACATTTCTTGGCATCTCCTTCAGTGATCTCCTCCCTCATGTGACAATTTCATTGATCTTGAAGCACTCTGTACAGTTTCTCTTAGATTGTACTGACATCTAATGGTAAGGCAAAGTGCCTTAGCCACACTTAATGGCAAGATAAATTGTCTGACAGTCAGGAATACTCATTTTTGCACGACTAGATGGAACAGCTTCCATTTTTGCAGAGGAAGTCTGATTTAATACTTTCTCTTCTGGCAGTGAATCTTGTTGTGTTCATTGAGCCATGCTTATTTCTAAATGTAGCTTAGACCTTTGTAAGAGTAGTTTTCAGTACAGTGTAAATGCTGTGATGGTTTGATACTGCAGTAGTTCTGAGTGGAAGTCATGGCATCTCCATAGAGGCACAGCAGCAGGGCCAGCTGTCCTGCAGTATTCCAGATAGGACATCCAATGATGATGCAGCAGTCGGAGTATTGCCATGTTTTGAAGAAATGTGCGTGGTCTCTTTTTCTTTTCCTCCTATTTGAGGTTTCTCTAGACTATTTTTGTTTGTTGAGTTTGCTATTTTTTACATGTCTAGTAGTAGGTATTGCTGAATACTTTCGAACTTCAGAAAGAAAAAAAAATGAGTTCAGTATTAATCTCAAAGTTAAATTCCATGCGTAGGTGTAATACTCCATGGAACTTCAGTGAGACCGGAGTATCACCTAACTTTCATTCAGAAGCAGCATCCTCAGATCCAAGTTTTACTCTGCACAGAAGCAGTACTTGTGTTACTGGCAGTGGAAGTGTTGAGCGATGAATTGTAGAACTTTATTAAAAAAAAAAGCAGAATGCTTTCTTTTCCCTCTCTCAGAGCCCACATCTCCTTCCATGGCCTCAGAAAACTGATGCCTTTACTAAGCAAATGCATCTTAGCTCTTTATTTGAACATTAAGCTAATTTCTCTGACCTAGCCTCTTCCCATGTCCTTTTCCTTCCTGCTGTTTATAAACTGATACTGTACTCTCATTTGCCAAATGTGAGGGACATTGTTAAGGAATAGAGAAATATTGGACAATATAGATGTACTTCCATTTCACATTAACAGCATTCTTACATTCTAAGTTGTCTTCAGTGTATGTCATTTACTGTCCTTTTCTGCCAGAAAGGAAAACCTGAAACTTGAAGCTTAATTTCTAAGAGACACCAATAATTAATTTAAGCACAGATTGTTGTAGGGCAATTAGTACTTCTTTGTGGGTGCTGCTTTGAATTAGGCTTGCAGAAAGACTTACGGCTTCGTGCTTTGTGGAGAAGTAAGTGTGTAAAATGGATGTCAGGATGCTGTAACTGATAGTTTAAATCCGTACAGGTTTGGAGGTTTGTTTTCAGCTGTGCAAACAGGGGAGCAGGGGGTGTGGTACAGAATCTGCTGCTTGGAATAGCAGAAGTTCTGCCATGAAGCCAGTGTAAGTTCTACAAGTCCTTCAGATTGTTTCACTGGTTAGACAGTCAAACAGCCATTCAAGAGAAAATAAAATAAATAAAATAATCATTAAAAAAAAAAAGCAACCAAAGAAAACAACAGAAAACTATTGTCATATTGGTCATCCTGCTAAGGTGTTGTTCTGCATGGTGAGCAGCCTAAGGTGCTGTGAGCTGCCTGTTCTGCCATGAAGTCTTAGGTATGGTGGATCTTTATTATCTTGGGAACCTATTTATTCTCCAAAACAAACAGTTGCTGCAAAATGTGTGGTTATCTGGGATTATTTAAATTTTTATAGCACGAGGAACACTTTCATTATTTACTTCTTAGTTCCAGGCTGTGCAGAGTGGCTATTTGAAGGCTTTTAGGTGTCATGGAAAATAGAGCTCTTATTGATTTGGATGGGAGAGAGAGAAGCAAAGCATTAGTCTTCTTGGGTTGTCTTGGAAACTTATTTAATTTATGAAGTCATAAGAAACTAACGGCAGTGGAACGTTGAAAATAAACTTCCCGCTTTTTTTGCTATAGCTTTTTATACATTTGAAAGTCGACAGTAGAAAGAGAAAATAATTCAGTAACTTAATGTAGTTTCAGACCAAAGAACGTCCATTAGAGCAGTTAAATTGAATGAAGACAGAGATTCCTAAGGGTTACATGGAACTTCATGGCTTTGTTCTCAGTGTGTTAGTGATCTATCAGTCTGTAATTTCATTTCTGTTTTGGATTTCTTACACTTTATCAGCATATTTGGGTTAGTCTACAAATCCTTTTGTGTGAAGGAAGCTGATAGTGAGGCAGAAGTACAAGTCAGTCTTTTGCCTTGTCTAGCTGTATGGGTCAAAGTCCATGCTCAGAAGAGCTTATACACAGTCTTTTTGTAAGTGGGCTCCTTACAGATTATGTGTGATACAGGTCACTTTTTACTAGGCTTCCACCACTTAGTTTAAGTATAAAGACTATTTGTTTCACCTAAAAGTTTTCCATGAAAGTGAAGCCAAGGAAGGTATCCTGCATTGCAACCTCTGGTGCTTGATGAGAGTTCTTTAGCAATTTGGAACTCATCTCATCCCAGGAGTGGGACTCAACAGTCCTTACAGATGTCTCCTAAGTCAGGATATTCTGTGATTCTGTGATCTCAGCCTACCAGCATGCGTGTAAGTAGCCTACTGGTTAGCTTTAAAAATAAAATAATTTCTTAGTTTTCTTTTTTCTCATCATCTTTTTGCAGAGACCTCCTGGGTTTTGAATGACTTGCTTTCAAATCTTCTCACTCTCAGTTTTATGTTTGTCCTTTACTCCATCACCAATGCTGCCTTAAGTCAAAGTTGCTTTACTTACTTGAAATTCGCATTTCAGCTTGTAGGATTTGTTTGCTCTGCTATAAAAATGTTGAAGATTCTCTTTACTTTTATTGTGATGTCTCAAAGGATAAATCTCATCCATTCTAGAGATAGAGCTAAATGCTCTGGGCTATAATTGCCAGAGGCAGATTCTCTTAAAAAGAAATCTTCAAAGAGTAGGATCATTTGTTTAATTGGAAGAAAAGCTCTAATATTCTTTTCACTGATATATATTTAATCTCAAAATTGTGCTGCATAGACAGGTTCTGTACGCTGATATTTCAGATGGCTTTGTAGCTACCACTCGATGTGCAGTAAGACAACGTATATCAATATATATCCTGAGTTCATTTGGATTCTCATTTAGTTATAATATTGAAGTGTGCTCTTAAGTACTTCTTGGTGGTTTTCTTTGTTCTGAGTTTTAATTCATTTGGCAATGGGCTTGTATTTTTAGTGAATTTCTCAAATACAGTTATTCATGTTGTGGTTTAGTAATTGCAGTAACTAACGCTCTGTAATTATAACGTTTTTGTTTTGCTGGGAAATGCTTGCCATATCATCATCTTCTTTTTGGATTAGAACATGAAATATAATAAAATTGTATGAGGGTTACATTTAGCCCTATGTTAATATGTTAATTTAGTTTTTGTTCACATGTTTTTTTTTTTGAAACTTACAACATCTCGGTATGGATAAAAAAACCAAACAGGTTTTTAAACAAAGCTACTTGATTTATATGGCACACTTTGAAGCTACTGTAGATGGATAGAAAACAGCTGGTGGCACTTCCAGTGGTAGGTCAGTAGTTACAGATGGGCTGCTTTTTTACAGCTGTCAGCCAGCTTTGTATGTAGAATGACTACGGTGGAAAAATCTTTGGCTGAATGAATAAACAAAACTGAGTACAAGGAGGACAGAAGGCATGTATGTTTCTACAAGACAGGAAATTAAATTAGCTATAAAAATTTAAACCTAGATTAGCCTTAGAAACATTCAGTATATTCTGGTTTCTGTTTCTTGTCCTCTTTTTTTAAAATTCTTCTTCTGTTGTCTATTGAGGGAGGTAGGTTGTAAAGCAGAAGTAATAGGCAAATAAATGCTAGTTTAGGATTGACGCGAGTTTGGCACGTTGGCTGAAGGAAAGGCAGGTAGCTACGGCTAGTTTTAAAAGGCATTTAACTGTGGTAGATTTGGTGTCATGCTTGTGTAATCTTGAAGCCACGTTCAATACTGAAGGATGTGGTATTTTGCAGGAATAATCAATGTGGGGAATTATAACAGAAAAATTTATATATGGCAGTGTTTTGTTTTTCAGCATTATTCATCAATTTCTTCTGTCATTATGATTATGTTCAGCTGTAGTCAGACATTGTGCAGAACATTAGAACAGTCTTGAATTTGAGCATAAAGGAAAAGGTGGAGGGAGAATGGAGGGGAGGATAAAGTTGAATAAAGTGATAAAAGCATGATGAAAATTGCACGTTACCTCCATCTTCAAATGAAAATAAACACAGAGAGGAGCGTTGTTTAAAAATCCAAAAGCAGCAAGCAGAACACGGCTGGAAGAAGATAGCTATTTTAATGCAAATGTGC
The DNA here is from genome assembly GCF_951394365.1 of Tetrao urogallus. Lineage (NCBI taxonomy): Eukaryota > Metazoa > Chordata > Aves > Galliformes > Phasianidae > Tetrao > Tetrao urogallus. The sequence continues at coordinate 64,657,102 of NC_136817.1, forward strand.
AGTACTTCATGTTCAAAATATTTTTCTTTATCACTTCACCTCAAGAGCATGAGTCTTCATAAGATGTTGATGAAATGTGCATGTGTTTGTTTGGAGAAAAAATTAGCATCTAGAAAGAAACAAGGAGATTTCTACGTTCGATCACTTTCAAGGCCATGTAATGTTCACTACTGATATTGAAGGCTCTTGGGCAGAAATAAAAGGAAAGGGGGAAATGGATTATTTGGCTCAGCTTATATGCACCACGCTTGTAATACGAGCGTGGTTCTCAGTGCCCACTGAAATCCTTACGAGGGACAGATGCAGTGCTCTTGTTATGCTTTTGCAAGGATCTCAATAGCTTTAGCTGTTCACTTGCTCCTGTGTGTTTTATTTACAATCTACCATTTTGATGAGAATCTTGTGGAGGGATGTTTCTCCTCTCCCCACCCCCTTCCTGCAGGCTGTGTGTTGTGCTACTCTTCTGCTGTCTTGCCCAGCTACACGGGATCTGAAAAGTGCTTAGTTGTGTGTGCTGCCAAAGAGCTTGCTTAGTCATGCATGAAGCTGTTTTAAATACCATTTGCTTGATATAGATGTCGGCAGTCTGTGTTGTCACTGGGCTGCACATCTTCAGTTACATGTTTCTTGAATCGTGACTCGAAACTTCCCAGTGTCAAGTTCTAATTTATTTTAATATCAAAATCTTTGCAGTTAAGCATGGGAGGAGCGTTTTCTTGATTGCTGTGTTATGATGTGAAAGAATGATGCGTTCCTATGGGGAAGCTTGTTGTGAAATCTCAGGTTGCCAAGTATGTTTAGGAACTTGGTATGTTTTTTTTTTTTTTTTTTAATGCGTATATAGGGCACTATTTTTGGACGGGGTGAAAAAAACCCAATCTTTATGAAATCTGTCTTTCTATTCACAGGTAAAAAAAACCAAAGTTTATAAAAGGCAGAAAACATTTCTGATTTGTGGCTGACTTGAAGTCCATCATCAAACTGTGCGGAGACGTTCTCTGAGCTTCCCCTCTTATGTCTCTCATGGACAAACACAAAGTGAAGCGGCAACGGCTGGATCGCATCTTTGAAGGTTGGATATTTCAATTTCTAAGGTTTCATTCATTTAGTGGATTATAAATATTTCTGGAGGTTGGAACTCTGCTCGTTTGGTCATTCCGTGTATTTTTTTAATTGAGTTGCTTTTCCTGTCGAAATTCTGTTAACTTTGTAGAGGTGTTGGTTTTGATGAATAAAAGCAAAGTGTGGGAGCTCCGTCCTGTTGTCCAATTCCGTTTCCTTTCAGCTCAGCATTTTACAACATTCTGCCAAGACGTTGTGAAAGTTTGTGGGTTTATATAAAATAACAACCACAAAAGGATAAGGAGACCACATAATCCTCTCTAGGGTCTTTATCTACAGATATGCTTCATATAGATTGATTTAAGAGCCTGTATCTGGTCTTAGTGAGCAAATGGAAAAGAAAATAAAGAAAAAAAAATCCCAGAAGACCCCAAACTTAACGAATGTTAATAAAAATACTGAGAACTTGTGAAAGGAGTGGAATCACTTGCGTCAGTCAATTAATCTTGAATCACAATTGTCTGAATTGTTCCTGGTATTCTCTGTTTTCTTTTAGATTTGATGTGAAAACAGGTTGAGGAATAAGTTGTATTATTTTGAACAATGCACACGAATGATTGAGGCTACATGATTTTTTATACTAGATGTTTGTTTCTTCTTGAAAGGGATCTATCAGTTTCTTTACCAAACCCATTCTGGTACAACTGGAGTAAGTGTACAGACTGCTGGATGTGTAGCCTTTGCATCTTGCCTAATACTGAAGAAATAAACTGCATTTGAAGCGTTTGCTTCTCTCGGCATTAGTCATGAGACATTTCTCTAGCAGCTGTGTTTGGTGTAAGCAGTCACTGACAGCTTGCTTGTATCCTCCTTTTTTCCCCCCCTTTCTTTGTGTCAATATGAGTGTACCCATATAATGAGTTAGGCTGGAAGAGGACCAATACTAAAAATGAAATATTTTGTTTGTGAATTTTCCATCTAGCTGAATTCCTCAGTCCAGGTCACAGCTGATTCAAGAGTTGCGTTGAAGGGGCAGTTGGAAAGGAGGAGTGAGGGGCACAGGGACAATTCCCCCCGACAAAGCCAGAGAAAGGCATTTCATCAGAGTATCAGAGGGTACACTTTCATATGTGATGTAGTCTCAACAAAAAGTGGCTAAGGTCACCCCAAGTACTTGATTTAAATCAGTCTTATGTCACTACTTGACTGATTGGCCAAGTGGTCAGCTTTATCTGCTCATGAAGAATTGGAGAGCTGGCTGTTGAGGGAAGAAAACTGGGAAGGATGTCCCTCCTGCTGGGCAACTCAGTAGGATCAGCTGGAAGTCACCCATGGGTGAGATGCTGCAGTGCTTTGTGCTGTTCATCCTTTGGTCCCAGGTCTAGAGTCTCTGTGTCTGACCCCACAAGAAAACTTAAAGGTATATATTCAACTTCCTTTTTATTTTATTATTTATTTCTTTTTTGCCTATTTTAATGTGAGCTGAATTAGCAAACCATGAGGAGGCAGAAGTGAGAGGGGACAGAGAAACCTGTCCCTTCTGGTGGCACCCACAGCTGAACTGAACTCCACCCTCCTGTTAAGATCATTATAGTCATCAGTTAGATGACTTAAGAGAAATTAGTTGTGATGATGTGGCAAAGAATGCTGTAAGGGGTGGAGGTGGCAGACCGTTAGGCCCTGTGACTGTATAAAACAGCAGCAGCTTCCCTCAGGCTGTGTGTTCACATGTTGTGACACTGTTTAATCACAGCCATTTGTGTGGCTTGTTTTCCCAGCCTTGCACAATTCACTGCATCCTACTGGTAGAATCTATCTGTTCAGCCATGCATTGTAGGGAATCGATGCAGTTGAAAAATAAAGCAGGAATAAAGTTTTTTAGCCACTTTGACTTCCTAATCCCATTTAAATGCTGTTTTGGAACAGCAGAGTAGGAAGACTAGGAGGAGGGTGAACAAGAGAAGAGGGGAAGAAAAAATGGATATGGAAAATGCTTAAAGTGTTCTGGTTACAGGAATTCAATTTGGCTCTGTAAAATGTCAGATCTGTGTTCTGCTCCTGAGAGTCTGTGCGTTCAAATTTCCAAATGTTCTTAGAGGTTTGTAAACATCTCTCTGGCTGATGTTGTTAGACCAGTATCCATGCCAGTGTGTAATGTAGGATAAAAATGAGGGGGCTGGTTTGTTTTTAGAAAAGCTATTCTCTATATGTGGTCCTGTTCAGGTTTAAAAATCAGAGTTCTCTGCCTATACTTCCTAGACACAACCTAAATATTTTATATTTTAGGAGGATGCGTAATGTTTTTTTAAAGCTCAGGAAACTTAATGAGCTGTACAGCTATTAAAGGTGGCTTATCTTCTCTGTCAGCTTTTTTTTGTTCAGCAGTTCCCATACAGCTTTCTTCTTTCTCAACCTTTTGGCTCAGAAAGGAATTATTTTTAAGATGCATTTTATTGCAAGCTCACTAAAAGCAGGTAGTGGTGGTTTACTAATTACTGCTGCTGCTGTTTATATGTGTATTTTAAAATTGTTTAACATAAAAACTTGTGATGAGCAGACGTTCATGTGTTATTGCATCTATAAAGAGATGCCAGCAGTGTTGTGACGCACCACATTTCATTACTGTTTGTCTCACTGCTTAAGGGGGGTGATAGTTGAAATGCAGTTCCTAAAAATTGAATGGTGTGGGTCTGATTCCCAAAATGAGATTTTTTGCGCTGTGAACATGTGCACAGGGCTGCACACAGCTTGTTCTGTGCAGTTAATGGATCGCCAGAAACGCTCCTGTAAGTTACAGGGCTGTGTTTGCTGAGTGCTCTGCGAGTTGAACTGTTTTCCAATGGCTTTCTGCAATTTGCACACTCACTTACAGTAACGAATCATGCAAATTAAGCAACAAATTGAATAGGCAGCACTGGATTTACTGTTATCCCAAGTTAACGATGGACTGGGAGTGCTACTGCTAAATTTCACTTAATACTCAGCGGAGAAAAAAATCTGACCCTATTACTCTGGGAGCAATTAGTTCTCTTTTAATGTAGTTGTGTAAGAAATTTTTGTCTCCGAGGTACCTATGATTCCCTTCAGTGGTTTCTTAAATATGAAATTGAATATTTGCCTTTCATCCTGAAGCTATTTTCAGGGTTTTTTTTTCCTCTTATTTGAACGGTGTGCCATGTTCTTGCATGTGTTGTCTCCAAAAGGTGCTATTCAACTGTGCTCTGTCCTCCCTGCTTTTATAGTTCTATATACTGGCATTACTTAAATAATGGCAGTCAGACTGTCCCTTGAAGAAGCCAGATACAAAACTGTGGTTTTCAGCTTCCACTGGTAGCTGTGAAGTCTGCTTTGGCATAACAGCATGGTCCTGGACAGACTGAGATGCTAATATTAGACTTGTTCACAGTCGATAAAGTAGCTTTTAGGCTTCTTCTCTTGCAGAAAAATAGTAACAAGGCATGTGAAAGATGTTAGTTATTAGTTACTGATTATATATAGTTATTAGTTACTGATTATATTGTTCTTTGTCCCCCTCCCCAGTGAAGCTGATGATTGCAAAGCATAATTATAGCAGTATACATTTGGCAGAACAGTTGGAAGTGTCACAGTGCAAAAATAAAATGTGTTCATTTTCTGAGTAATCTGAAAAAATCTGAATGTTTCTGGCATTTTGAAATGTTGTTATCTCTAATTAAGGTATTATTGCACTTCGCATTGTAACAGATCTGTAAACAATGCTGTGTATTTGCTTATATTCTCAAAATCTTTAATTAAGTGTGTGCATATTTTACCGACCGTTGCTTGGAAGTTACCTTGGGGATGTGTGACCTGGTGGTTTGCTAGGAGCTAACAGATGAGGTAGGAAAGCAATGGGAGGTGGCTGCAGCGCGAGGACAGTTCTGCTACATCTGAATCTTCTGTGAACACACAGGCTTGGCAAACATAATGCAGTGAGTGTTCTCTAAACACAGTGCTTTGTAAAATATATTGTGTGTGTTGGTTGGCACCTCTGCTTTCAGTGTGTTTCTGAGCTTTAGGAATCAAAGGTATCGTTGGACCTTGGGAGGCGGAAGAGGTGTTTCCTCCTATTTTGTTTGGTGACATGAGTATTAGTGATTAAACAACTACAGCACGGCACTGGAAATGTAGCTGCAAAATTGTGAGATTGATTTTTCTGGTTCGATAGCTTGAAACAGAGAAAAAATTATTTGCAGACACCAGGTACATAGAGAAAATACCGATGGTGCATGTCCAATGGGTCTGTGAAGACCCTGCATTACCCCCGATGTGATGTGATGTGATGTGGTTTTCTAGTTCAGATTTCGGAAGAAAAAAGACATCCTTGCACATCCGAAGCTTCTCAGCAATCCTTATGAGCCTTTTTCTTTTTTCTGAAGCATTGGTATACAGCTTAACAGCTTTCTGCACAGGTTGCCTCTTCCTTTAAGTGCCCAGAAGAAAGGTTGGAATGTGTTATAGTGGTTTTAACAGCGTGGCTTTATTACCTAAGGAAAGAGGAAGAGTTGAATGGGGCTCCTAAATTGAAAAAGAAATTGCATATTAATGGCATGTGTTTCTGAAACTTCAGATAAAATCTCTCATCTTTTGCTCTTATGAAGGACAGCCTTTATTCAGGGAAGTCTGATTACTGGCAAGTAACTGAACATTGTGCTCTTTAAAGGGCAGAAAAGTGCATGATAAAGGAGTAGTTTCTTTTCAAGGATGCAGACGAGGTTTTCTGTCCCTATCAGAAAATATGTGTTCCTAAAGCACCTCTTTCTGTTTGTGCTGCTGTACAGTATGAGATCTAGTAGTATGCATCTTTCCTTCATAGTTGATGTGGTGCATTGATGACTCCAGGTATGAACAGAACCTGGTTTTTGTTCCATATTTATGAACAAGTCTTGAAATACAGAGTGACCAAAAGCTTTAAAGCTTCGTTCTGATTCCAGATTTTTCTTGTGCTTGTAGCAGAGAGCCTAACTTCTTACCACGTGAAAGTAGCAGGTTGCCAAATGGCACACAGTACACCATGACCACTGCTGACGGACATGACCACATGCCCATCTGGTGTACCTGAGCTGTGACTTTGCTCACTGCAGTTGTGAAATTGGGCAGTTTTCTGCGTATGAATGACAGCAGTGGCCTGCCTGGCCAGGGTTCTGCCTGTATGGAAAGGAATTTTGCTGAAGCTGGTGTGTAGTGTGTATCTTAATCTGTAAAGAAAAGGAAAGAGGAATGAATGTTCCAAGGTGTTGAGTACTCTTCAGCACTTTCTTACATAAGTGGATACTGCAGGTGTTGTTTTCTTTGGAAAGCTAGCTATAAATCTTCTTAACCAATATCCAGATTTGAAGATGTTCATGGTTGACTTGCTGCAGGTATTGGAGAACAAAGGGAAGTAATACAACTGCAGACAGTTGTACATCACACAGCACTTTATATGCTTTTCTTTATGCGTTCTGCTCAGAGTGCCAGGCCATACTGAACAGCCCGCTTAAAAGGAGAATGATGGGACGCTTCGCTGCTTCTTGTCTCTTCACAGACTTCAGAAGAAAGCTTACTGAAGGATTAGGGCAGCAGAGGGAGCTAAAAGATTCCTAATATTTTATTGTTTGTTGTTTCCCAAGTGAAAGCTGCTCTGTCATGAAGTACCAATTAACCTTCACCAAAAATGAGCTTTTCGAGCCCAAAGTGCCTTTAGCAAATAAATAAGGACTTTGAACTGGAGAAAATTCCCTATTTCCTTAGCAATCTGGTAGAAATTAAATGAGGAATCAGGTGGTAACAGCTAGCAAAACCTTTCTGCGGGAATAGCCATCAAAGCTTTCAGCTGTAACTAATGAAAGTGTGTAAGCAAGCAGAGATGTCTATGAATAACACAAGCAGAATATTCTATGAATAACCCAAGTTACTTTCAGATTTTAGTGTCTTGAAGGAAAAATGTGTATGTTCTTGTTCATCACCAGAGGGTGTTCAGAACAATTGATCTGTTTTTATGTGTTCTGCATGCAAGAACTTTGAAAATACTTCTGTGGGCTTGAAATAGAGAGGTAACATGTTTAACCTTTGTATGAGTGTTGTCTTCAAGGAGCAGGAGGGAGTTCTATGGACTAAGAAATCAATGAACTGAAAAAGATGCTACCATGAATAGCCGTATAAGAAGCTTGTCTGTGACTGTTTGTATACCTGTGTATTTGGGATATGTTCACCCCAGTGCAAACCCATCCCTTCTGTTGGAACAGCTAGAATTGAACTACTTATGGACAAGCTCAGGTTGCCTTTTTATTCTTCATACTCAGTATTTATTTGAGAAGGTTGTTGGTGTTCTTTTGGATTGCTGCTGCAACTTGCCTTTGTAATTCAGTCTTCATTATGTGCTACCCAAACAGCTTTTGAATTTGCATGCACTTAAGCTTTAGCAATGCTACAAAGGTGTTACTGGTAACAGTGCAAACTGTATGGAAAGAAATTAACTTAAAAGCCCATTCTGCCCTAAATGATGCTGAACAGTAGCTGCTAATGAATCTTGCATTAATTGTTTCTTGTTGTTGAACAGCATGAATCTAGCATTATTTTAACAAGAAAACATGGGTGGAAGGTATGGGGAGAGGGGAATTCTAGAGGAAATTTTTAAATTTTACTAAAAATAATGTCACTGATCTTAAATTTTGATTTTTTTTTTTTTTTTTTTTTTTAAAGAAAAGCTGTGTTTTTGCTGTGCCCAGCATTACATATTCCACCATACATAGAGTTATGTTGTTATTCCATACATAGAGTTATATTTTCATTGGTGTATGGAAATAAAAATATTACCTGTTAAAGCAAAGTTCAGTTATGATGTAGACAGAGCACTTCTTACCAGCAGTGATCAGTCATAGAATCACAGAATGGTTTGGGTTGGAAGGGACCTTTAAGATCATCTAGTGCCAACCCCCTGCTATAGGCAGGGACACCTCCCACTAGACCAGCTCACAGCCCCATCCAGCCTGGCCTTGAATGCTTCCAGGATGGAGGTATCCACAACCTCTCTGGGCAACATGTTCCAGTTTCTCACCACCCTCACAGTAAAGAACTTCTTCCTCATATCTAGTCTAAACCTACCTTCTTCCAGCTTAAAACCATCTCACCTCATCCTGTTGCTCCATGCCCTTATAAAAAGTCCCTCCCCAGCTTTCCTTTGTGCCCCCTTCAGTCAAAATAGTGTTACTTAAACATTTAAGTATGTTTGAACACTTAAATAACAAGACTGATATTGTTTAAGTATGGTAAAAACTCAGCACAGCTTGAAACTCACAACTCACAGGGCTGTAATTGTTACATTTTTAATATCATACGTGTTTGAATTAGAACCTACTATTTAGCCACACCTAGTTGTCTAAATCTAAATAATCCTCAGAGAATTAAAAAAGACCTTTAGGACTAGATATTTAGCTTGTATGCAGTGCACATGAGTGCCTGGTAGAACTTTCCAAAGCTTCAGAAGTTGAAGTGCTTGATGGTAACACATACTTACTGCTGCCCGGGGTCAGGGAAGATGCTTTAGAAGCCTTAGGTTTATACACAGCTTTACACCCTCGTTTGGAAAATTGAATGAGAGAGAGCTGTACAAAGATTAAATGTCTGGTAAACATGCTGAAAAATTTAAATAGTCATCTAATTAAAGCAGACGTGTTCAGCTCTCACAGAGGCAATTCCCATCCTTAGGGAAGCACAGTGTGAGATGCAAAGAGGGATTTTATTTTTTTTCCTCCCATAGTGCAGTCAGAGTGGGAGCACGATTGCACGACTGGAGATGAGAAATAAGAAGTGGTGACAGACTTCTGGTTCTGAGGCATCTGTGGCTGCTTCCTTGGGAGGCAGCCTTCCTTGGGCACGGCTTGTCCAAAGAGTGGTTGGAGATTCATCATCCTTGAGGTCCCTTCCAACCCTGGCCATTCTGTGAAAGCTGGAGGCAGCCTCTGCCAGGGGAAGGGTCCTATAGGTATTTCTTCTCCTTAGAGAAGCCCTTGTGATATGATGGGCAGCTCATCTGGAGTCCAGACCCTCTGCTTAACTTGTAGGACACTTTTCTAGGTGCTGTGGTAGAAGTAACAGCGGGCTGCAGTGCTTTTGAAATTGGTTTAAAACTCAAGGCTTTGCCATCTGACCTGCCCTTGTGTTTGGAACAGCCAAAAGCGTACCCACTGGTACTGCTGGAGATCAGAGCAGCAGTTCTGTACCCTGCTTGGGCACGAAAATTAGATGGTTCCTTCCTCTGTCCTTACCTGTGAGAATTAAATATTAAGTTTGAATTTCTTACGGTGACTAAAAGTGTTTTTTTTTCCTCTTTCTGTCCAGGAGTAAGTTGCTCAAAATTATGTTTCCTTTTTCTTCCTAGCCCTTATTTTTCAGGTAGCATCCTATGCAATTTTTTAAACCTCCCATTCTGCCAATTAACAGAAGATGCACCCAAATAACCAATCAAAATTACTGAGCAGGTTGGAAGCACAGCAAACGGTGATGAGGAAAGACGTGACTCTTTTGGTTCTACTTGTATTGCTCAGGTTTCCTTGTGCACAGATGATGCTCAAATACAAATTGACTAAGACTTCTCTTAATGGATAATTAGGAAGAATGTGTTAATATACAATGCACGTTTCTTTTTGTCAAAGCATGCACATTTAAATAAATGATTTTATTAAATGCTAAAAGAACTTTTTTCCCAGGTAATTTAATTTCTATTTCTTGTCTCTTGCCATTCATTTTCTTTTGCTGGTTGGATGAGTGTTACTCATGCGTTTGCTAGGTATCAGCCACCACTGAGGCAGGTGTTACTCAGCTTCTACAACATCTGCCAGTCATTGCTTGTTGCTGTTGTTAGTTTATCTAACCTGCAGATGGTCATGTTTGTGCAGTGCTCCACAAAGTCCCATGCTCGTTCCCAGAGTGCTGCTCCACACTTGCATGGAGGCATCATCAATTTATCAAACTCACATAATTTAGTAACAGTTATCTCTTCTTGCAGTAAACAAAAGCAGCTGCGCTCTTGCTATCCTTATCTGCATGAATGCATAGATTGTGAAAGGCTTTTCTGACAAGACAAAAGTTCAGAATTTCCAACTGGAATTTAGGGCATGCAAGTCAGAATGACTAGACTGATGTTTAGAAACAATATAATAATGCAGAGAATGAATTAGTTGCCATAGTAACTGCTTTGTTTTAATAATTTGGTGAAGCAATGAATAGAAGGAGCTCCAAAAGAAATAGTAGGAATTTTAATTACATGTTGTGCAATGTGAGTGGCTTTGTTCATTAATATTGAAATTTGATTTTACAACAAATTGAAGAATGGGTGTGTAAGTTTTACTCTGAGAGGGCGGTAAGGATGATTTACAGGTTTCTTTTACTTTTTCTTCCCCCTGGGAGAAATACGGTCACATTTTACATTTGATTATAGCAATGTAGATTATTGATTCCTTACCAATAAAACATGCTCGATGCGTTGTGCTGGAAGCGTGACTTACATCTGCGTGCTCTGATTTGCTGCCTGGCAGTCCTGGCAGCCTAGCAACGTGCTGCATCCACATCTGCAAAGGGATGCAGTCACCCAAACTTGGGAGGAAGGAGAACGTGGGAGTCTTGATACTCCAACACTCATCTAAAACCACAAGCACCTGAGAGTCTTCCGCACTTCGTGGATGAAATTTAAATTCCCTCCATGCTTTTAGATCCTGATTTTTCTGCCGCCTTGCAAGTTTGAAGAGCTTATTGTTCATCTTGTAGTTAAGACAAGGCAGGATCCTACAACAGAGTTAAGCAGACACATGCACATCAGGTAGGCTTTCTGTGGTCACACACAGTACATATCAGCTGGAGACAGTTCTGCAGACAGATAGCAGGAATGATACTGCTTTATTCAAGGAATATTCTGAGAAGAGAAGGGCCTGGGAGATATCAGAGCGGCCTTTCACTATCTAAATGAGGGGACAGACACTTCAGCAGGATCTGTTGTGATAGGATGAGGGGAAAAGGTTTCAAACTAAAAGAGGGGAGCTGGATATAAGGGGAAGGTTGTTTTTTTGGTTTTTTTTGTTTTTTTTTTTATGACCAAGGGTAGTGAGTCACTGGAACAGGTCCTGGGGATCTTCAAGGTCAGGTTGGAGGGGCACAGAGCACCTGGTGGAGCTGTGGGTGTCCCTCTTCATTGCACCCTTGATGGTCGCTGAAAGTCCCTCCCAGCTCAAACAGTTCTGTGGTTCAGTTAAATTCGTGTGCAAACTCAAGACGTTCAGGAACAGGGCCTGGGCCTGAGGCGCCTTTGTGCTGGTGAGTCAGTGCCTGTGTGAGACCAGTGGTGTCAGTGGCAGGATTGCTGCTGGGGTCCTACTGCTGCCCTTCACGGAACGGGGCCTTTAATTTGATTCTTTCTTCTCATCTGGCAGCATTTTCTTTTCCTTAGTGAAATTTGCAGGAGCTTAATTCTGCTTGAGACTAGAGGCAACTTTCAGGTGAAATTCTTGAGCCAGTGTTTAATTAAAGAGGGCCTTGCAAGTGGATGGGCAGACACAATACCATAAGCTTGCTTTCCTTTGAATATCTGCCTGAAAACTAGTCAGAAATTGCTGTAAAGATAAGAAGTGACACTTGGTCATTTCTTGGCCAAGAAAGAACCTTCCATCACTGGCCTCAAAGTCATGTTCCCTCCCTAGGCCAGAGTCTCAAAATTGCTTCTGGAAATTGCAGTGTGTTTAACAGTGGCTTTTCAGTACATATGTGCTCAGGAATTGGGAGGCTTTGGGTTCTAGATAGTCATTGATCTGAAGGTGATTTTTTTTTTTTTTTTTTTTTGCATCATCCTTTCTTTGAGGTTTACTGCAATTCCTTTTCCAGAGACTGCAAGATCGATTAATTGTGCCAGAAAAAGAAAGGGAAAACTGAGTTTGGTACTGAGGACTCTGAGTCAGGATGGGGAATTCAAGTTTCTCCTACCTGTTTCTAGTGTTTTCATATGCAAAATTTTGCAGAAACTTATTTATTTTGTACGGGGTGAGACTCTGAGGACTGGGCTACTCCTGTCCCTGTCTTCTCTGCTTCACTCTCATTGGCCACAATTCAGAGTTTGCAAAACCAGCTCATCATAAGCCCACGTGTTTTCTTCATATTTCCCTTTTTCATAGTTGAATCTTAAAAAAAAAAAAAAAAAAATAATAATAATAAATTGCAGTGTTTTTGAAATAGGTACTAACTTGTTTTGAATTCTTCTTAAGTCTTAATCCTTAACTGAAATTCTGAAATGCTTTTTAGTGAGACCATAGAATTTATAAAATCTTTTCCTCTTTAATTTTGTAGTGTCAGTTTGACACTTTTCCTGTTTTTCTGGTTTCATTTTCTAATGAGGAAATAAAATCATCCCTATGTCATTCCTTGCTTTCTAGTTTTTCTAAAAGCGTTCACAGAATCACAGAATTGTAGGGGTCGGAAGGGAACTCTAGAGATCATGGAGACCAACCCCCTGCCAAAGCAGGTTCCCTACACCAGGTCGCACAGGTAGGCGTCCAGGCGGGTCTTGAACATCTCCAGATATTCCAGATATTTTTAATGCACCCCAGGATGCCATTGGCCTTTTTGGCCACAAGGGCACACTGCTGGCTCACGGCCACCAGGACGCCCAGGTCCCTCTCTGCAGAGCTCCTCTCCAGCAGCTCATCCCCCAGCCTGTATTGGTGCATGCAATTATTCCTCCCTAGGTGTAAGACTCCACACTTGCTTTTGTTGAACCTCATCTGGTTTCTTACTCTGGGATATGTTCATTTTTTTGGACTTGATGACTTCCAATCTGAGCAATTCTATCATTCTGTGCAAGTGGATTTGCACTGGAAATCAATTAACATTAAATGTTAATTTTTAATTTAATGTTTATCTCCCAATGTTATTTCCTCCAATTTTTCTTGTATTTCTCTGTTATGAATGGGAACACCTGCAGATATACTCCTAAAAATATGATTCTCTGCATAGCTAAAAAAATACTTAACTGTTTACAGCATTCTCAATTATAGTTCTTTTAGGTGAAGACTTGAATCGTTTTGCAGAGTGTAATATTAACCTGATCTAGCTGAGGAAATGTTAAGCAGTATTCTGAAAAAGAATAAAATAAAACAGCTCTACTGACATTGACTTATGTTTCCAAAATCTAGCAAGTCTGGAGGCTTGTATGTCAGATATGGTAGATTGCTCTATCTCTTGTTCTGTCTGTAAATGATTAACTCGAGGAAACCCATGTTACAGGCATATGCTTTCTAACAGCAGATTTCAGTCTCCTCCTGATTTCCACATGGAAGCTCTCCCGCCCCCAAGTTGTGTATTACTCCTTTTACATATGGGGTTTCCATGTCAGCTGCACTACTTGTGCCAAAAGTTTGTCAAATACAAACTTTGGTCTTCCCAGATTCGTGAATCCCTTCAGAAGTGTGATTGACTTGTGCCTTTTTGGCTTGATGTAATCACTTGATTGAAAAATCAAGTGATGAAGGTTTTGTTGTTCTGTTCCAGATAAAAGCTTCACATTGAAGGGAGTTTTAAAAGCTCTCTTGTAAGTTATTGGTAGGCAAGCGTGTACTTTTGTCTTCGTGCATGATACCTGCACAATATTTTTCATAGAATTTTTTTCATAGAATGGTTTGGGTTAGAAGGGACCTTTAAGATCATCTAGTGCAGGGACACCTCCCTCTGGACCAGGTTGCTCAAAGCCCCATCCAGCCTGGCCTTGAATGTTTCCAGAGTGAGGGCATCCACAGCCTCTCTGGGTAACCTGTTGCAGTGTCTCACCACCCCCACAACAAAGAATTTCTTCCTAATATTTAGTCTAAACTCTTCCAGTTTAAAACCATTTCGCCTTGTCCTGTCACTACCTGCCACTATAAAAAGTCCCTCCCCAGCTTTTCTGTAGGCCCCCTTCAGGTACTGGAAGGCCGCTTTAAGGTTTCTCCTGGAGCCTTCTGTTCTCCGGGCTGAAAAGCCTCAACTCTCTCAGCCTGTCCGCATAGGGGGAGGTGCTCCAGCCCTCTGATCATATTCATTGCCTGCCCTCCTCTAGACCTGCTCCAACATCTCGACGTCCTTCTTGTGTTGGGAGTCCCAGAACTGGATACAGTACTCCAGGTGTGGTATCCTGATAACAGACTAGAGGGGCAGAATCACCTCCCTCAGCCTGCTGGTCATGCTTCTCTTGATGCAAGCCAGGATACAGTTGGCCTTTTGGGCTACAAGCACACATTGTTGGCTCATGTTGAGTCTTTCATCAAGTGACATTCTAAAATCCTTTTCCTCGGAGCTTCTCTCAAGCCATTTTCTGCCCAGCCTGCATCTGTGCTTGGGATTGCCGTCACCTAGGTGTAGGATCTTGTACTTGGCCTTATTGAACTTGGTGAGATTGGTATGTGCCTGCCTCTCAGGCCCATCCAGATCCTTTTGGATAAAATCCCCTCCCTCTAGCTTGTCAATTGCCCAATCAGCTTGGTGTCATCTGCAAAACGGTTGAGGGTGCACTTGATCCCACTGTGTTGCCTGCAAAGATGTTAACACCAGTCTCAGCAGCAATCCCCGAGGAGTGCCACTACTCACCACTCTCCACTTGGACACTGAACCATTGACCACGACTCAATGACCATCCACCAATTCTTTATCCAGTGAGTGAGCTATCCATCAAAGCCATTTTTCCCTGATTTGGCGACCAGGATGTCATGCAGGATAGTGTCAAACTCTTTGCACAAGTTCACGTGGATGATGTCAGTTGCTCTCCCTTTATCCAGTGATGCTCTAACTCCACCATAAAAGGCCACGAAGTTTGCCAGGCATGACTTGCCCTTGGTGAAGCCAGATTGGTTACCAATATGGATCACTGGAAAATGTAACCAAATATTGTGGATCACAAAAATGAGCTATTCTAAAGGCTTATTTAAACATACAGGTATGCTATTCCTGCTACCTGTCTCCTTTTATTCTTTTCCTATGAATTCTGATTTGCTACATAAGTTTGCTTCTTCTAGGCTTTCTGTCTCTTGGTGTAGTTTTTAGGTCTGGATGTGGTTTGTACCTTTTCCCCTCTCATCTTTCTTCATGCCTCAGTATGGTAGAGTTTGTTTTGTCCAGTTCAGGAAATTCATCTTCTGGTTTCTGTAGTTCGGTGGGTCCAAACTTCTTCCAGAAAGCAGAGAAATGAAAGGTTTATCATCACTGCTTTGCAGGAGCACATAGCTGCATTTTCTGCCGAACAACTTGTCTAATTCACTGGAATTTAGTGTTAAAATGGAATTACACTCGCATTCCGTTTACTAGAAGGTTGATTTATTTGTAGCAATAAATTTTAAAGGCTGACAGATGGTTCCCTTTCTTTCTGCAGCCTTAGAAAGTTTTTTTGTGCCTTTTAGAAGATTTTAAATGCAGTTGATATGTGGGACAGATCCTGACTTAGTTTTCCAGTTTTACATAGCTGTAAATGTTTTATAAACCTAAAGTTGAAAAAACTGCCAAAACTTCAGACTCTAACCAAATTATTTAAAAGTCGGAACTTAGGTAGAGGTAATTCCATGCAAATACTCCTTAACCTTTAAAGTGAGAGCATGCATGAGGTGGGGGCAAGCTAAAGTTATAAGTGAAAGTTCAATTATTGTCATATCCTTTACATTAATAATATAATCTACATAGGGTGGCTGCAACATCTGATTATTTGCCTACTCCACAGCTGGACTACATTGTTGTCCCTATTGGCATGTACATGTATTTTTTTATATTTTATATTCATGACAGATGTTGCTTTTTATCAATTAAATTGTAATTACATCTTCTGGTAGCACAAAAATTGTGGGATAAGATGATAACAGTTATTTGATATAAGAGTGAAAGCCTGAAGAAGAGAGAAAGAGAAATGCTCACCTACAGATGACCATTCAGGTAACAAGAGCAGTACCAACATGGTGGTCAACGTTTTTGATGCCTGAAGCCAGAATTTGGAACACGTGCTTTCCAGCTCAGGTAGGCTGTTCACCTGGACCTGTTCCATCAACTTCCAGTCTAACAAGATGCTAATTCTGTTTTTAAATATATTGCCCATAAAAGGTAAAGTATTAAGGGCTTTTTTTTAAACATTCAGCTCAAAAGACAGACACCGATCTAGTTTTATTTTACTTCCTGAAAGGCTGGTTTTAGTTGTTCTCTACAGAAGATAGCATTAAGCCACAGCTTTCTCATTCTAAATTCATATAAGAATCAGGTTGATCACACGATATTATCAGCGGAACTGCTGCAAAGACCAAAAAGATACAGACCTGAGGTTTCAACAGTTAGTCAAGCTATCTTAAGATGGAAATGCCATTTGAAGTTGTTCCATTAATGCTTAAGATTAGCACATTAAATGGCAGAAAATTCAGAACTGGTAGTGCATAATGTGTTTGAGAGTTAGAGTTTTTGAAGAGTTGTCTGTACCTACACCATAGTTTTCACAAAGTATCTTAAGTTCACATGTACTTAAGTACACGTGAAAGCATGTGGTTGAGTCACACAGTTGGGAAGCTTCTAATTTCCTTTCAGACATTTTTGCTGCATATTTTATCTTCTTTTAGGTCTCCTTTACACACACACAAACACACATATATATATACACACATATACATATATAAGGTTTCGAAGTAAGAAGGAAATGAATAGGTTCAAGTCATGTTTGTTACATGTAGCAATGTCCATATTTAAATTAAATGACATATTGCTGGCAACGTGTTGATTATTGATCTTGAAGCTGGAGCCTAAAATGAAACTCTGCCTATCTGTGTTCCATCCTCATCAGTTTGCTATGTGGGAAATAAGAGGTGAATGAAAAAAAAAGCAGTGTGATTTGAAGATGAAAACTAACACCAGAATTAAGTTAGGTACCAAGGATGTCTCTTGGTTTATTGATTTTATGTGAACACTGCCTGTTTTGGGCATCTCAGCCACTGGGCATCCTGCACAGACCAGGTGGTGGAGGGCTGTGGTCGTTGAAAATAAGCACTTGGAGGAGCATTTGGGACTTGGTTGGGGTTTCTGCTTCTCCCCATTGGATCCAACTGGCAAGCTGGAGTTGAGAGCTGTTGCTTGTGATTGAAAAAGTCCTGATGAGCCGTGCTTGGGAAAGACCTGACTCAGCATCGCACTGCGCTATTGATAGTCAGCACACCAAGTCCCTTTCTGGGAATAAGCAAGAAGATTTTGACCTACTTTAATGAAAGAGTAGCAATTACAATCCCCTCCTCAGCCCTGCAGTGCTCCAGCTTCTTTCAAATGTGTCTGGCACCCCTAGCCTACCTTTGCAAATCTGGATCCATTCCTCGCGTTACCCGGTAGGATGCCTGTGTGTGAGTATAGTGAGCCCTTCTGCACACCAGGGCAGTTCTGCTTGCTGCAGGGTGGCAGAGGTTGCCAAAGTTCCATGAGCTCTGAAGAAGTGAGTGGGTGCCACTGTTGAAGAGTAATTCACTGGGTTTGTTGATTTGATTCACATCCTTCTTGATTTGTAAACTGGAGGCAGGGAGAAGTCTGCTGACAAATTGCTCGTCTTGCCCTTTTCCCGTATTTTTTTCTCACTGTTCACCTCAATCCAGCATCAGGAAAAGATGCTGCTAAGTAAGATGGACCATTGATCTGAAACCATCAGAAGCCTTTTGTGCTGCCGTGGTTGCAGAAGGTTCTCCTTTCCATGTACAAGCTTGGTACAACTCCATAGGGTCTCTCTCCCATTCTTTAGGCTTCCTTCTGTGGCACTGTTAAAGCCCAAAAGTGAGGGAATGGTGCCCCTCATTGGTACCATTTCACCAACCCAGCATGTGACTGGGACCTCCAGTATGTGCTGCTGTGCACTTCAACACCTTTCCAGTAGGCTTTTTGTGCAGCAAATAACACTGCTTTTAATAACTTCAAATATGTTTTATAAGTCTTATAGGAAATACTAATTTTAGAGAGTACTTTTAATTTTTCTTTTCACTAACTCAGAATTGCTGAAGAGTTCAAAGAAAATAAAGAATGGTGCATGTAAGGAATCTGTGATCAGATCTCCTGAAGCAGTGTGGAATGTGCTTATAGATCTGGGAAATCAGAATAAGGCTTACCCAGCTGTGCCTGGAGTCCTCATGGAAGCAGTTTACCACTGTTTTTGTTTCCCTGGCTGTGAAATGACAGTAATACTTTTACTGTCTGAGGTTTGACTTGTTATTGCTTTTACAGCAAGGTGGAAAGTCAGTTTAAAAAAACCCAACAACACAGAATTATTACAGAATAATAGTACTTAATGATTTGCCTATCCAAGTAGCTGTATCTATTAAAAAATAATTGAAACATGTTTACAGAGGAAATTTGAAAGAAAATAATAATGTTATCAAGCTAAAAAGCTATAAAGTATAATTATTATATACTTCCTTTGTGATTCAGCAGTCGAGCTGTTTTTGTGCATGTAAATGATTTTTACTTAATGGATTATTGCAGCACATCTGAGCAAGCAGCACAGGACTCCAGGAAGGGCACACCTTGAGGACACTGCAGCAGCAATATTTTGCTGTGTCACTAGATTTTATCATGCGTAAAGGACAGATTCTTTTATACTTAGGAGTTTTCAAATGGAAATCTGTGACATTTCCGACTACGTTTCTATTAGCTGCAGTAATTAAAAAAAAAACCAAACTGAAACGAAGTGATTTTGTTTGTAAAAGTGATTGTACTTAGATATTATATCATCAGGCGTCTAAGCACAGCAATAAAATGATGGCAGCTGTGACTGCTACTTCTAACGTCAATTTTATCAGTGATGTTTTTATTTCTTTTTTTGAAGCAAGTGTAATAAAATTATGAGTGGATTATAGTTGACTGTTAGAATGCTGTATGTCTGTCAAGTGCTATTACTAAACAAACAGTAAAAGAATCTGTTAATTTTATTGCTTTAGTGGTACAAGAACCACTCTACCTGAGTTCTCCAAGATTTCTAAGCTCGAGAGTTGGTACATAGAATTAATGAATCGGTTTTGGACTGCTTCCAATACTTCATGTAAGCGATCTTTCTAAACAGCCATAGATTTGGATAATAGATAAAGGAGATGTGGTTTCATTAGGCTGAGATATACCCGTGAGATGGAAAGAAATGTGGTTACCAGTAAATTGCAATGAACTGAGGATCATACCCTGAAATAAGAACTGTGACAAAAATAATGACTCACCAGCATCTACAGAAATTGTTGAACAGTTTATCAGTCTCAGTGGGTAGTCTTGATTCCACCCCTTTGTCTGTGCTAAGCACTCTTTATATCCCTAAACATGCAAAATCTGCCTGAACCATCCCTCATACAGCATTGTGTTCGGGGTTTTTGGAAGAATGTCATCTTTTTACTGCACTGATAAAGCAGAGGGAAGAATGGGGAGATACCTGGTAAACTCAGTCATGCCTGGCTGAGCCTTTTATACCAGTCCAAGAAGTAAAAGAGCTACATGTAGATGTGGGGATGCTCTGAATGAAGCTGGTATGACTCTTTTCTTGGCTTTCCCCCTAACATCTACAGGATATGAGAAAACTTAGTTAAACTTGAGTCAAAGAAACCAAAACAAACATGCTTACATAAAAAACTTCATCTCCAGCTAAAAGGGTAGCTTGCTGTTTTATTGCAGTGCAGCACGTCTTACACTGTTGAAATATATTAATGCTAATACAAAATTGCCTTTTTTTTTTCTTCTTCTTAACCTGATGCTGTTTAATGTCTCTTACCAAACCTGCATTACCATTTTGCCGCTGTGGACAACAGCTGATAAACGCTGCTGGCAGTTCAGGTGAGGGCATAAGTTTAGCAGCTGAGGGGGATCTGAGTAACTTGCCATTCTTTGATCCACTAGGAGAAGGTTTGACAAATTCTGTGGAGACTGCTTGTTTGCTGTAGGAACTCTTTGCAATATTGTACCTGAATTTCACTGTGATGTGGCAAGCCAAAGGTTAGCTGGCTTCCCAATCAGCGGGGAAGGAAAAGCAATCTAAAAAGTGATTAAGATTTTAATTCAGATGGTATGATTTGGACACTTCTATCCTCTCCAATCCCACATAAGTGGAAATTCTACTTTGATCAGAGTGCCTAATTTAGATTCTGTAAGTGGCAAGAAGGATCTGAGCCTAACAGTGGCTTTGTGCAACTCAGGGTTGAATCTGAATTTATTATGGGAGAGCAGTTAATTGTGGAAGTTAGCCTACTGGCTCATGAGAGTTAACTCAGATTTCTGCATTGGCATGCATAAAGGAGCCCAAACGTATCTTGGGCTCACGGCTGTGCTGAGTTTTTAATGTTGTAGACATCACTTTCTGGAGCTCTGAAAGTAGCACTCCCTAAAAGCAGTACAGTTTTCAAAGAGGGAGGAAGGAAAGAATACGTTGCATTTATGCCTAAACTGAGGTTTTGCAGTCATGTTGTATTTGCATCTGCATTGCATACACCTGCTTGAGATTTGGCATTACCTTAGCAGTAAGAGGTTGAGCTGCCTTATATTTTTTTTTTTCCGATTTATATTTAATCGAATCTCCTTAAATTGCAGTCTGCAATTATTCTGTATTGTGTTTGGAGCTGTCTGCTTTGTGGTTGACAGCTGTGTGTTTCAGTCATGGTTTTTAAACTTTTTCAGTTTCACAAGTGCTACCTTAAATACCAAACTGTTTCCAATTCTGAGATATCTCCTTTCCCCACATAGTCAACTTGCAACTGGTTTTGGGCATTCTGCCTACCTCATTCACTTCAAAATAAGCCGTGTAGGTTTTTGTTTTCCTCTAATTCTGATATTTTGCTGGCCTTCTTCCTCCTTTTCTCAGAATCAATTTGCATTGTCCCAGCTAAGTTTACCAACATCCTGATTCCTTATGCTACTTCACAAACTGAACTATCATCAAACTACTTGCTTGACAGATGAAATGAAGAACTACTCTTTGGTATTGAATGAGGAAGTTGGTACAGTCAAAGCATTATAAAGAGATGCCATGTGGAAAAAAACAACAACACAACAGCAAAACAACCAAAAATGAAACCGACCAACCAAACTAAGAACACCCCACAGACAACAAAAGAACCCTCAAACTCTCCATCTTTGTTGAGAAGCTAAAAAGGTGCAGTCTTTGTGCCCCATTGGAACTCTTGCACCACAAAGTGCAGAAAAGGCACTACAAATATGCTTCATTTTTTAGCTAGATGCCTCAACTATAAACTGGCACAAAATTAAAAAAAAAAAAAGAACAACAAACTTACACAAATAAAAGACTGCAGATATGAAGGTACACATGGACTAAGGTACAGAACCTGAGGCTTCAACCTCTGCTGAAGACTTTATCTCAGGGATCTGCCAGAACAGATTCGGAACTGCACGTAACCTGGTCAGTATCTCTTCTGTGCACTGTATTTGATACATTTTTCCTCCTTATTTGCATTTGAGTATATCACTGCCTGCTCTGAGTAAGCGCCTGGATTCTCCAAACTGTACTTTAGTCAATATCACTTGCAGTGGTAGTGCTGTGCAGAGTTTCCTTTTCTTGTCTAACCTCAGCCAGGAAATAGAACAGATGGGTTTCGCTGTGCCTTTTTGGCAAAGAGTAGCATGGAAATAGAAATAATAAACCTTATTATACTTGTGCTTCTCAACGTGATGCTTGTAATGTGCAAAAATGTAATTTAAAATAGTGCAAACTTACTGCCAGTTAACCTTTAATTAAAAAAAAGTAGAATTGAATGACCTTGAGAGGAAATAGCGTGAAATAATTCACGCTAAAAACTAGTGATAGCTTTTTTTTTTGGAGGTACAAATGCACTGTCACAGAGGCAGCATATCTCTGTGTACTGTCATGAAATGAAAGAAGATCCAATTTTGTGTTTTACTACAAAGAGCAAATTCACTGTTGTGTGAGCGATACAACAAACACATAATATGTAACAGACTATAGGAAGTAATACAGAGAAGTCATATAATTAGATGATAGAATTACACATCTATAATTCTGTTGTTTAAAACAAAGTCTGTCTTCACTAATTACCAATTAACATTTCAAATAATCTGAAATCTGCCAATCCACATAAATCTTAAGGGCCTGTTAGTGACTGAATGTATTCAAGACAACTATAACATTTTTCTGTGCTTCAGATGATGACTTTTGGCAAGGTGCTTGAGGTAACAGAGTTGATAAACGTGTAATATACCTTCAGCTGCAATGGAGGCTGTATAATATGAGAGGTGAGCACATTGGGTGCATGTCTTGTCATGTTAGAGATGCACAGGGAAGGTTCCAGTGATTGGTCTGGTACTAAAAGTGGAGGTTGGTGGCCTTGCATGTGGCAGGGCGTTGGAGATTCATGATCCTTGAGGTCCCTTCCAACCCTGGCCATTCTGTGATTCAGCTGCCCCTTATGGTTTTGGGAGATCGTAGGTAGGAGCTGTGTGTTCATCCAAAGCTACCAGCAAACTTGACTGTAATAATGATTCATTCAGCCTATCGTGCAGCTTAGTTCTTAGAGTAGTTGCTGTATGTTAGTTTATTAAATCACTTTAATTCTTTCAACTAAGATAAGTAAAAGCTTTAAAATACCCATAAACTTGAAGGTTAATGAGTGCTTGTCTCTTTGGATGAGACTACATTTCTGGAATGTCTGCAAAATGAAATACTCTGTAGGATAATACTGTACACTTCTATTCAGAATGGCACAGAATGTCTGCTTCCCTAATGACTTCATCACACCTCTAGAGATTTCTTCATATCTCTTTTCCAAGGAGACAGTAATCTCTGTGACATCCAGAATATGCAACAAAATACAAGGCCTTTCCTATTCTCCTCTTTTATAGAGCGGCTTGTGTGGATTCTGATGGTGATCCTGGGCATTCTTAATTCCTCTGTGGTTGATCCAACCTTCTCTGAATCCCCTGCAGGCACATCAGCCATGTCTGATCAGTTCCCTTAAAAACCAACACTCTCGCATTAGATGATTGGATCATTTTATACATTTTCTAATCAGAAGGAGAAACTCTTGAGAATAGTTTATTCTTGCTGTTCAATGGCTTTAATCATTTTGTTGATGCCAGTTGTATGCTTCTGCTGACATTTGTAAGGAAAATAGCCAATATACAGCAATAGTCATCCATATAATCCATGAACTGTATAGGTTTTCCTGTAAAATCTATTCAGTAGCAGGTTTTCATGTTCAAAGCCTTAAATTACAGAGTTTTCCTATGGATTGGTTGACCAGTAGCAAAGAAATACATTTGTTCCCATCCATAGTAAATCAGTAAAGCTTTGGAGAAGTTTAGGAAAACAATGAAAGAAATACTTCAACTTTTCTCACATTTTGTGGCTTTGTAATGGTTAATGTGAGTCTGTTTCTGCTTTTGCGCTTTAGGAAGGTGTTCTTTTAAATTTTAAGCTTATTTATCTTTTCTGATAGGCACTTTAATAATTTTCTTGATAGGCACTTCAGTCCCCTCAAAGGCGATCTTTATTATTACGGCTAGATCAAAATGAGTCATAGCAACTTGGTTTACATAATACTGTTGACACTATAAATATTTCTTAAATACTTGGTCTGTGTTCTTATTCTCCTTTGTGATACAATCCTTTTTTAAGAACTACACTGTAAAATGGCCTAAATTCAGTTGAAAAGAAATGAAGGAAAATCAAATGTCTGTTATACAAAAATATACATCAGCTTCTATTAGATGGTCCCAAACTCCCTTAATTACTGGGGAGAGATTAGCAGGAAGTATTTCAAATAGTTCTATAGTTGGTTTTTCAAAGCTTACAGGTTTTTACTCCATTCCTTGCACACCATAGCTCAGGTAGGAGCTCTGCTCTGGGCTCTGCCTGCTGCGAGTCCTTCAGCTACTTAGAATTTCCATGTCACTTCCATCAGTTGTTTCGGAAGTTGTCAGAAATACTTTTTCCTTCTATTTTTACATTAAAAATAATAATAATGAAACAAGCTTTAAGAAAATTGCCTTTTTTTTTGTTAAGATGTTCATTGCCTGCTGAAATACCTGCCAGTGGGTGTGCGAAGAGCCGTTTCTTCCTGGATTGAAATTACATATGTTTCTAATGCCCTTATTCTGGATTAAATTGTTAAATACGTTTTGAAGCAGATAAACGAGTTAGGTAGGTGCTACAATGGAATACAGAAATTACAGATAATTACTTGAACCTCAAGTGTTCTCATATGTTGCATCTCTTGCCACACACTGTATTGTTTTTGTTGTTGTTGTTTTCCCATCCCTTTTGGTTTACCTTATAAATACAGAAAATTCGACTTATCCTTGTGAAGTCCCATCTCTGAATATGCTCCAGTGAATCATATAACATAGCTCCCTGTTGTTTTTGCTTACTTATGCCATAAATTGAAGGTACTTTATTTCTCCTACCCCCCAGAAGCCCAATGGACCAAAGGGAAGTTTGGTCTTTTCCAGTAGTTGCTTTTAAACAACCAGTTCACCACTTTGGCAATGAGATTTCTTCTTCAGTGGGTGGAAATGCGTGGTGATGGTGGTTCAGGTTCAGAATATACTGTTTTCAGCAAATACAGTGACTGAGCAATTTTTAAAATGAGAATTGGATCAAAAATAGTCTGAAGAAAAAATGAGGGGGATAGCTTTGCTTCTGGCATTTTTTTAGTGCCTGCTTCTTGATTCTGATTTATCAGATGTCATATCATCAAATGGCATGTTCTTATTGTAACAGTATTTCAGATGTGAAATACTGTTTTGCCATGAGTAATGTTTTTATTCTCCCTTACCCATTGCACTTTATTAAAAATAATAATAATAAAAAAGATTTATGTCCAATCTTTCTAGGCATGGTTTAGAAATGATTTAAGCACAATACTATAATTGCAGAACAGCATTTCATAACAAAAATGATTTTTGTATTTCAATGCTGTCTTATAATCAGCATCTCTTTTCCTTATGGACGTTTGAAGTGTTCACAGTAGGACGCATGTTTAAACAGTGCTGGATTACAGAGAAGAGAGAAGAGAAGTTGCTAACAAGTTCCTGTGAACATTCTGTTGTAGGGCCTTACTACTGCATGGAAGTTTGGAAAGGCTTTTCTGTGCAAAATACAGTCATTTCAGTGAGGATTGAGTACAATTCTTGCATCACCATCCTCCTGCTTCTCATGTCTCAATCTTTTACCTCCACAGTTTTGTGCAGATCTTATTGTTAAATGTGATTTTTTTTTTTTCTTTTAAATGACTTCTGCGTTCTTCTTCTGACGTTTTTGACACTTACTATGATTAAAGGGCTGTTTAAGTGGCAGTTTTGGGCAGCTGATTATTTATGAACTCTCAAGATTTTATCTAAGTCGAGCAGTTCGAAAACTCTCATGGCACTCAAATCTGTATTCCGGTTTTGTTAGAGTGTAAAACCAAAAATAATGCATCCTAATACTAAGCAGAAAAACCTGGATGCCCCAGATGAGAGATGCTACAGCAGGACAAAATATTGTTGAATGTGTTTATTTGCCTGGTTATTTGTGCTCCAGGTGTTGGGGTTATTGAAAGGATAACTTTGTTTGCTTAACTGCTATAGAGAGTTTCTAGTTCAAACAAGGTGAAACTAGTTTCTTCTTGAATAGCGCTTGCTTTTCAGCCCTTTTCTGTGCCAAGGACAGCTACGGTGCTCTTTTCAGCCTTGTTAAACTGCTCTCCCCCCCCTCCTTCTTTTTTTTCTTTTTTTTTTCTTTTCTTTTTTTTAAAAAAAACTTGATGGATTTTTTTCTTCTGTGTCTTTAGAACCCATTTATCTGTGGAACATGCAGAGATGTCCCCTCACCAAAGAGACTGAAGTACATTCCTCTTAAACTGGAGATACGTAGCATTTTGTCCCTACCCTGCACATATTTGCAGATGAAATTAAGTTAAAATGCTTATTACTCTTTTTTTTTTTTTTTTTTTTTTGTATCTTAAATACATTGCAGATTTTAACAGATAACTTTAAAAGAAGGCACTGAGCTCTGACAATGGGGCAGCATATGTTTCATATGCTGTATAATTTCTACTGAGGGCGTTTATAGCCCGCACTGCTTCCAGCTGCCACCTTCTTGTTGGGTTCATGGTGGAAGAAGATCAATGCAGCTGGCTGTTGAGCTTTATCTCCTCTTCCAAACATAGTGGAATGCTTGGTAGCATAGCACGTGGGAGTTGGGTGGCACAGCACAGAATTAATGCTCCTACAATCTACTTTTCCTAAGTAAATTCATGTAGAAGAGAACTTAGCTTTGAGCTATGTTGGTAAACTATAATGTAGATGTACTTGAAATGAACTGAAATTGGATGCTTCAGTGTATTCTAGAGTTCAGTCTTCAACAGTATCTGTTGCTGCTTTTTGTAGAGTTAGAGGTCTTGTATTTGCCAAAAGGGACATCAGGTGCAGTCTGGTTTGAAGCATTAGTGTTGTCAGTGCTTCTAAAAATGGTTAAGCCTATTCATCTTTTTTGGCAGAAGCATTTTTAGAGCTCCTGAGGCTTGTAAATTCTTCCAAAAAGGAACACAGGGACGGACAGTCTTATTTTAAGCTGTTATTTCTGATTTGCCCATGTAAAACCTTCTGTTCTGATTCATGTTGCAAGATGGGCTGCACAAAGAGTGTCAGTGTAGAATGCAATGAAGAATGTTGATTGTTGCTTATCTTAACTAGGTGTGTCTTCAATAGGTACATTTTATTTTTTTTTTCTGTATTCCATGCAGCTTTGGAAACAAACAGATACCTTTCATTGAAGAATAGCTTTGTATTATCCTCATTGAACAATATTGTCACTCTGGGTAGACAAAATTGAAAGTTCTGCCATAGCATTTCCTATGGTGCGTGCTGCCCGCAGTGTGCTAGCATCTGTGTTACCTTTGTTCTAAAGACCTTATTATATAAAAGCTGACCCTTCCTCACACTTGCAGAGCTTCGATGAACAGGTAGGCAAGTGCTATGAGGTGATCTGAGCTTCTTACAAGCAAGCAGTAGAGTTCAGGTGCATTTCCAATTGAGAAGTTAATGCTTAGGATCATGCAGGTGTTTTAATCCACTGGTAGGTTTCTTTCCAGGAGAAAACAATAGCTGAAACCAAAACAATGTCAATGCTGCTGTTAGTTTATTATGGCATTATGATACATCTGAAGTCTTATCTTAAGACTGTTATAAACTGTTAATTGACATTTAATTCTACTTAGTTTTAATATAAACACTTTTCTGTTAAGATTTGTTTTGCAGAATAAAGGGAGAAGCATATTTGTATATATGTACACAAACAAAGGCAGTTTTAGTGATGTTTGATCTAATGCTTCATCAAGGAGAAACAGCTGTGATTTAATGAGCACAAAGCTCACTGAAGTTCGTATCTGTGACTCTATTGTTGATGTTGTAAGGAAACATCGCCTTGCACGCATGCAGCTTTGGCATGGAACCACTGAAGGAGGTTGTGTGCCAGGATGAGGGTTGTGTAACGCCAGGCAGACGAGCGGCTGCAACACTTCAGAGCGTCCTCTTTGGTTGTGCACAACTGCAATTAAAACACAGCGTTTGCAGAACACGCCTGGGCGCGAGTCCTCCGCAGCCTGGCACCAGAAATCCCATCCTTTTGGCGACATGCAGCTCTGAGGCCGCTCTGCGTGGAGGCCGTTGGGCCCGGCTGCCTCATCCCAGCCTTGCCACTGGCCTCAGGCCACTTCAAAGGTGTTGCTGGATCGTGCTGGGGCTGGGGAGGCAGGTACGGGCAAATGCTCTGGTTTGATCCTGTGCTCTTGGCAGTGCTTCTTAAAATGGGTAAGCCACTGAATTTTTGTTGGCACAACCATTTTTTAGAGGCTCTGAAGGCTCCAGCACGCCAGAGGCGGGTGGGCTGTGTGCAGCAGCCCCTGGTGCCTTTCCTGGGAAATCTCTGTTTCTAAACAACCACTGTTTTGAATGCAGGTGTTTTCTGGTTCCAAAGAAAAGCTTCAACTCAGCCCTCAGCACTTGCAGGCGTTGGTGTGTTTTATGGAATGCTAAGAAGCTTCCTGTGAATTAATTCAAGACTCCTAAAGATCAGTGTCTGCTCCTTCCAAGAATGATAGGCCTTCGTCTTCTGAGCTACCAGAGAAGTGAAGACCCAAGCTGAGGTTGGGTTTTTGTCTTCCTCTTGAAGATTAGTGTGAAGTGTCTATAAAGTGTGCACGATTGCATGAAGGAGACTGATTCCTCATTGTGCCCAGTGGTGGCAAAGACCTTGATCCAGAAAACATTGCTCACCATCATGTGTTGGTGGTACAGAGGTCAGGCTCCATCTCTGTGCAAGCAGCTTTGTGGGCAGAGTTTAATTCTACCTTAGCCTAAAGAATCACAGAATCATTTGGGTTGGAAAAGACCCCTAAGATCATCTAGTCCAGCTGTAAGAAGCAGCAAAGAAAGTAGAGTGGATGCAGCTGGACGGAAGAGCTCAGAAAGAATTATTTCTTCCTGCATCAATTTACTGGCAGTTGTTTATGAAAGTGAAATACTTTTCTAAAATGTGTGGCATGCCAGAGAGGTTACCAGTGGAGCATTGAGACTGACTTGTTTAATGTGCATCACCTGGCATCAGTAGCAGGGCTGTGCTAATGACAAAATTGGAAGGCATCCTAAATATAGAAGAGAATCAGGATGTTGTACAGAAATAACTGAGATGACTTTGAAAACGGGGCTAACAGAAGTGGAATCAAATTCAAAATGTAAAATTGAAGGTCGAATCTTCTAAGTGAGTAATGGCGGAGTTTTGTAAAGTGGGCATTTACAACAAGATCCTCATTATAGATAACGAGTACTGAATGATCACAGGATGTGCATTAGCAGCCCCTGTGGTGTGCATAAAAACAAGTGAACAGAATTTTCTGCTTTATCAGTGTGAGGGTTTTTTCTTTTTTTTTTTTTTTTGGAATGAGATGAAGAGACTGTTAGATGAGAGGGAACCAGTATGGAGCCAAAGTAAGAGAACTGGGAGCCAAAGGCTGCAGAAGCAAAAATGGTAGAACAAATGCTGAATTTATTCAAGGCTTCCCTAAAAAAGGCTTTCTGATTTCTGGACTATCCCAATTCCACAACAGCATTCTGGTGAGAGGGGTGGAAAAATGGACTTGCTTCCTTCACTGGAAGCTCAAAATGATGGCAGGACTTATTTTGCATGGTCCTATAGTATCCCCACGTGAACTCCTCAGTCCTGTGCTTTTAAGAAATGTGTTGCACCACTAGCACTTCTATTGCTTTATTCAAACTATTTTATTTATCTTGGAAAAGCGTGGACATTCATTAATATTACGTATCTGAGACAATCTGCTTTTGGAGTGCAAACCTATTGTGGGAAATGAGATGCAAGTATGGGGATATATAAGCTAAATGCATTAAGAGAAGGAAAACATCATGTAATAGATATTTGACCACAATAGAATGTACAAATAGCCTTCAAAAGGAGCTCAATAGCTCCAAAAAGATTGTACTGGGAAGAGTATGTAGGAGGAAGTGGCTGGACTACAGCTCCACGTTTCTAGGTGGTTAGCTGGCTAGCTTGCTTAGCTGAGGGAGCAGACAATTTCTTAAAAGCCTGTTTTAGATTTTAGTACTGTATCAACTGTTTTCTTAAATTCCTTATGCTCTCAGAATTACACCCATGAAACACCAGTTATGTTTACCAAAATATTTTCAAATTTAGCTGAAGGTTACAACACAGGGAGATAGTTCAAAGAAGGAAGCACATATCTGGCGTTGACAGTTTTGCAAAATGATGTGAATGTGCATGTACAATATTCAGAATTTTCACTGTAAGTAAAGAAAAAAATAGAAACCAAAACTCCATCCCCATCATTATAACAGATTTTTACTTTAAAAATAGCATTTTTTCTGGTACTTTAAATCAGGAAGTATCAAGGCTTTTTATTGTAGCTCTGTATTTTATCAGCACTGAAAAGCAGCCTAGGAAAAAGAAAACTGTATTAGATTGCCATCTTTTTTAAATTAAATTTCTCTGGAAAACACAGATATGTGGGAATCTGGCATTTTAAAGCCCTGTAAGAGTGCAAAGAGTAATGTTAAGGAATACTTATGTAGAAGGTCACCCGAGATCATTGTTACGTAATATTCATTGTATGATGAATGCTGTTAATTTGGCATTTTAGGAAGTGAATAAAAGAAATACTCAAACCACTGAGCATATGGAGATTGCCTAACCCACCCTTTAGACCTCTCCGTGGTGTTACCTCCTGTGTCATTCCCAGTTCAGTGAGCACTGGGCAAACAAGAAGCCATATGCAGAGGTGTGGAGGTTTAAGTGACCTTAAAGCAATGGTTAAGTATTGGACAGATCCACCGTGTTGTCCAGTGTCTAAGATGAATATCTGAAAAATGTGATGTATGAACAAGAGAAGGGCAGCGCTTCTCGTTGTGATGGAGACAGAGCAGAAGAGTTGCTCCTTTGGCAAAGGTTGTTTTCCTACCAAGAACTCACAGAGTCCTTTCAGAGCATGGCAGAATAGTTCAGGAACGATCAAATTTAAATTTGTTTTCATGGTGTGACTTCAGATATCGGACAGTAAGTGCTGTCCATCACAGTGTCCTGTGTCCAAAGCAGCCGAGAACTGGCCGGCTATGCAAGATGCTGCCAATACAACCAGCATTCAGGTACTGGGAAGGTGCTAGTGGGTCAGGGGACTGGTTCCAAGTGAATGAAGAGCAGCAGTGGGCATTTTTGACTACTGAAATGGCTTTCAGATATCTAGGATAGAAACACTGTCGTCTGGAGAGATAAGGTAAATATGTCCTGCTATACTGTACTTGATTAGAATTCTTAACATTATGCATACAGATGCATTTTAGAATAGATGAAGATATACATAAATGCATGTGTGCATATAGTATCAGGGATTCATTTGCGTAATTACAGCTTGTAATTTGTCTGCGTTGCAGCTATTTTAGAAGTTAAATAATTGCTTATAGGAGGCAGTGGTAATTTATGGTAAGGAAAAATGCTCTCGCCTCATCTTGTCTTGAGGGTGGTGGGTGTAGTTCTGAAACTTGTCCTGTTTGCTTCTTCTCTAAAATATGCATTGCTGCTGCTTGTAGTCGTGCTTTGGTGTCTGAAAAGATTCATAGCAGTGTGGATATTTTCTTTGGAAATGAAATGATCACCACGCAGAAAATCTGTAAAATCTTGAAACAAATGATCCTTTGTAAGCAGGAATAATTGGTTATGTTTTCCAAATAAAAATACTTGAAGAAAAAGAACATCTTGTAATAAATTCCAAGTTGCTAACAATATGCCAGAGAACAGATTTATTTTTTTACCAATCTAAGTTGCTGTAGTTAAGGAAGACAGCAGCCTACCCAGGGAGGAAGCCATGTTTAAGGTACCATGTCTGCTTATTAACTTAGCAATGTTCTATAAACGATTAAATTGAAATGTGGAGATGGCCTTGGAGAAAATAAATGTCATGAGAAAGAGCTGATGAGGTCATAACTTCAAGTATGTTCCTGTTTACATGTTTAATATATTATTAAATGTCATTTGTTTTAAAACAGGAATTCAGTTCATAATGGATCTAATAGAAACAAATGCTGTTTTATATCACTTAGGCTCTATTTGATTTTTGTTTCATGACAGCATCTCAGAATTAAGCCTCCATTACTTATTAGTTAGCGAGAAGGATGGGAAAGACCTTGTGTCCTGTGTTTAGCTGGGAAGTCCGTGGGAGTTCTGTATCTTAGGCATATAAAATACCCAGGGACTGCATACAGTTCTGAAGCGGTGCAACTGTGAAAGTACAATTCCTAAGAAATGATGGCTGTCCTACCATAGGAGCAATCTTTGGAAGACCTGGCAAGGCTGTGAGCATGCGAGGGCTGTGTGAGAGCACGACATATTTGGCGATGCAGAGGAGTAGGGCCGAGCTGGGGACGGTGCTGGCGGACATCCGTCTGTCTGTTGTGCCGCTGGGCTTTGAGTGCTTCCCTAAATTCCTTGTCAGCACAGAGGTGCTGGGAATCTTTCTGTATTCCCATAACAACAACGGCTGATGTCGGATCTGTTAAGGAATTAATTTGGCTTTAATATTCGCCTGCACAAGGGAGAGTTTTGTCAACTTCTGACACCGAGCAATGTATTTGAAGGAATAAATTGCAAAGCAAGAAGTCTCAAAAGTAATTATAGTGGATATGGTAGTGAATTTTCCAGCCATCACTTCAGTGACTTTTTTTTTTGTTGCTTTTGGTTATGTTTTATAAAACATGTTTATGGACGATGTCAGCAACGTTCTTCCTCAGTTGCAAGGACTATTTTTGCAGTTTATCACAAAACGCCAGATTTGCTCAGCACATAGTTTAATCTTATGCTTGGAAGCATCCACATTGCTTGGTTATCAGAAAATTATCCTGTAATAAAAATGTATGCTTCGTGATCTATATTTTATTAATTCGCTGAGTCACTTTATCGATGGTTGCAGATGCCAGGGCTGGGAGAGGTGTCACAGTCACTGCGGCCTGGCAGCGGCTCGGGGCTCTGCTGGCTGCTTGGCTCTTGGGGCTCCATCCAGATCTGTGTGTGCTGAGCTGCTGGGGAGCTGCTTCCTGCTGTAAGTCAGCATCGGGGCTTGGTCGGTATCAGCTCTACCACCTCATGGCGTGTGGTAGCCTGTATTAGCACACTGAGCTAATTAATAATGGGACTTGTTAGGGCAGGAGTTTTCAGCGAATGTGATTTAGTAATTTTCGTAGAATCACAGCGTGGTTTGGGTTTGGAAGGGAACTTAAAGCCCATCCATTTCAACCCCTTGCCATGGGCTGGATGCCCCCCGCCAGCTCAGGCTGCCCAGAGCCCCATCCAGCCCAGCCTTCAGCACCTCCAGGGATGGGGCACCCACAGCTCCTTGCCCTTCTTGTGCTGAGGGCTCCAGGCCTGGATGCAGCACTGCAGGTGGGGCCAGATGGGGGCAGAGCAGTTTTAGCAAAGCGGATACTTGTTTCCAAAGTTGTTGAACTCAAGTTAATAATAAGAAAACTTTTTTTTTTTTTTTTTCTTTTTTTTCCCTGTTTATTTCCCAGTGGCGGTAGAGCAGAGCACAAAGCTCAGTGTGCTGGAGTGAAGCTGAGGCCTGCACAGCTCTGGGTTTGGAGCTGGCGTTCCTATGGTGGGTTGGATGGTAGCAACTAAGTTTTTACATCTCCTTGTTGGAAAGAAGTGGGGCTGTGTGAGCATTTGTGAGCCTCACGCTGTAGCTGGGGGACGTGGCGGTGTTTCCATCCCCTTCTCTGTTGAGATTCCTGAAGATGAGCTGGGCAGTGGCACAGTAAAACAGTCTCCAGATTGTGCTTCAATATAATAATACTACTAATAATAAAGGAAAAAGGGAAAAACGGGGAAAAAAGAAAAAAAAAATGAAAAAGGTAAAAACTGGGGAAAAGGACAGAACAAGAAAGGGAGACAGGTGGGGGGTGGGAATAAAGGGGAAAAAAGGGTAAAAGCCGATATGAGTGGTAGAAAGGGGGGAAGGAATCAAAGGAGGAGAGATGAAAAAGTGGAAAAAAAGGAATTAAAAAAGAAGTGGGGGAAGGAGGTTTCCGTTCCCGTTCCCGTTCCCGTTCCGTTCCCGTTCCCCCTCCCCTCCACCCCCCGGCGGTGCCGCGCCCCTCCCCCGCTGCTGGCGGCCGCCTAATGAGCTGCGCCCGGGTTGGCGGGCAGCCAGCGGCGGGCGGTCGCTATTGGCTGCGGGCGTGGCGCCGCGCGCTCCGATTGGCCACCGCCGCCTGCTCCGTATTTTCAGCGGCGGAGGCAGATCGCGGCGGGGCCGGCGGCGGGGATGCAAGGTGGGTGCGCGGGGGCTCCGGCAGCTCCCGGCCCGGCGGGGTGCCTCGTTTCGTGTCGTTGATATTTTGATCATTTTTATTCCAACCCCCTCCCCCCCCCCCCCCCCACACACACACATACACATTTTTTTCCATTTATCCACCCACCTCCGGGGCGCGCAGGGCGGGGTGGCCGCGCAACCGGACGCGCAGAGCGGCGGCGTGGGAACGCAGTGCTGCGTTCGCATCCAGCGCGCTCGTCTTCCCGTTCCTCGCGTTCTTATTTGGTTTCCGAAAAGGTTTTCGTTGCGCGGCTCTGCCCGGCTCCCGTGGAGCGCTCACTGACCGCCCCGTCCGACCCCCAGCCCCCCCCCCACCCGCGGTGACACTTGGCGGCCGTCGGAAGTGGGCTGTGACCGAGCGCTGCGCGTCCGCCTTCCGTTCAAAATAGCAAATAGGAAGTTCCGTGCGCTCCGCTTTTCTCTCGCCAGCCTCTCCTCTGATGCGCATCTCAGGCACAGATTTGGCTGTGCGTTATTTCCTGGCATCCGCTCTCCCCATTTTTTTTAGTCGCGGTGCGTTTTATGGTCGCCCATCCTTGACGTTTCTTATTAAAATCGCACCCATCTTTCTGAGTTCTACGTTTCATGGAGAGGAAAAACAAGTTATGTCTGATAGAGATATGTTCTGTGTTGGGTCGTTCTGCAACTTTCCTTTGCACTGTGAGCTCAGCAGCCACGTTTGCTTTCAGTTCCAGCTCACTGTTAGTGAGAAATGTCAGCAGTACCTCCAGGAGCAGTGCTGGAATGGTGCATTCCTGTAATCAATTGGGTGACAGAAGCAAAGAGTGGGAAATTTAGATAAAAATACCTGGTTGGAAATTGGTGCCTAATAATTATTACTGTTATTTTTAATAAAATTGTTACTGAAGCATTTCAACTCTCCAGTTTAGCAGTTTGGGTTTGGATGAGTTTGGGTTGGGATGAGCAGTGCTGTTGCTCTTGATGCCATTAACCCCTTTGCCATTCCCTTAGAGACAGAGGGATGCTCGCAGAGCTGAGCTGCTGGTAGGCCTAAAAACCCCCGTTTTTCTCTCCTGGAGCTGCAGGGCAGTGGGTCTGCACCTCTTGCATGGCAAGGCTTTGTCCCAGCAACATACAGGCAGAGAACAGTGCTGCACAGAGCTCCCTGTGTCCCTGTGCTGCGGGAGATGGGTGTGTGGGTGGCTGAGACTGCTGTGCTTTGTGCTCTGTGGCTGTGGGCACGTGGATAGGAGAGATGCAGATATGTGAACTGTGAAATGTGTACGTGCATAAATATGTATATAAGCAGTACGTACTTTCAACATTAATCTAGTTACAGCTCAGTAAGGACTTTTCACAAGGAGAAATAACCCTGTGTACATTTTATCCTGTTTTGATTTCATGTCACTGTGGCTTTTATAATATATGTAAAATGTTTTCATAATTTATATGCATATATATCATATATACAAGTATATGTAATACATATATATAATATACATATATATTTATCTATCTATAAAAACAAGGTACGTATGTCATACTCTATGTAAACTGTCTCATCCCAAGAAAACAGCAAAAGTAACTCTGTGTCTGTTTGATATCTACTTGTAGACTTATTGGAGTGGAAATTTGAACAATGATGGGACCAAAGGGGGAATGATTTTAAACTGAAAGAGGGGATATTTAGGTTAGATGTTAGGAGGACATTCTTTACCCAGAGAGCTGTGGGTGCCCCATCTCTGGAGGTTCTCAAGGCCAAGTTGGATGAGCCCTGGGCAGCCTGAGCTGGTGGGGGGCACCCAGCCCGTGGCAGGAGGTTGGAACTGGAAGGGCTTTAAGATCCCTTCTAAGCCATACCATTCTGTGATTTTACAAAAGTGTTTGAATTCCTTATCTGTTGCCTACCTACGTATCTGAATGTTTGCACATTAGACTTTCAAGAGGTGTTTGGGATTTTTTTTTTTCTTTCTTTTTTTTTTTTTCCCCCCCCATTAGTGACTTAATTGGATGGAGAGAGAGAATGTGTTCTTGGTAAAGCTCGAGGGGTTATGGAATTCTTTGAGGGAGCGATGCCTGTGAGATAGCGATGCGATTGACTACAGCAGTTTTCACTGATAGCTGTAATGCTTGCTTCAGAAGTATAGTTCTTACCTGTAAACACACGCAGTGTTAGGTTGGAAAACTTCTGATGACAATTACACGTCATGTTTGTTTTCAAATGACTGTTTTGATTACGCAGAGAAAAAATAATCTACTGTTTGTAAAGATGTGTAATTCCTGAGCTGTAATGTTACCACCAG
The DNA here is from genome assembly GCF_951394365.1 of Tetrao urogallus. Classification (NCBI taxonomy): domain Eukaryota; kingdom Metazoa; phylum Chordata; class Aves; order Galliformes; family Phasianidae; genus Tetrao; species Tetrao urogallus. Next base: position 64,693,310 of record NC_136817.1, read on the forward strand.
TGCCACTCGTACAAAGTACAATGTAGAAAATTTCCAGGTGGCAGAGTTTCTCAAAGGGGAGAAATAATGTAAGTGATACAAGGACTTTTATAGCCCTCTTGTTGCAGTAACTGTGTATATGAAGCATGGATTTCCATCACTGCAGCCTTCTGAGTCCCGGAGCCTGCGTCGTGCAGGCAGATGGGAGTGTGTGGGCACACAACAACCATTTGGCTCAGGCTGGTTAATTCATGGTCTGGATGAGATGTTGGGAGCATTGAGAAATGTTTGCAGGAGGTTAAGATGGTTTCTAGTATACAGCCTTCTTTCTGTTTTGTTTTCGAATGGCTGCTTTCTCCCAGCAGCTCCCTGGCCCAGCTCCAGCCTATCCTGTTCCCATTCCTCAGTCTCCACGGGTATCCTCTCGAGGCAGCAAAGCCTGCGGTTGGGTTCTGCTCATTTGCGTCATACAGTCATGGAATATCCCAGTTGGAAGGGACCTGCAAGGATCATGGGGTCCAACTCCTGGCTCCACACAGAGCCACCCAAACCATATGGCTGAGAGCAGTCTTCAAACGTTCTTTGATCTCTGGCAGCTCTCAGCCATGCCACTGCGCTGGGCAGCCCGTTCCATGTCCACCACCCTCTGGTGCAGGCCCTGTCCCTAACCCCCACGTGGCCCTCCCCTGGCACAGCTCCATGCCTTTCAGACTGCTGGGTCCAGTTCCCAAAGCTAAAGATGGCGACTTGCAGCAGGATGGATGCTGGCAGCTTCAGGGCTCATCATCAGAACTGCAGATTTCTCCATGCTGGCTGTCCATCCCATTCCTCCTCCATAGGTCTGATAGTGCTCATCCATTTAGCAATCACTAGGCTTTCAGTCAGCATTTTATAAGGTGACCTGTACCAAACCTGTCCTGTACTACTTTTGGTTTTCCTCTGGCACTCTGCATTCTGCCCCTCACCCCATGCTGCGTGGCTGAGAAATGGTAATTAGTGGGATGTGACTTAACTGAGCATCGTCTTCAGCACCTGCACTTCACTCAGTAATGTCAAGGCGTCCTTCACCATTGGCTTTTGAGAGCCCCCCACTCTCAGAGTCCATCACGCTGTGTTGTTACAGGGCGCTGTTGTGCTGGGTTGAATGCAGCACAACGTAAACACACTTTCTTCCTCCCCCAAACTGGGCAAGAAATGGATCTGCTCTCTGCGTCTTGCTCATCTTGCATCATGGATCAGTCTGGGGCACGAGTAGTGTTTAGTAGGAATGAAGAATGGGCACAGTGGGGAGAGACCATTAAAAGACTTAAAATTCACTCTGTACTTCTGCTTCTTGCCCACCTCTCGTCTTGACTCAGAAGCTTTTTAGATCTGTCTCTGTCCCTTAGGGCAGAAGCTGTGCAATGTGTAAATCCTCAGTCTGGCTGCACATCTGGCTGTGCAGTGTTCAGTGCTCAGGAATCATTCTGGGACACTCATGACAAGCACTGTTGGCAGAACACGCTGCAGATTTCGATGCACATTATTAAGGAATGAGTGCTCAAACCAGAGATCAGGAATTGTACAGCTTGGAAATTGGTACATGATGATTCAGTTAGACATGAAGTCGTATATAGGAAGAAAGAGGAGAGATGCAGCATAAAGGCAGCTGTGCTGATGGATGGTTGAGATGTACGCATGTATTTTTAACACCCTTTTCCTTGGGTACATACTACATTCAACTTGTTATTCATGGTGGAGTAATTGAAGCCATTCCCAAAGTGAGCCACATTCCTGTGAAGGACAGCAGTTGGTTTTCTATGTATTACTTTTACTTCAGAATTTTATTGGGCAAAGTCAGATTAATGTGAAGTTGGCATCTTGATAAAAGCATCCAGCAAAACCTCCTTGTTTCTGCACCGGCACTTCTTCCAGTGTTCTGCTGCCTCTTGGCAATCAGCCTTCATTGCTAATGACTCTCTCCTTACTGGTGCGAACTGTTCTCACTGCTGAGCTGGAGTGAAGAGTTCCATGCAACAGGTGGTGATTGGTACAGGGTGAGAGCAATCTTGCTGTGCTGGAGCTCGCTTGGTCTGGTGGAAGAAGAATCAAGACTTGGGTTGGCCTTCTAGAAAATGGGAAGGATCACGATGATAAAAGGTGCTTTAAGATTTATTAAATATTTCTGAAGCACTTAGGAATCACGTTTAAAAAAATAATTGCCTAGTAAATTGTCTGCTTAATAAAATGTAAAAATAAAACATCTAGAGCATATTCAGCTTCATAATCGCTTAAATAGATGTACGTAGTTTATTTACCTACTCAGCAAGAGCTAACAACCATTGAAAGCAAACAGTTCTTTTAGAGAACTCTATTTGCAAAATGGCATTACTTAAATCATTGTTTCCAGTTCACCAGTTTAAATTACTCTTGCATTTATGTTTAAGGTTTGATTTAAGTCATACTTCGTACTGTTAATGTGCAAAAGTTACCATTAATGTTGAGGCTTCAGGACAAAAGGTATGAACAAAAGGTATTCCTGGCTGGACTTGCAGAATGGAGTGTCAGTATTTTCCTGTGAAATGCCCAAAAATAAGAGAAACAGAACCTTCTTGTGGTGTATGATATTAGATGTGTGGTTTCATGATGTTTGATATGTAGGGGATAAAAACGCAACCAAGCTGCAGGTAGCTGGCAGGCTGGTGGTCTCCATGCAGGCATGAAGGTAGAGGTATTGCTGGCACATGGCTGCGTGGTCATCTCTCTCTTTAGAACCGGAGAAGTACTGATCAACATTTCTGTGAATAAATAGCAGTGATCTGTGCATCAGACACAAAGTGGCTGATAATCCTTGCTGTTTCTTTGAGGGTAATGCCAAAAATAAAACTGGAGAGTTCTGACCCGTTCTGCATCAGCAGCAGAGATACTGCAGGGTCACAAGGACTCCCTGAAGCTGTTTATTTGTTTATTGTTTTCAGCCTAACAATTAGTAAACAAAATCTTTGTAGGTTGTCTTGATGCTTGACAAAGTGGTATTTGTTTTTCTCTTTGTTTAGGCAAACAAAATAACAAACTGATATTTTCTTCAGTCTGGAAGGAAGTTATGAGCAGATTTTGCAGAATGAGTGACCTGTTCTCCTTTTGTTGCAGCTGGAAGATGCCCGCCCAAGCTGACATCTGTGTGCAGGGGCAGAGCTGAAATCACAGACTCCCATGTGCAGGGGAGGGTAGTGTGGCTGTGGTGCAGTTTCCTTCCTGCTCCCTGTCTTTGGGATGGTAGAGGGGAGGCAGAACTTCTCCCTCTGCTCTCACGAATGCTCCATGATTTTGCCAAAATTAAACTCCTGTGAAACTAGAAGCAGGGAGGAATGGTTCAGGGGTTGTGATCCATCAGCTCCGTGCTTGCCTTTGAGAAAGGTTGTGCATATGGACTGAATTTAGTTGCATAAAAAAATAAAGATTCCTGCTTTAAACAGCAACGTAATTTGCAGTTGTACCTTTAAGGTGTAAAAACCAGCTTACATCCATAGGTACTATAATTAGTTACATTAAAAAAAGAACTGCCATTAAGTTATTCAGTTTTAATAAAAGAGAAAAACAGTTTAGTTCACCATAATGTGATGTTTGGGTAACTAAGGTAGATTTTTAGTACTGTGTTAGTATTTTGAAATACTGTGGTGTTTCTGAGCTGCTGAATTATTATTGAATGATCCAGTTTGGTACCTTCCGATTTTCATTCTTACTCATAACATCTTTAAATAGAACAACCACCGAGTTGTTGCTGCGATGCATTCGTACTGCGCTTTGGAAACCAAGATCAAAAGCAGTGATTCCTGTCCTCCCTAAGAAAAAATCCATAATGCATTATTTGCTCAATTGTTCAAATAATACTGTTTGACGCATCTGCAGTGTACCCTCTTCAGTGACCAGAATGTCAGTGGAGGCTTTGTTTCAATGTTTTCCCCCCGCACTGCCACCCACACATACACCTGTTCATCTTTTTGGGCCAGACTGGTTTATTTGGTCGGGCTTTGGAGCTTGTTTTTAACTTCCTTTCGTTAACTCCTCGTTGTCAGCCGCAGCGGACATTGTTTTCTGCAGACGGCGTGCCCCCAAAGTCTCATTTCTAACAGCAAAGAGTTAATCTGACTAGAAGCTGGATTAACTGTTGCAGTAGCTCCTGATAAACATCTGCTGCAGTTCTCCCAGATGAGAGCATTGCTTTCAAAAGTGTTTACTGCACATTTTGAACCTGTGCGCCTCCTTGTGTGTTTTGGGTTTTTTTTTTTGCTCACTGAGATCTTTTGAAAGGACGTAAACAAGCAGCCTGTCCTAGAAATTGTGTTTATCTTATGGTAAAGAGAAATAAATGCAATTATTGAATTACTGATGGTGTATTGGAGCCCCCAGACCCCACCTGCTGGAGGGCAGCAACCTGTGTGTATGCAGCCGTGTGTGTTTCAGCCCCTATTGTTTTCTTTGAGGAAACTTCCAGCTATTTCCTTGTAATCGTTATTTTTAAGTAAATTTTAGACAGAACGAATCAAATAATGGCAGTTTCCCCAACAGCTGGTGTTTGAAGCGGGGATTTCCAGTGGCCAAAGCTGAGGATCTGATAATCAAGCTTTAATTTTGCTTTCTAAAACATCAACAACCTTCTCCTTCAGCCTTCAACCACAGAACCTGAGTGTTTTGCTGTGTCTCTGGAAAAATGACTTCGGAAAAGAGCATGGCATACCTTGAAGGGGGTGTTGCCTTATGGTGGTTTCACTACTGTCAGAATCAGCTTCCTAATCCATAATGCTGAGGTAGCAGTTGTGTGGCACTTAATGGCCTTGTCTTTCTCCCAGGGAAGTGGTATTGATAGGAGGATAAAAGAGGTGGAAAAAATCATGAAAAGTAATGGATGATGTGTAAAGTGGAGTGAAGTGAGAGCAAATAAACACATGGAGCTGAGCTTATGGTGTTGATGGGGCTTCTGTTACGGAATAAGGGAATGGCGATGATCAAAGAAACCCATAGAAGCTCTGCAGTATTCTTGATCTGTAAACACAAGTCCATGCAAACCAGTGAATAGGAAGTGTTGTATGTGTAGTAAAGGTATTCTGCAGACCTTTGTTGAAGGCTTGTGAGATTGTGGTGCTTCTCCCAAATGTGGTCCACTCATGTTTTTTCTGTATTTGTGCTGAGTTTTGGTGTATGGCAAACCAGCCCCAACTTTCTGCAGACATTACTGTTAAGGCCATATACACGGTGACTTGAAAAGGCTTGGAGAAATGTAAATAGTAATACATTATTTTGTCTTTGTGCAGATTAAAAGGTAGGTTTAGGGTGGACTTGAGTTGGTTTTTAATACTGTGAAGCAGCAAGCATGATGATCAGTACATTACAGGACATTTTTAGCTCTACTGAGGTATAAGAGAAGCTGTTACTAAGTGTAAAATGAATTCAGGAGCAGTACTGATGGGGGAGTGTGACAGTGGTTGCTCACCGAAATAAGTCACACTGCAAACTAGTGTCAAAGTTGACAAATCTGGGTTTTACTTTGTGTACTGGGATGAAGAGAGGATGATGCGTTGGAGTACAAAAGGGGAAAAAGCATCCTGAATTTAAACACTGTGGACATAACCCTATGCACAAGGGCTTTGGTGCAACTGGAGAGAAGTGGGTGCTCTGTAAGAAGAAGATCTTAAAGATTAACACTGTATTCTTTCTGTAGCTCATAGAATGAATAGCTTCATCGGTGAGCTTATACTCAGCAAAGGAATTGTTTCTTTCATCTGAGAAGTGACACAGCCCCCTTAAGAAGAAAAATCCTCCAGCTTCTGTCTGGAGGATGCGTTCTGAAAGCACCCAGAGGAAATTTTTTCAGATGGTTTTGTCTTTTCTCATCTCAGCACTTGCCTGCGAGCTTTCGGAATTCATTTTTGAACATTCAGATGCTTTCATTGGGATGGATGAGCAGTTGGACGTATTGCATCTCTATGCGTAGACCATATACCTGCCTTAAATTTAACATGCTAGAGAACTTACCAGTGAATTTTATCCTGAGGTTAATGAATTTTGCTATTCCGTTATTATCATTGATTAGCTTTTAAAAAAGATTCTTCAGTATCATAGAGGAAACTGATTGCCAATTTGTGCACTGGTTCACATTAACTTTTTACACAGAGACTTTATTATCCTGTATAATTTTGTTGAGGTTTCTCTAGTAAGCAGAAGTGGTATGCTTTGTTTCTTTAATGTCCCTCATACTTATGCAGGGCTGTTAATGGATCTGTTAGTATTGTTGAAGTATTAACAGAAGAATTGTAATTGCTCTGTCGTAATTGTATTGAGTCTGAAAAAGCATCCCCATGGAATATTAATGAGCCTTTTTATGCGTATGAATTATTGTTTGCAGGAAGGAAAATTAAACTGCTAAAAGAAATATATATACCTCTAAATAGTGCCGGTCTGGGGGAACATGAGGGTAGAAATCCATAGTCCTTCGATCTGGTTGTTGGCTCCATCACTCCTCCCATCCCAGCCCAGTTGCACTTCCTGGAGGTGCAGCAGGAGCTGCCCTGCACTGTATGTGCCCCGGTACCCAGGGTGGCAGTGAATTGTTTTGTGGGTTTATCTCAGCCTTAAATAACTGTAACCTTATTTAGTCTTAACAAGGGAAAATGCAGAGCGAGTGTTTTTTGCACCATGGAAGTGAACTGGAAGCACTTATCATTGCTATGCGAAATGCAGATGGGGCATTCTGCTGAGTTAGCAGTGCGTACTTACGGTGTTCTGAGGGCTCAACTGTTTAAAATCCTGACAGTAGTTCATTTCTGCCTTTAAAGATCTGCTTTTTCTCCTGCGGTGCCAAACACTGCAATCACTAGAAGGTAGGATGCAAAAGACTGCAGTTGCTGGAAGGCAGGGATTGCAGAACTGCTGGAAACTGCCTTAAATCAGCGACCTTCAGTTCACCTCTGCAGCTGCTGCTGGGAACTGTAGTGCTTTTTCCCCGTCTAAGTTAGTAACTGTGCTGCTCTTTCTTTCATGAAATCTTATTCAGCTTTTTTATGTTGAGTGGCTGACTTGCAAGCAAAATCCAATTACAGGAATAATTTAAAAAATTGCTCTCTCATACGCACAAACAGGGTGTCAGTAGGCAATAAAACTTCCAGGGTGCTTCCTGGGACTTACTTGAGCATTAAAGCAGCAGAAACTTTGCAGTTTGTGCAAATTTGGAATGCAATTTTCCGACTGTTTTTGTTAGCAGTTATTTCCAAGAAGGAGAACAATGCTGCTATACTTATGTCTTTGCTGAGCACTGAGCTGAATGGCGGACCTGCGACAAGCTCAGGGCTCACCCTGTGTTTGGTGAGGTGTCTGAAGAGCAAATTCACAATTCCTTTTGCAGTTCTTTCTTCTCCTCTTCCTGACATCACTTTCTTTCTTGTCCATTTAAAGCTGAAACTTGAAAACCTGCAGTTTTAAACTTTATATTATTCTTCTACCCTGAAGCTGTTTTTAGTGCCTTTATTGCAAGGAGACAGATGGTGATATTTGGTTTCCTGTCAGTTTTAATGAATATAGATAGGAGTGATAAGAACATTTGCTTCGTTTAGCAAACTTCCTTTTCTGGCTTTTAATTAATGAAGTGCTCACTGGTGTGCTGCTTTTGTATGTGTGCAGTTACATTGTGTATATGGGGTAATGAAACCAGGAGCAAAGTAACTTCTTGTCTCACTCAGCCCTTGAAGTTTCCTTACGTGGATTTTGAGTGCTGCAGACACGGAGAATGCAGTGTGCTTGTAAGATCAGCCGGAACTGCATCTATTTTTAATTTGTAGTTAGAAGTACTTGCTTTTTACATTTCTCCTGTCCCTTTTGGTGATGCATTGGCACAGGCTGCCCAGGGAGCTGATGGAGTCACTGTCCCTGGGGGCTGAAGAGCTGTGGAGATGTGACGCTGAGGGACATGGTTAGTGGGCATGGTGGGGTGGGGTTGGACTGGATGATCTTAGAGGTCTTTTCTTACCTTAATGTTTCTATGATTCATTATGCAGTGATTGAAAACAAGCAAAAATAAGGAAATGAGAGGCAGTTAGCAGTGCAGTTAACCTGGGGCGAGGGGAGCCCCGGCTCAGCCTCATTGGCTTTTGGAACTTCTGCAGTGAGATCCAAGCAAAAATCCAATTCAGTGGAAATCCTCACTTTCCAAGCCATTTTAAGACATCCCAACAGCCTCGCTGGAGGCAGAAATAGCGATGATTTCCTCTAACTTCCTATGTCTTCCTGGAAATGTCAGGAATGAAGTGCATCACCTGTTCCTACTGAGGCCTTTATGTTAGTGAAGGAAACCTCTAGTTTAAATGAGATAAAAACAGATGGAAAGTAATGTAACTTATTTGGTTGGGGAAAAAAATGATCAGGTTTTTTTTTTTTTTAATCATGACTGTTATTCGCTCTGCAAATGAGTGTGTCCTCACTTTCTGTGCTTGCAGTCAGTGTTGTTAAGAGCCCCAGTTCTGCTCTGGTTTTTGCAAGGTGACAAGGCAAGGACTTGCTAGCCATTGTGCAGACAGAAATAAGGATCTCTGTTGGCAGCTTCTGGTGCAGCACCTTCTGCTCAGATACCTGGAAAATGGCTCAAATGCTGCAAGGACAAGAAGTGTTGTTTCAGCTCCCAGGCACGTTCATATTATTGTATCTTTATTTTTGAGGTCTTGTCTTCTGAACCAGAATTGAATCTTGTTCCAGACTGCAGTGCAGGATGCTGTGGTCTCTTTTAGTTTAGGTTATTGTAGTTTCAAATATCTGTGTAAGCAAAACAAGCAAGAACATGTTAACACTGTTAGATACAGTATTCAGGTCACGCTGTTACTTCTGTCTGATTCCTTGGCATCTTTCAGGAAACAGAACTCAATGTCTTTCCTCTTCCAATAAAATGTGCTTTTGTAATATGTCTAAACTAGTGTGCACCACTGTATTTGAGATGCATATTTGTGAATTTTATAGGAAATCCATGCTTGAGTTCACATGAAAAAGTAAATAGATTTGATTCAAACTTAGTAAAGCATTTGGAAAGAAGCCATAGTCTATATATTGGGGGTTTATTTTTCTTTAGCATTTGCCTCTTGTTCTCCAAATGATTGTAGTTGCATGTGTCGCCTTTTTCGATATTTTCCAAATTCTCCAGCAGTTCTCTTACTCTGTCATACCTCTTCCAGTCATGAAACAGAAGGAAAAAGAAAGTCATCTTTGGAAAAGCAAAGCCTCAGGGCTCCATTCCCTCCCCACGCCCTATCATTTTACCTCCACGGTTTTGAAGATATGAAGCGATGTAGATCGGCATTCTCCATCTTTCCTTTTTCCTAACCTGATTCCTCTTCTTGCAGAGAGAAACTAAAGGAAGATTGCAGAAGAGAAGTTGAAGAAGAAAGGAAAGAAAGAGAAAAATAGTGGAGAGAATCAGAAAAGAGTTGGCTTTTGTACGAGGAGTTATCCAGGAGGCAAAATGTGCAGATTCTCTCCTGCTTTTCTTCTCTGTTTTTAATCCACCTCAGATACTGAAATTTTGTTTAGAAGTGGGTTGGGTGAAAGGGCACAATGAGCAGTAATTTCACAGTTGCTGTGTGTAAGGGCAATGACAATAAGAAGGGTGCATTCCAGACTTTTGGCAGCGTCTCAGCTGGCAGCTCCAGCCCTGGGTTGCTGTGCCCAGCCATCTCCTGCCTCAGGACCTCTGGCCGTGCTGTCAGGTGGGAGCTGAGCTCACCTGGAAACAGAGCAGATGGGCACACAGTGCAACCAGGCTTCCCAGTTCAGCACAGGACAGTGTGTTGGTGTGCTTCTGGGAACAGCTGGGGGAGATGGATCAACCCTTTGGATGATTTGAAGGGGAAAGAACTGGCGAAGTACCCTGACAAGTGACAGTTGAAGATGGAACATCTTTATTTTCATTGATTTTTATAATGTTAAAGATGCTGAGTTTATCAGTAAGGATGATTTCTTCTGGTCCACGTACACCTGTAGTTTTTTTTTGCCTGAGGTGCACTTGTAGGAACAGTGAGAATTGCATGGAGCAGCATGCATGTGTTGGAAGGACCAGAACTGGTGTGTTTCAGCCCAGAGGAGCGCCCAGTTCTGACATCTGACTATGAGAAGAAGGGAATGCAGCTACGTACAGCTGGAGGACACTGCTGCAGAGGGACTTCGCTAATAGGAAGACCTATGTCCAAAACATCAAGTGAACTACAAACCAATACAGTCACAACACTCTTGTAGAAGATGGAGAACAATGCTTGTAATGGCTGAATAAGTGTTCTGCAGTCTTTGTTCCTGTTGCTTTTTTGCTCCTTTCCTGATGGAGTGAGGTTCCTGGGACACAGCTGCCTCCTACTTGGGGCTGGTTGGGTTTTTGACAGCTCCAGTCTTTTCCTACATCCTTTGGGCAGGAGAAGCCAGTTGTGGATGGCTCTTCCCAACAACCTTGGTGCTTGGATTGTTACCACTCGCATCATCTGCTAGTGTGGTCACCAGGACCCTTTTTTTTTTAATTTCCCCAGCTGGAGAATGCATGGCAAGAAAGGCTTTTGGGTTGTTGAAAATGCCATGCTTTGGGAATTCTTCTGACGTGTCCAGCTTGGAAGCTTGGTCTGGAAGTAAGTTGGTGTATGAGATGGCCGTGGGAGCCCGACACTCTGGGGAGAAGCTGTGATTTTGTGTGCCTCTAGGAAAATGAACACTTTTAGACCTGTAAAGCTGTTTGTGAGCGCTAACGTATTGCAAAGTAGCAGGCTACATGCATCTCCTGCAATAAGCCACAGAGGATCAAGTGGAAGAATCTCTTGTTTTTAAATTATTTTTTTAGATGTTTTTAACTTTCAGGACTTAACAATTCCCACATAGATCTATGGATCTAGATTTATGGTGTCAAACTTTTCCCTTTGTCATGGAAAATAAAAATAATTCTCTATGGCTGTACCCTTTTATGCTATAATTTGGTTAAATAACTTGGTGTTAGTAAATGATTTGAAATACTTTGGGATTATTGGTTAAAAAAGAAATTCGGAGGGATTTTACAGGAAAACATTAATTTTTCTGGAAGCATTCGCTCTGTCATCAGCTGGTCTGTTCTGAGAGCAAGTGTGTGCGTGCCCACCTGGGCACTGTGATCCTGTGATAAGCATCAGTAGCTGCTATTTTCCTTCACAAAAGTACTTCTTACTACTGAAGACATGTAAAACCTGCTCTGTCAAAAACAAAGTTCTGAAAAAACGCTTTAGAAATGTCACTTCCTAAACTGAGAACATTTACATTTTTCTAAATTACGGTCCTAGTACAAAGAAGATAAATTGAAACTGAAGGATGCTTTGACATTTCTCTCTCTGGTTTACTCAAAACATTTGGGTTTCTTTATTTCCTCTTCCATATGTTGGAAGTGCCATATGGAGAGGTCACTCTGTATTTCAACTTGCAGATGAAATAGGCGAGAAGAAGTAAAGTGCTCTAAAGCAAATGGTTTTTCAGTGAAAAAAACAGAAGTGCATTTGTCACTTGGTGGACATTTATGCTGCTGACTAATAACAGTGATTTGTGAGATTATAACGGAGAAACATTGGTGTTGGGTTTTTTTTAAGAGAAAAAAGATTACATACTTAGGAATAATGCTGTCTATAAAAGCTAGAAAGCTTGAAGGTGAATACAGCAAGCTGGCAAGCAGTGCTGCGTATCCCCAGCTGATAGAAAATGTAGGTGAGGAGCTGTAATTACATCTTCTGCGGGTAAATGTCTGTGTTGTCAAAACCAGTAAATGCAGGGGCTTAATGAAATGCGCTATGGAAGAACAGGGGAAGGAAATAGCCAAAAAGCAATATTTTGTCAAGGCTTGATGAGGAACGTGATTGTCATCAGGGCCATTTGGAAAACATATAGGAGATTACTTAAAGGTCGTAAGAAGAAATTGTGTTCCTCTTCAGTTTTTTAATTTGCAAAATTGAAGTAGTGCAACTTTGATCGAGCCAAAAAGGTCCGGAAAGCAGGGGAGGGAATCTCAGGGGAGGATGGAGAGTGATGGTTCTGCTGTAGTGTTACAGAATGCACATGTGGTGCCTTCGTGAAATTTCAGATTCATTTCACCTTAAGCAAGCTGAGTTGAGTTGTCAGCATGAAGGTGCTGTGGTTTTCTTAGATCCAGGAAAAGGATGAGCAGAGAAAAGGCAAGACACCCAGATCTGAACTTCGGTGGACGTGTGGGGAGAAGTCATGGCGGATAAAGGAGGCACAGAAATAAAACAGAAAAAGGAAGGAGTAGCTTTGCGAAGGTCAAGGCTGAAAAAACAGAAGTGGTTAATAGTGGGAAAGGACATGAAGAATTGGGGGAGGATGAGGGAGGCTAATGTGGACATTTTGGATGAGGAAGGGTTTAGCACTGAACTGTCAAGTGGAAGTAGTGGGAACTGGGACTGGAAAGCAAAATCTGATCTTTGGAAGGGATTTATCCATTATGTTTCAGACTTTCATGGGTTCTTGATTTGAGAACAATTGTGGTTATTTTCTTTTCCTTTGTTTCACCTTCATCAGGCCAGAAATAGAATTCTACATTACAATAAAAGTTGAAATTTTCACAAAGAAGTGTAATGCTAACGAGTCAGGACAGCATTTTGGTTTTCCTTCTTTTTCATTTCTCCAACCAAGGAAAGGTCTCTCATTACTTTGGGATGACAGAAAGTTTTTCTCAGCATAAAGTGGTTTTAGTACTTTGAATTAGAAATAAATTATAGAACTCCATGCTTTATTCTTCCTCTTGCAGTCCATTTGCCATGATATTTCATTTCCATTATGAGTACATGCTTCTGAAAATCATGTCACTTTTTATTTTGCATCATGGAATTTTTCAAATTGACCGTATCTGCTTCCTAGAATTTCAAGGCAGCGGAAGAGACTTCCTAAGGCATGTTTTATCCTTTCTATTTTGGTAACAAAGATCTGCAACTTAGCAGTAGAAAGCAAGTGATTCATTTTGTCAGGAAAATGCCACTTTTCTAAGTGGTTGTCAGGGCATGTCTGAAGCAAGTACATTAAGATTAAAAGCAATCATCTTATGTAAACGCTCAGCAGCGTGCGGGAAGCAGATATTGAGTCAACAGTCAAGAACCTTTGGATGGATTGCAATAAATATCTTGCCATCTATTTGCAAAGTGATGTGGGCTTGTAAATGTGGCATGGGGCCAGTTGCCTGGAAATATCCAAATGTTTTTGTTATATGTGGTGTTATAAACAAAAAGTAGCCTGGGTTCCCCTGGCTTAAGGAGGTTCAGAGTGTTGGAGGGACTGTGGACAAGCTTTTCAAGCACAGCATGTTGTTAAGGACAGGGAGTATCTGTTAAACGCAGTTGCTCTGAGCAGTTTGGGGGGTTGTGGAAATGCCTCCTAGGTTCCCTCTGGTTTAGCAGCAATATATTGTAGTGAATAAAGTATGGGGGTTGTTTTATACATTTTTCTGAGCCAGGAAATCCCCACAAGAGTCAAGGGAATAGCAGTGGTAACTCAGATCTTGTACATTGTTCGCTTTTAATTTGACTGTGTGTCTTTCTAATTAAATGTTGGTTTCTATCTGTGTATGTATATATAGATATATGTTTGTGTAAGCTTAATAAACACAACAAATGCTCTTGATGTCATACATTCTTGATGCCAAGATATGTTCACAGATTAAATGTAGAAAAATAGATTTTCATACATTTATTAGAAATATTTTCGTAAGTCTTTTTCCCTTTATTTTGGTACTTTTCCAGGAAGAAATAATTCACTCTGTTATCCATAATTTAGTCTGAATATAGGTCTACAAACACTTTTCTTGGAAGAAGATCCACTCTGCAGAAATTGTGTGAATCTGGAAACTCCAGTTGATTTCCTTTCAGCCTGGCCCATTATAAACCCTTTGCCATTGCAAACCCTTGATAACTTCAGCGTCGCTGGTTCCACAGTCCCTTAGCAAGCACTGGTTTTAATTTTCATTTTAACTCTTTGCAGACTGTGGAAGAGGAAAGAGAAGCTGATGCAGATTTTTTACGGTAAAATGCTGCTTTTCTTGAAATGTGAGAAATATGCATCTTGAGACAAGTGCAATTAGGTTTGCTTTTTTTTTTTTTTCCAGTTCACTTTGTCATAGCACTGGCTTATTTTTCGGTGTTGAGAATATCAAGCCCTGTAGATGAATCCAGTATTTTTATACAGCTTATCATTTCATTCATAGTTCTTTGTCCAGATCTGCTCTCGCCTTGGTCTTACAGCTAGATTCCCTTTCACGTCGACAAGGTGACACTTCTGCCTCCTCCTGATCCCCAGTGCTTCTGGGTTCTGCAGGGAGGTTTTCTCCTTGCTCACCCCAATTTGCCTATCCTGGCAACACTGGTCTATATAACTAGTCCACACTGATCTATTTAGGACAAGAGGTAATGGCTGAAGTTGTGCTAGGGGAGGCTCAAGTTGCGTATTAGGAAAAATTACTTCTAAGGAAGAGTGGTGATGCATTGGCACAGGCTGCCCAGGGAGGTGTTGGAGTTACCATCCCTGGAGGAGTTCAGGAAATGTGGCTGTGGCACTGAGGGACAGGGTTAGGGGGCATGGTGGGGATGGTTGGACTAGACTCTCTTAGTGGTCTTTTCCAATATTAATGATTCCATGATTTTATTACATAAGTATAGTAAATGCTTTCATTTCTGATTGTTTTGACCAATAGCTATTGATAACTCTTGCTCCCAACATGATTTGGTCTTAATAATTATTACTGGTGTTGCAGCACATTTCATTTAGTGATGATAAACTAATTTCATAATATTATCTAGGCTTCTCAACTAGTATGTGTATTTCCAAATCATCAGAACCGAGTAATGCTAATTATATTTTAGGATGCGCTTTCAAGATGGGGCTTAGGTTGGGCCAGATGATCTCCAGTGATCCTTCCCAACCTAGGTTATTCTGTGTTATGCTGAGATTTTCTCTGAATCCTTAGTTAGCTGTTTTTAATTTCCAGGTTATTGCTGTTCCACTCGTTGTTACTGGTGGTGTGAGGATCCAAAGCTGTTATCAGATATTCATGACTGACCGTTTGTTCATTGGACCAGCTTGTTTGTTTATCATAAACTTGATAGGAAGCCAGTTTTCTCCATCCAGTCTGCAAGTATCCATCACTGCATTTCCTCAGTTGTGTGCCTGCATCAAATGAGCTACTTGCAGCATTCACTACAGAGACTGGAAATAGTTTCTTGGTGGATTGCAGGTCTCCATATCAGATTTTTGCTTCTCCTCAGACAGTCCCTCTCCTCAGGATCGTGCCTCTTCACTGACACTGCTGGAGCAGCTGGAGCCTGCCTTCATGCACTGCAGCACTCCAGCCAATTTCTTTGATCAGACATTTTTTAGAGAGATGGAATTGGAAATTTAAATTTACACTTGTTTAGAGTTTGCCTTGTTAAAAGCATTTTCAGTTAAGTAAATCACTTTTCACTTTAATGCAAGGAACTTGCGAGCTGTATCTGGCAGCAAGAATATTTCTGCAAGGATATTGATGAACATGACACGAGAAGGAAAAAAACATCACTCACAGTAAGAGCTGAGCTTCTTCACTTGATACAGTTGGGAAGCACTGCTGTGCAGCCAGTGTATGAATGGAGACAGAGAAAAAAGTGGATTGTAGGACTTTGTCAGATACTGAACTGTTTTGTTCCTCAGTGTTGCTGACAGTAACCCGTCCTGTAATGGATAGTAGTTGTGATTTCCAAGTAGCAGTGCCAACCGAGGATAGGAAGTAAGCTTTGTTGCAGTTGCT
Source organism: Tetrao urogallus (assembly GCF_951394365.1). Lineage (NCBI taxonomy): Eukaryota > Metazoa > Chordata > Aves > Galliformes > Phasianidae > Tetrao > Tetrao urogallus. The sequence continues at coordinate 64,709,085 of NC_136817.1, forward strand.
GCCTTGTTGTAGTGTGTGCTTGTTCCCAGGATGGTAGAGAAATCTATATCTATGTTTGTCTTTTGCAGAAAGGAAGTGGAAAATCATTTTCCTGCTAGCTCTATAGGAAGCTGTTTAAAAAAAAGAAGATCAATAAATTGTAGATCCTTTTAATTCTGTTGAGTGTTGTAAGCTTGACCTAGATTTGAGTATCTTTGCAGCTTGGAGTGAAAAAGGAAAAAAAAAAAAAAAAAAAAAAAAAAGATAAAAAAGGAGGTGAATGGGAAATACTACAGAGTTCGTTCTGGAGACAATCCAATGTGGGCTACTATTTCACATACATATTTAATATTCTCAATTCATGTTGAGGGCAGAAAGAGCATTGTGGTAATGTTACATATGATTTAGATGAAAGATGCTGTTTAAACCGGGCGCTGCAAAGGATTCTGAAGTGTTTATATGTTTATTTTTATTCTCAGTTGTTAGTAAGGCTAGTTAATGGGGTCGAAAATTGCCTCTTTTGCAACTTCTATTTTCCTTTTACCAAATATTGTCATTCCCTCTTCTCCTCCCCTTGCCTCCACGTTTTAAAAGGAACCAAAATTAACATGTCTGTCCTTATTAATTATGTTTCCCACTTTCACAGTGTAATGTAATGACAAAACAACTCTGTGCCTATGCTTGTGCCTTTCTCTTCCTCCATCAGATCCAGATTTTCTAATTTGCAAGGTAGGCTCTATGGAATCCAGAGGCAAATAGCTGATTGTGAAGATGAGGGGTCTTCCCTTTATTTGCATGGATCAGTTTTGCTGCTGAAGGGTCCATGCTGCATGCGGGAAATAAAATAGAATTTTAGTCTCAAAAATTGCGAAAAAGAAGATCTGAAGGAGGAAAGAAAGCACATTTTCTTAAAATGAAGTTTTAGCAGGAAATCAGATACCTGTTTTCAAGAGTATGCAGTTGAAGTCTCAGGCAAAAAGTTGTGTGTGATCTTTGGGTGAGAGGTTTTTCAGGCCTTTAACTCCTTCTCCTTCATCTCCAAGGCATGAATTTCTTTCTGCTGATTGACACTCCTTGCCTTTGCTGCTAGTTAACCTGCCACAGGTTACAAAACAGCGGTGCAGGTTGAAACTGTTGAACAATTCTCTACATGGACTGGTAGCAGATGAATTGGCAAACAGTGGAGGCTCTTTTTGTAGGGTTATTTTTAACGACAGTAATGGTGTTGATTTTACAACCTAGGCTTCTCTAAGACATTTGACTTGATACCGTGTTAAAGAGAAAACTAGAATGATACAGAGTGAACACTGTGAAGATTAAGTAGATTAAAGATCAGCAGTTTGTACCAGAGCCCAATAGTGAGTCGTTTTTGTTTTAATCCATGTTGGAGTTTTTATCTGCGGTACAGAAATAATATAAAAACATCATTGGTAGGTGGGACAAAGATGGAAAGAGTGGTAATTACTGAAGAGAATGGGTCAAAGGCCTGGAAGGCTCTGGACAGCCTGGTTTAATGGGATTAATTCGGCATATGACTACATACCATCAAGTACAAAATATGGTGCAGACAAAGAAAAGCTGCATGCCGTACTTATGGTGGTGGGCCGCGTTGCTTAGCAGCAATTCCAAATTAGGGTGGGTTGGAAAGATGAATGTGAGTTTCCAGAGCTTGCTTTGCACAGTTATGACCAAGATGGGATGTGGTTCTGCTTTAGACACGGGGGAATTGCTTCTACACAGGCACTGAGTGGGGCTGGGGAAGGTGGGTCCTTCCATCCAGTGTGTAAAGTTCTGCAGAAGATGCCCTTTACTTACTGGTCTGAAATACATGTCATCCAAAGCACAACAGAGGTGCTGTGCTACTCCAGAAGAAAAAGCATAAGTCAGAGGTATCTCAAATTGGAGAAATTCAAGCTAAATATAAGATGGTAAGTTTTAACCCCAGGATTAACCCCCTAGCTCATAAATTGAGAAGGGTTATGTACGAGGTGGCTGAAGCAGCTGAGACAGCAATGGGATGGGAGTGCAAGAACTGAAGAAGGAGTTGAAGAGATGCTTCTAAGCAAGAAGAAAGCTTGCCCATGTCTTGCTCAGGGACATGATTTAGCAGAGGGTTGTTAGGGTAGTATGGTTAGGTCATGGTTGGACTCGATGATCTTTAAGGTCTTTTCCAACAATTCTATGATTCTGTCATTCTATGATTCTACGATCCCATCAACTGCAGCATCTCTCTGTGTCCAGTGGTTAAAAAGAATCGTAAAATCATTCAGATTGGAAAAAACTACTGAGATCACGTAGTTCAGTCATCAGCCCACTGCCACCATGCTCACTCACTGTGTCCCTTGGTGCCACATCTCCCTGTGTCTTGAACACCTCCAGGGACGGTGAGTCCACCATCTCCTTGGGCAGCCTGTCCAAAAGAATTGCCACTCTTTGTGAGTTTCAAAGCTTAATGGGGTAAAGAAAAGTAGCTGGCAGTATGCTTTGCTTTGTTGTTTCTAATGCTTGCTTTAGGAAGCTCTATGACCATTCCTGAAAATCTTCAAGCCTCAGCAACAAGCTGCAGCAGGGAGCAGCAAGGAGCTGGGATCCCATAGGCAGCCTGACCCCTGGGGCATGAGGCAGCATGGGTGGTTTGGCATGAGAGCCAGATAGTGCTTTTTATTATTGCTTTAAAACCGATATAAAATCAGATTGTACAGCACATCTGCCAAGCAAAACAGCATTTGCTGCACACACAGGGCCCTTCAGGGGTGTGTCAGCAGTGGGAGTAGCAAAAATCATTTGAGTGTACATGAAACAGCTGGAGCGGTTTTGGGTGGTGTTCCTGGTGTTTGGAGGTAATGCTGTAAAAATCAGATGTTTCCTTGTTGCCTAAGTGGTTGGCTTTCACAAAACTTGGACTATTTAATGAGCAGTTTGCATCCTTTTGGAAATAACTTACTGTGGTTTTGATGTGTTGCGTTGTAAACAAGACTGAAAATAGAGATGGAATCTGTTACTGAACATTAAAAACTGAATTTTTGGGAATTCAGCATTTATTATTGTTTAAAATGATGGAAATATCCTCCTTAAAATAAGTTACACTTTCTATTCTCTCACTTGCACGTAGTTTGGCCTGACCTTGGTGCACTTTTATTCTCTTTGTGCTTCTGAGTGATTTTTGTGAAGCAAAAGGAATCCTCAGCATTTGTAATCACTAGGAGATGTGACAGGGATTCGGCAAGTGATGTGAGCATGGCAGGTAGGTAACACTGATGAGTTCACAGCATCTTCAGAAAAAAGCTGGACTGGTTTTCATTAGTCTTTACTTCACGTGGCTCGCCATCTAGTTAGGAGGAATAAGAGGCAGATATATCAGAAAGCGTAAAGATTTTAGTGGAAATGCTATCAAGTCTGCAGTTAACATTTTAGGTGTGTGCTTGATGCCTGACATTCATTGCACGTCTTTGCAGTGGATGCTGTGATGGTTTTTCACTTCACAGAAGCAAGTGACACCACCTTTTCCTGAAAGCACCTATTCTAGGTGTGTTGTAAATGGCTGGAGAGCAAGAATCACTATTTTCTCTTTTTATAGATTGCCTAAAATACCTCCGGAGAGCTATTGCATGTTGTCATGAGGGAGGAGGTGATGCTGGGGTTGCCGTGGTGACGGGATGCTGCTGTCACCACCAGTCACAGCAGCACCGCGGTGCACGCGTGGCCCATCTGTTCCCTCAGAGTGGCCCTGTTTTACTGGGGCTGCTTTTGTGCTTCACTGAGGGGTGAGGAGAGGCCTTGTGATGGGTGCAGTCGCAGCACAGGTGGGAGATGACTTCGTTCAGATGTGGATGAATTCTTTGCAACGTGGGAAAAGACAGGGACTTCTTAAGAGGTTACTATTCAAACTGAAGTCATGAAAAGCTTTACAGATGTAATATGTTTTCAGGAATAATCTACAGATCTGGGTGAGAATTGCACAGTGCCCGTTGAGTTCAGTGCTTGGATGAGCAAATGCATCCTGGTTTTTGTGTGTGGCTGCTAGTTAGAGCTGTCTCAAAGAATATCGAGTCTTGAGATGTCTTCAGTTACAAGTGGTATTTGTAGCTGAACCAAAAACATGGAAATAAGCTGGCCTTGCAGCCATGAGATCAGCCTTTGCAGTGACCTCGAGTACTGCTGGTTGGTCCTTTTTGGGAAAAAAACATCTTGTTTTTCTCCGTGCTACGATGTCCTGTGCTCCTTTCCTGAATTCCCAGAGAGGGAAGTGCTGTGTGCTTTTGTTTTGCTGCTTTTGTTATTGTTATAAGGTAAATATTAAGTTTTCACCTTTCTGCTCCGAAAATACTCATTTTCTTAGATAGTAATAGTGTGCACTGGCCTTGGCCAGCTGCATGGGCTGTTCCGTGGGTTGGTGGTTTCTGCAGACACAGGTTTGGTTGTTTGGAAGTGCCACCCACTTCCCTCTGCTGCTTCACATCTGCTGTCTGATGTGGAGTCATGGAATCATAGAATGGCTTGGGTTGGAAAGGACTTTAATGATGATTGATTTCCAGCATCCCACATGGAATTGTTTGAACTCGATGATTAGATGGCAGGTGGGCTCTGTGACTTTGATTTTACCTTTTTGGGATTTCCAGCCTTTTTTCTTAGGAAGGCACAAGGTAAATTTGTTCCTTTGGAGATTTCTGCTAATGTAGTTAACTGTTTTTAAAAAAAAAAATCTACCAGGGGAAAAAAAAGAAGGCAGCACCAAGCCATTTTTTGCTTTTTTTTTTTTTCTTCTTTATTAATTTCATGGAGTCATAGGCTTGGGTTGGAAGGGACCTCAATGATCTTGTAGTTCCAACCCTCTGCCTTGAGTAGGCTCCATCAAACTTATAAAGCAGTGACGGTGGTAATATTCACATCAAGGAATTGTGTTTCATATTTGATATTCATGTATTTATTCTGAAGTTGTACAAGGGTGGACAAGCAATCTTCCTTCTCTGGGAAAGAGATCCTGGGCTTGGGCTTCTGCTCACTATGGGCTGTGAGCAGGATCTTTCCTCTGTCACCACTACAGAGATTCTCCATTAAATGTTATAGTTTTTGAAGCAATATTTGGCTATTCTATTACTGAATAACAGATTTTAGTGCCAGCTGTAAAATGGCCAAGTAGCACTTTGAATCAGCTTTCTGTTCTTTCATTCTATGGAAGTTAGAGAGTAATGTTGCTTGGTCTGCATTTATAAAATCATAGAATCATTAAGGTTGGAAAAGAGCACTAAGATCAGCTAGTCCAGCCACCAACCCATCCCACCATGCCCACTAATGGAGGTCAGTAAGTCTTCATGTCCACGGGGTGTGTGAACATGTCCTCCCAGCACCAGGCTGGTGAACTTTGCTTTAGGGATTCTTTCTCCTCACTCTTTTAAAACAGATTTAAAACTATGATTCTGTTATCTTCCTAAATTTCATACTCAAAAGAGCCAATCCATTTCCCTTACATCATCTAACCCAATCACATAGAAGTTCTCTTTAAAAAATGTGACAGCAAAAATTTCCTGTGATGGTAAATTATAAAATAAGAGTCAAGAGGTATTTTCCTGGTTCCTTTCTATTAATTGATGGATAATTTTGGAGTTGATAATTTTTAGTTCTTCTATACTTAAGACCAGGACTCACCCCAGAAGAAAACTATAACATGTGGCACAGTAGAGTTTTGGTTTTTGATAGCTTGCTAGGGAAAGATTTTCTGTTTGCTCCCTTCAGGTGTCAAGTCTATAGCTGTCTCTGTCCATGGGCATCAGGAACAAGCAGCAGCCAAACTCAACCAGTAATATGTGAAGAAAATAAGGTTATGTATACAGTGAAAACATTTCAGAAGGAAGGACAGCTGCAGAGTTAACTGCAAAGCTCTGGACTGGAGAGCTTGCAACGATGCAGTTAACTGTACATACAAGATAGCGTGGCTGTGGTAATAGAAACCATGACAGGCACACAAGGAAATACTTTATTCTTTAGGACAAACACTTAGACACATGCTTCAGCATGATTAAGTGAGGACTGAGTTTCTTCACCTAATGAGGATGGACCATAAAAATGAGCGATTTGAGCCTCCTTGCGAGGGTGCTTCCCTCGTTTCTCAGGGTAGCTGTGCCCTTATCTCTTTTAGAAGTTGCTTTTACTCTTGAATTCCCATTTGCACTTTGTCATTAATAGTTGAACAGATAGTTATTCAATGTGGAGGTGTGCTTACAAAGCCTGTGTTTCCATCCCTGGGCTCTGAGCAGCCAGGCACAAGTTGCTGCTGTTGGATTGAGTGCTGTTCATTTCCAGACGGTTTATTTTGAAGAAAAAGTAACTCATTCAGAGCATAACTACTTTTTTTCCTTCTTATGCCTGTAGACTCCTAAGCATCCCCAACTGCTGCTTGAGACCTGTTTGTCTGTGATTCTTTTGTTTTCTTAATAGAAAAGCATATTGGTGTTAAAATTACTTCAGTAAAAATCAATTTCAATTAGTCCCTGCTTTGTTAGTGTTTAGGGGAGAAGTTCAGTGAGAGAAAGGAGGGTTGTTGGATGTGCATTGCTGCAGAGGGGCACGGAGAGCAAGCTGGACTTCAGTGACCCGACAGAAACCCTCTGGTTCAGCTTCTGCAAGGAGAACAAGCATGGAAGATTGGAAAAAAAATTTTTCTGAACTCACAACTGTGAATTTCTGCTGTATTTCAGTTCAGGTTAGCTTGTTCAACGTTCTCTTGAGAGCGAGGCAGTGGAGATTGTGAAACAATTTCAAGATGATTGTGCAGGGTTTGATTCAGTTTAGAATTGGGTTGTTGAGCGGCATTACTACAGCTTGCGTGGAGTTTATAAAAGATGAATTATATATCAGATGGGGGATTATATTTGGAAATGTGCACTTATGCCACGTATACTGTGGCAGTAAATACTTCATGAATGCAAGGATTTCAAATCAAACATCTGGTAATAGAAATGTTATTCTGTAATGCCAATTCCTGCAATGAATTTAAAGTGAAAGCCTTGCAGATATATAATTTGTTCTGCACATTATTAAGTAAAAGCAGTCTTTGTGAAGCAAATAGACAAGAGACTCTTAAATACTTCCCTAAAACAGGAGACTTGCATTCTGGTAAAGCATTTTAATTACCTTCTGAAAGCAGTGCCCCATTGCATATTACAGATGGCTTTTTAGGGTTATTTATTCTAGAATTTTACAAATGGCAGGTATGTATATGAATTGGCTAGATTTCACGGAATTGACTTTAAATGTATTTTAGAAAGGTTTGTTCTTTGCATGTTTCTCTTCAGTACTGGAAAATCAACAATTTTCATTTGTAGTTTTATCTGAATTTTCTGCCAGCCATTCAACATGAATCATAGAATGAATCAGATTTGTTTGAGTTGGAGGGGACCTTTAAAGGTCATCTGGTCCAACTCTCCTGCAAAGAATAGGGACGCCTACAGTTAGAAAGCCTGAACTGGAGAATCCGTGAGCTGTGGGATAACAGAAGGATCTGATGATGAGTACCTCACAGCTGCTGTAGGGTAACTCACAGTGAGGCAAGCCCCAGCTGCAGGTGAGGTTTGTCAGACGTTTGCAAAAAGCTTTTGTAAGGAGCCTGAACACAAAATTTTGTATTGCCAGAGACCTTCTACAGTGCTGAGCTAGTTTTATATAAAACAGCTTAAATGCTGCAGCCCATCAATAAAAAAAGGAGAAATAATGGAATCACAGAATCACCAAGATTGGAAAAGACCACCATGATCATCCAGTCCAATCATCCACCTACCACCAGTATTTCCCCACCAAACAGCGTGCTTTAGTACCACATCTAAACATTGGACAGTGATAGGATAAGGGGGGATGGTTTTAGACTGAGACAGGGGAGGTTTAGGTCAGATATTAGGAGGAATTTTTTCACACAGAGGGTGGTGGTTGAAACTAGATGATCACTGTGGTCCTTTTCAACGTAGGTCGTTCTATGATTCTACGGTTTCTTGAACACCTCCAGGATTGGTGACTGCGCCGCCTCCCTGGGCAGCCTGTTCCAGTGCCTGACCACTCTTTCAGGGATGTATTTCCTAGCATCCTGAAACTCCCCTGACACAACTTGAGGCCATTTGCTCTCATCCTGTCACTGTTAACTGGGAGAAGAGGCTGACCCCCCACCTTGTCATAATTTCCTTTCTGGGAGCTGTAGAGAGCCGTAAGGTCTGCCATGAACCTCCTCTTCTCCAGTCTGAACAATCCCCATTACTTCAGTTGTTCTCCATAAAACTTGTGCTCCAGACCACTCTCAGCTCCATTGCCAGTCACCAGACATGCTCCAGGGCGTCTGTGTCTTTCTCATAGTTAAGGGCCCCAAACTGAACATAGTACTTGAGGTACTGTGTTCACTGATGATCACTTCTGTGCTCCTCCTGGCAATACTATTTCTCATAGAAGCCAGGATGCCATTGGCCTTCTTGGCCACCTGGGCATGCTGTTAGCTCATGTTCAGCTAAGCATCCATCAGTGTCCCCAGGTCCATTTCTTCCCCAGAGTCTTTCAGCCACTCTGCCCCAAGCCTGTAGCATTGCCTGGGGTTGTTGTAGCCAGCACTTGGTCTTGTTTAACCTCATCCCATTGGCTTCATCCCAGTGATCCGTATGTTGAGCTTGGTGTGTACTCTTGACATATATAAGTACATATGTATATATGTAAAATATATATCTATAGACATTTCAGTACAGGAAATAAGAAATTACTCAGCCCCCAAAGCATGACTTACTGCAAGTAAAATGATCATTGCAGCTCAATTGTTGCTTTGATTGTTGTTTGCTCAGAAAGATAAACTTCATTAATCAGTGTTTTTATTACTGTATTTATAACTCATAATAAAGTGGTGTGATACCAGGTTTTAAAGGTGGGAGTTTCTGTTACCTGAGTTTGAAGTATAGAGGTATATATATATTTTTTCTCCATTATTGTTAGAAGTGCTCTCATACTCAGTCATCTGGAGTCTCTTCAGTGTCATGAATAAAGGTGAGTTAGGGGAAGATACACTTTACTGAAAGACTTTTTTAAAAAAGAAGAAAAGCTGTTTAATGTAGCCCCTTCAATCACTGCCACCCCACCCAGCAGAATCAGGTGCCTCAGAAGGATGCCAGAAGGAGAATGGAAGGAAATGGGGTTTTTCTCATTTCACCTTTCTGCTCTGCTTGTCCTTGGTGGTGCTGTGGGCACCTGGGAGCTCTCTTCCACAATTCCCCTTCCTTGTGCTGTGCTGGCATCTTTTTCCCAATTGTCTCTGATTGCTGGGGCATTCCTTTTCTTCCACAATAGCTTGCCAGCCCTATGTACATGTAGCTAAATTAGACATTATTATATGTTGTGCAATACAGCATATGCCATATTATGATTATGGGTAGCTCCTTTAGGGCTTGAGTCAACACCATGTTTTATCCCTTCACAGGTTAGCAGCAAATCCCCAAGATGAGTTGTTTTTATTTTTGCTGTGTATTGCAAAATGTAAAATAAAAGTTAAGCTTTACCTGAAGGTAGCGACACATTTTGCAGAACTGTGACCATTCGTCCTGGAGCGCCGAGCGGAGGAGTGGGGTAAGTCACTCAGCATCCAGCACCAGCACATAGCAAGCAGGAACAGGGAATTAAGGAATAAACATTCATTTGTGCCAGGGGAGTTAGCAAAGTACTTGTTAACTTGCATGGGATATGGAATTGTTGTTCTTGTTTTCCCTTGTGTTTTCCAGCAGTGTTTGGCTGTTATCAGATGTTGCCCATTCACAGTGGAAATGCAAGTGTAATCCATGCCGTGCTGTTCTATAAAGCAGTGCTAGGAAACCTCTTCAGTACATGTGTTCTCATGGTTTGGTGCTTTACTCTTTCATCTTCAGAGCTTGGATGTTTTCCTGGATGTAACAGAGAACTCTTGTAGAGGACTGCTTACAGACATGTCTATGTGAAAGGGACGTGAATTTTACTTTAATTATATACAAGGGAATGAAAGCCTGGGAAAATGGAGCAGGAGCAGTTTGGGAGCTGAGGAGCATCAGCATGGGAATGAGATCTGAAGCCCGTTTAGTTTGTTGTCCTGTTTGTGGAGAAATGGGTACATGGTGGCTGGTTTTCAACTTTTGAATGTTCAGTGCGTTCCTGAGAAGAAGCATGCTTTACCTTTTTAGAAACTTGCGCTGAATTCCAATACAGATGTTGTTCTTAGAATCATAGAATCATAGAATGGCCTGGGCTGAAAAGGACCCTAGCCCATCCAGTTCCAACCCCCTGCTATGTGCAGGGTCACCAACCAGCAGACCAGGCTGCCCAGAGCCACATCCAGCCTGGCCTTGAATGCCTCAGGGATGGGGCATTCACAGCCTTCTTGGGCATCCTGTTCCAGTGCATCACCACCCTCTGTGTGAAAAACTTCCTCCTAATATCTGACCTAAACCTCCCCTGTCTCAGTTTAAAACATTCCCTTGTCCTATCACTATCCACCCTCATAGACAGCCGTTCCCCATCCTGTTTATATGCTCCCTTCAAGTACTGGAAGGCCACAGTGAGCCTTCTCTTTCCAAGCTAAACAAGCCCAGTTCCCTCAACCTTTCCTCACAGGAGAGCTGCTCCAGCCCTCTGACCATCTTAGTGCCCTCCTCTGGACCTGCTGCGAGAGCTCCATGTCCTTCCTGTACTGTGGGCCCCAGGCCTGGATGCAGCACTGCAGATGGGGCCTCACAAGAGCCGAGTGGAGGGGGACAATCACCTCCCTCTCCCTGCTGGCCATCCCTTTTTAATGCAGCCCAGAACACAGTTGGCCTTCTGGGCACACTGCTGGCTCACGTCCCGCTTCTCATCCACCAAAAATCTATCTTTGCTACCATCTCGTTTTTCGGCCAAGAGGTTTCTGATATCTATATATATGTTCCTTGTGATTTCCTATGGGACTGGTGACGGTACATCGAGCTCTGTCACTCAGGTATGCACGTCTCCTGCAGCTCCCAATTCTCACGAGAAAGTTGAAAGAGTAATGAATTAAATTATACTTAATTGATAATGAATTTAAATTCATTCCGTTTATTTCAATTTCTTCTTCGACTTGGAAAGTAATTAAATATGGGATGCGGATACTTGCAGAGATCGTAACATCTCCAAAAGCACTTTGTGCTAAAATAGGAATGTTGAGTGATGCACAGAACTGGCAGTTGCAAAATGCTGGTGAAGTTTTGTGCCATGGGTGAAAATACTTTTAGTTTCTCACTCCGTGACTTACTGCTAGGGGAAGGGTTTTTTTTCCCTGGTTGCCTGCAGTCGCCCCATAGAGCTTCTGCTTGAGATGGACCCGCTGAGTGAATCTGTTCCATAGAGCACTTACAGTTTGCAGTAGTTGGAAACCATGTTTGTGTGGGTTTATCCCTCTCTTTTTCTGGTGCTTTAACTTTGAAATCCCATCCTTCAGAACCATTGCGCCCATCTCCCCTTAGCTGTGGCTGCGCTGCTGTGTTCACTGCAGTGATAAATGATAGAGTTTGTGCATGGGATCCAGGCGGGCACTAGGTGCTGCCTTGGAAGCCCTGGCTTCATCATAAGTTGATGTTTTTTGGTACCTTTCTGTGTATTACAGTGAATTTTCCTTTCCTTTTCCCTTTCTCTTTCCCTTTCTTTCCCTTTTCCTCTCCCTTCGCTTTCTCCCTTTTCATTTCCCTTTCCTTTTTTGTGTAATGTGTAAATGTCCAACTTGTTTACCTTCTTGTTCTCCATCCATTGTGCCAGGGGATGCTGAGCTGTTGCCAAGGCTGTTGGGGGCATATTCAGGAGTGAGGAGAGGAACATCTCTGGAAGAAAATTTCCAAATAGCATTCTAAAAGTACGTTTTTCACAGATGTTAACATTGGCTTCAGGTGATTGCTGTGAATAGGCTTTCACGTTGTGTAAAGAACAAACTTGACTGAAGCAGTAAAGCAGTAAAGCAAAGTAAAGGTTGAGAAAGGAAGATGATAAGAACTTGTGGCATGTAACGCTGCGTTAACTAAAATGTTAACGTGACCTAGTTAGTGTTTCTGTAGAATTAAATGTACTGTGCTGAAATTGAGTGAATGCGAAAAATAGTGCTAAAAATATTACACATGAAATGAGGTGGAATTGATCTTGGTCTGAAATTATGTTATTAGGTAGCATTTCCTTTCCATACATTGCTTTTTGGGACATACAATTGATTAATTTAAAATTGTTTTTTCAAATTTATCCTGTTGCTTCTTTAAAGATGATGCAGGCATCGTATGTAATTACAAGGAAATCAGTGGCTTTTTAAAATTATTCCTAGGAAAATGCTTCTGACTCCACTGGTGTGTGCTGCAGGAAGTGTTGCTGAAGCTCTTGTGATGAGATGGGTTTCATTTCTTTGCCTGAATGAAAAGTTTCCCTGGATTTATTTTCTGCTTTCAGTACCTCTTCCACAAATGCACTTTAATTTTTGATGCTGTCTGCATTAAGGAAAGTGAAATTTAAGCAAACAAATAGATAAAAAGCTTTAAGAAGCATGAGACACATTGGAATTTCATTTTTTTCCTGTATTTCTCAAAGCACGGCTTCAAGTGGGGCATGTTATTTTATCTGGGAGGAGCCAAAATAACTTCAAAATACAGTTGAACTGTTTCTCCTCATGTTTTCTAGAGCAGGGTGCCCAGTCCCGTGTCTAGGAGGCTTTGGGACATGCTCAGGTATCCCTGCACCTCTCTGTTCCCTGTGCCCGCACTCCAGCACCACCCAGCACATCTTACTGCCAGACTTTCTGGACCCTGAGCATGTCAAGTCAGCGTGCTCTGGGAAGGTGATGGGTTTGAGGAGCACTGCTGGGCTTCCTGGGTGATTGCTAGCACCCCCATCTTGTCTGTGCTGTGATGAGCAGCACACAGAATGGCAGTGGTGTGAAGAGCAGAGGAATGTGGCAGTGATCCAGGATAACAGTAGAAATGAGAATTTTGCCCATGGCATGTGTACCTATGTATCTGGCTGCTGTCAGGAAACCAGCCTGGGGTTATGGGAAAATAACAAGATAAGTGAATGATTTCAATTTTACTGTTGTTTTTCGCTGCACAGTGCTGTGCATGCCTATTTTCCTTACCCATCCCTGTGCCAGCTCGTGATTATTTCAAAATCTCATTTGTTTCCACGCTGAAAAACTGAAGAGAAACACACCTCTTTCAGAGTTCCCCTGCTAGGCAGATGCATATAGTTCATTGCTGGTTGGTAAACTTCTGTCAGATCCCGCTGCTCTATCGAGTGCAGTTTCACAAGTTGGCTGCATGCATTTCCTCTGCTGGCATTTGGTGCTGCGTGCCCTGTGCAGGTAGCATGGAGCTGCCCTGTCGCAGGCATTGAGCGTTCAGTGCTGCGCTGCTGTGGCTTCAGGTCGTCTGAACCCCTATCAGATGGGCTGGTTGGAAACATCGTCTGACACGGAAGGGTTGGCATAACAAAGTGCTGTGTAGAGCTTCTGCAGTCAGGAGATTATGAAACAGTTATTATGGGATTAAAATATAGTATTAATCATCTTCTCATTCTATTACTGACATGTGATCCAGCAGTTATGTTTCTCAATTAATAAACAAGAGCGGCTTGAACGTTTTTCAATTCCATCCCTGTACGTCTCAAAGGGAGTTGTATTTTATCACGTTGTTGCACATCTGACAAAAATCCAGCCACTCCACATCTGTGGCTGTTAGCAGCACGTTGCCTTGCATTGCCTTTATTAAAACCTCCTCTGTCCCATTGTTGCTAAGTGATCTATCCATCTTAATGTTTTCCTGATGTCTAAGCTCCTGTCTGTTAATGGCATCCTAATGCATTCTGAATTGACATATTTCACATCATTTAAACTCTGCTTACCTATTTATCATGCATAGGTCATAACTTAGTGAAAGTCGCGTGAAGGATTTCTCTTCGCTCTTTGCCTAGTGTTCTGCTGCCACACAGAAACTTCAGCTGTCCTATTCAGTTATGTGATGTTGGGGATAAAGGCTCATCCTCACCGGTGCCTTGGAAGGAACAAAGATGTCCCAGTGGTGCACCCCTCACTCCTTGTGCAGCTCGACCATCAGCGCTGCCGAGACTGCGATGTCGTGTCACTCAATCTTGTCAGAAATTCTATGAATATTCAATGAGAATTTTAATGTATTGTCATCAAGGAAGCAATTTCTGTGTAGTCATATTAAGCATGTTGTCATCTCTTCAGTTTAAATACATTGTTTTGCCCATGAAGTGACCTTAGGCAATTTTAAAATGGTCTCGTTTTTTTCCATTTGGCTTACACCAAATAAATTACTTTTACCTAATAAGGATCAACCTAATAAGGATCTAAGACATTTGCATAGGGAGATGCACGTTCTACTAAATAATCAGGAAATTATTCCTCATATACTAGGATTTATCTTTCCCATTTATGCTTACACAAGAGTATGAGATATGGTCAGGTAGGTTACAGCCAAGTTGTTTTGTGATCGAGGTTTTGTAACGAGTACAGTTTGCAATGGGAGCCCATTCATTTAGCCCCATACTTTGCTGCTGCCGCTGTTCTGTGTGTGGTTCATTGCTGGGTGTTTAGGGGTCACTTAAGCTTCAATTCCCAGTCTAGCTCCTCATTTGTGTAGAACGTAAGCGTATTTTGCTGTGTACAGATTACCGTGGAAATAATGATTGGGTGTGAATGAAATCTGGAAGTGTATTTTCCTGTGGACTTTCTACATTTACTGGGCTTTTAGACCAAGTTCATATCTCTGTACAGAATGTGAACATTGTGTTAAAGATAAAAATTGGTGTGTCTGATCTTGTGCTGATGTTCTGTGGCGTACCTTGTCTTACCTAATTTCCTTCTGAAGCTGGAAGAACGAACTGCTTTGGTCCCCTCACTGCAAGAAAGATCTGGAGGCCCTGGAGCATGTCCAGAGCATGGCAATGGAGCTGTAAGGGGTCTGGAGCACAAGTCTGATAGGGAGCAGCTGAGGAAGCTGGGATTATTTTGTCTGGAGAAGAGGAAGCTCAAGAGTGATCTTACTGGTCTCTGCAAGTGCCTGACAGGAGGTTGTGGCAAGGTTGGCATCGGCCTCTGCCCCCAGGTAACAGTGATAGAATGAGAGGTAATGGCTTCGAATAGCACTGTGGGAGGTTCAGGTTGGATATTAGGAAACATTTCTTCTCAGGAAGAGTGGTGATACATTGGCACAGGCTGCCCAGGCTGGTGGTGGAGTCACCATCCCTGGAGGTGGTCAGGAACTGTGGAGATGTGGCACTGAGGAGCACGGTTAGGGGGCATGGTGGAGGTCGGCTGATGGTTGGACTTGGTGATCTTAGAGTTCTTTTCCAACCTTAATAATTCTATCATTCTACACTTCAGGATATACTCAATATTTAAAACGGCTGTGTGAGTAGAGCCCTCTTACAGCCCACAGACTGCTGTGTTGGGAACAGCAGGTAGATAGATGGACATTTGCATGGAGCAGCATGGTGGGACTGGGCCATGCAGGGACTCAGCAGAGAAAACGCTAGGATGTTAAAATGCTATTCATTAGAAAACTTGAAAATCCTGAAAAGTACAGATATATATATATATTTTTTCATTTACAGTGGCTTGAAGTAGACAGCTTATTAACTCAATTAAACAGCATTTCAGGTTGGGAAAGGAACATTGTATTCATAGCACCAAAGTGTACCTTTGGGCCACTGCTTTAAAAATTAGCCAGATAATTTTGGTCCCTCTCATGTTTGCGTGAGAACACGAACGTATCTGATGCTTCAAAGACTGGATTGTCATCACTTTAAGGCCACTTTTGAAAGACACAGTCATCATTTTGAAGGATATAAAGCTATTTTCTTAGAAGCGATGGTGCTACTGGACTGCGTGTCCTGGGGCTGGAGGAGGAGTGTCTGCTGGTTGTGCAAGGTGACACTCCCAGCCCAGAGCTGTGCAGCTAGGCTTGGGAAACCTTCCCTTGGTACTTGTCCAGAAGTCTTTCATCTTGCAGAAGGCTATCAGTGGTAGGAAGCTTTCAGAATTTTGTGTTGCTTCAGTGACTTTATGCATTTCTCTTAATGTGAGGTGAGGCTCTTCAGGTATGTTCATGATGCATGGCTAAACACATAGGTCGTTCTGAAAGTGATGCCTCTTACTTATTTCCATGGAAACTACCACATATGCAAAGAGCTTAATAACACTGTTTGACAGAGCAAATTCTCAGCTACAGAATAACATTTTTCAACATAGTCACACTGTTAGCTATGCACTTTTGCCAGCAATGAACAGGAGCCTTCATGCCATGCTCATGAACAAGCAGAGGTGAGCACCGTTGCTGTCATCACTGCTGAAACGCAGCACCTGCTGCCTCACTGTGCTCACATTCACTGTTTGATCTCCATCAACATTCAGCGAGCGTTGATGAATGTCAATGGATGTCATTTCTTCCACATGGAGGAATTCAGCGATACACCTTTCTTCATACACACTTCCATGTCAGAATTTGCCTCTCTGCTGCCATCTGTCACACAGCAGCAAACTGTAACGGTATATTGGTGGGAAGGTTCAACCCTACAGCCATCCCACCAACATCCACCTCTGACACTGTGGGCCAACATAACAAAATAGGAAGCATTACTTTTGGGCTAGCCCTCGTATATAAAGTTGTGTTTGCTGTATGGATGGATGCATGTACTTCCTTTGAAGAGAGGCTACAACAGGTGTCTTTTTCGAAGCAACAAAAGTTGTACCTTTGTAAGTAAGCCAGTAGTCCATGTTGGAAAAGTATTTCTTATCTCATAAAACCATCGCCCTCCATGATTTTATTTCTCAGTCATATTGCAGCTATATGGTGGAATTAGAAAGAATGTAAAATGTGTGAAGGTTCATTGATTGTTTTTTTGGTTGCTTAAATCCAAGCTTGATCCCTGACTATGAACATCGGCTTGTCTGCTGTAGACCAGATGTTACAGACACGAAGGGTTGGGCTTTGTAGTGGAAAATAGAGTTTGTTGCATTGTGTTTCGTGATGCATGGCTGTGTTGATTTCCATAAATATGTAGAGCGCCTGTTTTTCTAAATGCAGCTCATATGTATTTGATCTTATTCATAAGAACAGCTTTATGTGTATGTAGAGTTTTGTGTAATTACAGAGATTTTCCATTTTATAGGTGAATCTTCTCCACTGAGCAGTTCTGGAATTAGAAATATTGGGAGAAAAAAGGGAAAAACTGCTCCGATTGGTCACTGCCAAATAAAAAGGCAGGAACATCACGCTTCCCCAGCTGCTAATGCAGAGTACTCACAGAAGAAGGCAATATGAGTTTTCATCAAGCTTTGTGGTGCTTTATTTTAGCCTTTCAAAAGCCCTGTGGCGAAGTCAAAGCAGAGGAGCACAGAATGAACAAACACGGCTCCAACAGGCCTGGGGGGCTCTGTGTGTACATCTAGAGTGGTAGTTCTGTCTGAAGTGATTTCTTCTGCGTTGTTTAGAATGTCTTGTGATGACTCTGTGTGTTTAAAAGCATTTATTGTCATGGTCAGAGTAAATACTGTTTTTCTCATGATTTCCACTGAGAAAGTCTGTGGCATTCTGCCTTTCCTGGCATCTTGCAGAGTCCACAAGCAATTAGCTGCAGAGCCCTGGAGGAGGAAGGGTGCTTCGTGCGTTTGCTTTCCTTCCCCTGAAATGTGTGTTGGGTTTCAGCACTGCAGAAATTAATTTCAGATTGTTTTGTATTCCAGGCGAGCTCAGTCATGTTGTTTTTGGTGGGTCGTATTGCACGGTTGCACTCTGGTTTTAAATGAGTGCATAAATATTTGTGGGGAAGAGGAAAGGATCTTTATTTATAGAAATAGCTTGTTGCTAATTAATGGTAAGGACTATACGTATTACTCTTCATTTAAACTAATTGCTGTCCCACTGGCTTCTCAAAGACGGACATCTGTAATCCCCTAACCTGCAACTCTGGAGGAGCGATTTCAGGATGCATGTAAATAAAATCATTGAGTAATTAGCAAGCAGCACACATAGAGTATTTTATTCTAGAGGTATAAAATGTTCTCTGAGCATTTTCATCACACAGATGTCTGAGTATCAGGGCTGAAAGGAATGAGGCCATAGATGCACGAGTGAGCAGTTTCTGGAGGTGGGTGTGAAGCACTGTGATGGTTGGGACAGGGCTGATACTCTGAACCACATTTTTACAGCTTGCACCGTGCTGCTCTCATCCGCTGATATCGCAGCACAGAACTGCTGGGAGTGCCTCAGACCCTTTGCTGCCTTGCAACTCTAAAAGAAGGGTGAAAAATCCACCCATGCACTTATAGGTTTTTTTCATAATTTTTACATACTTTGTAGCTGTGAGCACCTGTGGCTGCAGGAGGTGCTATTAGTGCTCCTGCTGGATTGAGTCTATTTCCTTCTTAACAAAAGGCAGTGGAAGGAGAGGCGAATTCTGCTGTCACACTGGTGCATCCCCATTCCGCTGTCTTGCTCAACAACACAATTTTGGCTGTTATTCAATATATCATTCTGGAGCACTGTTCTGTTTTTAATGTTCTTGGGTGACCTAAAATGAATGATGTGGGAGCCATCAAAGTGTAAAATTAGGCACATTATATGCAAAAAACAAAATCTGGGAGAAAAATATATTGAGGTCAGGTAATATTTTTCCTCTGTAGTGCCTTTTTAAAAATAACACTGAAGGGTTTTTTGTCCTTTCAGAAATCACACTGAGCTGACAGTAGATGCACAGATCTTCTTCCTTTATGTTTACATCCACTCCTGCTATTTATCTGCTGCGTAGGTAAACATGCACACCATATAAGTTACCTTCTATGCTTAGAGATTTAACCTTTACAACATTTAGTAGCATTATTTAAAATACTCTGAATATTGTGGGTTTTTTGTTTTGTTTTTGTTTTGTTTTCCAAAAACCCTTTTATGTCCATTCTTTATACTTTCTTTGGCACTTCCTCATGATGTGCTCCCATCAAATGCTGTGAGAGTACCAGCGCCACTGAGAAGGGCACCCAGTTACAGTGGATGTGCTTAACATGGAAGTTCCAGCAAGCTGTCAGCACAGCAATAACTTTATTCCTTCCTTTACACCACAGTGAGTTGTAATTAAACAACACAGATCATTCTGCAGTGCATCTAAACCTACCTAAACCCGTGCCTGGGCTCCCTTGCTGTGCTCATGGCATCCTGCTTTGCTGAAGGCACAGCAACAGAGTGCTGTCAGCCACCTAAATGCAGTGCATGTGCTCATGCCATACCCTTGAGCGTGGTCCATTGTATTGATAGCTCAAAAATGATTAAATCATTCAGTAAATTTGTTTCAACTTTTTAGAAGCTGGAGGCATCTGGAGATTCACTGAAGGACTTACCTATGGTGCTGCTGTAGCTGCTGGAAGGACCTCAGCACTTTTTTGACACATCTGATTTTTGACTTGGTGGTGAAATACAGTTCCCCTTGGGGTAAAAGAAAAATGCTCTCAAAAGATGCTTTTTTTTGTAATAGAGTTTGATTTATTAAGTAAGGATCTGTACCCACATGTCTACATACAGATGATTTATTTGTAGATAGTCTTACTAAGATTTGTAGGGTGTAAGAAACTCCTACTTCTCGTATTTCATCGTACCATTGAGAATTAAAAGGAATTTCAGCTCTGAAAACTCTTAGTACTTGTAATATGGTTGGACTAGGTGATCCAAGTGGTCTTTTTCAACCTTAATGATTCTACAGTTGTATTAAGATTTTCCTACTTCTTGAACACGTTAAGTTACCAAAGAGTCTTTCAGGCGTACTGTAGGTAGGGAAGAAATGACCTCCAAGCCTAAAATAAACTCATTGTGTAAAAGACTAAACTATTAGACATGCATGTATAAATGAAAGAAAAAATGTAAAAACAATACATGGGTAAGGGTTCATGAGACGGAGCCTGATAAGTATTTTTAATACTTTTACCTGCGTTTTTTGGAAGTCTGACTCTGCTTGATTTAGGATGCATTGACTGTCGTTGCAGAGCCAGCAGGTGGAGCAAAAGAGCGTGAAAAATAGTTGGATAAACGTACAGAAGCCACTGGTGCTGAGCTGGGGGAGGAGATGTGTTTTCAGCTTTCTTTTTGCCCAGTCTTTGAGCAGCCCTCTGGTTTTCCTTCTCTCAGATCTTGCTTCCTTGCCTTCCTATAGCAATGTGCCTGATTTGCTCTAGCTTTCTGCCACCCCCCAAAAACTGGCTGATTTCAGTTCTTTGTGTGGACAGAACTTCTTGCCAGTCCTGTTCCATAGGGAAACACGCTCATGGGACAGAATGGATTCAGTTCTGTCTTCTGGAAGGGTCTGGCTTTCAGATAATGTGCAGTGCAAGCTTCGTCCTATGAATGGCTGCATTGGTGAATACAGCACGTCTGTAAGGCTTTATGTTTTGCCTTCTTTTATTAAGTATGTATAGTGCAAGAAAATTTGTATCTATGAGGCCAGCTCATGCTCCTAAATTGAACTCCAAGTCCTTCCGTCTTGTACATATTGTAGGATACCATTGCACTACAGGATGAAGGCATCCTGGTAAAGCCAAGCTTTTTTTCTTCCCTCCTGCTGTCGTTATTTGAACTGGGAATACTGTGATCTGTGTTGTCCTTAAGAAATACCCTGCTGTGGTTGCTCAAGGGCTATGAGAGTGTTCCTCAATTTGCTTTGGGATTCAGAAAGGTAACGAGGAGGAGCCATGTGTAGCTGGGAGCCTACAGTGGGTGCATAGTCTTCAATGAAGCTTCATATCACATCTCTGTACGTAATAAGAGGGGTAAACAACTGGCTGACAGGTTGGGCTCAAAAGGTTGTAAATAGGGTAGGTCAGGGTGGTGGTCGGTCCTGGTGGGGTACTGCAGGGTGCCATTTCAAGTTCTGTTCTCTGCAGTGCTTTAGCAAATGATCTGGATGCAAGACTCAAATGCATACTAAGTAAATTTGCAGATGACATTTAAGTAGCAGTTAGTAGTAGCTTGTGAGCTAAAGAGGTAACTGTGAACACCCGCTTTTATAGACAAAGCAGACTGGTTTAGTTACTTTTTACGGGAAATAGAAGCTGGTTCTGCATTGTCCCTGCTGGTAGACCTCATACTGATACCAGCAGTAAAACTGTTGTAAAAAATAACAGCGGAAAAAGGTGTCAACTTCTGTGTTAAACCTGAGTGAAAAAATGCGCTGCCTTTTTATTTCTGCCAAAGATGGTTACTGATGTAGCTGCACAGTGAGAGCAGCAGGTCGTGAGGCTTCCTCCACAGTTTGTCCTCCTTTGGAGAGGAAGGGAGAAGTTTGCTATTTCGAAATGGAAAATCTCTGTAAGTGAAAAAGCAACTTAGGGATGTCAGCTGGGCTCAGGTGATACATTTGATTTGAGGCTTGAGATATCTGGAGATCAGTTATAAAAGTATCTGTGTCTTATGTCTTACCCACAGAGGACTTGGAGGGCAGCCTATGGAAGGGCTCTGGGAACGACCAGCAGCCTCCGAGACATGCATAAATAGTCTGACTCAGGGAAATGGTGATGAAGAAAAGAAAAAGAAGCATCTCAGAGGGGAAGTGGTGAAGAGAGAATAACTGGAAATGATAGGTAGAAGTTATTCAGCTATAGGAATAACAGAAAACAAGGAAAGTAGGACTGCCTTAATTTTGGGTAAAGCTGAGATTAAATGTAATTAGTCATACCCGAGTTGTCTCCTTCCTTTTCTTTCCTTTTCTTTCCCAAAAGAAAGCTTAGTATAAATAAGTAACTGATACCTCTACTGAGCCTGGCTTTCACTAACATGGCTAATTGGCATCACTTCAGGAAATTGTCGGTGAAACTGGAGAAGATGAGAATTACCTACAGAATGGAGAGTATGATGGAGGACTTTGTGTAAGGAGGTAAAAGGCAGGGAGAGGATTGTTAGAGATGTGTGGATTTTGAATTGGTCTTGGAAGGTGTTTTATTTAATATTCCCATTAGTGATCATACAAGAGGATTGTTCTAATGAAATATGCTGAGAATGTGAATTAGGACAGAATTACTGATATATGGAGTTATCAATATGGCATCTGAGAGGAAGGCAATCTTGAGAATGGCACTACCAATAGTATTAAATTCCATGCCATGTAACACAAAGATTATGCACCAAGAGACTACTAGTATGATTATTTTCTTAACTGCATACTTCTCTGATTGGTATTACTCCATTCTTTGAAATGGCAAAGGAAGAGAAAACATGGGTTGTGTTGGATGATTGCAGGTTAACTGCAAGCTACAAGGGAAATGCAGCTGTGAGAAAGGTGAAGTGAGGTGCACCATGTGAGAAACTTCCACTGGAGAGAGGGGGAAGTCATACTGTCACTGAATAAGGCTTTTGTCTCATCTCTCAGCCTGTGATGTTTTTTGTCATCACATCCACAAGTAAAGAATTCATACTGGGACAGGGCTGAGATGATGTGATAATGTGCTTGAGGAGATCATGGACATGAGTGTCCTAAGAAGGTCAAGAGGAGTGGTGTGTAGCATAGCAAAATGGGCAGAGAGCAGGCGTATGTGTTGTTGCCTATAAGAATATCAGAGAGTTAAAGAAGTGGGGAGTGAGAAGAGTTATTTCAGCTGAGTGCCAGCACTGGCACAAAACATAAATTGATGCAAACTGACAATTACTACTTTTAGGTTTGACATTGAGAGACTTCTAACCGTGAGTGATGACTGTGACGGATGCAGTGGATCCGAACACCCATCTGGCATAAAGAGGAGCGCGATCTGCTTTGAAAGGGGTTTATGAGAAGTAAGGCTGAGCAGTGGTTGAAACTGGATTCAGTGACCCGAGAGGTCCTTCTCAGGCTTATGTGCCTCTGCTCCTAAAATATGTGAGCTACGTTGTAACTTCGAGTTAATATAAACCTTCATGCATTTATTTATCCTGTTTCTGGAATTTGCTGAACTGACTGGAACAAATGGAGAATAAAAACAAACAGCATTTCAGAGGTCAGCTGTCCACTGCTAACTCTAAGTATGGTAATGTGACATTATAAAACAGTCATACGTTTTGCAAAGGAACTGTACTTTCATGCTTCTTTGAGCAAAGTTTCAGGTTGGCTTTGCCTCTAGGATATATGTGTGTATCTATATGGTGGTTTTCTTTAGCCCTAAACAAAATGGTAGGAGACACCATTCTGTATTAGGTTATGTCTGTGCAGCTGTGCACGAAGAGATAATGGCACATTCAGCTTTTGGCTAAGATTCAGTACTTTTCATCTGTCATCAGAGGTTGAAACAGTAATGCAAAGCAATGCTGGAAAAGTATTATTCTGCTACAGTGACAGCACCACTGAAATCAATAGAAAGGGGTTTTTTTTAATAATCTCTATTACAGTAAAAGAATTAACATGCCAGTTAGTAATCTGAAAGCAGGAAACGATCTGGTTGTGTGCTTGTTTGAGGCGTGTTTGGTTTTGGAAGCCTTTGCTTTGCTTTTAAGGAGCCCTCTCTCTTGCCTGGGGCTCTAGGTCTTAAAAACATCAATAATAAGTTAAAAGTCTATCCGCTTTTTAGGGAAGATAGAAGTTATGACACAATAAATCCCTTAAACATACTGGTCATAAAGATTACATTGAGAACTGAGCTCTCACCAGGATCTGTAGCTGCTGGTGAACCTGAACCTGAAACCCACGGTGATGAGTATCTGTGAGCGGAAGGATGGCCAGGTACAGCTTTTTGTAGGGCTGCTCACCAACTCCTTGCAGTTCTTCTCTTTGCCTGCAACTCTTCTGTCTTTCACAACTTCATTACTGAAATGCAAAAACTGGCTTTAAGCTGAAAGTTTGCACAAAGGATTTTTAACGTGTGTTTTCCTTTCCTCCCTATTCCTAAAAGAAACCCAACATTTTTAGCTCCTACTGCAGGTAGATGTACCTTTTATTATTTATTATACTGGCCTATATTTTACCTGCTGGAGACCTATTTGTGGAAATTTTTTTTTTTTTTTTTCATATCATAGCTTAGTTTATTAAAGAAACTCATTTTATCTAAACCACTCTTTAGTAAAGTCGGAGCATTAGATGCCTACTTATTTTCAAAGGCCGGGTTTAATTGGCTTTCCTGCGATTACAGAAGAAATTTATGGCATGAAAGAGAACTTCTTATCTTTTCCACAGGGTTATAAAAATATTTTGTTACATTTCTTCAAGCAGAAGTCTGTTCTGAAGGAAGACAATGCTGCATTTATTACCCAAGTAATTCAAGCTGTTGAACCAAGGTTTCCAGAGGTGAAAGGCGGATACATTAACCCACTGATCTGTGAGCCTATGACAGTGTATGAAAAATGTTATGTATCGTTCCCCTTCAAATAGTGTGGCAAAGAGAATGATAAAATGAAGTGGAAATGAATCCTAATGTTAGCTGAGCCTTTGCAGCAGAAAGTGTGTTCTTTAGGTCAGGAGGCACACGAAGACACAGGTGTGTTTTTGTGGTGATTGGGTGAAATTTGCTGTAGAAAAGCCGCAGGTCTGAGCCATCAGTTCCCCAAACTTGCCTCCAGTTATAAAAGCTCAGGCTTTTTTTTTTTTTTTTTTTTCAGGGAATTTGTCGGTGGAAAGCAACAGATGTATGAAGAACACTTCATTGATCAAAAAGTTTCCCAGTGGCCATTCTGTTGGCTTTTTGGCATCTTCCTAAACCTGTTCACTTGATTTTAAAGTAAATGCTCTCTGTAAATAAAATTACTGAGGGCAGACACATCCATCCTTTGCTTAGTTCCAGTGGAGAGTGAATGTAACATCAGAGCTTGCCTTACGCAAACGTCTAAAACCGCATGTGATCCTTTTTTTGTACAGGTGTATGCACGCCTCCTTTGTACACCTCATGTTTTTCGTATACCTCCTTTTTTTGGAAGTGTTCAAGGCCAGGTTGGATGGGGCCCTGGGCAGCCTGCTCTGGTATTAAATGTGGAGGTTGGTGGCCCTGCCTGTGGCAGGGGGTTGGAGATTCGTGATCCATGAGGTCCCTTCCAACCCTGGCCATTCTGTACTTTGATAATTCTGTGATACATCAGTATTATACTTTGAAGAGATATGGTTCATCAAAGTCTATATTTTTCTTATTTTTGCCTTCATATTATTTTCCTTGGTTTCCTGTTTATTGAATTTAGATGATGACTGTGCTAGTGATGAGTGTACGAGATATTTAGTAAGGAAGGCACATTGCCATTTAGAAGTCTCCTTTGTGATAACCCTGGAAAACTGAGGGAAGCGGGGAGAGAATTACCTCTGGTGGAAAGTGAGAGATCTTTTATTTTTCAAATCCTGTAGCTTTCATAAAACCTCTGCTTTTCTTCCTCCTTCCCAGCAGTAGAAGTTCTTCCACTCTTACTTCTGAAGGTTGTGCTTCAAAACAATTTTTAGCCTGGTGGCACTGGGATGATGAAGAAAGGAGCATCTCTGCAGGCAGGGTTTCAGCATGCGTTTCTTTGCTCGTTTGCTCTTGGAAAGGAGTTTCCTCTTTCTCTGCACCCTAGTGGAGATGCAAGATCTCATCCATAGTCCCAACAGCGCACCGTTCTTCCTCTCTCCAGCCAGGTGCACTCTTCCATCAGTTTTTGATGACCACTGCTTTCTGCAGAGCTGTTGTAGCTCTTGGTGTGGAAAGTCAAGATTCCCCTCAGTCAGGTATTTGCAGATTGTATAGTCTCTTCTCTACTTCCATCTTTGTGGACAGATTTTGAAGCTGGCTCACAAATTAAGTTCTTAATTACAACACTTTATTAGTAAAAGATTTTTTTTCCTGGAGCAATGCTGCTAGATGTATGGATGTATTTGCTGTATAGAGGTGTTAACATCTGATGTCTGTGATGTATGAGGGAAAGGAAGTGGTGCACATATCTCCTTGATTTCTGAAGCAGAGGCAGCACACAGCGAGGGAAGATCTCTGTTTACTTTGGTAATCACAGAAGATCTTCTGTATTGCAGTGTATTACTCTGTGTCATTTTGTGTGTCAGTAATGTACCAGCTCTTCATCCAGCATCATCTGAAGGCTGCAGACAGGATTTGCAGAGCTGACAGAAATGGGGAATTCTCCTCCGTTCTCCAGAATGTTCTCCTTCTGTCCTTCGAAATCCTCAGTCGGTGCCTGGCCCACAAGAAGATCTGGTGTCACTTGGTAGCTTCAGAAATGTGCAGCAAGTGTTTCTGAGATGTAAAGGGGAAGAACATTACAGCCTTGGGAAAGTAACAGGATGAGTTGGTATTTTAAGATTCTGGGCGTTTCTGTTTGGTTCGTTTTTGTTTAGTTGGTTGTCTTTGGCTTGGGTGTTGGTTTTTTTTTTTGCTATTAGTGAAACACAGGACTTTAGGAACTACTCCAAACTCTGGATGCCCATTTCGGTACAGTGATCTCTGCCTGTAGGAAGCTGACTTTCCTGTTGTACCTGCTGAAGGACAGCTGCTCTCAGTGCAGGTATCTGCCATTTCATATGTCAGCAGAGCAGCACCAAATACCATCAGCAGTGCAGACCACACTCCATTCTGTAGTGGTTGATAAAAAATATCCAAATTTGATTGTTGTAAGTGCATATTTCCTTGGGGACGGAGACTTTGAGCTGGTTATTTGTTACTACCCTTAACAACAGTGATGCCAAGTCTCAGAAAGGACTGAACTTAGGATGTAGTCACTTCATGGCTGCCCTTTTATAATTAAATAAATGAAAAATTAAACAGTATGTGCAAAATTTAAGTGAGATAAAGACCTCAGGTATTATGGTACAAGGAGGATGCAAGGTGGAAATAAATGTTTTTTCCTTACTTGCAAAAACTTGGTTTTCAAGCATCAGATGCTTGGACAACATCCAGAGCCAGGCTGTGGGCTAGATGGACCAGTTGTCAGCTGATAAATCTTATGGTTCTGCATTTACCAAGTCTTCACAATTTTAATGATTTGATATCTGCAGGCTTTGGCGCTTATCTGAGGGACTGAAATACTGCCTCATTTATGCTGTCTGAAAAACAATTTCAAGACAATAATTCATCTGAATGTGAGGTGGGAAGGTTGACCAGAACACAGGCAACTGGAGCCTACCAGTCCCTCTGAGGCAAAAAGAAGTGAGAAATCTTTCAACACAGAGTTCAATATAAGTCATGGATACAATGATTTAAGAAGTTGCAGAGTGCGGTGCTTGATTTGGTATGCCTAAATGTAGATCCATATGTGTGTGATTAATCATAATTTTACTGAAGCAATTTATGAATTGCCCATGCTTCATCTTTTTTATTTGGTGGCCAATTTTGTGTTGGTAAACAGGGAGATGAGACATGGAAGACTGAAAGTAGAAATGGCTGTCTGACTTAGTGAAAAGTTTGAGTTCTTTCTTCTTAGGAAAGTGTACTTTTCTAATAAAAGGAGGAAAAACCCTCACTATATATTTTTTTTTTCCCATACAGATATTGCTTAAAAATAAAGTTACAGTTGTTTTTCTATTTAAATGTACATGTATGCTTCAGGTTGCATCTTTGAAGGGATAGTTTACCCCCTGTAGTTAACACTGCAGGTACGTATCAATATTGATTTCATATTTTTATGTAATAGGACATCACAATTTTAAAACTTTGTCATGAAAATATAAAATATTGCCACCATAAATGAGTGATGCATTTCCAGTCATTACGGCTGAAGAACAATACACGGCAAATATCGGTACGGTAAAAATGAATGTATTGCTATGTCAGTGCTAAAAATTCTTGTGCTCGTGTCAGCATACAGTTGGAAATCACATCAGTCCCTTAGAGGTGTGATATGCAGTGATTCTGTCTGGTGTGTGTGCTCAGAAGGGCACTTAGGAGAGCAATCACTCTTATGCCTACTGATGTTCTTGAGTTGCCATTGTTCTGTTTCAGCTGTGCTGAAATACAGATTTCGTAGCTAAAGGAGAGGCCAAATTTTAAGAGGTTTTATATTTTTACACAAGAGGTACTCAGCCATTAGGGATGTGTCGGTGGCAGTGCTCACTACAAATAGGAAGTCTACAGTCCCAGTCTTCAGTGCTCTGAAGATTTGGAAAATCAGCTAAAAGAAGTGCCCAGTCCTCAGATTTGCGAGCCTGGGTGTCTCCATTGGGGACATCCCCACAGATATCAGAGCCTTGTGGAATTGGGGTCTTGCTCACTTTGCTGCTGTCTGGCCACCTCTAGGTGCCCACAGGTGATAGATGGGAAGCTGTGACCTTAAACTCTCATATTTGGTGACCGTGGCCCAAAGGCCAGGGCTGAAAATTACACCTGATGCCTGTAGAGTAGATGTGTGAGAGAGCACCCCGATGTGTGTGGGGAAAGAAAAAGAGCATTTATGTGCATGCACTGAGATGCTTTTATTTTACCATTCTAATACTTTATTGAATTTAAATTAAAACAGATCTTCTACAATTTGAACTTTTAACAGACTAGTTATTGTCATTCTGCTGTAATTGCACTTTAATGTCATTTGAATAACAATTGGAAAGGGGCAAACATGATTTATGTGCAATTAAACAGCTGCAGCTGCACCAAATACAAGTGTGTGAAAGTTTCCAGATAGGAACTTTAATTTGGCAGTGATTTTGGCAAAATAATTGTCCTTTTAGTGCAGCTCAACATCTGTGTGTAGTTTAAAAGTTTTGTTACCTCTCAAATAATTAGCTGCTGAGCTGTCATTGTGTTTTAATGTGGTAAAAGACCCCAGCACAAAATATTCCAACCTTAAAAATAGCAAACTCTGCTGTATTCTTGTTAAATTTATGTGCATTTCCACAGCTAACCATGGCTAAGGGGTATGAAAATATCTGAGCCGTGTTCTCTGCAAAGGGCATTTCAAGTAGAGGTGTACGAGCAATGCAGTGCACACGTACATGGTATTCACATTTGTCTTGGAAAAAAATGTGTTATTATTTGAATTGTCATTGGATCTAAGGGCGGTGTGAGAGCAGGCAGTTTTACTTGGAAGAAGTCCTGCGTGATTCTCCAGCATTGGGCACTTTGTGCTTAAGGACAGCTGTGCTGAGGTTGGGGTGCCGAGGTTTGTGAGTCCCATATGCTGCAGCCCTTCTTAAAAGCCTTCATTTCTGAGATACAGATGTTGATTTTTAATCTGCCATTTTTATGGAGACTCTTTACAAGCCTCAGTAAACGTACTGCTGAGCAGGACTGCTGTTCCATCCGGTCCCTCAGTGTTGGAAGCAGGGGGGAGTCTACTAAACCTGGTGGGAGATCTGGTGGTTGGCCACCCAGCCTACGGTGGGGGGTTGGAACTGGTGGCCTTGGGGGCCCTTCCAACCCAAGCCATTCTGTGACTGTGTGAGGTAAGAGCTGAGATAAGGGAGCTAGGCAGCGCCTGGCGGCCCTGCAGATTGCAATGCTTTGGGAAGTTGTGAGGGTATCTCACAGCAGGTAGATGGGCTAAAAAGAGGACAGAAGAAGCTCTCAGACATCTTGCACATCACTAAGAAGAGTCAGTGGGGATGGTTCCTCTGCAGTGCTCGAATTCCGAGGTCTCTGGGTGCTGGTGGACTGCATCTCAGTTCTTCAGCCTATGAAACTTTCTCTTTTAAGCATTGTTGATGATAATGGCTTGCTCAGAAACCACCTGTGACACGAACATTGGGGTTTTAGGGTTTTTCCATCCAATGCACATCCTTCTTGGCAGCAGACAGCCTTCCTCTGATGTCCTTCTGCCTCTGTATGTATGGGATGAGGAGGTAACGTCCTTCATGATGGACAAGCTCAAGTCTGCAGGTCAAAATGAATGAAAGCCTCAGTCAGGGTGAAAATTCACTTCTCCACCACGCTTACCTCCAGCTCCTGAGTCGCATTGAATCATTCTGAGTACTTTGTAAGTCAAACAAGAAACTAGACAGCCTGTGCAGACGTCTTTAGGCAGACCTCCTTCTTTTTGTTTGGATACATTCTGTGCTATTGCCAGAATATTTTGGAAGAGAATTGTCTTCATCTGGTTTTATTTGCATGTTACTGCCAGGTGAAGAGATTGCTGTCTTATGCTGGGATATTTTCCCCGTTTTAAGCTCAAGAGTAGAAGATTATTAAAGCCTGCCTTTTGGGCTGTATGGGTTTTATCTGCTTGTATTTCTGCTTCAGAAAATTATTTTATGCTCAGTTAATTTCACCATGATTTAACCTTCTCTTCACACTGCTAAAAATAATAAGAAAAAAATACATACCCATGTGGAAGGTTTGTGAAAGGTGAATAATTAAACTTTTAAAAATCAGTTGTAACTTGATTTCTTGGCCT
Source organism: Tetrao urogallus (assembly GCF_951394365.1). Classification (NCBI taxonomy): domain Eukaryota; kingdom Metazoa; phylum Chordata; class Aves; order Galliformes; family Phasianidae; genus Tetrao; species Tetrao urogallus. Next base: position 64,739,342 of record NC_136817.1, read on the forward strand.
GAAATGTGCTCCATCTGTGCAATTAAAATACCTCCCAGTCTGCCCTCCAGATTCCCAGATAATGCTTAAACCTTTTTTTTTTTCTTCTTAATTTGTGACCAAACTACACAGATTTGCAGCACTATCCACTCATTGCTAGTCCAGTAGTCCAAGATAATTTATCCTCATGTAAATAGTGCGCGTAAAAAATGCACTGCTTAAAGAACCTGGATGACTTCTTAAGTTGTGAATGTAGTAAATGGATCCTGCTTTTTCTGCTGGGGTTTTGAAATGTCGTTTGGTAACAGGAGAGCTCAGGTTCCCCCTTCCTCTCCTTCTGTGTCAAAGAACAGAGTGTAAATGGTGACTGAGGATCCACAGCAGGGTTGGAAGCCGAGGGAGATCATAGACTCACATAATCACTATAGTTGGAAAAGACCTCTGAGAGATCCAATCCAACCACCAATCCATCCCCACCATGCCCACTGACCGTGTCACTCAGTGCCACATCTCCAAGGTTCTTGAACACGTCCAGGGACAGTGACTCCACCACCCCAACACTGTTGGGTATTGGCATGGGGAATGTGCTGGGTTCTGTGTCAGGCATCCCTGAGCAGTGAGTTACAGCATGTTTGGAAAACCATTACTATTCGGATGCTTGGAGCTTTGTACTTCTTTGAGGCATTCATATTTAGCCATGGCCAAAGACAGGATGGTGGGTTTGATGTGACCCAATACAGCAACTTCTGTGGTTTTTTAACTTTTGGAGGAAGTGAGGATTCCCAGGAGAAGAGGAAGAAATGTAATAAAGTGTTCAAATGCAGGACAAGAAGCACAAGTGCAAAGTGTTTTAGAGTATGCAGTTATCCCTTTTGGCTTCTAACAAATAATTTTTCTTCCTGTTAGATGCTTTCACAGCTATAATTTTGACACTTAATCTCTTGATACTTAATAAGCTTAACTTTAATATATTTAGTTACAAGTACGTCTTCTATTTAGATGCACAGAACTGCAGTTTCTCAGAATTATGTAAGAATTTTGTTTTCAGCACATTTTACTCTTCTTTGAAAGGTTGAAATGTGCAATTATATACGCGTGTGACAGAATCGTTTCATGAGTCCATCAGCAAAGCAGAGCTTTATAATGGATTTATTGTGTGGTTTGAGTAATTTTGGACAAGAGCCACAGAGATATTTATTTGATGTATTTTTAATTTTAAAAATGTCTCAGATTAAATAGGAGAAGTTATTATATATTAATACATCTTTAAAGTATTACAGCACTCTTAAATCATATTCTTCTTCATACTTTGTGTAGACTTTGTATTACCAGAAATGAAAAACAGCTTATAGACTTGAGCGGCAGAGACTGCCAGCATTTATCTGGATGTGACAGAGAGAAAATTAATTGAAGGCAATGAGAAAAGTGATGGTACATGGAAATGTTTTTATCACATCCAAGGTCAGTAGATGTTCTTTAGCTACTATACTTTTCTATCTGCTTTGATCAGGCTCCTGACACGTTTATGGTTAGAAAAATAAAGGGTATTTTTCTCCTGTTTTTTACTGTTGTAGCACTGACTGCCCACTCAGGAAGAAGTCTTCCTGGACTGGAAGAACTTCAACATTTCTCACTGCTACCATTCTCTCTTTGCCTGGTGTGGTTGGCAGCATCGTTGCAGCGGCACCTGTCAGTCAGTGCACAAGTGATGCCATGAGTGATTGAAAGGGAGTGAGAAATGCAAATAGAGTGGTATTGCTCTTCAGTTTGTGGAAAATTGGGGAAAGTCTTATTATTGGTTTCCAAAAGCAGAAGTGCTCTGGTCCTTTAATTTGATCTGAAGGGAGCTCAGCACTTTACTGAGATGCAATTTCACGGCACACGTTTGGACAGTGACGAATGTGGTGATGTCAGCTCCAGCTGGCGGGGCTTCTTCCTCCTGTTCTGCCTTATCTGCTGCATCTCCAAGCAGAGACATGTCCTCAATCCGAGTTCACACCACAGGGCCGTGATTTCATCTGGCTCTTTCAGAACATTAGTAGAATAAGGATAATAGCAGGTTGTTTGGTTTAAGATAATCTGTGTCTCATCTGGATGACTTTCCAGCAATGGATGTGGATCTCAAGTTAATTTTGGCTTCCAATGAAGTACAAGTGCCTTCCACTGTATGCAGAAGTTTCAGTTGTCTCAAATGTAGTATTGATGTCTGCACACGTGTGTGTGAATGTACATATATGTCTGTGTGCATGTATTTATCTTCCACAAACCTGCATGTGCACATTTTTATTGGGTGAACTTTGGCTCAGAAATGGAATTACATTTGTGCACATGTATTTGTGATTACTCTATTTATGAAATGACAAGAAAAAGATGAGTCTTGTGTGGAACCCACACAACTTGGCTGTCTCTTCAACTGCATGCAAAGCCTGTTGTTTGCTAGTATTTCTTTTTTCTCTTTTAACAAGGTGGTGGTTGAGTTTTGTGTTCATTGCTAGAAATCTCTGAAGCTGTCAAATTTTATCATTAGTAAATATAGGATTCACTCTTTTTCATCCTGTTCCAAATGCTTAACATCAAGGAAGGTTGGCTTTGTTGGTGTTCGGCATTTTGCACTTGCTGAAAAGCAAGTAGGTTTTAGCTGTACCTTAATTGTAGCTTAAAAGCAGAACTCAGTACAGCAAATCTTGATTTATGTTTGTACAACTGTAAGTTCTGTAGCTGTACTGTTACTGATATAAAAATGTCATGTGAAGCTTATTTAAAACGAGTATAAAAGTACGTAAAAATGACGTAAAGACAGTTTGGGATGAACCACCTGCTTGTCTTATGTCACTCCCAACACAACAAGTCAACACCAGGACCCCATAATAATGAGAATAATTAAATATTTGCAAATACAGTTACTGTATCAGTGCACGGTTGTAGCTTTTACACATTTCCCCTTTTTCATGTTAGTTAAATAGAACAGAATAACATCTGCTTCTAAGGGAATTTCTGCTTACCAAGAAAATGAAAGGAGGAAAAATGAGAAATAGCAGCAATAATTACTTCTTATTTTTTTCTTTAAGCTGTAATTTTCCATACAATCAAATAACACATGAGTGCCAGGACATGTAATTCATTTGCCAGGATGTCCAAATTGTTCATCATTACCCACCTCAAACATGCTGACTGCTCAGGAGGGCAGCAGAAAGCCTTCCTGCTACAGACAGATGGCACAGAGACAGTGGTAACTGCAGAGTAAAACAGAAACCTGTGAGAACTTGTTATTGTAAGTACACACTGGAGTTTGTTCTGAAGGTCATCTAGTTTCTTGCAGTTGCTGTATTCTGTTTAAGAAACAGCATTTTGCTTATTCTGCTTGTATCACACAAGTACCTAAAACGCCAATTTCCAGTCTGCTTGCTTTTGTTTTTGTGAAAGAAAGGATGATGATTCCAGCTGCTTCTTCAGTATGAAAACAAGAAGAAAAATGAAAGAAAGGAGTGTCTGGAAAAACAACCAGTACTCTCTCCCCAAACCTGCTTACTCTGTGGTACAGAACCCTATTGGTGTCAGAGGGCCAGAGAAGCACCTGAATAAATATGCTTCCATGGAAATGACCATTTGAGAGTGCTGTCGTCCTGCCAGGCTTTTATTTTCAGGACTGTGCTGGGAGTCAGGCAGGGGAGCTCCCTGCACCAGGAGAGATGGCGTTCTGAGGGTTGCCTCTGGGATAGATGCAGAAAGTGATGGTCCTGGGTTCCTCTACTGGGTGTTCTCTGATGAGCTGATGGTCCTTCCATGCCTTGGTAGCCACGGTGTTTGGTTTCTGTGCTCTGCTGGATAGCACTTGGGGAGCACTTTGATGGGGACGTTGCAGGCAGTGGAGCTGTTGGCGCCAAGCTCTGCTCTTTCTACCTCGTTCTTGCAGATGCAAGAAAGGAAAATTCATGACCAAACCACCTTTAGAACTTCTACATCTGGCAGAAAAACAGTGGATTATTATTTCATTATTGTACTTAATTGCTTTTCATGCTGTAAAGATACACTGAGTCAAGTCAGAAGTTTGGAATGTGCGCGAGCCGCAGCTATTCTCCATCTTTTATTTGTGTCGACAGCATGTAAAACCTCAATTCTTTGTATTTTTATCAAATGCATATTCAATATTTACTTTTTAATTTCTAATTAGTATTTTAAAATACGCAAGTTATTCACATTCTGTTGATGCTATTTCTCCCATCTGTTTCCAATTTGTTCTAATTTTTTGACCCTCATCTTTTTTTATTTGCTAAGTTTTCTCTCCAGTGCCGTAAGCGCTGCTTTTCTTGAAACACTTTTTATTACCGTTTATTTATTTCTTGATTTTTGCATTGATGGACTGTGTGGGGCATGAGAAGACTGAAGAATTTTAACAGCAGAGGTGGCATTTACTGGTGACACAGAGACATTGGTTGCTTCAGGTGCGGTGCGTAATGAGGAACTCTCAAGTTCTTACTCCTTTCTGAGAAATACTTCTGTCTGTATATCTAGATGCTGCTTTCAGCTGAACTCTGCTGTTTGAGGATCTCTCAGTATTCCTCATTCTGTTACCAAGCGTGGATGTTGCAAACAAATAGAAATATTCTTGCTCCTCATGCGCCGCCCGCAGTCCTTGGTCTAAGAAAGAACCAGCTTTCTTGCCAGGAAAGATTCAGGGCTTGAATTTTTTACATATGTATTAAAATATCTCATTGTATCTTTTGACAGATTAATTCCATTTTAATTTTTCACCTTCATTTTGCATTGTGTCAGCGCAAGCAGTTCTGCACCAAACCCATCTGTCTCCTCTTTGCTATGGAGCGTGTCCCACTTCTTAAAGCAGAAGCCAACAAGAAATGTGTTGAAGGATCTGTTGAATTACATTTCTTGCAGTGACACAGTACTAATCACCAGGAAGACTCGAGGAGGGAGAAATGCAGCATTTGTTTTGCAAACACTGTTCTCTTCCTTTTGTGTGCGCTGTCAGCTTAGCGTCATGATCTCCTCTTGGTGAAGTTCAGGCAGGAAGCGCAGATTGAAGGGGCGATTGCACATTGCCTCTCACAAATGTCTTCAGTAAATAATTTAGGAAAAGAATTCCTTCCCCGCGTTTGACTGCAGCGTGGCTTAGTAAGATTGACTGTATTTTAATCATCGCATTTGTGCTTTCCGTTATTAAAGTATTTTCTTACATGGCTATAAAGGCTTGCAATTAAAACGTAATGCTTCTGTCTCGTACAGGAATGATAAACTCCTATTTAAACGTTCTGAGAGATGGCCTGTCTGTATCTGTTGAAGGGCTGCTTTGTTGCCCAAACACTGAGTTTTTTGATGCACAATTATATGTGCATATGTGTATATCTTGATAGCCTTCTGTTTCCCTTTATCTGCTGTAAGGACTTTGATACTGGGTGTGGTGTGTGATCTTCAGTACAGAATTTTGTTTTCAGTGGGCTTTCAGTTTACAGGAGGAGCTGTCTCTTCCTCCTTCCACCAGAGATTTCTGAGATGCCACTTAGCTGTTAATGTTCTATATTTATTTGATATCTGAGGAACACTTTGAAACTTTATTTTGCTTTACACTCAGGTTATAAAGCCTTTAGGGGTCCTCTCCTTTTGCCCTTACTTTTTACAGCATTCAGCACAATGTTTTTTGGTCCGATTTTTTGAGGGGAATATTCTGTGCCATTCTATGTCTTTGAAGTAATAATAATCCACTGAGTAATTGTTTCGATCCTGGTTATACTTTCTGCACAGCTCACTCCCTCTTCAAATCACTTGTAAGTTGCCAACCTTCCAGGTACATATTTACTTCCTGGAGCTTTTCTTTAATGGAATGACCCAGCTGTATTACCCTTAGTGTCAGCTGAACATGAAATGTTCTCCATTCACAAGGAGGAATTTCCTTGTTGAGAACCAGGCAGATAATTCAAGTCAATTTGATAACCTCAGGGTATTTTGTTTTCATACTGATCTGCAATGATACAAAGTCTGCTCATCTCCTGTGCAACTTTCAGTGTCAAAATATTTGTGCAGTTAAAGCAAAGCCAGAAATAAAAAACTCCTGTTATCAAGTGCTATTGTAAATAAGAGAAGAATGGGAACATATGTAATTATTTTCCAGGCTGTGAATCAATACTGGTTATATGGGCGTAGCTGTGGTGGTCCATGATGTAGTAGGTGTTGAGCTTACTTGGGGTTGGCTCTGCCTGCCTGCTTGGTGAGTGCTTGGTGACCACTGGCTCTGCAGTAGGGCTTGTCTCTCTGTCTGGTTTCCATGGGGTGGTCTCCATTGGGTTGTGTGGAAGTCCTGCAGAACCCCACATTGGGCTCAGAACTGAGCAGTGGGGTGAGTTTCAGCAGTTCAGGGTCATGAAACCCTGTTGGCTGTGCTGTGTGCATGCAGTACATCTCGGGAGCATTTTTCTGTGCTAAAAGCCTTTTCTGTTCCCTTCTCAAGAGCAGCATTACCAAGTTTAGGCTACATTTAGAAAACAAGAGGTAGGAGGAGAGACAAGTATGAAGCTGAAAATTTAGGATGATGCTGAAATGAGGAAGCAATGACGTACAACAGAGGAACATCAGCAGTTCTCCCTGATCCCTGCAGTTGCCAGTAGGTGGATGCTCATGTGATACAGGAGAAGAGAGGGAGGAGGATGTGGTCCTGAGCTGTGGGGCTCGCTCCTTTTCTGTTCATGTGTAGGTTTAGGATGTGCTTCAAAGCCTGAAGGTGCTTTTCTGAGAGGACCGTGGTGTTTGCTTCACTGCAGTGGTGGGCATGGGGAAATCTGTGTGTGTTCTCTGGAGTTACTGTGATGTCTGATTGGAACTCATGAATTTCTTACATAAATTAGCACATACTTTTCTGGTTTTGGTTTTTGAAATTGTGATCAAGTTACAGAATAAGTAGAAAGCAGAAATCTGCATTCTGAGAAGCTGTTGGGAGGATTTTCAGATACATCTTTCAGTCTGGTTATGCAGGAGACAAACTGAGACAGTCAGCTCTGTAACATCATCAGGATCCAACAGATCCTTGTGTTGCCTCCACCAGAAGCAGGATGTAGGAAGGTTACTTTCAACAAGGTGATCTTTTTTTCCTCTCATCCTATCTCACAATCGCCAAAATATGCAGTGAGGCCATTTTGAACACTGAAGTTAAGAGCAGCACGTACTGTTGTCAAATCTGTTGCAACTGTATGTTGAAATTAGTGCTATTGCAACTTTAGAGAAAGGTTTTCTCTAGAAATCTTTCTACCAAAAAACTGAGTCTGGTTTTTTTTCTATCAGCTGAAAAAAAGATTATTTCAGGCACTGTAGTCACTGCCAGTTTCAAATCCACTCATTGCTATAGCTCCGTGGGCAAAGAAAACATACCAACAACTCAAACCCAAACCTGTCCGTAGCCTAAGTGTTGTCAGTGCTGTAGGAGCCACCAGGGAGGATTTGGCAGGTAGAGGTTACCCATGGGAGCACTGCAGAGCTCCCCACGTTCCCTTGCCATGAGGCAGCTGGGTGCAGCACTCAGTGCCGTGCAGCGCTGCGCTGAAACACGAGGTCCTGCCTGCAACACCTTCATGTGTTGAGGGAGCAGAGTAAGTCAACGTTGTTAAAAACTGCAGGTATGCTGATTCCAAGTACAAAGCACCTTGGCCTGCTGCCATCTGTTCCTTTTTTTTTTTTTCTTTTTTTTTTTCCCCTTACTCAGTGCAGTGATTTCTGCCAGAAAATCCCTGCTGTGATTTGGTCCCCGTGGTTTGAGGTGATGAGCATGGAAACCACTCCTGTGAAATGTACTTTTAAGAAATTACATGAAATTAGTGATTAGGAATGAAAAGGCCATCAATATAATAACTGTCATCAGTATAGTAATATTTCCATGCATTATTTATGAACGAATATTTGATAATATGGCCACATTTTTCATCTGTAGGGCCATTTATTTGCTATTAAATAAAATATGAACACTATTAGAAATTTATTTAACCCAAACAAAATCTGAACTGAAACAAAAATCAGTTTGCCACCACTTGTGCTTGCTGGAGGTTTAAATTATCTTTCTTTCGTAGCGACATTTAGCAGATTGAACATTTTTAAATAATGAGGTTTGCACTTAAAACCTCCAGTTCTTATCATCATTCGATTTTTAAGTGCAGTGTGTTTACCTAGCTGTGCCTGTAGATCTGCTGCTAAAATGTCATTTATATAAATGGCTCTGTTACCATCTTCATGGATTGTACCAAAGAGTGACACTTGAGTGGCTGCCAGAAGAGAAGACTTCAGGAAAGATATCTTAGTCAGGGTGGGTTTTTTTCTGGGCTTGCTTTTGTTTGTTCTTTTAATCGCCCAAGTTGCATTTTTGCCTCTAAAAATAACGAAATGGATATTTCTTTGTGAAGTCACATCGGTGCTAATACTGCTTAGAATGGATAAGAACTGAAAATTAGGCAACTGTCAAATTAAATTTCAGAAGCCATGCTCATCACAGGAGCCGTAATTTCACTCCCAATAGAGCTTTAAAAGCTACTAGCTTGCTGTCATCCAAGTCCCATAATAGATGGTAATGTTTCTTAAGTTAGGCTTTGTTTAAAAAACAAAACAGCCTTTTCTGAATGAAACATGGAATTGTGAAATTGCTTGGGAAACAATCAATACATGCGAATTGGAGCTTGAGGGGCTCATTGTACAGTCTCCAATTTTCTTGGAAATTTGAGGACCTAACAGTGAGGCAGCACTGAAATGTGATGCAAGAAGGGAGGATTTGGGCACCTGGTAGGTGAGAGCTCACAGGAGGCTGCTTAGGGAGCCCGGGGAGCCCAGGAGCTGGCAGGAGCCTGGGGACAGCATCCTCCAGGTGCAGGAGTGGCCACCCAGATTGCATCTGGGAGCATGAGCGTGTTGGTGCAAACCAGCACGGGGCCGTGTTGTGCAGCTGCAGTGCAAAAGGGCAGTGCGTGGCTGGAAGGAGGGAGAGGCTGCCCAGGAGGAATTTCAAAGCACTGCCCTGACACGCAGGGATGGTGCGAGGAAACCCATCTCGTGTTGAGAGTTGAAAGGGAGGGCTTCCCTGGGAAGGGTAACCCAGCTGCTAAGTCCCCCCTTCGGCTTTCGGAGCCTACAGCTGGCTGGCAGTGGGATGTGGCTGAGACACTGGGAAGCAGAAGGTTGCTCTTATGGTCTGTGCTTTTCTCAAAATAAGCTGCAAAGATGGTTCATTTTAAAGCAGGCAATATCCACAATAGCATACAGTGGTGACTTAAATGTTTACCTTATGATGGCATATGTTATTTCTTCAGTTAGAGTGAACGTGCTAATTAAATATGGATTTATTTTACTGAAAATCTTTCAAATATCTGATACAGCTGTGAGCTGAAGTTTATTTTGGCATGCTGAACTCTGCTGTCCTCTACAGTTTATTAAATGCTTAATTGGATCCCTCTGGTCTTTCAGTTTAACCACCTGAAAACTACTGTCTGAGAAGCAGTGACCTTTGTGTCACGATCATAATTATTTTAGAGCTCTGGGAAGCAGAAATTAATTGTTATTTTGTGTAGCAAATAGTTACTAATTAAACTTGAAGCTTTGGTCTTTAGCACGTGGGGTCTCATTCACCTTAATGGCAAACTTTCATTGACTTCAATAGCATCAAGGCCTGGTCCATAAAGAGAAAAAAAAAATAAATTGCTGTGTACTTTTCCAAATAAATTGGAATACAGAAATATGCTGTTTTTGAGTTCACTGACAGTTTTTGATTCCAACAAGAGTAACTTTTGGTTGTGAAAATGTTTCATTGACAGATTAATACCTTTTCTTAATTTCTACTCTTCCTTCTCTGTGTCTCCAGATAAATAATTTGTGACTCTTTTGATGATCCTTCAAGGGTTTTCCTGACAGAGTTGTCATCATTTTTAGAGTTTTGTTTCCCAAATTGGTTTTTATTGTACAGTATTTTTTGTGTTGAGATGAAAGCAAGCTTTATCCTAATTTGGACCTGCCAGGATTTTCCTTTCTGGACTCGATAGAGGATCACACCTTGCTCACCTTATCCCACTCTTCATGTTAGACATGAACAGGACACTAAGAGGTATAGTAAAACATGCACACAGTTCTGTGTGAGTCTCCTCAATGTGACATTTCCAACATCTGGTATTTTTTATTAAAACAAATGAAAATTTACAGATCTGCAGATTTATATTGCTGGTTTATCGCTAGGAGTAGAAACTTCAGTTAACTGAACATTGGGAGCTCTACTGCATGTGACAGAGCAGGGGAAGTGAGTGCAAGCTGCAGGCAATATATTACTTCTTACAGATCATTCTTCTAGATTTTTTTTTAAGGGTAGCACAATCTAAGCTCTGTGTTCCCGTTTCAATCCAGAATGATGACTCATTGCTGACACAACTGAGACCTGTACCAAGGATGACTGCATACCTGTCCTTGGGCTCATTCAGCATACAGAGAATGACTCTTCAGTTGTAATGGGAGATGTAAATATTTTACAGATTTGCTCTCACAGCAAACAGGGGTGTTTAATAAGTGAACGCTGCACATATTTTAAAGATGGAGAATCTGCATACATAGAAGGGAGGTGATTTAGAGTGACAAGGATGACAGGAAGCTGGTGACGGTCAGGAATTGATTGTACTCCTGAATCTTGGCTCGTGCTTTACTGGCTGATTTCTCCCAGTTAGAGGATGCCTCTGTTCCCTTACAACAATACCTGCCAAGTTTCCTCTAGGCTCCATCTTATGCAACATCTCAGCATGCTGAATAGAAAGGGCGTGCTGTGTCATCAATGTAGTTGTCAGCAACTTAAATACCAAAATTGATGGGCAACAGCCAGTTCTGCTGCTCAGATACAAGAACAGTCTTGCAGTGCATGACAAAGGAGGTGCTAACTGGTTGAACCCCATACATGGGGTAGAGAAGTGCAAGAGCCCAAGTCTTCGACTTACTTAACAACAGTAAAACCAACTGAATTTTGTGCTAGAAGTCCCTGAATTTAGTGGTTCAGGTTCTGCATGGGGTTTCCCACTGAGATCTGACTGAAATGTATCAGTCAGCATGGTGGCTTCAGCAGGGCCAGCATGGGCTCTCTTCTGGAATTTCCCTCCTTTATGATTATCTGTAACTGGCATTCTTCTTCATCAGAACTTTTTGGTGATAATTGCTTCCTGTTAGTGGACATCATCAGCAGGGAGAGATTTGTATCAATAGGTGACACCCAGTGAAAGGCTGAGATCACCCATTTCATCCCTGCCTGTAGGGAGTGGGGCAATAACCAACCATTGTGTAAGATTTTGGCAGCAAAACTATTTTCCTCAGTAACCCCATCACAGTAGCAAAAATTTTCTCCATACTGGAATTCTCCACTGGAACTATTGGAAGGAATACTGTCAATGTGATGGTAGTCTTTTCTAATGGCAAAGCTTTCCATCTTGGTTTTATTAATTGTGTGGTTTTCCTTTACCCACAATCCAAAATGACAGGGATTGCTCTATTGCTATTATTTTCCACGCATAATTATTACTGGTTTTGCAATGTTCACAGTCATTTTGGCAAAGATTTTCTATATGTGTCCACTTTGTTGGTGAAGATGATGACAGTTACCCAAGAGAAATATTCTCTGTTCAGAGTTTTTCACTGACAAATATGTCCTAAGGTCAGGGTGGCTATTAGGAAGACGTTCTCAGAAGGAGTGGTAATGCGTTGGAACAGGCTGCCAAGGGAGTGCTGGGGTCACCAACCCTGGAGGGAGGTGTTCAAGAGACTTGGAGATGTGGCACTGAGGGATGTGGTCAGTGAGCATGGGGGGATGGGCTGGCATTGGACTGGGTGATCTTAGTGGTCTTCTCCAACCTTAATGTGACTCTATGGTCTGACTCCTAATGCTTAAGCAGAACATCAGGCACTCTGCAAGGCTCTAAGATATTACACATTCATGGTGAAGTATTAGTTGCTTATGAATCCAGGTGATTATTTTTAGTGACAATAATTTGCTGTTTGGTAGAAATAATCAGTAACGTGCACTCTGTGGGGTCTGGATTTCATCAGCTGTTCAGCCTTGTTCTGCACTGTTGTTTGCCAGACCAAGATGTTCAGAAATAAAATTTCAGACCAGATCTGCCCAGTGGCCCATCAGTTTCTGCAACCATGCTTTATTAATAGAGAGTCTATCTGATATCAGAAGAGATGCAAAAATGTATTTAATGAATACCCGTGGAGTAGTGTTCCAGTAGAGGAAATGGGCATGGCACCTCCCTATTAATATTTGGCATGAATGTGAATGCACATGCAGGATTACACAAAATTAGAATTACTTTTTCTAATGCATCTGTGTGGGTGTTCTTGGTTTACGTGGAAAAAAGATCCTACATTCACCAGTGTAACCCAGTGTGCAGTAAGTGCAGTATGCAGTACAATTTGTTTGGTTGAGGAGGGAGTAAAATCAACTGTGATGTTCTTACATTTCTGGTATTGTGAGCTGCTCAAAATTCTGTTTTTGTAATTATCCTGATTATTTAAAATCTTTGAATGTCCTCGTGAGGGTGATATGTCATTCGTTCGACAGAAATTATTTAGCTGTTTCTTTCCTCTGTTAATGTAGGGGGAGAAAATCAATGTAAAAGATGGTATTTTAGCATTAGCTGATCCTGCAGTCTCATTCGATTCCAGCATAGGAGGCTAAGTAGCAAATGCTCTTAGCAATTGTTTCTGTTAGCGAAATTTTGAAAGCACTAAGAGAAATCTTGATCCGTGGAGACAGTACAATAATTCACATTGACATATTTTCCCCATTTGCCACAGGGCAAGTAGAACTATTAATGCTCCTGTACAAAACCCTTTTTCTCCTTTTCTCCTTCTTTTCAAGAGCAGAAGAGAAATAATGGTGATTGTAACAGTGGATTATATGTAAAAACTCAGACTACCCTGAAGCTATCAAAGGGGAAAAAATCCAGAAAATTTAATGTCAAAGTATCTTTGCCTTTTTTCCATAGAAACTCTTGTGCAATATATACTCATGCATATATTTTTCATAGTATTTTGGAGTGTTGATGACAGGAGCATTTCAAGCAGGAAGGCATCTGTGGGGTCAGGGAGCAAGGTAGCAGTGATTGTAAAATAAGCTGTTTGAGTGCCACGTACACACATGAACTGATTCGAACAAAACAAATCCCTGCTGAATCCGTTCTGTGCCCCACAACATACACTCAGCACCCAGCAGAGACAGCCGTTCCAGTGATGTATACACAAGGAATATTTGTTACCATTGTAGTATTTTGCCTCCAGCTTTGAGAGACCCAATTCTATCTTCCCTTCAGCAGCAGGAATGATGTCAGCTTCAGCGCGGCGCATTTTTCCTTGGATGGTTAAAGAACTGAGAAGTTGAGAAAGATTTGTGTAAAATACGGATAAGCATCAAGAATTTTCACCCATTTGGAACAATAAAACCATCTTTGAAATGAGATTTAAATAGGAAATCTTGAAAACCTTGTTGGTTAGATGTTCAGGGTATAACAGTGCCAGAAAGAGTAGCTGCACTGTAATGATAGATGAGCAAATATATTTCTGCCCAATGTTGTGTCATGTTGGATGTGCGTGTTACAAAAATGTGAGCATTTTATTAGATTAAAAATGAACTAGAACAGTTTTCTGGGTAAATTAGCAAACAGTTTCACTGGTGTCCTCTCCATCTCCCTCCCTCCTCCATTTTTTTTTTCCTTTTTTTTTTTTTAAGACCACCAAGAGATGAGGCCCTAGGTCACAAATGAGATGAGTTTGATGACCTCAGCCTATGGCCTCACAGACATCTGTCTACATCTCACACCATCCATAGATTTTAGGACAATTGGATATCTCTTGTCAGGAAAGATCCACAGAGAGGCTGAGAACGCAACTCTGGTTGTAATTGTAAGACCTCAGCATACAACAAATCCTCCCAGCACTTCATTTTTTTGTCGAATTTACAGTTATAATGCTTGAAGGGGAGAACATTCAAAGTGCTCTAATTGAACTAAGGCTGTGTGGTTTGGTGGCTGTTTTTTTTTTTTTTTTCTTCATTAGACTGTTTGTTATGTCCATGAATTATGTTCATTCTTCCCTTGTGATAGCTCTCTCTGGTGTGGGTGCCTCTGTAATGTTAATCACGTAGGTGCAGCCTCTGGGAACGACACCAACTTTAACCTTTCTGGGTCATGGGTTTCAGAAGCCACTTTACTTAGAGATCAGCACAGTACAGCCACGCACAAACTATTCTCATTTGTTTCCAGGTTCTTCAGGAAAATCTAATTAATTATTTATACATGATCTGTATACATTTATTTATTGTTACAGCTCAGTCTCTGGCCCCCAGTAGTTAAAGAACATTTTTCCTTAAGGTAACTTCCGCATCTGTGCTGTAACTTGTACTGTTCATAAGGCGTATCAAATCATTTCAATTAGGAGCCCAATCTGTTTGCAGAGATGTGGCAGTATTTCCCTTTTTGTGTATGTCTGCTGAACTTTATTCTTCCCATAGCGATGTACAAGCCTGTGCAGTGACCATTCTTTCAGATACATAAAGCAACACAAATTAATAAAAGCTGATTCTGGTATCAGTGTCTCTTGTGATCACAGGGATAGGACCGAAATAAAACATGAGAATACAGATGAAGGAATTTTGTGTTTCTGTACCCAAAGCTGTTCCCTAGAATGAGATGATAAAACATTTTGGATTTTTGATTGCATTGGTGTTGCTGATTTTTTTTAATTGCTTAATGTGTTTCTTGTGACCTCGTAGTTCACGAGGCACATCCGTGTAGTGAGAAATAATAGTTCATTACAACGAGGAATATTAGGTGTCCTGCTTCATAAAAAAGGGACTGAGCAATTGTTTTGATAAAAGAAATTAAAAAACAAAAACAAAAAGAGTAAGATAAGCAAGGTGGTGTGCTAGCTGCAGCTGACTTTCCCAGAGTTTTCTCTGTAGTCCACTGCTGTAGGAAATGTACCTTTTGAAGCTATCACTGAAAGTTCTTCTCGTTTATGTAGTCTCTTTAGTTTGTAGATCACGATGAACTTTGTGGGCATTTCACAATGTCCTCGTGAGTCACAAATGCTGCCAGCACTGCAGCCTCACCAAACCTGCCAGACCCAACAGAAACCACGAGCAGTGGTCAGCAGTGGTCAGCAGTGGTCACTGGGACACGGCGTGGCTCCCACAGATGTGTAAGACTACGGCTGTAATGTGCTGTGATGCAAACTCAGCACACAGCTGCTGCGTACTGCGTCACTGTGTGCAGGAGTCCAGCCACTCCATGGACTAGGTTTGGCAAATGCTTCTGTGAGATGCATCTCTGCAGTGTTTTCTTCTTGTCACAGGGTAACTTCAGGAAATTCATCCAGTGATCTACACGTAATACCATAATAATACCATAACATGCAGTGCTGCAGTGCTGCTGTACTGCAAGTTAGAGCGCTGGGCAGGGAGTATGAACTCAAGTAGCAGCACGTCTGTTGATAGTGATGGTCACCTATCTGAATCAGCTCCTATGGTGAAGTTGTGCATTACAGTAGTAGTGTGATCAAGTCACAGTTTAGTTAGAATAACGGTTTTTCTCTTTTTGCATTATTTAGCAATAGAAAGGGAGCTTTTCCAAAATGAAGTTACCCTATCACTGTGGAAATCGTCATGTAAACTGATGTCTTCTGGCCTGGAGTTGTATCTTGTATACTGATAGGGATTTTTGCAGCTTACTTCTCAGCTGTTGAGATTCAAATATTGAGGATGGCTAAGTGCAAAAAAAATGGTACAAGAACCTTTATTTTGGGTTAGTAAAAGAAAAAAGGGGGTACTTCCAAATAACTACCTATAAAGCCTTTGTTAGATAACTGCACCCATGTTAGGAGAGGTATAAAGGTATTAGTTTGTTGCTAGATTTATGGAGGCACACAAATATGAAATGTGTTTCTGTTGCCAATGAGCTGTGCTTTTTACTCATGAAACCTTGCTACTTTCTTTTTACTGTTCCAAAATCATCGACCATTCCCTGTTATGGATTGCCTTGGCTGTATGTTGTAACTATGGAATCGATTTTCTCTGACTGTCTCTTACTGTTCTCTCCATTCTAATTTTCCTGGTTTCTTAGAGTACGAAGGGCCATTTCTGGGGGTTGTTACTGGTTTTTCTTTTTACATATTCAATAGAATGGTATTTCCAGTATTATTACAAAATTTTGGATATGCTAATTTTAAACTGAAACAGAAACGAGTTAAAATTAATGCTGCTAGAGCTTACAGTTTTTATTATAGCCCATTAAATCCCTCAATAGTTATCTATGGGCAGACGTTCATATAAATGTATCTGATTTTTTTTGGTGTTCCAGGTGTTTTCTGCCACTTGTTACAGCTGCTGTGCAGTCTGAGAGTTACTGAAGCTGTGTGCAAATGCTGCTGACTGTTATGCTGTGGTGTTATCAGATTTTAATTGTGTATGGAGGTGGAAGCAAAGGCGCTGCGGGGAGATGTGTGTTTGAGGCACAGCGGTGATGACTCACTCGAGGTCACTTTTCTCACTAATGAACCATTCTCTTATCTTACTGTTGGGTGACAGTGGAGTGCTGGTAATGCAGTGCTAAACTGGGTACGAAGCTGAGAGCCTCAGTCTGGAAGAGGAGGAAATTTAAGTCTAATAACTTGTAATCATCCCAAGTGAATTTGACAAAGCAGGAGCGTTCGCTTCAGTGTCAGAAATGTCTGTAATTCTCCTATATGGCTACATTCAAGGTCCGTGTCTGCAATGTGACATTTTCACTGATTGCTGCTTTGTTTTTTGCATTCTTTAGGCTCTTTCCAGGTTTTTCAGATGCTTTTGGGTTAGTTTGAGAGAAACATCTCCAGATAAATACTTGGTGAGATGTTGTTTTTATTTCATGCCTTTTTAAACATTATTTTTGTTGGGGTCTCCAGTTTCGCAGTATGTTTCGAACACGATGGTATGATATTTTCTACCACTTAATGAATGAATCATGTTTGTAAGCGTGAATGTAATTACCTGACAAATTTGAAATAATCTCTGATCCAACGATAACTTTTTTTTTTTCCTGGCTACTTATTGTGTAGCTTTGATAAAAGCAAAATCTAAAGTGTGTTATAAGGGAACCAAAGAAAAGGTAGAGCGTAGCACAGTGCAAATTAGATTACAGCACAGACCGCTAGCTTGCTGCCAGTCCAAATTGGTCTGTATGTACAGCATTTTTAAAGGTGCCACCTACGGCTGCTTTTAGCCTTGTGCCAGGCTCAAAATAGTAAATCCCACTTCTGAGCAGAAAATTGCCTCAGGTTTGAAGTAATGCTGGCAAATCTTAGCTGCTCATGGTTTCAGAGCCTGAGTAGCATAGAGATAGAGCCTCCAGCCTGAGCATCTCTCTGCTTTCTTCTGGAAATGGCGTCACTGTGCCCTTCAGTCAGTGTGGCTGAATGTACTCCTTGTACATTGCTGAAGATGTACCACAATGGGAAGTTCACTCAGGACATCTGCTGGCTGTGCTTGGGCTACTGGACAGCTAATTATTCTTCATATTACCTGCAAAATTAGTCCCATCAAGCAGGTTATCAAATGTATTACAGACTTGCAGTTTTTTGATCCGTACAGTTGGCTTGGATACATCTGTCACTTCACTTGTGTCTTTGTGTGCAGAATCTAGCACTACAGAAGGTGGTATAGTGCAGTTTGAAAGAGGACAGCACAATTTAATAGTATAATTTTAAAGAGAAATTTGGATGTCATGGCTACTGTGAATGGGCCTGAGCTACTGCCCTCTGTCATGCTGAAAATGTTATCTTGCTTCCTGAGTTAAGACTTGAGGAGCAAATTACCACTCAGCTGTAGCTTGCCACAATCCAGTTATGTAGAACTAAGTGCAGAATGTTATTCTAGTTCATCATGATGGAAGCATATTGTACTGGAACTATAATTGAATGTTCAGTGTAATGTATCCTATTCAAGTGGTTTTTTGGACACCTTTGGAAGTAGCTGCATTGGTGGTTGAGGGGCTGGTTGGGGGACTCCCCACTGCCTGCAGAATTTAGCTGGTAACTAATTTTTAAAGATTTCACTGAAATAAGGAGACTCAGCATAGGATCTCTGCAGCTTGCACAGTTTGAACGAGCTCCAACATTTCGGGCAGGTGAGGAGAAAACCTCCCCGTGGGTTACAAGCGCTGTTTGTTCTGTGATGTTAATTGACTGTTCGTTCCTAGGAGCACAGATTGTGCTGCTTCTCCTTTACCTCGAACAATGTCAAATCCCCAAAGCAGCCCTGCCAGCACAGAAGGGAGTGAGCCATATGGGGCAGGTTGCAGTTGTTCCTTCAGGTCTGGACAGATTCCACTGTGAACAGATGGACAATGGCTGACATCCACTAATGGTTCTCGATAGGTTTCTTCTGCTGTTCATCTCGATCTTTTTCTCTTTAGCCAGAACACAGACCTTCCTGGAAATGGTCTGTTAACTCCTCTTGACTAGGTGGAAAATGATAGCTCTCATTCCATGATAACCAGAACATGCAGAGGATTTAATTCCACCCCGGTTCTTGTGTTTTTAGCACTTATATGAAGAGGGTGAGATCAAGAAGAAAATCCCTTAGTCGCTTAATACAGATAACATCAGAGGAGAGAGGTTTTTTGTGTTTGCTGCTTTGAAGGGAAGTTATTCTTCCTCTCGTTCAGCACACTGCAAGGTTTTTCACTTTTGTACGGCTGTTATTTCCAGGATTGAGCTAGTACAGCCATTCCATTTTGAGAAGGGAGCAGTGCACGTTTGGAACTTCAGAACTGGCTTTGAATGTTTGACACAGCTGAACTTCCTGTTCATTAAGTGGAACTTTAATCTACTACTTTGATCCTTTCGTAAACCGTCTTTTCTACAGCAGATGAAGGTCCTCTATTTTATTTCATCCTTGTGATGAGCACCATTTCTTAAAGATTAAATGTCTTCCCTTTGTCAATTACTCTTTTTTTCCATTTTCCCCTCAGAACCTGCTAAAAATGTTTCTCCAGAATGGCCTTTCTCTTTCACATCAACCAGAAAGTATTAACTTCTTACAGAGGGGAGTTTTACACAGACGAAGTACATTAAAAAAAAAAAAGGCAGCTCTAATTATAACACACAATTGCTGTGCAGTTGCAAAATGAAAGTAGACTGATCTGTACATGTGTGATTTATTAGCAAATGTTTTTCAGGATCTCAGTGAGAGAATTAAGGAAATATTTATACCCAAACAAAGTCTTCTTTCCACATTATAAAATAAATTGCATTGGCTTATTTTGAGTACGCATTTTAAAGATGTGCTTTTAAGATAAAGTTGAAATGCTGAGGCTGCTTTATTCAACCATTCTTTTCTTCTGACATAAATCCCTTTCAGGGTCTCCTAATATCATCTGCAAGATTTACTATTGACAAAACCGAGGAGATCTTCCTTTGAAACACAATCTTACATTCTGATTAAAAGTATGCAAAGGTTTTAAAATGATGGTTTTAAGAACTGTTACAGTGAGCATTCACATGAATGATGCATGTTCGATAATGAAGTGAAAGCACACATACCTATGGCAAACTAAGGAACATCTGTAAGTACACAGTCTCAGTATCTGGATGTAAGAACACTGTCAAATCTCATTATTCACTTTAGAAAGCACACGGCAATGTCTTGGCTCATGCTTAGATAGTCCAACAGTAAAACTTCCTCTTTCACTATCTTCAAAGTCACATCTGCTAAAGATATCATACCCTAATGCATCTAATTTGTGAAAGCCCAAGGTCACACCCTTATGGTTGGAGATTCTGAGGGGAATCAAACTTGCATTTAAATTTCACATACGGCTGATAAAGATACACTTAAAACAATGTATTTACTCTTTAGCATATGTGTTCCTCCAGCTGACTCTTAAGAAGCCAAGAAACAGTTTGGGGGCTTTGAAAAACGCCATAATTCTTGCTGCAAAGCACAGAGGCCTCTCAGCTGCGTAACACTGCTGTTAAAAGCCACAGCAACAGCCCAAATGTGATAAGAGGATGGGAATTTTGTTATGTTCTGCGGAAGATTTACGTATATTGTAGCTGTGCAAATCATAGTCTGAAAGATGTGAAGACAACTGACTGTTTTATGACCCAGAGTGAGTCTGAAAACATAGGAAACAAAATGGGTGGGGGTAGCTGGAGTCAGCTGCACTGCCCCTGGATTTTCTCAGACCCAGTCTGCAACTGGGAGCTATGCAGGGGAGAAGGAGCAGCTTTGTTTTCTCGGTCAGAAACAGCGTTACATCACGTTCTTAACAGCCGCTCCTCAGTTATTTTGTTTAACACCCTGAGCCTTCATAGCCTATCCTTGGGAGCAGGTGCCCTCAGCAGCTGTCTGTGAGCAGGAGGAGAGACCTCAGGGCTGGGAGCCGGGATCAGATAGCCCTCTGCTCCAGCAGGTGCAGGTCAGCGTAGCACTATTGAAACGAACACAGTTAGCCACTTACTCAGGATCCAGCCCTCTGTGTTTTCCCAGGAAACAGAGATTTGTGATGTGCGCGTAGGGAGGGAAGCAAGCACGACATTACCTACACAGCGTGCGTTTGGGTCTGCGTGCAGCCAGGAAAGAAAAAGAGCAAGCATATGAGTCCCTTCATGAAGCAGCATAGAGAATCCCAAGCTGCAGTATTAATAACCTCCTGTTACTGAATACTCCATCTGTTCCCCATGCCAACGTGTCCTCGCTCGGAGCACTCCCCCTGTCACAATATTGCTGCCACACTCCCTCCCTCTGCCTTCAGTGCTGAGCACGTGCCCCGCACTCTCCCCCCCCCCCCCCCCACCCGTGCCCCTCTCAGGAGGGGTCCCTGCCTGCCCTGCTGCTCTGTAAAAACGGAACTGAGCTCTCACTCCAGTTCTCAATCTTCGTTTTTGCTGTTTGCTTTTCATAGAGGTACTTTTTCCCCGAGTTACTTCCACATCCATATTTTCTGAGGGCTCGATAGGTGCCATTTTCTATATTAATACATATATATATTTCTATTTGCTAACATCTAAGACGTCAATAAAGCGGTTCACCACTTCAAAGCGACTGAATCCAAACGTGTTTATTTACACACGAGGCACTTGGCTGGGTGCTGCCTCACAGCGAGACGCAGAGGCACCGCGCAGCGCGAGGCGCTTCCTATGGAGAAAGTCAGCGGCTGAAGGCGCGCCGAGTCGCGCTGGGGGCCGGGCTGCTCAGCGCCGCTGCCACCACGAGCAGGCTGAGCCCACCCTTTTCTCAGCCGCTGCGCTTCCTCCTCTCGCAGACGGCTGCAGCACCGCAGCAGAAATGCCGCTCCGCCGTCACCGGGCGAACTGGGGAGGCCGGGCCCGGCGCTGAGGAGAGGAGTGCCCCGCGCTGCCGCCATGACCCCGCGCCGGATGGGGCGCGGTGGGGCGGAGCCGTCGTCAGCTGAGCCACCCGCGGGCCGCTGCCGAGACTTTGTTTTGCGTCCGCCGCCGCTGCCATTTTAGGCGGCTCTTGGGAGAGCCCCGTGCGGTGGCTGCTGTGACGGGAGAAGGTGAAAAAACACCGCCGCTAATAATGACGATAAGTAATGGCTTCTTAGAATGAATAGAGCAATTTACGAGCTTATATTCTGCGAGAACCCCCGCCCCCCCCCCCCCCCCTTTTTTGTGAGGGGTCTTGGAGCGAGGCGATTGTATGTGAGTGTGCCCTTGAAATAAACAAAAATAACCCTTTTTTTGAGGTTTTCGGAGCTCAGAGGCTCCCAGTGTGCAGGGGAGGATGCCTGGAGAGCGCAGGGAGCGGGCTGCATGATGGGCAGCGCCTGGGGGCTGTAAGTATTTACGGAGGGGAAAAAGTGCACAAAACAAGAAAACGTGATCTTCAGGGGACAGGGTGAGCGTTAATGTTGAACGCGGCGAGTGCCAACACTGAGAACAGCGAGCGTTGATGCAGAAGCAGCGAGTCTTAAAGCCGCACGCAGCACGGCCGCGTACAGCCTTAACTTTGTGAAAGTTTAAAGGCAACTGCGATTATAAGGGAGGTTCCCGGGGCCCGACCGCTCCGACTAAGCCGGCCCGCAGCTCCCGCCCCGTTCTC
This sequence comes from Tetrao urogallus, assembly GCF_951394365.1. Lineage (NCBI taxonomy): Eukaryota > Metazoa > Chordata > Aves > Galliformes > Phasianidae > Tetrao > Tetrao urogallus. The sequence continues at coordinate 64,761,426 of NC_136817.1, forward strand.
TTCCACTCCTCCTCTCCTCCTGGCACCACGAGATCGAGGCGCCGAAGCCCCGCCCGCGGCAGCGGCCGTGTCAGCGGCGAGCGGCGGCCGCTCCCCGAAGCCGGGCGGGCGGGAGTGCGCGTGCGCGCGGCGGCGGTCGGCGGGGGGACGCGCGCGGGGAGGGCATGCGCGCGGGCGCGCGTCGAGGCGCCTCAGTTCAGGGGCGCCCACGGAGCGGCCGCCATATGCCGCGGCGGCGCCCGCTTCCCCCGGCAGCGCGGCCGTTGCGGAGCGGCCGAGCCCAGCCCGGTTCCCTTTCCGCGGCCCCGACGCTTCAATGGGAAGCTCGCACTTGCTGAACAAGGGCTTGCCGCTAGGTAACGAGCTCGCGTCGCGCTGCGCCGCCCGGCCTGCAGCCGGCGGGGGCGGTGGAGCTGGGGAGGCGCGATGGGGCTCGGGGGAGGGGGGCGAGCGGCCCGCGGGCTTTGTGCGTGCGGGGAGCGGGGAGGCGGCGGCGCGGCGTGCGAACGGCCAGCGAGCGGGGCTGAAATCTGTTAGCGTTACCGTTACGGTTGGAGGCACCAAAATTAGAATGAACGCGTGGGGCGGGGGACCGGAGCAGGAAGTTTGGAAGCGGCCGAAAGTGCGCGGTGCGGAGCACGGCACGGCACCGCCCGCCGCCCCCCTCCCCGCCCCCCCATCGGCCCGTGCTGCTGCCGGCGCTCCGGGCGGTGCGCGGCCGCGGGGTGACGCGGCGCTGCGGGGCCGCCCTGGGTTTCGCTTCTCGGAGGGGGAATCGGCTGCGTGTCTGCGCGCCGCGCACGACGTCGGGCTGTTTATAAACACCGCCGCTTTGGTGGCGAAGGCGGGCTGCGGCGCTTGTTTGCCGCCCGCTCCGCTGCTTTGTTTCCTTCTTAAAACGCCGAACTCCGGGCGTTGAGTCGCGGCAGCCCGCGCCGCTTCACCTGTTGTAGCTGGAATGAAACAATTGAACGTTTTCATAACCGCTGTCCTTATCTGGAGCGGTGTTTGCTTTGGGGCTGCGGCGGAGCAGCTCGAGATAATCACTCCCCCGGCCTCGCTGAAAATAATGAGGCCTAATAAACGGCGCCCAACGTGTACTTTTTGCCCACGGAATTGAAACGGGCTCTGATATTTGTGGTGTGTGCGTGCGTTTTCTATGCGTCTGTTCCATCTCCAGGGCCTTACGAGGTGGGAATGGTCTCATTTTGCATTCTGGCCCCATGGCAAAGAGCCTGGTGCCTTATTAAAATACCTTCAATCTCCCCATTGTGTCCCTGCGGGGAGGGAACGAGAAAGCACAAAGAAAAATAAAATTTGTGTTGAAATAATTTCTGTTCTAAGTCAAAAGCTTATTCATCATCATTTTAGAATCTGTGTTCTTTGTAAATAAAAAGGGTTAAGAAGCCCGTTATTGAGTAGACCGTGCTGGCAGGAAGATAATTGTCCAGTGCATCTCTTTGTTCTGTATTCTTATCTGTTTTATCTATTTTTAGCTGCGTGTTGTTGAAGCAAGCATGTGAAATAGCAACCCAAACTGCTAACTTCAGTCTGTTTCCTAATGCTGCTCTTTATTGACCCCCTGCCTTTCCCCCCCAGAGACAGCTGGGTTTCAATATTTGAGTTCTGTAACGTCTGGTGGGTAGTAACCAATTTGGTCTGTTAGCACGTCGGCCACTGGGAGAGAGGTCTGGAAACAGAATGCTTGGTCCAGCTGCAGTTTGCTGCTGTAGTTCAGAACCAAATGAAACAGGCAGCCCTCAGCCTGCCCCCCCACTCTCTAGGCTGAGAATTTGGGATTTGTGATGTGAGGCATAAGCAGATAGAACGGGGAAATTGAGGAGTTGAGCTGTTGCCTTGTTTGGGTCATTGTTAATGCAGAATAATGCTGGGGAGGTGGACGGAGTTTTTGTTTGTTTGGTGGCATCAGTTGGTGCAATGCGAGTGGTGCAGTTTCTGTCCTGATGTGAACAGCAGCCCCTCCCCTCCCAAAATACTGTAGGTTCAATATTTCTCCATCAGGCGGTGTGTTATCGAATGACTGAATTGGCAAATAGAGTAACAGCCCCAAGAATTGCTTTAGTCACGCTCAGCAGAGGAGTTCAGTCAATGGAAGCACTGTTGGGAAATGAAACCACTACAATCACCTTTGTGAATGTTTCAGTTCAGCGTTGTCAGACGTAGTCACGGAGGAGCTGGAGCATGCAGCCATTGAGCACACAAAGCACTGCTTGTACGGAGCTCGTCATCGTAAATATTGCGGCTGTGCGATGCTTTATCATCGTGTGGAGCTCCTGATAGCGTGACAAAACAAATTACAAGTGTCCTTACGTTTGTCAGCTCGGTTAGCTCTTGACTCGTCCTTCTGTATCATAGAGATAAATGGCATCTGCTCTTTGTTAAAAATGCGCGGTGCTTCAATTTGCTTCAATTCCCTGTTCCTAAGAGTTGGAGTTTTATTGCAGTGTGGTCGCAGTGCTCAGCCAGAGGTGTGATCCCGGAGATGAGGGCTGGGCTGGATCCTGTGAAGCGTCATCGTATGGATACAGCGGGATGCTTGCCAGTGTTCTGAGGCATAAAGTCTGTCCCTCCTTAGCAATTAGAGGGCCTCTACTTCAGTGAGGTATCTGCACAGGGGAGTGCTTTTGGGGGACAAAACTGACATTTGCCTCAACAGACTAAGGATGGAAGAATTGCCTTCTTAGCGAGTAGATAGTTTGGGCAGCGATAAGTGTGTGCAAAGGCACGGATTTAAATGTCTTGAGTAAAAACTCCTGAGAAGCAATGTGATCTTTAATTTGCTTATGTGTAATCCAGCTCTCATTCAAAGCCATGCAAATACTTTGGACTACAATTGCTCGTGGCCATGTTGTCTCTCAGCACCCACGATGAATTTGTAATAGCTGTTCCTTGAAATGTACAGGGCAGCTGTATGTGTGGTAGGCCTGCCTTTAAGAGTCATATTTAGGTTTTTGCTTCCCAGGCCAGCTGGGAACATTGATGAGGTGATACTGTGCAGCATGTGTCAAGCTCTCAAATCACAGTGTAGCAGCCTCAGCTGAGGCTCTCCAACCTTCTGGCCCCATAATTATTTATTTAGTGAGGGAGGGGAGGTGGAGTTACACATTCAATATGTGCCCTAAAATTTAAGGTGAGGATTAAAGTTGTACTACATGGCCCTTCAACCTCAGTTCCTCTGCCACACGCACTTCTTCACACCCAGTCAGCACAGGATTTACAGTTTTGGGAGGCAGGAGTTCCCAGCTGTACTTTTACGTCTTTCTTCCCAGCTGCCCTAACAGCAAAGGTGGTGATTCATTTCAGCTTTTGTGCGATCAAGAGAAGACAGCAAACACTCAATACTGCCAAATCTAAAACGTTTCCAGTTGCCCAGCATCTGTCTGGGAGCATCCAGTCCTGGGAGGTGCTGGGATCCCCGACCTGTGGTTGGGATCACATCTCTCCCAGCATGCAGCGCTCCTCAGCCCGTCTTCCCCAGGGATCAGCCCGACCAGAGACTGTATCTGCTTCCTCCAGGAGTCTGAGGCAGTCCCAGGGCTCGTCTAATTTGTGCCTCTTGTAGCTGCTGCCTGCAGAAAAACCTTAAGTTAAAATTGAATTCCCTGTAGAAAGAAATCACATTGGTGTATATTTTGGATGATTGCTGCTCATCTCTGTATTTTTATCTTCTGTTCTTCCCTTTTTTCAGGGGGCTTTGGAGAGACTTCCTTGCAGTGCACCTGCCACTCTAGTCAGCCAGGAGGGATTTGCTCAGGAAAACACAAAAAGCAAGCATGGGGCTGCAGGCACTACTTACAAACTTGAGCGTTGTTTTTTTTTTTTTTTTTTTTTTAGTAACAGCTTTTATTTCTGTCACATGTGAAAGCATTCAGTATTAAAACACGAGTTAATGTGATTATGTAATTTTGCTTTGTGTTAGGTACTTTAAGGCATATCTTAGTAGTTCCTTTTTCAGGTCAGTGGATGTCCCTTATCTGTGCCCAAAGAACTTTCAGCGACTTGTGTCACCATCAGCTGAGTTATGTAAGTCTGGAATGGAAGCTGTTCATGCTTCTGTGTGTGCCCAAATTCAGAGCTGTCCTCCTCTCCTTTCAGTCCCGTCGGGGGAGCTCTGATCCCACCCCACACCAAGGAAGGAAGCAGGAAAACATCTGTCGCTTGTGACCTGAGCCACAATTCAGATCCCTGTACACAGTCTGTGTTTTCTTACTACTGAATGTGCCCTGTGCTGCCTTCCTGAACAGTCCCAGTACTTGTTCATAAGCTGTGTCTTGCACTGTCGTACATGGCATATCCCACAGTATGGGCTGTGGGTGCACCTGGTGGGAACTCAGCCATTCATTCTCACGCTGCCTTGTGGAACATGGTAGGAGCAGAATTGTTCTGCTGTCCCTCAAGCACAGCTTTTGCCAGCTTCCATGCTCGATTGGCATCTGACCTCTCAAAGTGAGAAATGTCGGTGGCTGGGAAATCACAGCCCAGTGCTCTGCATGTCTGGTCTTGTGCAAGAAAGATGCAGGGCCCCATCTCATCCACTTTGGGTAGCAGAACCAACTGTAGGTAAAGGAATAGTGTTTTAGGACAGATGAGTTCTGGGGGCAGTCAGAGAGCAGTTCCGCTTTCTATTCTGCTCATGTTGGAGCCTTAGCAGGCTGGGCTGACTGTTCCTGCTGCCACGTGAGGAGTTGTCCCTCTCTCCCTGTCCTCCAAAATGCCATCAGGAGCAATTAGCCTGTGACTACTGTTTGATGGCAGCAACAGATCTAACCCTCCAAGGCTCCCGCAGATGCATTCCCTTGACCTGTATTCCTTTCTTATGCAGGAGAGCCTGTATGTGGCCAAGCAGGGGAATAGTGCTATCCTGCATCACACCCAACCACTGTGTGAGGGAATCAGAAGAAAGCCAGGCGAGAAGCAGCGCTGCAGGGTATTTTTTCTCCCTCTGCAGGCTGTTCCTACAGCTCCTGGCTTAGTCAGAAGCAGGCAGAAGGGAGCTGTATAGAGGTGCCTGCTCCTATTCCTGCTGGGCTGACTGCAGGAGGCTGCGGGGAGGGCTCGCCGTCCCATCAGCTGTTAGTCATCCACACAGTCAGGCAGTGCCGCAGGGCTGACAGCTGGCTGGGGCTTTGCTGTTCTGCAGATCCCGCTACCTTTAGTCTACAACCACAGAGTTCCTATTGGCTTACGTGGGAATTTTACCCTAACCTGAATTTTTAGACTCAATTTTTAGCCCGCACTTAAAGCCAAACTGTCCAAAATTGCCTCTGCCTCTTTGTGTATTTGCAGCTGGGCATCCTCAATCCTGTAAACTGCCTGGCTTAGCAGATACTGGTGTGAAGCTCTTCATCAAAATTCCTGAAGGTGTCACAGACTGGCCAGGGTTGAAAGGGACCTCAAGGATCATGAATCAGATCCCTGTCAGATTTCATCAGATGGCTGCAGCTAGTTTGTCTCTTGCTGAGTACGTAGCTTCAGTCTTTGCAGAGTCATGCAGGACTGAAGTGTTTAGCAGAGATAACCACAAGCCAGTCTCCAGACTCTTAAACTGGTATTTAAATATTTTTTCTCTTTAATGTGTTGTAGTAGATATGTTAAGCTGTTTATTTTCGACCGGATAATGAGCATTTTCACATTTGTGGTCTACCAACCATCTTAATGTGTGTCTGCTGCTCCACTGAGTAGTATTAATGTGTATCAAGGCCTTGCTCATGTAGTTGATTTTCCCGTTCATGTAATCAGCATTACTGAGAAAAGCAATCCTCAGTAGTTGTGCTGTGTGTGTGAGTTCCCATGCTGGCTGCGACATCTTTCTCATAATGTGCTGTTATGGGGTAAGGAAGGTGCTGAAGGTGCTCACCAAACCCACTGCAGCATGGTATGTTTGATTTTTACATCCTTACTGTATTCTCCTCTGCTAATGGAGATCCTTTTTTTAAAATACCTTGTGCCAACCTTTCATTTCTGTCACAGGATTTTGGTGTGGAAAGTAATTTTAGTTTGTTTGCATTTGATTTTGGGGTGCTTTAAGATGAAAAAATGCAGTACCCATTTCCAGTACCTCAGTACACTTGATTATTTGCATCTACAGGACTTGCTGCCTTCACCCTCAGTCAAAATTTATAGCTGGTACTGTGGTCACTTCATTCATTGGATGTGCCGAACCTTTGTGGGTTTTTGTTTTCCAGCTGATGAGATTGCTGACACTTGTTACAGTTGTGTTGGATTTGCAGCTACTGCTCTGAGGAACCTTTTCTCCTTACCCTACAACTAAAGCAGCTTCCAGCATCTGCCCTACGTGAGGCTGCTGGTCAGCAGTGCAGCTGCCAAAGCTCCACTCCTCTGATCTCTGCAGTCAGCACAAATAGACATCAGATTGTCGTGGTTTTTTTTTTCTAGAAAAAAAAAAGCTTATTTTTTTAGATGTTGCTTTATCTGCACAGAGCTGGATGTAGTTAGCCACGCCAGTCGAGATAAAAAGAATGTCTTGCATTTTTTTAAAGGCTTGTGGGAGGAGGCTCACAATAGAGGCTCCATTGTGCTGTTAGTACTGCGAGTACAGGAAATCACAAATTAGCTATGATGAGGGTATTGCAGGGGAGTTTGAAGTTTACTTAATTCCCATAGTGTTGTGTGGTTTTGAAAGGGTTTCACAATGCATTGCCTTTCAGGTTCAGTTGTGTATGATGTTTATATTTGGCAGCCCTCTGTTCAGGGCTTTCTCTTACCACGTTAAAAGGCTTCATGTTTTGAGTCCTTGAGTCCAGCTGACTTTCCTTCTTACTGTAAATACAGAGGCAGACGAATGTGCTTGGTATTTATCTCATGACCACCCTGCAGCCATCTAAAATTCAAATCTGGTATTATGCATTCAGCAGTGAGAGCAAGCAATAAAAAGGGATTTTAAGTAGGAATTTGGAGAACATTATGTTGCAGGCATAACTTCTCTTTTCCTCACAGATTTTGATTTCTGATTCTGCAGGATGTTGAGTCATTCCCCTTCCAATTGAGATCGAAGGGACCTGAAGTGAGTTGACAAATCCACAGGCTCCTAGCTGTAATCTGTGTGCTAAGCCAGTGCTACTTAGCATAACCCTGGTGCTAGAATTCTGTCCAGGAGTTGCTTTGGCTCAGTACCTGCAATTGAGGAACAAGTTCTGTCTGTTAGATGGGAGAATTAAGATTATGAGAACTCTATGAAGTCACGAATCTCAGTTTCCTAGACTGTGACTAAAGTGTATTACATTAAGGTGGTATTTTAGAACCTAAAGTACGTGAGTTCTTCTATTCTGTTTTGCCTTTCTTTCTATAATTTTGCTTCTGTCTTCACTTGGGACTCGTTCTTAAGCTTGTTGGTTTTTTGATTTTTTTTTTTTTTTTTTTTTTTTTTTTTTTCCTGAGCTTTGCAGCTTCATAAAAAAAATACTCTGACAAAGTCAATGCTTATGTTCTAAAAGGCAAATATTTTCTTATACTTACAGAAGTCAAAGAAAAAAATCAAGAAATAGGAAATGAAGTTTACTTTTGGTTCTCTGAAGGACACTATTGTGTAGAAATGGTGTAGTTTTCAAATTGTGGCCTGTGCAGTTCTAGCAGCTGTTGAAATGAGGGTGGGTTGTTTGTTTGTGCAGGTTAAAAAAAGAAAAGGACCTCGAGAATCATGTAGCTCTCAGACTATCAAAGAGAATTAGTGAAGATTAGTTTTCATTTTAGAAGACTAATTCAAAATGAGCATTAAATGGATTATTTTTATAAATAGTAAATAGGCTCCTCTGTCATACCTTAGATTTCTTTGATCACAGAAATGCATAGTGAAAGCAGCAGTCTGTGAACACACTTTGTGATACCTGGGAAACTGCTCCCATTTAATGAAGTACAATTTTCAGTCAGGTTTGTTAAGCTGGCACATTGCTGTTTGAACTCTTGTTTAAGTGTAAACTGCTTCTTTCAAATTTGCATTAAGGGATTTAGGAATTGGAGAAACTGAACCAGAATGTGATACTCTGCAATTGCTGTATATTGAGCATCTGTGTTGTCATGTACGCATGTGTTCTAATGGGATGTTCTGTGTGGGATTTGCACCTCTGTGTGAGGAACTTGAAGCTCCTATTTATGAGTGTTGGATAGAGATAGGGCAAGGGAGAATGGTCTTAAACTGAGACAGGGAGATTTAGGTCAGATATTAGGAGGAAGTTTTTTACACAAAATGTAAATGTGGTGATGCACTGGAACAGGTTGCCCAAGGAGGCTGTGGTTGCCCCATCCCTGGAGGCATCCAAGGCCAGGCTGGATGTGGCTCTGGGCAGCCTGGTCTGGTGGTTGGTGACCTGCACACAGCAGGGGGTTGGAACTGGATGATCGTTGTGGTCCTTTTCAACCCAGGCCACTCTGTGATTCTGTTTATTAGGAAGTTAATGACTAACATGAGAACTGAAATCACCTTTTAAAGCCTTTCTCTTTCTTTTTCTTTTTTTTTCTTCCTCTTTTGGTTATAGAAATCTTAGGTGAGTACTGAAGTAAGAAAACATGGACTTGCTGACTTCCAGGGGAAGCTGGGTCAAATTAGTGCTTGGAGAATTGAAAGAAGATATAAAACAATGGAAGTATAAAACAGTGCTTAGCACATTGGGCAAGAACAGCAGAATGACTTGCTTGGTCCTGGTGCTCTTCTTGCATTACTGTGCTTCGTCTTCTTGTGAAAGCAACACATCCCAGTAGGATTCTCTTAGTAATAGTGCTCTGAACTGGTGCTTTGTAGGTGGTGTTTTGGCACAAGTAAATGGTCTGGGAGGCAGCATCTTTTCAGTTGAGGACTGAATTAAAGTAAATGCACTGAGGAATGTACAGCCCAGAGCTTGACTGGGCTCAGCTGTCCAAAATATTCTGCTGTGATTGAAGGGCGTGCTTTTTGTCAAATAAAAAATGTTCTTTCCACTAGTAAAGCTCTTCTTCTTGTGTATTTGAATTGGGAAGTTTTGGTTTATCAATTAAGTTGACAGAAAGAGAAAACCAAAGTACTGGTGGGTGCTGCAGCTCCACACGCTGCGCTGAGCGCTGCTGTGTGCCAGTATCACTGAGATACAGAGGTTTGGAGTGCAGGCACGGCTGAGAGCTATTTGTGCTGTAACAGCTGATCTTTGGAAGAGAAGTGCTATGGAATAATTCCTATCGGTTTGAGTTTGCACATTGTGTGACTATTAAAAACTTCAAGACGACTGTTAAGTAAAGACAGCTCCTTGAAGTGCCAGATGGAAAAGAGCAAGAGAAACGCCTGCTGTTTAACACAGAGGGGATTTTCGCAAGTTGTCTTTTGGGGTCTTCCCCAGTCTGCGCAGTTGCTGTGCTGCAGTTGCTGTGCTGGGGCCTGTTCAGACATTACATATGTAAGTGAGATGAATTTCCTCTCATTAATTGTGTGGCAGAATGCTGGCTTCAAGCAGCATCTTCATCACGTGGTGACAGGTTTGCACCACCACACTGCACCACGTTGCTGGAATCACCACAGCTCCTTAATTCCTACCTGTTCTGTCCAGTAAGAGCTCTTACAGACAGGACAAACATTTCTGCTGTTCTGGAAATATGTGGCTTTTTGAAACACTGTCGTGGCTGGTGAAACACAATACTAGCTGCTTGGTTTGGACCAGAGACTCCTTGATTCAGTCTTTCACAGGGCAGTCGGCTATGTTGTTACATACATTTTCTATGGATCTCGTTCAATGCCTGTGTTTATACATAGCTTGGAATAATTGGAAAATGTGAAAAATGCAGAGTATTCTTCAGTTGGCTAAAATTTGAAAAGGGCGTTTTTTCCTGCCGGCATCTGGAAGTCAGCCAGGTGAAAGTTAACATTCCCACAATACCTTTGCTGTGGGATAATGGGCAAGTTCAGGGCAGCATTCTTCCGTTCCTTTGGATAAACACACTGCTGTCCAAGGCTGGGCGGCAGCGATTGCTGAACGTGGAAGCGTTGCTGTTTGCTCTCACAGTCGTTGCTTTGTTGATGGTTTTGCCACCCCTGCTCCTTCTGAAACATGGCAGCAGGGAACTGGTGTGCAGTTGTCTGCTCTGAGCACATGTCGTCATCATTTCTTTTACTCTTGATTCTCCAAGAATGCAGCGTGTGCTGCCTCGAAACAGTAGTTTAGTGCATGAGGAGCCATGCGTACCAGTGATCTTTCTAGCCAGGTGAATGTTCATTCTTGAGCTTTAGTAGTGTAGTCAGAAACTTAAGAGAATTTCAGAGATGCTTTTTTGTTTAGTCTGTGGTTTCTTGGGCTTTTGTGTGAACATTGTTCTTACTGAAAATCATCTTAGTGACTTAGGAGCTTTTCGGGTTAGTGCTTTCCTACCACAGTGTCTTTTCACCTTTAGTGGTGATATCTTTATGGGAGGACATGTGGCTTTTCATTATTGATTCTTAGTCAAAAGTGTGGCAAGCAGCTTTCACTTCTAAAAATTCCATTTTTGCTGAGATCTGAATTGGCAAAAGAAGGTCACTGGGGAAACGATCTTTCATGCTGTATGGATGGGTTCAGACACAGCCGTGTAATTATTCCCCTTCGCTCCTTGATGTTGCTGAGGTCCTCACATGCACTGTAGCTAGTAAATGAACCTAGATTTCAGTGTATGCAAACTGCATTTTTCCAAGCAGTGTGTAGGCCTGCTGTCAAGTAATCTGTACATTCACATCAGGATGAAGTCAGTAGGATCAGTGTAGGCGCCTGTAATGTTCCATTCTCACGCAAAGTGCAGCAAAACAGTAAAATGCAAATGCTCTGAAATGTGCTGCTGGTGGGATTTCCAGTTCTGTGACTGTAATTTTTCATCAGTTCTAAACCTGTAATACCTTTTAATGTGTTTTCAGGAACTATATGGGATGAAAAGCACTGTTGCTTACTTGATTAAAATGAAGACATATTAAGAAACAAATCTGCTGTGCCATTTTCAGTTTGTGTTCACTTAGAACATGGGTTTTATGGACATTTCAGTTGGAGGTTATTTGTTTATTTGCACTGTGAAGAGCAACTGCTTGAACTGCTGGTTTTATTGGCTATAAGCATCAGTATCTTGGGACGGGCTATATTTAGACATGTAGCATTCTTTTCTATTTCACATTTCTCAGTCTCCTTGTGTAAAATAAGTCTGCTTATTCCACATCTATACCTGCGTATGCATGCATGCGTGGAGTATGTATACCTTAATTTCCTGTGTGAACATCAAACTTATTTTTGCTGTAGCACAGAAAGCAGTAGCATCTTTTTTATCAATTGTGAAGCCATATATGTTCATATACACAAGCACTTCTAATTACATCAGGTGTGTGTGCATCGTTCTGCAAGCTGTTTGTGTGCACATGGGTGTGTATTTGTTCCCAACATCCGGATTTAGCAAGGAACGCAGCAAACTGCCTCACACTGCAAGCAGCTCTGCTACCTGATTGCAGAACCCCAGTGTGACTTGGTATGAATAGGGAACAAAAAGCAAGACCTTCGATGAAGACAGAAAATAAAATCCTAATGAAAGATGTGCACTGAATAGCAACTTGGCTTTCATGTCTACCAACTGTGAAACCTCTGTAAGAATTGCTGCTATTGTGCGAGTGTTCCCTCCTTCCTAATAGAGGTGTTCTGTATCCTGTTTTTCTTGCTGACTTGAGAATGACAGCTTTTACAAGTATTGTAATGATGAAGTGCCATTAGCTGTATACCATTCATGTCTTAAATTGCATCCTTTGTTGTGTTCCTTGCTATTCTTGTAAAATAGTTGGGTATGGTCAGAATCTTGATTTCTAGCACTTCTGCTTTCTTTTTTTTTTTTTTTAAATTTTCTTGTTTGGTAGGTTATTCATTTTTTTCTTGAATTATGTGTATTTCTGTGATCAGTTGGCATGGAAACATGGCTGCTTTATAGACCAGTTGCCTTTAGCATTAATTTGCAGGTACTTGTTTTTCGATGTGAGAATGGAAGCCATTTATGTTCTTCATCATTCCCCATCATTAATACTCACGTGCTTTCTGACGCAACATGAATTATCATTCTTTCTATCTTAGGTGGTTAAATAAGGTGGTTTTGAAAATGGATGGATGATTTCTTGGTGGGATGTACTACATTTTGCATGGAAGAAAGTCAGAGGCTTGCTTTGATGAGTAGTGAAGGAGGAATACTTCCACCATTACTTTGTGACTTTGACTAACAGGTTTCTGAAATACCTCTGTATGGGCAAAAGGCAACTTGCAGCCTGGCCACGATGGCTGCAGCGTTGCTCTTGGTGCCATGATGTATGCTTCATCAGGGGCTGCAGCTGGGAGAGAAACAAGTCTCACCATTGTGTCTCCATAATGAAGAATAGCTGGACTGTCAGTGTGTGTTCACATCTCTAGAAATGTGAAACTGTTGGAGTACGGGCTATTTTAAGTGTAGGTAACTAAATAACTAATTGAAGACATATTATAAGCAGGTGCAGATTGTTTGCTCTCAACGTAGTTGCTTTCAAGTTCCTTAGGATCGAATCTCATTTTAATTTCTAATAGTTCAGAGCGTTGTTTGGAGAGCTTTATACAGATTGGATACGAGGAATAGAAATAAGATTTGAATTAATTTACTTTGGCTTATACTTTTCCATCCTGTTCCAGGCTTCAAATGCTTCATTTCGGGATCTGTTTCACAGTGCTTGTTCCATGAGTGCTATTTCGTGATCTTGCACAGCAGCTGGATGGCCCATTTCTTTTTCTTAATTTCTCCACTTTTTTAAAAATAAGCACTCAGAAAGCAGAACACTGTAGGTGTAAACCCCACGTTTTAATATTTAATGCTCAATTTAAATAGCTCGATTGAAAAATCAATGGTTTGGTTCATACCAAACTCCTCTGTCGGAGCTCTTCTGAGCTTTCATGTTATTTGTGAGTGGTTTTCTTGGAGGTGAGGGGTTTAGGAGCAGAGATGAGGGCTTCTTGTCGTGCTTTTGGCAGCTTGCAGATCAGATTCTCACTGCCCGCAGTGCAGCTGTGAAAGAAGGTTGGGCTGTGCTGCTTCCTGTGTGACAGCAGCTCCTCATACACAGTGTAACCATTTCTCCCCACTTTCCCACCCTCTCCATTCTCTCATAACAAATAGATCTGTTAAGAGTGAGAAACAAGCATGTCTCACCCTTTTGCCGTCTTTTCCCATCTAGATGTACTTGTCAAAGTAACTGGAGATGAGATCTTTTTTTTCCCTTGCCTGTTGTAAACTACTTTCCTCCCCCCCTCACCCCCCCCCATCATTTCTCGAAGAGCCTGATGCTGATCATGGAAAAGTAGCAGCCAGAACCATGGGAAGGGAAGAGGGGGTGGAAAGCTGCAGATTGGCTTAATCCTCATATAGAATTTCTTGATTAGACTGAGCTCCTCTTCCGTTTTCTCTCTGCAGCCCAGTGTTTCATTCATTCATAACTTCTTGCTGTGTTTTTGTTTGTCAGGATTGCTTGTTTATTTGTTCTCAATTTTCACCCTGCAGCGCACCCAGCTCGGCAGTTCAGTCTGGTGAGGAACGTAAGTTTGCACAGCTGATGCCAACTGTGTGGCTTGGGGTTGGGTGCCCCCAGGTCTCAGGACAGAGCTGGCTTCACTGCATTTGCTGCCACTTGATCCCAGCTCTGTGCAGTGCTGGGAAGAGAAGTGTCTGTCTGTATTCTGTTCATTTATTTACAGATTGGATGCTGGTCTCATCAAAATCAAGGGTATTCCCATAGTCTTCTGTGGGTTCTCACCAGACCTCCCAGAGGGAAACACTGCTGCTGGTGTTGTCCCTTAAGTATTTTTGTCTTAAGTTGTTACCCAGTGCTCTATTCAACACGTGTTAAGGAACAAATCGTCCAGCTTAATTTGATTATTTTATTTAAGCCTTTCGGAAAGTACCTATAAAACAAGTGTGAAGGAACATGTATCAAAACACAGGTGTTAAATTGTAACCAGAAAAAGGGTTGTGTTCTTAAAGGGAAAAACCAGTGGGCTTATATTAGCTGTGCTGTGTTTCCATTCATTGTGCAAACTGCTGCCATGATGTTCTTGTTGTCTGGCTTCATACAGTGCTTGCCACAATGCTGGCTGGTTTTGAGGGAATAATGCAATAAATGTGTTTAATAATATTTTGTTAAGAAGCTGATATGTTGCAAGTTGGCTACAAAATCACCCAGTATTCATTGGACTTGGAAAGTAAAGTTCTGAAGAAGACTCTGGAAGAAGCCAGGAGGCCATCAGTTCTTTCACCTTGAGCAGCAATTCAGAAAAGCCCCCACATGTTACCAGATACTGCTGTGTTGTAGCCTCTCTAAAGAAATAATCCTGCTAATGATTTAAAAATATGTAAGTATGTATAAGTGGAGTTGACTCTTAAAGCACCAGCTGATTCATTCACTCTTTGTAGGTATTTTATCAGCTTTGCAGCTCAGGCCCAATAAATAATCCTCATCCAGAGGATCATTTTTTTTGACTTTACTGAGTTGTTTTCCAGGTTTCATCTGCTGTTCTCAGCACTTGTTTCCTTTCTTCCTTTTGTAACTGGGGTGAGAGTACTGACGCAGGAGGGATAGAAAGAAATAAGATGGAGCTTTTGGAATAAAGTCTTCAATGAAAATACTGTGAGGACTGAGATTGCCTTGGTGATTTACTCTGGTGAAAGAACAAGTGATTGGAGTGCTTACTGTGACACTTTTAGACACGTGATGCCCATGCAAACTTCCTTGCACACAGTAATATATCCCAGTACTGACGTTCCTTGTGTTTCTAGATTGAGTATGTAGAAGATCTACAGATCAGAGCGGCGTATTTTGGACACTGTTTGTTGCATCCATTCTCATTGCTTCAGTCACTCTCTATCCTGATAGTGGAAGGAAGCTGCTGTAATCATTCATTAACTGGTTGCCCAAGGAGGTTGTGGATGCCCCATCCACAATGGAGGCATTCAAGGCCAGGCTGGATGTGGCTCTGGGCAGCCTGGTCTGCTGGTTGGTAACCCTGCACATAGCAGGGGGTTGTAACTGGGTGATCGTTGTGGTCCTTTTCAACCCGGGCCACTCTATGATTCCCATGCTGTCCATTTCCAGGAGTTGCAGTGCTGCACAATTCTGAGGCTGTCACCAAGAGGGAGAGGTGACATTTCTGTGATGCACACACGTGCTGTGGGCAGCTTGGTAAACATCTCTACCCACACGCTGTGGGATGCAGGAGCTGTAACAAACTCTGTTTTGTTTTGTTTTGTTTTTTGTTTTTTTTTTTTGTTTTGTTTTGTTTTAAGCTGAAGCATGGATGGAAAAAGCTAGAATAAGAGTGCAGGCTGGCAGTTTGCTGGGAAGGGTAACAGCAAATTCATTTTCCAAAACGTGGTGCTAGAAGAGACAAGAAATATACAGTAGGAAGGATTAGCTGCTAAGGGATCTTGTCTGCACGATGAAGGAGGGGTACCCTTTTGCCTTAAGATTTTGTAGCTCTTAATAGAATCAGTAATTCCTTTTGTAACACTTCTTTGTTACTGATGCTTTTAGCACTGCTTAATGTTTTATGTGATACAGGGAGATGGAACGTGATTTGTGCTCTGAAAAATAATTAGAAGCTTTTATCTGCAGCCAAGGCATTCTTACACTTGTGAGCTCTTCTCAAGTTCAAAATGGTTAAACTGCAGAGACAAAAAGAAATGCTGTAAAACCCAATGAAAAATGCAGCTTTGGGTCATTTTTAAACACTTCTGGCTTTTCACCAGTTCAGTGGAAATAAAGCCTTCAAAAACTTTCTCCAAGCCCCGTTAGTATGTGGTGTATGTGGGAAGAAATGATTTGCTTCTCCCATTCAGCCATGGGAATGAGTCCCGAGTTTAACTGTTTTTCAGGACGGCTTTAACTGTGATATTGGGACGAGAGCCTTTGTAATTGAAACTCAAAATCTGCTTGAAGAAAAGCTCTGTATAGCAACTCTCTTACATCATGGCTGTTATTATATTATGATTAAATGTAACATGATAACATAAAGTCAGCTTTTGCCTTAAACTGCCTGTTTTACTTGGCACTTGGACTGTTGTTGCTGGCCCGTTCTCAGCAAGCTTGTCATTTTCATACATCCTGTTTGCTTACCTTCAAAATGAACATCTCTTTAGGAAATCCTATTTATTCAAGCTCAGTTCACTCGGAGTGGGTTAGGATTGAGCACCCTGCCTGGGGCGTGCAGGGCTTTGGTTCCATTATGCCATAGCTTTCCTCAGTTTCCCGTTTTCATGAGCTGTTCTCTAGCTTGTTACAGTCATCAGCCATCTTCATTGACCGTGAGCAGCAGAGGTCATGGCTGAGGGAGGAACCCAAAAGATCGAGGGATCCCAAGAGCTTTAAGGAGCCCTTTACACTGCTTCAGCTTTGGTCAGAGTTGCTGTGGCTTTCAGAAAAAACAGAACGGAGTGTGAGTGAAGGAAGTTGCTGCCGTTTGCTGGGGACTGTAACACAGTGCTGAGTTCTCCCTTTTTAATTACATTGGTCTTGAATGTGCCTGTGGCATAGGTATACATATACTTATGCATAGCCCAGGCTTTTGAGTGTTATAGCTGTAATTCTCAGGGGAATTTTCCAGCCCTCCTTCCTTCTTCACATGCTTAATAAAGAGAATCAGAATATTTTTTTTCACTGTTGATGAAAATATCATCGTGATTTTGAGCTGAAAGGCGTAGGGAGGGAAGGCGTAGGGCGTTACACGCTTTCCTTATTTAAAAAGAAAAAGTTTTAAGGAGAGTGAGCACTGTGTTCGACCTGCAGAGCACTTCAGTGCTGTTATTTTTAGTATCATTTGAGCACGTTATGCTGACCTCAAAAATATTAAACCTTGTGAAACTAATTTGGTTATCCAAGGCCCCACACTTGCTTATCTTCATCCTTTTTGATAAGGAAAATAAGGAGTGCCCTGGGTAATAGTTTAACGTTCTTGGTCAAAGTACAGGTGTGCTGTTAGAGAAATTGCTTTCAGTGTTTGGGATCAGAATAAAGGAAGCCTTTGATGTTGGCTTTGCTTGGGTTATTGGGTTTCTTTCTCTGAGACAGCATCCTGTGCCATGTCTGGATGCAGAAAGGCACAGATTCATCGCTGTGACAGACTGGATCCAGAAGTTTGATTGTGTAATGGATGATTGGCAGCACCTTTAAAACATAAGGTGAAATTAGTGCTCCGAAAGGGGTTGAATTGATAGTGCAGGGAGATGAGGTATAGCTCAGGTGGTGCTTTAAATTGTGCCAAAACAATCCTAACCTGCTGTAATAAAACAGCTTACTGTAAGAGAAACATTTTAGGAGGAGTGAGAGAATTTATTATCCTTTTTATTCCTTCCTACTTAATATTTTACAGGCAAATCAAGAGCAGGTCCTTGAGTGTATTACATTTCAAATTAATGGTATGTGGCTGTTCAGCTTTTATGCAGTTCATGGGCAAAATGGTGATTCAGAGAACGTGTTTTGTTGGTTTATTACTTAAAGCATTGCTTGCTTCCTTCTTTATTTTTTCAATGCATGGGTAGAAGAGCTGTGCTGAGGGCTGCCGGTGCATCTCTTCACAGTTCTGCTCTTCCTGTGAGTTCCAGGCTTGTTCTCTATGTTCAGTGTTCTGTCCTCAGAATGTCCAGCCCGTGTCCTTCCATGAAAAGTGTTTCTGTAAGCCTTGGCAGGACCTGTATTGTTACTGGAATGGCTCTGGGAGGTAATGGTGCTGCTCCTGCTGCAATTGTTGAAGCAGATTGTTTTTCCAGTTCCTGTCTGCAGGAGTTCACTGGCTTTTTTTTTTTTTTTTTTTTTTTCTTCTTCTCAGTCACACCCAATGATCCATAAAGTTTATGGACTGAGATGTAAGTTCCATAAACTGAAGTTTGGGTGTGCGTTAAGGCGGGTGGCATTCCCCTCCTCCTTCTTGGTTTCTGTTTCCAAAGGAGATGGCAGCAGCCGTGTGCCCAGGTGTGCTGCACATGGCTCTGGTGCAAGCTGCCTTTGTGCTTCCAGCTCTGTGGTTTGGAGATACTAGGAGATACATAAAAGAGCTCATTAGTAAGGGAAATGGATGCCTATGAGTAGTTGTAGGCAAGAGCGACTGCTGAAGTGTCAAGCCTTTGGTTGCTTTGATTCTTGCGTTGAATTTTGCAGAAGTTTCAGCTCATTCTGTAACATCTTGGCAGGCAGGCACTTACCAGTCATCCTCAAACCAGAGCTAGAAGGAACAAACCCACAGCCTCAGCCAGGGTTCCTCTGAAGGCTGGAAATAATGCGAGCGTGCTCAGTTAGGGCAGTTCCACCACTGCTGTTATTCCCCCCCACACACCTTTTTCTTCCTTTCCTTATTACTTAATGAAGCTAAAAATACGTGAAGCAGACCTTTCAGCTGTCCTGTTTTCCCTTTCTCTGGGGTTTGCTTTCATGCATCTGTTGCTTCAAAACAGGGCTTCTGCAGCGCTGTGTTTGCACATGTTGTACTGCTGACACTCGAGCTTCCCACTTCTACTGCATGATGTAGTGGTGGCTGAATATTGTCATTGGATTTGCTGTTTAAGCCTTGAGAGACAATTAAAAGATTTTGCAGTAAGTCGTCATGTTATTACTGCTTGTTCATTTGATGCTAAATAGGTGTGATCGATGCCATTTTCTTTCTGACTCTAAAAAATGTCAGTGAAGATGACAGTATCCTTGTAGCATGCTTTGAATGTGTTGAGTAATTTTGTGAGTGCAGTGCTTGCAGTTCTCACCTGGATGTTTGAAGTACACGTGTAACTAATAGGAAATGCTTAGGGACTACTGATTAAAAAAGGCACAAGAAGCCCTTATCCTTATGGTTACCTGACAAATACCTGAGAGTGGCATGATTTTTCTGTGTCAGTATGGTGAGGTAACGAGGAATCGTGACTCTCATGTCCCAGCACCTACAGGAATGACATTTTCTAAATAGAAATCACTGCATTACTTTGTTTAGTTGGTCCTAAAAGGGAAAATAAATGGCATTAAAGTTCTCTGCGCAGTGTATGCTGTAGCAGCCTACTTGGATACACATGCTGATTCTCACAAGTGGTGAAGTAATGATGTGATGCATTTGTCTCGAATGTGGAAGCCTGTGGAGTAGGGTGGTGATTACGGAAGTATTGGTGGTGTGGCTGATGTATTTTGTGTAAGGAGAGAGCTGAGAGGGTCCTGGAGAGCAGCTGGGTGCATTTCAGTCTCTGCAATTAGCGAGAGGATGTAAGTGGGTGTGAGTGCTGAGCACGTCTCTGGGTCAGCGCAGCCCCGGAAACCACCTGTGTTTTTCTTGGTCTCTTGCAAATTAGAAGAAGGAAGACGGCTTGTTTTTCACTGAGCTTAGGTAAATAAAAACGTATAGCATTTACTTCTGAGCCCTATAGCCTTTAGTGGAGACTGCATGTTTGTTTTAGTGAAGCTCGTGTTTGGTTTCCTCTTGTGTGCATACTGTGAAGTCCAGTTCTTATTCCTTTGGAATCAGCGTGGGACTCTTCCCATTAATTTCAGTATTATTTCCAGCAGATTCCTGCAATCTTAAGATGCATAGTTAGAAACAAAACATGAGAAAAGAATATAAATGAATTCCGATTCTAAGTAAATCTGGCTTCCAAGGCTAGCTACTGCTCTTCTGTACATGCTGCTTGGTGGTGGTGGTCTTTATTGAACTCCTACGACTGTCCAAATTCTTCATTCCAAGTCAAAGGAGGTGACAAGCTGGCAGTGACAAAGGGTGTTGGATGTGATTCTAGTAGAGTCAGGATGGTTCTGTTGCATATTTCCATGCTGGTAAGCACTCTTCTCTTACATCCATTTTACTGACCCATGTACTTGTGCTGCGTTTATGGTGTATTTCTGCTGGACTGTACTTTAGTTTTATTGTGCCTCGAGTCAAAGTGCCGCTTGAGGTCTTGGCACACGTATCCCCAGCTTACCAAAGGAGAGGCTGGGCTTCGAGATGCATGAGGTGCATGCCAGGAGCCATGAGATGTTTCTGAAGCATGCTTCTTCTAGGAATTTCAGTAGAGCACATTGGCAAGCCTGATTCATAACAGCTTCTGCGTTCATGTTCAGGGTGAGATATTTGTGCTTGTTTTGACAACTTGTTCTTTACTCAAATTAGTGTTTATTTTTAAAAGGATGTGTAATGTTGTTTAGGACTTCTTGTAAATAAGTGACAGCTGTGAGTAAAGTTACAGCCTAGGTAAGAACGTAAAGTGAAGGTAGCTGCCTGAAGGGATCAGTTTCGTGTTACGTGTGCAAGGTTGTAAATGAGCTGAATGCCCAACCTGTCATTTTCAGGTCTTATTTCTGTAGATAGAGATGAGGTTTTTCAGCAGTTCGCATTTTCTTAAGAGTGTAAATCACTGTGATGTTTCTGCTGTGCATAAGGTAGAAAAAGGTAGGAAAAAGCCTTCTGAAAGGATGTCGTCAAGGGAGTTTTCCTACTTATTGAATCACTGCGGTTGTAAGAATCCCCAGAAATGTGAGAATGGAAGCTCTCCTTCCCAGGGCTGCTGTCCCTGTTCCTTGTGTGTGTTGGTTTGTCGTTAGAGGGTTACTGCTGAGCGTTGTGCTTCTTGGCACTGGTGTATCTTTCAGAAAAAAGACTTGAAGCATTTGTTTCGAAAAAAGAAAAACTCGTTTAAAGAATTAAATGGACTTTGCAAGCGGATTTAAGGAAATGAAAGGTGGGTTGAATTTTGGGCCCACAGACCTGACAATGTCCTTTACTTCTAGTGTGTATGCCTTATTTGAGAGACATCTGGTGTTAACGATGTATATCAATCAGCAGCAGAAAAATGTGAACCTTTTGACAGCTTTCTGTAGAACAGCTAATCCACATTGCAGCTCCTGAAGGCACTCCTGTGCTGTGTCTGTGGCAGCTATCTGCCGTGTGGTGACTGTTCTGTGTGCACCTTAAACCTGCTGGTATTTCAGAAAAGCTATTTTACAAAAACCCTAGCAGTCACCAGCAGGACAAGAGCTTCAGCACTAGATTATTTTTCTGCAGAGGAGAAGTACCACACCCACTCATAGCAGGATTGAGCTGTCAGGAAAACCTTTGCTTTCCTTAAATACATTCAGATAACCTTAGAGGCTTGTACCCGTCCAACCAGAAGGCTCAGGGTTAAGGCTTCTGATTGCATCCAGGTGCTCCTCCAATCCCTGCTCACCTGGCAAGGCAGGAGTGGTAGAGAGGGGTCCAGGTACATGTGGTTACAGTGCATCTGTGTGCTGCTGCTACCCTGTGCTCCCTGGGCTGTTAGTGGGTGGCAGAGGAAGAGCAGCAGCCAGAGGGGGAAGGGTGCAGATGCAGTGAGAAGCTTTAACATCGAGCTTCCTGGCTTCTGCGAGAGCAAGTCAGACCCTTAATGTTATTTTAATGGATTGTTTGTTTTAATTTTTTAGTAAATATTTGAACACGATCCAGGCTTCAGAGGTTGCAGTGGATAAGAAATTTAAAAGCTTTGGTTCGAGATTACAGAAGGCTGCAAGAAAAGTTAAAGACATGGAAATGAGGATGGGATGACAGGCTGCTATTTTGCCACAGAATACGGAAGATTGTAAAGGGCTGTGAAATTGAATCCATGACCCTGGAAGTCAGGCTCAGTTTAAGAAGTGTCATGTTGGGGGGGAGGTTCCTGAAAGTCTCAGGATAAGCTGAGCTTGTTTTCCCCTTGACAGAGGATCTAGGGTGTGGGGGGTGGATGTGTGTGCCTTTTGCTATCTGTGTTTCATAAAATGCTGTACCATATACTTAAATAAGCCAGCAAAGTGACATGATTTTTTTAACAGAATTTCATGTTTGTATTGCTGAATGTCGCTTTGGACCACTTTACGGTTCTGTTCCTTGCACTGAGCTGCATCATTTGCTGCTAACGGGGGTGTGGAAAATACTGCTCTGAAACACGCATTGCTTTCTGCTGCCTTTCCAAGTGGGTGCTGCGAAACCGACTGCATGGTGCAGTGTGACATTTCTACGTAAGAAACAGCAGAATGTAGCTCAGTGGTGGAAGAAGGTAGTTTTTTGTTCAGACGTTTCTGATTCATAAACCGTCTCTCGGCGAATGTAAACTTTAAATAATGACTAGGGCTGTGATTAAGTTGCTGTAAGTTTACTTAAGTGTTGAGTTATTGTCTGCGATTCAGTGATAGTGCGTTTAGGCGGAAAGATTGTGCAACAGGAAGTCGTGCTGCAGTTCAGAAAGGATTTTGGCAAGGCAGGGTTTGTGGGCTTTTTGAGGTCAAGGTCACTGGATGTGTTTGAGTTCTGGGGAAGCAATGCCGAGGTGCTCCTGGGGAGGGTTCTCCTTGTTCTGCTGTGCTTTGGGGCTTGCTCTGCAGTGTCTTCTAGCTCTGACATTCATTTTAAAGACATAAGGGAAAATCAGGCTGCACTTTTGTGTGATTCACAGAAATTGTTATTTTAAGGAGTTGTGTTTTGCAGTGCTGTATTTTATGTTTTCCTGAGGCAGCTCTAGTGAGAAGAATGATTTTTGAGAGGGATGGCTTTTAATCTCGTTATCAGTTTGGGCTGTGTGGGCTCTTCCTTTGACAGATCTTTTTGCTATCTCTGAGGGAAATCAACTGTGCCACATTTCTCCTCTTTCATCTTAAGCATCTAGTGAAGTTGTGTATATTTTATGTACTTCAGCTTGGTTTCAAGCTTGTCATTGAAATCCTGCTTTACTCCTGATTAAGAAGATGACCATTAACATTTCACTTGTACAGCAAGCAGAGTTATTATATTCAGTATGAATAGGGCTTGCAATGTCATTTTTACATTTGTTTCAAAACATAATCGCATTTTATTAGTGCAGTTCATGTTTCACACCAAAATATGCAACGAGTCTGTAACATGCTTCATTTTAGAGTGCTTTAAAATAAATTAAAGATTGGGTTTTATAATTAAGTTCCCATTAAAGAATAGCAAGTATTCTTGAGATTGGTACGTAGAATTTGTATTGCGTGTTCGTGTTGCATTTTTGTCCTGTACCACACTATGAGCGTGTGGTTTATTTAGTCAGTATGGCTGTTTGAAGGTTGCGTGGCCATTTAGGGTTCAGGCATGTAACAACAGACATAGGTTAGCAAGGTGCTGGCTTTCTATAAACAGTATTTAGGGGGATATTAAGTGCTATTTACTGAAATAATTGATAATTTGTTTTTTTTCTGAGCGCCAGTAGCATTTCTAAGGATGTGTGTTAGAGTAGAGGGTAGGTATTGATGGATTTCCAGCAGAAAGTGCTTCTCATGAGCATTGCACCCGTGGAACACTTGGGTGAATGCCTGTCTGCTATGGTGAGAGTGCTGCAGTTGTACTCTGGTTGGCAGACGTTGGGGCTGGAATGAGAAGAGAGCAAATGCACTTCAGTGACCGAACACAGAAGGGTCAGTGAGGATCTGTTGTCCTTCTGTGTCCCGTCTGCAAGATTCTTTTGCTGTTTGCTGCTGGGTAAGCAATCTGAAATGTTCAGCAATTGCATTCAAATTAAAGCTAGCTGTGGTTGCTAGAGGTGCCTCAGGTCAGTGGCAGCAGGGAGTGCAGCAAACAGGAGAAATTCCAGTGACCCGTGTTGAGTCATTTTTAAGTACAAGAACTGTTAGAATAGGTAAAGAATGTAACTGCCAGGTTGTAGTAGGGCTGCTCACTTCTGCTCACTGCAGAGATCCCTTTCCCCAGCTGCTGATTTCCTTCACATAGTATCCTGCGTGCAGAACTGGGACTTGCAGTGCAGATGGCAACTTCTTGACGCTGTCAGAGGTTTCAGATACAAGCATTTCTAGTGGGAGGAAGCTGAGGAACCTCACCCTGCTGCCTTCATATTGGCCTAATTTGGATTATGAAGTAGGAAGCAACATTTTTAAATTCACAAGCAGCATCGTTTGCATTTGCACACAAGAATTATCTACCCTGCTTCACTCTGCAGTGTTTAAAACTACTTGTTTTGAAAGAGGAAAAATTCATGTACTGTATTCTTGTTTTCATTTTTCCTTATCTCCTCAGGAAGTCCCTTTTTTCCACCCACGCTTAACTGCTTTTGTGTAAATGTAATGGTTTAATATTATTCCCTGGAGTACTTTTATATATTTATGGCATCCATACAGTAAAAAGATACCCTCTGAATATCTTGTTATGAGGATTACTTTTCATTTTAAGACTCCATAAAGAGGATATAAATGAAGCCTGTACTTTGAACTGTTTTTTTTTTCCTTTCCTCAAATGTTTAATGTGTATTTATTTATCAATCTACAATGCTCTGAGTGTGTTGCTGGTTTAGGGATGAGCATTCTGCTCATATTTTTCCAGAGAGCTTTCAGTGGTGGATTAAGTATGATGCATTAGATCATCAAACAAAATCATTGTATAAAACTTCTGGATTGAAGCAGACCTACATGGATCAGCACTAAGCATGTATAGTTGGACAGTGGATCTTCAGTAAATACACATTTTTGCTGTTGTAGGCTTTTTTTTTTTTTTCCAGTTAAATTTTAGTAGGAGCAGATCATAGTCATATGTAAATTGAATGTTCAGCTCCTTACTGAAATGCATATAGAGCTCCATAATGTACATGCCTGGGCAGGATCTTTCTCACTCTTTCTGCAGCTCGTAAAGGTGTGGAATCCAATCAAAATACAAATCTTGGCTGAGGTTGCATAGACACTTCTCAGCAGAGCAGTGAGAGTGTCCTTTTAAAACGCTGTCTTATTCCCTTAGCGTTTTCAGCCACCTTCCATTGTTCAACCTCCTGAGCCTCTGCTGCGTTTTTTTCTTAGTGTGAGAGATATTTTTTTTTACTGACTGTAGCTTTTGTTCCTGTTTTTATTAGCTTCAATCCTTGAAATCTTTCTCTGCCATCAGAACAAGCAGGCTAGCTATAACCTGTTTCTATTACATTTCCGTGCTCGAATAACTCATCTTCTCTGTTCCTTTGTAGGCATTCGACCTCCGATCATGAATGGGCCCATGCACCCACGCCCGTTGGTAGCATTGCTGGATGGCAGGGATTGTACAGTAGAAATGCCTATTCTGAAGGATGTAGCCACAGTGGCATTTTGTGATGCTCAGTCTACACAAGAAATTCATGAGAAGGTAATATTACAACAATAATTCGGGTGTTTTAGAAAGCACAGATAATTTAATGATTACAGATACGGTGTTTTGTGAGCGATGACAGTGTCTTAGATGTTGTGGTTGGGTTAATAGTTAATTACCTTGGTGATTTACTGGTTGTTTATTAGAAGTGATGAACAAAGATAAAAAATGTCTGTGTCAGAGTATGCCTTCTGTGCAGTGCATCCTTGGCTGGGTCTTGTGTGTATGCTTACCAACTGAATTAGATTTGGGGAGAGCATTTATCTGGGAAAGCTGCATTACGTGATGTTTTGAAATGCTTCTTGGAAACACTGTTGCTAAGCTTTCAACTAGAAGGCCAAATATCAGTATTGAATTGGCTGTGTGAAGAACTTTCAAACTTCTCTGCTTAGCCAACTGTTGGCTTAGAAGATGTGTGCACTGTGAATTCATGCTGGAGTTTCAAACCAAAGGCTAACCAGAAATTTATTTTCTAAAAGAATTTAGAAATGCATTCTAACTGTACATTATCCCAGAAACGTGTGCCTTTCCTGATGATTTGGAAACATGTAGAACAACCAGTGGTTTCTAATGCTGTCGAAGGATTTCTCGTTTTCTTAGAAGCATCCTCATTTTTTGTGATGATAGCTAAGGGTGCCAGCTGGCTTGTGTACCTGCATGGTCTCTTTTGAAGGCTTCTTTCAGCATGAAGACCTAGCACCTACCTCAGATCTTTGCTGCTCGTCAGACAGCAGAATAGTGTTCCCACAACTGTATTTCTGCAGAGGCAGAATTAATTTTGATGAAGTTATTGTTGGCTGTTAGCAGAGAAAGCCTCAACTGCCAAGTATTCCTTTACCTGATAGAGTGAAACCTGCTTTTGTGGAGGTAAAAACTGTAATGAATTTGGTGGCAGAGGAGGTCAGCTGGATCTGTTCCAGGTGAATTTGTTTCCCCTCTCCAGTGAAGATTCATAACAGATGAATACAAATCCAAGTATTAACATAAAGGCTTGTTGCGTGTCTGCATCCACTTCTGCAAACAGAGCATGTGGTTGTGTGTACTGCTGAGCATGCTTCAGATATGAAGGCATTACATCAGCTGAACTGAATTGCACCAATAAGTTTGCTTCTCTATAAAGATATTGTTAAGCTTGTTCTATGCTAATTATAGTAACCCTTAGGCTTGTTATTTCAGAAGCTTTTCACTAACTGTTTTAATTGCTTATTTACTTTTCATTTTCTTATATAGCTTTGTTTAAACATTTTAGAGCCTGGTATCTGTACATGATGGAAGATTTAATCTTTTCTTTGACTTTCTTATAAAGCCAGCTACTTGTATAGAATACCAATACAATGTTTTCCTTTCTGTTACTACGTGAGTAATTTTTTTACTGTAGTCCTTTTCATGTCAGCATGTTTTTTGGTGAGAACTCACCAACAAACTCTTCAGCTTCCAGCTGTCTAAGAAATATATTTTTATCCTGAGAAAAAGTTTCTGTTGTTAAAACAGATTTCTAAGATTTTTAAGAGCTATGGTTGTATATTTTCTTTTTTCCAGCATTAGAGGATTAAAGAGGTTTTTTATGCTGCGACAGCACAGCAAGCTAAAACAGCTGGTTCTCGTGTTTCAGACAAAAATAAGAGATGACTCTCCTCTTGTAAAGCCCTGTATTCCTTGGTGGCTCTCTGATGCAGATTTGTTCCCCATACAGGAATGTGCTTTTGTCAGAACAGTTGTCAATAATGATCTTATACGTTGTTTTCTGCAGCACCAGTAATGGCTTAACATTATTTTGAACTCTTATTCTGTTGTGACATTCCATTTTGAGAGAATAAAATTTTACTGAAACCTAATGCCAGTGTTATACATTGAAAGAGATCAGTGTTTTTGCTGTGTGTACGGCTAGAAGTGTTTGCTGTTGTGGGAAGGGAACCTAAAAGTAACTGACTAGAGAACAAATACAAACAAGCGAGAACATCTTTGTATTTATCAGTAATTTTTTTAATTTTTTTTTTTTATTTTAGTATATTTTTAATGTTCATTTGTAAAGGTTGAAAAAGGCCTTTTCTCTTAATTATGCATCTCAAGAAATGTAATATAATGACTTACTTCTGTCTATTTTTCATCATATTTAAATGCCGCTTTAATTTTATTCTTTTCTTGTCTCACACCATCATCAGAAATGTGGCATGTGGATAGCTGGGTTCTGTTCAGAAGGACTAAGTAGCACATGAGGAAGAAACAATGTCAATGCTGTTTCACTATATTAGTAAATAATAGCTGTCTGCACTTCAGGTGAACACTGGCATCTGCACCACCTGTACAGTGCCCTGCTTTGCTTACAGAAATCCACTCATTTACTTTCTAATGCATCAAGACTGGGAATTCCTGAGTGACATGATTGCTTTTCCTTAGAAACACCAAATATTTTCCCTTATCAGTGATGTATAGTAAATGAATTATGGAGTTTGAAAGTCAGTATGTGTATCTCAAGTTGTAGCTTTGAAAAAGAAAATAAGTGAAACTTAATGAGTAATGCAGATAATCTTTTGCTGATCTTTATAAGTATTTGTATTTAGTGCGTATGCTAAAGCTTGCTTCCGTTGTTTCTTATATTAAAAGAATTCATTCTTATTGAACTCAATAATGTGTAAAATGTTTTCACTAGCAACCAGTATGTTGTCAAGATGCAGATTTTCATTAGTCCGAAGTGTGATACAGTCCTAAAACATTTGGGTTTGCAGTTTGTGTTCTGCTAGATGATAAACTTCTGTGACAAAAATTACCAACCCTCATCCATGTTCAGGTTGGTAAAGTAATATCACATAGATCAGTTCATGAAATGCAGAGGCCTGCTTGCTTTGCATATGCAAAGTGCTCACTTTTCACTCCAGTTGTTTGCTTGCTTGGGAAAAAAAATGACCTCTTTGAACCCATTTTTAGAGCTGTAGTGAAGAAATATCTGTATTTCAGTACTGCCTGTCTGATGCATTGTTTGGAAATGGTATTTTAATCATTTTTTTCAGGAGAAGTTTTTTCTAAAATCAGGAGTTGCCTATTTAAAGCAGTATTTGAAATGTTTGTAGATTTATAATGCACATTCCTGGCTGTTCTAAATGGCACTGCCCTGTTCATTAACATATATTTGATAATGGATGTTCTTTTGCTAAAGACCATTAGGAAGGAAGAGATGACAAAACTCCAGGAAAAGACTCAGTGCTGAGAAGAATGAAAGGCTGCAAAAAGATGAGAAAGCTGTGGTTTTCGGTGGCTTCCATATCTCCCTGATGGCAAGGAAGTGAGGAATCAGCAGTGAAAGGGAAAACATACTAGAATCCAGAGGAGGGATTTCTGTTTGAGAGAGTTTGAGAAACAGGATGATGGCTTAAATACTGTGTTCTGAAATGGCTGGACAGGAGTGGAAATGGAGAGTGCAGAAAGAGGGATTTGTGTGAGATTGGGAGACAGCAGTAAACTGCAACCTTAGATGGTTTGTGTTTTTTTTCACAGACAAGCTGAGGGATTGTAACACATGCAGGCAGTAAGGAGGAATAGAAATCAGGATTTGGACGCCATTTGTATGGATCAAAAACAAGATGCTAACAAATATTGTGTACCTTTATTGTGTGTGCTAATCAAGGAGTTTTCTTCAGATAGGTTAGTGTGCAAGTTTAAGTTCTGTAGGGATTTCACTATGTCAGAGAACTTCTCATTCTGTTTTTATTGCTGAAGAAATAGAAGTATGGAAAATAAGTAGCTTGACTTTAAGCAAGTCACAAATAAATAATCACACGTATTAGAATTCTGCTTCACCTCAGGTCAAAGGTGTTGTTACTGGTGCTGCTAGTTGAAAAGCAGGCTGGGTGGTGTGGGTATGTTTCATTGCTTTGAAAAGGCTGCCAGTGCTGACGTGAATCCTGACTTTTACTGAGAGTGACCCAAAGTACTGCAGCAACTTTGCAGCTGAGGACATTTATTACAGTTCTTCAGAAGTTACATGTGTATAGGGATTTATTGTTTTTTTTTTTTTTTTTTTTTAATATATATATATTTTAATTATTTTTATTTTTGCCACTCCTCATCTCAGTAGAGAAGGTGGTTTGTGTTCAGGACTGTTGGTAGGTATTTGTATCTCAGGATGCAACAGTCATCTAAACTTTTGGCTTCTAGGTTCTCTCTTATTATAAAGACTGTACACAGTGATGTGAAGTTGAGCATTTTGTCAGTCAGACTGTATCATATAGTTGAGTGGAGACAGGACAAGGGGAAACGGCTGGAAACTGCAGCATAGGAAGTTCCGCACAAACATGCGCAAGAACTTCTTTACAGTGAGGTGACGGAGCACTGGAACAGGCTGCCCAGGGAGGTGGTGGAGTCTCCTTCTCTGGAGATGTTCAAGACCTGCCTGGATGCCGACCTGTGCGACCTGCTGTAGGGAACCTGCTTTGGCAGGGGGGTTGGACTCGATGATCTCTGGAGGTCCCTTCCAACACCTACAATTCTGTGAATTCTGTGATCATGGAGAGCTGGTGGTGAATGGGAACTGGGTTTTCTCACCCTCTCAGGAGACTTCACCAAGTCATTTGGGGTAGAAATTCAAGATTTTGGTGGTTTGATTTTTATATATATTTTTTAATTTTAATAGAGATCATATTAATGTCAGTTAAAGTTAGTACTTTAAATTGTTTTTATTCCTTCTACAATTAATTGTTTAAATCTGCCTTTTCAGTTTTCAACCTCAGATTGCTTCCAAGTAGCAGTTTTGGTCTACCATAGGTGTTTGTCCAAAAAAAGCCACCAAAAAAATTAAGCACAAAAATATTAGCTTGTTTCCTTCTTCATTCCAGGCTAACGTGCTTTTTTGCTCTCTCTTTTGCCCTGTTCTCTCCTTTTGTCTCCCAAAATCCCTTTCCTTTGAGTGGTTTACTATTCTTTCTCCTTTCATGGCAGCTTACACACCCTGCACTTCTGCTTTTTGTAGCCTTGCTCTTTCCCTACTCTTTCTTTCTATTTCTTTACCTTGGAGTCATCACAGGCTTGAGCACACCTTTGAGGTTTTTGTGTTACCTGAGATTTTTCAAGTTGAAATTCTTTGGTCTTCAGGCTTTCTGACTTCATCACATAGGTAGAGAGAGAGAGAGAGAGAGAGAGAGAGAGAGAGAGAGAGAGAGAGAGAGAGAGAGATGCACACAAAGTGCACTTCCTAGCTAGAAGGAGCTAAGCATAAAAATAATATGCCAACTCTGGCAATAGGAGTGTTAAGTGTAGCAGAGAAAAAATAAAGGGATCCCTGCAAACTCGAATGAAAGAGACAGAAAGCACAGCTGATTACAGATGACCTATAGAGCAAAATGTATATGCTGTGGAAAGAGTCTGCACGTGTTTTGTTTTTTTCTTTTTTTTCTTCTTCAATTCTGTGGTTTCCTACGTCTTCAGTTAGAAGGAAAAGAAAGAAGGCAGGAGGTTGTTTTGGCTGGATTACTACTTCTTTCAGGTGCCCCATTCCTCAGAACATTGAAGAAGATGCAGTACTCAGCTGGAAGTGCAGATGTAATCTGAGTGGTAAACCCACGCTGCAGCCTTACAAGGGTTAGCCTTTAGTAAAGCTAAAACGCCTCAAATTCCTTGAGCTCTGCTCAAAGCACAAATCAAAATTATCTTTGCAAGAATACTATGTTTCCATATTTCTATTGTAAATGAAAACATGTATAAGTTGAACTTCCTGTTTGGTGGAGTAGGACCAGGTGTTTTCAGTCACTCCTCTGTATAGGAATGAACTAGGAATAGAAGCGTTTCCAGTCAGTACCATTATTATCTAAGATTGCTTCAAAGAGAAGCTGAAAACTTTCATAATGCTACAAATGTGTGGAAGCTGCAACAAATCAAACACGCTGCTGCTGTTCAGATGACTGCTTGATTTGTTTCTATTTTATTAATGGTAAAATAAGATCATTTTTGCAGCTTCATATTCTTACCCATTTAGAAGTGAAGCTGTAACTTTGCATTTGCACCATCACTGTAGTTTATATTGATGATACATTCCCAACATTGCAGTTGTCCAGCAGATTACATTTTCAATGTATATGGATTAAAATGAAGCTGTAATGTATACTTGGGAATAAGCTGATGCTTAGGAGTTAATCCACTGAAGATCTAGGGAGACTGCTTGAATGTACCTTGAATCAAATTCCTTATGAAAGACTGAAAGAAAAATGAGAAAATGAAATCCTAAAAACCTTTCTTACACCTAATAGAACAAAATGCTACCTTTAGTATTTATTACAGTAAAGTTGTATAGAAAATTGGTGTTTGTATTCAACGACCTTTCTGCCAGATTTGTCATTGGTAATGCTGGAGGTCAAGTGCAGCCTTCGCAGCAAGCTGGCAGCACCTGCAGACAGCCGGAGGGCTGCTGTGCCCAGCAAGCAGCCTGTATCGATCCTACAGGCAGAGCAGGCTCTGTCATGTGTGCAGTTAGCAGCAAGCATCTTACTTCATTTCCTGGTACTGGATCTTTACTAAGGATCACTGGGGCTTGAAAATTGCTCATGGTTGTTAACAGCTTTTTCTGACGCAGTTCTGTGGGTTGATGCCTTGTCATCGGTGACTTTCATGATACAGTGATCCTCTGGTGAAGAAGTTTGATTCATCCTAGTGTCTGACAGACTTGAACTGAAATGCTACACAATTCTGTGATGTTAATAGAGTATACAAGTCAATGCATAGAAGTCTTGATAAAAAGATCTTTCATTTAAAGCCGTTCTTGCCTTCCAGTTCTAGAACTCCATAATCCAAATAGCTTTGTTACCACATTTCCAGCTTGCCAGTTTTCCCATGTGCTGTACAGAACCATAGCTACAGACCTCTTTCTCTTTACCTTTGTCACCTGAATAATTCACCTGGTGGTGTTCAGGAAGTGTGGAGGTGTGGCACTGAGGGACATGGTTAGTGGGCATGGTGGGGGTGGGCTGATGACTGGGCTTGGTGATCCTAGAAGTCTTTTCCAACCTTTGTGATGCTGTGAAAAATGTTTTCAGAGTCTCAGAAATTTTCAGAAATTGACTTGTCCTGAAACTACTGCATGTAGTTGTCAGTAAAGAAGGGCTGACATCCATGTAGTTCTTTTTAAAAGGAATTTGCCTGCAAGTTAGACATTTACATACAGTTGAGTGTACGTGTATCTATTTTTAAAAACTGTATTTTATAAACTGTAAATCTACTGTCATATTATGTGTATACTAGTACTTCATGTATAGTTATACTGCATATATTGTTTCTATACTGCATATATCCTATGGTTCTATATTTGTAGTATGTTTATATGGGTCTTAGAGCGTTTTTGGGAGTCTGTAAGTAATGTTTGTTTATGTAAATGTTTTATACTTATTTGTATTTGTGTAAGATGTAAAGCAAAGTCATAATGTTTAGTGTCTGAGCTAGTAGCACTAAAGTTCAGTAGAAGACCATTAGGCAGTTTCCTGGTGAAAGTGTGTTCCGTGAATTGGTGTATTACTGACAGTGATGCTGATTGTAGGAATCAAACGTTAAGCTGATGTCTCATAAATAGAAACTGGAACTAAAGAGCAGCACAGACTGATGATTTTAGAGACCTGCTGACTGCTGTTTGAGCACACAGGGTTATATTTTTAGTTTTAAATGTCTTTGTTTTGCATGGATCCTTCTGTTCTGATGAGGTTTTTTTGAGCAGTTAGAAGCCTGCTGCAACTTTCCCCTAGAATATTGACTATGAATTTCATGGACTGCTGCTCCTCTGCAAGACAAGTAATGCAAGGCCTGCTCAACTTAATTGAAATACATTGTCAACCTAAATGTGCAAAAGTAACTTTTGATGACATTGAAAGATTTAACTGGGGATGACACAGCAAGCTTCAAGTCCAAGAAATGCAGTATCCTGTCATTTCTAGAAGCAGATGGAATATATCAGTTCTGGTAATGATTTCTGAGAGGTCTTTTTAAAAAATAACACCGTGCTGTCATTCTGTATTTATTTTACAAATGTCTTTTGTCTCTGCATTGAAGTAGGTTGGCGTTTTATGTACTGTGTTATGTTTTTGTGATCTGGATTGATCTGCAAGATTTTGAGGCCAGTTTTTGTAGAATTCGTGTACGTTTAGGTGACCAAAGAGCAAAATGGCTTGCTGTTTTATTATTAATATTTTATAGTACTCTTATGTTTGTTTGGTAAAACACTCAAGATACTGAGCTTTTAATCAAATAATACGAGGCATGTATGTTGTAATGGTCGCCATGTAGTATCTGGTATGATGGCTAAAATAGCCTGGTGTTGAAATAAAATGAAAAAACTGAAAGGGAAACGTTTAATAAGGATTTGAACCTTCAACATTCACTACTGAAGATCTGTTAAATTCTTTGAAGTAGAAATGTTTCCTACTACAGTGTCAGCAGTTCTCTAAGCGCCTTGGAGAGGTGGCATATTGTGAAAGCAAAGTAGTCATTCTGAGGTTGAAGAACAGCAAAAAGACCTGTCTGAACAGTTCTGATTGGAAACGATGTCAGCTCACTGAAGAGGGTATGAAAAAGCCTTTCAGCAAGTTTTCTGTAGCTTCACCTGGAAGTAAGTCAGTAACTGAGGGCGGAACAATAAAGCAGATAGCTTCCTTCTCTCACTGAATGATTATGTATCCAACTTGTGTCCTGTTTCAACTTTTATCTCAGATCCTTTCTTCCCAAAAAGGCCAACTGTCGTCAGATGAAAGTAGAAAATGGCTGCTGAAGGTACGCAGCTATCTCTGTTTGTGCTGTATCAAACCTTGCCTGTTTTGTTTCCATGCAGGAGAGCTTAAAAGAGTATTGTCTGACTGCCACGTACCTGAAATTTCTAGCATGCTTGTTTATTATATCTGTACTGCAAATTGTCAGGGGTTGATTTTCTTTATTTATTTATTTATTCTTTTTTGTAACGTAACTGCAGTAGATGCTAGACCTGCTTATGTTTCTGCTGGATTTCAGTTTCATTTATTACTCAGACTTGGTTCACATTTTATTTTTTGATCTAACAATCTTTCTAGACTTAAGTACGTTTAATACGTAATGGCTGAGAAAGTAATTTATACAATTGATATCAAAGTACAGAAACTGTTGTTATAGCTGTAAGTGGCATTATTAACATTAACCTCATTGCAGAATGCTTATAACTTCAGATTCTCTTTTTTCTGCTATTTTGGTACGTTTGTGTCACATGGCTAGGTACAGAAAGCAGTGACATTATTTAATTATCAATAATTAATGTGAGTTAATGTACAACAGTAGAAGAGTATGTGTTGGCACTATGTTTCTTTGCTAAGTCATCCATAATCCTAGAAGCTGTTAAGAGATGAAACCTTCTAGCCCTTAACAGTAAGAAGAAAATCATAAAAGATTTGTCATATCTTTTGGTTTCATATCTCATATAATGAATAAATGAATGTGGAAATGGTTAATGTCAGCATTAAACCATGGTTGAAAAATGGTTTTCCTTTTCATTTAGTGCATTCTTATATCAGCAAATAGTTTCTGATATCCTCATGCCAGGCCAGAACCTGGATGGACTCAAAACTGTAGTGTAATGAGTCCACACTGGTGCTCACAGAGTGCAAATTACAGTCTTGACTGACCAAGTTAATAAAAGATGTGTGATTATGAAGTGAAATTCCC
This sequence comes from Tetrao urogallus, assembly GCF_951394365.1. NCBI lineage: Eukaryota > Metazoa > Chordata > Aves > Galliformes > Phasianidae > Tetrao > Tetrao urogallus. Next base: position 64,796,198 of record NC_136817.1, read on the forward strand.
AAATGAAATGCTTGAGCCCATTCATCTGTCTTTTAGCCCTTGCTTACAGTGGTTCTTGAGGTAGTGGAAGCTCTCTGCACACCCAAACACTCTGCCCTTTCCAGTTCTGGAGCAGAGAAAGAAGGGTCTGCCTGTCCCATCAGTCTTGAGTTGCATTGCTGTAAGCTACTGCATGTTATGTATGAGCAAAGGGCGTTATTGTCAGTGCTGCAGCTGTCTATAGCAACCCCTAAAGAAGCAGCAGTAGTGTGTGTAATATAACACAGAATGGAGGATGTGGCTAGCTGGAGAGGCCTGGGAAATCACAGAGATCTTCAGGACCTCAAAGTCAGAAGCACCAAGTGCAGGGAAATGCATCAATGTGGAACTCAGGGTTGTGACTTGGAGAAGAAAGAAGCCCTGCTGGAAACCTGAGCGTGCAAAATAAGATGTGCTTTAGGAAGAGATGGATTCAGATTTATGTTTTTACCAAGGGTTGTCAGTGTGCTGTTGGCCATGTGGAAGTGTGCATGACGTGAGGCTTCATTAGGAAGGATTTCCACTAAGTGTGCATCACGTGAGACTTCATTAGGAAGGATTTCCACTAAGTATGCTAGCGTTGGTATAATGGAGTAGGGAGAGGAGTCTCAAATAGCAGTGTCTGCAGCTGGGTTACCCCTTAAAGAGCTGACCTTGTGCTTGCATGAGTGCACCACAGGGGTAGAGAGGGACCAGCCTGGAGCGGACTAGAACTGGGCCTGTGAAGGGCAGCCAAACAAGTGCTGAGAGGAGATACGAAAGCTGTTTATTAATACGTGTGGATTATAAACACCAAGGAAACAAAATGTGGTTTGAGCAAGCGGCCAATATGGCACCAGCAAACAGACCTGAGCCGTGCTGTAAGTTGCGACTGGAAATTCTGTGTTATTCGAACAGTGAGATTGTGGAAAAAAATTCTATCAGAAAGCAGTGGGGCAAAAGTACCCACAACACCTATGGGCATTGTAGTCTGTTTATGAGAAAGGCTGTTTCACATGCAGACTGTACCAGACGCTTTGTGTTGTAGAAAGTCCAAATTGGTGGTAGTGTCACTGTGGAAGCAAACACAACAAACTGTTTGTTGTTGTTGTTTTTTTTTTAACCCTCTGTAACAGCTGAAGTAGAAGCATTTGATGAATGCAGTCATGCTGATTGGTGACTTCTAGATGTAATCTCCAAAGGACTTGTAGCATTAAAATCAAGGAGCTCTGTATGCATATAACCATTTAAATCTTCAGAGCCTACAGCTGTTCTTTGAATTATGTTGTAGCCACATACTTCAAGGCTGTGTAACTTCTAATTTTCTTGTAGCTCTCAGTCTTACAAGTAAATTCTGCTTGAAGGGTTCTCGTCTCTGTCTTATCTAGAGCTGGGGTTGCCAGTCCTGGAGCACCTATTGAAATACAGATTATTCTGTGGGAGCAGTTCTCCTTTATTTTCATGGGTTTTGTTTACGTTTTCTTTTAAAATATTTTGTGTATTTTAATTTTTTGAAGTTACAGCTGCAGATCTTGTGTTCCAGTGTATTGCTGTCATGCTTTGTGTGTGAGATCATACTTTGCTGTAGGTTTTTTTATTTTTATTTTTATTTATGTTGATTGTTGTCACTGATTGCCATACCCTAGAAAATACTCACATGAGCAGGAGTAGCTCAGCTGAGAGAATCTCTACGTGCACCAGGCTCGAAAGTTTATTGAATAAGAAATTTGAAGCACCCAGAGAACTGTGGGATGTCCATGATAGGATCCACTTAATGTGATTGCAGCTAGCTGTAGTGATTTGTAGAATGATTACAATATTAAAAGCTACAGTGGAGGTAGAAACCAACGTGTTTTGAAGACATGGAACAGTTCACTTCAAATACAGAGCTGTGTGGCATGCAGTGTCATGGCTGTTTGGAAGCAGAATTTGAGAACTCCCAGACATCACTTGCAAACTTCCTTCACACCCCTTTCTTTTAACTTTTCTTGAGTAGGTATATTCACGTTATTTGAGAGGCATTGAAATCTTAACGATCCTGTCAGTTTATTTTTGCTTTTATTTTTCTCAAGTTTTTGCAATGTTTTTGTCTTGGTACTTTTTCTTAATTCTTAGAGAAGTTTTGTTGAATAATCTCAATTGCACTAATTTATATGACTTCCAGTTTCCCATCAGCAAGATCTTGGACAGTTGCACCATCATTAAACTAAGGACGCATGCTTTGTGTATAAATGGACTGATTTCAGTCTCTGTTGTCCAAGGGTTTTGTAATGGTTACTGAATGTTATCTATTCAGGTATAGAGAGATTTAATAATGCAGTGGATGCCTGTACCACTGTGTGATTGCTCTGTTATTTCATTCAAAACTGAATGTCAGCTGCGTAAACAAAAAAATACTCATTGTTAAAATTGAGTGCCTGCTCTCATGTTTTGTTTTCAGGATGCGTGCACAGATGCATTTAGGGTTCACTATTGCAAAACATCTCCTGTGAAATGAGCTTTCCCTGTTAATAAGACCACAAATACTGAGCTTTTCCTAAAGCTAATCTCATCATGCTAGAATAGACGTGTCAGAAAGGGAAAAAACAACGCATCTGAATAGACTGGAAGATACTTGGGCAAATACTCTTTAAAATAAAAGATCTAGATTTAATGCTTTTACAGTCTTTAGCGCTTAAAAGTTAGTTTACATGATTGAGATTCTGTGAAAAGAAAACATTAAGTATTTATTTCTCTAATTTTCCTTGCAGGTACTAAATGAAGCAGTGGGTGCACTGATGTATCACACTATCACTTTAACACGAGAAGACCTGGAGAAATTTAAAGCACTTCGAATAATTGTCCGAATCGGCAGTGGTTTTGATAATATTGACATCAAATCTGCTGGAGATTTAGGTATGACTATTAAAGGCTTTGTTTTACATCACATACTTGTCTTAGAAACTTGACAGCATCTGAGTCTTTGCATTAGTGTTTCCTCTACAATTTATACTAACATAGTATGTAAGCTGTATAATTTTCTCATCAGTGTTTAAAAATCATTATACAGATATTACCGTTAGTTAATTAAGTGATAATTTAATGGCTTCGTGGCAGGATGATAGTCTGCCTGTTCAAGATTAATTCAAGAAGTATGGCCATAATTTTTCCTCTCTTCTTTTTTACTTCAGTTGTGTATTTTAACTACTGTCTTCTGTAATCCAATCACAAAATATAATTCCATCAGCATGGAAAACTGCTGCTGTTTGAATAAAAAATGAGATCATTATCAACTGTCTGGAACTTATTTATGATGCATGAGATTTAGTGCTAAAGCACTCCATAATATAGATTTTTATAGAGGAATCAGCTGTTGCTGCTTCAGAATAAAGTTAGGTACTGCAACTATGAAGACTGTGCTTAGTGCTTCACTGTAAAAAAGCAATAGTCTGATTTGTCCTTCACTTCCTTTAGGATAACCCTATTGTCTGTAATCTACAGGTAAAACTATAACTGGAAATAAATGTCTGTGTATTCTTTGTTTTGCTAAGTAGATTGAAAATATGAAATAACATAGAATGGTTTGCATTTGAAGGCACCTTAAAGCCCACCCTGTCCCAGATGCCTGCCATGGGCTGGGTGCCCTCCACCAGCTCAGGGTGCCCAGGGCTCTTCCAGCCTGGCATCAGGCACCTCCAGCTGTCTGGACAGCAGTGCCAGGGCCTTGTTTCTTCCTTATATCTAATCAAACATGTTTAAATAATAAAGTTTCCCATTATGCTCTGGAAAGATCTCAGAATTGCTTACTTCCATACGATAGTGCTTAGTCTTAGTAATAGCCCCACTGTTGTAGTGAGGAGCTGTAATATGGGTCTGTTTATCAGTAAATGAAAGTAAAATAATCATTTGTTTCTAATGGCTGTGTAGTTTGCACAGCAGGATAAGAACTTTTTGTGAGTTTCTCTAACGAGCAGATCAGGCATCTAAGGCTGTGTTCCTACTTATTCTTAGTGGTGCCAAAGTTGGGTGCATAAGCTGAGCCCTAGAAATCAGACATGCACACAGAGATTGCCCTGGGGTAAAATTCTGGATTCAAAGCCAAAGTTTGGGTCTGGATCAAAGGTCTCAGACCTGTCTTGAGTCTGATTTGTGTGGAGAATCCCTGATGAGTGGACTATGTGCTGATTTGTGGGCAGGCCTTTGCTGGATGGTAAGCAAAGCTTATAATTTAAATGCATTCGCATCTCTCTTCAGGCCACAGTATAGCAGACTTGGGGAATTCTCATTCATATGAAATGTTAATAATTCAGTTCTTAGGCTGTGATTAGACTGAGTTATGCAGTTAAGATCCATCTCATTTGTGCATTCCAGTATTTACAAAATACAGTTGTTGTCTGTTTCTAATGCCAGTAAATGCTGGAAGCTTGCAATGTGAAATCTCTCCTAGTAACTAGGGCAAAATGAGTGGAGTTGTATCTAACTCACTGCTCCTGGGAGAAATCTCTTTTCATTTGTTGAATATGCATCTATATGCATCTCAAGGAAGTAACATGAGAGTTATTGCTCTTTGTAAAAGGCTTTTATTTAGTCTTGAAGTTACAGTACAGAGTTGGACTCTAAGGTCTGACATTTCTCCTGAAATTTCATTGCAACTTTTGGAGTAATTTTCAGGGAGCACACTGGTGAGATTGTTACCAGCTTTTCCCTCTCAGTGTTGTTTTCATGTTATCACTTCTTGAAATGCATGCAAACAGATGTTCTTTGGATGATGTCTTTATGATCTGGTCTGTTTTTCTCCAGATTGTTAGTTGTTGACTAGAAAATATGTGCAAGTTGTAAATGTAACTACATGCAAGTGAAATGTGAATCAAGGGTAACACCTGTTGTCTACTGGGTTTTTCAGTCTTAAACTAAACCATGTAGTTATTGAAAGCAAAGCAGTAGGGAAAAGGACATAGAAGGAGTAGATAAGAGTGCATTATCTTTTCTGATGTGCAGTATCTCTTTTCTTCAGAGCATTTATTTACTCCTCTATCTGTATGGTTTACCATTGCCTTTTTAAAACCAGTTGTTTTTAAAGAAAGGGGAAATGGGGGGAAAAAAAGAGTTCTTGCTATGTAGGAATTATCATACTCTTCCCTAAGGAAACTTACTAGGGAGGAAAGTGTAAGGCAAGCTTAATTTCTTACATTTCTTCCCACATGTGCAGTATAACTTAAGTCATTTTAAGGCATTTTCTTTTATTATTGATGCCAGCCATTAGGAGACATGCTTGTTAAATTCATTTTGCCATCTAAAGCCTGTATTTTTTGGTCCATGAAAGACCTTTTTGTAAACAAATGCAGCTGTTTAATATGATGCACTTAAAGGGGTTTTATATTTTAATCTTCCACTTTTTCCCTCATTCATGCTCTTTCTTTCATTTTTAAAATATGGTGAGTTTCATATTGCCATTGATGTTAGCAGGATGCCAGCATTAATAGTGATGCTGTTTTAAGTCCGTAGAGCAGTGACTCAGCACACACTACAGCAGAGGAAAGAAAAATAGTTCTGAGCTTACGTTGGCTGTAGAAAGTACTGGGCAGTAGAATGAAGGCATTTGAATGGAAAATATAGATAAACATACAAGCTTATATAAAAGGTATAAGCTTATTTTTTGTCAGATTATTGTCTTATTGAAGAGAACACTGGGTTTTCTTTCTTGCTTCACAAGATATACTGGTATTAGCTGAAGACTCATTGAATATTTATTTATGTAAAACCCAAACAACTTGACAGGGAAAACAGTATTAAGGTTATTTTTATTAGTATACAAACCACTTTTTTCTCCACCATGAAATTATACTGTATACTGGTTTTGGTCTCAGTCAGCAGAATGAAGAGAGGAGCATTAGTGGGAGCTGATGATTAGAGAATGAACATGCAGTGAATAGAAAGAATGAAAACAGGTCAAAAACACTGTGAACTTTTTCAAGTAAACATTTTGCTTCACTGCTGTACATTCAGTACTGGCTGGTAAAAGCTAATTAAAAGAACAATTATTTTTTTTTTTAAAGTAAAATTGGAATATCTTGAGTCAGTTCTCCTTCCACAACAGTCTGTGGAAATCTGTAGTAGTCTTTCAGCTTCTTGATGTTACAGCTTTTTTAGCTATTAATTTTAAAGCACATTTTCCTAATAGCTGAAGTTTCGTGTTACCTTTACATTCAATGCAGGATCAGATTTTGTATTTCAATACTGAAATTTATTATGATGGACCAAGAAAGGACATGGACTCTGTGTGTAGCAACTCTCCAAACTCCTATGCAGTGTGAAACAGACTGTTCCTCCCTGTGTTACTACAACATATGTATGTTTTAGAAATAGTGCTTCTCTCATCAAGGTTTATAAGAGTGGCTTTCATTATAGAGTAGTCTTTTTTGTTTTGTTTTTTTTTTTTTCTTTTTTTGTAACATAGACAGCTTTTGGGGGTATCTGCTCAGTAATAGCAAGTTAACTCACACAACGAAGTGCAAACAGTGATCTTTAACCTCACTGACTTTATGGTGAGAGAAAAGCATGTATTTCTTCCTGCTATTCGAAGCACGGAGCCCACTGTGCACATAAAACACTTCCTAACATACTGATTTGGTTACTAAGCTACCTGACATCTATATACTTACTTTTGTGGGTTTGGTTGTCCGTTTGCTGTTTGCCTTAATGTGGAGAAACAGTAAAGAGTAAAAGAAAAAAATCAGAAAAGGAAGTTTGCTCGTATGTGGTATTAGTGCAAAATAGTAACTGAAATAGCTGTAAATGTAAACATCATACTCAGGGATTGCTGTTAAATAGGAAGAAAGAAATGTTTGGCAACCTGTTACGCTTTCCACCCGTTCTTTGCAGGGATTGCAGTGTGTAATGTGCCAGCTGCCTCTGTAGAAGAAACAGCGGATTCTACCATGTGCCACATTCTGAACTTGTACAGACGAACCACTTGGCTTCACCAGGCTTTGCGGGAAGGCACGAGAGTACAAAGTGTCGAACAGATTCGGGAAGTGGCTTCTGGAGCTGCCAGGATCAGAGGGGAGACCTTGGGCATTATTGGATTAGGTACGTTTGGTGGAGATGTAGTTTAATACTCCTTTTCTTCCAAAGGAATCAAATTTTCCTTTCCAAAGATTTGAGCTATAGGGACAGAGTACTTCACTCTTTTTCGTGCCAAGAAAACACCACTTCATTCCTGGTGTTTATAAATCTCAGATATTTTCCCCATAAACATCACCATTTCGCTCAGACTAGTTTTGCAGTTGATAATCTCTGAGTTGAATTTCTGTACATCTTTCTGCTATTGTAATGCCCATTGCCAGGCACATTGGTTTCAAGGGGAAGAGGCATCATTGTTTCCGTTTTCCAGGATGAGGATTCTGCTACTCGTACTCAATATCATGTGTGTTTGTTGTGCACTGTCACATCTAGGTCTGTTTGTGCTTTTCTCTGTTTTTTTATTTAATATGTCTGAGAGGTCTTTGCTGCAGTAACAAGCTGCAGTGCAGTTACTTCTTGCATTTGGTCAGGCTATGTCTGAATTTGTATTTCAGCTCAAAGGAGAAGAAAAAATATATGCAAGAAAGTTTTAAATGTTTCCAGACCTAATAAAATCACGTAGTTAGATTTAGGGATATTCAGAGAGGTATTTCAGCATCTAACAGATGGACAAGCTTGCTTGAGATGAATTAATTACTGTCTGTTATAGAAACAGAAACGTCGGTTTCTATATAAAAATTACCGAGTTTCATACCTGTCTTATCAAAGATCTCTCAGACTGAATGTAATTGCTATTGCATTCATCCACAGGAATTAATGATAGGATTTTGACAACAGGACATTATATTTAAATGCCTGTTCCAGTTACACATTGCTGTGAAATATCACAGGCCATGAACTCTTTCTGGAATTTGGAAGTAACTTGGTGTTATGTAGTATTCATTCGAATGAGTATGCAAGGCAGTAGATGCATCTTAATAGTTAAAGAACTTCCTTTAAAATACCACCTGTAAGATGTTGCTCATGGAGTTTCTTTCTCATATCTGTATCCATGTGTTAATGCTCCTCATTTAAACACAATGATTGTTGTACTCATGGTCGCAGCACCTATACAGAAATAACAGACAAATCACTTGTAGTGTTTTAAAAAAGGAACTGCACATTGCATTTTTGAAACTTAATTCTTCACTTACATTCTATGTGCTTATTTGCTGGAAGCATCTGTCCTGCTGGCATTGTGTCTATTGTATTGCACTGTAATTCCAGGCTGAGATAAGCAAAAAGTCTTGATGTATTAGTGACAGTGAATTTTCATTGTGCTGTTTTTGTTGCAAATGACTTGAAAGAGCAGAGAGACAACTGGATAATCAGATTGCCAGTATCTGTGTAATGCTACATGAAGTACTGGGATTTGTTTGTGGTGGTAATTGTTTGTTTTAAATAAGCCTTTTGTGTGTGTGGTATACTAAAAGGCTAGTAACATCTGATTGTAACATCTTACAATCAGATATGCAGTTAGTAACTGCACATCTGTTACAGTTACTAACCAGTAGTTTTCTGTAGCCTTTAATTGTTTCTATTTCTTTTCCCACAACAGAATATTCACAGTTTCAAGGAAAATGCTTTATAGTTAGATTCAAATACGCCCATGTTGGTTTAGTGCATGTAAGTAAAGAAGCACAGCATTGTGATTCTGGCCTGTTCAAATAAACTCTTAAATAGCTGTGTACTTATGAGGAATAAGAATGCACAGTCTTAAAAGATGTGGGAATAAAGGTAGACTAGATTCAGTATTTGTGCACTTCAGATACCTACCATTCCAGATATCTGTCCCTAGTTTTAATCTAAAATGTGCATTTATAACCATGTACAACAGACTGTACCCTTAAGATGTGTTTTTCTTCTAGTGGCATCTTCCCACAGCTGTAGTGTTGCCTCAGTTTATTTACCTGTTAGGATGTCTCCACATCAGAAGTGCCGTCAGGCTAACAGAGGGTGAAGTGAGTGTAGCACCTACAAAACTGTTCTCCTGTTACTAAGTCCTGCTTCTTTCCTCTGGAGCTGTGTAGTGTTACTGTTTTTGTGATTGTTAACATGCTTCTGGGATCGTCTCTTATATCATCCCTTATAACCATCCCTTCGGGCTGTGTTTCTCTGTTCTCATCTTAGGCTTGTACTATCTTCAGCAGTGGGTTGGTTAAATTACATCAATTTATGCTGCAGCAACGAAGTCCAGTTTGTCACATCTGTTACTGGGCTTTTTCTTTTGTGCTAAAAAGAAGTACTCGAGGTGTGGTGTAGCACTGGTGAGGCCACACCTTGAGTACTGTGTCCAGTTTTGGGCCCCTCACTGCAAGAAAGACATCGAGGCCCTGGAACGCATTCAGAGGAGGGCAACAAAGCTGGTGAGGGGTCTGGAACACAGGCCATATGAGGAGAGGCTGAAGGAGCTGGGAATGTTCAGCCTGGAGAAGAGGAGGCTCAGGGGAGACCTCATTGCTCTCTATAACTTCCCGAAGGAAGGTTGTAGTGAGCTGGGGGTCGGCCTCTTCTCTCGTGTCATTAGTGATAGGAGCAGAGGGAATGGCTTCAAGCTACGGCAGGGGAGATTCAGGCTGGACATGAGGAAGTATTACTTTTCAGAAAGGGTGGTCAGGCACTGGAATGGACTGCCCAGGGAGGTGGTGGAGTCACCGAGCCTGGGGGTGTTCAAGGAAAGGCTGGATGTTGTGTTGAGGGACATGGTTTAGTGGGAGCTATTGGGAATAGGTGAACGGTTGGACTGGATGATCTTTTAGGTCTTTTCCAACCTTGGTGGTGATTCTATGATTCTAAGAAACATTTTAGCTCTTGCCTGTCTCTCTGCTAGAGAACGACTATGTCATTCATCCAGAGATCCAGCTACTCACTTCCTTATCCACTAGCCCAGCCAAGTTTCATGACTCACTTGTCTTTTTCCCTCACCCACTCTCTTTTTCTTTGCCTCCTCTCATGCATATTCCTGCTTTGACACTTTGTCTATCCTGCATAATCCTATTTCTTGGTGCTCCTCCTTTAAAGTTTTTACCCCATCTCTCATCCTTTGCTTGTACTGAAGATAAGCAAAGGCTCAATAGCATTAATGCCTTCTTCATATGTTTGATGGGTACCATCCATCATTGTTTCCCTGTCTGGTCAGTCTGTGAGTTCCTTAGGGCAGAGCTTGTGTTTCTTTCTGTCTTTTTGAAGTGCGCGATTCTGTGCGCCTTTCATAAATAATAATATCACATCATTAGGCAGCTGTCTTTGTCACTTTTAGTCTTTATTACTACCCAGTGTCCCATATTTCAAGTGATGCGTCACAAGATTTACAAGCTTGGATAGTAAGCCCAGTGCAGGAAGTAAAAAAAAAAAAAAAAAAAAAAAACCCACACAAAAAAAAAACAAAACACCACAGCATTTTCACCTTTTATCAAGGCAGTTTCTTTTTTTGTTTGTTTGTTTTGAAAGAGTATTTGTGAGCAGCAGCATGTAAGTAGTTGGATGAGTAGGTAACTGGAGCTGGTTCTGCTGTAATGATAATTTTGCAGCAGAGAAGGCTGTGAAATCTCACTCTCTTTCCCTTCCTTTCCAGTTGCAGTTGCTGGTGACTAATAGCTAACGCATTTCCTCACTCAGGAAAGGTGAAATTCCTCCAGATGCATTTGTCAGTGCTTCATAATCCATGTCATCACTCAGTTTGTCTTTCCTTGTCTGCTCTGTTCTCCCACTGGTGTCACAAGCCTGACCAGATGTTAGCCATGGCACTGCTCAGTGCGTCAGTCTGTGAGGTCTGAGAGCTGGCTGGTATTGCCACATGGGATGCGTTGCCCCCTTAGCAATCCTGCTAGGTCACCTGGTGTGCTCACCATGAAATAGAACAAAAAGGCCTGGTCCCAGAGGCAAGTTGTGGATCAGAGTTCCAGGAGGGAATAGGAACTACCCACCTTCCTCATTATTACTGCAAAGTGATGCAAGCACTTCTTCTTTCCATGGAGGTCTACAGGCAGGTTGTCATGATTTCCGTAATATGGAGGACATTGAAGCCAACTTTGTAACAGCAGTGTAGGTGCACACTCACTGCCCAGGGGTTGGATGGGGGGTCAGTGACAGCTGCAGCTCTGAGATTGCTGTGCTCAAACCAGGTCACTGGCACAAAGAGACTCTGCAAACAGAGCAGTACTGCAGGGAAGGAAGGAGGTGTGTCCAGCAGGAGACCCGGCAGTTTTGGTGTCTGTGCACTGCTTGTAGTTGGGCTGAAATGATGCCTGGACTTTGCTAGAGCTTTATATAAATCTCTTAATTTCTAAAGTAGGCTCTTGTTGCTTTTTGATTTCTTGCAATGCAGGGCATTTTATGCATTCTTTCTGTATCACAGATCTGGAAGTTCATTTCATATTTTGAACATCAGAGTTTATAGCAGTTGTATTTGCTTTTAAGGTAGCGTTTCCCTGATGGTGGGATGCTTTGGGCACTGTTATGTTGTTCTGTATGTGCTGAGGAAGATTTTCAGCCACTCCTTGAGCCCAGGAATTACCCACGTTCCCCATTATTGCTGCAAAGAGATGCTAAGTACAAGCACTTCTTTTTTCCGTGGAAGTCTACAGGTATTACAGTACAAGAGTTCCAGGAGAGGAGGAAAACTGTCAGATCTGTAGTTGTCCATAATTTTGAAAGGAGTTGGCAAATAACAAGCACCCACCTATGTATTTCTGTAAGGACTAGACTGAGTATGAATCCTCAGTTAAGGAGGAGTTCTGTCCCATTTAATAAAAACTGTAGTAAGACAATGCTGGCCAGAAGTACACACATGTGAATTCCAAATGTGCAGAAGGAAACTGCACGTCTCGGAAGGTTTGTTGTGTAGGGTGTGTTGTGGTGTGTTGGCCTGGCTGTGATGAATGTAAAGCACAGCTTTAAGAGGAAAAGCTGTAGTAAGAGATTCCTCTGCCGTGAATCCCCTCGGGTATTTCGCTGCAAGGAGTGTAAAGAAGAGCAGATGACAGAGTGTCACATGTGGAGATGAATGGAGTTAGAGTAAAAATGATACACTAGCTTTAAAAATAAAAATAAAAATGTTTACAGTTGTGTGACTGATTTCTTTATCTCTGAACGTGCCAAAATTTGAAAATAATAGTATGTGTGCTGAAAATGGTTTAATTCATATTTATAAGAAAAGGCTTGAAAGGCAAACAATTGCAACGTACACAAGTACTGAAATAAAAGATTGTGAGTATTTTAAGTTGGTGTCTCCAAAGAGAAGCTGACAGCCCCCATCAGACTGACAGGCTGCTTAATATTCTGAGCATATCTGGCACTAAGCACTGCAGAATAACTGTGCTGAGGTTAAATGATCAACACACAACCTCTCTTCCTGTGTTGTTTTAACTTTATTGGAAGAGAATCTGAAAAGCAGAGGGAAATCTCTTTGGGCATAATTGGAAAGATAAAGGATTTCCCTGTGCTAATTTGACTCTTCTGAGTTTGCTCAGGTGTTACAAAAGAAAACTTGTAGACTTTGTTTTTAAATGAGACGTGAGTATTATGGTATGTCTAGTGAGTGACACTCTTGCAATGTCTTTATCTAATGTTTGTATAAAATGATGTGAGTATCTAGTATGTATTCTTCTTACCAGAAAAGAGTTTTGGTTCTCATTCTGAAAAATCTTACTTGCTTGGTGTACTTTGCTCCTTTTCTCTGTGTTTCAGTGGTGGTATTTCAAAGGAAAATGCACTCCTACTGAGGTATGCAGCATGGAGTCATGCCCAAAAAAGCAATTTCAAACACAGCTCTGAAATAGTATGACAGTAAGGAAAGATAAACAGGGAAAAGTTAAGGATGGTGTAAATAGTGACTGGTACTGTGCTCATCTTAACTAGGTGCTGTATAATGGAGTACATTTACTTATGATTTAGGTAAATTGATTGAAAAATGGCTGGGTTTTTCCAGGCATTTTAATGCTGAAAGGATGTTACTGAAAGTGAGAGAAAATGCTGGCATAGAAAGGAGATTCCATGTGCTGAGAATGGTTCAGCTTCAAATTAGACAAATTATCTTTCATTGCATCCATTTTTGAGGATTAATTTTGCAGCTTTTTATTAAAGGCAGCTGGTCCAACATGGGTAAGAATAAGTGCTTGTCAGGCTGTGTTCACAAGCAGTGGTGTTTTACCGCAAACAGGCCCAGCAGGCAAGCCCTTGTATGACAGATTATGGCAGATTACGTGGCATTTTCTGTCACTCCATGTCTCTGTCTGCAAAAGGTGCAAACCTGCTTTCTTTCAAGCAAGGCTATGTGAAACAACCCAGACATGATGTTACTCATCTAAACAAGGATTGCAAGTGGGAGGGGTGACTCTTCCTTTTTATCCTCTTCCTCTTGCTGTACAAAACGATAGCATCTGATACAAGTGCTGGCAGTGGAATGGAGGAGGTTACCTTACGCCAGCAGCTTCACATCTGTTCTCATCACATTTGTCTTGTTGCAGGGCGTGTTGGGCAAGCAGTAGCACTACGTGCCAAAGCCTTTGGCTTCAGTGTGATTTTTTATGACCCATACCTCTCAGATGGCATGGAGCGTGCTCTGGGACTGCAGCGGGTGAGCACTTTGCAGGACCTGCTGTTCCACAGTGACTGTGTTACCCTGCACTGCAACTTGAATGAACACAATCATCATCTTATTAACGACTTCACCATAAAGCAGGTAATCATCTCTGTGAGTGCCCTCTGCACAGGGGCTGTTGACTTACTCTGTTGTATATCTGTGTTATATAAAGGTGCAGATTCTCGTTCAAAAGGAATTTTTCACTTTTGCTGCTTTGAAATGAAACAGGTTTATAACTAATAGGAAAGTAGCTGATGCCTTATGTATCATTGCTTTTCTTGTCAGTTTTCTTCAGTAACATTGCACTTGTGGAAATAATGTGCTCTTCTCCATGTTGCTCAGATCTGATTAAGTTGTGCTTACGCACTTTTTCTGTGTCTTCTGGTAGCTGCCTCCTGTACCTACTTGCAGGTAGCAGTTCTGCCTTTCCTTCTTGTCCCTCGGGTTCTGATCTTCAGCATCACCGAGGGATTGTGACTAAATGCCGCCCCCCAGTGCTCAGCACTGAGGCTTGCAGGGTGCTTCTCAGGTGGATCACGTTGCCAGCATCGCATTCTTTGGGGAAATCACGCTTGTTTGAATAAAAACGAACCTCTCCCTGAAGTTTAGATAATATGAAAATCACTTTGGAATCTAGGCGTGTAATAATTAATTCAGTAGTAAGCTTTTTTATTAAACGTCTGGATTCTAACTCAGGCCTCAGTGTAGGTAACAGCAGGAAATAAAACACTGAGATTTGAGAATGTAGAAAGCATACAGGAAGACATTCTAACAATGTTGTAATCGATTCTGTATACTTATGTTTATTAACATGCATATATCTACATATTGGTTACAGTGACAGTAGCACTCTTGCAGAAAAATTCCTGCTTGTTTTCTGAGAAATACTTTGTACCTGTTGCTCTTGAACTTCGGGCAAACCAAAACAATTACTCAACATGTTACACGTACATCTGATGATGTAATGTACATCTTGATTTGAGAGTTGTGAGATTTTTGCAGACCCAACCCAGTGTAAAACCCGGGATTGGGGTTTAAAACTTTAAAAATTAATGAATTTCACATTGCTAAGAGAACTGAGCTAACCTTGTTCTGGCCGTTCTCTTTTGTTCTGTGCGCAGACACAACATTTTTATGTGGATAGATGTCCAGACATCTGAACCCAAACGAAACCACATTGAGTTCACTGGGGCTATGTAGAGACTTAGCAGTGGTCACTCATACAGTGGCCTCTGAAGCTTTGACCATTCTAACAATCTAGGAGATTTTAAGCAGAAGTGGATAAATGGGATGAGCTCTGGAGAGTGCCTTAATGAGAGAAGCAAATGAAAGAGTGAGTGATGCCATGTGGAATTAAATGCATGTAATAAAACCAGAACTGGAAAGGATATTGTAGGTACTTATCTTGATATCTTTATTTAGGAACAAAGTGAAAGCATTGCAAGTGTTATAAGGCAATTTTTGCTTTGGGTAAAAATTTGGATGAGGTAGTCAGTAACAGCTGATGTGAATGTCACCCATATTTGAAAACTGGAAAACCTTAATATATCCAGTCATTACTTCAGTAGACCTCAGATCTTCTGGATTTCAAGTGGCAAGAACAGAACAGCATTTTCAGTCTGCCAGTTGCTAGAGTTGCCCTAAAAGATTTCTAGAGCCCATTGCATGCCTTTTTTTTTTTTTTTTTTGTCCAATATTGCACATTCATGTAATAACCAGTTTTTAAACAGTGTGGAGAAGTATGGTGAATCTTCGTGAAGTCCCACCCTGAATCTTGTTTAGAATCCGAAATTACATAATCCTAAAATGTCTTTGAATATTTGGTGTCACTTCTCTTTCAGAGGCTTTTCCTTTTAATTGGTCAGCATTCTGCCTAGCCATCTCACTTGGCCTTCTAGTCCTAAATTAGCTCAGAGAAGTGTTTCATGCTTGTGTTTTTGGGCCCATGGTAATCTCTTAGGAGAAACTGAGGTCATCTTCAGTTGTAGAGGTGTGAGAAGGTGTTTCTGCAATTGTATGAATACACTTCTAAAGCAGCTGTGCAGGTTTAATGTGGGTGAATACTAACAGCTGTCAGCAGTTCTTGCTGTGGCTCTCTTTCAAGCTTCCACCCATTGCATGGGGTCATCTCCAGCTGCATCCACCCATGTAGTTTATCATGAGTCGCAGAACTGTTCTCCATTGGAATGCATTTATGTGTCCATGTTCTGTTTGACTGGGGCTTGTCTTAGTGCTAGCTTGAAAGTTCTGCAAATAATCCTGAAGGTAAAAGAAATAAGGAAGTTTATTATGGACAGACAGAAGATTCTGGTAAGGTTTGCTGAAAGTTTTCAAGATACATCCTTGGAAGAAAAATGCACTAGGCTATACTTAAACATCAAGTTGTCTCTTACATTTACAAGAACGCAGAAATAGGAAGACTAAAGGCCCTCGTAAGCCCTTATGACATGGTTGTGATTGCTGCTTGAGTGAGCCCTACTGTTTAATTTGCTTCTATTGCATAGTGGAGATGCAGCAAATGAATGTGTCCCTTAGTTCCACAGTAAATGGACTTCAGTTTTGCTATATGGTCCAATAAATGTAAGCCCTTCAAATGGCCTGAGGCAGGAACAATTCAAGCTAGTGAGTTGGCCAGAAAAATGTTTTCTTTCTTACTGCTTTACTGCAAGCATGTACATGTAAATTGTTGAATATATCCAGTGATCTCTTGTAAAACAAACAAAAAAAACCAACATAATAGTAGTAATTATTATTGTAGCTGACTTTCATCCAAACCTCCTTGTTGTCTGTGCATTTGGTGCTTTGAATCACTTTCTGAGGATGGATCCATTTATGTAAGCATTAGTTTGTTGTGTAGGCTTCAAGTAGGTGAGGTGGTGTCAAAATGTTGGGTTTTTCTTCTTATGGGGAGAGATGGAGCCAGTTCAAAATGGGTTTTTTATCACTGATCTTCACCATGGTTCCTGCTCTTCACATGTTTCATGCTTTGAAACGCTTCTGAGATCAGAAGCTGTGTTGGAGATGACTGATAAAAGATGAAGTATTAGGGTGGCTGGAAGGAGGATGTAAGTTTTTTTCTTTTCTGTACCATCTCTCTTATTTAAACTTCCACTTTGTTTTCATGTTGTGGATACTGTGGTGTAAACACTTGTAGTTCTCCCCCCATAGTGTCATCTGCAATACTAATCTGCACAATGCACAGCACAGCTTCTCTCCTAAGCACGCAGCATTCTCAACCAAATTCATTTTCATGCCTTTTAATTGAATAATATAAGAATTCTTTAGACTTTGCTTGAAAAAACGAGGAGGAGAAAGCTGAAGTAACAACAATAAATAAAACATAGGTCTACTGTGTTTTGGCAACTAAAGGGAAATGTGTTTGAAAATCCAAAAGCATTGATTTCTTTTCTGAAAAATTCATGCAGGCTTTTATTTGTGTGAAAGTTTAAAACCACAAAATATGAATTTGTTTAAGAATGTTCTGTAGTTTCTGTCTCATGCAATTTCACAGTGAAATAAAAAGGCATAAAATGATCTGTCAGTTTCATATGCACAGTTATATCTTTTGATCATGTTACTGCACAATATGTGAAACAACGCTTCTGTGAAAAGACACTACTTAAAAGAAACAAGATTATTAAATGCTGTGAAATAGCATTTTATGTTAGAAGCATCGCATTTTGTGGTACTTTCCAGTGGAAAGGGAAGACAAATGTTACAGGTTAAATCAGCTGAATAGCCTTTGTTGTAATGGATGCTTCTTTTGAGTAAAAAATAATGCCACAACGATTTTATTTCATTTATTTTTATTTCATCATTCTTGTTTTTAACTTTCCCTAGATGAGACAAGGGGCTTTCCTGGTCAACACAGCTCGAGGTGGGTTAGTAGACGAAAAAGCACTTGCACAGGCCCTGAAGGAAGGAAGGATACGAGGGGCAGCCTTAGATGTACATGAGTCAGAACCATTCAGGTGCTTTTCCTTTTCTTTTCTTTTTATTTTGTTCACTTTCTTATTTTTAAGTCGTAGTGCATGATACAATCAACAGCAATAAGTAAATGAGTTTTCCCTTCATTTGGTAGCTAAATACTCCTTAGTAAAGCAACATGAATCTGTGCAGCACTGGACTAATGCAAAAGTAGATGGAGCTTGTGTATGTGGTCGGAAGTGGGGGAAAAAAATGTCATCCAAGGCTTTAATGCCTTTAGAAGAAGGAATTAAAAATCTAATGTGTTTATTCAGTACAAATGTCAGAGACTAGACTGAAGTTCTAGTGCTGGGCATGGCTTTGTGTCATGGCTTTGAGAGGAGTTTTCCTTCGTCACTGACTAAAAGCTGGAGGCAACTGACGTGGTCTGAACAAGCCTTCAGAAGGCGAAGGATTGAGCTTTGGTGTGAGAAACAACTGCTTTGGCACTGCTCTGGTAGAAAAGGCAGACTTTCTGTCCAGATTCCCTCACAAGAAAGCCACAAACGTGCCAGGTCACAAAAAATGAAAGATAAGGAAACTGTCTAAAGTTCAGATTTGAATTTCTTTTACCATTTCTCTTCAGCAGGAGAGAAGTAACTCTACTGCCATGAGCAGAGCTCTAGCATTAGCCTTACTTTTCTGAATGCCACCGAGCATCTCCGGTGGTTTATGCCAAGATTGTGCCACTCCCCAAGGTGGCATTGGTGTTGTGGTACCAGCACTGCTAATGAGAAACGAGCCCTGTTGTCCTGGAGTCTTGAGCCTGACTTCTGAATTATGAGAAGGCTGCAGTACCTTACTGCTTGCATGTGACGAGCCTTTTCCACTTGCTCAGTCTGGGCAGGGAGAAATGTTAATTTTAACAGGAACCATCCACATAGGTTTTTGAACAGGAACAGATTCAGGACTTGAGGGCAGGTTGTGAAGAATGGAGAGAGGACAGTCTCTGTTGTATCAGCTTGCAGAAGATAACAGAAGTTTTAAAAATAGAGTGTTGGGGTCCTTAGAGGTAGAATTTTAGTATCTACTGAGACACAGTGTGATATCACAAATACTTTTATTTATACCCTGCATTCATTTACTTCTAAATGTAGACATTACAATGCAGTAGTGCTGTGCAAAGCTAGAATCTAAACAGCTCAAGGGACTTCCAGCTGTATATATTCTTCCCAATTCAGATCTCGGATCTGCACAGGCAGACCTTTGCACCTATAGGAAGCCCCATTTACTGCATGGAGATGCCATCTGCAGAGATTCAGTTGCAGGATTACAGCCACAATTTCCTTTGGCTTCAATGCTGCATGTCTATCTGATCGCAGCGTGCAACCTTTATTTGAGAGCTTTGCCAGATATTCTGATGTTTATTAAACTGCTGATGAAATCTATAATTTTATGAATTATTACCAACTCTGAAAGCACACTTTTGTCTTAAAATATGAGCTCTACCAGTGTTGCACTTGACTGAGGATTATTAAAACTGAAAATAGGTAGGAGGAGCAAGCTCCCACCGTTTTCAGTTTTCTTACTCTGTATTTCTGAAAGCACATTATATAGATTAATTGCTTTCCCTGAAAATCGATCCGTCAAGTAAATTTCCTTCTTTCTGTGTAGTATTTATGCAAAACATGAAAGAAGAAGTAGTTTAAAATAATAGAAGAAGTGAATTAGTTATCAAAAAGCTGGGGATGCTGATTGACAAGCCTGTGTCAATAATCAATTTGCAAATAACAGTTATTTTTTTAATGACTAAGTGCCAGACAGTGATTCTTGAGAGAGAAAGCTTTGTTAGCTAATGTAATAAAACTGTGATGGATGGACAGAGTGGCATCCTGAATTAATCTGGGTCTTGCTTAATGCATCTCTGCATGAATACTGGAACGACAGTGGCTGTAGTTAACAATAAGTGCATTGAACGGAAGCTAATGTTGCTACTAGTGCTACTTTACTTAAGTTGTACTCTTTGAGTCTATGAGATGTTTTATGTAGTGATGGAGTTAAAAACAAACCAACAAGGAATATAAAAGCAATTATTTTCTATTGTAGAATTTAGTAGAATGTATATACAAATCCCTCTGGATTTCCCTATTCCCCCATCCCCAATTTGTTTTGTCATTTGATCTTGTTTTAAATCTTCATTTAGCTTTAGTCAGGGCCCCTTGAAGGATGCACCAAACCTGATCTGTACCCCACATGCAGCCTGGTATAGTGAACAAGCCTCAATTGAGATGCGGGAGGAAGCAGCGCGAGAGATCCGAAGGGCGATCACAGGTATTAACTCACCTTGTTATGTCCTTTACTGTGTATTTCTTTTTAATGGTCCTGAAGGATGCTGGAAAGAACCAAACTTAGTCTTTGCTTACTGCTTCTAATGTTTGGAACATAGAAACCAGTAAATACCAACTAAGTGTTCTCAGCATGAGCAGATTGTGTTGGATCATAATTACAATTACAAAGAGAAGGCAGGAAGTGAAAATGTAGTTTTCCATCTCCGTTGCTTGTAAGTACTAGCCACGTGATGGATTTGACTGCAAATCGTCCAGATATTGCTGATATTGTATATCATAGCATCTTTTGAGTTGGAAGGGACCCTTAAAGGCCATCTGTCCAACTCCCCTGCAATGAACAGGAACACCTACAGCTCCATCAGGTGCTCAGAGCCCTGTCCAGCCTGATCTTGAATGCCTCCAAGGATGGGGCTTCTGCAACATCTGTGGGCAACCTGGGCCAGTGCCTCATCACTTTTATTGTAAAAAACTTCTTCTCTATGTCCAATCTAATAATCTCCCCTCTTCTGGTTTGAAACCATTTTCCCTTGTCTATCACAACAAATCCTGAAAGAGAAGCCATCCCTTCCTTCTTACAGCCTTGCTTTAGATACTGCAAGTCTACTGTCATGTCTTCCTCACCTTCTCCAAGCTGAAAAGCCTCGGCTCTCTCAGCCTGTGGTCTATCTGTGGATTTTGTTAGATGTCCCTAAAAATTTCCTTTATTGATTTTTCTTTGTATTTTCCAAAATTTATCTAAATTTATCTTAGCCTGGAATTTCAGTGTCTTTAAGCTGTAATACTCGGAGATAAAGCATGTAGAGTTTCATGCTGTTCCAAGACATGCTTGTATTACAACTCATGTGAAAACAAAGCTTTCAGTATGTGTTAGTTGGTACTCCTTTTTAGATGTTTCTCTTTTTAAAGCATTCCACAGGAAGTCTGTCGTTTTTAAGGGCAAGGTCTCTTTGTTGAGTAACTACCATGTAATTGTAAACTATTCACATAAAAAAAAAAAATAGTTATGTCCTGAATATGCACTGCTAATAAATAAAATGAGAAGAGTAAGCCATTTGGCTTTAGTTTGAATCCCTTGTAGCCTGAAATAAAAGGAAGGTTTTTCATGCTGGAAAATGATTCATTAAGCACTAATGTTCTCTCTTTAGTAGGACTTTGCTGTTTTCCCCTTGGCAATATAGGCTGAATGCTCTACAGACATGAAGGGCTGTCTGTGTCACCTTGAGAGTGGTTCATTGCCAACGCATTTCTCTGCTGTACAAAGAAGCGCTGGCAGTAGCCTGTCCTGTATCTTGTGCTTAGGGAGGATGGATGACTCAGTTTCATTGATATTCGGTGCAGAAAGGATTCTCTGGATGGTGATTAAAGGCACCTCTGAAACTCCTGACCCAAATTGCCCTGTACAGGCCTGTTTCTCTCTGAGAGGTAACCTAAAGAATCTGATCATCCCTTTGCTGGAATTAGTCTTTGTGCTTATAGTCACGAAGGACTCAAATATTGCATTCATCAGGTTGTTGTGTATCTGTTAGATACTTCCAAATAGCTTTGGGAAAGATTGCACAAACCAGCATACCATACCTGCTTGGGGAATGATCGATGTGTAAATAAATGTTATTGGACTAAGATATGAAAACTGAGCAGAAGTCAGCTACACGAAGATAGTTCTGTGTTACACGTTGGGCAATAACCCAGCTATATGTGCCTCAGAAGGCAGGCCTGTGTTTTATTAAAGGGTGTGATTGTGCTATCGGTGATCTAAGTCACTGATTTACAGTGAAGCTGTCATCACTTCGGTGTTTGAACATGGTTGGGTACTAAAATCAAACAAAGGCCAAAGTTAGGCAGGTGAGAAAGACAATGAATTGCAGAGAAACAAATATAGGAAAAGTACAGGAAGTGTAGGATGAAGCTGAATATGTGAATGACATGGGGAATACGATGGGGAAAAGGTGTCAAGGGAGAAGCTGTTTGGAAAATGCAGTAAATGATTGCACACATCATCTACCGTCTGAAGATAAATGATAAATAAAAGCCCATAACAGAGCACGTACCTTGTCTTACACTGAACTAAGACTGACTTTATTCAGATTTTAGCTCATTGGGAAGTGTACATCTTGGGGATTATGGATTTATTGAGACTTTGTGTATAAGAGACTACTAAAGAAAAACAGATAAAAAAATTATGCAGTGCTTTTGTAATTAAGTCCCCACCCAAAAAAAGAGGAACAGCAAAGATCAAAAATGGAGCTCATAGTGTGATTTTATGTATTTTATATACACAAAACTTCATGGCTCTGTTTTTAACATAGGTAAATTTCTAAATTACAAAAATATATTTTTAAATTTGTTTCTCTTCCCTTACTTCATCCTAGGTCGTATTCCAGACAGTCTGAAAAACTGTGTTAACAAAGATCATTTGACTGCAGCTACACATTGGGCCAGCATGGATCCCGGAGTTGTTCATCCAGAGCTTAATGGTGCTGCATACAGGTAAGTGTGCTGCAGGCATAAAAGAAATACTTGCTTAATGGAGAGGTAGAAAGAAGGGACCTTCCTATTAATAAATGAAGTGTTTCTGAATTAGGCTTCAGCTATGTCGTTTTCGTAGTTGTTGCATTCAGGAGAATGGTAGTGTTTTGCTAGCTGCTAAAATCAGACATGCAGTGCTTAGGTATGTTTCCCTTTCTTATCTTTCTCTTATGTGTGCGTAGTTAATAATATCTGAACAATATACAAGCTTTTGGATGTTCCACAGAAACAGTTTTGGTCATCTCTAATGAGGTCAGTGCAAGTTGGTGTTCATTTGCTAAGGGTGATGCAGCAATTTGTTACAGAAAGATTTTTGATAATAAAGTATTGTTACGTGCTCCAGACACAAGAGCATAAATAATTCAATAGTAAGTACAGTGGAATAGCCTGCAGTGTTTATGAAAACATGTTTAAAGCAATGTTTTGTAAATTTTGTGATTTTTTTTATTAAGATATTCCTTACAGACATTTGGGAGATTCGATCAGTGCAGTCTCAATCAACTCTGAAAAGCAGTTTTTAATAATAAATAGAAGGGCCATTTTTTTCAACATTGAGTATTCTCAGTTACTTTGGTTGCTTGATGGTCTTTCTCTGTCCCTTTACCCCTAGCAGCTGTCCCAGCAGCAGCAGATTTTATCTAGTAGCAAGCTTCATGCAATTTTTATATATAAAAAAGTCTGTAATTTTATTTTATTCTTGTTATCTTCTAGTATGGTATTTACTCATAAGTAGGATAGAAGTGGCTGAGAAGGCTACAAACAGCTGCTGGAAGGCAGTGTCTTGAGGCATGGGACTTTCAGTACTTCCATTACTTTTTTTAAGTTCTTTCTCCTAATCTTTCTGCTCTCAGTCTTTGAACATCTTTCTTATTGTTGTCTGTCTTCAGGACTTTCTCTTACTTTTAAGGGGTGTAGGAATTCTTTTTGGATGATCCTGTCTGAGAACCCAGCTGTGCAATACTGAGAAGTGTGGTATAGCTCTTAAGTCTACAGAGTTCTAGTAGTTTCTTCAGGAAGTGATGGAGAGATAACAGAGAAAATCACTGTCCTCTGCCATAATCTCCTTACCAGTAGCTGTAAGCACATCAGAAGAAAAGAATAATTTTGGTCTGCTCAACACGCACATACGTCAGATCACATCAAGGTGTATAATTTTGGATAAAGTACCCCCATAGCTTTAAATATCTGAAGAAAGCTGGTTTTATTTTTAGTTGGTTTTATTTGAAATGTGTTCAAGCATGCAGCATTTGGTTTTGTTGCTTTAAATTTGGATGACTTGGGGCACATCTGAATGCAGCTGAGGCTTAAGGGCAGGTGTTCCTGAGCTGGGGGTGGTAACTCCAGCTGTGTCATGGCACTTAAGCAGCAGGTTATGTATCCAAATAAAACACAGTTGGTTGTTCTCTCCTAGGAATCAAAAGACCAGCAGAAGCAGGCTGTACAATTAGCAGTGGGTTTTAACTTAGGAGCATTTGTGAAGATAATGATGTAAAAGATCCTTGTGTATTTAATGTAAACAGGATAAGCACAGAACTAAATGCTTTTTTTAGACATTGTTTCAGTTGTTTTTTTCAATGAAGAAAATAATAAGTAAACTGTTACTTTGCAATTGCTTTTAAATACAAAGTAGATCTCACTTGGAACATTTTGAACAAGATGAGTTGTACAGCAAACACCTAGAGGCTTCTATTTGAAGGGCTGATAAAGTAGGCTTTGAATGTGAATGAAAGCAATTGTTATTTTTTGCAGTGTAAAATAAGTGAAACTTGATTTGTGAAGAAGTTGGTTTTAGTAGTAGTATTTGGTGGTGCTTAATTCCCAGCTTTATTAAATACAGAGTTAGAAAAAACTGTATTGAATGATCAGTTCACTCTTCTCTCTGCAATACAAGATTGTCATCACAGCTGAGTTCTGGAGTCTGTCACGGGCAGTGTAATGTAATAACAATGTAATAACTGTATCATAGTCATGTAGTTGCATTAAAAGATAAGACCTGGGATAATAATTTATATGTTAAAAAATGCAAATAGCTTTTTCAGTAAACTTAAACTAGGAAGGCTATTTAATTCTGAATATGTCACTTACTGGAGTTTTGATAAAGGATGAAGCTCTTAAAGTATCAGATATTATCACTAACAAGGAACATGGAGCATTCATCAGCAGAATATAATCTAGATCTTCTGAATACTGTCCCATTCTGGGGAAAACAAAGCGTTTTTCCTATCAACACAAAAGCTTCAGCAAACAGGACCTATCCCATGAGAAAAGTTGATGATATTTCTGAGAAGGATCTATTGATAATAGTTTTGGTGAAGCAGCATCATATGCACTGCTTTTCTGTTACTACTGGGTACTTACTAAGCTGCCTGTTAAGTGACAGTGTCATTCCCCATGCCACAGTGAAAGCAGGTTATAGGCAGAGTGAAATTTGACAGCTAGCAAGCAGTAGTTGTGCAATTTATGGGCACGTTGACATATTTTTCAGCCTTCTAACATGTAGAAAATGAAAATATCTTCATCCTTAAGAGGCACTTGGATGAGAGTTAGCTGATGGTAACCATTCAGGAGTTGTTTCACACTGAGGTATTTCACTACCCATTTTCAGTCTGTGTGTGTCATAAGATAGAATAGTGCACCTGGAGTAACGGATAACCTGTTTCAAAATGAAATTTGAATAAACAAAATAATAATTTAAATAATAGTCAGTATTCCTAGGAATTGAAGCAAATTTGACTAGTGAGATTCAAATGGAAATACTGAAACAAGCAACTAATTTCATTAGCAACAACTAATTAATTCTAAGGAAACTGTCTGGAGAAGGAACGAGCATAGGAAGACTGGGAATATGTGTACAAGTGGGAACAAATTTCTCTGGCCTGCAGGTGGTGCAGTCTTTCACACCCTGGTTATCCATCCCAGGTAACAGTCAGCGTTCCATCTGTAGCAGTTTTTCTTAGGATGACCAAGCGTGTGTACAGTGACCCCATCATTGTGCTGAGCTCCTCTGGCAAAGTATCTGTAAAGAGCTGTTCCCACAATGTTTCAGTGTTGGGTTAAAAAGAAGGCAGTCAGCCTAAAGCACTTGGCCTCTGTTGTAGCTGAATTTCAGACAAAAAGCATGGCAAGTTTGGTGCTAAAAAAAAAAAAGTCTGGTGTAATAGACATGAAATTGTCATCTTAAGAGTGTGAATGTGGTAGCTCTTCTAGGGGACTGTTAGAAAGCTCTGATTACAAGGTAAGTTTAAAGAAATAGTTTTTCACCTAAGTCTGGGATTGTTTGGTCTGGAGAAGAAGAGGCTCACAGGAGCTCTCAACAACTCCCTGAAAGGAGGTTGTGGCAAGGTGGGGGTTGTCCCAAATAAGAGCAATAGGTTAAGAGGAAATGGCCTCAGGTTGTACCAGGGGAGGTTCAGGTTGGATATTAGGAAGAATTTCTCAGGAAGAGTGGTGTGGCATTTGAACAGGCTGCCCAGGGAGGTGGTGGAGTCTCCATCCCTGCCCGTGTTCCAGGAAAGGGTAGATGTAGCACTGAGGGACGTGGTTTAGTGGGCAATGATTGGCGATAGGTGAATGGTTGGACTAGGTGATCGTAGAAGTGTTTTCCAACCTTAATGATTCTATTATTCAAGCTGCAACAGTGAAATGTCAAAATTTGCGTATGAGAATGAGAAAAATGTCTCCAAAGATCACGCTGATGAGAAGTCAGAGGACAGGTACATTTGTGTGTGCAGGTCTAGCCTCAGTTGCTTCTTGCTGAGGTATACTTTGTGAAGGATGCTTGCTATTAAATCTGAAATTGTAAAGAAAAAAAAAACCCTAGCAAATCTTACTTTTCATTTGAGTAACATACAGCATGTTTTGACAGGATCCACATATGGCATCTTACCTTCAGCTTAACCAACTGTGTTTCTCACCGGTCTGAAAGTAAAATAAACATCTCCGTACCTTTTTGAGGAGGCAAGGTGGGCTTTGCTTTCAGCCATCATTTGGTTGTAACGTATGTTCTCATTTTCTCTTCTCAGCAGGTATCCCCCAGGTGTTGTAAGTGTGGCTCCGACTGGCATACCTACAGCAGTAGAAGGAATTGTCCCCAACCCTATGTCTTTATCACACGGCCTCCCTGCTGTAGCCCACCCGCCCCATGCTCCTTCTCCCGGCCAAACTGTCAAACCAGAAGCTGATAGAGACCACCCAAGCGACCAATTGTAGCCTACGAAAACAGCATTCCCAACATCGGAGATTTCAACTTCAGCGTATGGAAAAGAAAACAACAAAACAAACACAAAACCCTGGATTTTGATCAAGGCAAAACCATGAACTTAAAGGAGGAGACGATTATTGGTTTAGAAACTGGTCCAATATACAGTATAAAAGGAAAAGGTGGGAGACAAAAAGAAGATTTGGAAACATTTTTTCCTCCGTATAAATTGTAGTTTGTCCCTGTCCAGTGAACTGATTCACTGTTTCTGTGTCCTATGGGTTCTTTGTTAAGCAAGAGAAGTTAGTAGTTAATTATATCATGAATGTACTTGTCTGTGTACAGTTTTTAGAACATTAAAAAGGGTTTGTTTGCTTAGCTGTCAACAAGGAAAAACGTAAGGGAGGCATTCAGCAAACCAATTTTGAGATTAAAAATCCTTTCTTTTATATTTTAAAACATGCCCCAAAATGAGGCAGTTGGCAAACTTCTCAGGACAATGAATTTTTCCCATTTTTCTTTCTACGCCACACAGTGCATTGTTTTTTCTACCTGCTTGTCTTATTTTTTAGAATAATTAAGTAAACAACAGAAAAACCATTTCTCCTAATTTTGGCATGAATTCCCTTGTTTCAAAATGAAGACAACCTTGCAAAGAGATTTTGAGGAAAAAAAAAAAAAGGTTTTGTATAAACGAGCATTGTGCTTTTTGTCACCAGTTAAAGTATATATTATTGGTGGTATGAGAAAAAGGCACTAGACTACTGAAAAGTAGCAGCATTTCATTGCCTACATTGATTCCTTCCTGGTAATGTGGTAGGCTAGCAATATTTTGGTTAAAATCATGTTTGTGACTGTAACCATTTGTATGAATTATTTTAAAGAAATAAAAATCCCAGACAAATACCATATGTGTAAAAATTTTTATTTCTAGTAACTGTTTATTCAACTTTTATTAGGTTTCTTAGCTGTAATTTTTAAACAGATGCTGTCAAGTATTTCATTTCTAGCTTTACTTTGCTCTCTGTTGTTTGTAATACCGTCTTGGAAGCTTGAAAAATAAAAGAAAAAAAATTTCTTTCCATGCCATTTTTTCCCTTTACATTTCGTAAATGTCGATCTTCTTTCCTGTGTTTCTAATGGAGTTTGAAATTAAGATGGATTTTGATTTGTACGTCGGCATCATCAGCTACAATATGGTAACAGCGTTTGTGCCACCACTGTGGGCAGAGCAGAGCAGGTACAACAGCACCACGACAATAATAATAATAAACGTCTTTTGCCGAAGTCCAACATGAGAAGTGTGCATTGTTTTATTTATGTTGGGATGATGGAGGCGTGCGGCAGAACGTGATTGCATTTGTCGTGCGGAAGGAGTCTGTTTCACAGGTGGTGTTTTTCAGGCAGGTTTTCAGCTGGAAGCCTTACTGCACACCTCTTTGAGATGGCCTTCATCCCTGTGTGGTGTAAAGGAGCAAATTGAGCTGCTGCGAGAGAAGTACTGACTGGAGAGACGTGAATCTGGAGACAAGCCTCCTAGGTTGTCTCTTGTTAGTTCATTAATCTGAGCATAGCTGCCCACTTACGGTTGCTGAGCTATTCTGAAGACAGTTCCTGTCCAAAACGGTCTCCAGTTCTGTTAGGAAGATGTCAGCAGATTGCAAATCAAGAAAGGTGGATAATTAATTGTGGGTCTGTTTTCAAGGAACAGGTAAGTGAAATTTTGTCTCCGTGATGAGTGGAAGGAGGCTGCTAGTCAGCTGTGTGGCAGAAAAAACAAACAAACAAACAAAAAAATCAAATGCAGTCTCCTGCAGTTGAAGTGTATTGTCGTATTTCATTGGTAATCCACATCTTAAGATGACTCTTTGCAGGACTGAAGAACCTTCTTGAACGAACGTAAACAAACATTTAACATCTGGTTGCCAAGGATTGCTGACTGTTTAATTTGTTAGCAAAGGAACCAGATTTCTGGAGGAAAACCAAGGCAGTTGTTTTCTTCCTCCAGCATCAGTTTTGACAGAGCTTATATAAGTAAGCTTTGTTTCCAGTGAATCAATAAATGAAAAAAAGAACGGAAGACATCACTATTTACAGCATGTAGCTCTGAAGTGTTCTGCACAGTGTTGGGGTCATCATCCATGCTTGCTCAGGCAGAGCTTTTTTTGAGCCTGAAATACTGCAGTGTTGGGTGTAATAGGGCTTTGCTGCTGTGGTGATGCATGTTCAATAGTTCTTGCTAGTACTTGAGATATATTTGTCAGTCTTACTGCCGAAGGGTAATCCAGTTTCCTGCTTTTATTGGAGCAGAAGGGAAAAGTCATCCAGGCAGTACAAAAGACCAATGTGTACTGACTTCTGGGTTATCATCTGAGAAGCTTTAGAGCAAATTTGAAAGTAAAAAATAAAAATAACCGAGTAAATGACTAATTGGAAAAGTGTGCCACAATAAACAAAGAAACCCCGTTCTCTCATACTAACATATCTTTTACAGCTGATTTTGCTAGGTTGTAGAAACATGATTTCCTCCATCTGGTAATGTATATTCTGGAAAGAATTTGTGCACAAGTCAGTGGGAAAATAGCAACTGAATAGGCAATGGCAGAGGAGGGCAAGGGGAGATGGCCTGAGGTGGTACTGGAAGATAAAATGAAGGGTGACAGGGGAGGTGATTGAAGGCACTCTGATTTTTTGTGTTGCCTAAATTAAGGATTGTGGCCAAGAGACGCGGAGAGGCTCTGGGGACTGCACAAGAGCTGGGTGCTGTCAGTAGTGGGAAGATGCCAGCTGTACACATGCAGTCAGAACAAAGACTTGTCAGGAGTTATAAGCATTTCCCGTGCTGGGGCTGATTCATTGCTGCTGTGGGGGAAAAAAAAGTGATTGCAGATACAACAGGTGAATTATTTTTTGTAGCGATTGAGCAAATCAGTGATGCTATACAGGACATAGAGCATTTGGTAGGCGGTTTTGCCCATGCACCTTCAAAGGGAGGAACTCTGGCTGAAGTTGTAGCAGATTCCAAATGGCTGAAGAGGTGGGGGCTTATCAGGTGAGAAGAACTTGGAGTAACTTGGCTTTTTGAAGATTAAAGCAGAGGCTCAGTAAGGAAAATGACTTGTATAAATAATGAGATGCTGAGGAGGAAGAAGAAAGGCAAAAGAAACACTGATGTGGACAAGCATAAATGGAGATTGGGAAAAGATGTCTTATCAGCAGAGAGACTCTGGAAAAGGTTTCTAATAGTGTATCAGATGTAATCCTGAAATTCCATCCACTTGTTTTTGTTAGATTTCGTAACTTTTTTCCTAATCCATAATGTAAGAACACTGTTCAAGGGTCATAACAGGTCTGCTACCATACTACGAGATAAGGAGAAAGTGCTCTGTTTTCTTATGCAGCTCTCCACCTCAAGCCAGTTAAGGCTGGCTCTCCAAATGAGTGAGATTGCTGTTACCCACTCGCTTCTTGCCTCAGACCAAAGAATTTTCTTCCCCTGTTAATCTCAGTGGACTCTTGGATAAGGTCCTTTGTTCTCATTGAAGGAGAGGGCAGCACTGCCGGTGTTTCCTTTATTCACTCCAACTTTTCTACCTTTTGTGAGTTGGAGAGGAAAAAGCCAAAAATCAAACATACAAGCAAAAAGCTGGGAAGAAGCAGTCATTGGACTTAAGGGCGGAGAATACTGGCAGAGAATACTGGATTATTTGTCTGTCTACTCTGTTAAGCCACTGAATGTCTTGTGATTCTTTGTTAAACCTGGTATCTTGTTTTGAATTAAGTAAACCTTTCAGAAAGATTTCTTGTCCCTTTAATTAAAATGTCAAGTGACTTTGTTATTTTTTTGCTGTTTCCTTTGATAGTTTGCTGAAATGCAAAATAACCCTGGCTGCAATTTTTAAGCCACTTTATTTAATTTGGCTTTCCCTGGCTCTGAATTCCAGTTATTGTTTCATGTTGAACATGAGGTCATGTGGGCTGACCTGTGTTGGTGAGCATGTTATATTTTAGCCAATCCTCCTTTATACTGAGGTCAGTGACACATCTTCCAGGAAGACCAAGCTGCATTATTCATCTGCTTACTTTTCCAGTTTCTGTCATTACCAGATACACAATATTGTACATCATTTCCTTTGTGGCCCTCTATTTTTGTCATTTAGAATGGCATAGTTCTTAGTTTTCTTCTGCAGATGGAATGGCAGGATTTTTCATCTCTGAGGCTGCTAGCTCTTCTTGCCTCTGTTGGCTTTCCAGTTTCCTTGGAAAATTTATTCCTGTAAAGTCATAAAGTGCTTGAAGAACTTAATTCATTGTCCTCTCAGTCTGCAAATTGTATTGGCTGCAGTAGAACTGAGCAGTGGTGGAAGTCTAAGTTGTGCACGTGCCCAAGTGTTAGAAGCAGTCCTGCTCTTGCAGATAAGTCTTTCTTTTCTTATCATCTCACAGATCTGCTCTGTTTGTGTATCTGCCTCTTACAGAACACGGCCTGTTTGTGTTCTGGGAACACAAAATGTATTTGTGAAATTCTTTCCTGTTTTAGAAAAAGATGGCCTTTGGTCAATTGTACTTTTTCTCTTCTGCAAATTCCAGCTCAAATCAGACCAGTCATTTTTTAGCTCTCTTGTGCACTGACTGCCATGCACAGTATTTTCCCAAACTCAATATTCTCTCCTTTCTATCTGCTTTTGAGCTTGGGATCTCTCAATTGGTATTTCTATATGCGTTTCCTCATCTGGAGTTTCCATTTGCTGTTAATTTATGTATATTCAGATCCACTCTCAGCAGTTTGGGGTTTTTTTGCCTTCACATTTCTGCTGAGAATTTGAATGGAGTGTTTTCTCAAAGTAGTATTGTTTGTTTTGGCAGAGGGAGTTGTGTTGTTTTATGCCAAGGCCACCTTAAACAGGCTGAAATGTGTCCTTGGGGTGACGAGAGGCATTTGAGACATTTCTAAGATGATGTACATAACTCTCTCAGCACGACAATCCATTGAAGACATTTGTTATTTGCAGTCTTTGACTACGTCTTTCATGTGCTGCCTGAATCTGATAAGCTCCGCCAGTTGGGAGTAGTGAGTCAGCTCAAGAAATAAAGTAAGAAAGTGTTTTTAAAAATGTATTTAAATGAATACATATATTTAACTGCAAAGGTTTAAAGTAATCTAAAGGAACAAGGTTATTAAATTGTCCCCAGAGCCCTTTTAATGTGTTAAATATGATGTATTGGAAGTAGACAAAGACGATAATAAGATTACTTCTTTGTATGTTCAGTGACACCTTACATTGTTTGGGAAAATGGGATGGAGCTGTTCCTCCCTGGACAAACCCTGGGAGTTAGGGCAGCAAACCAATATCCCAAAATAGGTCTACTGAGGATGGACATCTGAGCTGTATGGTTCCAAATTCCTCCACCTCTTTTCAGGAAGTCCCACCAGGTGCCATTGGTTGAGTTCCCAAGACTGGTGCCTCCCACACAGCTGCCAGCTTTGCAGTGTTTTCCCTTCTCCAGAAGGGAACAAGGAGCCGGGTTGGCTCTTTAGCACCCTTAAAAGCATCACAGGAAATCCTCGTTGCTATTGAGTAGAATTTTGGTTGAGCCCTGATTTAAAGGCTAGTCTTTGCTATATTTCATTGCTCTTAAAACACAAGAGGAAAAAAAAATATCTACTTTTAGTATTTTCTGGTATTTTGCTATTATCAGTAGTTTTTGTATTAAAATCTTGATTTGTGTGGACTTCAAGGGATCTCCAAGTTCTTTTAAGAATGGGATTCAGTCAACTTGGTGTTTGATTTGTCATGTTTTATAGCTCTACTACACGTGAAATGAGTTCCTTGTATTCTGAAGTTACAATGATGCATTTATCTTTAAATGACAGCAAAACGTAATTAACTGCAAGGCCACGACTTTCCATTCCAAGCACGAAGTTGAAAGGCCTATCCTTCGAAATGGCTTGTTGAAATTGCAGATTTCCAAGAATTCATGTTCTGAACAACTTTATTTTTTTCTCTTCCTCTCGCAGACCAGCTATTGCAATCACAGGATACAGCCTTTGTGTTGTGAGAAGTGCAGGTAAGAGATGAAAAAATCTCCACTATGACTCAAAGCTTGTTTTCAGCCTTTGCAAATTCTAAGTATGAAGGCACTGTTCTGCATCATGTAAGTAGTAGCTAGATCCGGTCCCATTTTCCAGAGGAAATAAAATTCTAAGCCTGTTGAAAGACCAATATTCAATAGGGACCTCTTTCATTGCTTCAGACACCCTACTTGAATTTTCATGCACATCTGGGATCATAGAACCATAGAATGGCTTAGGTTGGAAAGGATCTTAAACCCCCTCCATTTCAACCCTGTCTGTGGTTTCCCCCCCTCAGGCTCCATCCAACCCGGCCTTGAGCATCCCCAGGGATGGGGCACCCACAGCTGGCTGGGCAGCAGTGCTAGGGCCTCATCACTCATGCTTTGTTTAAAGGTGTTTTGGTTTCTCATTACAATTTCAGGTTGGATATTAGGTAGAATTTCTTCTCAGAAAGAGTGATGAGACATTGGAACAGGTGCCCAGAGAGTCCGCCATCCCTAGAGATGTTTAAGGAAAGGGTAGAAGCAGTACTCAGGGGCATGGTTCAGTGGGCAGTATTGGTGGTAGGTGGCTGCTGGACTAGGTATCTTAGAGGTCTTTTCCAACTCTAATGATTCTATGATCCAGGTTGTGAAAGTAACCATGAGCCACTCTGCTCTTGCACAACCCTGCTGTTTCTATTAGGACATCTCTAAGTGACAGATTTATTTTCAAAATTCATTTTTAATAATGTTCATTCCAGAAGTCTGGACCTGCAGACATGCAGTGTCTGCTCAGTCTGGCGAGGAACAGCATGCCTGCTGCTGGCTGAATGCATCAGAGGACACAAACTGTGGTCTGACCCTTGCTTATATATATTGTTAAATATATTGTAATGTGTGAGAAGAATGCAGTGTAACACTGAGTGTGAGCTGCTGGAGGTGGGGGATGGCACCTGGGTTGGATTAACCTTTGGTTTAGGTGACACAAGTGGCCTAAGCTTCCACCTCACCAGCCACTAACAGGAGCAAAACCAGAGTGCTGCTCCAATTTGCTCTAATTCCTGTCTCAGAAACCTTTCGCTGTTCTTTGTTTCGTGCAGGACTACATCCTGGCTCTGTAGAACCAGGGCGATGTTCTACGTGGACTTTCCTACTGAATTTTCTACAAATTCAACGCCTGCATGTTCTGTGTTTGTCTGTTCTGTACACTGTGTTTTTACTGCCTTTCTTCCTCTCCCTCACAGCCCATAAAGCTGCTGGACATGCTGAGGGCATGGCCACAGGCCACGGGGGCACGCTGCTGGGTAGCAAAGGTAGCTGCTGGGTATCTGTCATGTCTGCCTTGGCCTTTCCTAGCCTTCCTTCCTTGGTCTGTCCTGGCCTTCTCCAGCCATTGCTGGCTTTCCTACTCTGACTTCTCTGACTTTGCTTCCCCAGCCAGCTCCAAGTAAGCCCGCCTCCTCTGCATGTACATGAGGACTACCAGCTCCAAGGCTGGCCAGTGATCCTATTCCTCATTATGACCTTACAATATTTAAAGGGAGATTATAAACAGGAGTGAAACCAACTTTTTACATGGGTTGATAGTGATAGGACAAGGGGAAATGGTTTTAAACTAAAGGAGGGGAGATTTAGATTAGGTATCGGGGGAAGTTTATTACTCGGATGGTTGCAATGCTGTGGCACTGCTGCCCAGAGAGCTGTGGATGCCCCATCCCTGGAGGTGCTCAAGGCTGGGTTGGATGGGCCCTGGGCAGCCTGGGCTGGTGGGGGGGCACCCAGCCCACAGCAGGGGATTGGGGCTGGGTGGGCCTTAAGTTCCCATCAAACCCAAACCATTCTGTGATTCTATGACCCTCGCTATACATATTGTGTGGGTCAAACCCTGCTGGCGGCCCTTCAACAGCAGAATTTGCCATTGTATCTCAGAGCTGGAAGAGGATGAGAATTAGGCAGCCCAGTGAGGCAGGGTATAAAGGGGTGTCAGCTCCTCTGGTAATTGCAGCCCAGAATGCAGTTAATCTTTCTGAATTAGAGGGCTTAAAGACCTTGCACCTGTTCAGTAAAGAGGCTCTATAAATGCATTTTTGCCTTTATGAATATGTAAATAGATATTTGGAAGTAGTTCCTGCTCCAAATGTTTTCCAACGGAGGCAAGTTAGAAAGCAGCAGGGCAGCAGTGGCACACTCGGTACATTTCAAAGCCAATGCATGGGTTATGCTGTTTGTTTCTCCGACAGTCTGATTTTCATGGGATAGGCCGTGGTGCTTTTGCCTACTGGAGATGTCTCAAATTACAGTTTTCCTTCCTGAGCTGTTTTCCTTTTTTTTTTTTTTTTTTTTTTTTTATTATTATTATTATTTCTCAGTAGCTTTGAGGGACCTTCAGAGGGAAGTTTCCAGTTCCCTCTCTTCCTCTCTATGGTGACAGCAGTGCTCTTGGCTGGCTCTGCTCAGATACTCTCATGCATGTCCTGCCCTCCTTGCCCTATTTCAGAGGGCTGCAGCACCACTCCTATGAGGAAATGTTGAGGGAACATTTATTTTTGTTTAGGATTTTTGTTTAGGATTTTTTTGTTAGGATTGTTTAGCTTGGAAAAGAGAAGGCTTCAGGGAGACTTCACTGTGGCCTTCCAGTACTTGAAGGGAGCTTATAATCAGGAGGGGGAACGGCTGTTTACGAGGGTGGATAGTGATAGGACAAGGGGGAATGGTTTTAAACTGAGACAGGGAGGTTTAGGTCAGATATTAGGAGGAAGTTTTTCACCCAGAAGGTGGTGATGCACTGGAACAGGTTGCCCAAGGAGGCTGTGGATGCCCCATCCCTGGAGGCATCCAAGGCCAGGCTGGATGTGGCTCTGGGCAGCCTGGTCTGGTGGTTGGTGACCCTGCACATAGCAGGGGGTTGGAACTGGATGAGCATTGTGGTCCTTTTCAACCCAGGCCATTCTATGATTCCCTAACAACACTACTTGTGGCCATGCAGCTCACTGCTTTGCTTACTGTGCCTATTTGGGTGGGTGTTGTACCTCTTTCTTAGAGCTGCTGGGACATGGAGCTTCTGTGGTGCCCATCAGTGTTGTTTCCCTCCCTCTCCATTGGCTTTCACCTGAAAGAGCAGAGAATTCGTTTTGCCATGCTTTAGAATGTGGTGGAGATTTCCCTGTCTAGAACAGTGAGAAACATAGGCAGAAGTGGAATTACTCCTCTTCTCCGTGTCTTTGGCAAAGCAATGATTACAATGTATCTGCAGGCTAAAATTAGGTGTGTTTGCAATGGTTATTTGCCACACAGTAATACCAGCTCTAGGCAAAAATGGTGAACACAGTGCAGATTTTTGATCAGCCTCTCATGAGTGGAGCACTGGTCTCCTGGAGGAAAGGCAGTGCATGATGCTGTGCCCAATGCTTGTTGTTTCAGGGTTACACTATTCATGCTCATGCTGCCCTGAGGTTTCACAAAATACCTGAAGTCTGGATTTTAATAGCTTTTGATTACGTGACTTCTTAATCTTGATGCTGATGTTCTAATATCTGTGTTGATCGTTCTGTTTTTAGTTCTTGTGGCTTAGAGGAATTCTGGCTGTCTCAGCTGTGCGATGGATCTGGAAAAGGTGAGTTGCGAGTCTCCCATTGTCACAGTCTGGAAGCAAGAGACTTCATGGTAGGTAGGAGGCCAGCTGGAGGTCTGAAAAGTGCTGCTGGTCCCTACCCTGACAATAGGTAATTGTAGTATAACTCAGTGCATGATAAGATAAAATAGATATCCCCAGGCCTTCCTTGTGCCATGACAGTTTTCAGCTGTAAAGATGACTTCCTAGGATGTCCTTCAGTTTGCAGTACCTTGCTATGAGGCAAAAGCAGAAACAGAACCTACCCAGGAAGTAACAACATACTGTCTAAAAAAGTTAAATATATAAAAATGGTACCAAAATCACAATAAATTGACAACAAATATTCTTCTTGGATAGGCATGGGGAGTATGGATAGCAATGCAATATAGCCTGGTGGTCCCATTTTACAGCAAGGGGAATGTATTTGTTATTTGTAACAGGTTGATCAATGATTAACAGACATTACAATTAATGGTTAATTGATTGTTTTAGACTTGGTTCACACATGGCTGGCAGCAATCAGTAACACTGCATTCACACTGTAGTGTATTTATGGCAGTTATTAATCACACAGTAGTGTTTAAATGTTCCCATTTTATTAGGTGTAACTGAATTTTCAATAGCACATCAGCAAATGTGAGCTCTGCCTTCACATTAGCAAAAGGAAAGAAATAACAAACCAGGGAATTTGGCCTTGCTTTCTTCAATGTCAGAAAACCATAAGCTGCATAAATTGGAGGCACTGCCAGATTATGAGAGCAATTTTAAGAAAAATGTGCCATTTATGGATGAAGCACACTTAAGGATTTTTATAATTACAAATATTTGTACTGTTAAGTGAATTGCATTAAATTATTTGTTGTTGTTGCTTTATTTCCCTGGAGGACTCTCATGTAGTGCAAGCTTTGTTATACTGATAAATGTGCCTGAAAGCTTTATAATGTAGTGATGCATTGTAATGATAAATAGATCTGGTTAAGTAGTAAAGATCAAATACACAATTAAGCATCTTGCTGAGCAAGGGAAAACAATAGTGAAATCAGTAAAGTTGAATACAAATGGTTGTATTGAACCAAGCAAAAAATATTTTCTTGTGTCTACAAAATGAGGAAATCCGGCCAGATCCTTGCATAAACAGATTTATGAAGTGCTGAAATGTATAAATTATCTTTAAATGTTCAGCATCTATAGCCAAGGACAGGGCTTTCTCTGACCACACAGAGTAATAGAGATGTGCAGAAACACGGGCAAAGCAGACTGGCGCAGCTCAGAGGAGGGCGCCATGGGCAGAGCTCACAGGTCTCACGCAGTGGTGAGGCAAACAAAAACCCATTGCACTTGACAGAAATATTAGAGCTGAATATTGGCAGCACCTGCTTCCATTGTCCTGAATTTCCTTCCCTAGAACCTTTCCCAGCAGGGAGGCTGGTTCACAGTTGGCAAGGTCACAGAGGCTTCACGCGTCTCATTGCCATTTGCTTTTCCAAACATCAGGAGAAATTGTGACTCAAAAGGAGAATGCTGGAAGGGGGAAATATAGCATGAGGTACTGAGAAGGACTTTCATTTAGAACTCAGCACAGAGTCAGTGTGATCTGCTTGCAGGTTATCCATGTCCTTTCCAACTCTGAAGGGTGTTTAAGTGGATTTCCTTTGCAGGGGTACCCATGGCCAAGTCAGCACAGGAGGAATTTCATAGCTCATTGTACAGATGCTATGGTGAAATAACTCCTGGAGGATTTGGAATTAGGCAGGACAGAGCAGCCAGAAGAAACAGCTAATTCTCCTGGATTGACTTAATGTGAGCTCTTACCCTACACAGTGCTTTGCCCACCTGGAATAGCATAAGTAGTTTACTTTCCTTTGCAGTATTTGGGTATTAGCAAGGCTCGGGGGAAAGATCAAATCCTGCTTCATGGATGCCAACAGCCAAACCCCTAAGTTGTGTGCACACTGGCCAACTGTTGTGTAAACCCCACCAGCGCTCACCGAGCCCCGCTAACCCACCAGCACCATCCTAGGAGACAAAACCTATCCACCCATGGCAGGCACTGCTGAAAATATGTTTGCCAAGGATGTACAATGCTATATGTCCCAGACAGCAAACCTGTTATTTCTCATTACCATGCATTGCTAACTATCCAAAGTTTTGCACAGCCTCCAAGTTGTTATTTAATGAGAAGCATTATTTAATGAGAAGCAGGGGAGTAGTAAATACACCCAACTTCTGGAGTTTAAGGGGAAAAGGAATGGCCAGAGCAGGTGGTGTGCTCCCTGCATCTGGCTTCTCGCACCTTCAGCTGCAGGTGTTGTTCATCACAAAGAGCCCTGCAAGAGTTTGCAGGGATATGCACTACCAGGAGCTTTGTGTCACTCCACAGTAACACCTTGCTGCCACTCATGCATCCAACAGACTCATAGAATTGCTTGAGTTGGAATGGAGCCATAGAGGCCGTCCAGTCCACCTCCCTTGCAACGAACAGGGGCACCTACATCTCCTCAGGTGCTCAGAGTCTTGTCCAGCCTGACCTTGAGTGTCTCCAGGGGTGGGGTTCCATCTACAGACCTGGCTGTGGTCTTCAACATGTTCCTGCAGTCCAGGATTGTGCTATTTGGCATCAACTTGGAAGAGAGAGGTCCAGCCCTGTAGCTACCAGGTTTGGCTTAACCATGTCAAGCTCGTTCATCCCTCCACCACAAATTTAGTTTATTACTCCTTGTGAAAAATGTTTCTGCCCAGGCTGGAGAGGACATGGGAGATGTCTGGAGTGATTGCAGAGTGGAGGGGATGACCCTGTTTGATGGAAAGTGGCCACCAAAGGATTTTGCGCCTGTCAGTTTTTGCCATTTCTTGGTCAGGGAATTTGCAGCCCAAAGGTTGTTTTGGATGCCTGCCTGCTCCCAGAAGCTCTGCATGCTCAGAACAATTTCAACTCTGTGTTAAGACAATAATTGTAATCAAATCTCACGCTCTGCTGCCTCAGCCAGTCCCCTCTATGGAGCAGATGGGAAGGGGGCTCAAGCCAGCAAGGGCTTTCCCTCCCACCCAAGCACACAACTGGCCCAATATGTGCTGAGAGTACTTCTTTGTCTTTCCTATTGGCTTCTCTCTGCTTCTTCCCAGGTGTCAGTGACAGGCTGCAGCTGGAAAATGTTGGGCAGGGGGTTGAAGTGTGGGCAGGGAGGAGATTTTTTTTTTCTCTGCTGCCTTCTGCCTTCCGTTGGTCACACATCTATGCTGCAGAGAAAGTTTGGCTGAGAGCAGACACAGACATTTTTTGCTATCTGTTGATCTGCAGGATCAGATCTGAGCCCTGCTTGCGGGGTAAGTTGGTTACACTGGGTGATCCTACATCCTGTAGGACCCACATGAGGTGGTAGAAGAGTAGCTACCAAATTGCAAGCCTGTAATATGGCAGGTGTGGCTGTGAACGTGTGTGGAAGTTGCTGCTGGTGTTGATGGTATTGACAGTGGTGTGCTGGAGTCACTAATTGCCTCGTACAGCAATTAGTACACAGGCACAGGGCAGACACTGCTCGTGAGTGCACCATTTTGGAAGGCCATCCCTGAGCACATGCATCCTTCCAGCAATCTGGGGTTGAGACAAGACCTGGTTTTGTTGGATGGTCCCTTGGTGCCTTCTTGTGTCATCTCCTTGCATCACCTCTATCAAGAAAGCAGAATGGCACCTACTGGACTCGTGCATCCCATTGAAACGCTCTCTTTAAGGCAAGTCCCAGGGATTTTATGTTTTATTTTATTTTCAGCCATGGCTGATAATGCCTTGTTAGTATAGTAGTTCTTCTATATTTTCTTCTATGTTTTCTTCCCATTTTGGCTTATTAGAACAGGAAATTACATTATTCAGATTGAATATTAGGAAAAAAAATGTGGAAAAAGAAGTTGTAATGTAATGGAGCAGATTGCCCAGGGAACAGACTGCTCAGGAGGTGGAATCACTGTCCTGGGAGGTGGATTTGTAGAGATATGGTGCTGAGGGTCATGGTTAGGGTGCATGGAGGGGATGGGATGGGATTGGACTAGATGATCTTAGAGGTCTTTTTCAACTTTAATGATTCTATCATTCTGTGAAATGTATTCTGGATTAGCTGTCAAGTGTTTTAATTTTCACTTCTGTCTCATGCTGCATTCTTACTATTCTATCCCCCCATCCCCCCCCCTTTTTTTTTTTTTTATAAGGCCACTGAGGCTGATTGTGGCTTTTACATTGCTTGCAGAATTTGTTTCTGAATCTGATTGGAACTGGGTGACTGAGATTAATGAGATATTTGTTCTCTTTAAGGTGATGGCAATGTTTATTTCTAAAGTATAAGATAAAACAAGCTATGTGCAGACTCTTTCCAGATTTAGGGACCTTCAGGATTGAAATCAGTCCCTCCAATATTACAGTGTTGCCTTCAGTCTGGATCCTTTTCATATTCACATGACTGAGTGATTTGCCAAAGCACCTCAGGGGGGTGTTTGAGAAATCTGCTGTGCTTGCTGGAAGGGGGCAGGCAGCACCCACATGACTGCAGAGCACTGCACTTATCTGTGAATCAAAGGCCTTGGCTTGGCAGAGCATCTGCAGAGCTTGCAGGGCCCTCAGCTTTGAGCTCCCTTTGCACAGAACCAAACCATGAAAATGAGCTCTTTACTCCCACTTCTTTTGCTGTTGCTGGGCTATCCACCACCATGCCATCTCTGCTCTTAAATCCTCCTTTTTCTCTTCCATATCCTCCTCCTCCTTTTCCACAGACCCACAGACTTCCCCCACACATTTTGGGTGCTGGCATGATGGTGCAAGGAGAGGGCTGCTGCTGCTGCTGCTGGAGCTGTTGGCTTCAAGGAGATCAGCAATTTCTTGTGCTTTTCTTAAAAGGCGTGCAGCAGTCTCACATCCTCTCTCACAGAAGCAGCTGTCTTGATGAATATTTGCCCAAATCATTACGCTATCTAGCAGTTAGCCTGCAAAAAGGCCCAGCACCATTTGTATGGTAATGGAAGGCTTTCTCAGAAATGTTTTGGAAGCAATCAGCTAAGCTAATAGGATTTTATGTAAACCAATCTCTTTCTTTAGATCAGGATTTTTTTTTTTCCTGGAGAGGAGGGTAAGGGCTTTTTTAATAAATGCAAATTGATATTCCAATGAAAATGGAAATGAGAGAAGTTCATTGCCAGGGTAAAAAGCTGCGACTTTGCTCCTGCAGTAGCCTGGCTCATGATGCTCTACACATCCCCCCACAGCCACGACACATTGCTCAGGTGCGGAGGCGATGAGCCTTCCTCCCTCTTGGCCCATGCAGACAGACATGGGCCAGGCTAGGCTACTCTGCAGCCACCAAAGCAGGGTTCTTCCAGTCCTGGACCTCTGCAGAGGGTCACAGCAGGTGGTCCCAATGAAGATGAATGGCGTGGGTTCATTGATTGATTACTCATTTCTATTGTGAATCAGCATCTCTGGTACAATGTAACATGAATGTCCTGTGCCTCTCCAGCTGAGAAGGGGATGAGAAACACTCAGAAAGCTGACTAATGTTGTGCATTCTGCTCTCCGCTTCTAAGATAAGTGCTCTGCTCTGGGAATTTGCTCACTGCTGAAATCACCTGCTGCAAAGGGCTTCTGCTGCAAACCTTCAGCGCTTCCCCACTGAGCTGAGGCAACTTTCCTGGCCCTGGTCCCGATGGCCTCACTGCAAATGGGGCCTGGCCTGTGTGAGCATGGGCGGCTGCAGTCAGACTGCTAGCTGGGTTATTTTTCATATGGAAAGAATACAATAATCCAAATACAGTAATAAACATAATAATAAAACCCCTCCCACATGGTGGTGCTCCTGGAAGCACTCTGTGAAGAAGTGCAGGCCAGCGAGGGCTGGGCATCCCAAAGAGTTTTAGGGGAGAGGCTGTGAGGCTGATGCTGATTTGGGCAGCAGGGTTTGGAGCTTCTCTGCCTTCTGTAGCGTGGGGCAGCTACTGCTGGTGGCAGAGAGGTGCAATGTGTCCCTGAGGCCTCAGAGTGTTGCAGCCTGGCCAGGACAAGCACTAGGCCAGGAGTAGCCATGATGGGGTCATACATCCATAAAAGTTGTTGTATTGTTTGAACTTGTGAGCAGTGTAAATATTTCTCTAACAAAAAATCTGCAGGAGGTTTGGCAGCAAATTCTTGTTTTCATTGTTTGCTGTTAAGTGGTACCAGCAAGGCTGCAAAGAGGAAAGGTAACCTTGTCAATGGAGCATGCAGTCCCTTGGAAAGTCCCTTCTGAATGTCGTGGATGGGAAGTGGAGAGCTGAAGTGGTTTCCTACCAAGCTGAATGTGATTTTGTGCTATGCTGTGTTGTAAGGCAGCAGCCATGGAACATGGAAGATGTCTGTTTTCAAGAGGGCTGTGCTTTGGCACGACAGAGATCAAGCCATGGTCAGTTCTGTGTCACACCAGTGCTGATCTGGAGGTACAGCGCTGACTGACAAGTGTCCTTATAACAGAACTCATGCCCTGCATGCTCTTTGCTGGATGCTCTGTGAATTAATAATGAATTGTGTCTGGAGTGGGGAACTGAGGTTCATTTGCACTCCTGCTGCCCCTGGAGTTCTCCAGGGGAGCATTTGTCCGTGGTGCACTGGCTTGGTTGTCAAAACTGGTTTGAGAAACACCTTCCTTACTCCAGCACTTTCTTGTGAGCTTTGATTTATGCCAAGACAGCTGTCAGTGGTGCCTTGTTGTAACTATTGCCGAAGTGACTTGGGGTAAAAATTCCTTGAAACAGTAATTTTTTGGGGGTGTTATTTTTAGCATTAGGCCTTCCTGTACATTTAATGCTCAGGTTTTATTCTAACAGCACAGTCCAGATTTGGATCTAGGAGAGTCAAAACTAGCTTATTTAATATGCTAGTTATTCACATTATTCAAATGTGTTTTCAGATTTGAAACTACATTTAATTGTATGAACAGCACTGGAAGAAAGAATATGTTTTCACTGTATGATCTTTTTCTAACCTTCCTAATATGAAGGCTGTCCCAAAAGAGCAGGAGGAGAGCAGGGCAATTTGTTTTTCCCATTCCTAGTGAGATGCTTTCCATATACGTTTCTGCACTTCCAGGTAACACAAATAACACTCGATTATTAAACTGGATATTTATACTGTTACATGGTTTAAATACTTAGTGCGTTTGTCTGGACAACATTAAGTTTATATGAATAAAAATTCTAAGAAATCCTTCTTGAACTACGAAATCGAGTAACTTGCTTGCCCAGTATCTCAATGCAGCCCTGGAGATATCATTAGAG
The DNA here is from genome assembly GCF_951394365.1 of Tetrao urogallus. NCBI lineage: Eukaryota > Metazoa > Chordata > Aves > Galliformes > Phasianidae > Tetrao > Tetrao urogallus. The sequence goes on from NC_136817.1 coordinate 64,839,754, forward strand.
AGGTCTTGGGAAGTTTGTTTAAACAATTTGGTCTCTGGCAGATCTATTATCACAATATTCAATAAAAATACTACTGAAGTTTCAAACTGCATCAGATTTTATATCTTCCTAGAGAGAAATTAAAACGAACAGAGTATATCCAGAAACCAATCCTGTTACTGACAGGTAATGTTAAAAACAGCCTTAAAATTTAAGTTGATCAGAAGTAGTCAGTTGAAAATGTCTTTGATGGAAAATGCAGTTTCTGCAAAAAATAATACTCAACTTCGATAGGTAAAATTGAAACAAAACCTTTCACTGCAGTTTGGATCTGGCAGAGTGGGAAAAAAGAAAAAAATCTCTCTTAAAAATGAATCCAAAATCTTTCAGGAGAAAATTCCTCCAGTTTTGTGCTTCTGTTGGCTTCTGTAAACTGCGGATCAGTGCCTCCACTAAATGGGATATGCCAGCAAGGTGGATGGACATCCATTTTCAGGAAGGAACATGAAAGACACATCTGGAAACTGTGAGTTTTGCAATGCTGAATGTCTTTAAAGGTAAACTTACTTCATTTCTTTCAGGTATGACATAGTTGGCATGCAGTAGATGCCTTGCCTGGTGTTTGTCACTCCTGGTGGTGTGTGTTGATGTGTTTTTGTCTCATGTATAGGATGCAGGAGAATCTCATGCACAATGCAGCTGAGGTGCTTCACATCCCTGGTTTTCTCTGCTGGCCATGTTCTTCATGTGGGCTGTGCAACAGATTGCTCCCTGATGGAGGAATAACTTTAGGATATCCGTATGGGTGTCCTGCAGCCATTAAGCACAAGAAGAGATGACTTTCATCAAGAGAGGTAGCCAAACTAATCAAGGAGGTACTGTGTCACCCTGGTGATTCAAGGGGAAAAAGAATAATCTTGACTTTCTGTAGAAGTTTAAATGAAAACTTCAAGGTGCCAGCCATTTCTACAGGGTGGAGAGGCTGCTCTTTAATGAAGGAATGACACAAATCCTTTTGCTAACCACAGCACAAGATTCTCTGTTTTGTTATCTTCATGGAATGTTAAAGCAATTTAATACATTGAAACAATATTGCAAAGCTTACAGTTGTAAAGTCTTTGAATCTAATTATGCCCTACCTATCTTTCTTCTACTAAAGTCTAAAGTTGCTCACAGCTCGACAGCTCTAGTTCCTAGCCACCAACTTCCTCCTACCATCAATGGAGATAAAAGCATGTCATCTCACAGCACTTTGTTCTATTCTTAGAGGGTAGCTAACAAGTGTCCTATTTGACCAGACACCTTCATTACCAATGTTGGTTTCAGGTGAGGTGAAGCCATTCTGTTCCATGGCTGTCTTTTTACCTCAACTACAGCTAATCAGAAGAGGATCAAACAGATCTCTTAAAATGCCCACACAGAAATTACTCAGTAAAGTGAAACATTTTGTAACACTTTCTTGCCTTTTTCTCTCCTGAAGCAATGATTATCATCTCTTAATTGAGTTGTCGCAGATTCCAAGGTGTGTTGGTAACAGCTTTACAGGTTGTCATTTGTGCACTAATCATGTCTCAATAACTTAAAATGTTTTGGAGTCCATCCACTTTGGCTTTTCTCTAGATTTTTCATGGCATCGAAAAATGCAGTTGGACATTTATCCTACTCATTGGAGTCCTCAATTTTATTTCCATCTGGAATCGCACACCAGTATTTGTGGGGCAGTTAACTTGGCTGAGGAAAGTGGTACGTAATTGGTCCTTTGAACTTAGTATCTACTTAATAGATAAGTTCCATTTGATCACACTTTCAAAATCTCTATTCTTTTGGGTTACTTTTTTCTTTTAGGAACTCCACATTTTACTTAAACTGTTATTTACAGTATTTATTATGCACATGGGTCTTATTCTGCCAGTCTCAAAGTGCTTCTCAAAAAGCAAGCAGATATGATTCAATAGCACAGTAGACAGTGACTTGATCCTGATGCCAGAAATCAGTGAATTATGTTGGACATCTGCCACATGGATGGTTGTTATCCAGTCTGCAAGGGTCACCACAAATGCCTTTCAGAATTCTGTGTTTCTTGCAGGATTGTCCAACTGGCTAGGAAGAGCAGATGTATGTAGGGAGATTTCAGACTGGTTGATAAGGATTGGGCTGGAAACTCCCCAGTGGGTCCTTATTTCCATTATGTCTCCCATGTGACTGGATCTGCTCAGAAGTTTTTAGGATGCTCCAGATGATGGTGTTTCATGAATCAGCACCAGGAGAAAGAGCCCATCCTTGTCTGCTCTGCAGGCCACAAAGACCAGCAGGATATGAAACAACACTTCCACTATCTTTCCTCCAAGCCACTACATCAGAAATATTAATGAAGGTAAGCATTAAGTGCCAGTACACGTGTTGCTTTCCCACTAGTGCTTTATTCTTTTAACGTCTTTTATTTTACTGATATTGATAGCAGTGCTTCCAGGCAGTGCGACTGGGGATTTTTTTTAGTGTCTCTAATTGAACTAAGACTAGTATGCAGATTGCTGGTAAAACAAGCTGCCTGTAAGTGGATAAAACTGTGATGTGTGCCTACTCTCAAGTGCTTTTATGGCCATTAACACCAGAGGCTATGTGTAATTACTATTTTAACCACAGGTCAGAACTCAGAACTCCTGGTGCTCAGGAGCTGTAGGCAGCAGGGGCAGATACTTCAGTCCAGACTGTCTCTTCATGTTGCTCAAATGTGTGTCTACTTAAAGAGCAGAAAAAGACAAGGGCCTGATGCAAGTTGACTGTTCTACGTATCCTGTGGTGTCAAAACTCCACAGTTTTATCTCCTTCCTAAACCTAACTCTCAAAGTCTTATCTCCTTCCTAAAGGCACAGAGAACAGAGAACTTATGGGATATCTCTGCATTGGATCAATAGGTATCTCAGGGGTACTGGGCTATAGAGGCACAGAGTGTCTCTCACTGTCTGTGAGCTTAGATGCTGCTAAATTGTAGAAATGGACCCAAAGTGGCTGACAAACTAATAACTGCTGATCCTACAGCACCTTTGGGTGTCAGAATTGCTGCTCCCCAAATGACTGTAAATGACTTTCTGCAGGGTCATGTAGAATCGCCTATTGCTAAGTAGAAATGTGAATTCTGTTTTCTCAAGACATCAGTATCACTGGAACCCCAGGACTGTTTGACCTCACTCAGTACACATAACACGTTAGGCCATGATCTATATTAGGCCCCAGGGAATGGCAGGAGAGCACTGTATTGGCAGGTGCATTGTCACAGTCCATGAGAGCTAAGTCAAATTTGGGAGGCTTTATAGAAAATGTGTCTACTGTGGCTTTTTTTTGCCTTTGGTGCGTTCAACCACCCCATCTGTTCTTTCCCTGAGGAAGAAACTTGCATGAATCATCTGATGACCATTTTTGCAAGAATCATTGGTGAGGCTGATACTTCAGTTTGCTGAGCAGTGCTGGTGCTGCAGGGATATATCATTTCAGAATGCTGTCAGTGTATCATACGGCCACAGCTCTCTGCTGACAGGGAGTTATAGGAGTAATGAAACACTGTAACGTTTCCATGCACTTCCAGACTGACTCAGAAACCATAAACACTAAAATCCACCCTTTGTGCTATTGACATGTAAAGTGCAATCACCCCTCCAGCTTAAATGGAAGCCTACATTTCAGAGTGGTTACTCAAACAGGTCTTCAGAGGCAGAGTGTATTGAGGAGTCAGAAGTAGAAGTGGCCTGAAGTTTTGTAAACTGTCCACAGAGGTCCCTTATGTGTGGAATTGTCCCTTCTGCAGCCTGCTGTGCTCAATGAGAGCAGCTCCAGCTGGCCAGCAGGTGTGTGGCAGCGGCGACCTGGTTTGGGAGTGACCTCTGCTGACCCCCTTGGTGTGCCAAGATAAAATGGGCCATATGTTCCAATGCTCACTTGTGTACTGAAAGGTCATCTTCCAAGTGGGTCCTGGAGACAAGCTGTGCTCCTATGGTAAAAATGTCTTAAGATAACCCAGGAATAGGGAAAACTGTTGCTTGAACACTTTTTTGCATGGACGTTGTTAAATAAAGGTGCTGAAATATCAGGGGTAGTTCTGTGGTGCTTCCTTCTTAGCTTAGTCATTAATATTCTCAGCTTTTATCATTTGCCCAGAGAAGTGGTGGAGTCGCTGTCCCTGGAGGTGTTCCAGACCTGTGAAGATGTGGCACTGAGGGACATGGTTAGTGGCATGGTGGGGGTGGGTTGGTGGTTGGACTGGATGATCTTAGAGCTCTTTTCCAACCTTAATGATTCTGTGATTGTATAATAAGAATTTGGGTGCTAAGGATGGCAAATGAAGCATAGAGCTGCAGGTCCCATACTGATGATAGCCCAGGGTAAGCCAAGAGTTAAGTCTTGTGTTGTGCAGCCCAGCTTGAGGCAGTGTTGGGCTATAGGCACTGAGATGCTGGTCCTGAGAGGCTGTTAAAAAGCCCTGGGTGCTGTAGTAGAAGTGAGAATGTCTGTCTGTAGATCTCTCTGTGATGCTTTGCAGTTCAGTTTTTGGCAATCAGTTTTGGCTTTTTGTAGCACTTTTTAAGTTGAAGAACGTGGGGACTGGGACTCCTAAAATCCAGATACAGAAAGATTCTGGATATGCTTTTCCTATTTAATTATCCAATTTTGTTAGTTTTCTCTAACAGTGAAAGCTGAATGCCTTACCAGGAGTTAACTGCCTAAATATCCATCAGATTGAGATCCAAGTCATCTGAAGAGGAAAACTTTCCTACCTGACTTATGTGTCATTGGAAGTGTTAGCTTCTGTCTGAAGCAGTAACATGTCCTATGGGCACTTGAAAATTCTACATGGAAGTGATCTTTTATTGTATCTGTCCCTATTTCCATGTAGCTGAGAGACACTGTATGATGCCTTACTGCAGCTAGGAAAAAGAATGCTGTATGATTACAAAGCCAGCGGAACAGTCTTTTCTGTTCACTCTTTGAAAGCGGGACCATCATTTCAGTGCTGACATTCACTCTCGCTTATCACATTTCCATCAATAAACCTCTCAGTCAATTTGTTATCTGCAGCACATAAAACACAGCTCTCTGCCTCACCTTTCCTGTGTGAGAAATCTGTGAGCGTGAGTGAACAAAAGCGCCCTGCCAAGGCATCACTGAAAAGAATTTATGGGCTGCCTGCATATTCATTTAGTTACTCACACAACCTTAAACAAACATGTTAGTCTGTCTGTATCTGTTCTGCTTTTTGTGCTTGCAGAGTTGAGGCTCTGTACACACGTTTGCTGTGATGCATCAGTGTAGGGTGCAGAGCATCCTGTAGTTCTCTTCTATGGGAACAGTGCCTGCCCCAGTTCTAGGGGTTCAGGGTACATTGCTGGCCTCGGTGTACGTTTCCTACTACCCAATCTGGAGGAAAATTGCTCTGACAGTTGATTTTTCCCATGGTCATTTTTTCCTACCAGATCTAGTCATCCCAAAATAGTACTGTTTTCAAGCCTCTGCACTTGCATTACCTGTGTAGAGTCAATGGGGAGCAGGGGAAATCCACCTTCTTTGCCTCCCTCTCCCCTGGTAGAAGGAGGATGTGTGTGGGCTGGGAAATAGGACAGGGTAACTGTGTTGTCTCTTGTGCCTTGGTGGCTCCTTTTGGACTTTTCTGCTGCTTGCAATGCCAGAGGGGAAATGGAGGTCTGCTGTGGAGCAAGAAGAGGCACTGCTGGCCAATGCATCCTCTTGTCAGCCATCAGGCCTGTTGCAAAAAGCTTGAAAGATATTTCTGAGACGTGTGATTCTCTGTCAGTGGAACAACTGAGTATGTTATTCTTGTGGTATAAATTAAAGCTGCACTTTGTGGCTTTAACTTGTAGCAAAGCCAGGCAGAGAGGTTTAAGTGCTCAGATCAGTCATGTTGTAAAACCTCAGAACTGAGTCAAATGGCCACCTCGGTTTAAGCTCTGGAGGTTGAGCAGGAGTGGTCATCATCTGTGGTCTGTCTTTGCTGGCCCCAGCATTTCATTCATGTGCTTTGAACACATCAATGCATGACAATCCCACCACCACCAGATAGCTCTAATGCTTGTTTGGCCCAAAGTGCAGTGCTGTGTTGAACTGAGACACAGCCAGGAAAAGCAGTGGGAAGCACATGCACGCTGACGTATTGAGTGTGCTTTTAAGTTTTAGGATTGTTTCCCTCTTGGCTTCCACGTTTCTAGCTGCAGTGAAGAACTGGAGTCTTATTTTCTGGAAGTCCATTTGGCTTTCACATCTGCAGACTCATCTCTGGTCTCAAGTACTTGGTGCGAAGGTACTTGCAAGTGCTCCTGAATGCCTCTAGGCAATGTGAATGGCCCTCTTCTGGTTGTTTTACAGATATGCGTTATGCTCTCAGAAGCACAAAGTAGAACAGGGAAAAGTCCAAGGAGTGGGAAGAGCTATGGATGGATGAGGTCCTTTGGAGGAGGCCATCTCCAGGGTTTGGGCTTCTTGGCTGAGGGTGAGGATCTCAGCCCATTGAGACTCCAGACAAAGCAAGAACACCAAACCAGTCTGAGGTACTGTACTGAGGTACATTTTCCCCAGAAAACAACTGAGGTCATGCACCTTCTTGGCACGAGCTGTAGGGGTACCCTCAGGGCTGTGAGGAATCACCAGAAGGCCAGCCCATGGAGACAGCTCTGGGCCCAGATGCAGCCTCCTGCTCGAATTATTGCTAAATGCTTGTTGCCAAAAGCTTGGGAGTTAGGCCAAGAGTTACATCCTCTCCTTCCTTCTGCAAGTCATAAGACACCAGCCTTAGGATTGACCTTTGCTCTGATGAACACTCGGGCCCCAACATTTGGGTTTACCTGGCATCAAGTCCCAGTGATGCAAGCAAAAACTGTGAGGGATGTGACATTTGTTTGGATTGCCTTGGTTTGTGTCATTTTTCTTCTGTATATTGAGTTATACACCCTAGTATTGTTCCTGCACTAGAACAGTCACACCCTGCTAGCATTTTTGTGGCCTGCAGATCTGTTTCCTTGATTCTTGCTCATATATGGTCATGAGACTGAGCAGCGACAGCTGGGGTTTGAGCAAAGCAAAGGAGTGATTTTTTGTATGCACAGGAAGGTACCTTCAGAGGAGTTTCGATTTCACAAAGTGCTGACCTCCAAAGCACGTCTGAGATGAGGTCGGAATGGACTGCTCAAACCAGAGGCGTCCAAAATCACCAATCACTTGGAAAGCTGGCGCTGAGGCCATCAGCTATAAACCACCGCTCGCATAAATGCTGCAGATAATTATTACCTGCATAAAATATGATTTGTGAGTTTGCTTTAATCATTATGCAAATGAAAGCTAAGTCCTCACTTATGGTGTGATAGACTCGGTGTCATTTATCCCTCATAACAGAACTGATTCATTAAAGTTTCCTGGCGTTTTGCAATTGGTAAAGCCTGATTTTGCCTCTGTGATGAAACAAGTCATGGAGTAAATGCAATGTTTCTTGGTGTGCGCGATAGTGCTGGTGCAGTGTTTGTGCTTTTGAAGTTCTTTTAATTGAAGAGAAGTGAAACTCAGCCCAGAGGAGCTGAGGGGAAGCATAATGGTGGCTACAGCTCTGCAGGGGGAGCTCTGCTCATGACAGCAACCGGGCCCAAGGGAATGGCATGGAGCTGCGTCAGGGGACAGGTAGCTGGAGGTTAGGGAAAGGATCTGCACCAGAGAGTGGTGGTCATGGAACGGGCTGCCCAGGGCAATGAGCACAGTCCTGAGCTGCCAGAGATCAAGGAGCATTTGGACAGCACTGTCAGACATATGGTCTGATTTTTAGATGGTCCTGAGTGCAGCCAGGAGTTGGACTCAATGATCTGTATGGTTCCCTTCCAATTTGAGACATTCTATGATTCTATCTGTTCTGTGATTCACAGTGCTGTTAACCTGCAGCACTGTGGAGGAGAGTACACCATCTGCAAACGAAAGTACCCCCAGGTACCATCTGCTGCCACTCTGTAAGCAGCAAGCTTAGTGTCCTCTGGGATTCTTCTTGCTGGTCGCTGCATGCACAGCGCTGGAGAAATCAGAAGGAACATCTGTCAGACACTCTGCTCTATGGATTACAGTATGCAAAGGAAGGCTATGAGAAAGAAGGAGGCAGGCTCTTTAGCAGAGTCTGTTGCGACAGGACAAGGGGTAATGGTTTCAAACTAAAAGAGGTTTAGGTTGTATATAAAGATAAAAGCTTTTTTATGATAAGGGTATTGAGGCACTGGCACAGGTTGCCCAGAGAGGTGGTGAATGTCCCATCCCTGAATTCACTCAACGTCAAGCTGGAGGGGCCCTGAGCACCTGATGGAACTGTAGGTGTCTTTGCTTATTGCTGGGGGATTGGACCAGGTGGCCTTCACCGGTTCCTTCCAACTCAAACGGTTCTATGATTCGGTGTCACATCACTGAACATACATCACACACCTGATGTGGATTTCTTAGAGAAAAGCTTGATTTCCCAGTGGGAAGGGTGGGGCCTTCAAGGCATACAGTGTGTGTGTGCTTCCATCACAGGGCAGATTTTCCCTTCCTGTCCATCCATTGTTCATCTCTTGGAACAGCATCCCATCCTTCTGAATACACACTTGGATGCCCACTCTGACCACATACATCTGAGAGCCCAAGAAGCATAAGATCACCCAAGGGAAGTGCAGGTGCTGTAGTAGTATTCACTAATTGTAGTGGAAATTACCATTCCCAACCGCAAGTTGGTGCAGCTATGCTCTGCCAGCATTTGCAACACTCCAGTCGATTCACTGGTGCTGTTTGTTTGAACGAGGAGCTCTTTTGTAGCTCTATCAAAGTCTCGCTGACATAGCCTGCAGCTATGAACAAATGTTGTGTGGCTGCAAGCTGGAGCATCGAAGAGGCAGGAAGCGTGTTCAATATTGATAAAGAGCAGAGCAGGGGCTTGTTTAAATTGTGCACAGACAACTTTTCCATAATTAAGGGAGCAACAGACACGGTCTCTTGCCTACAAATGAAATGACTAACAAAAGCAGGAGACGCAGATGATGTGTAGCATCATGAAGGGGATGGGAGATAGACTCCTGAGCACGGGCTCTGCGTGCCACTCATCCCCACATCCTGCTGGCAGCTCAGAAGTGGAAGTCTCGTGCAAAGTCCTCAGTCATTAAGCAGTAAATGCCTTGAGCACTAATTGTATGTGCCCTTGTATGGGGCCCTGCACAGCCCTGAGGGCTCTTGTTTGTGCTGGGATGATTCAGCCTGCAGTTGGTGCAGGTGGAGTAAGGCACCACATCAGCCTTTGTGCATGTCCTGTGTTTCTTCCTGGGAAATGTGTGATGCTGTGAATTAGCACTTAATAAGCATTATGGGTAGTGAAAAATGGGGCCAGGGAACTGTTGGGAGAGGTAGCTTGTTGCTTGCTGGGTGGCATTTACTTGGTGTATTTCTGTGTGCCCAAAGCATGTAGGTCTTTGTCACAGCGTTAGGAACGTGCCTGCTTGCTACCGGGCTCTTCCAGATTCCACTTAGAAACAGGAAGCTGTTATTACTTTCTTCTTTCTAAGTTTTGGGTGCTTTTCACCAAGCAGAAACTTCAAAAAACTCTTGCACAACGTAAACGCTTCTCGCTACACCGGATCTCTTGAAGCTATGATCCCACTGTACAGACCATATACAGACCATACGGATACATTTCTTACCCTCAAGTTCCCCTAAAGTTGTGGGGTTTTGTTTCCATGTTCTTCTGGTCTCAGGGGATTTGAGCACATGGATCTGCTCAGAGGATGGGGCCAACCTTCTCTCCATGTAGATCTCATCTCTTAAAATGGGCACACGCACCCAGGTCTGTGCCAAGGTTGTAATTTAGCAGCTGGCATCTTTAAATGCTTGCAAGTGGGATCAATTTTTTTAAGACCATTTATGTTTAATTATTCTTTTCAGCAAACTCTCTCATGTTTTATTGCTAGCAAGTTTCTAAAGAACATTTTTAAGCTTGAACAAAAAAGCATGATGTCATCCAGCAAAAAAGAGCTTAGAACGATTAATCAGAAGACTTCTCCAATGCTTGGAGCTCTTCGACATGCTTAGGGTTGGATTAAGGGAATTATTTCAAGGAAGCATCAGTTTGTATTGCTTGACCCTGCCCTGAAAGAAAAGGGGTCTAGGCGGTGATGAGTTTGGCTCTGGCCAGAAGCTCAGGTTGCCACATGTCTCTGGGTATAAGGCATGAGTTGCTTTTCTCTTGTCCTGGAAGAAGTGCATTCTACAGGATTGCTGTTGTATGTGGAGAAGGCAAACCACAGGCTTGCAGAGATTGTTGGCACCCCTTTAATTTCTCATTTCGTAATTAACATCTAATTGTTGTTGTTCAATATGGTCACCTTTTCTGAACTCTCCATTTACCTGGTGTACGGAGAGAAAGACATTAAAGACCCAGCTGATTTCAACTGCCTGATAGAAGCCATTCCTTTCCATTTTTTGAGGTTTTTCAGGTTGGAGGTCTCTAGTCCCACCTCCTGCTCAAAACAAGGTCAGCTCCGAGATCAGAGCATATGTGCTATGTTAAAGAATGTGTTTTTGTCACAAATGTTTTCTTTCATCCTGACACAAACCTGTTCGTTTTTTTCATGCCTCCCCATGCACTCCCATATACAGGAATGGAAAGATAGAGCAAGCTCCTTGTTTTCATTGTACCATCCCCATAGATCGTGCATTACGGCATTTTGCTTATGAATGACTGGATATCAATGGGCTCAGTTGCAACAGGCATGACTGTATCAGCCTCCATGCATTGAGACATGAAAAATGACGGATGCCAACCCCTCCTTCACCATTCAAAATGTGAAGGAAGATGATGCTGGTAATTAATAATAATGGGTGTTTGCTGTCTGAAGGAGGAAGTTTGTAATTCATTGCTGTTGCTGACATGATGCCTCTGTAAACCTCAAGCCATGATTTATCTCAGCCATTTAATATCTGTGTGAAGGGACAGAATGGCATATTCAGGATGAGCCATTATGATCTGTCGCTTCAGGAATACAGAGCATTTTATAACACTGCGTGAATGTTTTTTACTTCAAATGAAGGAAATTAATGACTAAGTTCTGCACAGAAATAATGTTGCATGCCTGATGTGGAACACTGAAGGACAGTGCTGCATGAAAGCTAAAACTGTCTTTCTGTTTCAGCATGGTATCTGTTTTCTCTTAATCACAGGAATGAAGGACTAGAGTTTCAGCCTTAACTGTTAATTTCCTGTCTATTGTCTATTCAAACAAGATCCTGCTGTATCTGTTATAATAAACACATTTAGAGACAGGGCTGAAACCCGGGCCTGTCCTCTACCCTTTTCCAAGGGCAGCTAAGACCTGCAATCTGGGCCACTCTTTCCACACAGTGCTCTGAAAGAAAGAGGGGAAATATATTTTAAAAAAAATGAGGGCTGAAACACTGATGAAAGGGCAATAATACCGAGCTGAAAGGCCAGGGAGCAGGCTTTGGCATAATGTTAGGAATGGTTGGTGGAAATGCAGGTGGGAGAAAGGTGCCCACATGCAAAGAGGTTGTGGAAGGAAGCAATGAGCTAGCCCAGCCCTCTGCCTTTACCCCACATTAATAGCAGCAGTTAGTAGTAGAGAAAGAGAGGATTATTTAGGTCAAGTTGTTAAAATTAAACAAGAATAAATTGAGAGTGACACCTATTGTTTGTTTCTCATGAGAACTTCTGCCTTGTGGTTAGTAGATATTTTAGAAGACTTTATTTTAAAACAGCACTGGTTTTTGGTCTGTCACAGCTACCTTTACTCTCGTGAAGCATGGAAAGCTTCTGGGGGAGGACCATTACTTGTAAAAGAGCTAAGTGAATGTACACAGCTCGATGTGATTCCCTTCCACCCCTTTTATAAGCTTACAATTCTGGAAAAAGGAGCAGTGATCTTATAGGAATCCAAAACTAGTTCTTGAATTGTTCATATGATCTTATTCAGTGCACTGTGGTGAATTCTGATGCTTCAAACTCCTGGATACCTTCTGATGCCGGTATTATTTTTATGCAAATTCCAGCCATTAGTTGGTTTTATCAGTAAGGTTCAAATTGAATCATGTCTCTCCTGCAAATTAATGCAGACTTGACAAATGGAAGAGAAGATCTAAACTCTTCAACCAAAGGCTGTTGGATGTGATTTTAGAATAAAAACATATATACACGCTATCTCAAGCTTTAGAAGTTGCTATCTGAAAATATTAGCATGTGTGGGGATATTTAGCGGATTGGCACATACAGAAGTGTGTTAAACTGCAAGCTTTGAAAGCTTTTAAGCTGTACAGATAGGGTCCTACTTCTGCCATGAACTCGGGTTTAGAAGCACGGAATATTCCAATTTGGGATCATTGAGTCCAACTCCTAAAGAGAGCTGGCCCTAAAATGGGACTTGGCAGCTTCCAGCTTGAGGACAGCAGATGTTAGATCAGCTATTTACTTACTGTCACTAGATCTAATCAAACCGCAAAAATTGTTTTCAAATAATGTTAAAGATCAGATTTAAACTCCTGAAAGCAAAAAAAAATCAGGAGAAGGCTGAAATCGTCTCTCTAATTCACCCCAGCGTGCCTTTGGGCTGTCTTTTGCACAAGAGGCATGTGTCATTGATTAAAGGCTACCCAGCTCAGAGGCCCACAGGGAGCAGCATGGCACTGTAGGCTGAATTCCCATGTCGTTGTGCTTTAGACACTGCTGTATATTATTTCACTTCCCAGCAGTTTTTTTTTTAGGAATACTATTTTTTAAATTACTCCAGGATATTTTTTAATTATTATTTCTAATAGCTATTCTCTGCAAAAAAAGTGATTGGCTTTAGTGAATGGAAGGTTTTCTGAGCAGAGAAATACCTGCAAATCTTAGTTGTGCCATTCATTCCCCTGAAGCCATGATGACATTTGTTTAATTACTAATGAAAGCTTACTTCTGGGCTGGCCCATAAGTAGGAGATGCTCTTATGGAAAGCAAAGGAAAACTAATTTTCTGTGCTATTATCCACTACACTGTTGTGTGCAGCCAGGAGTTGAACTTCATGATTCTTATGGGTTCCTTCCAACTTGGAGTATTATATGATTCTGTGATTGAGAAGCAAAGGCCAGTATGCACCATCAGGAAGAACAGTTTTGATCTCTCACAAGAAATAGGACATCAGGAGAATCTAGGCATGAATCTGCCCTCCTCCAAAGTACAAAGAGATGTTTGGATCCATCTTTGCTGCAAAGGTGGCTGAGCCAGAGACTCTCAGAAGCCTGCTCTTCCTTTAAGGTGTGCCATCCTATTCCACTGTCCCCAATCTACCTCCCTGCCTTTTAACCAGATATTGAAGTCTCCCCATCAATATAAGCTCCTTCCTTGTGCTTTACACAGTGTTGTGTTGTTGAGGTGTTTAATAAAAAAAATGGAGCAGTACAGGAGAAGTTGGCTGCAAGTAAGAGCATTTTCTGTTTAAGCTGTTTTTTAGGGTTTTAACATAGCAAATGCTTTACAGCCTCTGGAAGATGGGGCCTTGAGCTATCTCAGATTAGTTTAGGGTTTATACCCAAATCTCAGGTGGTTGTCTAAATCAGAGGTGACTGAGGAAAGGGCGTCACCATCAGCTGTGGCTGGATTTGCTCAAGAGACAAGTGTTTGATGTTAGGCAGTAGGTCAGGGTCAGTGGATCCATCTGTATGCACTGCAGGGAAGGAAGGGCAGATGCAGCACTGAGAAACAAGGTGATGGATCAATGGTTGGACTTGATGATCTCAGTGGTCTTTTCCAACTTAATGGTTCTATGATTCTATGAAGGAGAGGAGTTTAATCCAGTTCTTCCCTTGATGTTCTCTCGTAGTTAGTGTGGGCAGCTCTATCTGCAAGTGCTCGGGTCTGTTGCCTTCAATATCTATTATTTACCATCCTCTTTGAGGGAAATAACCACAGGCACATCCAGTCTGCTGGACCACCACACTCTGGTGCTTGAGATGCGACACAGAAACTTATGTTCCCCCAACGTGGACTTCCCAAGCTCATCTTGCCCCCTGCACTTTTTTCCAGCTTGCTGCTGCTTGGAAATAGGTTTCTGCATTTCTTTGGTCCAGCAGTGAAAAAAATTCTTGACTGCAAAATTGAATCTCACAATTTGGTCTGGAGGCCAGCAAGCCCTGTCTGGCTTCCAGCCACAGGATCTTTCAGATGAAGGGGTTTTCTATTGAGGGTGTTCTTGCTGCCTCTCCAGATACTGAGAGAGATGCATTTCAAGAGTGGTCCTTGCTGATAATCACCTCAAAAGGAGAGGGAAAAAAACCTGCACTTTCCTTCAGAGGCTGCTCCCGAGCCCTGCAGAAGGTTGGAGGCTGAGATCAGCCGTTGGATCCATGCCTAGAAATAACTGGCCATTGGAGTGCCTACAGTGTTTTGGGGCTCGTCTGTCCAGCCAAAAGGGCAGCTGTTGCCTGTATTTCCACAGGCCAGAGAGTGGAATGTCTAAATGGAGATTTTTTTTCTCAGTGGATTTGTAGACATGTTGAAGAGAAAATCTAACAAATCCTGCCAGTGTGGTTATTTTCATTATTTTATGGATATCTGAAATGACTTTTTTTTTTTTCTTTCAAACATCACAAGGAAAAATCTTCAAATGGGGATTCATTTACTGCAGGGATGAGTGAAGAGTTGCATTTTTGGAGCATGTCAGGTGCTGCAGTTGAATCTGAGGATGGACTAAACCAAGGTGGGTATCAGCTTGTCATTGTGTCAAAGCCCTTGGTGGTTCCTTCCCAGTTCCTCCAAAACGCCTTTTCCACCAGCTGAAAGAGGTCTTGGTCTTCTCTCTGCATCATCAGGAGGAGAGATGACCATGTGCGTTCTCAGCTTGAGACAGCAGTGTGGTCTGGCAGCCAGGAGTGTAAAGTGCATTTTTGGGTGCATCAAATACAGCATGGCCAGCAGGTCAGAAGAGGTAATTCTCCCCCCATATTTAGTATTGATGCAGCCTCAGCTTGAATACTGCATGATCCTGATGATCTTTGAATGTCACTTCCAAATAACTATACCATTCCATTCTGTTCTATTCCTTTTCCATTCTGTTCTGTTTTGTTCCACTCCATTCCATTCAGTTCTCAACATGGTCAATGCCACAGGCAGAGAAGGATGAGGAAACAGCCAGAGGGTTGCTCTATTTCAATTTTACATCTGGATTTTGTCTTTCTAGGAATGAATGAGAAGCTGTTTAGCTGCTGAGCATACTGCAGGTCCCACTCCCTTGTGAAGATGCTGAATTTCTATCACATTCCCTAATCAAGTGGTGGCAGGAGGTCCAGGAGGAGCAGGCTGATGCAAACAACTGCAAAAGAAGAGAGATTTGTTTCAGTGCTGATTTCTATGATGAGTCTTTCTTATTTATGCTAAGCATGGGAGATGCTGTTCAAAAACTCTGTTGTGCAAATAACTGTCTGAATGTTGGATAAATGCTTGGAAGTCAAAGACTTATTTGGACAGATTACCAGGTTTTATGCTTTGAAATTCTGCCTTTGGGGTTAAAGGGCCCATATGTATCTGTAAGCAAGTACTTAACATTTCTTTGTGGCTAATCCTCAACAGCACCTTAGAAAAGATCCAAATGTGCTCCTTTTCTGTGATGGCTTTATTGTATAATGAGTGTTAAGAAGTTCAAGGTGAAAAACTTCCTTTATCCACAGAAAAACTGAACCAGGTACAAAGAATGTTGAAACAGGGCTGCCACTACTCAAGGAGAGGCATCTTGCTCTTTCTTTCTGTATTGGCTGCATTGTCAAGATCATTATTTTGATTTATGAAAGTAATCAGAGGAACAAAACTTTCTGTTTGAGAAAACATTGCTTACTGAATTGAGAGTCAGAAAAATTTCTTATTATTCTGGATGGAAATGAACTCCTGGGTTCTCTAAAGCTATGGTTTGATTGAACCATGGCACATGCTGCTACAAACCTTTGTATTTTCTCATAGTTTTTCTCAAGAAACTACTGTTTCTTCCTACTCAGCAGCCACTGTTTGTTCCACTGTATATTCAACTTTACTACTATTCAAATGATGGGTGACTGTTACAATTACTGGATAATTTCTACAATTTAGAAAAATTGCTCCAGGACTTCCATTTCAGAAGGGAAAGGTGGGATTGATCAAGTTGAAAGCAATGGGATTCAGGAAGATTGATGTTAATAAGCTCAAATCTGGTAAATAAGATTTCCTATCTAAGGCAAAGGGAAATGTAAAATAAAGCTGTCAGTTCCTCAGAGTAAGCTGAGGGCACAATACAAGTTCTCCAAGTGCAAGAATAAAAATTCAGTAGGTGCCAAGCTGGGTAAACTATGATTTTTTTTTTTTTTTTTTTTGTAGCTTGAGCATCAGGGAAACACACAAGAAAAAAAGAAGGGATCAAATTTTAAAGAATAAATTTGGAAGAGCAGGCCAAGTATTCAGGGATAAAACCAGAAAGACTGAGGCACAAAATGAGACCTCAGAGATAAGCAGAAATAATTCTGTAAGAACTGCTAGTAGAATGAGGAAGATCAAAGAGTTTGGCCTGCTACTCAGTGGAGAATGAAATCTGTCTGCAGATAATTATAGTAAGCACAAAAAGTATTGGGGAAGGAGAAATACATATATATTTTTCCCAGTGTATCTTGGGAATTATAGTCCAGGCTGGTTAACAACAGTTTTGGGGGAAAAAACAATCAGAACAAAGGCTCTGGGCAGAGGTGAGAGCGACCTTTCAGAATCTGAAGGGGGGCTATGAGAAAGAAGGGGACAAGCCCTTTATCAGGGTCTGTTGTGATAGTACAGGGGGAAGCAGTTTCAAACTAAAAGAAGGGAGATTTAGATTGGATATAAGGAAGAAGTTTTTTACTATAAGGTTTGCGAGGCACTGGCTTAGGTTTCCCAAAGAGGTGGTGGATGCCTCATCTCTTGGAACATCCAAGGTCAGGCTGGATGGGGCTCTGAGCAACCTGATCCAGATGTAGGTGAGTAGGATTAGATGGCCTTTAAAGGTTCCTTCCAACTCTAAGGACTCTGATTCTATGAAGTACTGTACAGGATTCCTGTGTTGTCAATCCTGAAATCTGTTCTGTTTGGTGTTTCATTAATGACATAAGACATTCAGCTGGAAGTCTGTATGGTAACTTTGCACAGATCTAGAGCTGAGAAGCACTGCAAGCATGTTGGAAAGAGGAGGTAAATTTGTTTGATGAATTGAAGAAATGTTTAAAAATGAGGCTAAATTCATCAAGGAAAAAGCTCAAAGTACTGTTAGGCAGAACCACTTCAATATGTAAATAGGCTGGGAAAAAAAATGACTAGAAAGTAATTCTCCAGAGGAATATTTTTGCTTTAAAAGGTTGAAAAATTAACTGTGATTAGGCAGTGGTGTGCTGTTGTGAGAAAATCAAACATCCCACTGTCAGGTTCCATCAGGAATGTGCTCTGCTCAGCATGGGAATATGGTGTCCAGGTTTGATCAATGAGTTTTGAAGAGAGTTGTGGATGGGCAGGACAGAATTCATTGTTCTTTTCTAGTAATAGTTGTGGGCTTTTTTTTTTTTTTTTAAGCCTATGAGCAAAAGTGGAAGGATATTTGATTATATAGTGGTGGAAAAGAAACAGTGAAGCGAGGCTTTCCGGTACATAAAAAGCCATTTCAAAGAGTATTTGTGGTGGTTAGAAGAAACAATGATGTACTTGAATTAGTGTAAGGGAAATTTAAACCAGGTGTTAGGAAACCTCTTGAAGGGTAAGGACAATAAAGCACTGGAATAGATTCGTTGGAGAGGTTGTGAAGTTCCCATGACTGAAGGATCTTTAGGAATACATTGGACAAGTATCCCTCAGAAATGACATAAACCCATACTGCCTTCGAGTACAGGTGTCTTTCATTCCTGACAGGGTTACTGTTCAATGGCTCTGTGCAAATCTAGAGATGTAAGTGATTTACTGGGAGAAATTCTCCTGGCCGAGCCATTATCTGCTTCCTGAAAGGGGAGTGTTTAGCATAATTCAGCTGGTTTATTTCTTCTCACTTACATTCAATTAAATACTGGAGGTGAGTGGGGGGAGGGCACTTGTCAGACCCAGCTCCAGAAGGGCTTGGCTCCAGCTGATCAAGAATGCCATGATTTGGATGCACATTTTCAGTTAAGGCAACATGATGCTGTTAATCACTCTACCTCTCCCGCTTGCTACCCTCTTCTCTAAATATGTTGTCTTTCTTGGAGACAGCCTGGGGAGCTGTAAATCTCCGAAGAAATTCTCCATATGCTGATGATTTTCAGGGAACTCTGCCATACATAATTTCTGATAGAAATGTTTGAATAGAGAATTAATTTACTTTGGGTCCTTGATTATTCTGTCTTCCAGTAAGAAGAGTATTGGCATCAGGCTGAAAGTTAAACAAGACACCAGAATCCCCGTTCTTTCTCTCTGATCTTCACATTCACAATAGGACTCTTTGAGTCAGAAAGCAATGCAGATGGGATGTACCAAAAAATTTGTATTGAGCTGCTGAAGTAATCTCTTTATTCCAGGAGCTTCTAATGAGTAATGAGGCCATGTTTCATATAACTCCAGTTAACATGGCAACATATGAGTATGCATCCGTCTACAAGCAGAGAGGCTTTAATAACACACAAGCAAATTGCCTCATGCATTTTTTTCTGTGAAACAGCAGCCTTCTCTTAGGAGACATAAAAGGCAAGAGTCCCATGAATTGCTGAAAGCTGTCATAAAGCAGGAGGGGGACGAATTAATCAAAATCATGGCACTTGAAAATATTTAGATTCATGGCGTTTTGGTCCAAAGCATATCATCAGATCATGAAAAATCACAGCCCTGGCTATCGACCCTCACCCAGTGCATCTTTTCTCCCCTGCTTCTGCTTGATTTCAGAGCAGTGTTTGTCTTCACTAGGGTGCAGAAGGAGGCAGAATTCAGCACATGACTGGGAAGCTTGTTCCAGCTGTTTGAGGATATGTGTTTATAATGATGACGTTTAGTTTGATTTGACTTGTCCTCAGATTCTGAGCATTGAATGTTGCATTTTCCCAGACTGTACCAATGTTGCATGTTTACAGACTGTACCAATGCAGGAGCAACATAGGTTGCTATAGCAAATGATGAGCTTAAATTCTGTGTGTTTGCTTTTGGAAAAAGGCTTAATTAAGGCAATGGAGCACCATCTGAGAACACAGCTTAACTGATGTTGGCCTTGAATGATACAACAGTCTGCTTACGGACACAGTTCCTTCCTGCATGGCAGTGCTTCGTTGGTGTAGTAATTTGCTGTGGGAATTGGGAAGCTCTCTAGATAGCAGATTTGTACCATATTCCAGTTCTTCCAGGAATAAAAAACCCAACATCTGTAGATGGTCTCTCTTTTAATATCCTTATTCTGTTCTATCTTTAGTAAATGTTTCTTTCTTGTCTCTTCTCTCTCTCTCCCCTTCTCTCCTTCTCTCTTTCTCCATCCTTCCTTCCTCCTCCCCTCTGCTCCTTCTCCTCCTTGCCCTTGCCCTTGCCTTTCCCCTTCTCTCCCCTTCCACTTTTACAGAATTTTAAAAGGAATTTTGTGTCACAGCTCAATCTGTCAGGCCTGATCTTGCTTCAAACACTAGGTACCCAACTAAAATACAACCACAAATAGATGAACCATAAGTATTAGCCATATCTGAAGTTTAAACATTAAGCAGTTTATTCCAAGTCAGAGGATAATAATATGGCCAACTATATTCAGCAAGTATTGTTGCACTCTACAACCTCCCGAAGGGAGGTTGTGGCGAAGAGGGATTTGGCCTCTTCTCCCAGGCAACGAGCAGGACAAGGGGTAATGGCCGCAAGTTGTATCAGAGGAGGTTTAGGTTGGACATAAGGAAAAACTATTTCTCTCAGAGAGAGGTCAGGTTCTGGAATGGCTGCACAGAGAGGTGGTGGAGTCGCCGTCCCTGGCAGTGCTCAAGAGGCATCTGGATGAGGAGCTGCATGATATGGTTTAGTGCTTGTGGTGGCAATGGTGATGAGGAGACGATTGGACTAGATGATCTTGTAGGTCATTTCCAACCTTGTGATTCTATGATTCTATGATTCTCTGACAGCGCCTTTAAAAATAAACCAACCTATGGGTTGCTGTCAAAGGCAGTACAGAATTTGTAAGTACACTAACAGTGATCACAGTGACCTCTTAGCTCTGTTAGAAGATATTTAGATAAAATGTAAAGGGGCCACAGTATTTAACTCTTCATTAAATGTATAAAACATGTGACTTGTCTTTGCCCATCTGGAGACTGCAGTGTTAATGAGTTAGCTGCATGAACATAGTCTCTATAGAGTCACACGGATAATTTGGAGCAGTGTCTCAAACGAAGGATAAATACAGCTTTGTATAAAATGAGTTCTTGTTCCAGCAATAATTGCTGTGTGCTGTACAAGATGGTCCTGAATCTCCTTATCAGTCTTATTCCCAGAGCAGTAAGTGATACAGATTTCCATAAAGGGGCAATGCATCTACTAGTAGAGTCAATCACTTTGTAGAGATGTTGGCACAAGGAATCAAATTACTCTCATAGTTAAAGATTTTTTTAAAATAATAAACAGTTAGTAGGAAAAGAATATGTACACAGTTTATACTGCACTCCCATACTTTAGAGTACCAGTAAAAAATGTTTCTTGAGTAAAATAGTCTGGTTATTTTTATGCTGTAGTCAATGATAACATTTCAGAAGAAATCTTTTCTTCTTATTGAAATGATCTATCTGTTATTGTGGTTTCTGTTCTCCATGCTCATAACAAACCTGTTTTTCTAAGTCTCAGTGTTCAAATATGCAAATCTAGATTCACCAAAGATGAATATAGAAAAAAAATAGAATCTCGCATATGCAGTGTGTCTTGACTTCCTTGTCAAAGGGGTGTAAGAAGTATTACAGTGCATGAAAAACCTGTTCTGTTTGTGGATAAGCAAGGAAAATATTAATATTTAACCTTTAAAATTATTATTAAGTAATTAATATTTTTAAATAGTAGCATGAATTAAGAAAGAAAATCTGACTGGGTAATCCGGTCAATCCATGAAGTACTCCATGCTTCAAAATTATTGGATGGGAATCCTATATAAGGGAGGTTTAATAAAATGGGATCTGACAGATCACACAAAAGTAAATTCTTCCCACAACAGAGGGAAAAACTGAAGGCTTCCCTGGCAGAAGATACCTATTCTTTATAATAACGACAAAAGTCAAATATATTCTGGATATGAGATCTGCTATGGAATCTTCTAAGGTAAGATCAGACACATTACCACCTCCCTGTCTAATCAGTGTTGTTTCATCTAGGTGAACCTCTGCTCTGTTCTAATTCTGGGCAATAGGGCCAAGAAGATTTTTTTCAACATGTTCCTTTGACAATCCTTTTAGTTATCACAAATCAGAAAAACTAAAGACAAAAATCTCTTGCCTACAACAGTTTGGGCTAGAAGAATCTGTTCTTTGAGATAAACATCACCAAATGCCATGAAAAAGTGATGAGGACAAAATTCAGATGGTGACTAATTCTTTTTTAGGTTGGAGTCTCTCCAGAAGTATTGAAATCAAAGCTGGTTGCCAGTCAGCATGTGTTATGGCAAAATGCAGCTAAGAAATGAACAAGACAATGAATGCATTTAATGTGACAGCACCACTTGAGGCATTTTCAGCTCTCTGAAGAGAGTTAAGTCAAAATTGTATCAACCTTTTAAATCATAGGCAAATTTGCAAAACATTTCCATAACCTGCCAGAATAACCCTTTTGTTTCCAGCTAAAAAACACTCTTTATTAAGCCTAGACCACTTTCTGTCAAAAGTAACCATGACGCAAATGGTTTTATCTTGCATGTAACCAAGGCAAGAAAACATTAACCAGCTGGTCCCCATTCGGAAGCATCTGCAACCATCTGGAGTGAGCCTCAGACCACAGTGCAGCAGCTCAGTGTGGGACGAGGCATGACTCAGTTTGTGTCTGCCAGAATCAACATTCACTGACTGGAACGTGTTCAGACCCTCCTTTTAACAATTCTCCAAATGGTCTTTACCAGGCATTAATGTAACCTTATTTCCATGAGCCAAATGAAAGTTGTATGGTTCTGGCTGGCAAGGGGTGGTAACGGGTGGTCCTGTGGTGTAGGTGGTCTTGGCACGTGGATTTCAGTTCTCCAAAGCAGTGATCCTGGGATCCTTTCTGTACAATGGCTGTTCTCGTTAAGGTTGGGTGATTACTGACATTGTGGGTCAGAAATGAGAGAATTGCCTCTTTTGTACTTCTACTTCCCATTTCTGTGCTTTGGCAGCTTCATATTATCATCACTGATGTTTCAGAAAAGGTCTGTAGCTAACTACAAATGGTTTCTGTTATGTCTATATTCATGAGGGTGACAAAGGATTTTCCTGTGGCTTTACTATTCGGAAAAAATGTCTTGTTTCATTTGAATGCTGAGTTTTCCACTTAAGTAATTAATGTGTGAAACAGGCATTAGCAGATATGGCTAAGTTCACCCAAATATCCATCAAAAATATTAATCTGAAGTACTGTGTGAGATCTACCTGCTGTCTATTGTGAGCACATGGAACCCTGGAGATGTTGTTCTAAGCCTCAGGTGCTTAATAGGCTTTCAGTGCACCTTAACACTTGTCCTGTTGGTTTTGGACCTGTAATTGAACTGTGAGTAGCAAAGAGCTGAAGAAAGGTGCAATGTAGTTATCCTTAACATTTTATTTTCACTTTACAATACTTTTAATGTTTCCAAAACTGGACTTTCAGCCATCTCTCTAAAATTTTTGGCATATACAATTGCAAAAAGAATAGGGGTGCTTGGGCCTTATCTATAACATCAAACAAAATAAATTAGTAGTAAATCAGACCTGAAGAAAATAACTTTTGGTCCAAATGGTGAGCCATCTACAGACTCATAGGAAAACTCAGTCCATCTGAATCCAATGGGACTACCTGTAAGAGTAACAGGTTATTAATATGATGGAAAGGGTGTCCTAACTAGCCTGACTTTGGAAAGCTTCTGCTTTCTTTGGAAATACAGGTCTTCATGTATGTTGCAGTCACTTTTCTCACTAAATGAAGAATCTCCATGTACCTTCTCTTAATTCTCCCCCTATTTAAGTGGAAAGAGTTGAAATTATATATTTTACAGTACATTGTCACATAGGATAGGAAAATGCAACTTTATTCAGGTACCCTTGTGCTCAGGGTTACTCCGAAGCAGCTGAATGAAGAACAAATTGTTATTTTAATCATTAAATATCCTGCTAAACATCTTCCAGATTCAATTTTTTAAGACTTCCGTGTAAAGGACTGCATAAAAACAGCTATTTGAATGCTGTCTTCATTGAGCCACCAATTTTAAACAGGAAAATGACTACCCCTAAACTCTTTGTTTGTTTTTGGATTTCCAAGTTATGGACTTGAATTTTCTCTGGTTTTGCATTAGTTTTAAATAACATGATCCAATTTATCTGTTGTTTACAGGGGCTTTGTAAGCCAAATCACTGGACCTCTTAAAAAAATTACCGAAAACTTGCTGCAACCTATAATCATAGATGAATTCGTATTATACCAGAGTAGGATTAATAATGCATGTAATTATAATATACAATTTTCTTTAGGCTTTTCTAATTATAAAAAAATTACAGATAACATCAACAGAGTGATTCCGAAATGCCTCTCATTTATTATGTAGCTCTCTTAATCAATGCTCTGCCACTGGAAATCAAGTCAGAATGTTATTATGGCCTCTCCTTCTGGATTTAATTACAGTAGTAACTCATGGCTCAAAGTCTGAGAAAACACACCATGCAGTTTATAGCTTTGAAGAACAGCTATTAATCCTGCCGTCTACCTCCCAGTGCAAGCCAATGAAAGCACTTTAAAAATCTTTATGCCTGAAGATAAACACACACTTATAGTCAGGCTTAAGGTGGAGGTGCAGGGAGCCCAGGCACCGTGTGCACTCTGTACATGTGCTGCAGAACATTCTCTCTCGGGTGATGCTCTGCAGGTCTCTCCAGATCTCTGATCTGTTTGCCATCCGTCTTGAGTGGTTATCCTGCACTGTTAACGTTTGTAAAGATGCTGTCAGGGTGTCATCTCCTGTGTGTGGATAGTCTGGAGTCAGAACAGCATTTTTTCCAGAGAGATAGGCTTGCTACATTTGCTCATCTGTGCCTCTTGTGTGCTTTTGGAATCATTTTCCATCGTGAATCTCCAACCTGAAAATCAGCTGCAAATGGGAATAATGCACTCTTCCAAGAACCTGAATTAGTATCAGAAATTGCTTTTAGTTTTGGCAGCAGCCAAGGAGGATGTCTCTCCCTCCAAAGCAGAAACATGCTCAGCCACATGCTATGGGCTGGGAGCCAGAGCTGCCTGAGGTCCAGGTCAGGGTGAGGTGGAGAGTACAGGAGGGTGAACATGAAAGCTTGTTTTTCAGAAGAAACTGTTTTTAAGAAAACCTTGTCTTTCAACAGAAAGACAGTTAAAATACCCAAGATTAATACCTGCCAGTGCCTATGTGTTTCAAAAATGATTGGTCTGTTGTAATAGGACAACGGGAGATGATTTCAAACTGAGAGAGGGGAGATTTAGATTGGATATAAGGAAGAAGTTTCTTACAGTAAGGATGGTGAGGCACTGAAGAGGTTGCCTAAAGATGTAGAAGCCCCATCCTTGGAGACACTCAAGGTCAGGCTGGACGGGGCTCTGAGTACCTCATGGAGCTGTAGGTGTCCCTGTTCACTGCAGGAGAGTTGGACTAGGTGGCCTTTAAATGTCCCTTCCAACTCAATCAATTCTATAACTTTATAACTTTCTATAACTAAAAGAAGTTTTCACTTGATCTCTCAAACTGCCATCTTAAGAACCAGCTGTTTTTTTTATACTCTGTAATTTGTGGAAGAGAAAACTGAGACATAACTAGCTTGGTTATTTTATCGAGCACTTTATTTGAACTCATCAGGGCTGCAAGGGCCTCAAAGTCATCTTCCAGCATTCTCAGCTGTAAGAAGTACAGTTGTAAAGTACAGTTGATGTCCATCAACTGGAGATCTGTAGGAAGGAACTGAGGAAGCATTTGTAGCTGACATCCCCACTGCAGTGTGATCAGTGTGATCTGCAAGGTTATCAGAACTGACCAGAGATATGTTTTGTACACTGTGTGTTGTTTTTTTTTTTTAACTTAAATATTATTTCATCAGAGAATGTTGATTGTTTGAAGTGGAAAGTAAAGTACTGGCAGGAATGGCTAAGCTTTGCAGATTGGTCTGATTGAAAGACACTGACATTTCAAAAGTGATATTTTGAAACTGCCAAATGCCTTATGGAAAGAAAAAAGAAATAAAATGTTGATATTTTACTGATTTCTTTTTTTTCAAGCACTGTGACTGACCAGAATGATTTTTGTATATTTTCAGTTTGCTAGCCCTATCCAAGTTTCAACACTATTGGCAATAAAAATGTGGTTTTTAAAAATAAAATAAAATTGAGAGTTGAGGACAGCAGTCCAACTCTGGTTTCCAGCTCGTGCTCCAGTGGAACCTGGGACCCATCTCACCTCAATAGACCACACAGAAGGGGCTGGAGGCACAGCAGGACTTTGTACAAGATATCTTATGTCAAACTTGAGAGGATAGGAGTAGGAACAGCATTTGGGCAGAGCTCAGGCTAAGCCTGCCATAGAAACATCCCCTTACTAACATCTTTTCTGACATCAGCCTTCCAAGAGTAAGATGTCTTGTCAAGCATCTGAAAAAGTTGTGCAAGCATTCATGACATTCCTAGGGAGATGTAAGAGTGGTGCCTGTGCTGCCCTTTTAAGATATTTGTCTGTTTTGGCTTCAGAAGGGGTTCTTGTAAGACATCACTGGTGTTACATGGAAGGAAATGCGACGGTGGGGCACCTGTGTGCTCTTTCCTCATGGCAAAAAGTCCAAGAAAGTATGGCTAAATTGAAATGAATTGATGGTTGGACTAGATGATCTTAGTGGTTTCTTCCAATCTTAATGATTCTATGATTCTGTGAGTTTATGAAATACTGTGGGAAGCAGAATTTGAATATTTTTCAAATGATGTTATTGCTTAGACCGAAACCTGCCTCAAAAACCCCTGTGCTCCCATTCCCAGTGACAAGATTATTCTATGTTTTATGAAAGAAATTATGTAGCCAACTGTGTTTTCTAAATGTGCTTTCAAAGTCATCACAGGAAATAATCACGACAGGAAATAATGGAATTCTATAACTGTCATATTTCCAGAAAAAGCTGTGGGAAGAACCTTCTGAGTTATGGATTGAATTCACTTTGATGTCTAGCACTGAGGGTAGGAAAAAAACAACAGTCTTCCAGCATTCAGCTCTACTGCTGTTGGGAACCACGTGCAGGATGGCAATGAGCCGTACTGTCAGCTTGGAGCAGAAGAATCCAGGCTGGAGGAGAGGGCTTCTGGCTCCAACAGTGTGACCACTGACACATGAGACTTTAATTTCAAGGGAGGAACTGGAGCAAAAAACATTGCCAAATCTGGTTCCATAATGGTCTGGTATTTTGCTTGCTGTGCCTGGTGTCACAGTTGTGATCCTGGTTGAAACGACAGCTGATGCTCCTTAGCTGAGAGCAAGATAGGGAGGTGATGGAGCTGAAGTAAGAACAGAGAAAAGTGGAGATCCTTGATGTGTTGGTGAGGATATTTCCTCCCTTCCTCTTCCCTGACTGAGAAGAAACTGTAAAGGTTTTTTTTTTTTCTTTATTCTCTTCCCCAGTTATTATTATTATTATTTTAATGCAGTTCTGTATTCATGAATTGCAAAAACATCTTGACGTGCACAAAGGCTTGCAGGTAGCATGTCCTCATGCTCCTCGAGGACTTCAGTGCTGGGTCTCTGTACCAGGACATCCCAGAACTGCCTGATGAAATGACTCGCAGGCTGCGGGAGGTAATTTGCTCTGGGAGCTGGGAGAAGAGCAATCCGTACAGCATCCTCGGAGCAAAGCAACACAAAGAGAAACTATTGCAGAGAGTAATTACTGCCCTGTAATCCTCCAGGCACGCATTGCTGCAGCACTGTGCCATGAGAGCCATAAGAATTCAGATGCTCTCTTATTCCCTTTGCCGTTCTCTGAAGTGAAGGGGAAGGTTGTTTTCTTTCAAAGACGATCACTTACCCTCTATTTACTGTGAAGGATGGGGACGGGGGACTGGGGCTCCCAAAGCTTTTCACAGTTGGTTTTGTTGCCTAATTATTCAGAGAAGAGCTCCTCCTGGCAGTGGGGCTGTGTCCTCTGCAGCCGAGCTGAGGGACTCCTGCCCTTGTAGAAGGTCTCTGGAAGCGATCTCTCTCGGTGGGATAACACTGCAGCCCTCAGGCCTGTTTCACTTGGTTTGTTTATTTATTTTTAATGGATTCACATGATGGAAGAAGCACATCTTCCGTATTGTCTTTTGAAGGCAGATAATTGTGTTGCTGTTGCATTCATAATCGGCTTGTCATGCCCAAATGAATTTACTTATATCTGTCTTTCCCCTAAAAAAACAGCACTGCCGAGTTCTCCCAGTGGTTCCATCAGCCACAAAGCACTGTTGTTAAGCAAGTGCTGCTTTATGCTGTCTAAATAGATGTTGCTCTTCTCTTGTTCCTGCTGTCAGGCATATTGTTAAATTGCTATGAATCTGCAATGAGTTGAAACTCGCCATTCCAAGGAGAAAGAAGTTATTAATTGTAATCAGGATTATTGGATAGCAGCACTTTTGACTCTTGAGCTGATGACTTATCATCAAAACATATCCTTTCATTGTTTTAAAATATTCCCATCATCCTTTATGTATAGTGATTAAAAAAAAAGAAATTGTTTAAATAGCAGTCTGCTTAAAACAACAGAAACACACTGAGCTTCACAGGCTGCCTCCTCAAGTTATGAATGACTAAATGTAAGCTTTGTCATTGTGCAAGATCCCTCTCAGGCTGAAAAAGAGCCCCACTGTGATGGGCTGGGTCAGAGATACACTGAAGTAACTGCTATCCTGCAACAGGTCTGACAGAACTTCAGAAAAGATTTTCAGTTGGAGTCAAAATCAGTGTGCAAAACTGTTTCCAACTTGTTTGCTTCCACCCTCCTGAAATCAAGATGATTTTCAAGGCCAGCTTGGGTGGGACCCTGGGCAACCTAATCCAGTGCTTCATCTAGTGGCTGGCAACCCTGCCACAGCAGGGGGTTGGAACTGAATGATCTGTGAGGTCCCTTCCAACCCAAGTAATTCTATAATTATATGATTCTCTGGAAAACTTTGTGGTACAGTTCAAACCTCTTTTCTGACAGAGGAGAAGAGGCAAAACAACATGCAGAAAAGATGCTGGAGAACATTGCTTGCTGCACCCTATTGTAACCTTTCCCTCTTTCCTGCTTTTGCTTTGCAGGTTTCCAGTGGGACAACTTTTGTGACTGAGCAAAGAGAGGCATCATACTGCTGACAGACATCAGCTGCATTTAACTGATGACAAGATAAAGGTAGGAGCAGAGCTCAAGTGGGTCAAGCATAAAAGCTTATAAAGGTCGCATAGGAACCCAGGATGCTGAAAAAAATTTGGAAGGTAAATTTTGAAATGGACAGTTTCAAAGGTAAGAAACAGTCTTTGATCTTCAAAAGTTTATAAATGAGAGAATACTGTCTGTTGGACTCATCACGTGTCCAAACAAATGGAGTTTTGAAGTATCAAAACCCTGAAGAAGAGAAACAAAAAGGGACATTATTCAGATGGTCAGCCCAAATGACAGTATGGATGTCTCTGATAGTTTTAGTAGGCTTTGTACTATAGTTTTGTACTATAATGTTACTGATGTAAAAAAAAAAACTTTTTGAATTTCTAGCTGAATTTATGAAAAGTGATGTTCAGGAAAACAAAAAACAAAAAAACAAAAAAAAAAAAAAAAAAAAAACCAACAACAAAAAAATGAACCTGCAATAAGAAGGGCTTCAGACTGTGCAAGTTTCTGAAAGCGTCACAGCCTACAGTTTTTTGGTAGGAGGAAGTAGTGAAAAACATTCTAAAATGCTTTTGTTGTGCTTTGTTTTTTTGTGTGTGTGGTTTTTTTGTGGGGTTATTTTGTGTTTTTTTTACTTTTTACCAAGTGCTCCAGGCCTGCGTAAAATGTTTGATAAAGCAAGCTCATGAGTCCTTGTGATGGCAACTGTGGGCAAGCAAGACTTAAGAGTTCTTAGCTGGGCCCTGCTATGGCCAGCCAAGTGTGGGGAAGATCTTCAGGCAAACACTCAATATGTAAATCTGTGCTCAGCTCTGCAGTGATTCTTACCTACTTGGTTCCCAATAGAATGAAGCTAAAAGCTTAAAAACATCCCTGCAGTTTTGCACCTGAATTACTGAGCTGGAAGGGGTATATACATGAGCAATAAATGTATATTTTTTCCAGAGATGTTTTTTGGCTCATCAAAACCAAATTTCTGAATTAATTTGTGTATTTGCTTATTTTAGTGAGCAGTACATGACTGGAGGATATATGTAGTCTGCGTGCCTCTCCTTGTCTTACCATCAATTACAGCATTAGTTACCCGTTTTCTATTTCTAAATACATCTGGAGTTTTGTTTTTAATTATTCATTGAGACAGAGGCTTATTTTTTGCCAGAGTTTCCAAGTGTGCTCTTAGAGCTATTGGAACCAACATGTGACAGCCAGAGGAAAAAGTGGAGTGGACAATGGACTTGGAGATGTCAAGGCAGCCATATACAGTGAGGAGGTAAGATTCAGTGTTTTCTTCTATTGTGCCATCTCAGGGCATCCTGCTGGAGTTTTGTAAGACAATTGCTTTTTGTAAATGGCTTGTGACAAGCAATTAGACACTGCTCCACACATCTTAAGAAAGGAAGAACAGAATAATTGAAAACAGGGCTGGGAGAGCTCTCAGGAGGTCACCCACTCCATCTCTTCACTCAGACAGGATCGGCTTCACACTAACCACTCCTGACATATGTTTGCCTCACATGTTTTCAAAAACCCCCACAGACAGAGGTCCCACAGCCTCCCTAGGAAATGCTTTCAGGTCTTATCTCTGCCTAACATTAGAAATGTCTTTCCTACTGCCTTGCTTGTGTCCCTCTCGCTGCTGGTGTGACACCACTGCCTCTTGTCAGGGTCCCAGAGGGTTGGTTATTTCCTTTATTCTGCAGCTACAATTCCATCTGTTTGGAGACTGCTATCAGGATTCCTCACAGCTTTCTCCTTCCTAGACTAAACAAATCCCATCCTTTTAATCTTTCCTTATAATACATGGGGTTTAAACCTTTCCCTCATTTTTGTTGTTTTCCTCTGGACTCAAACTAGCTGGTCTGTGTCTTTCCTGAAAGCATTGGCCTAAATTAGGCTGACTCAATTTCTGTGGCTGTGTTCTCTTATCCTAATATTTGTTGTGCAAGAGGTGCATCATCCATGGCAGCAAAGACTTTCAGAAGCCTACAATGAAAGCCTTTGTTTAATGTCCCATCTTGGATCTAATGTCTGAATTAATCTGTCTGGACTAGAGGAGTATCAACATCTTTGCCAATCTCTGGTAGCCTGAGGAGTGCTGAATTTTAAATATGGGAAAGAGGAGGTGAAAGGCAAATGTTAAAAATACATATTGGCTATAAATGCTTTCTACTCCTCTGTGCTGGCCTCCAACTGCCCATGTCGGCTGAAATATCTCAGGCAATGCAAATGTTTGTGCATGAGAGCAGGTCAGGAGAGCTGGCTATGATTAAGCTTCAGTTAACTGTGATGCAGAATTTGTGGCATGTTCTCGTGGGATTTGGTCATAGGGATCTTCCCTGCCTGAAAGAAATCTGACATTTTTGGCTTATATTATGCTACCTTAGTCTTGTAACCTTCATTGATGTCAGTGTCAAAATGCATCTTAGGGATCAAGGTTATGGTGTTGGAAATGGGTTTCCCTTCCCAAAACAGATGAAGGGCTATATGACTTTACCAGTTACATATGTCTCATTAACACTTCCAAAGCCCTTTGGATTAGGTATGATCATGATCTGTCATGGAGGGAAAATATATCAGCTGAGATACTGATTTTAGGAATTTAGGTTTGACTTTAGGAATTTGGTCCTTTATTAATTGGAGAAAAAAAAAAATAATGATCTTGCCAAGGAGAAATTAATATTACAGTTCATCTAGGAAATCAGTAAGTGTTTTGTGTGTCAAAAAAGATAGATTTCCCAACTAGTCAGATTCAGAACTCCCACTGAGATAACCAAGGGGAAAACCCAGAGTTTCCTT
Source organism: Tetrao urogallus (assembly GCF_951394365.1). NCBI lineage: Eukaryota > Metazoa > Chordata > Aves > Galliformes > Phasianidae > Tetrao > Tetrao urogallus. The sequence goes on from NC_136817.1 coordinate 64,871,074, forward strand.
GAGAAACTGGGAGGGAGAGGAAGGGATGGCTCCAGTATGATGTGACTCCCTTTGTGTCAGGGTTGTTGTTGGCTATCCTCTCCAACAGCAATGTTATCTGGGAGATAGGGCTCCCTTCAAAACAAACAATTATAACTGACTTCAGCAACATTCATACATTTTTTTCCCAGAGCTGGGAACTGGGTTGTCACTGCAGCTTGTGCTGGGTATCTGCAAAATAAACTGAAGGCAAATAGCTTTCTTTTGAATATGTGAGGTTAGAGTTATTGCTACCTCTCTTGGTTTGGGATTTCTGCATCTGACAGATTGCAGTCTTTTAAGAGAGTGGAGTTTTTTTGTTTTGTGCCATGTAGTGTAGTACCACATGAAGCAAGAGGAAGAAAAGGAGACTGGCTAATACTGGCATTGTTCTGGTGTTTTCTCAAGCAGCAGAGCAGCAAATAGTTTTCCTTGGCTTTCTGGAAAATATCTGACCTTGATACTTCATATTCAATTTATGTAAACAATTACAAAAGAATCTGAGCCAAATAGAAAAGGCTATTTCTTGAAAACCTGCAGGGAATGCACATGGGAATTTCCCACATGCTGTAGCAATCTTAAAAGTACCTCCATGTAACCCCACAATATTAATGATTAACTCCAGAACTGTGAGTTTTTCCATACCTCCAGTGAGCTTGATGGTATGTGTGTTCAGTTGTACACTGTATTGGTGAGGGGTAGTAAAATACATATATATATAATTTCCCACTTCAGTAACTTGCATTTAACAAACTGTCTGCTACATTTCCCCCTTGAAATCCAGGGATTTCTGTGAATTGCACAGTTGATAGATACCACAATAAGGGAAATATTTTGTGGCTAAGCTGTTTGCTAAGATACACTTGCAAGAACGAGCTGGAAGCAGTTTTGTTCTTCTGAATTTCTCAATTTCTTCTGAAATTACTCAAAGATAGACATACTTTGCTCACCCACACAGAGCAGCACGGACTTTCACAGATAAGTTGGACATTGTCGATATCATGTTTATATGAAGTTCGTTATTGGTGTTAGCTTTGTGATTGGTTTCCCTGAAGAAAACAGAAGCAGCCAGAATGCACTTTGAAAGGTGCTTTCCCAGAGCAAGCAGAGCTTCTTGTGCAGGGAGATTCTCATCACGGTTCATCTGTTCAGCTGTTGATGCTGTGGGCAGCACTTCTGAAAACGGTTTGTGGGTGCAAGCTGTCAAACGAAGATTTCAAAAGGTGCTGAATGCCAACCCCTTGCTTTTCTAAACCAAAAGCCTTTCCCATAGCAATTAGGAATATTCCACCTTTTTGGTCATTTTTCTGTATCTATTCCACTTTTGTTTAATTTAGCAGTATGGTCCATCAGTCGTTTCACTGTGATGCTTGGTGCAGTGTTAATACTTCTATTGTTAAAATTTCTGGAGCATGACTTTTTAATTAATTCAGATTGAGAGACTTGAGCAACACTATCATGGGTACTAAGTCAGGACTCATTTTCACAAGGCTACAAAGTGCCAGAAAGAAATTGTTTTGAAGTACCTTATGAACCAGCACACCTCCATTTTGGAGCATTTTTAATATCATTATATATAGAACCATTGAATCCTTAGAGTTGGAAGGAACATTTTAAGGTCATCTAGTCCAACTCCCCTGCAATGAACAGGGGCATCACAGCTAGATCAGGTTGCCCAGGTCTGATCCAGCCTCACCTTGAAAGTCTCCAGGGATGGGGCATCCACCACATCTCTGGGCAACCTGTTCCAGTGCCTCACCACCCTCACTGTAAAAGACCTTTTCCTTATATCCAACCTAAATCTAACTTCTTTGAGCTTGAAAACATTTTCCCTTGTCCTGTCAGAACAGACCACACTGAAGAGTCCATCCCCTTTTTTCCTGTAGCTCTCCTTTAGATAGTGAAAGGCTGCTACCAGATCACTTTGGAGTCTTCTCTTCTCCAGGATGAACAGCCCCAGCTCTCTCAGTCTGTCCTCACAGGAGAGGTTTTCCATCCCTTGGATCATTTTTGTGGCCCTCCTCTGGATGCACTCCAACAGGTCTATATTTCTCCTGTACTGAGGACTCTGCTTCTAGATGCAGTACTCCAGGTGAGGCCCCACCAGCCCAGAGTAGAGGGGCAGGATCACCTCCTTTGACGTGGTCGTGCATTTTCTGTTGCTGTCCGGGATACTCTTGGCTTTCTGGACTGTGAGGACACATTGTTAGCTCAAGTCCAGCTTCCCACCCACCAGTAACCCCACATCCTTTTCAGCAGAGCTGTACTCATTCCTTTCATCCCCAGCTTGTACTGATAGTGGATGTTGCCTTCACCCAGGTGCAAGACCTTACACTTGAATTTGTTGAACCTCATGAGGTTCTCCTTGGCCCACTGCTCAAGCCTGTCTAGGTCCCTCTGAATGGCATCTGATTCCTCCAGTGTGTTAACCACACCCCACCACAGAATCATTTGAGTTGGAATGGACTTTTAAAGTTCATCTTGTCCAACACCCTTAAAATGAACAGGGTCATTTACATCTATGCCATCAGTTATATATAGATAATTTAATCTTTTGGTAGATAGATAGACAAATATTCATTTGTTTATATAGTGACTAATATGGATTTTTTTTAGCTTGACATAAATCTCTTCTTACTAGGGGAATGATCCTAGCATCCCACTGACACAGTCACACACACCTGACTATCAGCCCACTTGAGCTGTTGATGCAGTGGATGCCAGGGACTTCTGACTGCAGTAAGAAAGGTTAAATATCTCCTCAAACTGGACTGGGGATGTAAGCAAGTGGAAGTAGAAGATGCTGAAGCAAAAATAAACAAATAAATAAATAAATAGAAATTAAGTTTAAACTGCACAAGAAAGCAGAACCTATTTTTCCTTTTATTGAATCTCCCTCCTTTGAGGGGTTTCCTCTTTGAGGATCTCTAAAAATCAGTTGAATCTTTGAATTCTCTTCCAACCCAAGACCCCACCATGATTCCAACCCCACCACAGTAAGCATGGTTGCCAACCACTAAGTCAGGCACAGATCAGGCTGCCCAGGGCCCCATCCATCCTCGCCTTGAACACCTCCAGGAATGGGACATCCACAGCTTCTCTGGGCAGCCTGCACCAGGACCTCACTGCCCTCTGAGTGAAAAATTTCCACCTGATATCTAATCTAAATCTCCTCTCTATGCCTCTACTGTGGGTATAATTCCCTGTTCAGCGTCTGTGTGCATGCACTCAACTACATATATGTATGTGTATTAAGTTTTTCTGTGCCTAAAATGCAGAGGATGTGGCTTTGTTTTTACCCTGCTATGAAATTTATCTTTCTGTTGGGCTGTAGGGGCTCACATGTTCAGCTTGAAATGAGACTTGTTCTCAAGTTAGATATTGGCTATATTTTTTGTGGGGTTTGGTTTAGGCTTCAGACTGTGCTAGAGTACGTGTGGTTAGGACATCTTGCCTCTGTATACAGGAAGCAGATGATTATCTGGTCAGTACAGTACATCTCTCCCCATCTATCTGCTTGATTAATACAGGATATGACTCTGCCATGGCTTTTACCTTCAGATCTTAGCCCTTCAGTTGACTCATGCTTTTAGCACAAGAGAGCATAATTTTCTTTTCAGATATGATTTATTTCACTGTTTTTTGTTTTTGTTTTTTGTTTTGTTTTTGTTTTGTTTTTTTTTCTTTAAAAAAAGAAACCCAAGTAAGCTTAAAAGTATCCAATCACTGGCATTTAACTCATGGGCTTTTCCTCATCCAGTGTATTCCATTTCCTAATACTTTTAACTTGACTAGAGCCACACATTGTCCTCATTTTTAAGCTATTTCCTGCTAGAAATGCACTAGAAAGTGTAAACATTTGCAAGTTCTCTTGAAAAAATTATTTACTTATATTTCTCACTGTACTGTGGAACTATGGCTTATTATTTTCCCATTAGACAGCACAGACCAATGTAAGAACTTCATCTTGCTGCCAGCTGATATGATAAAAGTGTATCATATGGAGCTTCTAGTAGGAAAGGCACACTTTTCTGGATAGTCTCATCACTTTTACCTTATTATGGAATTTTCAGAGTGCTCAGACGTTAAAGAAACTAGCTGGAAATGAAAGATCAGGCTCCTTTCTCAGGTCTGGGCAGGCAAAGTCTTCACTTCTCACCACATTATTCAGGAGCTGTACACCTGCCAAAGCAATTGTTAGGCTTCAGGCCAACAGCATCCTGGCCTGCATCAGAAATTGTGTGGCCAGCCCCTTGTGTGAGCCACTGGTGAGACTGCACCTCAAATATTATGCTTAGTTTATTAGTAGGATTTTGTTAGATATTAGGATAACTTCCCCACAGGGAGAGTGTTCAGTTATTGGAACAATCTGACCAGGAAGCTGGTGGGGTCCCCATCCTTGGAGGCATTTAAGAGATGTATGGATGTGGCACAAGATATATGGTTTAGTGCTGTAACTCAGCAGCTCAGGTTAAAGGTTGGACATTGAGATCTTGAAGGTCTTTTCCAACATAGATGATTCTATGATTCCATGATTCTATGATCAGTTGGAATCTCCCAAGAAGGATTTCATGATGGGGTTATTTAAGACTCTTTGAAGTGAACTTTTTGAAGTGAGGGTGGCCTTGGCCCTTCTGGTGGAGGTGGGTGCAGGTGAGCCCAGCTTTGCTGTGTGCCACCAAACTGAAGGTGAGGTTTATATCTTGCTAAAGAGATAACAAGCTGCAGAGCAACCAGTTTGATGGAAGGATAGTTCCTACCTTGCTATGCTCCAGGACTGGGCTTTATCTGGGGACTGGGGATGGGACAGGCTGCAGAGATTGCACTGTCCACTAAGATAGGAAGATGGTGCTTAGAGGAGATGCTCTGCTACCATCACTGAACTGGGTTTTTTTGATGCTGAGAAGAAACTGTCTGTGCCACAGTGCAATCTGCAAAAATATGCTGTATCACAGACTTTTTAACAGAATTAGGCAAAGGTGTTGCAAACTGGGGTAAAGCACACATTAATCACAATATACAAGGAATCCAGCAGCTCTTGCTGAAGGACTCCTGAAATGATCCACCCAGTTTATGATTTCAACAAAAGCACGCAGATAACACACTGGTATGCCCTATGAGACTGGTGTGTCCTACTAGGTGGGTGGAATATGAACTTGAAGAATGAGTGGTTCTCTGCCCATGCATGAAGCACGGGCTTGCTAGGACTTATTAAAGCGCTGTTTGTTTGCCTCCTTATGCTTTGCTTATGACAATGAATGAGACAGCTGTGACAGTGAATTTACCAAGAGCTATTACAGAGATTTCAGTTCTGACAACATTAGCTATGGAGAAAACCTGAAATGATGCTGATATTAGTCATATCGGCATCTGTGACGATGTACAGCAACTACATTTGAAATTACAAGGGATATTGAGTAATCAGTATGAGTAAGATAAAATGGTCATGTAAGATTGAGAAACAACCAAATACAATGCCAAAACTTTGATAATTGCACAGACAGACCTATATGTGTATTAAAATTCTTACATGCCCAGTGAAAGATGTCTTCCACGTGGAGCAGACCTGGAAGGGCCATGCAATGTACATGATCTGTAGCTGTCAGAAGTGGCTTTGGCTTTTAAATAAGCCAGCTGGTGATCAGATGCTGGGACTTGCTATTTATTTTGCAGATCATACCTGTGGACATGTTTCCTTAGCAAAGCTGCCGATTGTGACAAATATGTATAACAAGTGCAGTCTTCTATTGATTCTCACATTCTATTTTCTGCTTTTGGTGGAAACAGATGGAATTCAATTTTCTCACAATTACTATTAGCCAAGAATAACATCACTTAAATCAGTGCGGGGGAGGCGGAAAGTTACAACTACAAAAACACGCAGCCTGAAAGGCTGGATACTGAAATGTGACTTGCAAATAACTATAACTGATGTGTTAACCAGGCCCTGCTTCAGAAACACAGTTCAACATTTTCTGAGCTCAAAGCAGTATGTCCTACTGATATTATACATGTGGCATCTGAAAAAAAAGAATGATCCAGATAGTTTTTGTGGGTTATCCTCATAGGATTGTTGATATTTAAGTGGAAAAGTCTTGGAACATTTTCCACTAAATAAACGAGGTCGGGTATGGGTGGATGCAGCTAATGTTTATGTAAGCATGTGCAATTGTATCATAGAATCGTAGAATCATTAGGTTTGGAAAGACCTCTAAGATCTCCTAGTCCAACCATCAGCCCATGCCTGTGACTACTGTAGACCATTCACTGAGTGTGACGTCCACCCTTTTCCTGAAAATCTCCAGGGAAGGTGACTCTACCACCTCCCTGGCAGCCTGTTCCAGCACATGACCATTCTTTTGAAGAAAAAGATTTTCCTAACATCCAACCTGAACCTCCCCTGGTGCACCTTAAATTCATTACGTCTTGTCCTTTCAAAATCTCCTACAAAATCTATGCTTTCCTTGCAAAACATTAAAGGGAATTCTTAAGAAATTAAAATATTAGTCCATAATTAGAAAAGAAGTCAACAGTTTGGCATGTAATAGATCAATAATTTCCAGATTTTGAGGCCGTTTTAGATCAGAATGCTGTAAATTTGGAGAGTATGTGTTGCGTGGTTAATATACGAGCACACTGAAAAGTCCTGCAGTGTGTGAAGATTAAGGGTAAATCAAGTACTTAAAGTTAGGAAGTCCCATAATTAAAGGTTTTCTTGAAACCTCAGTTTGATGCTGGTTTTTTTTTTTTTTTTTTTTGCTTCATGCTGAACTCTCTCAGATGATGTGCTCACAGGTATTTCAGTTCCATGATTAATCACAGCCTCTGGCTTTGTTTAGTAACTGTCCTTTTCACTGTTATAGTATCTTAACAATACCTCCAATCTACTCAATTTCTGTTCACAGTGGGCTTGTAAAAAGTCGTTATTAGATCTATCGTAAAGATACTGAATGGAGTCAGACAGTTCTGTGTCAAAAAGGCACCAAGATAAGATGATGATGATCCTCTATTTCAAAGCCTTTTAGTATTTTATGGTGTTTTATGTGTTCATAGCAAAGATCCATGGGAATCGTACAGCTGCTGTCTGAAATAAGGCATGTGAAAAAATAGGATGACCTACCAGTGGTCATCTGTGAAAGGCTTGCCCCCAGATACATGTGAAACAGATGGCTAAATGCCCAATCAACCCTTTTTTTTTCTTCTTTTTTTTTCTTTTCAGGGCAGTATCTCAGTATCTGCCAGAAAAATCACAGAATTGTAGGGGTTGGAAGGGACCTCCAGAGATCATCGAGTCCAACCCCCCTGCCAAAGCAGGTTCCCTACACCAGGTTGCACAGGTAGGCATCCAGGCAGGTCTTGAACATCTCCAGAGAAGGAGACTCCATGACCTCCCTGGGAGTCTGAGACTCCATTTCTGCTCCTTCAAACTAGGACAGGAGTTACATTTCCATAGTTTCAAAAGTTTTCAGAAAATTCTTGACTTGGAGAGTGGCCAGGCCATGGCACTGCTGCCCAGAGAGCTGTGTGTGTCCCATCTCTGGAGGTGCACAAGGCTGGGTTGGATGGGGATCTGGGCAGCCTGAGCTGCTGGGGGGCACCCAGCCTGTGGCAGGGAGTTGGTCTGGATGGACTTCAAATTTCCTTTCAATCCAAACCATTCTGTGATTCTATGATTCTATGAAGTTGCATTTTTAAACATTAATGAGTAGACTGAACCTGTGTAAGATAAAGTGCCTGTTTTAGTCATGTTTGAGTACATATTTTTGAAAACATCAAACTGACTGTCCTATACCCAAACTAATGCCTCTGTTTCAAAACCCAGAAGCTCTGGAGCCGGCTGGAATATTTTATTTTATTATTTATTTTATTATTACTCTTTTTTTAATATGGCAAGAGCTATATTCTGTCTGTCTTCTCCTAAGAAACAGCAGAGCTGCTTTTGCTGGAAGCTTTCCTTCCCAGATATCATTGTTAAAAATATATAGGTGGTTATGAAGTGCTCATCAAATCATCCCTGTCCAAACAGTCACATCTTGACCACAACCTGAATGCAGAATAATTTAAAAGTGTAAATAATTTAAAAATGGAAATTGAAGGCTCCAAGGAGACCTCACTGTGGCCTTCCAGTATTTAAAAGGGGATTATAAAAAGGAGGGGAATCAACTTTTTACTCGGGTAGACAGTGTTAGGACAAGGATTTTAAGCTCAAGGAGAGAATGTTTAGATTGGATATCAGGGGGAAGTTCTGCACAGAGAGAGTGGTGAGGTGCTGGCACAGCTGCCCAAACAGGCTGTGGATGCTCCATCCATGGAGGTGTTCAAGACCAGACTGGATTGGGCCCTGGGCAGCTTGGTGCCAGATCTGGAGGTTGGTGGCCCTGTCTGTGGCAGGGGGATTGGAACTTGATGATCCTTGGGATCCCTTCCAACCCAAGCCATTCTACGATTCTATGATCTATATTCCTTTGTACAACACTTATAATTTCTGAAGGCACTTGGTCAGAACAAACGATTCCTCTTTCAAACCAAAGAAAGCATGGAGAAGTTTACTGCAGAAAAGTGCAGGTAACTCCTGAGTGGACAGTCTGGGATATGGGGAAGCTGGGAAGTTCTGGGCAGGTGGCAGTTGTTGATAGACTATGTTTTAAGCTGAGATTGCATCTTTGCTCTCCCAACTGCTTTTTATCATTTGACTGTTTTTCATGAAATCAGTTTGAGGGTTTTCAATTTCTCATATTTAAAATCCAACCATGTATCATTATCTGATACATATTTAAATAACTTTCCAGTGCCCTTGTTTAATTCACTGAACTGAATATTCACAGAAGTCAAAAGATAAAGCACATTGGCATCAGGATATTTCCATCCCTCCCTGTTGTTTGCAACTTGTAGCTTCCAGCTCTAGCATCTTCAAAGAAACAAGTAAGGACAAACAGCTTGAACTGTCCTTATTGTGAAGGCATTTCTAGGCAAAGGTTTAGGATTTATGGATAAAAGGCCTGCAAAACTGAGATGCTGAAATAATCACAGACCTTACATACGAGACAGAGGCATAACTCTTTTACAGCTCTTGGCATTGGTTAAATCTACAGAGGAAATTGAAGATTTTTATGATTCTATTAAAATTACTGTTCAACACATCCAAAGGGGCGATAGTGAAACATAAAGGGCAGTGTCTCATACATTAATGTTAACCTGGCAATATCATTTATATTGAAATTTGACTTGACTTTCAAGCACCATTTGAAAGGTTATTGCATGTGAAACTCAATTAAGTAATACAGCTGAAGTTTGCCCTTTTATCATTTAAAATAAGAACTACATTTTTTCTTTCCTTAAGTCCCCACTCAAAAAATAATTAAAATTAATAATAATTTTAAAAAATAATAATAAAAAAAACATAGGATTATTCTTTGCTCCTGCTACTGGAATCTCCAGCTTGTCAGAGGGGAAGAAAAGCAAAAATACAGGTGAAAAAGCCATACCCTCAGGGCAGGGCTCTGGTGCCAGAGATGACTTCTGCCGGAGTGCACATTAATGAGGCTGTTTCACCCTTACTCTGCAGTACCTGAAATTAGATATTCCTCTTCGTCTCTGGTTTCTAAGTCTAGTGTTTCCATCCCTGTCTCTATTAATTTTGGGCTGATGACATCTTTTCTCATTCCATCCCAACCTTTACCTCTTCAGCTGCTCTAGTTATTTGAAGCATAATAACTTGTTTAGTTAAGTTTGCGATGTACGTATGAGCTGGATCAAGTAACCCCGCTTCAGTCATCTCTTTAACTTTTCCAGGAATGGATTAAAAACTAACATTCTTTTCCCCAAGGGTTTGCAGTTTGTCTCAGAGAGCCTACATAGCTTCAGTAAATAGCTTGGAAACTTCAGAATTTGCGTGAAAACATCCTTAAGTGAGTGGGACCCCAGGAAAAAAAATCACCGTCATCCTCATCCTGAGATGACCCTGGAAAAGGCAACTTTTTAATATGGCAAGCTACTTCAACAGAATTGTCAGGCTTTTCTGAGAATCTTTCCACTGCACTCCTGCCAACTCTACCACTTTGGGCATTAATCTACCAGATTTCCAGGCAGCTGGAAAGTGCAGACAATTGGTCACTGTGCACGCAGAGTGGAGTCAGCCTGTGCGTGTGCACTGCGGCCAGGCGTGCCAGCTGCTGCAGACCTGTGAATGTTGGCACGCTGGTGCCTGCTGGTGCTGTGAGGGAGGCAGGATGAGGCCAGCAAACAGAAACTCAGGCTGGGTGGAGAAGACGGCGCCTTTAACACAATGCAAAGACGGGGTGGAGATAAAAATAGGAATTTATGGTCCCTGCAACCAGACTGATTAATGGAACAGGGAGGAGACGTCAGAAGTTGATTTCATGTAGAACAATTTTTATTAAACTAGGAATGGATTTTCCTATCTTGGGAGTTCAGCACAAGTGAAGGTTTGGAACTGGGGAAGGACTTTCCCTGAGATTTATTTTTGTTACTTTGCAGTATTTTTCAAATAATGGATTGTGTTTTTGGGAGAAATGAAGGGGCATGGAACGCTACTGGGGATAGGTTGTAAGAATTAAGTAAAATCTTTTTGCCTTCCTCAATGTAGAATCATAGGATCACAGAATAATTTAGGTTGGAAGGAACCTTGAAGGCCACCCAGCTCCAACCCCCTGCCATGGGCTGGGTTCACCCACCAGCTCAGACTGCCCAGAGCCCATCCAACACCACTTTGAGCACCTTCAGGAATGGGGCACCCACAGCAATCTGGGCAGCCTGTGCCAGTGCCTGACCACCTTCATAGTATAGACTTCTTTCCTAACATCTAACCTAAATTTCCCCTCTTTTGACTGAAAACCATTTCCCCTTGTCCTATCACTATCACACTGTGCAAAAAGTTGCTCCCCTTCCTTTTTATAAGCTTCCTTCAACTACTGGGAGGCTGCAATGAGGGCTCCAAAATACATTCCCTTCCATGGAAACAATTGTATTTGATACTAGGTGACATACTCTTTTTTTTTTTTATAGAAGTTATAGATGGATCAAATAAGTTAAACTGTCTACTTAACTTCCCAACACAAATAACCATGTTTCCATTGTATATTTTTATAACTGCAAGCGTATATTAATCCATCTATCTCTATTCATCTCTTTTTTCTTCAAGCTGAACAGTCCTGTCTCTACTCCCACCAAATTCCTGCTTCCTGTGGTTATGAAAGTAAACAAGCTCAGAGTACATGAATGGAAGCAAATAATGTAAACAGGAATTCTCATGCTAATAGTACTGGTGTTTGCTATACTTAGAAGTGGAAGTCAAGGCAGCGCCTGGCAAAGCAAATCTCCTGCAACTGAGAGGGAAGCAGAAAAATAATCACCAGGCGGGTCACTGAGTCTGCAGAGGAAATTCGAGGTGCAGTTTCACAATATGTTGAGTCCACAACAATGTCAGTTCAAAAGTTCCCCCTCTGCCTGACCTTGGCCTTTTTGAGAAGGCTTGGGAAGAGGAAAGCGTGTTTTAAAAGCAGAATGTTTAATAATCTGATTTGTAGTTTTACCTCCACAGAAACATAAACTGATGCTATTGAAGAATTGATGAAAAGGGGAAATGAGGTTGGGCACAGAGAGATCTCCACAGTGGAGCTACATTGGCTGAGTTTGCTGCCAAAGCCTTATGAACAGAAAGTGAAAAAGGGGAGATAGGTAGTCCATTAGCATGTTCCTTGATTTCATTTATCATTCAACACGGTAGCTGGTAGAGTCTGAATTCCCGGACAGCCTCATCTCTGGCTGGATGGACTAATTGCTTCCTGCTCAAACAGCTCCAGTGTCATCTCTGGATGCTCCATCCAAAGTGATGTTGTTAAGCAAGGGCCATCTGCCAAGCTCTACTTTGTCATGAGTTGCTTTGGAACCTGTGAATAGATGTAAGGATTCTCACGTTAAGTTAGGAGAAGTAACCACAGTAACTGTATAGTTCAAATTTTCCTTGTTAATAACAAATCTGAAGATTTTTGTTGTCTTTGTTTCTTACTTGGTGGTTTCATTATCCTGAATAAAGCCCAGTGTTGACAGCCACTTTCAGTGACACATAGAGACACTTTGCAGGTGAGAATAATAACATTCAGCAACACTGACATCTTGTGGCCGAGGAGAAATGGATCAAGTGCCAGACCAGCCACCAACATATCCTCTCATCTGTTGAGTTTTCCTAAAATATGGCGGTGCTTAAAGGTGTGAGTACCAGGAATCCGGAAACCTAGAGGTTAAGAGGAGGAAATGCATAAAGGTGATGTTTTATTAGTTGATTGAGCTGTCTGTGGGGATAATCTGGTTGCATGCTAATCCTTTTGGCTAATCTGCATGCGAATGATTCCCTCCAGAGGATGAGGATAGAGCGTGGGATGTTTGACGTGACAAGATGGAGGCTCCCCACAGTCGGTCTTCTTTGTATTTTCTGCTTCCATTGGGAAACTGGGAGAGAAAATACCCCTGGAAAAGGCCCTAGGAAGAGCCTTTCTAACTACTTTTTCTTGCCCCCAGAAATAAGATCTGCAAAACCAGACTTTGAGACTCTGCCTTGCAGCCAGCGGTGGATTTTGAGAAAAGATGTGGCAGGGAGACTGTTGGTATGGAAAGATTTCTAGGAGCAAATCCTTGTTGACTGGAAATCTACAGGCCTGTTCTGCATGTTAAAGTCACTGAAGCTTAAATATATCTTGTACAAAATGGCCTTTGCACTTTAAGGGTGTGTAGGATGAAATCAATCCAGTGGGACTCCTATAGATGGTAGAGAAGGATTGAGAATTTCATTTGTGGTCTAAAGATAGATGTTTGTGATTCGGCAACATGTGATGGTCAGCCTTGGACTTTTCAGTTGCTAGCAGCTTCTTGGATTGGTTCCTTGTTTACACATGCTTTTGTTGCTAACGAACATCTGTATCCACTTTATCATCTGAACCCAATAACAGTATGATTACTGCCCGTGAAATGAAATGTTGTGCAATTGTCTTTTGCAAATTTCTAGAGAACTATCATCAGGCTTCCTCGAGGCTTCTTGAGGTGGGGTGGCAAGGAGAAATTGTGACCTAATTGCAGCCTCTCAGTACCTAAAGGGAGCCTATAAAAAGGGAGCCAACCTTTTAAAGGGTAGATAACAGCAGAACAGGGGGAAATGGTTTTAAGTTGAAGGAGGGAAGATTTAGGTTGGATGTCAGGGGGAAGTTCTTCACTATGAGAGTGGTGAGGTGCTGGAATAGGTGCCCTGAGAGGCTGTGGATGCTCCATCCCTGGAGGTGTTCAAGGCCAGGTTGGATGGCGCCCTGGGCAGCCTGGTCCAGTATTAAATGTGGAGGTTGGCGGCCCTGCCTGCAGCAGGGGGGTTGGAGATTCATGATCCTTGAGGTCCCTTCCAACCTTTCTGTGATTCTGTATGTTCTGCTCACAGTCTGTCCTTAAAATCAATACAGCTGGCTGATTTGGAGCTCCTATTGTGTAAAATCCTTTTTGAAACCTATGGGAAGACATGCAGAGGTCCACACTAGCTGATGGTAGGAGTTTAGATGAAGAAAATATTGATAGCTGGCCTTTAACTTAAAAAATCCAAAGAAATCCCTGAAGTTGGTTCAGTCTTGTAGTCATATGTGGGAGATGAAAATTTCTCCTATTTCTAGAATGATTTTTTTTTCCTTTTTTTCTTCCTGCTCTTGTTTAGAATTGATTTTAGTAACTTAACCTGTTGAGAACGTGAAAAAAAACAGTAATAAAAATGAATTCTGAAGTTTTTAGTGTGCTTTGGCACTTTTAAAATCAGTGCATTAAGTCACCTGAAAGCACTGACATGCACAAATGCTGTAATTTAATGTATTACATAAAGTTCTGATTTAAAATGGTTGCAATCATGTTTTAGAGAAAAATACCCTTTTATCTGCTCTGTTGACTTCAGTTAATAATACAAAAGATTATTTTTACTTGATAGGAGCAATGTGGAGTGAAATTCATTATTCAATATAATTTAAAAGTTGGTACTGTGGAGCTTGCAAGAAGCATTCATTCATACTGATGTTTTCCTCTAAAGCACATCTTGTTTTATTGTCTAACTATATTAAAATCTATCACACTGAATCACAGATGTTTGTTTCAAAGAGGAAAAAAATGCTCAATTCAGCAGAAACTAGCAGCAGAATGCTGAGTTAGCACCTTTCAAAATGCCAACCAACTTGGTGTGAATTTTGTTTATTTAGTTTCTGAAACGTATTATGCTGACTTCTGAAAGAGTAAATATCTCTAATCTGTTCCCCCTCGTTTCTTCAGCAGAACTTTCCTATGCGATTTTCCATATGCATTCTTTTCATTGATTTGTCACTGACAAAAGTGACAGATATGCCATTAGGTAGCATTTAGTGTTGTATATAGTAGCATCTCTATTTTCTATTTTGACATTTAGAAATAACTTTTTTTTTCACCTAAACCAGTAAAGGTATTGCCTTTCAGTCCATGCCTGAAGCAGAGCTTTTAGGATTCATTTTGTCTTTTTGTGAGCTCAAATAGGGAACTGCACAAGCAACTGGTTTTCAGCTTATGGCCCTAATTTTGACATTATCATTGGAAAAAAGGGCATCAGAAAGGATCATGAATAAAAGAAGTGCTTCAGTCCTCTCATAAATCACATACAATGAAAGTGAATGGATGCATTGATTCTGTAACTGTAAGCGTGGAAAAACTGGGTTTCTGAAAACCGTAGTGTATCCTAAACAGTTAACTATATTCAACTGAAGCGTGGTAAAACAGCTGAAGGTGCAGACACAATATGTTTTTGATAAATCACAGGCATTTCTAAGGTAGACTATTGTTTTTCTCATCTCATCATCAGGGAAGGTGAAGTTGAAAGATCTCTTAGAGTTTCAAAAATATTCAGCTGTTAGCTCAACCATGTGCTTGTCAACAAGTCGACAATATTTCTCCATTGCCCAACAGCCCTACATAATTCATCCCCTGTTGGAGCAATGCTGGTGACAAGACTGGATTGCTGTTAGCTTTGACCCCTGTTCATGTATTCGGCCTGCTAACATTTCTATCTCACACTCTATTTTTTTTTATAACATATGGTCTTTCATCTGTAGGGCTAAAAAGCCAGATGTCCATAGCTCTTTTGGTCAATACAATCAGTTATGCTGCCAATCGTAAGCCCTTTAAATACTGCTACAGAAAATAACAGAGTTTGTTTTCATATTCCTAGTCTAAACCTATTTACCAGACTCATAATGATGCTGTAAAACAATATCTGTACATTGCCTAGTCATACACAAACTGCTGTATTTTATTTGTTAAGTAATGGACAAGCAATGAAGCAGCTGTTGAAACATTGCACTGGGTTTTTTTTTCTGCAGCTGAATAACAGAATTTGCCAGGTCATTTAATCAATTTTATACTGATTTAAATTTGATAAAATCAATCATATTATCTCATAGATTTGGTAGCTGGAAAGACAGCATTATTCACACTCTAATGCTGTACTTCAGCCATTTTCAAATTAAAAATGGAAAGATCCTTTCAAATGTCTGCAACTTAGTAAATCAAAACCCAAAATCAAAACCAAAAATCAAAATCCTATTGAAATTATAATTCTGAAGCTCCAATTTATAAAATAAGGAATTTTACAGAGTAATTATTCAAAATATGGATCTGAATTTTCAGGTGTCCTCTTCTCAGAAGCGAGTAATCAATTGCTTGATGAGAAGGGAAAAATCCATACAATGTTTAGAGCTGTTAATTTTTTAATAAAACAGCTACTTTCTATATTATGCAGACAATTCATGCATAGAGAAATCAAAACTAGGGAAGTTTTATTCTCTATGTACAGTGTAAGCCAAAACCAATGTAGATTATATTTACAATGACATGTAAAGACAGTCAATAGCTAGTCTTATTCATTTGAATTCGATAAAAGCCATCCTTGGTAGCCTTTCATTAAGCAGAATTTCCTTTTTATACGGGGAATTTTCCCCAGTTTGAAAATTAGATTGCAAATACTAAAATGTGTGAAGGTGAAGACATGAGAGTCAGGTCCTGCTGACAAAAAGTGGTCATAGCATCAGGAAAGTACATACATTTAAGCATGAGAGTGTAGTCCTAGGTACCCAGACTCTGCCTCTGGGCAGCAGAAGTCATGTTCAGATATTTCAGTTTCCTTTACAGTAGGATTTGGTACCCCACGATGACCCCAGCAAAAGCTGACAAGTAAAGCTGAGAGCTCCAAACAAACACTGAGAGAAAGGTAACATCTTGAGTCTTGCCTTTCCAGATGCCTTGCTTAGGCCTTCAGTGATGTTGACTTCATCCACTCCAGGACCTGACGATAGGTTGTCAGACATTTTGGGATATTTCAGTCCTTTTGTGGTTGATACCTGCCCTATGATTTTACAAGATGCCCATCTCATGAATAGTCTTGGCTCTTCAGAAGTTAAACTGGCATTCAAAGATCAGAGCTTAACTCTTGGCTTCAAAACACTTTCATTCAGAATTTGTAGTTTAGTTTTCCTATTATTATACAACAGCTTGAGGTCAAGAGAATTTGCCTATTAAGTGGAACATTGAAGTCCAATTCTTTCTTTATCTTCCGGCTTTCAAAGACCTACCTCCTACCTTCTCTGAGAGCAATTAACTCTAGTTGGCCTATGTGCTGCATGCAACCTCATGGTATCAATGTAATGGCATCTTTCAGGGAGTAGATGAGTGTGAGTTTCCAAGTCACAAATCATGACTGGGTGTTTGTTTTGTTTTTGATTTGGTACTTGTCTTCAGTGTGGACTCCATACAGTCTGCATTGCCTCCTGCATGCTTCATGAAGTCCATATCAGGGCCACACTCCAGAACAATGCCACACTTTATGAAGTGCAAATTGGCTGTGCAAACTTTATTAAGTACACGAATGTCTAATCACTCCCTCAAAGATATGCCAGGCTAATACTCAAAGGTATTACTTTCCATAGTATCTAGCAGCTTAAAATAATATTATTTTCTAATTCCAAAGTTTTACTGTTTCATTAGCCAAATAAAATTAGGAAAATGTCTGTGAGGTGAGAATACCTCAGTTGTTTGGCTCCCTTAGTGCCAATATTCAAACACATGGCTTGTTCTACCTCCAAATGTACAGAGTGGTCCTACTGTGAAGGATGGAACTGTACCTCTGAAGAATTTAATGCTAATAGATTTTGGTGTGTTGAAGCAGGAACTGAGGATATTTAAAAAGACACATTTTGTTGTCACTCGTCAAGTTAAGGAGTTGCTGACTCTTCAGATGTTTCAGTTGCAAGCTCAGTGCTGAGTTGCTTGGTATGCTTTCTTAAATCTTCTCAGGACTTAAATCTTAGGTGTGCTCAGTAGGAAACATTTAAGCAAGTTTAGAAGTCCTAGGAAGAACTCTTAGAGTTGCATATCACGGCAGAGATCCCTTTGTGGCTCCACACAGTCTGCCAGTGCCATTCCATGTTATATTTTTGATAGAGTTGTTATTACTTGTAAGTCCGGATGGCATATGATGACCCTCTGAGTTTAACAAAAAAAGATATTTATCTTTTTGTGTACTTGTCAACTACCTTTAGTTTGGGGTTATCATCCTTCATATCTGCTATGGCTGTCTGAAAACATCCCTTTCAAGTTGGCAGAAATAGATAAGATCATTACTCATTACATGCTATTTTTACCCTTTTTTTCCTTAATTATGTTTCTTCTGTCTTTCTTTTGAGGAGCTGTTGTATTCTAGGATTTTACCTATGGAGATGATAGACAAATACATATACATAGAATCACTCTTGGTGCACAACTATGGCATTTAAACTAAGGCATTACTGATTATATCAGACTTTTCTCGAAGGTCTGAGACAATGGATACAAATTGAAATGGGAAATTCAGATTAGATACAAGGAGAAGACTTCTTGCCTTGATGTTAACTGCTCTGTACTTGGGATCCAATGGGGTTTTGGGAACACCATCTGTGGAGATGTGCAAAACTCAGCAGGTCTGTCTCTGTAGGCTGATTTCTCTGGATCTGCTCAGAACTGGTGGCTGGGCTAAAAGATGTCTAGGATTTCTTTGAGCCTGCAAAATTGTGTGATTGTATAGGGAAAAAATTTTCATTAATTTCATATTTATGAAATACAGGGCTACAGTATATACTACACAAATATGTAGAAAATTGTTGTCTGTCCTAAAGAATTCATTCTTGCTGAGGTCCTACAGAAATTCAGTGATGGAACAAGAAATGTAATTATCTTGGTGTCATTCCTTTTGCTGCCTCTGTTCAGACCCTGGTGTATTCAGAGTGCATTTTTAGGTTAGGATGGAAGGACTGCAAAAATAGGATTAATGTTTTGGTTTGTTCACTTGAAAAAGATATTTTTGTCTATGGTATTTTGCAGTAGTGAAGGAAAAAGTCAGAGGAGTGTAATATCCAGATAGACACCCTATCACTGTTACACCAATCATTTTGCTGGAGATGCAAAAACAATTCTGGGAAATGGGCTCCCAGTTAATTGTCTGTGCAGTCCCTAAATGGGTTTATTAAGGCAGTTCTAATGTTACGGGATGTAGGAATAAGTTTGTTTGCAAAAGATTTTTGAACAAAGGAACTGCATCTCTATATTCTCCCAATGGGCCGCAAGTTAAAATATAGTGCAAATATTGAATAACTAATTTCCAAGGAGATTCACAGTGGTTTGCAAAAGAAGACCAATAAAAAACCACCCGTTTACATATATGATGCATTCTGCTTCTCTCCACCCCCCCCCGCACCCCACTTTAATAATTAGAAACATGGTTTCAGTGATACACTTTACAAAACCATTCTGGGGATTCATGAATTTAAAAGAAAAAAATAAACTAGATGTGAATAATTCATACTTAAATAGCTCTGGGCCAAGATATTGCTTCAGTATTTCCAAGTATGCAGGTTTTATTATTCTCTTAAAGTATGAATAAAAACAAGGTTGTTTTATCGCACTTGGACTAATCAATGATATGCCTAAAGCACAGTTGGCAGTAAATGATCCGTTTTAGCTTAAAACACTTTTTAAATCGATGTGTATTGTAAGGGAATCATAAAAATCTTCAAATTAAAGATGTTTGAGCCATAAAAACAAGTAATATATTTAAAGGTTTTTTAAGGCAGAAATGTTTCCAAGTAAATAGGAGATGGGCCAAGCAGTTCCCTCTGAATTACTGTTCATTAGGCTTTCACACTCTATTAGGGTAACCTTCATGAAATATTTCAACATTACACTTCATGATGTAATTTGAATGCATTAGATTTAATTTGCCAATAAACTGCAGGGAAAATATGGAATATGCTATCCCCAAAAGCTTATGAACTCTCTCTGTTTAGATCGGTTCACATTCACAAGGGTTTCCAGTGTGAAGTTTGCAGGCAAAAGTGACTCCTGTGACTACAAGGCTTTATTCAGGAGTGTGTTCATTGCTCTAGGAGAGAGAGCAGTGCTCTCCATGTGCAGCGCTCATGTCTGTGAGTCTGTATGCTGGGTTCAAGATGCTTTGTTCTCTGCAGGAATACACTTCACTGGGAAACCAGTGAGTTGGGGCTGTCTCTGTGAGTTAGAGACTTCTTCACCAACCCTGGGCAAGTTCCACCATGGCTCTTATTCCAGCCATGTTTCAAAAAGGCTGTGGTGCCAATCAATCACTGAGCTCACATGATGACATCTGAGGGACTGTAAAATTAGATTTGCAAGGCAGTGTCCTTTAGGATGAAAGTTTTTGATTTGTCCAGCTTGTACACAAATGTGTTCACAGATGTTCCATACGTGCACACATCAGAAATGCCATGTTGAGGTTTGGAGAGGATCCACTTAAGACGAGACTTTGCTTCCAGTGTTTATACCCTTTGCCTTTGATTACAGTCAATGGGAGTGAATGGAAATACTGACAACAGGACGTGGCTTGTAGTGAAAAAATGTCATGTGATATCTCACAGCACCCATAATTATAATTTCCTTTTAAAAACTTACAAAGTACATGAACTAAGTAAGAGACCTGAGTTCTTAGCATTTTATGCAAACTAACAGGCAAAAAATACCAGCTCAGCAAGAAGTCTCATTCCACTCTGTGCAGGACCAGAAGGAATAGTGTTTTGTAGGATTTCCATACATTAATGGAAATAAAAGTACAGAAAGCCTCAGAACCTGGACTATTCTTGCTAGAGTTCTGATTTGCTTACAAATCCAAGAGGTCTGCATCACCAGAATGAAGCTAGAAATTTCACTTCCTGCTTAAACCAATTCCCATAACTTTGGAGGTCTTACAATCAAACTCCCTTGATCTCCCATCTGTAAATGGAGATAATGAAGATGCAGCAAAGCTTTTTGGCAGCTAGTTCTCTGTGTTTGAGATTCATTGATAGATTCCAAGTCACTGCACAGCAGGAGCCTAGCTTTGGTCCTGCAAAGTGTTCTGGAGTAAGCTCAACAAACCAGACCATGTCGACCATTCTCACAGCTTTCTGAAGTCTCCATACTTTCCCAGCATCCTTGGAAATCTGGATTATGCTGTTTGTCTAAGGTCCTGGAGGAGCTGGTGGTATGATAGTTATCTGAAACACAAAGGAAATTAGAATTTGCTGCCTCAGCTAGAACAAACATCTGGAAAGTTGAGAATGGCTAAAGTGGAAGTGATGAGGTGAGACATGCAAACAGTTACCCAGTATGCTGTTTTCTGGGATGGCTTTGTGTGCACCATCTCTCATTTCATGCTTAAGCAGTTGGAAGGAGAAATTTTATGATGTTTGTACATTTTTTTTCCCCACCAGCTAAAGGCAGAAAGAGTTCAGAAGTTTGAATGTTGTCTGCAGCATTTGAGGATGTTTTAATGGGACACAGAGAAAGGTTAGTGGTTATTAGGAAAAACTTATCTGAAAGAGTGGTGATGCATTGGAACAGGCTGTCCAGGGAAGTGTTGGAGTCACTATCCCTGAAGGAGTTCAAGAAAAGGGTATAGATGTGGCACTGAGGGACATGGGTTAGTGGGTATGGTGTGGATGGGTAGATGGTTGGACTTGATCATCTTTGAGGCCTTTTTCAGCCTTTATCAGTCTATTATTCTATGAAAACATGAAAAAAAAAATCAGATAGTGTGTCTCCTGGCCAGTTTCACCTTGATTTCTTTTCAGGTCTCTCCTATCACTTCCCTAGCACTAGCAGGAGAATTTCTGATCATAGAATCATAGCATCATATCATGGAATCATTGAATGGCCTGGATTGAAAAAGACCACAATGATCATTCAGTTTCAACCCCCCTCCTATGTGCAGGGTCACCTATCACCAGACCAGGCTTCCTTCCCAGAGCCACATCCAGCCTGGCCTTGAATGCCTGCAGGGATGGGCATCCTTAACCACCCTGATCTTTATGTCTGCAGTCCCCTCATGTAGAGGATGCTGTTGGATATGAGAAAGTCTGGTAGGAGCCTTGAAATACTCTGAATGTATGTTTAAAAAGAAATAGAGATGTGCAGTTCATGATCTGAGATTGCAGTAGAGAGCTTCTCTTATCCATTCTCTTCTTGCTCTGGCAGAAGAATCTTGGCACTATCTTGAAGGAGCGTATTATGTTTCCAGTGGAAGGAAACAATTCCAGTCATTCTCAACTAATCCCTATGTCCACTACTGCGTTAATACTACAGGTCCTTAAAAAGAGACCCATTGAACTTTCTTTGACTAAAATGTGGTCACTGAATAAATAGGCAGGAAATTAGAAATTTTTGTTCCTTTGTATTTCAGGAGAAGCTATCTCCTCACACTCGCTACTAGAAGTCCTGAAAAAAGTTTCAAATTCATAAATATCGTTTATTCTTACTGAAAATTTTGCAGAAATATTTGGCAGTAAAGAAAGAGCAGTTGTAGATTCTTTAGAGTAGAAAGTTTAAAATGGAAAGTCTGACACATTCTTAAGCTATAATAACACAAATGGGATCACTGTAATTTTCAGTTCTGATTATAAGTTATAAAATCTCTGCCAAATACCCATATATTCATGAGCCTGCGGAAAACAATCTGCAAAATGAAATATGGAGAACTGCTGAAGGAAAGTACAGGCAGCTGTAAATATAGGAGATATAATGGTAAAGCCAAACCTAAAATCAAGATACTGTTGATAACTAGTCAGAGAAATTTCACTCATACCCTATCAAATTGAATTTAATCACCAACAATTTCCATTATCTAAGAATATAGTGATTTATTTACGCACATCGTAAGACAAAAAGCTTTTCTAAGATGTGATTAATTTGGAGAACATATGAGAAGTACTAAATAGGAAAGAAATTACAGGGATGTTATATCCTTACTGAATAACATAAACCATGGAAATTCAGACTCAAGGTTACATCAAGGAGAAGGAAACAAGTTCTAAAAACTGTATGTGTTCATTAGTTTTGGTCACAGTAAAATTAAGAATTTTGTCATTCGGAAAGGTTGCTTTTTTTTTTATGGTGCCGTTCAAAATACTAGGATTAAATACATAAAAAGGGTGACTAAGGAAATCTGGTTTCGCATATAATGTACTGCAACTGTTAGAAGTACTGTAAGCATATCTATGCCTTCATATTGGAGTCATTGGCTGTGAGACTGCAAGGTGGGTGAACAATGGACCTCCTCCCACTGGATTTCATGTTCCTTTCTAACCATGAGTTGTTGGTATTTGTAGGAGGTTAGTTGAGACAAGAAGTAAAAACATGGAGCTATTCGATGAGTAGGAACAGTGCAGCAAGTCATTGACACAAATTTCTGGTATCAGTAATAAATTGAGACAAAGAATCTCCAAACCTTAAAATGATAGCTGTGGGAATGCTGGCTTAGAAATGGGATTCATAGAATTTATAGACATTATAACTTTATTTAAGAAATGAAGCAATTCAGGATCTAGTAGCTAAACAACTATGTAGTTGAATTATTGCCTACTATCATTGGTCCTGAATGTTCCTTTCCAAGCTTTCCCACTCACCATTTCCACAATCACCATTTCTTCTTCCTATTTGACTGACAGTGACTGCTTATGGCTTGTGAATCCTCTTTGTAAAAATGGTGCACACTGAAATTCACAAGCAAAATCAGAGTTTTAATAACTGTAATTAATACAGTGCTTCAAGACCTGGTGGGGCTCTTCAGTTGAAAGTTTCAGAAACTTCCAAATAAATAGTGAAGTCAACCTTAAAATATTGTGTCTGATGGGTAAATGTAATCTTAGCACTTTATGGGATTAAATAGATGTACCAAAAAAATAAACCACAGGATTCTGAATTTGGGCACCTGAAAGGTTATATTGGCATCTTACTAGGTGTGCTTTCTTCTTTTTTTTGGAAGTGGAATCAGGTTTGTGGCTCCACCACACTTCATTAAAAAAGTGTGCTGAATTTCACTGGAAGGTGAGGATGCCCACTGGCTGCTAGCATAGAAGTATCTTATTTAGCTTACAGAATGTGGGTGTTGCTGTTTAATATCAGATCTTCAAATAGTCTTGAAGGGTTTTTGCCCAAGGTCATGCAAATCCTTTGGGAAAGACCTCAAGCCTTTTGACTTTAGTTCTTCACTCTAAACTGCAGCCCTGTAATGCAATGGTCTCAGCAAATCGTATCTGTTTTGGAGCTGGAAGATTATCCACAGAGAAATTTTCTCCTGAGCAAAGCCACCAGAAAATGAAATGAGCACACAGACCTGGAGACTGACCTTTTTGGTTTCCACTGGCTGGCTTTGGGGCTGTGAGCTTCTTCACAGAAATGATGTAATTCCAGAAACACCTCAGCGTTTGCTTGACATTGTTTGTTTAGTGAGTCACTTTTTCAACAAATATGAAAATGGTGTTAGTTAAGGAGAAGCCCAGACCTCTTCATCTTCTTTCTATAACAGTAGTTTCGGGGACCCACTATTATAACTTTTTATCTCACTCATTTTCAGTATGAATTTAAGCAGTAGTTCCATATCCTCAACCAGTCTGAAACACATTACCTATTTCTCCCTCTGCTGTGCTGTGCAACCAAGGCAATAGGTTTCTTGTTATAAAACTGTGAAGCTGTGAAACATCATAGAATCAAAGAATCATAGAACTGTTTGAGTTGGAAGGCACTCTTGAAGGTCATCTTAGTTCTACTCCCATGTAATGTCCTTTGCAAATCTCTGTGAGTACTATATGCCCAGGATCTCTCTTTTTGTAGCAAGGCAGGAGGAGAAGTGAAGACTTCAAAGTGAGAACAGGGGATCTTGTGATTTCTGTGGGGCATGAGATGCTCCAGACCCAAGGGTGTGGATGGCTCCTTGCGCTGAGATACTCTGCTGAGCTGCTGTTGTGGCTGGAAATGGTAGGGTTACTTTATATGTAACTGGAAGATCTGGACTCAGTGGTTACGCTTGATATTTGGACTAGATGATCACAGTGGTCTTTCTAACCTTAATGATTCTGTGATTCTAAAGCTCAGGGTAAACTGCAACATTAAAGCAGAGTGCTTGCATTCCAGCTGCAAAATGTTATCTGCTGGCCGTGCAAGGAGAGTCTGCAGCTCTCAGAGAGCCGCAAACTCTGTGGTATAGCAGGTGGGCACCATGTATCTTGCTTTGGTAGCAAAAGTAGTGGTGGGAAGCAAGAAATGCTCCAACTCCTTGTGCCAGCTTTTAGATCTGGGCAAGGCGTGAGGGGCCAGCCTGGAGGCAGGCCAGTGAAAATGCTTCAGACAAAGCTCACCAAATGCCAGTTCTCTGCAACTGACCTGTTGTGCTATCTTCACTAGAGACCCAGAAGTAAGTGTACTGTGACAAGTACTTCTGTAAAGAGATTTTTTGAGGTTGTTTTTCAGAAAATGCCATTAGAAAAGTTTCTGTGTATTCTGAAAGGAATGCATTAAGGACTGTAAGTAAGATGATAACCCTATAGAATATACATAGTGGTTGGTTATTCTTGTCATGGCTGGGTTTTGTGTTTGGATGACAGAGACCAGGGGATTACCACCAGCACTGGCATAGGTTGCCCAGAGAGGTAGTGTATGCTGCATCCCTGGACACACTCAAGGTCACAGGGCTCTGAGCACCTGATGGAGCTGTAGGTGACCCTGTTTGTTGCAGGAGAGTTGGACTAGGTGACCTTTAAGGGTCTCTTCCAATTCAAAAGATTCTATGATACTATAATTTTTAGAAATATTAAAGAAAAAAATTTAGAATTTTTTTTTAAAAAGGGGGGAGAGAAGGATTGTCCTGAGTGCAAACATAACATAGAGGGAAAAAAGAGTGTTTTCATTTTGCAACAGGAGGAGGGAGAATGCTCAGAGAAAGATTTCTCAGACAGGCAAGGCAGGCTGAGCTTACTGAGTTAATTTTGGAGGATGCTGCTGAAAAGGAAGTGACCTTTTGCTGAAGTTTGTCCTCAGGCCTGCACAGCTGGGTGCTGGGAGAAATCCTAAATGACAGGGAGGGGAGGAGACTGGTTTCTGTGTTCTCTATGGGACTTGTTTCCAACTTCATCAAGTATTTCACTGCTGATAACTGGATAACTTAGCATTGCTGTCATTCATACAGCAGCATCAACTGTTCCTTCTGCTGTTTTCTTTCTTTATTCATAAATTTCTGGCTAAAATAAAACGTGCGTTAAACTAATGTAAGCTCTCTAGACTCCCATTGCTCTTGGAAGTCATCATGGACATTGCCCAACTCAGCTCACTGTATGACATAGCCTTTATTTAGCTCCTGCCAAAATTAACTTTGTTTAATTTTCTCTAAGTCATAGCACTATATGAGTTTTCTGGGACTCTGTTTCTTTACATTTCTTCCAAGGTCTGGGTCTGCACTGTGGTTCTCTAACAAGAAAAAAAGACACAGATGTTAGATGAAAAGTTCTCAAGAGAAAAATGTAAGGACAGTGAATATCAAAAGATGAGAGAGCATTTCTGAGAGTAATTGGGCAACTGAGCTCAGGAATGATACAATCTTTAAAAAATGCACCTTCTGTTTTCAGTTATAAAGAAACAAAACCAGTAACCTTATTTTGAACTTCTTGTTTTGTTTTTATACTTAGAGGTGCTATGTTTAGGAGAGGAAAAGTGACTTTGTATTGCCTCCAGTAAGATGCCATGTAGTTCATACAGTACTTTCCCATTCATTCTTTATGTATTTTTAATATACTTTAGATTTTAGGTTGCTCATACAAATGATTGAAAGGAAATATCAAGCAAATCTCAGCTGTGTGTCTGGTTCCTAGCATTTTAAAAAGAAAGATCTTCTGTCTTGTATATTTACATAAAGCCTGAATGCCAGATTTGGAAGAGTAATAAAAATATGCTTTTCTGGGATTTGTTCTTAGGGAAAGAGAATTCCCCATGACCAAAAATATCCCAGTAATAAGCATTTGCTTCGTACTGGCACCACTGTGACCTTAAATTATGAGCTTGCCCCCATTTGTAGCTAGTTTCCCCTCTTTAAATGTACAGTTAAGTCATTTGTAAATATCATAACTAAATCTGGAAGTGTAATTTAGTGACTCTATTTGAGGATTAAGAAAAAGAATAACATTACTTAGAACCATGTGTAATCTTTTCTGCTTTGTTTAATTTAGTTTCTACGCTATGCTTGTCTTATCTCATAGTCATTCTTTACTTAGTTCCCTTGATATATTTGCAACACTATTGATAATACCATTAAAAAATCTAGCTATCTCCTTTGGGAAAAAAACGAAAGTACACAGTATAAAGTGGGATTCATATAACATTGTTGACATAGGATCGTTGTCCTTAGGAAGGAAAAAATGTTGCTAGATCATACTGTTCATTTTCCAACTAGAAAAGATTTAAACTGTATAAAGTAGGTATGAGATTTTACACTAGATCATACTAGCTGAATTTATTAAGCACTTGGACAACACTCGGGTTTCCTTAACCAAGAGTGCCAGAGAACTGAAATTCTCTGCTGAGTATAGTCTGTATCATGGTGCCACCGATCTTAATTCAGTGAAGGTGTTATTCATCTGTTTTGTCTTCTGAAGGTGCTGTGATTGTCTGACGTTTGTTTACTGTGCCAGGAAGGGACTTAGTGATTCATTTATGTGTATTATTGTTCACTGCAAGACTCGGGAGCTTTATTCTTGCTGGGCTCACCTTGTGGATTGTTGTTTAACTCACACTTGACTATTTCCTCCAGATAGTATGGATGTTGAAATAATTGTTAGCCCTATGTAGCTGCTTATGAAGTTTTTCTGACTGCTTTTCACATCAAATAGCCTTAATTTATGGTCTGATATTTTGTTTCTTTCAGTGAAATCCTATCCAGCTCTATAGGAATGTATTGAACTGTCAAACATAATTCTTTGTTATGTTCTTGGAAGCAACATGGGACAGATCCTTGCCTGCTGCAAATACTCATAATTCCACTAATTTTTTTGGCACCATTTGAGTTTAGAGCAGCTGAAGACCCTTGTGAGCATCTGTAAACAATTTGCTAACACTCACAGAGCTGTCCATTACAAGACTGTATCACTCCCTCACACTAGGCATAGATTGTTGAAGATACCTTCACCCTTCACTCAGTGTAGTATTGAGGCAGGTGCACAAGAGGAAGTCCGTGAAAGTTTGCCATAAACATAACAGAGCCAGGACATCTCATAAAACAGCAGCGTCCCATGTCATCAACAGCTAGCTTTGGAAAATCTGAGCGTTAGGTAGAATGAAGACTGGAAACCAGGCACAAGAGCTCAGCAGAGCTGCCACAGAGTTGCTCCCAGCATTCCTTACCTCCCAAACTGTTCTTTCAGTAGTCAAATCCAATGCCCAGAAACAAATAGCCACACACAAATAAATCATCTGACACAGCAGGAGCTAAGAAACAGAAATAGCTGTGTCTCAGTTACAAGAAGGATAGATCCTCAGCAGTGGCCCCCCAACCCAGAAGACAAATTGAATGCAGAGACAAACTTGAAAAAAAAAGTTTTGTTGAAAAAAAAAAAAAAGATTGACCATCAAAAGTCGGCTTAAAGAAAAATGGGTGAAAAATATACACACACGTGTATGTACATACGTCTGTGTAGTTTCAAAGTAGGAAGTGAGATAAGAAAAAAAAGAAAGGGAATTTCATGGGAAGTTTCAGCCCAATTTAAAGTCCAGCTTTTAGGGAGCCATTTTCCACAGTAGGATCAAACACAGATTTGTAATGTGTAATTCCATATTTCCTTGATGAAGAACAGCAGGAAGCCTTGTTTTGATGGGGAATCAATCCTGACTGATACTTGTTTTAAGTTGTCAGAAAACATAACCACATACCTGTCCAGTCTTGTCCAAGATTGTTAAAAATTTTTAATGTTACTGACAAGGGAAGAAAAGTCATATAGAAGTGGGCAAAGTATCTTGTGCTCGAATCAAGACATAGGATTGCTGTATTCTTTCTGCGTTTGCAATGCAATTTGATAGATACTGGGCACTGTGCAGTTGTCAGCATGAAAAACTGCATATGATTTTGTACTCTCATGGCATGTAACAAATTGTGCTGGTAGAACTGGAAGGAGGGCTGCTCTCTAATTAAGTATCAGGGTGAATTATTTGACGTTCTGCAGTAAAATTAGTTTTAATTAAATTTAAATTTGACAATAGAATTTAATTGTTTTACTGGCCACAGGACTGAATAGTACTTTATAAAGACATCTAATCAACAGCAGTTCTAATCCCAGAATTGGCATGTGAGAAGCATTTGTCGACATGTAATTAGGACCCAATCCAATCCTCACTGAAACAAACTTCCCATTGATTTTAATAAGAAGTACATTAAACTCTGGACACCGCAGTTCACAATAAGTGCCATCTCTGCTTTTAGAATTTGGCACTAGACCAAATCCTATAATTTAGCTTGCTACAGACAGTGATCTTAGCCATATTATATGGTATGGCAGCTACAAAACAGCTGCCATCAGCTTCGAAGAATGGTAGTTTTATAAACTGGGAAATGAGTTTGTCATGGTAGGTTGTTATATAGAAGTAGATGCGAGTCCAGGAAATGTTGCAGAAAGATAATTTTCAGTAAAAAGACCACTGAAATGGCCTGATAAGAGTATCAGTTTTAGTGACTAAACAGACACTCAGGAAACATTTCAAAGCTGCAACATGGCAATTTTAAAAAATATTCCTCATCCTCAAAGTAATCAATTTCATAGTAACCAATAGACATCAGTTATTCACATCAGAGGAAGGGATATACTTCTTTTACAATCTTCATTTAATCCACATTTTAAAAACGACTGATTTTAATGACTGTACCCAGTGTGCAATGCAAGTGTCTATGAAGATAGCAATTGCATCTGGGAGCTCTTTGCAGGCCTTCTGTAGGATTGGCCATTCTTCCAAGCTCAGTGGTTAAGCCAGTATTTGTCATATGCTGATGTGTGGAAATAGGTATCTGCATGAAAAATGGCTTCGTTTTCTTCTAGACCACCTACAATTACATTCTAACTGCATATGTTATACCAATCTACCAAAAAAGCACGAGAGAATACTCAGGAAGCTACAAATCTGTTAGGGTAATCTTTGGAGAAATTTGGCCTGTGAGATATAGAAAGGTATTTAACGATAAAAGAAATTGTCAAGCATAGTCAGTATGTGTTCATCAAGGGAAAGTCTTGCCTTAATGATTTTATCTCTTTCTGTGATAAGTTCACCCGTTTGCTGGATGAAGGGAAGGTGATGGATGCAAAATTTCTGGATTTCAGCAAGGCATTTGATACCATCCCTCACAGTATCCTTCTGGACAAGTTGTTCAACTGCGAGACAAACTGGTTCATGCTACACTGCACAGATGAACTGTCTCAACAGTAGAGCTCAAAGTGTTGTAGTACATGGACCTATGTGGGTGGATGATGGTCACCAGGGATCAATTCCGGGGCAAGCTTAGCGATGATACAAAACTGGGAGATGTTTCTTACTATGAAGGGAGAAGTAGCCTTGCAGAGGGACCTAGCTATGATGAAACACTGGGCAACCAGCAACGGCATGAAGTTCAACAAACTGTGCCAGAGTCAGGTTTGGTGCAAGAAAAAACTTCTGTACAACTAAGGAGTTCAGACACTGGAACAGGCTTCTTGAAGAGGTGTCTGATGCCCCGCGTCTGTCAGCGGTCAAGAGGCAGTTTGGACAATGCCCTCAATTCTGTGCTTTAACTTTTGGCTATCCCTGAAGAGGTCGAGCAGTTGAGCTCTATGGTCCTTGTGAGTCCCTTCCAAAGAACCATTATTTTCTATCCTTCAGATAGCCAAGGCATTTTTGCAGTGCTTAAACATCTGTAGATGTACACAACTAAATGAGATTAATCTTGCTCTTCTAAAGGGACTTGACCTCTGATACTAAGCACTGCAAGAATATTATGTAAAATCATGTCTAATATTTTTTGTGCAGGGAAAAGATTCTAATTTACTTTCTGTCCTAATGACCTGTTGTATGTCTGAGCTGCTAGTAAAGTCTCCCTTATGGTAATGAGGTGAATTTTCAAGGTCGTAAGAGAAAGTGCATTATTAATTCATCACTTGTAAAAAATTTCCCCTGTAAATAAGGATAATACTCACAGTCCCTCTTGTCTCTTTAATTACTTATTTGTCAAAACCTCAATTCATTTAAATCACTTACCTGTTCCGATGAAGGAGTAATACATGTAAAATTATCTTTTTATCTTTTTATCTTTTTAGCCTTATCTTGGTGTATGCCTTGACAGGCTGAGGGAGTTGGGCTTGTTCAGCCTGGAGAAGAGAAGGCTGCGGGGCGACCTCATTGCAGCCTATCAATACCTGAAGGGAACCTACACCCAGGAGGGGAGTAAACTCTTCATAAGGGCTGACAATAGCAGGACTAGGGGAAATGGATCCAAGTTGAAGGAGGGAAGATTTAGGTTGGATGTTAGGGGGAAGTTCTTTACGAGGAGAGTGGTTAGGCCCTGGAACGGGCTGCCCAGGGAGGTTGTGGATGCCCCGTCCTTGGACGTGTTCAAGGCCAGGTTGGACGGGGTCCTGGGCAACCTGATCTAAATGTGTATGTTTGGTGGCCCTGCTAGGCAGGGGGGTTGGAACTACATGATCCTTGAGGTCCCTTCCAACCCGGGTGATTCTGTGATTCTGTGATTCTGTGATATGCTGAATGATGACTAATGTGCTTTCATGTTTGTGCATCCAGAGAAGAGTAATGAAGCTGTGAAGGGTCTGGAGAGCAAATCTTATAGGAAGCGTCTGAAGGAACTGGGACTTTTAGTCTGGAGAAGAGGAGGCTCAGGGGAGAACTTACAGCTATCTATCTACAACTGCCTGAAAGGAGGTTGTGGTGAGGTGGGGGTTGGCCTCTTTTCCCAGGTAAGCATAATAGGATGAGAGGTAATGGTCTCAAGTTGAGCTGAGGGGTGTTCGGGTTGGATATTAGGAACAACTTCTCAAAAAGACTGGTAATGCATTGGCACAGGCTGCCCAGGGAGGTGGTGGTGTCACTGTCCCTGGAGGTGTTCAAGAAACGTGGAGATGTAGTATGTAGGGGCATGGTTCAGTGGGCAGTAGGGGTGATGTTATTGGTGGATGGTCTGAGAAAGTTTAGAGAAGGTATAGGTGTTTCTGTGCTGTCATTCTGTTATGAGGTCTTCTGTATGTCTTCTGTAATGAGGTATAGAGTCAGTCTGGGAAAAATGGCATACCTGAGTATACACAAATGGAAAACTTTTCTCAAACTTGTTTTTTTCCATGATGGTACTGGCAAATAAAAATACTGCACATTGGAAAAATAAGCAAGATTGATGGTCCTGAGCCATTTCAAATTTGTTTGGAAATAAAACCTTTTTGCTAAGGACAATCATGTCCCAGTCTCTTGCAAAATCCTGGAGTGAATAGATTTGTGATTACTGATTGCTTGTGAGAATTTTAACTAAATAATGGATTGTCACATTCAAGTACACTGGCTGAAGTGTTTCCTATGCATATTACAGTCAGGTTGCTTACAGTACATCTTGAAAATAATTGTGCTATTTGTGGGAAGAGTTAAGCTTTATATATCTACTGGTGGATTTGTCTGTGTAGGCTCTATGACTAAATGAACAAGTGTGCTCAAGTGAATTAAAATGGTGTGTACTTCTGAGATTCATAAATGGAAGATTTTGAGCATGAAAATGGGCTTCAGCCACATTTGTCTCTCACTGTCACTGTGAATATGCTCCATGGGTGATGCTGCATTGCTCACGAGGACTTATTTTGTCTCTCTAGGATTTGGGCTTTTCCTCTGGAGGTTGTGCAGACATCTGTAGAACGTGTGTCCTGTGCACAAGAAATAGGGTACAGCTAAATGAGCTTTGCAGAGGTTATGTGGTATTTTTAACAGACCTGCCTCCTGCCTGGTTGTCTGAGAAGAAAAATTTATGGGAACTTGAATATTAGTCACTTCTGATGCTGACTCTATGAATCAATTTGAAGTGGGATTGAAAGAGTAGTCACAAAGAAGGGAGCGGAAAGAAAGATGTAATTAATAGATTGTAAAGCTGAAAAGACTGTCTGATTCTGTGTAGTTCAGGTCACAGGTCTTCCCTGGATTAATTTTCACTTGAACTTCAGCATCTCTTTTTGAAAGCCATCCAATGCTGATTTATAAGTTCTTAGTCCTGGAAAATCTTGCAGGCATCTTCATGGTGTGCCTGTGATTAAACACCTTTGCTATTAAAAAAAAAAAAAAAAAAAGAAAAGAAAAAAAAAGAAAAAGAAGAACATCATTTTATTTTTGATCCTTGTCTCCAACATTTAATCTCTCTGCCTCAGTTTGCAAAATGTGGAAAATCTATGGAGAAATAGAGAATACTCTAAGGGTAAACACATTAAAAGACTGGGAATAGTCCATGTGTAGATGTAAAGGAGATCATGGTTTTACGTGAGATAGACATATATTGGCTGCTAGCTGTGCAAATAAAGGATTTCCATGTCACACTTCCACATGGGAATCTCTGAAGTCCAGAGCTTTTTTTTTTGAACCATTGTAGCCCTCTGATCAACTTCAAAGAAAGAACATAACCACTGCCTGCTTATCTACATGGCTGATCTGGGGTTTGCTCCATGCCTCTCTGAAGTCAGAATTAATGCATCCTTCAAAATGGGTTTGAATAATTCATTTATTGATTCTCTTTGATGAAGCTCTGTTTCTCCTACTGAGAAAAAAGGGCTGTAATATTTAATAGAGATTATTTTTTTTAATAACCCAACATTGTATTTTCCAATTGAAATTCCAGAACTGAATCTGAAAAAGAGGTGCATAAGACAACTAGATGCTAAAAGTTCTCAGAAGGGAAAAGTTTGGTGGGAAAAAAAAGGAATTATTTTAAACAGGAAGACATTAGTATGGAGGGGGTAAAGATCCAGCATGAATGGAGACTGGCAATTAAGATAATTTCTTGTTTTTTCCTCTTCAATTTTCATTCTGAAGGAAATGCTGCTTTTATAGCTTTTAGCTCAGCTGTTCTATTTATCTGGATTGTGCTGCAGTGACAAAAATAAGGAAAAGGATGTTTTGCTTTTCTCTTTTTTTGCCAACTCTTTTACTTGTTGTGAAAAAAATAGACTGATTATGAAGTGGAATGAATTATTGATTTTTGATTGCTCAGGACTATCAAAAAGTATGCATTTGTGCTATTTCTTGTTGTACATATACAACAATTGGGTACTGAGGGTTTTTTTCATGGGGAAGCTGTATGGTCTCACTACTTGTTCCTATGCTCTCATACATATCTGATATCCTGCCCACTCTTTTTAGTCCCTGTTTCTTACTCATGAAAGGTCCTGTCTTTCTTTAATAGGAGCATTACCTGGGAGTGGACTTCGAAATGATAGCCTGTCTTTTTGTTCAACTCTGTTGGAGTCCACTTGATGATGGGTATTGCAAGATAATATTAATATTATGCCATCAAAATTTGTCAATACAAAGAGAGCAGGTATGACTCTCTGGAAAATATCCCCATCAGAAAGAGTCTTTCCCAACTGCTTATCTGAGTGTGTGGAAAGATAAATGCTGTGGTTCAGACTTTCCCTCCAGAGAGAGATTGTTCTTCAGGAAAAGTCAAAACAGACACATGCTCAAGTAGGCTCAACAGATTTTACAAGATATGACATAAACGACAAAGAATTTCTAGCAGTGGTTCTCTGTAGATGGATTTATAAAAGATCGAGGGCTTGAGGATTAAACTCTCTGTTGGCTGGGGTGAGACAACCTGATTATCCAGTCCAGCTGGAAAAGAGACGAGTAGCAAAGCCCATTGCAAGAAAACTAATCTAGTTAAGTGCTGCAATGCTGTCTTCAGCTGGCAGTGTCTGGGTGACACTGAACATAAACACTCATGGGTTGTGACTTGCATTGACATCCTAAGAGAACCACAGGAGACATGAAGAAAATGTTACTGTGTGTTATACTCATCTCTGCAGAAAATGAACAAATTGAGCAAAAAGTAAATTGAAGGAATGGTTTCGTATAGCAGGGAACTATGCAGCTATAGGCTGTTAGGAAGATGTATCCAATAAGTGTAATGAAGACTAATGTTATCTTTAACCTAATTAAGTATTTTTTTATGTGAAAATACTTTGGCAGAAATTTTCCTTGCTAAAATTGTGTTCTGTAGTCCATACTCTGCTGTTTTTTATTTTGCATTTTTTCTGAAAGTCACGCAGCCAAACAGATCTTTGCTGGCATATTGAAGACTTGTGGAGAGAAGCAAGGAGCACGAAGGATAAGATGGGAAAAATTATCTAGTAAAAATAAATGGAGAAAAATTCTGTGTAATGGCATTTTAAAAAGATGCAGATGAAACTTGGCTTCAGATGACATACTTTATTTTTTTTAAGCAAAACTACCCTGAAAAATAAGATGATAATTATCTGTACTATTTTTTATTTGTCACCTAACAGAATGTCTGAAGTATAATTAGTTTATGTATACAGAACTAAAAGATGCTAAGGAGCAATACACTTTCTTAAAAGTAATGTTGAACGTCATTTCTTGAATATTTTTGCATACTTCTTTCTGTCACGACATGGGACAAAACTGACATAGGGCAATATCAGAGATGATAATGAAAATTCTTGCCTAATTTTTGTTCTGTGAGTAGTTCTGCTGGCTTCTGAGTGGCTGTCTGCAATGGTTGAAGGCAGAAAATCTGTTATCCTGCACCAACCCTTGCAGCCTTTTAAAAACATATGAAATTTGCAGGATCTGTCAAACAGGAGCTCTATGTGTAGTCCCTGAAGTTCTTCATTGCACTTTCTAGAGTGGAAAATGATAGGAGCTGTAATTCTGAGGATTGTCCATGGAGGCTGCTTAAGAGTAGTACCATCATGGTAATGCATTCTGGATACATGAAGGAAGTGGTACTGCATGTTAAATTTATAACCACAGACACTGAACTACTATTTTCTCTGGCCTATTTCCATGATGACAGTAATAAAGGTAATGTGCATGGTCCTGCAAACCCTGCCTTAGTCTGTCCCTCTCTGTTCCAGGGGACAGAGCATTCCTTCATTCCTCTTGACATGTTTGTATTTGCCATTGCCCCATAGGAGATGAGGAACTGCAGATTGATGGAAGGGCTGACCTGCTTTTGGGTAAGCTTATAAATTTTAAAATGATCAGAGCTGCTATTGTTTTGGGCAGCTTGGATAACTCTAAGTACCATCATACCATCAAGCCCCATGTTTTCATTTGCAGCTGCTGGAACTAGACTGTCCTAATGATGTGGAAAAGGGAAAAGGCCCCAGGCTAACTTTTGGTATAGCAACAGGGAATTGTAATGCACAGGATTTCCTGAATGTGCTTATCTGTGGAGAATGATGTGAAACAGCTATAATGAGTAATTTATCTTCTGAAAATGATTTACAGGCCTTAATTAGAATGGTTTGCTCTTACTTATTGCTCTTCACCAATATACCCCTAAATGCCCAATGAAAAAACATTGGTAGTATTATCCCCATCTTGTACTATATGATGTATGTACTATATACTGTAGGTATCAGGATCTGGGTCTTATATGGGCTGGAGTTCGTAATTTCTTTAGCTGGAGCACGGGACTGTATTGCTTTGGATAACTGAGTCCAGCATTATTTAACAAAGGCCAAAGGCACCTCACAAGCTGCTTTAAGTTTATGATCAAAATTTCCTGGTTTTCAACCCTTTGCTCATTCCATTCAACCATATTGGCTCTCTGAAGTGCTAGCGGTGCGGAAGGAAGAAGATGCTTTATGATCCTTGATGACTATAAAGTAGCAAATAAAGCTCTAGGGTGCTTTCAAGCTCACAGTGATCTCGTGGGGTGGAAAATTAATCATGCTGCAGCTACTGGAGAATATATTTTTTTTACATTAGCTGCCTGGGTCTTTTTCCAAACCAGAAGATGATAAAGCGCTTCCCACTACTGGATGAAGACAAAAGAAATTGTCATCAACACAAGCAGTAAAATAAGCTGAATAAGCTTGTTTGGACTCCTGGTTACTAATTTAATCCTTTTACAATCATATTTTTGGCACTAGAAATAAGAACTGTTTGCAAAACAAACTTTTTTTTTTTTTTGTAATGTCCCAGTCATACTGTTGCAAATGTTGGATCTCATATCTTTGATCTGGTCTTTCAAACTTCAGTAACAGCCAATCTCTACTTACTACAGTAAGTATATTCTGTGTAAATCTATATAGGCAGTTAAACTTTTGGAAAGCACTTATAAATTTTTCCCTGCAGTCAATGTGTATTAGATACTGCTGAAATAAAGCACAGGCAGTGGTTTGAGGTTTCTTGAGACTCCCAATATTCCTGATGCAAAAAATCTTAGCTTTATTTTTTCCACTGCTATTTTGCAGACCAATTTTCTTACACCAGAGATCTTTCCTGAGACCTCTATTATACTGCAAGTATGGGGGTCCCTCTGGGGTACCAAACTGTCTATGTGCAAGATAATTCACAAATGCTCAAGATTTTATTTTCCTGCTGAAAGCTTGTTCTTATCTAGACAAGGTCATTTGGGATTTCCGGCATGGTTACAGTCTCCTTGTAAGCTGATCATTCCCCTTTTCACAAGCTGCAGCAGCCTATGAGCACTGGGATTTCATATGCTCTGAGCAAGGTCAAGCTTAGCATTTTCCACCCCAGTGTCATTACATCACTGCAGCACAGATGAAAAATGGAAATCATGCTTTTATTATAGCAAAGCCAGCTCTCCAGTTTTGCACTGCTGCCACCCTTTCGTCATCATACTGCACCTCAACCATCTTCTCATAACATAGGTCAAAACTGAAGACTGAACTTGGAAAGGCAGATAACTTCTTGACTTGCACTTGTCTTTAACATCACTGAAGGGTTGTCCTTTAGAAAAAGTGGAGCCCTGTTGCAAAACCATTTATATTTATCTGTTCCTTGAATTTCAGCAGTAGAAAGATGTTTCTATATTAATTAAAATGCTAGGAGTGATGCTGTATAGGAACCGATTTTCTCTTTCTCTTTTTTCTGTAATTTCAGTTTGTCAATCTCAAGAAGGTGCTGCACATCAGCTGTGGCACCAGACCACTTCCACCACAGGCTTCTACTAAGGGGAAAACTGGAACTTCAGAAGAACAACTTAAGGATGAGAGAAAACATGTTTTCACAAAACGGAGCACAGCAAAAAAAGCAAGACTTGGAAAAACCTGTTGGTCATTAGGTTTTCAGCTGATCTAGTGCAAAGCTTTAGTATTTGGTAGATTGTGCTGTGAAACTGTGTACTCAGGTAAGGAATGATTGTGAGAGTCTGCACTATCCAAGTTACAGCAGTTCCTATGAAATACTTTGCCTTGCAGCCAAATGTTTCCTGACACAACTGACCACAATCCTTGTTAGACTACTATCCAACCACAAATTTAATTAAGGCTCAGTAAAAACCTCAGTAAGATGTAACAGTGGAATCATAAAAAAGTGGTTTTTTTTAATAATAAATGTAAGATTTAGTAATATATCTATGCAGAACAAGAACTTAGGATGAACACAGGGAAGTGGAATCACTATTCCTGGAGCTGTTTAAGAAACATGGGAATGTGACATCTACAGACATGATTAGTGGGCATGGTGGGGATGGGTTGACGGTTGGACCTGATGATCTTAGATATCTTTACAACCTTAATGATTCTATGATTTTATGACCTTCTTACAGACTTCTTTGTGAAAACTAGTAAAATGCTACATCTCTCTTAAATGCTACTTCAGGGATTTTTTTCACTATATATACAATCATAGAATCACCAAAGTTGGAAAAGACCTCCAAGATCATCTAATCTGACTGTCCATCTATCACCATTTCCCCTCACAACCATGTTCCCTATTACACAATCTGAATGTTTATTGAACACCTCCAGGGCAGTCTGTCCAGTCAGGCTGTCCCTGAGCAGTCTGTCACAGCACCTGATCACTCTTTTGGAGTCCAACCTGAACCTGCCCTGGCACTATTGAGGCCATTCCTCTCATTCTATTGCTGTTACCTATGAGCAGAGACCGAGTCCCACCTCACCACAAAGTCCTTTCAGGGAGTTGTAGAAAGCAGTAAGGTTTTCTCAAGGCTCCAGTTCTCGAAGACTGAACAATTCCCGCTCCCTCAGCTGCTTTCTGTAAGATTTGTGCTCCAGATCCCTCCCAGCTTCATGGCTTTTCTCCAGACATGCTCCAGGGCATTGATGTCTTGTAGTTCAGTGGATTGAAAGAAAGAACAGAAGCCTTATTTGCTCCAGTACATGCTTACTTGGACATCATCTTTCACTGAAGTATCTAACTCACTAAGTATTCAAAACCAAATGGAGCAACTCTGGACTTCATCTACTTGAGAAAATGTGGTTGCTTACTTAGCAGATGTGTTGCAGCTTGGATTTGTGTTGGGGTAAGTGTCCAGCTGTGCACAGCCTTGAACAGTTTCCAGTTCTCCCTTGGAAGTTGTGCCCCACTTACTAGTGTTTCCACAGAAAAACATGTAATTGGGCAGCCATTAATGGGGAGGAAAGGAGCCCTAAGTAGTGCAAAACTTAGGCAGGACTTTGCCAAAACAATACTCAGTCTGTTTGATGCAATGCAGGGTGCTGTGTGGAGGATGAAACCCTCAAGTGTCACCTATGGTGTCTTTTGTTGCTAACTGTCTTCATGACTGTTTATAAAACAAAAACAAAAACAAAGACAACCAACAAAAACAGGTCTCTATGTTTCTGTAATTTTCTAATCTGTGGTAGAAAATCTTATACATGTATAAAAAATATTCCTCGCTAAGCATGGGTAAATTTATGGACTCTTGTGCAATACTCAGTCCCATTTTGGATGCAAATCAATGTTTTTTCTGCTGTCATTAAGTGAACTTTCTGAAGCATGAGGAGTACAAACGATCTCTAGGACTGAAGAGGTACTTAGCAACATGAGGTTGGGTGGTTAAATATTACATAATTCTGTGGAAAATATTTGTTTTTCTTGAAAAGTCTTATATAAACTCTTATCATTTTGACCTCTACAGTCAACAGTTATAGCTGCTTTCCCTCCAGATATTTACTGCAAAATGCAGAGATACTGTGATCTGAAGCACAGGGCACAAGTGTGAACTGCTGTTGTTCTGGTCCCGCCCCTGTGGTATTTATCTGATTTAAATTGGATACATGGAAAAGTTTCTTACAGTCAGAATGGTAAGGCACTGGCACAGGCTGCCTGGAGTGGAGGTGGATGACCCATCCCTGGAGATATTCTAGGTCAGACTGGATGGGGCCTCTGAGCACCTGATGGAGCTGCAAGTGTCCCTGTTTAACGCAGGGGTGTTGGACTAGGTGGCCTTAAGAGTTGCTTTCTACTCAAACAATTCTATGATTCTCTTCCATTTACAATCTACAGATGTTAAATAATGCTGAAGATAGGGCTGTGGTTAAATGTAGTTTGTCACTGAGGGCTCTGGAAAACTAAGAGGAAGGATGTGAGACACTGTAAGACGTCTTTTTAATTTTTGCTGTCTCCTGGTGAAGTAAAGTATAATGCCAGTAAATAGCAAGATTCTGCAGTAATTTGTCCTTCAGTGACACAGAACTCCTTTAAAGTTGCTCAACGTGCCATTTTATTTCTCATGCTCTTGTGATACTATATTGAATTGTTTCCTCCCCACTTACAATTAATGCAAGATGAATCTTTCTTCAACGGACATTTTAGGAATTGGGCACCCATTTCTCAGACATTTTCCATGCCAGCTGGCACCAAATTTACTTAGGCAGTTCTTGAAATCTCACCCATAGAATTTAATTGTTAACTGAAGAGTCCTCGCTGGAAAATATGATTAATTCAAATGTTACCAGCAATAAAAATGACTTTGTTATGCCTGTGACGTGCACTGTTGATTCATAACAATAATGGCACGTTGCACCTAGGTAGCACTTTTCGTCTGAACTGGAGGATCAGAGTCAGTATTTCCATTTTGTGAGTGTTTCATATAAATCTCTGCATTTGTCATTGACAAATGAAAGAGTTTCAGAAATGTTTTCCCTATCATTTGTCTTTTGGAACATAAACCAAACAAGAAAAGTTCATATTGTATCACAAGGAGTAGGAAAAAAGCGAGTTTGCTGGCTGGGAGAACTTAGTAATGGCAGAGTGATGAAATAGCTGGGGGACACGCTGGGCCCCACACTAAGTGCAATGGAAGGCATGCAGTCACTATGTGAACAGCAACACCCTCAGTTGTTCCTGGGGCACTGTATAGCACAGTCTGCCCCTCGCTTTGTCAATGCTATGGTAAATAGATATTATGGTTTTACATGTGTACTCTCAATGCACTCACTCAAAATCAGCATGTAGCAGTGAATCACTGTGACATGATGTTCCTTTTTCAAGCGCAGCGAGAGAGATATTTTCCAGATAGAGTTCAGCTTATTTTCTTTTATGCGTGATGGGAACCACACTTGGTATTTACAGACTTTTAAAAATTTCCTTGCAACCACAGCTATTCAGGCTTTCATTACATGTGAATTAAATGTGTCTCACAAACTCCTTTGTCAGCAAGACAGCAGGTAAAAGGCAAATAAGTGCAGGAGCAGCTTGCTGAGAGATGGTGTGAAGCACTTCCTATGCTCAATTTTCTCCTCTCTAAATAGGAAAAATATAGTTACAGAGAGTCACAAGTAGGATTTTTGTTCCAGGTTATTCTATATGTTAAATTTAACACAACAATCTGAAAACCTCTGCTTCAGGCATTACATAATCGGTTTCAACACATAATTTAATGTGCAGTGCAAACAGTACTGGTTGTGCTGGGAGGTATGCAGATGCACAGTCCAAAGAGACATAACATACAATCTGGGAGGGAGGCAGAGTAATTCACTTCATCACTGGGATTGTATAGAAAAGTGATTACAAACTCATGCCTTAAAGTGAAAAAAATTTCCCAACAGTTCTGGCAGATGTGTTTTGCTTCTCTTCTGCTCCAGTCTTCTAATGTAAAAAAGAAAAAGTTATGTCACAGAAGTAAAAGCTACAAGAAAACCACAAAATACAATAAAAAAATACATATAATTAATAACATATCAGTGAATGGCTGCTCTGTGGTTTCTGTAACGTGGACTCCATAGAAAAATGCAGTGTGTGGGTCCTTAGATGTAGCTCGAACTCTGGAGCCCGTTTTCCTGACTCCAGCATTGTGTCCTCGGGGCAAAAGAGATTCTTCCCAAGGATGGTTTAAAAATATTAAACAGAGTTTTTCCATGAGATGATGTGCAAAAATATTCTTCAATAAAATGTGCGAAGAGCTCATGATGGCATGCTCTTACTGAAAAAAAACCCAGCAATAACAGCCAAACACGGCTACGGAGAGAGCTGTGAAATGAAACTCTTCAAAGGCCCAGAAAAATAAAATCATTCAATGATTTATGAGTTATGTGAGCCTTAGCATCTCGCCGTGAACTTGTACTACATGTGAGATTTCAAAAGACTACTGCCATTCTTACACTGACTGTAGAGTTTTAAATCTCTTTTCTTATCTTCTTCAGGTTGGATATTAAGAAAAATTTATTCTCCAAAAGAGTGGTAATGCATTGGATTAGGCTGCCCAGGGACGTGGTGGAGTCACCATCCCTGGAGCTGCTGAAGAAGTGTGGAGATGTGGCAAGGAATGAGCAGGTAAGAGTAACAATATCTTCAATAGCCACTTATCTGAATTTTATTTTCTGGGTGCACAATATAGGCTCTTTCAAAGCAGGCTCTGATGTAGCTGTAGCAATACATAAACATGCATGAAATGTATGAAGGAACACAAAAATAGGTAGGCGGTATGGATGTTGGAAGGCTTTGGTCATCATCTTTGATGCTGCCCTTACACTTACTGTCCTATTGCCAAAAAGGCAGGTGCAGCCAAATATCTTTATTTGCTTAAAT
The DNA here is from genome assembly GCF_951394365.1 of Tetrao urogallus. Taxonomy (NCBI): domain Eukaryota; kingdom Metazoa; phylum Chordata; class Aves; order Galliformes; family Phasianidae; genus Tetrao; species Tetrao urogallus. Next base: position 64,913,497 of record NC_136817.1, read on the forward strand.
ACACTGGAAAGGAAGGAACCCTCTCTGATTTTGGTTGTTTTCTCTTGAGGTACTTTGATAATCAGCCCATGATTGGAAGACTGGGAGGGCAATGAAAATTGCCTGTTTTTTAACTGGAGGTGGAGAATAGTTTGTTTTGAATAAGTTTCACTGTAAGGAAGAAAGGTTCTGTGGGATGTGATGAGATGTCAAGCTACTGTTGAAGCGTCTGGATACAAGTCAGTGTGATGGGACCAGCAAACACGTTTGTGCTGTCATTCTGGGAGATCATGTATTTAATGCTCTGCAAATATTGCCTTACCCTGTTTGACAGTAGACCCTGAAAAGATCCCAAGATCTTATTAACAAGCAAACAAACAAAGATAATTTAGCTTAAATTGAAAATAAAATACACAAAACAAAAACTAATATTCTTTTTTATTTCTCCTAGTATTCCTGGACACAAAAAGGGAGAATAATTGACATTCAGGCTGTATGTTACAAATCCACTTTTCTGATTTTAGTGGTGCCTGTGACAAGAAAGGAAATACAGGAAAGGGAGCTGGCTCCAGAAAGGAGGTACAGTTGTGTAGATACTTTCTACCTGGAAAGCACATTATTATATGGGTGGATACAGCTAGAACTTTTGGAATAAAATATGCAAACAACCTAGTTTTATTCCAAGCTTGCCCTTCTTTTGGAATATTTATATACTTCCTCTGATTTTTCTAGTGCTGTGATTCCCCAGTTGGTTGGTTGGTGTTTTTGTTGGTTTTTTTTTTTTTTTGGTGTGTCTATTTGTCTCCCTTCCACCCAGGATTCATTGTTCTCCTCCATTAGTTAGAATTAGTTAGAATTAGTTAGAATTAGTTTTGCATATCTCTCTTCTGAATATAACCAGTGCTTTGTAAGACTGATTGAGAAGACCTCTCTTTCTTAGAACATTCTCTAATATTCTTAGTGTGCGCTCCAAAATGCTGTGTGAATTGGAAGTTGTCTTTGCATTCCTTTGCCTCTACCACTAGAGCATGTGCTTCATGAATGTTGGCTGAGAACTATGGTTGTGGTTGCTCAGGCATATGTCACTCTGTTTTATCTTTGTCTCAGTTAATTTTGCATCTTCCGGTACCTTTCTCTGCTCATCTAAAAGAGTCTTTTCCGGTTCAAAACAAGTGGTGTTGTGCAATTTCTTGAGAGTTGATTTTTGGCTGTTTGGAGGGGATGGGAATGGTTTCACAACATGGACTAGAACCAAACATGCATAACTTTTACCTTTCTGACCCACTTGCTCACATGCTTCCTGTTTCCTTTATTGCAAAAGTTAATTAGAAAAAAATAGGACAGGCTCTCTTAAAAATAAAACAAATGTTTCCAGTCCTGTTGTTTGTTGTATGTGAGATGGGTATTTCATGCAGAGCTAGAGAATTGGAATGTCTGGTGTTTTGGGAAGAAAAAAATGGAGGAGAAAATGTGTATCTGCTTTGTACAGCAAACAGTTCACAAAGCGCTTTATTTGTGGATGCAGAAGCAAAGAAAACTTCATCTAGATCACGGTTATGGGTCTTCAGCGTGCTCCACACCAGCACACACTTCTGGTTTTCTGCAGTGTCCTTGAACTCTGTCAGTTCTGTCCTTCCTGCAACAAATTTTACCGAACGCAGGAAGTCATCGGTGGTACTTGACATGGCTTTTATGGCTAAGCACATGCTTTTCTAGGGAGAGGAGAGGAGTGTTTTGAAGGCTTGAACTCTGTGACATTTTGCTCAACTTGTGCAATCTTTTGCTCAATATTTGATAATCTGCTGTTTTCATCAGCTGTCAGTTACAAGAATTTGCTATGGGATTTTCACAAATAAACAGCAGTAAGTGGGAGACATGAAAAAGGACTGTGTACAGCCCTTGAGTTTAAATTCCTTTAAATTTCCTTAAGATTTCCACCAGTAGACTTCTGTGTGCAGAGAAAGCCACAAGCAATACAATCAATCATTTGGTGAATGTGGTTTTCTGAAACAGCTGTGTATCTGGATAAGCTGCTTGATAAGTTACCAAAGACAGCTTATGGGTGGTGCTTGTGCTCTCTGCAATTGTGCGAAGTGCTGTTCAAACTGCCCTTGACTCCCAGCCAACAGATGGGAAAGTCATTAGCAATCAGATTTGAACAACAGTTGCTTTCTGTGTTTACAAAGTTCTGTACATGATCTGTATGTTGACAAGTTATAAACTGGGTGGAAAATGTCTGACATCTCCTCTCTGCAATTTCTGTAAAAAAAAAATGCAGCGATCAACACACAGTTGAGGGCTCCAGCAACCAGCTGAAAAAGGACTCGATGTGGTAAAAGGGCAGGACCATTAGGAACAACAGCAAGGCCAGTTTACCACTAGACACAAAGTTCACCCCAAATCATGAGCATTTCTTGTGCTGTGGCTGGAGTCAATAACATCAGTACAAGCAAGAGGAGTACTCCAGGTACATAAACCTGAGTAGTCCTTAGGCAGGTCTAGTTTATGTGTCCATAGCACATAATCTAAGCTGTGCTCAGCCCTGGCAGAGCTGTTGGAGTAATAATTTCTCAAAAGTAAACTGCAGCAGAAAATCTCTAGAAAGCATTCTGCATAACCAGTACATAACTGACATCAAGCGTGGCATTATCCTCTTTTTGTTCTTATTAACTAGATTCCTCAAGACATAAACACATGATCAAGCTAATCCTAGTATTCAAGAGTTTATATTAGGAATAAAATTAGTTCATTATATTTAATTTATGGGTAAAGAATCTCCATTAGTTTGTAATGTTTCCCTGTGCTGTAATAACGCTCTCTGCTTTCCCAGCTACTGTCCAGGAGCAGTCTGGTTAGTGCAGAACCAACATTTTGTCAAGGCACCTGAGGGCTGGGTTGGTAGAAGTAAATCCATTCCAATAAGAATTATTTCACTAGTAGGCCTGACAGGTTATTTATTTATTTACTTATTGCAATCACAGTATTGCAAATACATATTTTTTAATTGTTCTTTACTGAAAACCAAATCGGCAGGAGGGGAGATTTTTTCAAAGAGTCAGATAGGCTCAGGTGGTCAACTCATAATTTTCAGCATGACTCAAATGGCTCTTCATTCCCTTACATTTCATTTTGCTAAGTTGCAATAACCACAGATGTGACTGTCCCAGCCCTTTCCTCTGTCCTAGATCCCCTGAGGAGGACTATTTGTGAAATATACAGCAGAATGGATAGCTGACGGAGGTGAAGTTTGGATACATGTGTTTCAGACATGTAATGCATGGAGATTTTAAAACTGAAGTGGTGATAATGATGCTACCTGGCTTTAAATTCCTGCTGAATTAAAGGATCAATTCAGCCATAAAGTGATCACAGACTGTATTGTAGAAAGTAGCAATGAGCTTGACGTTCCTTGTGATGGGTCAGTGGATGGACTAGATATTAATGGTTTTTTCCAACCTTACTGATTTTATGATTCTATTCTATTATTCTATGAAATCAAAGGAGCTGGTAACAGAACAGTCAAACAACAACCAGTAACAGCTTTGGTATTATAAAAGGAAAGATGTATGTGTAAAATCATTTTCCACTTAAAAAGTGAAATAAAACACTAGGCAAATGATTGCTAGAAAATTTTATCCTGATTCTTCTGCTGAGGTCAGTGTGTATTTACCTACTTGACAGATGTTGATGCTCTTGATTAGAAATAATCCATCTTTTCTCTCCCCATAAATATACATAGGCAAATATGCATGTACCTACCTACCTGCACGAAAGGGATTGAGAACATAGGCATTTAGTTATTGAATTGGCCTCCATGAAATGTGGAAATTTTCAAACACCTTCTATATTTCAGAGCAGAAGCACATGGCCAACCTCATTTTCCATTCAATTGTGAGCCATCATTTACATCTGTGAAAAGTGAGTGAAAAATGCTACCAGCATGAATAAACCAATTTCTAATTTCTTCACATAAACATGACATTATAAAACATAAGGAAGCAGAAAAGCTGGTCCTTTGTGCTGGCAGGAGCAGGTTTCAATTCTGGTCCCTCATGAGCCAAGTCTTTCTTGCCATATTTCTCAGGTAATTAAGTCAGTTTATGGGAAACTGTGTTCATTTTCCTGCCTGTCCCCTTTTCATAATGATTTTGCCCTGAAATTCTGAGGTGGAGAGATATCAGCACTGCTATACCTCACTTACAAAACAGCAAACTGAGTCAAAGAAATGATGTGCCACTCAGATAGTTGAGATGAGAGTTAATTGAATTCAAAGTTGCTGTTGTCATGCCAGAGACAATCCTCTGACACAGACCCAAGCACTGTTTGCTGATCTACCATTAGCAGTCCAATGGCATCTGTACCTTCAGCACCTTTGTCTTAATGTGTCCTCTGTGTCCACAGCTGACATGTCAGTCCAGTTCTGTAAAAATGAACAGTTGGAGGGTTGCCTGAGGGAAAAAGTTTAAATCAAAGGTGTTTATTTATGTAATGAAAGAGCGTAATGTGGAAATACTTCCAAACTAAACCTCTCACTTCGTGAATGTTTCTCACCAAAACTTTGGAGTTAACATTAATTTCTAATGCAATTTGAACTGTAGTCCTAGCTCTGCATGTCTGAAATTATGAGAAGTTTCTGATTTACAGCCATCCCTAACTGTCAGGCATAAGACAGCATCTTACATTTATTCACTCATTTTATTTGAATTATTAACTTCTGTAAAATGCCAATCATGTTTTCTTATTCCACCTAGAATTCCTGATCTCTGTGTTGTTACGTGAAGGAGTTAGGTGTAAAAAATATAGGGAATTACCTGGATCTTAGCCCCATACAGTGCTGAATATTTCAGCCATTATCCAGCAAAGCTCTTAAGCACATATTTACCTTTCAGCACCTCAGGAATCTCATTCCTATCAATGGGTTTCCTCAAGAATTTCAAGGGTCAGAATTCTCAGCATCCTGTGAATGAGGAGATTTGGATGTGAGGAGTTAGAGCAGTGCCTGTGCAGTGTGAGGACCTGCTCCTCTCCTGATCTCTGAGATATCCTGATGTTTTGTGAGGAAGAGAGTGACAGCAAAGAAGTGTAAGCCTAAATAATCCGCTCCTTTTGATTAGGGGTTGTGCAAGGGCTAACGAGGATTATTACTGCTCCTAGGAGACATAAAAAAGGCAACAAAGAGAAGCCTGTATTTGGATGGCATTGACTTGGAAATACAAAAGGAAAAACTGCAGCTCTGCTGAACAGGGTGGGGTAAAGAACTGAAAAGAATAAAAATACTCAACTTTTCTTGACGTGAAATTCAACTATATTTTCCTCAGGAAAAACGAAATGCAATACTGGTAATTTATACAGACTGTTGAACAAATTGAAACCATATACAGAAAATTAAGTTACGTTTTTATGGAAAAAACAGAATATGTTTAACAATCACTACCTAGAGCCAGCAGTCTTTCACTATATAACTTGCAGAGAGTTTTAATTAGGCTGAGGTCAGAATGTCTGTTTCCAGTTTTAATTGGTTAAATCAAGATTTTATTGGGTCTGAAAAAAAATTGAAGCTTTTTTGTTCTTAGATTTATTTTTTAAGCTAATATGACTTAGAAATACAATAAAATATATCTCTAGATTCTTATTATATTTGTGAAAATATCATTAAATAAGGGGGAATAAAAGAAAAGATGAAACCACTTACTTGAGTAATACATGTGCTTGAATTTCAGTGTTTTGAAAGTTCTTTATTCTTAACCACTGGTTTTCAGCCTAATTTTATGTTGCATGGCAGCTCGGTTTCTATTACAAAGTGAAGGTTGAAGAGATGGGTGCAGGTTCTTCAACAGTGTGTGGCCATGGTCATCTCCCATTGTAGGAACTGTGTTATATTCTGTAAGTTGTCTGATAATGGATATTTCTGTTGCCTAATTTCAAATATTATCTCAATGATAGCCAGGGTGATGTAGATGAATGACATGGATTTTGCACTTTGTTTCTTCAAAGGAGTGATGTTTCTATAATTGTGCCTCTTTATTTAATAAGGAAAATGGGACTGAAACTGGAAGCTGATAATGTCCCATTCTTGTGATAGTCTTGTAGAGCAGGTTGAAGAATTACTCTCATTTTCTTCATTTTGCTCTTCCAATGCATCTTGTTCTGTTTAAAATTCTTTTGCAATAGAGTTTCTCAACCTGTGGAGAATGTAACTGATTCATAACTGTCTTGTACTGAAGATGCTCTTGTGAGAAGTCATAGGTTATGATTTGAAATGTCTTTGGATGGAGGAGAAAAACTGAGTATGTACCCTTTATATCCTGGTTGAAGAGATTAACCACATAGGGGCTATAAAGAGAGACAAACAGTGGAGTAGCAGTGGGCTTGTTTGTTCCTGTTAGACAAGAAGAGAGAATAATACCTCTGCTTTATATTTGTTTATTTATTTATTTTAAGGTGAAATGACAGCAATAGCTATGCTCAGTAAATGATCCCTAAGATCACGACGAACCTTTCTGTAGGCAGGACTTTGGATGTGCTTTTACATAGTCCTTCTTGCTTCATTCTAGATGGTTCCCTCTCCAGAGAGCAGGCTGTTTTGAATCTCATTCTGAGATGGCTAATACTTCCCTGGCATAATTCTGAGAGTCTGGTCACCTAATACAGGGTTGTGAATGTGGCTTGGACAAAAAATTAGATTTATGATGCTTCATTATTGCAGCTCATAAATCATTTTGTGGCTGTAGCTCGAAAAGGCTGTTTTTTTCCTTTATACCTGGTGATTCTCTGAGCTGGATGTTATTTAAGAGGATCAGCACGGGATACCCTCTAAGAAATAATTGCAATTGAAGTGGCATTTGAGAGGAATGAAGATGCCTCATGGTATTTCATCTCCCCTAATTAAGACACGCGTTTGCTCAGATTAGATCCAAGATATCTAGAATAACTGAATTCCTGCTCTCCGCAGATCTGAATTATCATCATAAGTTTGAGCCTTTGTACTGATGGCCCTATATTTTTTGTCAGCAATTATCTCCATTTAGATTAGGTAAAGATAGAGTATAACAATGACTGCATAATCAGAATACCAGTAGCTGAAAGCACACTGATTTGCAGTGATTGTTATAATCCTTTTCAGCATTTGCCTGGAAAACTGTGAATGGAAAGTTCCATTATTTCTGCACTATTTATATTAAATGAAAAACTCATTTTTTTCCTTTTTTTATCTTTTCATCCCATTAGGCTCCTAAATACCCAAAAACATTTAATAGGACTAAAAGGTACATTAATATATTTAACTGTAGTTATTTGAGCTGATGTCCTTGAAGAATATGTGATTATTTTTACAATTATTTTTTTTCTGATTATGTATTCCACCTCTTCTCCTACAGTGCCTGGCTATTTTTCCAGTCAATATCTAGTGCTCTGCACAGCATCCAGCAGAATTTGCAGGTGAGAATCCATATATCCTGAAATAAAACAGGATTTTTTTTTTTTTTTACCATATTAACTCTATTCCCACTTTACAAAAATAATGATCTTGCTCTTACTCAGTATAGATTTGCAACATAGCTATCATTATGTGTATGTGTACATCCTTGAAGGATTCATAATCATTTCCATTTGTTGATTGGATGGCATCCATTTGGTTAATCATCATTCAAGTGCAGGAAGACCATGTCGCATGTGAAAGCTGTATTTGAGATGGCAAAACTGCCAGAAACATCCAAGCATGTAACCTGACTATCCAGTTATACTAACAAATGATGATGGTTAGAGTTTGAGATGGTGGAAAAATGAAACATAGTTCCACTATTTAACTAGTAATACTTTCTAAAATGAACTACACTCCTATATTTCATTTTAATTTGTGTCCCAGTTCTTTCTTATTGGTCTCAGCTTTTGTGCTATTGAATGGTTGTGCTGTTGTGCCTCACCTGCATAGGTAAACATTGGTACCACCATAAAGTGTATTTCATTTCTCCTCTGTCTGAAGCAAATCCTATCTGTAGGTTTATTTCACCATCTCTGTAACATGACCTAGTGTTCATCACATTTGAATTAAATGAAAATTGGTTTGACATTATCTGCCGATCATAGCTTGGCACAAAAAAAACCAAGCCAAACCAAACCAAAACAAGAAAACCTTGTGGAAAAAACAGCAAACTGTTCACCCCATCAAGAAAATGGCAATGTTGATGGCTTTAAATATCATACAGTCACTATTATGACTCTCATTGTCCACTCACTTAAAAGGAAGGCAATAGATAAACGTTTATTAAAACAGATATATTTATAGTCTTCCTGTTTGCATAAACAGTTTGAAGATTTGACCTCAGTATGGCCTAGAGGCTTTAATCCAGGAAATGAAATGTCCGTATGCATATACTTTTAGACTTCATCATTTTAAGCTGAACTGCAGGATGGTTTTACTCACAATCTTTGAGTGCTTGAGGTTAGCAACACAGCCAGGGTTAGAAATATGATCGGGGATCAATGAGACATCAAAATAAAGAGAATATGGATGCAATAAGATTATATGAAGCAACATCTAAGAAGATGTTCATATTCATACTGATAGGAGAAGAGGTAATGGCTTTAAGTTGCACCAGAGGAGGCTCAGGTTGGATATTAGGAAGAAAGTCTTATCAAAAAGAGTGACCATGCATTGGAACAGGCTGGCCAGGGAGGCAGTGGGGACAACATCCCTGGGGTTGTTCAAGAAATGTGCAAATGTGGGAATGAGAGACATGGTTAGTGGGCACGGTGAGGGTGAGTTGGTGGTTGGAATAGGTGATTTTGGAGGTCTTTTCCAGACTTGATGATTCTATGACTCTATGGTGTCTAGACTCTATAAACCAAGGTCAGAGAAGGCAACAGCAACAACTGTGAGGAAGTCTGCAGGCAATTAAGGCAGCTGTTTTTTTTAAAAAAAAATGGAATCAGAAAGTATGATTGGCAATTTTTGCTATGTCATGGGGTGCCTGCTTGTGACTGAGAGTGATCTTTTTAGACAGTGTTGCTGGTTAGATAATCTGAATTTAGTACTATTTTGGTCTTGTGAGTGAACACATGCATTTGAAATTGCAACATCATGGACATCCTGTTGCCATTAAGTGATATGCAGCATAATCAGCAGATTTGTATTCTGCAGAGATCTTTGTCTCAAGTACCCTCAAGTAAGATGTAAGAGGCAAAAATCACAAGCCTCCTTCTACAGGAGCTATACACTGCTGTAGGAGATATAACCAAATAAATGAGCAATGAAAATAAGAAAAAGATCAATCAGATCTTCTCAGACATCATGTGAAGACAAAAGCCTGAACCCTCAAATGCAGTCAAGGAGGAACTCCCTGTGTTTATCAGGGTGAGAAATGGAGACTCCCATGATAGTGAAGGCCGGATGATGAGAGTTCCTGCTCCACTTGCAGAACTGTAGCTACAGAATATGTTACTGCCCTTGTTTTAGGTGATGGATTGGGATCTCTGTCCAAGAAAACACCTGAATTTGCTGAGCCTGATTCTTCTCAGCACTGGTGAGACACTTCTGAAGTGCAGGGCCAGGTTTTCCAGTACCCCAGAGACATATTAGAGTCCAGCAAATGTTAAGAAAGATTAGTAGGGACTGAAGTATCTGACACATGAGGAGAGGTTGAGAAAGCTGGTTTTGTTTGCCCTCAGGAAGAGCAAGCTTGAGAGGGTCTTATCAATGTGTATACATATCTGATGGGAGGATGTAAAGAAGACAGAACCACACTCCTCTGTGCTGCTGACTAGAAAAAAAAAGACAATGGGACAAATGGAAATACATAAGAAAGAAATTCCTTTTTTTTCTAGTGAGAGTGGTTAAACAAGGGAAAATATTGCTCAGAAAGGCTGTAAAGTCTCCATTATTGAGACCAGACTGGTCATAGCCCAAAGCAACTTACTGTACCTGACTGTGCTTCGGGATGGACAGTTAGAGTAGATAACCTCCAGAAGCCCCTTCCAACCTCAGCTATTCTACGAGTTCCAGATCTTGAAAATGACATCAGTGATAGCAGGATTTTGTTACTTTTTCTTTATGTTTGAGGTTGGATAATTTGGTATAGCTCACAGGTCGTGGAAGTTCTTCATTATCTACATATGCAGATAAGAATTTTCTAGGGGAGATTCTTGATATTTTCTCTTGAAGAATGTGATAAAAGCAATTCCTCAGTGTCTGCTGGCCACTGTGTTGAAATAAACTGTCAGGAAAATTGGGTATTGACAGATGGGAAATAGAAGGAAGAATGCTTCTGAGCCTCATGGATTAATGAGGAGTAATGATTCTGTTTTGTTTTTAATGTTCTCTCTGAATCAGAATTTGGGCCAGATATGTGGGATGAGGACAGAAGAGCAGCTTCAGAATGATCCATGTTACTGTGTCATGGAGAAGCCCTGGCTACCATTGCAAAGTATCTGCTTTCTTCCAGTACTATGAATTCTGTAGGATTTCAAGGATTTCAAAATCCTCAGTTTGGGTGGGATATTTTTCCGAGAAAGAAATTTTAACAGGACAATGTGATTAGAGGAATATTTAATAATTCTGGTTCCCAGCACTATGGCACCAGCTATGTCCTACCACAAGTTTATTTTTATTTTGTACACAATAGGCTACAGTTTAGTTCAAATACTTTATACCAACATTTGGCTTGGATCAACTGATGTATCTGAAGAACAGGGCAGCTTTATGAGGCAAACATGTTTTGTCAGTTTCCTGCTGTCTATACTGCTCTTCTTCTTTGCAGAGTATTTTATCATGAAATATGAAATTATGGTGCTTACTGATATTGACAAATATTGTAAGAAAGAATCTGTGGATGGACAAGTCACAGGGACATGGCAGTTGTAAGGAAGAAACTGTGACCATGTTAGGGGTCTAATTTATTGTTGATGATGTAGAGGTGGGAGAAAAATGCTCCAAATAAGTATTCCTATACTGTCTATAAGGCATGTTTCAAAATGCTTATACTAGAAACAAATCTATCCTTGATGAGCTCCAGATGATTCCACTGATGTTAATACAAAGAAAAAAACTAGCATCTTCCCTCCTCTGTCCCCTTCCCCTGCCAGAGGTAATCCAGAGATTCTTTCACTGTTAAAGCCATTATGACATATTTTGGAACTAGCAAAACTGAAAATGATTCATCTAGTCTTTCCTATGATGTTTAAAAATGTATTTTGCAGTAGCTCTAAGTACAAGGCGGTTAGAAAACTTTCAGCAATTTATATAAATAAATACTGTAGGAACAGCCTTTGAAGTGGGAGATCATGACTGAACACATCTGCTTAACAGAATTAACAGCACAAGGGTTTCAGACCTTTCTCTTCCGCTGTACCAAACAAAACTAAAAAGAAAGACAAGCTTTGCTTTAATGTTTTACTCATAAACTTTTCATAGTTTTGTATTTTTGCACATGCATAGTAAAAAGAGTGTGTAGATAAACAAATGTATCATTTCTTTTAATAGCAAAAATATTCTGATTTTTACTTACTGATGTAGCATAAATATAATCTTTGATGGTAAGGCTTCAATTTATGTTTGGCTTTAAAAAGCCCCTACGAGATAGTGTTGAAGAAAAGATATTTGATTCTTTAATATCAGTCATGAAAAAAGCTTTCAAAGGTACTGCATTTTAAACAGCTCAGTATTAATATCCAAGAATCTGATTTTGCTTTGCAAAGACTTGTCTCTTGATCAAAAGAAGAGAGCACACAAATTAAGCAGCCCTTTCCATCTTGTAATACTAGGATTCTGTGATTCATTCTATTCTTAGTGGAGTTTGAAACATTTTTCCATTATTATCCAGTCAGTAATGTTGAATAAACTTTCTTAAGCCTAATGGTCTCTCTCTATTTTTTGAGCAGATGAAAGGATAGAAAAGACAAAACCCAGAGCTCAGTAGAGTCTTTTTCTATTGGAGAAATGAGAGATCTATTTTATGACAACTTTTCTCTTTTTCTACATAAATGTGTTTTTTCTTTGGACACTGTATAAATGCTAGACTGTTATAGGATCTGCTATGTTCCTGCCTGCTAAGAAGCCTGTGATTAACTTTGCTCTGAGGAAGATATCTATTCCCAAATGGAAATGACCATCATCATGCCTACAAGTTTTTGTGCAAGAAAATGGGTGAACTTCCTTTGTGTTGAAAGCAGAACAGTACATGAGTGATGTAGTAACCTGGCTTTAGGGAGTTCCACACTTAAAGAAATGAAAAGCCTAATACGTGTAAGATCAGGAAAGAGTCAGTTTTACCAACAAGCAGAAAAAATTAAATATTTTAAATATGTTTATTATAAGAAATAGAACAGAGTTAAAAATGAAATTGCAAACACGTTCTAAGTAACCTTATTGCACAAAGGACAATGGCATCTCAGCTAGTTTGTGAAATTGGCTGCCTTCTGCAATTTATGTTGTATTTAACATGTGTTGGAGACTGCTAGTGCTACATTTTCCTTACTGGAATCACTGATGGTGACTGCTGTAGGCAATTCTGCAGACCAAAGTGGAATGATTGAAAATTGGAACAATTGAAGCAATTGCTCATTTTAAAATTCTTGTGCCGGAGTGCTGAAGATCACATCCTGGCTCCTGGTTCGAGTCTCTAACTGGAACCAGGTAAACATCAATTGGACATCTCTCAGGGGAAATGTCTCCTTTGACAACGTTCCTGCCTACTGAAAATGCATTCAATATGTTCATCCACTAACATTCTACATTTGGATTGAATGGAGGGATAAAAGGGGATGGTAAGCATTCAGAGTATCAGATTAGTTGTTAACCTCTTCAGAAAGTAATGGAGAAGAAGGTTTTGATGTAGAAGGTTATGGTAAACAGTGATTTTAAAGGATTTCAGTGTATCTACTTATAGTAGGAAGAGAAAAAAAAATTATCTTGGACAAATATATTAGAAACATGTAGAAAATATTCAAGAGACTGAGCAAAAGTGGACCTGATGGTACTTGATGCAGCTTACCATATAATTGGCAGGTTGGTTGCAATTCATTTCAGTGAATTTAGATTTTTTTAGCTGGGAACCTGTATCAGGCTTACTTTAAGCTGTACAAAGTTAGAAGTTAATGTTATTAGCTAGGAAACAGTAATCAAAGCACTGCAAAAGTGCTCAATTTAGCAAAAACATCAGCAAAGTAGGAAAAAGTGGTAAACAGAAACAAATTAGACTGAAAATAAATCTAAGAGAAATCCTAGAAAGTCTCAGATCTCAGTGAATGATAGCCTTCTAGGTAAAATTGTGTTTCTACAAGTGTGAAAGCAAGGGGCAAGCTGGAGTGCAACCTGCACAGAGACAGTGAAGAAGTAAGACATGAAAATGATGGAAGACGTGAAAAGGGCACTTAGATCAACAATTTTTGGAAAAGTATCTAAAGTGCTTGGAATTGGAATTTTGTGGTCTATTGGAATTGGACCTGTGATCATGTCTGTTTAATAACACACTCCTAGTGAGATTATGGAGGATGCTGTCTTTGCACCCGTATACAAGATGCCAAAAATGAATGTGTCAACTCTGAATATATCAAAAATACTTCTCTAGGATAGGATTGTACGTAAGAGATTAATTTAAGAATTGCACAATAGTGAATACTGAAGGCCTGGTAAAAGACCAAATTGTGAATTAATATCAAACTTATGATTAATAGAAGCATAATGACATGGATAATAAATTCAATGTACAAGTGTTTAAACCAAGAAAATCAAAAAGGGAAACAAGTGACCTGAAATACAGGCATAATTTTAATATTGCACTTTACATGGGAAACAATGTGGAGAAAGGAATAAAGAAAAATGCCCAATCTTTAGTAAAGCACAATACATGGGAAAATAACATTTTTATCCTTTACAACCATGTTATCTCAAGAAGAAAAAGCTAAGTAACAATCTCTATGAAAATCTCTAGCAAAGGAAGAGTAATCACAGTGTATCTTTAGAAGACTAAGAGTCTTTCAGAATAAACTTTTCCAGAATTCTATTTATTTCATTTCTGTGTTTGCAACCATGCTGTTAGAGCAATGATTGTATTCAGTTGCCATTGGTTTATGGAGCCAGATGCAATGAAATGCCAAGAACACCCATAAAAAGCAACACGAGAGTGGAGAAATGAGGCCAAGTGTTGTTCATCTATAATAAACTCATTTAGGAGCCAGTGGACAAATACTGACTCTTAGTAAGAAGCCCATGAACCAACAGACAGGGAAACCAAGGAAATGAAACACCTGGAGTGAAGCTGAAGGTAGACATAGATTCTAATATAGTCTGTAAAACAACAAGAACACAGGATGTTTCCCTAATTAAAAAAGATGGAATCATATGCCTACAAAAGAGGGCTTAATGTTGATCCTTGAAATTTTCAATGCAGTCTTGAACTCACAAGAAATCTTACATGTAGTTTGAGAGTTTTCAATGCCATAAAGTCATTTAATAGAGATTCACTGGTCTCTGCCTATGACTGAAGACATATTCTTCCATGAAGCTAGCATGAAAATGTTCATTTTTCAATATTATGTCTTTTGGCAGATTACTGAAAGATATAGCTGCAGCTGAGAAGTAACTCGGACTGTGGTGTAATAGCTCACCAGCACTAAGTCAGCAAAAGTGTAATATCTGAAAGCTTACAAAGAGGTGGATGAAACCCCTTGTAACTAACATACATCAAGTTCTAAGGGATTTAGAAAAGCTTCTATAGGTTATTGAGGAAATCAGTGAAAAAATGGTTATGAATAGAATCTGGTAGTTTATGGGGATGGCCAGAAACTTTTGTGAATTTAGTTCAGACCTATGAATGAAGAAGATAATGCTCTCTGCATAGTATCATGGGCTCAAATCCCAGATAATTTGAAGAAAAAGAAATCATTACCATGATGTGATCCCTTATAAAACTACCGTGCTGCAGAATGATGGAAGTGAAAGTGTAATATTCAAAGGCAAATTAGGAGAAATATTCACCTAAAACTAGCAGACCAAAGCTGTTGCTAGTAGATACTTTAATATGATCAGAAAATTCATATGGAATAATTTTACGATTTGTGCAAAACTCTTATGTAATTAGAAAAATACTTTTTAAAATGCCAATATTGTATATGAGTAGTTGTCATACATGCTTTTCAAACTTTCATACTGCATGGTTAGAAAAGAAGTTACTCAAGATTGCCACTTATGGTGGAAAAAGTGTGAGGTGGGACATGGACAGTGCAGCGCATCATGAAATCACATTATCAATACTTGATAATGAATCTGAAAGACTGAAAACCACAGCCAGGGGGTCTGAGAAAGGACCAGGAAGAGTTTTGAATATCACTAGGCTTCATGCAGGAGAAATATAAAAAGTATAAAACAAAGTACTGCTTGGGCAACACTAAATACCTTGACGGTGTAAACTACGTCACTCCTACTGACAGTAGCACAGACATGAAACCCTTTAACGACAATCAGATTGGGAGAACTGTGATGATTAAATATATGCAGTGTCAATAGGCATTGCATCTTCTACATTCCAGTAAACTCTAGTCCCAACAATGTATCAAACACTTGAAAAAAACACTACAGAGAATACAGTATTTAAAAGGAAATTAATTAATATGGAGCCTAGATATATCAAGAAGTCTTAGTCTCAGTTTTAGTCTTAGCAGGACTCAGCTGGAGGTCAATCTTTATGTGACTGGATAGAGTTATGGTTCTAACACTGTTGTAAATGAAACACATATCTAGATTTTAAATCATGAGACTTTTTAGGGTATTCATCAACATAAGATGATACAAACTCAGGTTTTATCTTTCTATTTTTTTTTTCATTTCCATTTGCTGAAATAAATGCCATCATTCAACAGGAAAAACTGCTGATGGTTTGGTGGAAATCTCTTTTTTTTGCAGGGACTTGAGAAATTTTCCAGAACCTACTCCAGGCTATTCTATTGATATTTTGAATTCCTTAGAGGCTGTAAGAAGGGATTAACTGTTGGATGATATCCACATGAGAGACCATGAACACTACAACTTGAAGG
This sequence comes from Tetrao urogallus, assembly GCF_951394365.1. Taxonomy (NCBI): domain Eukaryota; kingdom Metazoa; phylum Chordata; class Aves; order Galliformes; family Phasianidae; genus Tetrao; species Tetrao urogallus. Next base: position 64,929,502 of record NC_136817.1, read on the forward strand.
CTTTGCAGCATAATAATCTGTGGAAATGTCATCTGAAAAGCTGAGATAATGTCTGAAATTTGCCAGTGGGCAACAGTACTGTATCTGGGGATGTGAAAAAGATAGGCTTGAGCCTGATTATAAGAATTCAAGATATATGGAATTGAATCTGAATAGAGAGTCTTGTGGCTCTTTGGCTTATGTCTTACAGGAGATAAGCACTTAGTGACCTTCAGTCCCTCAGTGCTCTTCTGCCCAGACTTTTCATGATCTTGAATGTTTGTTTCTTGACCTTGAGACCTAGCTAAGAAAGGAGCTTTAGAAAAAGTTGAATTGGATCTGTTGTTATGATGATCTTTTCATGAATAATTTTTTGGCAAGCTTAGTGTAAATCTGGATGCTGTTCATGAGCTGTTAGTATTGCAAGGTACTGAGGAAAAATCATTGATTCTGTGAGAAGACCAAATGGCAATGTACTGTCAAAGGTATGTTCTTATCTGCAGAACAGATATTTTGATGAGCTGCACAGATGGATAGTTTGCAAGTCAAGACCTGCAGAATGGTATTATGGAAAAAGTTTCTGTTCCCTTGTAGTTCTTCCGTCCACTGTACATAACTGCTCAGAAGAAACTAGCATGTGTAATATATTAGCTATGCTTTCTTCAATTTTAGGCACTAAGTCCTTGGAAAATATCAGTGTAGCTCTGTGAACTCTGCCAAACTAAGGCCAAATGGTTATTTCAGGAATTAGACATAGAGGGACATCAGGATGTACATAATTACACAGTCGTGCCAATCTCTATTGTTCTTGAACTTATGTGTCTAAAATGCTACATAGTACACCTGCTGATGCCTTTTCAGAGAGTGATATGGAACAAATGAATTTTTTATTGTACATTTATGTGTTCTAAGATTGTGTTTAGTTTATTTTTGCAATTATGTAATATTGAGTCCCTTATGGTTTATATTCTGTAATAACTCCTAAGCTTTATTTCGGAAGAGCTATTAGTTCTTCAGAACAACTTCTAGTTGTTCTCTCACTTTTATTTGCACAGATGATCATCTTTCTGGCAAAAGAGTACTTTATTCATACCCTACTACTTATTGCAAGCAAAGATTTTATCTAATCCCAGTGCTGAAGTTTGTCTTTTCCAAGTTTATTTATGTATAAAGAAAGCTTTTTTCCTGTCAGAAAAATAGTCTCTTGAGAAGTGTTGGGTGCTCTGTCTCTCTTACTCTGAAAGAATAATGCACCTTGAAAGTGAAAACTTTGGATCTTGTTTGGATCATTTTTCAATTAGAATTTAAGAAGGCTATTCATTAATGCTTCTTAAAAATAATACGAAGCAGAGTAAGACGTAGAATGTTTTCATTCTTTGTACTATGGCAAAAATATACCAGTTATGTACCAAATGACTCATGAGATTTGTAGTCATGGGCACTACTTAGCCTGCACACCCTGCTTAGGGGACTTGGTAAGTATCTTTTCTGGGAGAATACAGGGTGTCGAAAAGTTAAAACAACTTCGGTTGAATACTATTTGTTCCAGGAGTTTTGTGTTTCTCAGAGAATCTTTCCATCAACTTGGAGCAGCCTGGGTCTGCTCGCAGATGTGGTAAGATTCTCCTCTTCCCCAAAGCCTTCAAGGCCACAGTCTCTGACTTTCTGCATCTCTCTACCTTCACTTAAAAATATTCTCCATTGTGGTCATTTTCCTCCAGGAAATCAGATAGCTGCTTCTCCTTCCTGAGAGCTTTCCTTCAGTGTGTATGGACAGGTTATGACAGTCAGTCTCTCCTGATCAAGCACATCCTCCTTAGACTGCATAATATACTGTACATACAGCTAACTGTGGTCAAAGACACCAGTGAGAGGCATTGCTCACTCAGAGGCTGATAAAGTTCACAACTCTACCATTGTGGCCACTCAGAAGTTGGTGGCCCGTTTCTCAACCAATCTACATAGAAGGATTTGACTAATCACTGGTAACAAGACAGTAGATGTTCTATCTGATTCTGTATTAAGCATGTCTCAAAACAATCCTTCACTCTCCAGAGGCTTGCCTCTTTTGTCCATGCTGTGCACATTTTCAGACTGGCTGATGAATCAAAACATCAGGTCGTCTGTCCCACCACTAGAGATGCAAGTCAAGTGTAGAGACTCAAATTCATATCACTCAAATTTAGAGCAATTCATCAGAATCCCAGCTCCTGAAATTCATTAAAACACAGAAATGTCTAGGAAATATCAGTGGCGGGGTGGGTGTGGAAAAAAAGAAATGTAGCACTAGAAAAAAACCCTAGATGTGCCTACTGATGTTGTGTGTGTACTTCTGTAACTTGAAAAAAGGTACACGAGGAAGCACCTGTCTCACACTGACGGGATTTCTAGTTTCTTAATCAAAATTCATCCCCTTTACCAGTTTTTTCCTTCCAGTTATCCAGCTAGCATGGTTATGAAAATACTAAACTACTTGCAGACAAGATGCTAAGAAGTGCTTCAGTTCATTTTCTGGCACTTGACTGAAACCCAACTTTTTAAACTGTTGTGTTGCTGGGATCACAGGATCACAGTGATGTTATTTTTGCCTGTGCAGAAGAGAAAAATCCATTGTAATCTTGTTTTTCTCTAGATGTGTTTAAGAGTTAATTATTTATGCATGAACTTTGTATTCAGTATGACTGCAGCTCTTCTCCTGGGGAATGAGTGAAGCCTTCCAAATTATGTCTTCATTCAAAAGAATTTCCTTAAAATTTAAGCAAAAATCTTGATCTTCTGAAATTATTTTCCTGGTATGCAGTATAAAAGCCAGAATACTCTGGTATATTTGATGTTGAATATCATTCCTGATAGTAATTTGTATTGTTTATGTCTTTGGCACAATCACTGAAGATGTATGTTTGAGGATTTGTATGCAGTTCATATTCTCTTTTTCTGTTAACTTCATTCTTCTATATATGGCACTGTAAAATATTTTTGACTGATAGATGTTACAGAGAAACATCTGTCATTACACAAGAAATGTGTAACATTTATGCCTGAAGACTTTACCAAGAACTGGAGGGAAAATATATTTTCAGGACATTGGGTGAGACAATGGGTGCTGATTCTCATTTCAGGTAACTGAGATATTACTCAGAAATCCTGCAGCAGAAGAAATTAATCCCTAATTAACAATTAAGGTTGTTAATGTCTCTCTCAGTAAAGGAAAGCTTTTTTAAACTGAGTGTTTTGATATATAAAATGTGAAGTAGATTAATAATCCAAATGTAGCTTTGAAATTGTTTAGCACTGGGAAAGTAATATTTGACTAATGGAATGCCTTACTGGTCATGCATTCAAATGATTTCTATGGGACAGTAGTTGGACTATTTTCTTTTTTTTTTTTTTGGAAGTAAATCATATTTGCTATTGAAACAAAAAATCTCTGCTTTGGCTAGATCAAAATTTATCACTCTCTAAGACCTTTCTAAATATACATGCACACATATCATTAAATACATAAACAGTTCATGTACTGTTCTGTAATACTGTGTCTCTGTGTTCTTTAGAGAAAAGAATAGAGCATTTCATTTACATTTACTTGTGAGCCTCGAAATAAAAAAAATAAAATGAAAATAAAATAAAAAAATAAATGAAGCCCTACTTTCCAATATCCAAAGTTAATAGCCCTGGCACACTTCTACTTCCATGGAGGCCAAACAAGAAGAGGGGATTTCCATTTCTTTCCTTCAGAACCTGTCTGTATTTGGATTTATTTCTAGATATGTTTGGAAGACAGGAATGCATAGGAGGCTATGTTATAGGAGAGGAATACTTAATAAACAAACAGCCATGATTTCACATTCTTTCACAACATCATGTTTTTAATACCAGGAAACAAAAGCCCATCTTTGCACCCCTCCCTGAAGCCACACTGCCAAGACATAAATCCAATAACATCTTTAGGGCTGCCAGAGAATTGTAGTTTTCCTTTGGGAATTCTGCAGTTTCTGAGATAGTGTCAGTGTGAAATAAGTCCTTCTCATCTGAGGATCTCAGTGTGCCTCGAAGACATTAATTGAAGGCAGGTGTATATCTGAAATAAGTCTAAATTCATTCAAAGTTAACACAATTAAATATTTGACAGATTTTTTCTTTTTATAAAATGATACGAGATTTGTTCCACAAAATATATTTTTCATGAATCTTATTAACCAGTATTGATAATATTTTCATTGTTTTTAGAAGTAGTCTGATATTCTGATTATATCTCCTCAGATAGAGATCCTCTTTACAGAAATTGAAGTCTAATGTAAGAAAGCACAGGTTCCAAATGTATCATTGAAGATACTAAATTGAATCTTAGCAAGCAGTGTTTGACAATCCTCCAAAACTATCCTCAGTCTACAAAGAATTTCTTATGAGAGTTGAGAAACATATAAATTGCCATTATAATGCTTAGTGAGACTATTAAAGGACCCATCTTGAAACTGGTAACATACAAAGACTGTTTATAGGTGTTGAAATTTTGGAGAATGTTAGAAAGCCACAACTAGGGTTTATTGTCTGTCATGCAGCTTGAACTCTTCAGTTATTGTGAGATTACTTCTTGAAAATGTTACCTGAATTTAGTGCTGAAGCATCTGCAGAAGCATATATATATGTGTGTGTATTTCATTTAAAGTCACCCAAATATGCATCACTATGCAGAAAGTCTGGGTGCAAGTGGTAGGATTGGAAGAGCAAGATATATCCTGATTGAGTGAATTGGCTTTCAGGAGACTTCATATTACAACAAAATGGATTATTTAAAGCTATTACTCAGATGTACTACAAAGAAGATACATAGCATAATAATTTACCATTATCTTAGTAAAATAGTTTGTGCATAATAAGAACTAACTTGAAATTTTATTACTAGCAATCTGAAATTGATTCTTTTTCTTCATTAAGCAGGTTGAGGTGTTTGCATTTATTTGACCATTTCTGCTTAAAAATTAAAAGTCCGTAGCACATACAAAATTTTTGCCAATTATTTCTTTTACATTTTATTTTATTTTTTACATTTTCTTTGATTTCTTTCACAAATTATTTGCTTATAGTAGTAAATGTCATCACTCATACTTTACACTTCAGTAATTGGTTGTATAGTTAACAAAAAGATAAAATGAATCTACTAGTATTTATAAAATGCAGTCTGTAGATGAGATAGGAAGTCTGAGGAATACCAGGCACGGATTCAAGTGTTGGTGCAGGCTTGAGAAGATGTGTATTTTGCAAGATTCATTGTAATCTGTGAAGGGCAAATTGTACAATGTTATCTTGCTCATTTCACTCTCTAATGCTTTGTCTAATTTTATACAATCCAGAAGCTGAGGCTCTTGGTACCAACTGAAACTACTACTATGTGAAACTCAGTGTTTTGTTTAAAAGCAGATATAGCCTTGTAGAATAAATTTTTGTTTCTTTCTTTGTTTCTTTTTTTCTTTTTTCTTTTTTTTTTAACTATTTCATTCTAGTAATATTCGTGTGTGAGCTAAACTAAGCAAAGCTCAGTTATTTTGGAAACCAGAATATTTCATTTATATCAAATAAAATAGATTTTTTTAAGAGTAGAAGATTAGACTTCCCAGAACAGGTCTTCATCAGTGACACAGATCTAAATTATCTCAATCAGAAATTGTTTTTGAGGATGTGGATATTTTGCAGGCATTATACAGCTATGAAAAAATGTTTAAGTGATGCTGGGCAGGCTGTGCCAGTGCCACTCGTTTTGAGAATAAGGTTTTCTTCTTATCACATCTGAACCTCCTCTGGCACAACTTAGGGCTATTGCCTCTTGTCTTATTAAGATGCATTAATATTATTTGCTAGCCTGTATATGTAGAATCGTGTTTGTTTTAGTCCCAGTTGATCTTACATTGTTTCACTAAGTAGTACACTTTAACAAGATGGAGAACATGAAATTGGCCAGGAGTGTGTGGTTCTCATTTTAGAGAATCCCTTAAATTCTCTCATATTATATTTAGCTTGGATTAGTCTAAATTTTTATAACCCATGTGTGCTTTTTGCCCCCCCTGCGACTCATTCCTTTTCCCTAAAGATACATAATGAACATAAAATTGATGATGTAATGTTGTCTGAAAACATTAACAGCTTTATTGGGCTTTTGTATTAAAAAAAAAATACCAAACAACAAACCAGCACATAACTTTTAAAATAAGTTTTTAACACGAAATGATACAACAATGAACTCCAATATGCATCGTTTGCTCATTCAGTATGCTCCTGAGTAATTACTTTCAAAAATCTCCCCATTGTTATTATGTGAAAGAGTAATTTTGTATGTTTGTAAACAGTTAAGAAAACTAAGAAATTCATGATTAAGTCATATTAAGAGAGTTTTTGTCTTTTGTGCATGTGAATATCCCTTCTATTTAGGAATGCTGGGAAGTCTGAAAGACCATAAATCTTAGTGCAAATTTTTCTTGCTTTTCTTTTTTTTCCCCTCAAAAATTTTACATTAAAAAACTCATCTGAGTTCACTTCTCCTACTGAGTCCTCTAAGATGGTAAACTTTTCCTAAAGGTCCAATACCTTTCAGTCTACCCAATAAATTACAACTCCCTTGCAATGAGTTACTGTTATAATGAAGACTCGCTGGCAATGCAGTGTATTTTAATAGACAAATTAGTCTAACTTAAGCTCTAACCATCTGTTCCATTCTCATTTATGACTCTAAAAAGAACATATTTTAAAATTATATCATTTAAAAATAATGTAAATTATTGAGGCATGCAGTAAGGCTTCTACGTATTTGTTCATTCAGTGTAGCATACTTATGGTAATAGTGATGTTGCCTCCTTGCTCCAGGCATGTATGAAGGAGAAAATGGTTAATGCCTGATACAATAAATTTGCAGTTATTATGACGCATTAAGTATGTCAAAAAAGATATTTTACTCCTAGAGAGTTACAATGAATGTAAATCTCTGTACTGGAGCATCCTGATGGGATACCTGGAGGCAAAGCTTTAGCTAATTCTACAACTTGTAGGGGGTTAAGGATATCAGAGACATTAAATGCTGACAACTGTAGTTTTAATATGCTGGGGAAATGGAGCTATTCCATATCACTTTCTGTGTTTGTTAACATTTATGCCACCACCAGGGATCTCACTAGGATTTATAGGGAAAGGACATGCTGATAGCTATTTAGAGGGAAAACAGTATTTTTTTTTTTTCTCCTGCAGACTCGTTGCATAGCAAATTGTTGTACAGATTGACAAAGCAGCAAGGAAGTCAATAGAAAAAGATATGATGTTCTTAAAGACACAACTAAACAGCCAACAAAAACTGTTCTCCCTCTACTGCCTTTCGGCTTCATTTGTGCCCCTCATGTTTTAAAAGAATTGTATTAAATATTTATCTCATATCAAATCTCGTAAGTGAGATGACGTTGTTATGGCTGATTTTAACTTCAGAATAAGCATCAGCAGCCTGACAGTATTCCTCTCTGACTTCATATGCCTGTGGTGCTTTATTGGGAAGTTACTTTGTGCAAGTGGAAGAGGGCAGCTTTAGTTACTTACACTTTTTCCTCTGGCAAGATTGGATAAGCTTCTGATGGCAATAAAATATAAGACCAGATCCAAGTCTGACCAAATATTTAGATGAAATACAACATCAGTCTTATCAGTTTAGTATTTCAAAATTTCACCTGAATAAGCTGCCTCTACAGGCAATGTAGGGTGTGAAGAGGTTGTTCCTTCTGTGTATTTTTGGGTAGGATGAGTTTCCTTTTGGAAGTATCACTGTCTATGGAGACAGCCAGTTTGAGGCAGGCCAGATGCTATGCTGTGAGAGAGCTAAAGTTAGATAAGAGGAAGGCCAAAGTTAGCATTTATAGAGCACTCCATTTCATGTCTCCTTTTCAATCATTTGCAGAATGACATCAACGATTATAAAGGGAACATCTGCTGATGGCTTTAGGAGGTATTAAGTTTGGAATGACTAATTTAGCCGTATAATTAACAGAAATATGGTTTGTTTGGCAGAATAGGAAAAACACACTATAGAGATACTGATGATAATTGTGAAGACCAGTAATAGAAATGAAAATGTATCACTTCAGTTCATTACATGTCTGAGACTGTCATTCCAAAGTAAGTGCCTCTTAAAGCCAGATGCTCCCTCTGCAAATTTGATGTGTGTTTATAATGGGTGGACAAAGGAGATATTACATCTTTTGTTAGCAGTAAGTACCAAGGTCAAATTGGGTAAATAAGCAATGATTTCAGAATTTTTATTATATAAGAAATGATTCCTATTTAATTCTTGCAGAAATTTTTCTGCCTCCTAAGGATTTTCTAGCAGGTAGCATTTTGAGATTAACCGTCTTTTTCATGTGTTCAGACATACATATTTTGAAGTATGCTTTATTTCTAACCTTGTAAATATTAGGAACATAATTCAGATCTTCTCTGGTTTGGCTGAGGGTGCACTGCAAGCTTAATAGGAGGCATGTGGATGTTTTCACTGTAGCGTAATGAAAATTCAACAGAGAGGTTTCCTCTAGAATACTAATCAGTGGAGTTACAAGATATTTTAACATGGGACACAAAGTGGTTTTATTCTGAATAAAAATTTTTGACCTTTCATTATTGAAACTGCTAAAATTTTAATTTCCTAAATCTTCCGAATTTATTTTTCTAGTTGCTTATGTATTATTTAATGTATGATTTCACTCTATTCTGTTCCAATTTATAAACTAACCTTTTAACACTGAGCACATCCCAATGCACAGTGATTAAGACTGTTTATTTGTGGTTCATTCTTTTCCATTTCCAACCCTGTGTTTGTAGCATCTTGTTTTGTGAGGTTTTTAACATTTATTTTCTTTCATCTGTTTTAATTCGGAAAAAATGCTGAGAAAAGAAAGACAGAAACTTTCCCTCTCCTTAGTTTTCAGAGTTCCCATACAGACATCTTCTTTTGCCAGTTATTTTCATTCTGCCCATCATCATTTTGTTCAGTCTTGCAGAACTGGCAGATTTCGGACTGCCTGGTTCTGTTTCACCAGACCCAGGCTGAATGGATCTGTGAGCAGATCTAAGGTGAGGATTTAAAAGTTTGTGGTACATGAATATTCTGATAGTAGTCCACAGTATGAGTATTGCTGGTACCTGGACGGAGCGGCGTGGTTACAGGTGGGTGTATTTTCAAAAGAAGAAAAGGGCTGATTTCTAACTCATGGTGAGGTGAACTTCAGGTCATACTTCTGTGGGATGGCATCACCCAGGCTGTAAAGGAAGCTGGTCAGAAATGCATCCATAGGGACAAAAAGGAAATTGGACATTTCCAAAAGTAGTGCAGTATATTTTATTTTACTGTGTGGAATTTGGTACGTTAGCAATGGCTTAACTATGTAACTTCTGTGTACTTTTCTAACTATGGGTACTTCTCTCTAGTGAAAGTTCCTTACTAGAGGAGAAATCACATTACGTTTTCACCCCGTCTATATTTTCCACTTTCTATTTAGGAGGTGATAAGTTTGGGCCATGGTGGCTGTTACTGTTCCTTTCCATGCCCTTTGAGAGCTCAGACTATGAAATAAAGCCAAAGCTGCAGCTGCAGCAGAAAATATGCACTTTTTAAATGAGAAACATGTTGCTGATTTCCCCCTCCCTACAGTAAATCGGTGCATAAGATAAAGAACAACATATCGTGTAACAATTAGGCCGCAATCTATTAACATCTCAGTTAGCAAAAGTTAAATACAAGTATAACAGTTAATTCTTTTTTTCAGCAACTATAGCACGTATACTGTTGGGTGTGGTATTCTGCATTGCGAAGGGAAAGTACTTTCTTCTGTTTTCTTTGTTTCTTTTTTTTTTCTTCTGTAGGATAAATGTTTATTGTTCAGTTTTAGATGAATATTTTATATGTAGCAATTTTATACATGTGTCAGGCTTGTAAAATTTTGGTAGTTTTTCATGGAGTTTGTTTCATACAAACACAGATTGAAATAGTGTACTGCCACGAAATTTGCTATTTTTTGTCACAACAGCTTCGTGTGCTTCTTCAGTTTGATTAATTTGAACGCTCATCTTTTGGAGGGGCAGTGATTTCTTGTGTGTGGAAAACCCACAATGCCCTATTTTGCTTTGACAGCTGTATTTATTTCAGTGAGCTAATTAATGGGAATCCCAGTTGCTAAGATGGTTTTCTGATGCGCTGTTCCAAAGAAGCAGCTGACAACTACGCACTGTGATTTCAGGAGGAAGAAAGTGCTTCATTTCTTTTACTCTTCCCTTGATCTTCAGGTACAGAATAGAAGGATTGTCCATTTGAGAGAACACTGAATACAGGCAAATCCTTCAGTTTCACTTTACAATTTTTACTTTTTATCATTGAATCGTTTGAGTTGGAAGGGACCCTTAAAGGCTATCTAGACCAATTCCACTACAACAAACAGACACCTACAGCTCCATCAGGTGCACAGAGCCTTGTCCAGCCTGACCTTGAGTGTCTCCAAGGATGGGGCACCCACCATCTCTCTGGGCAACCTGTGCCAGTGCCTCAATACCCTTATTGTAAAGCACATCTTATATCCAAATACAGCAGTAGTTTTATTTATTTATTCACATATTTATTCATTTATTATTTTTACTAATTTTTTATTTTTAAGAATTGTCTGCAATATGGATAAATGAATTGTATTTATATTTTAAAATATATTTCAAGCTAAAATAATTATACTATTTTTTTAAGCTATCTGAGCTACTTCTCACAGTGGATTAAGCAATGTGATTGCAATGACTAATTTTCTTTCATAGTATCTTCAGTATTCTAACACATAGAAATCTTTGATTTAGTAGTTAAAGTTATAACAAGACATAACTGTGGCTGAAAGCAGAAGTCAGAAATATTTAAACTAGCAATTAAATGTGACTTTCAAAAGCAGGATGAACTTGACCTTATTTTTTAGCATGTCCCTATGTTGAGGGCGATTAATAATCGACACTTCTTCTCATAGAAAGTGACAAATTGATCATCATTTGGAATCTTGAAATCAAAATTAGATACCTTTGAAAAAAATCTTCTGTAGCCCAGTCTAAATGAAGACTGACAACATTAACTTCTGGTGAAAAGAAAAAATGATAATGTCCCAATATGAGATGGCAAGAAATTATTTGGTCTGTGTAACTAAGAAGCTGGATAATATATCTGCCGTGGATTCTTCTAACACTCTCAACAGTCTGTTAATCTACAAATGTTCAAATAACACACAGTATGGGTACAAGCATTAGACGGAGCATTTTGAAATGAAGGGTGACATTAGAGAGGCAGTTTGATTTAGCAATTAGTGCATGGATTCACAAGTCAGAAATTCTACATTCTATTCCCATATCTGACATTGATTAGCAAGTCACATTAGGACTTATTATCAAAAGTCAGATATGCAGCTGATCATCTAATTAAGATCATCATACTATTAGCATAACTGCATTTGCAAATCATGCATGCAGAGCTTTAGCCTTTGTTTAACCTTGATCTGTGATATGAAAGCAATCTGTGTCACAGACTTATACAAACCTCTTATTCTATCATTTGAGCAGCTCACAGTTTTTAATATATTTATCCTCCTCAGACTCTGTCAAACTGGGTATTATTATTTATCCTCATTTTGAGAAATTGGAATGGCAGCACAGAAATATGATGCTCGGATTTCAAAAGATTAGACAGCCAAAGATACAGATAAGCAATTAATGAAATTTTATTAAGTCCCAAAGAGGATCACATCCTTAACTCCTATGAGTATTTTTCATGATTTTTAAGTGCCTAAAACACTTCAGAATTGGGTTCTGCATCTTGTTAGGTCTAATTCTATTTGGAAACTGTGTTTGTACTAAATATATGGCATTTTAGGGGGCTTCAGTGGCTAGTTTTAGTCTTATCCTGTACAGTGAACCCTTGCTAAAGCTCACCTTCTGAATAACTTTATTCCCAAATCCAGTTCGTGTGATGCTCCAACACCGGTCCATACAAATGAAAGCACAGTAAACGGGAATGAAATGTGCTTCAGGAAATTTGCTTCAGAAGATCAGAGTTGGGGTAAAATGTTGTTGTAGACTCACTCAGTGATTACTAGAATCAAAGCCACCTGAGAACTATTAAGTAATTGGATTCCTCTCTGCAAAGGTGGAGAATTTAGATGTCCTGGCCTGAAAAGCTCACTATTAGCAAACAAGTTTGGCCATCTAAAGAGTATAATAAGATTGCTTTCTAGTTTGTAGCTAACTGAAAAGCTGGATAGAAGCAATTAAAACTAATTTGAAAAGAGAGTTACTTAGTTTATGGAAGATTAGATAATTTAACAAGACAAAATACATAGCATCTGCCAAACTTTGCTACATTCTGGGATTATTTTAGTAAATATTTAGAACCTCTCTTTGCTAATTTTATGAGAGAAAGCAATAATTTTCCATCCACTGCACACTCATTTTCATGAATTTTCCACATGATGAGAAAATGAAAGAAGAAATGTCTTATTTTAAGGATTCAGAGCATATGGTAAAAGGATTTTTTGGAATTAAATTCACTTTCTTGTAATAAAAGAAAGATTAAAATTTTAAAGAATGAGAGTCTCAGCCAGGTAAATACTTCAAAGATCTCCTGGATTTACTTAATCCACTAACTGCTGGTTCATTATTTTAAATGAATTAACTTTTGTCACTCAAATGTTACAAAGATAAGTTACAAACATATGACAGGTGCTCTGTGAACTGGTATTTCTTACCTGAATGTTTCATTTTTTTACAAAATATGAAATGAACTTCTTTCATCACTGTACATATAAATAGACACCAGCCCATGTGATGTGAAATCTGCAGATGTCCAGGATTTTCTAAGCTATTTATCTTTCCTCCCTTTTTTTTTGTAGTACTTCGGTCACGCTGACATACTGAAGTGATAAATACAAATGAACATTATTCAAGAATGCTGGAAATGAGGGAGGGTACACCAACTATTGCCTTAATAGCCTTTTCATGCCCTGAAATATTTCATCAGAGTGAAAAATAAAGGAAGTGAACAACAGGTACTGAAAACAACTAAATGAATAGAACAGAGTCACAAACTGGTATATCAAGAGGAAAAATCTGTATAGGTTTTAGACCAAAAAATTATATTTTATTTAATTTTATTCTAAGTTCTCAGTTATGAGGTATTTATTAGGTGTCTAGGGTTTTTTTTTCTGGTTTCTTTCTTAGTAAAATGATGTCTTAATGTGCTTCCTTTCTCTCCCTTTGACTTTCAGGGAAAACTTAGAGTCCTGATGACTTGTATGAAATAATATTATAGAATAACAGAATCATAGAATGTCTAGGGTTGGAAGAGAACTTAAAGCTCATCCAGCCCCAACCCCCTGCCATGGGCTGGTTGCCTCCACCAGCTTAGGCTGCCCATGGCCCCATCCAACCTGGCCTTGAGCACCCCCAGGGATGGGGCACCTGTCAATATGTCACCACCCTCCCAAAAAGCTACGATCATCAACAGCTCATCTTTCCCTGGGCTTTCCTGCAGTAGAATGTTTCTAATGTTATGCTTTGTTTTTATCTGCACAGATTGGAATTAATTTTGTGGGGTTTTTTTCTTCTTTTTTTTTTTTCTAATCTTAGGAGACACTCAGATGCTATGACAACAGTTATCGGGATTATAGGTTGGGTAGATAATTATTTGACAGTAACTAGAGGGGTGAGACAAAGAGGTGGACACATTTTAATTATGTTTGTAACATCTATCCATTTGTTCTTTTCTGTATTGCATAATTTGCAGGAGGGAAATGAACTTTTTACATAGTCTGATGGTGATGGGACAAGGGGGAATGGTTTTATACTAAAAAATGGGACATTAAGATTGGATGTTGGGGAAAATTTTCACTGAGATGGTGGTGAAGCCTTGGCGTAGGCTGCTCAGAGAATTGTGGATGCCTCACCCCTGGAGGTGCTTAGGACCAGGTTAGATGGGGTCCTGGACTTGATGTGGTGCCTCTTTTAATAGTTGGCAACCCTGACAATTGCACAAGGGCTGGAACTAGATGAGGTCCCTTCCCACCCGAGCCATTATCTGATTCTATGATAATATGTTAATAGGTATATTTTTTGTATCATCATCATTCTGGACGATGGTATCGTAATCTAATCTCTGGAATATGAGCATAAACCTGAACCTTTCTAGATCAGCTCCCATCAGAAACCAGGGCCTGAAGAGAGCAGGTGTGCCTAGTTCTCACCCAGGTCACACCCAAGGTAGGAAAATGGTGCATTGCTAAACCTGGAAGCAGAGAAAACCTTTGCAGGGAGCACGGAGTTCTTCCTATTTCTGCTTCTCATCTTCATGACAGATCACAAGGGGGGCTGTAAAGGTACATGCAAACTCTTTAGCAGGATCTGTTATGTTAGGATGGGGGGAAGTGGTTTCAAAGTAAAAGCGGGGAGATCGAGACAGGATACAAGAAGTTTTTTACAATAAGGATGATGAGGCACTGGCCCAGGTTGCCCAGAGAGATGGTGGATGCCCAATCCCTGGAGACGCTCCAAGTCAGGCTGGAGGGGCTCTGAGCACCTGATGGAGCTGTAAGTGTCCCTGTTCATTGCAGGGGAATTGGATTAGACGGCCTTTAAGGATCCCTTCCAACTCAAATGATTCTATGATTCTATGACAAAGCAGAGTGTTTTGTTCCTTGTTTAGCCTCTATTTTATGCTGTTTGGTTTTAGAAGGGTGTGACAGAATAGTATTGAGAAAGGCTGCCTCTGCTTTCTCTTGGCTATGACAGTTTGTGTCAGGTGGACAGAGGGAGAGAGGGGAGACTGCAGTGCCTGCATGCAGACTGAAAGTCTCCTGAAAGAGCACATGGCCTGCTTGTAGCAGGGGAGCAGATCTACAGCCAAGCCTCAGAGGTCAAGGAGAGGATACATTCCTAGAGACCCAGAGGGAGACTGTGTGAAGGCTGCTGCGGCCCATGGAGGCAGTGCAAATTGATGACTCCAGAGCATCTGGAAGGAGGGACTCATTCTGAAAGGAAATAGAAAACAGGGGGAAATATTTGTTTTCAAAAACTTTATTTAGACTGCATCATCCAAAAGATCTACATCTGCTTGATTTTAAGGGGTTGCTGTGCTTGAAGGAAACACAGAGATCAGGATCACTTCAGTGTTTTGGGATACGTTCTCTCTGCAGATATAATTGGTGAGAACTACCTCGAGGCTCAGCCCTCCTCAGAATCACACCATAACCTCATGAACGCAAATGTTTACATATAAGCTTTCTGGGATGAAGATCCTCTCTTCCTTATTTGGAAATGACTATAGAAATTTTAGTAAAATATCCCCAGAGTAATTTATTTGGCCAGTCCTACTGGTAGCAGGAGAGAAATAGCTACTATAATGGACTAGAAAACATGGAAAAACAAGCTTGCTGATCAAACTCTTGAATTTGATCTAATTTGCGTTGACAGCTCTGCTCTGGTTAGTACAAGGGATCTAAGAGCACACTCCAATACTGTTTTCTCTTTCTCTCAATCTTTGCATGCTTTTCCATCTCGAGATGCTGAAATTGAACATTTGAGCTCTCCAGGAAAGCATCTATCATACAGTCCACACTGCAAACAAAGTGTATTTTCCATTCTGTTTATCACATCATTAATTTATAAAATCTGTGGTTCAACATTACATATTCATAGACTCATGAGACCACATACAGTGGGCCAAGTTCTCTGCTTGTCCTATATTCTGAGGTAATCCTGGTACAATCCAGCAAAATAAATGCATAAGCTACAGGACCAAATTATCAATAAAAAACACTGATCCCTGTGTAAACTGAACATAAAGCGTAACAACCAACCTTTCCCTTTTATCTTCTTTCCCTTCGTGTTTTGAGATAACTGACAGTGTTATGGAACATGAACTGAACTCCAGATGTTACAAAAGTTGTAATCTATAACCATCCTGTATGATATTTATTGAGCAAAGTTGCATCATACTTTACTTTGTCTGTGTTATATTACACTAGCTGGCTGAGATGCAAAGGGATTGGTGTAGGGAAAATAATAGTTGGTAAAAATTATAATTCTTATTGCCTAGTTTATCGTATTTGATAGCACATTTTTGAAGAATCCAAATTATGTGATATTGTGAAATTGCAGGATTTCTTTCATGATATTTTTGGGTTCGTTACATATAATATGTGCAGGCTTATCTTTGTAAATTACTATGCAGCTCAAAATAGATTTTACAAACTGCTGTCTTCAAAAGTACTAAAGTTATTCTGTTTACTATGGTGGGAAAAAAGGCTGGCCAGGTAATGCTGTCACAAGATCTGCTCACCTGCAGGTGAAAAGATGCAACTGCATGCATTCATACCAGTTTTTAACTATTAGAGGAAAAAATACTGATATTGTTGCTGGGGATGATCCAAAATTTGGCAAACTGATGCATCTGTGAATCTCAATGTTGGCATCTCAGTGTCTCTGTTTTATACACAAGCTGTAAGAGAGTCTTATGTAAGAGTAAGTAGGGGCTGCTTACACAATCAAATTTGCCAAAAGTTACTTAGCCAAGAGAACTGTCAAAATCACTATTGAGATGAAGACATCTGTCTGTGAATTAGAACAGCACAGAAGGAAAATGCTGATGTAGTTTTGGAAACAGTGAACATGAGAAGTAGGAGATACAAATGCAAAAGAAATGTGTTATGCACAGTATTGGTAGAAACTACTTAAGACTTTTTTAAAGGAGAAGTCCAAGAGAAAGATTCAGGACTTCCAGATCCACACCTGGAAAAAGGTAAGTCTTTTGTTACATCATAATACAGTGTGCTATAAACAAACAGCACCTGATGTAACAGTATCTTGGTAAATTTGAGGGCAGTACTAAATCAGTGGGGTGGGCAAGTAACAAATTTTTCCAGGTAGACCTTCATAATCTTGATGAGAAATCCCAACCTAAAAAGTTCAAGAAGGAGTCCACATTTTTGCCCCTGGGCAAAATGATCCCATGCATCAGGTCAGGATGGGAACAAACTGGCTGAATAGCAGCACAGTGAAAGGAACCCAGGGATTACTGTGGACATCGAGATGAATGGGAGCAAAAAGCGTGTTCACATCATGAATAAAGCAAAATGCGTACTGGGCTACAGCAGGATTTGCAAGGCCAGCAGACTGAGGGAAGTTGTTACAGCCTCTACTAAACGCTGGTGAGGTCACACAGCTTAGTGCCCTCAGTTGAGAGATTTCCGAATCAAGAAAGATGCTTAGAGGCTGAAGAGTCTCATGGAGGTCTATCAAGGCAACCAGACTGAAGTGCATAGCATATGAGGAGACCTGAGAGAGCTGAGCTGGTTCAGTGCAGAGGATTTTGAGGGCAATCTTAATAGCAGCCTACGCTGTCTTGAAGGATGTTTCCCATCAAAGACAGAAAATTCCAATTGTTCTCAGCAGATTAGGTTGTAGGGATGACAGTTTCAGGCAGCACCTTGGAAAATTCAGATTGCTTGGAATGAAAAACGTTTTCACAAGGATTTTGATGCAACGTGTCAGTTACCCAGGGAGGTGGTAGAAATCTCCATCCTTTGTGCTTTCCAAGACTCAGCCAAAGCTGGCCTTATCTAGTTGGGGTACAACCCAGCCTTGAATAAGATTGAAAAAGAAACACCCTTCCAACTGATGTTTCTATGATTCCATGAAACAAGTTGATGAACTCTTTTTGGTTAAATGATTGATTAAATATTCAGTATTGTCCAAAAAATATTTAGGACTACATTTCTGTGACTACCACATAGGTTTGCTGAGTTAAAATAATCACTAAAGAACATGGTTCTGCCTTATATACACCCAAGATTAGTGTTCGTGTTGCTTTTCTGAGTATCCATTACAGAATATGAGACTCATTATTTAGCTGATTAATCAACACTTACAGTTTAGACTTTAACTGGTCTGGCTTTTTCTATGTTATTTCTGGAGACAGCTAGAATTGTGTCATGTAACTGTCATATAGGGTTATTAGTTTCCAAATAATAAACAGAAGGTGTGAACTGAGAAAGGGAAGAATGTAAATTATTACTAAAGTCTTCCCCCAGTTCTGTGCTTGTTTGTCCTTTAGTTTTATTAAACTGTATTTGCTTTAAAAACTGCATGGAGTTCATAATCACAAAGATGGTTTTAGAACAGTTCCTCAGTACTTGAAAATTTCAATATATTCAGTAAACTTTATGGTAACTTTGAAGAGCAGGTTAGGACAAGAAGTGAGGAATAATACACTTAATTGAACCTGCAAACACAATACAGGGTGGTTAATTTAGATATGATTTGGGTTTTCTATTTACAAAATAAATTATGATATACGTTTTACATATTTTAAAACAATAGGTCAGGTCCTGGTTATGTTCATATTTCTGTTGCATATTTCTGTTGTTGCTTATTCAGATTTATACCAGTGCTTTAGAATGAAAAAACTATTCAAGCATTTCTAGCAATGCAGTGCTTTCTAGCATGATACTTGACACTGATTTAGTTTTAAATGTTAAAGAAGTAAATGAATTGTATAGATTCCTGAAATATATACATTGATATCAGTTCATACTTAATTTGTAGCTAGTGCAGAATATAATAGAAAAAACTTAAAATTTGTCATAAGCTCTTTGTTGAGACATATATAATTATTAATAACATAGGAGTCTGGAACAGCACTAGAAATGACAAGAAATTAGATAACAATTTATTTAAAGAGCAGTTTTCTTCCATTTCAAAATAAAATCCTTCTAAAAACTAATTTCACTTTCTTCAATAATAGCACAAGTACTGATTCAGAAAAGAAAATTCTTACTGTCCATGTTTTCCTTACCTTTGTTGAAAACCCAAGTGAACAGAGCAGTTTATTTAGTTTATTTATGGACAAGGGCACGTTTGTTTCTGCATATGGTCAAAAACAATAATCTCTTATGTATTACAGACTTGTTTGTCCTGATTTCTACTACTTTTATGACATTTTGTGCTCTTGAGTGTGCATGTCATCAAATCTATGTTTTTTCAGCGGTCATAGCTGGCATTTTAGTTGAAATTTTGTTTCCAAGCATTAGGTCATATTTATAAACAAGTTATGAAACAGATATTTGTATATGCAACAAAACTGTATGATATCCTCCCAATTTCAAGTATTTTAAATGAGGATGCGTTTGATTACCTCAACAAATGGTAGCAGTGCTGTGAATTAAAAGTATCCATTTGGTAGGGGTTGATTTCATCACATGCTTATAAAACACTACAGAAATCTTTGTGATGTTGCTTGTTGTGTGGAGGATTACAAAAGGCTTGATTTTTCCTGTAACAAAATCAGTGGATATGCATTTAGCCCTCTGGAGTATTATTTGCATTCCATGCAGAGATCCTCCACAAGCAACTTTGTGAAATTTGCCATCACTGATGAATGTGCAGAGAGCTGTGTGGAGTTTTTTACTCCAAAGCAATATGACTTTGTTAGCACTATGATGTTTCTGAACTAACAGATCTCCTCTTTCAGTCAGTTAATTAGCTTCGTGTTCACCATCTGCATTTAGCTTTTGTATCACCAGTTGCAGAGATTGGTTGGTGCTAAATTAAAGGCTTCTGCAATGTACTCCATCCATCAATTGGCATATGCAGGTCTTCTTACATCATCTTCCTTTACAAGACTCCATTTTGCTTCTGCATTCCCAGTATTGTGAGAGAAAAACCCAGATGGACAGAGAACCTGTAAGAATATTAGACAGTGACAGATTTTTGTTGCTACTTGGATTAAGATTGAGGAGAAAAAAAAAAAGAAAAAAAAAGAAAAGCATTATAGCATCATAGAATACTTGAGATTATAAGGGACCTCAAGATGTCTCTGATCCCACCTCTAACTCACGTTAGGGCCAATTTCTAGATCAGATTGTACTGTTCATGTTTATTCAGTCTCATTTCAAAGCCTTCAAGGAGGTATTGCAAAGAGTGGAACAAAGCCCCCAAATTGATATGCTAAATGAGTAGTCAAATTGAAAACTACTGTATTGTACTGACCATGAGGTTTTCTACACGGGATGTATACCCAACCCCAAAAATGAATAAAGAAATGAAGTCGTATATTAGTTAAGGCCTTTATTTTTTATTTTGCTTGCATGTAATGCCTCAAAAATATTCCGTCTGGTGCTGTAATTAAGCTGTAGTATGATGAATGTCTTCGGTTTTGTCTTCAAAGCATCTTTTGTTTGAAGAAGAGATTTTCTTGCAAATATCAAAAGTAAATTTAAAAGCAAGTTTTCCCACAGGTGTCTGAGTCAGAACTACAAGGTTAGAATCTCCTAAATATTCAGCCTGTTGCAGAGTTCTGCTATGTCACGTATGCTGTACAGTCTAGTGAGCTAACACTGCTGGTGCAGGCACTCCACAGATTAGCACAGTTCTCTGAAAGCTGGCCCTCATCCCACAGCAAAAAAATCCTAGTCTGATGAGCAGATCAAAGAAGCTGGTGGTTTTTTTCCCCCTATCTGTGGAGTTTTGGTGGATATAAGAATGGCACAAATTCCTGCTCCAACATCCTGTTGCAAGACCCTTCGGAAACCAAATGGGCAGTGGCAGAACAGGCCAGCTGTTTCAGGTATGCAGTGGTCTGAATGGGTGAGGACTGGGATGACACATGAGTGTAGGATTGGTGAGACTGCTCCATACATATCCTGAGCATTAACCATAGGAATGAGGTCATCGATTTGTGATTTAGCTGATGAGTTAGGGGAGGGGATTTAAATTGTTTATTTCTGTATATGTTAATTGGTGCCGAGATAACTCTATTCCTAAGAAGATAAGAAGCTATTGAAGTATTGTTTGGACAACCCTAATGATTAAATCATCAGAGTGCTCCAACTGTTAAACCCTTATGTGAGTCAAGAACTGCCAGCTATGGTCTATTATGTCTGAAGGATTATGGTGAAACAGGAGAAAAAGATTTCTGAAGGATGCTTATGCAGTGGAAGACAGCTTCTGTGGTAGCATGATAAATGATAGATGAGTGGACCAAAAATGCTGGTGAAGGTGGCTTTCCACAAAAGTTGAACACCTAGGGAACTAGGCAGCTCAGCAAACTGCTTCACTAACCATGTAAATCAAACCTCGATAGCTACTGCCTTGGGTTCTCCCATCCCTTTCTGTGCTGAGAGCTGCTTCTCCTGCTGTGTTCCTTCCATCAGAACAGTGAGTCATACGAAGGAAGTTATTTGTCTGAATGCTGACTTACAAGTATTTATTATTAACACAGTCAATTCTTCTGTGTTGTTCAGTGTGTAGCCACTGAATCGTTGTACTCACGTAAAGAAGGTGAAACTAAAAATCTGCAATGCAGAAAATGGAATGGATGAAGCGTTTACTATTGCCACACAGTTTGGGTGAAACTACAATATGTGCAGGGGAAGAAGCCCCAAGGAAGCATGGTCTTTTGTCACTTTGATAGATGACTTTGATTTAGTCATTTACTACCGGCTTGCATACTAGATTTTTCAGTAGTAGAAGTAATTAAAAGTGGGTAAGACAAGAATGCTGGAAGTGTTTCTTATTGATATGTAATTGCAGTCAATATATCTGGGATTTTTCCTTATCTTGGTCTGAATTCTCAGTGAGCTCTGAATTAAACTTGCAAACAAACAAAAAACGCAACAGCGAACAAAACCAAAACCCAACCAATGCAAAACACAATGTCCTTGTAATAGGAATATCTAGACTCAAAATAGAGAGAAAATTTGCAGTTCACTACTAGCAAGTTGAACCTTGGTTATAGTTATCAGTGAGAACATGTAAAAAAGGCCAGTTGAGTTTAGATTCAGTAACAGAGATGTCTGAATCAGTTAATTACATGTAGATTATGTGTGAGCAAGGTGTCTGGTTGATGGAGAGCCTACCAATACACTTGATGGAGACCAGAGAGCTACTCATCAATCATTCATTTGGTCAAATGAGGTGTGTACTAAAGGGTGAGCTGGATAGTTCTCTAGATTTAACTGACTGTAATGAATAGACCTTCAATACATATAGTGGCATTTTACATATCTATTTCATATTGGCTTACTTAGTTTAGGTGCCTTATCCTGCAAACAAAATCATTATTGCAAAAGATAAGTTGAGATTAAAAGCTGCCTTAACTGCTATTGACAGTATTGACAATGTTTATTCTCCTATATAAATGTGTTTTATAAAATCTTCCAATCAACACTGTAGTTTCTACACAGCAAAATATTCTGCTGCTTACCACTCTGGTACTGAGATCTTACAACTTAGAGGGTGTAGACTGTATGTAAACCTTTTGGCATTGTTGAGTGTCCATAATCATTTCTGTATCCATGGTAACTGCAGGAGAGAAAGTATGGGCGTATAATCCTTATTAAGTAGTACAATATTATGTTTCTCTTGGTAGACAAAGAGATGATAGCTATTCATAAGCATGTCAAATAACCAGCACATATCAAAATTGAACACATGCTAATTACCAGGAAAATAGAAATTGTTTTAGCATGATTTTAATATGTGATAATAATTCAGGAATAGAGAAACAAAATTTTTGGAGCTTCTTTTCTGAATAAGGTTAGGCAAATTGACTGATATTAAAAGTAATGTTGTAATTAAGTAGGTTTTTTTTTTCTCATTTTATGAACCATTTTAGGTAGCAAAATTCAGCCTATTTTAGAAGATTTTGAACATCATTTAAAAAAACAAAACTAATTGGACACAACTTTTGTTTTATACTATCTGTCTTTCACCCATTGAATCTTGGGAAAGCCTGAAGAAACTGTAAGACCGTTTTCTTATTGTCAAGAAAGAGCAAAAGTTGCACATAGACACAAGCAAAATTAAACGCAAGGCAAATTTCAGCACTGATGTTTGAATAAGATAAACCTACTCCCTCAAGCATTCAGGGTCTATAGAGGTATGTATGTATATGAGTGGGAAATGGATGTAACTGAAAAACATGGACTTTAAGAACAAAGGCTATTTTGCTGTAAAAGAGAAAGAGAAACTGCCAATTCTGTACACGGGCAAAAATAGTTTCTACAAGTGGAAGTTTTTTCCCCAGTCATCTCTGTGTTTTCAGCTGCAAGCATAGATTCTGATCCCACAGCAATTTTTTTCTCCAACTGCTGGCCCACAGAAATTTGGCATCAGTGGCTTCCCAGCCATGAATGTCATTCATTGAGTAGAAATCTTTTTTTTTCTTTTTCTTTTTTTTTTCTGTTTTTAACCGGGGGAGGGGAGAGTTGGTTTCCTTTTTTTCTTTTTTTTTTCTTTTTCTTTTTTTTTTTTTTTTCATTTTCTCCAACTATGAGATACTGATTTTGGGGTTCTGATGTCCTTTACAGTGTCAGAAACTGATTACATTTAGCAGATTCTATTTAAAGAAAAAAGATTGGAAGTCTTCAGGTTGATATTTTCTGACATAATTAGGTGTGTTTTTTCTCTGCTTTTCCATTCAGCTATGGAGGTGGCTGACATGGAGGTGGAAGACAGCAGTGCTTATGTATGTGTGTGAGATTATTAAATAACATTTTGATTTTCTATACTTTATCCAACAATTTCACTATGGAATTAAAAAAAAAAAAAGTATATAGGTTTTGAATGTTTTAATCCTCCCTAAGTACTTTATCATAGCTGAGCCCTTATTATGAATAGGGAATAGTTCACTGTAGGAGTGGTAAGGAACAAAATCTTCATTCTGGATCGGAATCTGACAGTGAACATGAGGACTATAATCCATTTTGTTTTCTGAGTGCCTTCAAAGTACTCTTCAAACTCTATAATTCCAACAAAAGAAAGGTAGGAATGTACAAGATCTTGCATCAGCAGTGTTCCATTAATTACATATCTGATTTAAAGAATCTGATAAATTCAATAAATGGGAGTAACGGAGCTCTAGAAGAAGGAACACAGATCTGGAAGGTATCTCAGATGCTCAGTTCAAGGCATTATGCATTACTATTGTAAGGGAGAAGCAACTAACTTTTTGTTTTTGATACGTCTGCCTAATCGGTACTTAAAAACTTCATGATTTTTCCAAGTTAATGACTTCCAGTGATTCCGTTTCTTTCATCATTTAGAAAGCATTCCCTGTAATATCTGAGCCAAATTATGCAGCCTGCATGTATTGTTCTGTTCCTGGAGACATTCATAACTTGTAATCATAAAACTAGAATGATCTAGTTTGGTGATGTGACTTTTGACAGCAAGTTTTCCTCGAGAGGAAGAGATTAGTCAGATATATTAAATAGTTCTGTTGTGGATGCAGAGTTAGTTGCTTTGTTCTCATTTTAAGTGTTCTCCTGGAAGTACTGCAGTATGTTTCAATATGTGTGTTTAGCTGGTTCAGTAATTGTGATGATTGAAGATATTAATAACAAAACCGTAGTGAAGTTTAAGGATAGTAATACCCTTAAGCCATTTTAGCAGTTCTCTGAGCAAGATTAATATTTATGGGATTTTTTTGTTGTTCCTCTAGAAGGTTGCAGGGGCTGGGGACATCACACATTCTTGATCTGTATAAGTAGATTCAATTCCCTAAAGAATCTGTGGATCTGGAATTCTGTGCCCAGGAGGGTTAAAGCTTGATGTAATTTACTATTTACATTCTCTAACAAACACTCAAGTAAGTGATGTAGAAATATCCATAATGTTTCTTAGCAATATTGCTTAGATGACTACGGCTCCTGGAACAGAACTAAGCTATGGAAAGCATAGGTATTTTCACTGACATGAATGTAGAATAGAGGAAGGAGTCTTGGAAATAAAGGGCACACCCATATCTGAATGGCCTAACCTGCTCCAGAATTCCCATAATCTATTGAGACAGACATGAATCGTGGATAGTGGACGCTGAATCTAGCTATACTGAAACTTCCAGTGGATTGTGTTTTGCCAGGAGAATAATGATCAATGTGGATACAGTTCAGACATTCCAGTTTATCCATCTCTTGGTGTTTCTTACCAATTTACCATAAGGGGTGGGGGGCAGAAAGGAAGGAGCAGCAGCCATTTAATGTGCCAGAGAACTCAAACAACTTTGTTGGTAATCCCCTCCTGGTGGACGATAGTGTATCTGACTTGAACTGTACTCCCACGATGGCCTGGGATTTCCATCTGAAAAACAGCAGGGCTTTTTATTATATTGTTTTGGTGTTTTTTTTTTTTGTTGTTGTTTTTTTTTTCCCTGTGCTGTACCATCTTATTAGATGTCTGTGAAAGTACTTAAGCAACATTCCTCACAATTTCAAAGGAAGACTCTATGCAAGACTTTCCTCATGGTTCATTGTAAACTTTTGAACTTAATTTCCTTTGCTGATCAGCAACAGTAGCATTTCTAACTGTGTAGGCATGGCACAAAGCTCTTATTTTTCCTATGGGTATTTTAAAAAGGTGCTAAGGAAAATGATTTTAAATAAATATTTATCATTATTTCTTAATTAGGTCCCTGCTGAAAGCATAATTTTTCATAGGCAATTCAAATAATTGTAGTGAGTATGTGTAAGTATTACATATGTAAGTAGTGTTGCAGAGGACATATGATTTAACTGTAATAATGAGATTTTTATTTGGGGATTTTTTACTCTGAAGACAGCTAAGAAAAATCTCAGTGCTTCCCAAAACCACTCTTTCCAAAGAAACCACAATGTTACAGAGCCCTTTCATCATCCAGCATACGGTACTGTAGAACACAAAAATATACACTGTACTACTTTAAATTAATTCATATTTGCAGGAGACAGTCTGTGTGAGTATGTGCAATTATGAAATGCAACTTTTTTTTCCTCTTGACTTTTTTAGCTGCCTCACCCTTTTTATTTGAACACATACATATGGTGTGTGAGAGTGAGCAAGCTTTCTGTAAATGTTTGGAAGGAGCATCTGTCAGACAATAAAACTTGCAAGAAAACATGCTTCTCATTTAAAGTGTATTTGCTAGAGCTATTCCAGTGTTGGAATCAGTTCATTTGTATAGCTTAGAGGCATTAATAAGAACAGAGAACTGTAAAGTCACCAGAAAAATCCAAACTGTTAGTAGGAATCCAAGGTATTTTTTAAAAGCATTTCGTCTATTCGGCATCACAGTCTTCTGGTAGGAACCTGAACCAATTGACATAGAGGAAACCTCTGGCAGTCCGTCCAAAAAGATTGCAAGCAAGAAGATGACATGTTTTCTGCAAACCTGGAAAGTCTAAAGATTACAATAATTGTTGGACCAAAGGGACCCTCTTCAGGCATAAATAGCAAGACTCCTACTGTCTTCTCTTGCAGACCAACTCAGCTGCCAGCAAAAGCAGGTGCTCTCCCCTTACCAGTGCTCCAGAGGAAATATTTAGTGAGTATTTGCAGCTCTTTTTATCAATTAATGTACTACTAGTGCTTTAGTTCTATTTGCATAGTTTTCTCAAAAGAAAAAAGCATTTAAATGTAAGGTTTTAAGGCTGTTAGTTAAACAATTGCTGGAGTTCAACAGTCTGATGCAATTATCATATTAATTTAAAAACAAAATTTGCACAGCTTTTGACAGCGACTTTTTAAAAAATATTGTTTTTTAACAACTCTGTAGCTTTAACAGTCTGAGGCAATCTCAGTGTATTTTTTATGTACCAGTTCCAAAGAAGTACTTTATATATATTTTAAATGCATTTGATTTTAAATGTTACGCCATAAAATATTCTTTGTTGGACACAAATTTAAAATAAATCATGTCTTTTGGCAAAGTAACCTGCAATCTAATCTTTAGAAGAATAAATATACCACTAATGTTTTCCACAGAAACAGTTGCTACTCTAATTAATTCAAGATGTGTCTCTAATAAGATTTCAAAAGAAAATCAGAAACAGATTTTTTCTCAGAGGTAGAGCTATGAACAAGGTTAGGATATTTTTATTTTCATTAGAAACACTTGTCCTAGGTACAGTTACAGATTTGTAGCATATAGCCTGGAAATATCAAATCTGAAAATATTGGTATGTTTCTAGAAGCATAACAGTTTTGGTGCTTGGCATATGAATTTTCTTTTTGTTAAAACTTCTGCTTTGTTACATTTTATTAGGTAACTCTTATTCCTTTCAGAGCTCAGAGTGACTAATGTGTCTGCATTTTTTTTTCTCTGCCTGTGGAAGGGAATGGAAAACCTGATGTTTGTCTACTGCTCCTGCAAAGTTATCTGGACGCTGCTTGTAACAATTCTAGGCTATGCCAGCAGCTTGCCTCTGGGTGATGACTCTATTTGCACAGCAGAGGAACTTGCAAAGTACAGTATAATCTTCACAGGGAAATGGAGTCAGACTGCCTTCCCCAAACAGTACCCGCTTTATAGGCCCCCAGCACAGTGGTCATCAATGCTAGGTAAGTGAAAAGTGCACACTTTTAAGATCAGATAAATCTCTTGATCACTGTGATCTTTTTTTTCTTTCTTTCTTTTTTTCTTTTTTTTCTCTAATAGTAGATTTTAATATAACTAACATGAAAAGAAGGAAAAAAGCTGAAGTTATTAAGAATAAATTACAGAAATTGAAATATTCACAATGCTTTCAAAAATCTACAACTGTTTTCAATTGACTTCTGTTTTCAATTGGCTACAGCTGAAATAAACAGTGATAAGTCAAATGTTTTAGTGTTCACTCATGCTTAAACACAAATTTTTTTAACCTTAGAAATAAAAGAGAGCATCTGAAGAAATATGGACAATCTAAACCAGACTTTTCTGTCATGCAATGTATTCACTCAAATAGGTGTTACTCATAGTTCTGACTACAGCATGTGGAAAAAAAATGAATACGCCAGCAACGGTGTACGTGATTTTGCTGAAAAGGGTGAGGCATGGGTATTAATGAAAGAAATAGAAGAAGCTGGAGAGAAAATTCAGAGTGTGCATGGAATCTTCTCTGCTCCTGCCATTTCCAGTGGCACAGGACAAACCTCCACTGAATTACAAGTGCATTCAAGACATCCATTAGTAAGTAAATGTACATACTAATCTTTAAAGGTTTTTTGTGTTTTTTTTTTTTTTTAATGTCACCAGTACACAAAGTTAAATATTTGAGTAGGAATATGACAGTGAAAAATGTTATTTAAAAAAAAAAAAGCATGTCAAATTTCGGTGAGCTCTTAAGAGGTTCTGTAAAGCAGAAGTATATAAAAGCCCATTTATTTTGAGAGTTAAGTTACAGTTCCAATAATTAGTACTGGAGAATTTCAAAATAAGTAACGCCGTAAGTAATGCTGGGTTGTTTCATTTCATTAGGTTTCATTTGTTGTACGAATTGTGCCAAGTCCCGACTGGTTCGTGGGTATTGACAGCCTAAACCTCTGTGAAGGGGACCACTGGATGGAAGAGATATCAGTAGATCTATATCCGTACGATGCTGGAACCGACAGTGGCTTCACATTTTCCTCCCCAAACTTTGCCACTATTCCACAGGACACAGTTACAGAGGTAGGTGTGCATAAATAAATTAGAACTCCATATCTCTGTATTTTGAGTCCCCCACTTCAAAGCTATCTGTCCTGTAACTACACAAGGCATTCTCTCATGAAATTGATTTCAGTATTTGAGAGTACTGATGCTCACTCTACCTGGATTTATCAATAGCTTTTGTTCATTTCCTGTATTATTCTAATGTATTGGGTAAATGCAGAAGCATCATGAAAACTGGCTTACATTTATTTATGTAGACTATCATAGAATCATTGAATGGCTTATGCTGAAGGGAACCTATTCCACCAATATAATAATTCCAAGACGGTTTTTAACAATTCTTAAAAAAATAGGGAAATGAAAATATTCTCCAGAATTTTGTATGACTAAATTTGTATCCAAACAGGAAAAGTCTAAGTAGGAAATTGTACATACTGATATGGGGATGAGTTTTCCCTAGAACACGTTGCTGACACCTGAGTCTGTTACATTTGAGGGAAAGGAGCTGGCGGAAAGCAGAACACATCTCTGTTCCTACTGCAGCTTCTCTACATTCAGTCTTTTTTTGCTCGCTCTTTGCTTTTGTCATTTTTGGGTGGTGGGAAACAGAGCATCTTAATTCAAAAGTTTTGAATAGTTGAAGCACTCTGTCCATATTTTTGTTAAGCTCAGTTCCTCTAGAGCCAAATGCTGTGCTAATGAGCAGTGAGACGAATAACAGAGAAGCTGGAAAACAATCCATCTGGCCTCCTATACACATATGACATCTGCTACAGCATACCTAATGCTATTATTTAATACTCTTGTATTCTGTCTTGTATTAACATCCATGGTATCTCAACAAACCATTCCAAACATTACCCTGTTTTCAGTACCTCCCATCCCAATCCTCCATCCAAAGGTTGGCACAATTCACTGTGCCCAATTCAGAAGTATTTTGCTCAAACCATTTGGGATTACCAGAAGTAGTTTTGTGAGCTGGAGCTTACAGAATCCCTTTTTTCTTAGTTGTCAAAAGGAATCAACATGATGCATAAACATGATTTTCCAGTTATTTGTTGCTAGAATGATGTGTTTCTTCAAGGTTCCCTTTTTGTTCCACAGATCACTTGTTCCTCTCCAAGTCACCCAGCAAACTCATTTTATTATCCCAAACTCAAAATTTTGCCACCTATTGCTCAAGTAACGATGGTGAAATTAAAGAAAAACCAGTTGGGTTTTCCCATACCTCATCTTAACCAGCCAGCTAAAAGCAATGAAATACTTGACACGTTCTCAGGTAAGTGATTGGCACTGTGATATTCTCAATTCAGTCATTTTTGTTCATTCAAAAAATGTGTGGCACTCTGGTAAGTGATGTGGATGAAATAGGTGATTAGGCAGAGTATTCTCCTATTTGCATTGCAATAGTTTCCACACTCACACATGGGAAATAAAACAAGCCAATTGACATAACAGAGAATCTCTGAAAAAATAAGGCATGGATTTCATGCTTGAGCTACGGTTCAAAGGCTTGAGTTGTACTACAGTGAAGTTTGCTCAAGTCTTAGTATCACCACAGATCAGTGAATTTTATGACAAATACACAATATTGATCAGAATTAAAACTCC
Organism: Tetrao urogallus; assembly: GCF_951394365.1. Taxonomy (NCBI): domain Eukaryota; kingdom Metazoa; phylum Chordata; class Aves; order Galliformes; family Phasianidae; genus Tetrao; species Tetrao urogallus. Next base: position 64,959,566 of record NC_136817.1, read on the forward strand.
ACAGATTCTTTGCAACTTATAAGTAAATACTCCTGCTTAAGTTCTTGCATGATGACGCAACAGAAGAAATAGTACATACTGTATGTATCCCTGGACATACTTGTGATAGTACCAGACATCTTGAAAATAAAAATATCACTCTCTCTTTTTTTCTTTCCTTAAAATACTAGCAAATAACCTTGTTTAGGTAGAGTGGCATTGGAACATCTGACTCAAGGTAGTTTGGAGGATAATAAAAAGAAAATTTGTTCAGTGTGAAAGATAGCAGTTGGTGTCTATGTAGATATTCCCTTTATACTTTTCTGATAACTTTTTATAAAGTGTAACAGAAATGGTTATGAATAAGGCTGACATCCCAAATGCTATTTGAGAGACAGCTAGGGCTAAATCTCTAATGCATTTCTTATATAAATCATGTTCCAAGAAGAGCTTCTCCAGAATAAGCCTGAAGATTAACGCCTCTAACTGTGTCCTAAAGACCCCTCATGATTGCTAAAATGAAGTTCATTTCCCACGCAGTTAACAATGCACAATTTATACTTGCGTAAGTGCATTTCTTTATGAAGTTTGAGTAAATGTTTTTCTATTAGTAAACAAGGCAATTTTGAAGTGAGTCTATGAATCTTATGTCTTTCCTGCAACATATGAAAGGAACATTTGTCCCTCTTTAGCATACAAACGTAATACAACTCATGCAAAGCACACTATTTCAGGAATCATTTTAAATCATGTATCTCCACTTTACAGCATATTAACCAGTAAATCAGTCTATTCAAAAATATATTCCAGAAGCAAGAGGACAGATTTAATTATCAGAGATCAAACCATGTTGCTCATTCCTGTTAGAAGCATGAGAATCGATTATTGTAACAGAAGCAGTGAGTTCCATTGTAAAACCAGAAATTTATACCAGAAATCACATATTCAGTACAGCATTTAAAGCTGGTCTTGTGCACAGCTATTTTATGCTCAAATGCTGTAATACAAAGATTTGATGCAATTTCCTGTGACCAGCAGTGTTTTTTATTTAGCCTCTTAAGGAATAAACACCTTTTCATTTTATTGTGGATGTTTTCAATGGAAGTTTACATTATGCAAAGTATATTTGAGTTTCTGATTTCTTTAATTGCAGTAAAACTACATTGAAAACACTTTAAGTACTAAAAAACTTCCAGTTACAGAATAACTTTTATTGGCAAAGGGAACTCTAGAATACATACCAAAAAAGATTTCCTGATTAAAAAATGAAACTTTCTTTGCTTCTGAAGCAAGAGTTAAACGAAGAGGAGTTAACTGGAATCTGATCTAACTACAGGACAACATATCCCTCCAAAAAAACAGAAATGTACATAAATAAACCAGATAAAAGCTTTAATTCCAGTGTTTTTACTAGGCAATTGAATGACAAATAAATTATAAAATTGACACTGTTTTTGAATGCAATATTTTTTTTTTAATGTAATCACTTAAAACATAGTCTTTTGGGATAAAAATGCTACATTTTCAATGCAATAAAAAATCTGCTGCACTACTGATGTGGTACCTCTGACAGTCTCTTGACTGCAGTAAAAATAATAGCAATGTCCTTGAATTTAGGAGCTGAAAACAGACGTTTTTGTTTATAAGACAACATATGGATTTCATTAATATCACATGTATTTTTGTATAAGAAAGGATGCTACTTGATAATCATTCCTTAATGCTTTGCCAACTATGTATTTGCCTTCAGCAGAAAATTTTGCAGTTACCTTTTTATTGTGTATTTTCCAGAAACACCACTGGACTGTGAAGTTTCACAGTGGTCTTCCTGGGGTCTCTGCAGAGGTCCTTGCAGAAAAACAGGGACCAAGATCAGAACTCGTTTTGTAGTTCTTCACCCTGCTAATGACGGAACGCCTTGTCCAAGTCTGGAAGAAGAAGCAGGATGTGAACCAGATAATTGTGTCTGAAATAAAGAAAAGATAATAATTTAGATAATTTAAAAGTAAGATAAGTGTAACTAAACCTAAACCACATGTCATTCAGTCTTCCTTATAATTCAGGTATGCCACACTATTTTGCTGACAAGATATATTAAACTGGTTTTGAACATTGCTGTTTAGTATCAAGACGTTGGGGTGTTACATTCTTAAGGTTTAGTATGACAACAGTACTTCATCATTTACAGATCAGAAAACTCAAATAAATCTTTGTTATACACTCTAAGTTCTTGGAGTACCCTCTAGTGGCAGAAAAGAAGACATTTGGAAAGATTTTTGCTTCGGATGTGAAAACCATTCAGTCAAATAATCTTAACTAATAACATTCTTAAATACTGTAATTTGTTGATTTACAACTATTTATACCTAGAAATTAATTTTTTTCTCTCTAAATTATGTATATTTATTGGCTATTTTGTTGTCTTTCTAAACATGTTTTACTTGCCTTTCTTCAGAAACTACTTCTATAAATCAGAGTGACCAGATTTTTGCAGTGTGGCTAAGACAATAACATGATTGAGTAAACTCATCTTGAGACTTATGAATACATGAAAATGTCTTTTTTTTCCCCCCTTCAAAAGTGAGAAGAATATCTACCACGAGGACACTCAGCCCACAAAATTACTAGAAAGAAACAGAAGTTTGGATAGCAGTAGAAAAACTCTGAACTTAACTTTAAAAGCTTAACTGAGATTTCAGACCTGATCGATGCCTATTGTGTGCCCCTAATGAGGCAACTGTCTGAAAAATAGTTGTTAAGACATTAACACTGTTGGCTGTAATAGAAATTATATAATTCTCTCTGTGTACGCAGTAAATGTGTCCATGTTTCTTTAAATGTGTTTGTTGCTGTTTGTGTCATCCTAAGCTTTGCAAAGAGAAAACTTAATGAGGTTCTAATATTGTCTAAGGCAGAGGTATACGCATATCTAACAAAACACAGTATGTCAGAAACCACTCCAGATGGCAAGCTTTAATGCTCATATAAATGTTTATTATAAAATTAAGATGATCCGTATCCCATAAAGAATTGTGACAACCAACAAAGAAACGAATTTTGAAATAAGACTGTTCATAGGAGATATTTACAGTCAACTCACAAAACTTTTACAGCACATTGCAGTTCTACAAACACACTAAAACTAAAGTATTGAATAGGAGACAGTGGGTTGCATAGGTTCATTTTGGAATATTTCAACCACAAGAGCACCCTGTATTCTTTGTGGAGCAGAAACATGTAAAAAGTTCTCTGTATGTTTTTACAGGAGATAAATCTTACAAAGACCCAAGGGAATTTGAAACATTATCAGGCTAATCTAAGTTGGTCCTGAAATGCTGATGAATGCACAGTTGTTAGAGCTAAAAATAGGAGTTTCTACATCTTACATTCTTCAGGTTCCCATGGGCATGTTGTCAAAATTATGTCACTATTTTTTAATTATACCTACCTATTTTCTTCATGGTCCCCTATGTCCATTCTCTAATAGAAAGAGTGTTAACAAAATATAATTTGTATATTTTGCCTCTAGTTACTTTCTCCTTTTCCAGTTTCTATCTTCTTTGTATATTAATTTTTCCTTATTTAATATTTTCTGTTAAACTTATTTACTGCATAGTTAAACAATTATCTCCATCTAAGAATACAGAAGCATATACTGAAATATGCTCTGAGAACAGAAACTGAATTCAAACTGACACATCAACTGCTTGTAGACTGAACTCCCACAAGGTTTTGCTGAAGTGCAAGGTATTCTTAGTAGTATTTTTCTAGAAGTTCTCTAAACACTGGCGTTTTGGTTCTTTGCATGTCCAGAAAAAAATACATAAGACTGGCAGAAAATATCTGCATCTGTAGTTGTCTATGTGAATAGAGGATTTCAGCCTTGTAGGATATGATGCAATACTGGAGTAGTCCCAGCATTTACTCAAATTCCTGATGCCAAAAGTTTTTCTGGGAGAAGATAGAATAGAAAAGGAAGTAAATATATAATAAGACAACACATTTCAGTGTTAGAAATACCGGGGACGAGGACATTTCTTCACAAGATTGGATACAGTGAGTTCTACTGAAGAATATTTCTCATGATAGAACACATTTCTCATAATGTATTTTTATTAAACTGATTAGTGGGATATGTGATCCCTGTGTGGGATTGCTTCGTTACTTTTACTTTGAGCACAGCTTTAGATTTATCTTCACAGTTCTGAGACAATGAAGAAACAGAGAGAATCTCTTTCTTACTTTACCCTTATGTGCAGTGTTACTGATGGCTGGCAGCCAAGATAATATGGTCCTAAACACATAAGATAAAGGGAGGGAAATAGGTAAATTAATTTCTGGGTTAAACTAATCTCAGAAAACGCTTAGGGAATAAACTTAAAATGGATTTCAAAGTACAGGTTTTTTTTAAGCAATAATGTTACGTAGGAAAAATCATGTTTGCTATCTGGGCAGGCATTCTTGCAGCAACGGAAGATATGGTTAAAGGTAAGTGTAGCAGCAAAAAAGTCACTGCTGACTTAAAGTGTGGTTCTACAAAACACGTGGACACCAAATTCAGTACCCACAGTGCAATAGGGTACCTCACTACTGAGTACAGCTTGTCCACTACTGTAGGACATTTGGTTGTGAACATATGGAAACTTTTTCTGTTTTCTGATGAGTAGCAATGCCATCTGAAGCTGTCTACATTTCTGCGTGTTTGTTTTTTTTTGTTTTTGTTTTTTGGTTTTTTTTGTGGGATGTTGCTTTGCTTTTCTGCAGACATCCAGAGACTTGGTGCTTACTGACTTAGTAAAAGTACATTTCTAGATAAGTGAGGATAGATGAGGGACTAAAGTGATTGGTGAACTGAAAAGATCTCCCACATACTGTTGTGTAAATGCTGGCTGTGTGAGCCTTAATGGACTATACATTTAGTTCTGCCAGATAGTCCAAAAGGACTGGGATGGCTCCTTGGGGAGTGTGTGTGTCCTCTGTTAAATATCAGTATGGGGATGGGTGGTCTTGGCTTCACTGCAAAACAACTCCAGTGTTCTAGCCATGCTGCAGAAGTGAAGCACAATCACAGATACTAGTGAGTTCCTAACTTCTAGAACAGGAGGGAAGGTGTAGGCCAGCCTTTCTCATCACTATGAGGACTGTCCCCAGCATAGCAAAAGGGTATGAACAAAAGATATGACACTTGCTAATAATGAAAAATATCAGTGCTGGATACTGCCAATACCAGGTAATTAATTGGAGTACTATGGGAACATTAAACCTGATGCAACCTATAAAATAACTCAGACTATTCCATGACAGTATCTAATGCACTCAGAAAATTTCACTCTTGAAATCAGCTGAATCCTGTTTAATAGGATATGATGTGTGAAAGAAATTTTGTCCATGATAATTTACAGGTACTCTAAATGACTGAAATAAAAAGCTCTTCATATAATGCACAGCACCTGGTTGCCTGGAGACAGATTTATCCTTGTTTGATTGAAGTCCATCAGCCCTACTATGATAGCATATGCTAGCCTGAAGTATGGAAATGCCTGTCTTCAATGTGTTTAGATAGAGTAAAGGATCAAATGATGTCCCCTTGTACGTCTTGCTTTTGTTCTGGCACTGGAACATTTTTTTTTAGAGATCTCATGTCAATAAAAAGCTAAAAGGGTGCTTGCTTAAGTAGTTCACAATCTGAAGCCAAACATGTTCTTTTAGCAGGTGCAGAAAGGCATGAGAATTTATGCAGGTGCATGTCAGTCAAGAACTCCCTGTTCTGGAGAATCCAGTTATGCAATCAGATTCTAAACAATCTGTTCTTATTTGTTCTGAATCCATCAGAACAGAATTTCCATCAGAAATTTATTCTGATGGATAAATGCTAAAGTAGTAATGAAGTCCTAACTTCACTCTTGAGGCTGTTCAGGATCTGATGGCCATGAGATGTGATTTATATATCAGTAGAAGAAGGAGTACAAGGATCTTCTGAATGGAAAACTGAATTCAAAATGGGGTCCTCCCAACTGAAAATTACCCCAAAAGTGGGTACTTTGTGCTGTGAAACACCCACATGTTCTCTCACTTTGAGTAGTAACTGAGTTTGTCATCAGCCATATAGATTGTTTAGTTTGTAATGGTACAAAGGATATTAATAAAAATCTCAATAACTACTCGATTTACAATACAACTTTATTCAGAGAATTTATTATGCAGTATCCAAGAAAAAAACAGTTAAGTAAATAATCTTATTTAGATAAAGTGTTAATTCAATATTTTTTCCTTTTATACCATAATCATTATTGTTTCAAATTCATTTTTTGTTCCGGTTCTTCACTTTCTATTTCTTTCAGCCTTTTTATGTAGTCGCTATGATTTATGTACGGATATTGCAATGATGATGATTTAGGTTACAAATTACAAGATTCTGAAATAACAGAGTAGTGAAATTTTAAAGCACATTATCACTGGAGAGGAATCAGAAATGTAAGTTTACATTGAGCATTTTATGGAAAGAGATAGCCAATGCGGTTGCTAATAGAGAAACAGTCTCAAGTACTTGAGAGATGCTTCCAAGTTTCATACTACTGTATGTGTATAAAATAAAAATTTAATCTAGTTGCTGGGAAATAATAAAGATTTTACAAGTTTTCTTGTTATCTCATTCTACAGAACACGCTGCGGTTATTTATAAATGTGTAACCACCAGCTGCATTTTCTCATAGCTTTTTCTCTCTTTCAAACACACACACTGATAAGCAGCAAATGAGGAAAAACCACAGGGCTACATACTTCTGCAGTTATCTTCAAAAGCAGTGATACATAAACAACTGGGATACATAAAAATAATGAAAAGCCAATTAATTGGATTTCTTATGAGCTTTTGGATTTCTTTTTCACTTGCTTTGTATTTTCATAGTGGAGAAAGAGAAGAGAAATGTGTAATTGAAGATGTTCCCAGTGACACACTGGTAACTGGTAGGTACCTGTCTTTGCTATATGGTGATCTAACCTATGCAGTAATAGAATTAGTTTGTAATTTAACAGAAAAAGATGTGACTAATGAATATGGTAAAACTACAGTGATAAGAAAGAGGGCACACTACAAGTCCTTACAACAGTGACTAGCCACCATGTCCTCATATATTTGGCATGTAGATTATATAGAAAATGTTTTCCAGAGAGCTTAAGTGACCCAACATAGAAAAAATTCTTCACAATATGTTATGACCCATTCATACTAGAATTTTTTAATTAGCAGTGTTTTGGAAAAAAACAGTTCAAGATGTACTGAAGTTCTATTCAATCTGGGATACCACAAATATAGTAAATGCATGTACAGCACGTGGAGTGTAAGATTGAAAGGTGATAGTCAAAATGAATATATAATAGTTTTTGCAAATAATGTGATAAATATGAAAGACAATTAAAAAAATGTGATTTGAAAACAGTATACTTTCTCTTCTGGTGGTCTCAGTTTGTCCTCTGGATGCTGATCTTGCCAGAGCATTAGAAGTAATAAAAAAGTATCACTTGTTAATCAGTCTTTTGCCTAGTATTCTAAGATTTCCTAGTGTAGTAAAAATTCATTGCACTTCATGCTGCTATGAAATGCCTCCTGAGCAGTTTCATTTGTAAGTACATGAAATACATGTATTATTTTATTGCTAATCATTTGTCTTTATATTGTTGCTGGAAAAAGCAATAAGGATGTTTAATATTAAGCTATGTTTTATTTAACAGATTTTTATCTGTGTTTTTATTCAGGGAATTACAAAGTACAGAAGTGGGATATGCATAAACATGACTTTCTTGACTCTGCTCCTGGTTTAGGAATGTTTGTGACTGTTCTAACTCCTACCTCTGAGGTAAATATTCTTAATGAATGTTTCTGTGTGATTCGTGTATTGACTTCTGATACTGGCAGACAAAACTATCAAAAAATACTGATGTTTTGAGGATAAAGTGAATCCATAATCCATCAGCCAGCTCAGTATTTTGATGTTGAAATGCATAAGCACCTCGTGATTGTTATCAGAATAAATAGAAATGGCATATTTGAAAAAACATATGGAATCTTTCGTAGTTTTGTGGACAATTTTTTGCATGTCTACCAGAATTGCAAAACTATGTCATAAAGACTAGTAAGCTACAACTGAGAAAACAGGCTAGATTATAAAATAATGGAAATTTACTAATGAAGCAAAGTGGTATTTGAGCAGCAGACAGGAAGGCTAATAATAAAACAAACTATAAAAGACCAGATTACTAGGCTGCATGAATCCATCATGCATAGCAACTGCTTCTGTTGCCATGAGCTCCTGAGCTTTTTCAACAAAGGGCAACTAACGCTATGCCTAAACAAGGTCTTAGTTTTCAAACTTGAAATGCTTGAGAGACCATTACGTTTTGTACCTTACAGATATTCATAGCATTTCAATGTTTACTGTGAAATTAAATTCTTTATTACTCTCTCAGATAAATTCAGTGTTTTCAGGAGGTTTAATTGAGTAATTTTTACATTCATTTCAGAATGCTGCTTTTTGTTATTTTATTAATATCTATACTGTACATATCCAAAACATACTGTATCTAAATTACAGGTAATTTTGTCAAAACTTTATGGGCCAACAGCAACATTTTCATTTACATCCTATCTATCTGGGGAGCATGTTATCTGTTTGCAATCAAACTCCACGAGACTTGTGGCATTTGCAGGAAGTAAACTGGTAGGTGTACTTCTTAAATATTCTTCGTTGTAATAGTATTGGTTGTATACAAACTGCAGGGCTTATAAAATGGATGAGAAGTTTAATTTCTAGTAGAAAATTCAACATTTCCTCGTTACTGGAGATGAAATATTTATAATTCAACATTTCCTTGTTATTGGAGATGAAATATTTATAATTATGAATATGAAAAGATGAAAAGACAATTCTGATTTCTAATTTAAGATTAAAGAAGTAAGACTAATAACTATAAATTGATTTAATGTTTACACAGTGCTTTGAAGTGGAAGGATTTTGATCAATAACAACAACAGTTTGGATTCAGAAAGATCAATATGTCAGACCAACTAACACAAGCACTATCACAAGACTACTTATTTAATGCTATTGCATGGCTTCACTATTTTAGCTTGAATTATTTCAGAAAAAATTTAAAAACTAATTTGAGCAGAGAATAGAAAATATTTTCATAATGGTTAAAGCAGTACTAGTATAAAACAGTGCCCTAAATAATTAGGGAACATTTAACATTTGCGTAGTTAATTTTAAAATGAAATTAAGAAACACTTTACATATTCCATCTGATTCTTACTTTAGGAAGAATTTCCATAAGCATTTAGAACTATTTTTCTGTAATGAGCTTAAGGGGAAATTGTCTGATGTTTTTAAGGAATTATGAAATCAAGAAGACACAGTAATGGGAATATTTTTTTTTGTTCTCAGCGTATCCATTTGGACATTAGAATTGGAGAACATTTCCTGGATGAAGCTGTTGTTCAAGCCAAAGACAAAGTGAATAAAGTTAATGTTGAAATGGAACATCTTCTTGAGCAAATTCATCACATATCCAAAGAACAAAACTATGAAAGAGTATGTGTGTTCCTTAATATAAATATTAAGGAATACTTTGTAATGGTTTATTAATTATTAAGTAATGTGAGGTTTATTATTTAATTGCAGTATTATGTTTTGGTAAGCCATAAAAAAAAAAAAATAAAAAAAAAATCCCACATTGCCTTACAAAATATTTCTAAACTGTAAAGAATAATATAAAAACTAATTAATCACTATGAATTCATGGTTATAACAGCAGGTGTCGTTTTAAAGAAGGAATTTCCAAACATAGTTTTCATGGCCAGAGCCAATGACAGCGGTGGAGCAGGTAGCAGGTACCATTGCGGATGATGTTGCCAGATGTTGTTTCCATGCTGGTCTTTGTGTGTAAACTTTACTGCAATGGCTAAGGAAACGACTGAATGTGATTTATATATTCTCATTTCATTACAAATAAGGCTCTCCTTCAAACAAGACTGCACCCATTATCTTCATTTTTCTACATGCGGGCAATCAGACTGTGTTTACAATTTATCAGCTAGTTCCCTAACAAAACAAATTCGGCTGCAAATAGTTTCTTGACTGCAATGTGGAGTGACTGCAAACCTGAAGTCTTAAGCATGTATTTATGGGACATAAGTATATATCATTGTATCAAAATAACAATACGTATTTTAGCAACAAGGGAAACATTGCCTTTCTGCTTCAGAACAGAAGTGTGTTTGCTTCTTAGCTTTTATTTGTACGTAGGACAACATATGAATAAGAAGAAATGTTCATTTTTCTCTATACAAAAAAAATAAAAACCCCAACCAAATGCGCTTACTACTATGCAGAAGAGGGGTGTATGTCTAGTTAATAGGATAGTAGTATGTAACATGCAGAGTTGGTATGTAATAATTATGTTTTTTTCTTTTTTTCTTCAGGAACGTGAAGAAAAATTTCGGAAGACAAGTGAACAAACCAACAGAAATATATTGTGGTGGGCTGTTGTACAAACATTAATCCTTGTCTCCATTGGAATCTGGCAGATCAAATCTCTCAGAGATTTCTTTATAGCTAAGAAGCTTGTTTAAGTTTTACAAAGATGCAAAATTTCCTTGCTACCTAATGCCTAAAATCCAAAGAAACCCTGTTATCTTTGAGAAAATACACTGTATAAAACTCTCAAGCTTGACTCATCTTCTACTAGAGTTTTTACTCTAACTCTCTTTTCTCCATTTATATGTATCTGGCCTTCTCTTAAGTTTTAATCCTTGAATCTCACCTTGAATCTCACCTTCTATCAATTCCTTTTCCTCTACAGATATGAAGATAAATCTAGAAGAAAGACGAAATGTCTAAGGCAGCATTCAAGCTCAATTCAGGATTGTTAAATTTAAAAGAGAAATCTAAATAAGATATTTCCAAATACTTCAAAATTCTCTACTTGTTTAGTAATATTGTTCTTTACTGTCTTGAACAGATCAGTGTTTCAGCTCTGATTGACTTAGTAGGAAGACAAACAATTATCTCTCTTGTGGTGAGAGCATCTTGAACTGAACACAATACCAACTTTTCCTCAGGTATAATTGTGATTATTTTTCTTTAAAGTATTGAAAGATTTACATGACAGTGGAACCTATTGTGATCAATTACCATGGAAGAGGGAGATCCGTACAAACTGCTTGGAATTGCTCTCCATTTTTGCTCCTAGATAAGCCCTATAAATTAGGATATAGAGTTGAGATCTGACCTTTCCCACAGTTTATGTTTAGCCTTTATGAAGAATGACAACATAGACTAAGTTACAGTGGCAAACACTGAAATTTTGCCTATATATTTTCTTTTAAGGTATACTTACACTAAATTCTGTGTTCTGATGCTGTATTGATGATTGTTTAATTTTAATTATTCAGTAACTGTAACATTACTGTCTAATGAACTTAGCAGTATTACCGTTTCACTTACTGCAGCTTGATTGAATATATCTGAATGCCTCGATTTAGATTACTTTCTGTACAACTACCTAAGTAACAATATCATGCAATCATGAGTCAAAAGCTGTGGTTTAAAATTCAAATAATTAGCTTGACAAAGCAACATTAGTGTAAGAATTGAAGGAGATGGCATGATCCACCTCCCCACCTGGTTAACACATAAAGAGACAATCTTTAAGAAGGCTTTCTGGAGAGCACTCTGAGAGAAGAGGGCTGCATTTTGTCCTCCTGCTCTTTTTTTTCAATTGCTTTTCTAGTCTAAAAGTTGCAAGCTGAAATACCTCTTGAGAAATTCTAAAGGCAGAGCCTTCTTTCTTTCACCTATATTCCTTCTCACCTTTTGTTTTCATTACCAAGGAATGACCTTGTCCTGTAAGTAGGTTTCCTTTCGCAGTATGAAAATGTATGTGAGAATCTATAGTTACAAAGTAGAGATAAAAAACAGTGCTCTACAGACAAAATCAATTACAATAAAATCTGATAATAAAATATGTCTTTATAAAAAAAATGCCTTTATAAAATCTTATAAAGCTACTCTCTGAGATGTGTCCTATATTTCAAATTTCCAATACCTCAGGAACTGTCACTTGAAATGACCAATATGTGAGTGCTATTAAATTCACTTCTATAGAGTACCCATTTATAATATGCCTTGTAATAAAACGTTTAGTTTTGGGAAAGAAGAAACATGAGTTACACCTATATGGTATGTGAATTTTAGGAAGAAATCTTAACAATAGGGTCAGGCTTTGGCTGATATTTAGTGTAAGGCTCTTAATGCACCCCAATAATAAATATAAATAACCTCACTCAAAATGCAATTATGCTTTTAAACCAAGGGCAAGCACCATGTCAGAACTCACAGAAGAGATGATTAAACTCTTCAGTATTATGTTTAACCACAAACCAGCACTGAGACTTCACGTCTCAGTTAGAGAGCTCTTCATTCTTTCTTAGATTTTTTTTTTTTTTTAATTTAATATCTTTGCTTCAGTGAAATGCTTTTGGTGTACTTCAAGATTCCTAACTAGATGTAGAAAGCAGAAGCTCAGTCGCAGCTCTCTGGGGCAGTTCTCTGAGGGCAGCAGACTTCTTAAGGCTCCTATGCAGCCTCTGTGTGTGTGAGGAGGTCTCATGGCGAAGCGCCCACACAGAGTCCTGCTGAGGGCCTGTATCCTGTGGAAAGAGGGAGGAAACACAGAGAGCACCCTCTGTGTGGGCACCCTCTCAGGTTTGGTGGCAAGCGGCTGCGAAGCCCCTGTTATTGTGGAGTGAGGGTTAAATCCTTCTTCCCCCCACTCTCCACAGAGGGTGGAGAAGGGGTGCAGCCAGCTCTCAGCTCGGGACAGATGGACGCGACAGAGGCAGGCCTGTAGGCCTCGCAGAGTGGGTGTCCACCTCACCCTGAGGCTCCTTGCAGCCTCTCCTGCCTTTCCACCCCATGGCCATCCGAGTATTTTGCAACTCCTGTTTCTGTGAACCCCGCAAGGCCTCGCCACGGTTTATCTTCACCAGCTGTGGCCATGTCATCTGTGAGCTCTGCCTCCAAAAAGGTAATGGCTGCCACAGGCCAGGCTTTCTGCTCCAGCCAGGCACTGCTGGCAGGCACATCTTTACCTTCCCCAAAGGCATTTCTACTCCCTGTGGAAAAAAGAAAGGCCTTTCCTTTTGTTGGCCTCCTGTTATTGATAAACCTTTTCAATTGCTGCCACTGATTAATTTGCAAAAGCAACCTGTGAAGGCCTCCAGGTGAATCTGGCTGGAGGTATTTGACTTTGAGAACAAGCCTTAAGCACCTAAATAAAAATTGAGCCCAGATGCTTATGAGCCATGCCTGCACTATAAAAACAAAATAAGATAAGAATCTCCTCAATCTCATTTTGGAAAGGGCATGCTTCTTCATTAGTGAGAGAACAGTTTGTAAAATAAAGGATTTGTAATTCCAAGATAGATTTTGCTACTAGTCTGAGGACGTTTTAAACCTCAGCATTGTCAGTGAAATGCTACAAAAATTTCAGGAGGGTTAGGGGGATTGTAGGTGATGTTTTGAAGCTCTTATGTGCTACGCTCAGTTTCTGAGACATATTCTGGGAATCCTGTGGCGTTCTCCCATGAGGATATCTGGGAAGGATGTAGGGGAATAGAAAAGCTCCTTTTCAAAAGAAAAAAATTAATATTTTTTCCCCTCTTGGTCATATGAGATGCCTTACTTTTATTAAGTGTAGCAAAAAAAAGTGGTACATCTTTGTTTCATAATTAAAAATAAGTCTTTCGCCTAAAAGACTTTGCATTATTGCTATAGAAGAGAGAGGATATAAATATAACATGCTGGCTGATAGAACGTGCATCACAGGTTCTCTTTCTATTATTCTAATTTGGCAAAAAACGTCTCTGAGACACCATTTTTTTTCTGAACTCAATGATAATGAAATGTTATCCTCTTTAAAGATGCTTAAGAACATTGATCTTTAGGACTCTTAGACAGGGAGCATCTAACAAAATTATCAAATTTATTGTAGTCATATGCATTTACTAGATGTAGTTGCTAATACATTTACAAATAATCAAAGAGACATTTAAAAAGTAATAAAGTTTTAGAAAGGGATTTAAAAGGTGATTAATTTTTTCACAGAAAAGAAGAACAAGGAGAAATTATTAATTCTTTGAAGTTAAGGTTTCATATATTTTATCTATAGAGTAAGACTAAGCCTCAAACTGAAAAGTCATATATCTGGTTGGCTGTAATTCATTAGTGCACATAAGCATGCACTTAATTAAACCAGGCAAGTAGTCCTATTTAAATCAAAGGAACTAAAAGTCACCTGCATTCAGTGACACTAATGATATTCATAAAATCATTTACATGAATACTTATTTGCAGGATTAAGATGTGATGATATTCACATACAATTGTGTGTACTGGGTTGCAGACTCGAAGTCTTTATTCTTGTTTATTTGAATTTCTTCTATAACATTCACATTACTTCTATAAGCTCGAAACACAGGTTTAGGCAACAAATTCTATCAAAACTATATACAATATCTATTCCATTTGATGTATATTTTAAGTGTGTCTTTACTTACAGGCAAAAAAGATGAATGTTTGATCTGCAGAACTCCTTGTCGTACAGTATTCCTTTCAAAAGAGGTAAATGGAACTTTAGTACTATTATATTGCATTAATCTGTGGTTTGTTTAACAGCTGAATTATTTGCATTATAAAATACTTCCTTCTGTTTGCCAACTGTGACATGAATATTTATTGATGATAGCTTGGTAGCCTTGAATTTTTTTGCACTATTCTGCTTTTAGTTTTACAGATTTTCAAAGAAAAGTCTACATAGACTTTTTATGTCCTCTGATTCTGTTAGACTGTAAATCACTCAGGCATTTTCAAGAAATGTGACTGGCTACTTTGTAACATCAGTAATCTGTCAAAATGTGAAAAATATTTGTACATCAGAGAAAGTGAACTGTAATGAATTAATTTGTGTAATGGACTCAAGAAAATTTGCATGCTGGCCCATTGATGTTTTCAAGTGTATTGGTCTTTTTCTCCTTATTTCCTCTTAAGCTTGTTTTCCTCATGACCCTGTGGATATTAAATGATATGGACTATTGAAAAGAGTTATTCACAAGGCAATGAATAGCTTTTAGTTCTCTTAAGAAATCATTAGAAATATTTAATTTTCTCATTTCTCCCATGGAACCAGAAGATGTTTCTCCAAGAACCATCTTCTACTTAGCTGATTTCATAAGGGGGCTTTGAAAATATTCATATTTTCCTAGAGTGACATCTGGCTAAGAGACAAGAATGCCTTAGAAGTGTAGAAGAAAAGCACTTAAGGCATTCAATACAGTTAAAGCAGTAGTCATATAAAGCTATAAGGCAATAATGCATGTGAACTAGAGGACATTTGGGGACTAACCATGAAGAGGTGACCTTGGTGAAAAGCATGATTTCTCTGTCTGTGTTTAAAATTGTGCTGATACATACATAAATACTGAAACCCGAAGAGGACAATGCCACCAAAAAGTAAATCATTGCAGCAAAAGAGTCAAATGCCAATATAATTAGAAAGAACAACGAACACCACAATCAAATAAACCAGAAAAGAAATGCAGAGAACCTCCAAAAGGAGGCATTTTAATAAGCCTTCATTATCAGCTTGCTTAGATGTAAGTTTTATTATCAATTTCACTCATAGAATAATTTAGGTTGTTAGAGGACTCTGGAGGTCATCTTGTCCAGCCTCTTCCTCAAAACAAAGCTAAATTCTGGGTTAGATCTGCGTTAAATTGCAGCATTTCAAATTGATAATTTAATTTAAATATACTGAAGGAATTTAAAAAATGCAATGGGTGTTTCGTTAGAACCTGCCATTGCTCTGGAGGACAGAAAGGCAAATTACCATATTCTTTAAAAAAAGGCATGAATGATGATTACTTAGCCTTGATTAAGAACAGATAAAATGATTGGAATGTTAATTAAAGATGCATAGAAAGAAGTCTTAAGGCTGTATAATTTAGGAATCTGGGTGGAAATATACCTGGAAACTTTTCTATGCTTGTGCTATGGCATTCTCAATGAGTAGGAAGTCTTGTAAATGTGTTAAAAGTCCTCACTAAATTGTATATTGCTGTAATCAACATCCACACATTAAATATTCTTATCTTTACATCAGTGCATGCCAGTCACCTTTCTGCTTCCCTCCCACTTGCTCTTTCCAAGAGGATCATTAAGCTTTCTGATAAAACAAAATCTCACTGTTCATGATTTCAGAATATCTTGTTAACATCTGCTACTCTTCCATCAACAAATAATATTTAAAATGTTTTCTACAGTCCTTCATTTTAAAGAGTTTATAAATCAGCAACAAAGTTTATTTTTATTTCTTTCGGGATCAGAGACTCAAACCAAAGTCGTTGCTCTGCCAGAACTCTAAATAAATTTCTAGAGCAGTCCCCTATGAACACATCTTAAAGACTTCAAATATATTTTCACTGATATTTTGTCTTGCTTGTTTTTTATTTACTCTAATGCCTTAGATAGCTTAGACTGTACCATTGCTCTGTCAGCTTTTTTCTTTCTCATTCTGTCTGTTCACCAGGTGGAACTTTTTGAATGCTTTGGCTAATGTCAACCAAATTCAAAGGGCAGAGGATATTCAAATACTATTTATTTCCTCCCGTCTTTGAAAATTGGTAGCTGGGGAAAACAAGGAGAAGCGGTTTAGTTCCCCTGATGAGAGAAATGCAAGTTCATCTTAATCAGTAGGTAGAAGTGCATTTGGCAGCCACATGCACAGTGTTGGAGTAACAGTCTGTGCATGCTGTCCCTGCTCAGCTGGATTGCAGTACAGGACATGGCTGTAGCAGATATCAGAACGTGGGGAACAAAAGATAAAAATCTGCAGCAAATTGAGGTTATTAATGTAACTTCTCACATAATGATTTTTCATACACATGAGACTCACTTCTACAGATTGTAAAAAAAAATAGAATACACATTGAAGGCAGATTTGGGAAATGAACCTGTTACCTACTCATGGTTATCTGACCAGTGTTACACTATTTCTGGAGTAGATAAAAATGTTGTCTCTCTGTATGTTTGTGCATTCCCACATGGAGGAAAGCTTCCTTCTTTTGTTATTTCAATGTAATATTTCCAATTTAAGTGATAGCACTTATCTAATTTCTTGATAGCTCAGAAGAAGTGTTGATCCATTCATAGATGGCCTGTTTCTTACTTATTTAAGTAATCCATCTTTCTTTCATTTTTCAAATTTTCAAACTTTCAGAGAGTCTGGCAGAACTTGAAGTATTAATTTGTATTTTGCTGGCAATGGTTTTAGTGCTCTTCTACTGGTTTTTGAAAGGTGACTCCTTACATAACAAATGTCAATTTTCTGCTTATATCTTGTCTTACCAGTAAATGTGTCAGGATGGTTTTTGTTTCCAGTTTAAAAATAGATGTTTTCTTTATTTATTTAGACTAGATTTTTCATTTTGAAAAGCTATTTGCAGTTACGTTAGAAATCATGCAAGGTTCTCAGGTGAAGGAGCTGTGATCACTGATTACTGCCACTCTGTAATATTTTAGCCTAGCACTCTAACCAGTGTAATTGTTTTGGGGATATGTTTTGTTTGTAGTTTCTTATGTCCTCTGGAAATTTTTACTGTCTTTGTTGCAATAAGTGTGTGAGCACTGCAGTTAGACAAAAGCACAAAGCCTTCCAGATATTTAATATAGATAGTAAACAAAACGGAGCTTGTTTTCAGTTTCTGTATTATCCTACTCCTGATCTGTCCATTTTTGATTTATCTACATTCTACATTATTCACTTTAAGGAGCACTTCACCAAATGTTTTGTATAATAGATCTTGCAAGAAGAAAGTACTAACCTTGCTATACTTTATTTTCCTGCTAGACAAGTCCTGAAATTCAGTCACTGTTCATGGGAATAGACACACTGTGCAAGAAATATTCAAAAGAAATAACACAGGTGAATCACCCTTCTTTTTAATTGTGTAAAATAATTAGAAACTTCTACTGCTTTTTTTGAAAGTAGGAAAAATACGTGAATGAATGCCTCACATTGTTTCACGGTTACTCTCCTTGTTTCTTTAATTTCACAGTTTTAAAGTTCTTAAGAAAGCATAAATTGCTTATCATGCCCTTTGCTTATGTTTTCAAAATCTCTCTGCAAACCACTTGTTCTGTTTCAATAATGTAAAATCACTTTCAGTGCCATGAAATGAAAAATGAAATCTTCACCAGGCCCAGATAACGTACGTTAATTTTAGGAATCCGCAGTTACATGGTCGAAACCTAAGCTGGCAAAAGCTCTGAAATGAATGCTGCCTTGTTTTTTTACTTTTTCTTTAACAAAGTAAGCAACTTTAAAAATTCCCTGGTCTCAAAACCTAGATTTATTAAAAATAAGAACAATAAAAATAAGAACAATATGATTACTAAAAAAATGAGAAAAGAACCCCGTACTCTGATCTGACTTGTTTTAAAATCAGAAACAAGAAAAGATTTCAAGAAATACTTCCTCTCCACCTTCCATAAAATCCAGACTGGACCCCATCCTTCAGGCTTAATTTCTGCTCCATGAACATAAGTAACTTTTTGGGTTAACCAAGTACATACAAGCTCCCACTGCCTTTTCACCTTCTCCGTATCTTCAGACTGGCTTTGAGATTTCTCCTTGTCTCTCACGGAACATTTCATTGGCAGCTTCAGCCACTCTAGTCGTACTGTAAGTAATGCATCCTCCCTGCACTGACCAGCAACTTTCATTGTTTTGTGCCAGTACCTGTTTGATCTTGTAGTGAGCTTACTGATCCAGCAGAAAAATAATAAAGGGAAAAATAAGAGAAAATCAACTTTTCATCTTAGAAATCTCCTAATTGACAATGGTGATTATAGATTTGCTGTACTTCACAAACCTTTCCGAAGTTGAGCACAGTCCTTTCTCACAGCAATCCTCTTCCTGACACAAGGTAAACAAGAAGCCTTCCTCTGTCGTGTCAGACATACAATGTAGAAAGTAGTTATTCTGTAAACTGAACAAATCCAGGGGTCTGCATTATCAATCACATCTGAATGCAAACTTCTGTAACGTGCCAAAGAAAAGAAATGAGGGACATGATCTTGAAAGTTTAAGGTTGTTATTTTGGTAGTTTGAGATAACCTATAGGAAATAAATGGCCATGTAAAATCTGGAAAAAAATCAAGAATCGGTCATAATTTCCACTGGCATCAAAGGCCGTAAAATAAGCTTGTTCTGTGTTAGAGCAAAGCATTTTATAATCTAGTAATTAATCAGAACAGCTTGTGCTTAGGAAAGAATATGGGAACAAGGCTCCTATGTAGTAATTTGTCTTCAGAACAGGCTCCTACTGTCAAGCAGTTTATGGCACAAAGATTTCTCAAGGTAGAGATGGTACCATGGATTTCAAAAGCTTTTCTTCTTGAAATTGTCAAGTAGTTTCCTGAATATTTAGCATCTATCATATAATAGGATGTCTGCAAGTTGTACGCAATGTGATGAGTATTTCCTTTTTTGCATGTTTTATCTTGCTATCTGATTTCTTGCTATCATTTGATTTCTTGCATCCTGTGCAAGAGGAAAAGCAACAACTCCCAAGTACTCTGTGCTATTCATTAGTTTTAGGCTGCTAGCATATCCCATCTTCAGCTATCTCTTTGCCAGCAATGAAGACTTGTAATCTATTCAGTCATTCTTTGTATTGCTGCTATTTAATACCTCTAATTTATCTGAATTGTTTCCAGAGCTACTATATCCTTTCTGAGATGGTAAGAAGACTCAGGGTACAGTATAATCATACACATTGACCCTGAAATGATGATGCTGCCTATTGTTTTTAACCAAAAATTAGGAGAGTGCTTTGAGGTGACCTGATAGCGGCCTTTCAATATCTAAAGAGGAGCTACAGGAAAGAAGGGGACAGATGTTTTAACAGGGTCTGTTGTGATAGAATAAGGGGAAATGATTTCAATCTTAAAGTAGGTATGTTTAGATTAGATGTAAGGAAAAAGTCTTTTACAATACAGGTGGTGAGGCACTGGAACAGGTTGCCCAGGGATGTGGTGGATGCCCTGTCCCTGGAGACTTTTAAGGATCAGGGCCCTTACCAGGCCCTGGGCAATCTGATCTAGCTGTGAATATCCCTCCCTGTTCATTCCTCCAGAGAAATTGGACTAGGTGGCTTTTAAAGTTCCCTTCCAGCTCTAAAGGTTCTATGGTTCTATAATCTGACTGACTTTTTTTACTTGCCTACTTATTAGCTTTAAAGAATTAAAAATTCTTAATTAGAATTTTAATTAGAAATTTAGTATGTGAGGAATTCTGATTGTTCCCTTCTGAATATTTCTTTTATCAATTCTTCAGGAGATACTTCTCATCTCTTGATAAGTATCCAGTGGGAACCTCCTAGGATCTTGCACTGTGAATCAAAAGTAACGATTTCAGTTACCTACTCCACTATGGGTTTATCTTCTCTGAGTATTCTTGGCTGTCTCTAGCCCTGCATATTTTCTATCTCTTAATATTCTTTCTCTTAATATGTCAGATGAAAGATTTATTAGTAAGCTTCTGCCTATTGTAATTTGTTCAGCAAGCTCTTGTCCTGCTTTGATTGCATCTCTTTATTATTAACGTGTCGTGGTTTATGATCCTCATCTGGACACAACATGAAGTGCTTACACATCACCTGATAGCATGGCTAACAATTATTTTTTAATTAACAAGATAGTTTTACAAGGCAAGTTATAGTTGCCAGTAAGACACATTACTTTTTATGTTACCATTAATTTTATGTATTTGCTTAGCACTAATGAATAAGAAACACTACAAGTAAATTGTCTTTCCAATTTCTTTACGTTATTATTGAACAGTGTTAAAATACAAATTCAGTGAAATAAATCTGCCAACTCTGCCAATCTGTACTAAATTAATCTTTCTAAGACTTTCCATATCTGATTTTGGACATGGCATGGTTTTTTTGGAAGAATGTTTAAACAGTTATATGAAGGATATGTTAAGTATTTATCAAAATAGAGAAAAATATACATTCTTTGGTGAGGCTACATAAATGTAATTAGTAGAAGCTAGATATGATTGTGTCAAATTTTATTTTTAGATTTCAGAATTTCAAGAAAAAAATCGTAAACATTTGCTAGCATACCACAGAGAAAAGGTAAATCTAACTATGATTTTATTTTTGTTTGTTATGTTTGCCTTGTGTTTTACAGAACGTATTCACTGTTTATTAGAATACTTAGGATCCTTTCTCCTAAAGGAGCATTGTCTCCTTTCTATCCTTACTGGAGGACCAACACTCCATATGTGTCCTAAGTGTGAAATGACAGTGGAAAACTCAGATACATCATACAAGTGCTTTTTCCTGCCATCCTCCTCTGCATGGACTCCGGTTTCTGGGAAAAACTGAGTACTCACAAAAAGGATTCTCACGCTTGCCTATCTTGTTTGTGGTCTCCTTCTTTCTTTCAGTACATCATCCTTGTCACATGCAACCAACAGCTCTCATGATCTAGATAAAAGTTTCTTTGTTGCTTTTTCTGCCAGTTTCAGACAACAGAGTGCAGGTGTGTTATGTGTGGTATGGACACTTGGTGTTTATATTCCTGAAAATCTAACACCTGTATTCTTCTGGAACCCAGAAATACTGAAAACTGAATAGTTGTCTAACTTCTTTAAAGCATTTTGGTATTAAAATGATAAGTTCTAGAGAGTGGCAGGTACGCTGTTCTTGATATTTGTGCTGGTCACTCTCTTAATCAAACCTGGCTTAAATTAGGAAAAACAAATAAGGAGGAGTATTAAAAAACCTGGTCCTACATCCACATTTTGTCTTTAAAATGTTTTGCAAAATTTCACATCTGTAAAAACATGCAATACCTCCCCCAAAGAGTATGGTCTTATAAAGATAAAGGAGGAAACATTTTAAAGGTATTTTAAAAATATTCTGAGAAGCATGATAAGTTAACAAGAAAAGTTATAATTTGTCTTCAAATGAAAATATAAATAGTGTGAAGTAGTGGAGAATTAAAGCCACACAGGAAATTGAGGATAAAATACATATGCAGGATTGAAGCTATTGAATAAATTTTAACATGCTCCATAAAAAGTAATGTATGATCATGTAATGAATAATCCTAAAAATGCACATAATAGGGAACCTATTTAATGTTCTTTGAACTCTACTAGCTGGTAATGTTCTTTAATGGAGATTTTTTAGTCATATCTCTAGCACAATTAGAAATACTCTTCACATAAGCTTATTACAAACAGATACTTCCATGAACTGAATACATTTTGAATCAGGAATAAAAATATGGACATATGGTACTTGGTGTTTTGGAAATACTGTTACTGGTATCTTCTTCTGGTAATCCTATATTAACTGCTCTGTAAGTTTCGTATCATGGAATCATAGAATCATCTAGGTTGGAGACCACCCATGCTTGAGCAACCACATATCCTTCTTGTAATGAGAGGCCAAAAACTGAACACCATATTTGAGGTGCGTTCTCAACAGTGAACATACAAAGAGGGGCCTCAATGTTTCTGAAGCAACCTCTGCTTGGCCACCTTAGCACACTACTGACTCACGTTCAGCTGTATGTCAACCTACATTCCCAGTCTTTTTCCTCTAGGCAGCTTTTCCAGGCATTCTTCCCCTAGCCTATACTGCTGTATGGGGCTGCAATTGAACACAGCCCATCTATGCAGCCTATCCAGTTCCTTCTGCAAAGCCTTCCTACCCTCAAGCAGATCAAAACTTCTGTCCTAATCTGTTAGAATCTACAAAATTAAAAGGTGCACTCAATCAATCCCGTCATATCAATTCCCCCAAGCCATGAGCAGCCAGGTTCTCCAGGAAAATACCCTAAGACAGTGTCAAATGCTTTACTGAAACAAGGTAAACAAAATTCATATATCCTTTCCTTCATCTAGTAAGCAGGTTATCTTGTCATTGAAGGAGATCAGGTTAGTCAGACAGACCTGCCTTTTTTTTCAAACTCATTCTGGCTTCTGATCACTTCCATTTGCCCTGTGATCCTCTCCCCCAACTGCCATGGGATTGATGTCTAACAGGTCTGTAATTCTCTGGATCCCCCTTCCTGCCCCTCTTGTAGGTTGGAGTCACATTTGTTAACCTCCACTCAACAGTCCTCCCTGGTTAGCTGGAACTGCTGTTAAATTATTGAAAGCACCTTAGTGAGTATATCAGATATAGGAAAGAGAAAGAAAAATAGAAGAAAACTATTTTAGATGACTTTCTTAGTGTTCATTTATCCAGTATTATGCTTCTTAAGAAAAGATAAACGAAATCTCTAGGTGCTAAACAGCAGTTCATGTTTTTAGGACTGTCTGGGTAATGCATCAGCTACAGACTTGCCCCCTTGTATCTAATAGCAGGAATGGCAGTGATAATCTAAGATTAAAAACAAAAAGCACAACCTTTCAATGCTTTGGAATGCTGGCAGTGTAAAAGTGAAATTGTACATCATACAAAGACAGCTTGTTTAAATTTTTATGTCACAGAGAGTAAAGCTGGAAGAATCTCTGAGGAAAGCAAGACAGCAACTGCATCAGATACAATGGTAAGAGGTTTAATGCAGCAGAAGTAAATGATTTTTGAAATCAGATTATAGTAGTTTTAATTGATAAAACAATTTAAAATGCTTTTGTTGCCTTTTTCTCATATTGCAGAAATGGAATGAAAGTATTTTTTTCAAAAATAAATGAAAAGTGATTTCTGTCATCAGATCATCTTTTCCTTTTCCTTTTCCTTTTCCTTTTCCTTTTCCTTTTCCTTTTCCTTTTCCTTTTCCTTTTCCTTTTCCTTTTCCTTTCCTTTTCCTTTCCCTTTCCTTTTCCTTTCCCTTTCCCTTTCCCTTTCCCTTTCCCTTTCCCTTTCCCTTTCCCTTTCCCTTTCCCTTTCCCTTTCCCTTTCCCTTTCCCTTTCCCTTTCCCTTTCCCTTTCCCTTTCCCTTTCCCTTTCCCTTTCCCTTTCCCTTTCCCTTTCCCTTTCCCTTTCCCTTTCCCTTTCCCTTTCCCTTTCCCTTTCCCTTTCCCTTTCCCTTTCCCTTTCCCTTTCCCTTTCCCTTTCCCTTTCCCTTTCCCTTTCCCTTTCCCTTTCCCTTTCCCTTTCCCTTTCCCTTTCCCTTTCCCTTTCCCTTCCCTTCCCTTCCCTTCCCTTCCCTTCCCTTCCCTTCCCTTCCCTTCCCTTCCCTTCCCTTCCCTTCCCTTCCCTTCCCTTTTCTTTTCTTTTCTTTTCTTTTCTTTTCTTTTCTTTTCTTTTCTTTTCTTTTCTTTTCTTTTCTTTTCTTTTCTTTTCTTTTCTTTTCTTTTCTTTTCTTTTCTTTTCTTTTCTTTTCTTTTCTTTTCTTTTCTTTTCTTTTCTTTTCTTTTCTTTTCTTTTCTTTTCTTTTCTTTTCTTTTCTTTTCTTTTCTTTTCTTTTCTTTTCTTTTCTTTTCTTTTCTTTTCTTTTTTTCCCCTCCCCAACCACATTATTCAAGCCTATAAGGAAGAAATTGTTTTATTTTTAAATTCAGATCAGTGCTTACACTAGAAGTCTTCAAAAACTTCTGGAAAAATACTTTGCCAGGCTTGGTCTTCTTCAGAGTCCTTTGTGTATATTTAAAATATTTTCCTCCCTATGGATTCCTCTTCATCAAAGGAATCCTTCTCCATCTTGTCACGTTTATGATTATCAGTGAATGAAGATCCTGAAATAGCCTCAGTAGCACGGTTCATAAAGATGGCACTTTAATAGCAAAACACCATTGATCTTTAATCTTTATTACTTTACTTTTATATTATTTTTTCATTTTTAGTATAGACTTTCTTTTGAGTCTGATATGCAAATAATACCAACTTATGCTTTCTTGTGGTACTTGGTATAATATAACTGAAGAAAAACACCATAAAGGAAGCTAGGTGGATTATCATAGTTTGTATATTTTTATCCACTGCCTTCTTTTACTTCTCTGCATCTCATGTAACTAGCACCTTGCTTATAACAATATAGAGTTCTTCTGAATTCTCACAGAATACTATCAAGACAGCATGACCTCGTGGATCTCCTCATATGCTCAGCAGACCCGTTCCTCCTTTGTGCAGTTATTGGCAGAAGTATCAGTTTTACGTAGCTGCTGACATTTCCTTTGAAATTCAGATTGTTTTAAAGTTGGGTAAATGTATACATGCAAATGAAGACTTTTGGCACAATTGCAGATCATAAGTTGTTATATTTTAACATGTTGTTCCATGAAATGGCCATGTTGTTCCATACAATCTCATTTCATTAAACATCATAGTGTTTTCTTAAATTTATCCTACTGAGCATGCAGTGACTAATGTAGGCATTATGTAGAAAAGACGAACTTAATAGCTGCTCAGATATGCTGCATATTTTCCTTCCTGATAAGCAGTGTCATGTTAAAACCAGCTATTAATGTATAAAAAGTACTTTGATATTGACCAGCTAGAAATATGAGGTAACCAAACCATCCTTCAGTTTATATCCATGTTTCTTTTTCTCTTTTAGTATGAAACCTCCTCAGCAAGCTACTCAACTGCCATTTGCCAGTACAAGCAGAAATCCACTTTCCAGTAAGAAGCACTGGTTTAAGATTGGTTTAACAGTGGAATGCATATGAGTGGACATAACAATATTCTCATATTAATTTTTTAAAATTCTTTAATAACTTTAGTGCCTTCAAGAAGGCTGAATGGGTATTCCTCATATTCTCGTCAACCTAATCATCCTTCTACTTCTGAAACGTAGGTGCAAATCCTTAATTTTAAATGGAAATCTAAAGAATGACAATGTTGTAATATCTTATACCCCAAACAATATCTTTTAGAGTGAGTTTAAAATGAGTATCTTTTTCTGATTTATTTGTTGTTTGTTTCTGCAAACTGTGGTGGTATAAAGGCACTGGGGATATCTATCCTAGAGTACATAATAGCTGGTTTTATAGATTGCCTTTGTACTCACTAGATGGCATGATGCACCTTATTCTGGAGATGTCTGTACAGACCATTGATTAATTGGTGAGCAATGAGAACTTCTCCGTTTAACTGTAGGGGAATATATAAATGACTTGTACAGACAGCTATGTTTGCACTGTAGTTATTTAGATAGGATGAACTTCAGCAAGGCATGCAATGCCTATTTAGTTTTAAATAAATTGAACATACAGCTCACTCAAGCTAAAAGATATCTGTATTTATTCATTAAAAAAAAATTCAAAATGCCCTTGTAGTGTTGACAAGTGACAAATAAGTGAGTATGATATAAAATAAATTTCTTGGCAGATATCTAAACCAACCTCAGTATCAGCTGATGGTGAGCTTTGGAACAGGTGCAGCATACTTATTATATGTAACGTTACATTTTTAGTTATTAGTAAATTTTACATAATTTTAGTCATTGTAAAGAATGTGCTGTTTTTAATTTCAATGTCATACTTCTTTTCACATTTGTTGTAAGAATGGAGTCAATGGAGGTTGATCCTGTACCTTCACCAATGAGGAAAGTAAGTTTCTGTATATGTGTGTGTGTGTACTTATAAATATACATCTTCTTCAGTTTCTCCAACCCCATTAACACTGTAGAAAAAAGATCACTACTTTCCTGACTTCCGTCCTCCTCAGCACCCCCGCGTGCCTGCAGTTCAGACCAATTCATACTCACTTCAGCTAAGCAGAAGTTCCCCAAAACAGAATAAAAAAGAAATGAGCCTCAACACTGTTTTTCTAGAATTCTTTTCTTCACGTATCACAGAATAGCTGAGGTTGGAATGGGACTCTAGAGGTCCTCTTCTCCAAATTCCTGTTCAAGCAGGGCCACCAGCAGTCCCAAACAATGTCCAGACAGCTTTTAAATTATTATAAACTTTGTCTCTCTAAAAACTGTAACT
The DNA here is from genome assembly GCF_951394365.1 of Tetrao urogallus. Taxonomy (NCBI): domain Eukaryota; kingdom Metazoa; phylum Chordata; class Aves; order Galliformes; family Phasianidae; genus Tetrao; species Tetrao urogallus. The sequence continues at coordinate 64,986,563 of NC_136817.1, forward strand.
TAGTTCTGAGATTTTGCATTTTAGTGCCATGAACAAACTTGGAAGTGGAGAGTGCCAGAAATCTTCAGGTTTATAGTGCTCCAAACAGTAACACTCTTGCTTAAAATTCATTAATGATGAATGCACTTATACACTGTAATTAATACTATATTTTTCTTTTAGCCTGAGACAATGACTGGTCCAGCAAGATTATCAGTTATAACTCCACCACAGGATGGACGCATGGGTAAGTGAGAAGAAAGTTGTTAACGGAACAAAATGTATCACTTTAAGGGAATTAATAAATTAAAATTGTTGCATTAGCACTTCACTGTCAAAATGTGAATTGTGTTGAGGTGTAAACAATTCATCATATCGAATTCAGCAGATGGGAAATGGTTAAAAATGGTGAACAGAATAGTTTTTCCACTACTTACCTTCTCTGGTCTGTTAATATATATATATATTTTTTTGTGACATTTACTGATTTATTCACAACTGGAGTCAACATGTCTAAAGAAAATACAGTAATGATGTGGTTGAACAAAACATACATACTTAAATAATATGTTGTTGGCCTTCCAGTGGCCTTCATGATTATGCTAGTTTGTATATAGTTACCAGAAACTGACATTGTCCAAAATATTATGCTAAAAATCACTTGAGAGAAGGAAGGAAACTAAATTGAAGTTAGAGAAATATTTTGTAACAAAATTAAAGCTTATTTTGTAAACAGAATTAAATCTGAAGAATTTAGATGAAGGATTTCTTCTCGTTTGTTAGGCATGCTATCACTATATTTAAGTTGAAGACATTTTACATGACTATGATTTCTTTCGTTGGCTGTTAAGATCTTGGGTGGCTCTCTTAGGTAAATAAGACATAAATGACAGCCAATTGAAAATAGTGTGATTTCTTTAGGCATTGTTTGTTTGTGAGGAGTTTCCTAGAATTTCTAATGCTCTGCAGGTCTCTACCATTTCTGTGTCCCTCCTCTTCTCAGTATTACATTCAACACAGTTCTGCAATAGTTCATCCTCTGCAATTTTTGTTTAGCTTGGAGAAGAGAAGGCTCTGAGGAGACCTCATTGTGGCCTTCCAGTACTTGAAGGGAGTGTATAAACAGGAGCCTGGTCTGGTAGTTGGTGACCCTGCACACAGCAGGGGGGCTGGAACTCAATGATCATTATGGCCCTTTTCAACCCAGGCCATTTTGTGATTCTATGATATGATTTCTTACAACTGGCTTCGGCAGTTAGGAGAATCCATCTCCAGCTACATGCAGAGTGTACTTCAGTAAATGTCTTTTTTGAGCTAAATCCCTGCAAATGTTTTTATTATTATTATTATTATTATTATTATTATTATTAGGGTTATTTTAATTCTTTCTGACACAATAACTTCATTTCATCAGCCATTCCCAGATATTTAATTTTCTATTGTAATTTTGCAGTGATTCTCATTCTTGAATAAACTGATCATGAATTTGTCCCAAATAAAGCAATTAAGGTATTAATAATATTTTCCAAAGTGATCTCCTAATTAAAGAGGATAATTCATTTTGGCTCTGTTGTAAAAAATGTAATTCTTACAGGTAGTGTATCCTACAGAAGTTCTCAGTCATCTGGAATAACATCAAGTCAAACTACAGCAGTATCTACCAGGTAATTAAAAACCTTTCAATGATGTTAACAGTCTCTTGTGAGACACTGAAATTTATCTCTTGCCTAGCCTTTACAAATCTGTACATTGAAAGGCTATATTTTACATCTTAAGGAATGTTACTGTGTAACATTTGCATAGGCTACTAGCTGTCACCTATACAAAAGTTAATATTATTTGAAGATTATATTTTGAAAGTACTTTCTTCAAAAATGTGCAGAGATAATCTGAGTTCCTGTACCCGTGGACATCTGAAATCATGGTGCTGTTATACAAAGGGTAGTTAATTTCAACTAAGAATGTGGAATAAGCACTCTGCTTAATAACTCTTCTGAAAGTCAAGAATGTAAATGTAGTGTCTACGCAAGAGTTATTCTCTGATTAGACCAAACATCTTCATTGGGTGCGTCATTGGTCTTTTAATGTTTTTCATCTAAGTAGTGAAAATATCTTAATTTTTTAGAACTATCAGCATCAACAGAAGAGATATAAAATGGTAACAGAAGAAGATAGTCTTGTAGTCTGCAATCAAGCTCAGTGTGCCTCCTTAGCATAAATTTTAAATATATGCAACAGAGTATTTCTTTTCTATCTCAGACTCTTGGATTAGACCATATGTTTTCTTCTGCTTTTTACTTACATAAAAATCATGTCTATCTAAAAATCAGATTAGGAATCTGTAGAACACAAGAATACTTTGTATTTCCTATTGAGATATTAACAATATGAATTAAAAAGGTTTTGAAGTCTCTTGTTCTGTGACAGCAGTCTCAAATTTTATCCATTAATAATTTTCATCAATAGATCCACACCTATAGGACTACCACATAATGGATGTTCACTTATATCACCATCCGGATCACAAAACAGTAGGAGGGGATCATGGTCTGCTTCTGATTTCAGAACTCCTCCATTGTATCAATTTACATTACCTTCACCACAGTCATCTGTAGCAAGACCTCCAATCACCATCTCTGGAATTCTACAAAGACAACATTTAGGCAAGTATCTAAGAAAATAACAACATTTAGCACTTTTTCCTGAAAGAAAGTCGGCACAATATATGCTTGTGAATGACTTATTTACTGCAAAAGAGTAAATAATAAATTATGATCCATATTTAGGCTTAATCTTCAATGCAACAAAGTATCTTGCTTCACCCAGAATAATATTTTAAGAGGTTTAAATTTGATCATTTCCACATTGCTTTCTAGTAAAATACCAATTCTAAACAATTTGGCAAATCTAATCATGTAGTCTCGAGTAAAGAGCAGACAATAGAAAACCTTTAGTGACACAAGTGCAGTGAATCAGTAGCAGTCATAGCAAGGCTGAAATCATCAGCAGGAGTTCCTTAATAGAGCAGAATATTTGAGCTGACATATGAGAATGATGGGGAAAAAAAACCTGTCTATAATGAAAGGAATGAATAGGAAACAGATTCTGTACAAAAAAACCCTGAAGTGCTGTAGAAAGTGAGTGACAGTGGATGTCTCTCTATATTCAGTGAAGAAAAAAGGGAGCACAAAAGGAAATCACAGCATTTGTAAGGTGAGAAGTATTAGTGATCTGACCATTAGGAAAAAAAGGAAGATGCATTTAGTTTGGGAGGAAAGGCTTAGATGATACTTGTAGTCATATCTACAAGCTGTTTTTCCCATATTCTAAACTATACAAAATTCATTTATCTAATTATTACTTGCTACCCAATCACAGTCAGAAGGTGACATCATAAGTGAAAACTAATCTACATGTTCTAAAAAATTCTCATACTCAAATTATGAGTGCTTACTGAACTTGAATATGTCATAACTGCTTTAAATCTGGAATATCTGCATGTGAAATAATGCATAAGCCTTGCAGGTTCTATTTAAAAAACAGAGTAGATATCTACATTATTAAAATAAGCAGCTATGTGGAACTGAAGTACTGATTTTCTTTCAGCTATATGTTTTATATATTTTCAAGCTAATTTAGTTCATAGACAGAACAACAATATTTACTTTGAACTTTCATTTCTGCAGCTGAAATTGAAATAGGACACATTCTTCAACAGAAAGATAAATATTTTATGTAAATAAAAAGGAGCATATTTAGATTCATAAAATACTGTAAAAATCATAATCAAAATGTATCTTATATTTTAAACTTCTATTCATTTTTACTTTCCTTTTTCCCCAAATGATTTACATGAATAAATTCTTCTTTAGAACTTACTAAAATATTTCTGTTTGTATTCCTATTCTAGGATCAGCTAGTTTTGGAGGACAAACAGCAGAAAGATAAGCAAAAATCCATGATTTATTTTGTTCAGTAAGCATTTTGAAAAGCTGTGCACTGTTGTTGGATATCAAAGTGTTTGTAATTTCTATAAAATGTCAAAGTAGCATAAAACAACTATTATTCAGCATGAATAATGTATCTAAAACTTGCCAGTAAAATCTACAGTAACTTTAAGCAGGATTACAAAAGATTCTGGCTTTTTAAAGGAATTTTGGTTTAAAATATATTGTAAGAATTGTAAAAATAAATTGCTTTTGTTAATGAAGTGTTAAGACAAAAGAATGCTTTTATATTCAATGAGCTCTTCTTCCTGTAAATGCAGTGAACTGCAGCAGAACTGATTTTAAATAGTTGTGCCTGTACAGATGAACCCCTGTCCAAAAACTATTTTACTGTTAGACATTAAATCAAATAGACATTTGATTCCAAAATCCAAATTTGGGTTCTTACTCAAGAGATTACCTTTTGTTTGCATGGTAAGGAATATGGTTTGAGGGTAATCGTAGCCTAGTAGGCTCTTCAGAACTTGTAAGACAGTATCTATACAACATTCCAAGAAGCTTATCATTTGATTTAGGTAGCAATGCTGTCTTCTCAAAAATGCAATAACATGGAGGAACTGGTTTGAAGAGATACATCATGCCAGAGGCTACCTTTCCTCTCATAGAATAGTGGATGAGTGCTCTGTCTGGAAGGTCCCAGACTGCCAACTCTTCCATTGAAATTCCCACCATTACTGTGTATGTCTGGATAAATTTTGCTGGACTGAATAACTGTTTTGTTTTATTTTTGCCTAACTTTAGCCCTATTTAAAAAATAGGAAAACTATAGGATACGTTTGAGACAAAGTACAGCTAGTGAATGATACAACTTTTTTTGGGTTAAAATGTTTTGTTTGACCTAAAAGAAAGTCTAAAATAGTAAAGAGAGTACAAAGGTGTTCTTCATTTTTGCTGCCTACTTAACTGTTTACTACACACACTTCAAGCATGCGACTTGAAAGAGAATAAAATGGATTGAGAAATAATTGGTTTGTGAATATCTATGGACCAGGAGCTTCTTCACCAATATTCAGATTTACATTTCACTTATTTCAGTATGAAGTTCTTAAATTGTAATTGCTTTAATTTTTTACCATGGGACAATTTGTGTATTTTCTCCTCCTCAATGATCTTATACTTAAAATTTTCAGTGGGATTTCAAATCAAATTACCTTTCAAGCAATTTTCTGTTTGAAAGACTTAATTTTACAGTAGCATAGACATATAATGAGTGAAAGAGTAATCAAATTGTCTAAGTTCTAACTCTTCTCTACTTGAAGATGAGCTAGAATAGCTTGAAAAAAATGAGGCCTGTAGAACACAGTCGCCAACTTCCATTATAAGCGTCCCTCAATGGCTTTCTATTTGTTTGTCTCACAAGAAGGTATTACTTATAATTTCTTTAATTTCTTCAATTTTCTATTGTATCTTATCTCACTGTGGAGTCATCACCCAGGGTCACAGTCAAAAGCATCTCAACATGTCAAGCAGAAATGCCTTTGAGTGACATTCAAGGCATCCCAGTTCATATGAAACAAGAAGTCCAAAACAAATTAAAAATATATAAATATAAGAATATACTAAAAAGAAAACCAAAAACACAACAGTTTCCTCCAACTGACAGTAAGCACAAAAGTCACTATATTCAGCTCCCAGGTATCCATCTTCACTGATATTTTCTTGCTTTGGAGATGAATTACGCTCGTTTATCTTAAAGAAAATTTGCAGTACACTAATGATACACCAGAGGGTGCTAACTTACCTCTAAACAGTTTTAGTTCTACTACTCATTTGGGTAAGTGGAGTTCTTACATTAGCTTTTACAATTTGGGATTTTTATAGAAAAGCAAAAGATAATACAAAGAAGTGCAATAAAGTGATGTTTGAGTTTGAAGATAAAGTATCAGAAAAGCATCTGAATATGAAACAAAAGAGGAGGACTGAATGTTAAAACAGTAATTCAGATAGAGTATTTTAAAAACTTCAGAAAAAATAATAGAAGCAGAGATTAGTCATGCTTGTGGAGTTACAACGGTGGTCTGAAGGAAGAAATTAGTTAGACCTAATACTGGGAAATGGAGCAGAGTACTTTGGCACTGTGCTAGTTTCTGAGGATAGGGTCAATGCACCCTCACAGTGGTTAATCAACACTTCTGAGAGAAGACAACGTGGTGTATAGCTTTGAAAAACACAGAGACTGAGTGATCCATGAATTCTTTTCAGTCTTTCTGTCTGAAGCTTTCTGGCTTCAACTTGTAGGATAGCACTGATTTTTCTTTTGCAGTTTTGTGGGAGAGAACACAGGAGTGTATATATTTCACCACAAGGGTGTTTTATGAGTGTATGAAGAAAAGATTTTATTACTAGTCAGAATCATATTATTCATGCAGTAAGGTCACCATGGATGCTTAAGCTGGCCTCCTGTTTGCATTATCGTTGCCAGCTTCAACTTCATTTCACAGTCATCACTTATCTTTTTCACAAGGTGATAGTTATACCATGTAAGGTAACATCATGTGTATTTATTGCTTAATAATACAAAAGAAGTCTGTAGTAGACAAAAGCTTAGTCTGTTAGACATAATATCTGATACTTGCCAAGTAGCATTTTCTACAATTGTGCCAATTAAAATGTGAAATTGCTGCTACTTGGTTTTGAAATCTCGTGTTCTGCCACTCTGCAGATCAGCTTAATCTGCCCCTAAGGTGCACGTTCTGCTGCTGATGGTCAGACGTGCCGTTGTGTCAAGCTCTTCCTACCAATCTCTCCTATGAGGATAGAAACATCCTTCTTAAGAACGACACTTCTCATGTCAATTCTAAATTGAGCACAGCACCAGCACCATCAACTGCTACAAAACTTTACAAGGGAAACTGCATAATTTGCAGAAGATTTTGCCGGTTGAAAATCTTCACGGAGAAGGTTAGTGATTTCCTGCTCAAAGCTCCTTTGGCAGGTGAATCCTATGGCCTCTGGTCGGATTTCCATCATTTATGTTTACAGCACTGATGCTTTGTCCCATGGAGAGATGCTGAAAGTTTGTTCCCGGACTCACAAGAAGATAGTAGTACTAGGGACTAGGATGTCTGTTGTCTTGAGGAGATAGAGAAGGAACTTTCATGGGATGGTGAGGAGGAACATGGGTATGAGTATTAAATGCTTTTCAGAGTTAGGAGTCAGCAAATGTGTTTTGCTGTGCTAAGCAGTGTTATGAAGTTGTTTACTCTTAACCACCATCAGAATAGGAAAACTATTTCTGTTCCATAACTGAAAACAACATGGGAAAGGTCCTTTAGAGCTCTGCCCATAAAAAAAAAGCAACAGCCCACTGATCTGACTTATCCTAGACCTATTTAGAACCTAACGAAGTCAGGAAGAGGGCTGCTCTATACCCAGTCCACCTTGAAATCTTCTAAAACTTATCCAGAAGTGCTGCCAAGGCCTGTATGCAAAAAAAAAAAAAAAAAAAAAAAAAAAGTCTGCGAAAAGTCAACATTGCTGAAATAATCCACTTTAATTTTGGCACTCTACCCCATGCAAGTGTTTTTTTGTTTTCTTTGTTTGTTGTTTTGCTAACCAGCACAGAGCCTTTGGAAGAAAGGCATACAACACATTTCCTATCAGGTCAGCCTCCATAATAAGATCAAAGGCTATCTATCAGCATGCTAAGAATCTGGAGGAAACAAAATAAAAAGAGGAAAATGAAGATCAGTCCTGGTAGACATTCCTAAAGGCTTTTTTTGGCTTTTACCTTAACCAAGCACATGTTACAGCCATGTTTGACATCCTTGCCCAGCACAGTGTTGAGCCAAACAGAAGCTGACTTTGGAGATGTTCTGACTACATCTGTGTCTTCATGAATTTGGCTGTGCAGAGTGCAGTGAAAAAGACATTTCAACCACCTCCAGCTCCTCTGAACTCAACTGATTTCAAATTGGCAGGAGGGCAGAGAGCTGGTAAAGACAGCAGGTGATGATAAACAAGGCTCTATGGAATGACAGTAAGGAGCAGGTGGGCCGTTTGGGATTACCCAGTCCAGTCTCAGTTAGATTTTGACCTCTATCTGCAAACAAGACCTGGCCTGAGAGGGGATCAGTTCTGTACGTGTTTGCTGTTATGTTCACAGCTGTCTGTAACATGGGTGCTTTATGAATTGGTGATAAAAGCAGGAAAAACTAGCTGGGAGGTGGAAGGCAGGGTAAGGGAAGGAGAAAAAAAAGCTGTTTGGAACACTGGGGAACTTTTTCAGGGCAAAGAGCCACCTTCCAGTCTCACTCAGCTTTTCTCCCTCATGCTCATGCACATGCTCATGCTCATGCTCATGCACATTGTCCTTTCTGTTGTTGCCCATGTGACATTAGTGATGGACTGGTCCGGGCTTGTTTAAAGAAAGGAGAAACAGAGGCAGCCAAAGAGCTGGTTGAATGCCTCTTGTCAAGATTCTGCTCTTTCTATTCTTTGGTATCTTGTTTTTAGGAATAGATGCACATATCTGGATTTTCTTTCCTGTTCTGTTCACTGTGAACTCTGAAAGGAGCATTTCTAGCTTTCTGTATTTGTATTTCCCCTTCTATTACTATGTCTTTAGTACATAGAAATGACTAGCATATCTTTTACAAATTCTACAGCTTCTCTACTTAAGGAATAAATAGTTTAAGGAATAAGTAACAATCGTGAAGCAGGGGAATTGCACATTTTCACAGCCATAGAGCACTTATTCCTAACAGCATTTCATAGCATACCAATAATCTACACTGTGTGCTGGAATAAAAGCAACAAAGCCTTGTAATGCTACAGCACCATACATTAAATATTTACAGAAACCTAAAACAAGGAACTCCAGTTTGTGTGTGAACTACCAAGTTTGCAGACTGTTAGTGTTAGACTAAAAAGCTTCTAACACAGCACACGGCAAATACATTAGTGCTATTTTCCAGAAAGCATCATTTTCCCAAGTTATAGGTCTTACTGACAGATGCAGTGGAAAGGCCCATTCTGCCAATTGTCTGCTTCCTTCACATCCTCTGATTTTGGTGCAAGTTTAAAGCAATGTGCTTTAATAGCCTCAGCCCACTATTTTGAAAACTTGCAATGTTATATATCTGTGTGGAAAGTCACATCTCAGTGACATTTGGTTGGCACAGTGGGTTTTGAGAAAAAATGTATGAGAAACAGTGTGAGCCTGTATGCAGTAAACTCCCATTTTATTTGCTCATATATCACTTTGTCAGGGTTTTCAATAGTTCTTGTGGAAAATGTGTGAATGAAATGTAAAGCAGCTTTTACATACAGTAAGGGTTTTTTTTAAACATAGTAGGTATTCTCACAACCTATGGCACATACGATGTGCTGGGTAGTACAGCCTTGTCTCCCTGTTAAAAAAAAACACCCAAGTAAACTCTTTCTCAAATTACCATTTTGCAGGACATGTCCGAGGCTCAGTAACTGGTACCCAGCCATGGATGCAAGTGGACATGGGGGAACTGTACCTTTGCTTGCTCTTGTCAATATGATGCTGTGGTTATGGATTTAGAGGAAAGCTGCTGCACATTTCCAGTTCAGCTTCAATCTGGGAACTGTGCAAGCTGTAACCCAGCTGCAGCCACTCTTGCTTCACACTGTAATTCACTGCCCGCTAATAATAATGTGAAGACTCCTGGAGCCTTTTTGCACAGCAGATGAAACAGCAGACTTACAGAGTTCAGGAACAGGGAGCTTAGAGTCTTATGGATGGGCTGACAATGCAGTTCTTGGCATCTCTGTAGGAATGGGTAGATGGGACAAAAAGCCAAATCCATGTTGGGGCCTGGAAATGTATTTGGAGACCTTGAGCATCAGTGCTTTGCACTCCTCCTCCTCCTAAACCACACAGATTGAGTTTACTACAGCCTATTACTAATTACTGTAGCTTATCAGTGGTAAAATCTTCTAATCTTCTCTAAGCATTCTAGCTCTGTCATTCAGACCAAAGGGTGACTTCATAGGTATTTTTCATACATGTCAACATTTCAACTTGCTAGAACTTGAGCACCCTTAGGACAATCTTTGTTCCAAACTATCATTCCTTTAAAACTCACCTCATTTAGTTACTACAAATATTAGTGCTAAAGATGAAAGCTATAAACATCACAAATACGGATGCCCTGTGTATGAAGCACATACACATTGAAAAGCTTGCTGTCATTTGCAATGGTTAAACCTTGCATAGTTTCCTCAAGAATCAATTGAGAAAGATATAAATAAAACAATCAGATCTCCAGAATGTGCTGCTGAGGTAACTGCAAATTTTCTCAATTGATTGTTAATATGGCAACAGGCTATTTGAGAGGGAAAAACAGAACTGGAGAGAGAGAATAGATCTTGTAAGACTCAGCTGTGCCTGTCAGAACTGTTAAAAGAGTAATAGCTTTTGTTAGGCAATAAACTGGAATCCCTGCTGTGCTTCGTATAGTTTCCAAAATTTGTAAATGCAGCCTGTTTCCAAAAATTAATTTGCTTCTGCATAAAAAACCTGAAGTTTATGTGGAGTGCTTTAGAGCTTTCTCACAGTATGCTAATCGATGTCTTACTTTACCTGAATTACCATTCATCAGTATTGAACAGTTTGATTACTCCCTTTACGATGCCATATTACTGCATAGATCACTTTTAATGAGATACCAGTGTAAAAGCAATATGTATTCCCCAACTTTACATAGTGTTTAATCCACATTCTTTATAGCCCAAGGCAGTGAAAGTTGTGACTTCTCAGGGGATAGAAACTCTTACATTTTCCTTTTAAGCAGAAAGAAGCAGATCCTGCAATAGTGCATTAACATTTCCCAGCAATGCCACATCAATGGCCACAGGCCAGACTTTGCCATTGAGGGGCCCAGCACCCAGCAGTGACTTTGCTCCAGCAAACAAATGCAACCAAGTGGCACAGGAGTGAGATGTGAGGCTGGCCATCTGCACAGTTTTATCCTTTGTGAAGCTTTTTGGGCAGGGGTGCCTGGAATATAACTACTTGCTGCCAGTAATTATTTTTAAAACAGAGCAACCAATCTATTTCATACTGCACGAAAGGAGCAACTGCTGTGAAGTCAAATATGGTGAAACACTGCTCTCTGTTCCTGTGCATATCGGGTTTTTGGTGGTTTGAGAAAGGAGATAAATGCTTGAGTTTTGGAAGATAATTTCATAAACTCAAAAGCTTCCGGCTACCAGACTTTAACTTGGAAATCAACAAAGAAGGGCAGCAGAGCTGTGAAGGGTCTGGAGCACAGGTCTTGTGGGGAGGTGCAGATGGAACTGGGACTGGTCAGTTTGGAGAAGAGGAGGCTCAGGGGAGACCTTATTGCTCTCTGCGAGTCCTTAAAAGGAAGTTGTAGCAAGGAGTGGGTCGGCCTCTTCTTCCAGGTAGCACTGATAGGATGAGAAGGAATGGCCTTAGTTTGAACAAAGGGAGATTCAGGTTGGATATTAAGAACCATTTCTTCCCAGAAGAGTGGTGATGCCCTGGAAGAGGCTGCCCAGGGAGGTGGTGGAGTCGCTGTTGCTGGAGGTGTTCAAGAGCAGTGTACCTGTGGAGCTGAGGGACGTTGTTATGGGCATGGTGACAGGTGGGTGGACAGTTGGACTTGGGGATCTTTGGGGTCTATTCCAACTGTAATAATTCTATGATTCTGTGATTCTATATTTCAGGATTAGTAAGGATTACATCTGAGTTCTTTTCTGTAAGTCTGATGTCATTATGTTGGCAATACAGAAAATATCTTTATAGTCTGGGGCTGTTTATTTAGCCTGAACATTAACAAAAAAAAAAAAAAAACAAAAAAAAAACAAAAAAAACCCCAAAACCATCAAAACATCACAATATATTTTAAGTTTATAGATTATTTAGAAAAGCAATATATATACATATATATACCAAATGTTAGTACCTCTGTATGTCCTTCCTTGGGGTCCCAGCTATGCCTAGTTATGCTTTTCTGTCATAAATATTTATGTTACATGTAACTCTGACATTTATAACAGAGTTCTCAGCAATTTTTCAGTAAACATTTAATGCAAATTGGTATTATTTCACTACTGAGGGAAGCCCAGCAGATGCAACAATGTTTGAGCACCAGAGTGTGACTCAGCTGTATCAGACACACATGAATCCAGTGCACCTCACGGTTTCCTTGCCATGGAGAACATAGGACATATAATTAAATGTGAACTCTATCTGAACTTTTCCTTCAGCTCAGTGCTAAGTTATGTAGCCTTCCTGGTGTCTAATGAGAGTGAAATAGCACTGCAGGACTAATTCAACTCCGACAAAAACAAACAAAGCCTGAGATGGCCATCTGATGGAGGCCAGCCTGTTACTAATTCCTGTGCTCAAAGACACACTTGTTTTAAGCTGAAATAGCTCTTTTTTTTCCCCCTTGCATTTAGTTTAAAAAAGAGCAGCAAAACTTCTATGGTGGTTACTTGCAAAATAGCGTGGGGAATCATAGAATCACAGTTTGGAAGTTTGGTCTGTAGGTACCATTCTGGTACTTAGCACTGTCTTTCTGCAGAAGCGACTTTTAGTGAAAAGAATTAAGTTTCCAAGATAGCTGATTTCAAAATAAACATGAGATGTTTTTTGAAAAATAGCTGGGCTTTTCATATTTCCCAATTGTCAATGAAAAAGGAAGTTCACAATCCCATATTTTTCTATAATCTAGAACCTGATGGAGCTGTAGGAATTCCTGTTCATAGAGGGGAGTTGGACTAGATGGCCTCTAAGGGACTCCTCCAATTCAAACGATTCAAGATTCTATGATTCTATATAACAGCTACCTGACTACTTTCCAGGGGTTAGTGGGGCAGGGCTTTCCTGAGACAGAATGTCACTTTTTTTGGTTGCATGGTTGCATATCCATACAAATATACATGAACATTCATATGAAGAGGCATTTGAATTCAAATATTTGTTTACAGGAGCAAGGAAGAGGGTTTTTTTGTTGCTTCTACATCCATGAAAACACACTGAGGTCATATAACAACAACAAAGAAATCATACAATCATAAAATGGTTTGGGTTTGAAGGGACTCCAAGGATCATCAATCTCCAACCTGCCTGCCACATGCAGGGCCACCAACCTCCATATCTAATACTAGACCAGGCTGCCTAGGGCCCCATCCAACCTGGCCTTGAACACATCAGTGTACTTGAAAAATAAAAGAATGAATGGAAATGTATTATTAATAATGCAAATCGCATTTCAACACTAATTTTCATATCTAATCAGATGTTAAACTTCTCCCAGATCATTTGTTTCTGTGCAGCACAATGTCAGATCTCAGGACTTGAAGCAAAGAAGGAATTTGCCTCATTTTCACTGCTGCTAATTTAATCCTCTGAAATTTCTGCTGTTCAGCACAGCAGAGTGCACCCTGTGTAGCACTGGCTGAAGTCTCCCAAGAACATTATAATAGCAAGGAGTACAGGTCTGCAGGCTGGTGCAAATCCCAATGCAGCTTGCAGCCCCTCCAATAAACCAGAGCAGTGCTTCCTTATGCCTATGATAGAGACAGTGGGGTTGAATGGATGGGAAGCAGAAGGCACTCTAAATAATGAACTGCTGAGTAAGAGTCAGGTCAGGATTACTGTAGGTAGGGTATGGCTATCAGCAAGTGGTAAAGTGAATGGTAATGGTCTCTGAAAAATGCATTCAATCAGGGAAATTGCCCCACCTGTGGCTCATTAACAGGATTAAGTCCTGATACAAAGTGACAGCATTATTTGTTTAGGCAAAAGCTGCTCTCTTTGTACTTTTTGGCATATCCAGCTGGCTTTGACAATACGGATCTGAGGCAGCTAGTGCAGCTTTAATGTTAAATTAGCCAGGACTAAGAGCTTGCCAATACAGAAACAGAAGAGCAGAAACAAAGTGCTCTTTTTTGCAAAGCTGGCACATGGGGCCAGATCCATTTCGGTAGCGCCCATGTGGTAGGTGCTCCACTGCAGGCATTAAATGTGACTTTGTTACCAGAGCCACACACTATGGTACAAGGCATGCTGTGCTCCTTGCAAACACCCTGGGCTTGTTGGGAATCTGTGCTCCATGCTCCATAGGAAAACCCACAGCACTACCCTTTGTGTAGAGGATGCTCCGGTGGCAGAGAACAGAAAACTTCCAAAGTATAAACAAGAGATAAAGCCTCAAAGTCCTCAGCTGCTAAAAATTAGTGCTGCTACTGTGAACTGCTGCGGCTGCTGGAGTACAGTTTATTGGAAGAAAGCTGAAGTGTGTTCTGCAGCGCGGTGCTGATTCACTGCATTCCAGCTCTGTGCTGGGGAGGAGCTCCTGAATGGGGATGGGTTTGGAGAAGAGAAAGAAGACGTTGTTCAGAAATTGTTACCTTGCTGGATCTGGGTAGGTTGCCCAGAGAGGTGGTGGATGCCCTGTCCCTGGAGACACTCAAGATATGCTGGATGTGGTTCTGAGCACTTGATGGAGCTATAGGGTATCCCTTTTCACTGCAGGGAAGTTGGACTAGATGAACTTTAATGGTCCCTTCCAACTCAAACAGTTCTATAATTCTATCATTCTTGTTGGTTTAAAAAGAATTATGCCTTCAAAGTTACCTACTAAGCCACTGATGATGGAGCAGACTCATCATGTAGGAGGGCTGTGGGGCACTGCCTCATGGTCATCCCCCAGCAGTGCTTGAGGTAACCCTGTGAACTGCAATTCTTTGTTTGAGGGGAAATCAGCAGACTTTTAACAGACTTCAAATTCAGCATAATATACACTGGTATCTTAAATAAAAGTGAAGTATGCACTGAAACTTAAAATATGCTGCTGCCACTGCTGCGAGCTTTGGCATTATGCTAAAAAATTTCATGTCCTAGCGCAGGTGCATCCTAATGATTGAGAATCAGGCATGCAAGATAAAAGGAGCAGCGTTAAGAAAAAGAGAAGTCTGTTACATCCAAGAAGTGTGATCAAAATCATGAATACAATATTTGCAAAGAGGTTGGAATAGATACTTCAATCAAGCTGCTCCACCTCTTTACAAAACAAACTTCTCTGTGGCTATTGGTGCAATACTGAAAACAATTGAGCAAGGCTGTGGAGCCTGCCATCACGTACAGCCAGAAAAAGGCCACAGATAATAGGTTGTAACACAATCTAAGTGTCCCTGATGTGAAACCAGAATGATTTCAGTGGGGCCAGAGTATTCTGCTTGTTTAGTATAGACTTATGGATATAGTAATTCTTAGCCATGATAAAAGCTTGCTAACATACTCTAGCACTCAGGGCTTTTACCAAAATGCTGTCTTCTGTTATGTACTTTTTTTGGGCTATGACCCATAGTATGCATCAGATTTGATATAAATATGAGCCACTGAAGACCAAACTGAAATCTCTAAATCTAATATAATCTCAGAGATTATAACATAAACTGCCCAAAACAAAATAAAATATGACATTGACACAGAGGATGTAGATGACCATAAGCAGTTTTTTGAACTAAGAAATATAGTCATGAAAGACCTGAGGAATAAATATGGAAAGCAAGAGGGAAACCAGGATAATTTCCTTCTCCATCCACTAGAAATGGCCTGTTTCAGATCCTAAACATATTGAAAAGATTAGAGCTTCTCTTCCTTTGCTCTGAATGTATCTATTTTATGATAGCAGTTATTTAACAACATGTAGACATTCCGTGTCTGTTTCCTTTTGCAAGTATATAATCTCATACCATAAAAAATGGAAGAAATAGGTTCCTGCATCTAGGCCTACCTATTCCATCAGGAAGGAGGCTGTGCTGCCAACCAGGAAAGATAACCTGAAATACTTTGCTGTTTCCTCCAGATAGTTCGTCATTCTTTAAACAGGGTTTTCTCTTTTATTTGTCTACTCGTTTGGAAAGCGCTGCTCAGAGTTGTGACTGGGACAGCTTTGTTGTTTAAGATATTAAATAATCACCAACTTGACATCACTGGGTTTGCCTTTGGCTTCCTTTCAATCCATGTGTAGGGTATTCCCAGAAATTAGAAAATGAGGTGGTGGGAAGGGACATTTATGCCTACAGTATGCCCTATATCAGAGCTGAGATATAGCTGGAGCTTCTGCTGAGAAGAGACCAAGAAGTGCTCCAGCTTCCTGCAGTTTATGCTCAATTCTTAACGTGTAGACAGATATCATGCAATGTAAGCAGACACTTCTCAGCAGTATACTTCTTTGGAGTGTGAAATCAACTTGTGGTTTTAAATCTTGCATTGAAGTACAAGGAAACCACAAGTGCTCATACTCATATTTTATCAGTGCATGTCCCAAAGTTTTATAAGTGTGGAAAAATATCTTGAGGGATCTAAGTCTTGCACAGAAAATAAGCCAGTTGGATTTCTTTGGCTACTGCATGTTGGATAACTGTATAGAAACTAAACTGTAGCACAGTAACATAGAAACATCTTTTTTACTTGCGTTTATTCCAAGCATTGTAAGTCCACAGAGATTTAGGATAGAGACACTGTGACCCACAAGGTTACTTAGCTCTCAGTTTGTAATGTATATTTGAACAAAAGCATTCACCTTTTTATTCAAAGTTCATTTGCATTCATTGCGTATGTAGCTGAATTTTTCCAATTTTATTTTTTGGCCAAAAAAACATTGGGTCAAACTTATACCTGATGTAACAGTGCTCATTTCAGTAGAGTTACTCTAGCAGTGGTTAAGATCCATAGCTTATTTTTAGGCCAGATAATAATACCAGTAAAATAATACTTAACGACTGCAAGTTTGGCTCATATTAATAGATTAAATGTGGGTAGATGCAAACAGATGGCATTGGTTGCTTTGTCACTTCCTGGCAGAGCTGGCCTCATTAAAACAGCAGTTTTGCTGAAGCTTTTGTGCCTGCAACTGAAGTTGCCAAAACTCTTAAATAGGCAGGATTTCAAAGTGATAGTTGGGATGGTTTCCAAATGTATCTGGCACAGCACAGCACTCCACATTAAACTTGTAAAGCTGTGTGTTTTCGAAAATAAAGGAGATCTTTCATTTACTTAGTGGTCATTTTTTTCATTTCAGATGTCATTTATTTTATTTGTAAGAATACTCGGTTCCCCATGAAGTAAACACTTGGAGGGATGTAAAAAAGAATTATTTAGTAAACAGTATGAAGATGGCTGTAATATCATGGATGTTTCCTCTCTGAGCTTTGTCAGAAACAGAACAGGGTAAAAATGTTCTCAAAAATGAAAATTCACAACTGAATGTGGACAAGAGGATGAAATGAATATTTGCAAGACTGAATGCAACTTTTGCTGCTGAGTGGTGACACAGTGATGACAATTACCAGCTTTTTTTCAAACTGCAGCTTGCTGTGTTTGAAGTGGGAGGTGGTACTGCTGGCAGGAAGAACACTGTCTTCTGGTTGAAATCACAAGCATCTGCAAAAGCACATGTATTTAGTGCCTGAAGGAAGGGTGATGTTCATTGCTGCATGGGCACTTGTGCAAGAGGCTTTGATCACGGAGCTCCAGTGCAACCATGAGCAAATTGTTGAATCTTTCTGTCTTGTTTTTTTTTTTTGTTGTTGTTGTTTTTTTCATCAGATTGGTTTTATTTATTATGGAGGAGATAGAGAAATTACAGTGGTAGAGGGTATAAAATTGGATGGAGATTATTGCTGTGGGATGCTAAGAAAACAAAGCTATCTGCTAGTAGCTGTAAAATAGGTAGGGTGACCAGCAATTGGATCAGAAGGGATGGCATGGAGCTGAATCAGGGGAGGATCAGGTGGGAGCTGGGGAGAGGTTCTGCACCAAAGGGTGGTGGCTACAGCAATGAGTTGCCATGGTTCAAGGACTGTTTGAACAATGCTCTCAGACATAGGGTTTGGATTTTGGGTGGTCTGTGTGGAGTTAGACTCCATGAACCTTGTTGGTTACTTCCAATTCCAGATATTTTATGATTCCATGATTCTACTAAGGGTAGAGGAGAATAAAACTGTCTGATATTTGTGAGTGTAGACTG
This sequence comes from Tetrao urogallus, assembly GCF_951394365.1. Classification (NCBI taxonomy): domain Eukaryota; kingdom Metazoa; phylum Chordata; class Aves; order Galliformes; family Phasianidae; genus Tetrao; species Tetrao urogallus. The sequence goes on from NC_136817.1 coordinate 65,004,531, forward strand.
AAACTGCCAGATGTCATATTAGCAAAAATATGTAAAATATGTTAAAAAATAACAGGGGTTACTTTTTGCTGGTAATTGGCAGATTAATTTGGGTGTGATGGGAGGAGACACTGAGTGAAAAAGATTAATCTGTTATTTGACTTTTGAAGAATCCGACCTTTTATGGGTCTCAAATATGTAGCAAACATTTTCATTTCATGGGTTCCAAGAATACTACAACAGGCCATGTAGAAAATCCAAAGTTTGATATACAGTATCTGGCTTTAGGAAGGAGATTATGCTTGCACATGTGCTTGGTGTATTGTAGTTAATGACACATGAGAAACACAGCTTTAATGGGTTCACAGATTATTTATTACAGGAGCAGAACATCATAAATTTGATAACCAGATCCTAGTAATTTGCCAAAATATGTAAGAAACACGTTGATGTAGTTGTGCTTGTACTGCATTCACTTTGGTAGATTAGTTTACTTTACATTTATGGGAAATTTCCAAAGACAGATGATGAAACAGTATGCCGTTCTGAGCATATATGTACAAGATATCAGTATATTTGGGGGAAAAAGTATGAATTTACAATTATAAATTACAGTAAATTTGCAAATCTTCTCAAAGAAGAGTTTTGAACACTGTTGTTTCTTCAAATCTACAGAAAACTATTGCGTCAGCAATAAAAGTAGAAACTGACACAACATCTAATGAGAATCTATTTCACTAATTTATGGGTGCTGGTCATGGAAATGTGAGGAATAGTTTTCAGTAAGTTCTGTCCCATTGTGCTGTTTGAACCATTTTTCTTCTGACTAACATTTAGCATGAAGTTGAGAGCGGCTCAGAATGAGGGAGCTTCTGCACAATTTGAGAAACATTCCTATATTTTAAGATATAGAGTTTCTAATCAGTCTAAGAAAGGTACCAACAGTATAATTGAAAGGTAGGTTGTTACTGAAATGACTCATTCCCACAGCACTTTGCTCTTATAACAAATACAAGATAACAGGTGGCAGAAACACCTTCAGTTTTAAACTGAAAGCAAGATTCCCCTTTAGTGTAATAAACTATCATTAGAGGTGATCATATGAGATCATTAATTTTGCTCTCTTTAAGAGGATCTGGTAGAAGAAATTAAAGAATGAAGGAATTCAACCAAGCTGTGTAAAAGTTCTTGTTTCTGTGCACTGAGTGATTCTTTCATCCAATTCCCTCCTGCTTTGGCAATGGAAATTGCATGTTACTAGATTTGGACATGGAATTTAAGGAATAGTTTTGGTGTCTTTAGGAAAGATCTCAGGCTCTTTTCAGGAGGGGTATTACTTTCACTCAGAACAATTTAACAGGCTTACCAGTTGTGTGATGCATAAGGTTGTGGCACTCAGGGCCTCTTCCCAAGAAGGAAACACATTTTATATGACAATATATAACACCATAACAGTTTGTTATTCATGAACTCCCAGCTCTTTTATTTATAATCAAATTTCATCAACAGGCATGATGGTGTCTCATTTTTATCACATGAAGAATTTCCAGTATTTCCCCTTAGATGATCCAGTGATTTCAGGTCTAGGTGTGACCAACAGGGTTTTGGTTCTACATTTCAAAGCTGTTTAGCAGATAGAGCTGTCCCACCACCCAATGGCTTACTAAATCCTCATGATAGGAATTAGGCTGATGTGTGATTACCAGCTTAGGCTGCTTCCAGATTTAAAGCAGGAGATCATAGGATCACAGCATCATTAATGCTGGAAAAGAGCACTAAGATCCTCTGGTCCAACTATCAGCTCATCCCTATACCATGTTCTTCAATGTCACATCTCCATGTTTCTTGAACACCTCCAGGTATGCTGACTGCTAATCTAGTAGCTGGCTACTCTCCATGCACGTACATGTATGTACAAAGATATGCACATGCGTGTTGAAATTTCTCAATGCCAGATTATGAAACAAATGTCAAGCTTAATCTATATGGAACTTGAATTGAGTTAGAAGAATTCATTCAAAAGAAGGATTTACATCTTCAAATAGGTACACACAACTGCAACTTAGATATAGACCAGAAAGAAGAAAAAGAGAAGCTAAAAAGCCATTTTCAGTGCTCCTTCTGGCCTCTGAAGGCTTCTCCATTTACCCAGTTCTTTCTTTGGTCTTTGACAGCAAATATTCCTTGATCTTGGTAGTGTTTTGTTAAGCTATTTTAGAAGTATAGTATTCCAGGAAAAAGATTGGTCCAATGACTGTAAGGCTTCCTTACACTCTTTTCTCAAAACCACGATGGTTCATTTGATACATGGTTGCGGTTACCAGCAGCTATTATACACTGGTTTTATTGACTGCACTTTGAAATGCTTGACTTGAGATTAAGCCTCTGTGTTGTTCCTCCTTACTGACAGAGAACATATGTCTGTGCAAGTAAAATGAATATTCAAACTCTTTCCTATCTGATTGTGTCCCTCAAAAGATGTCTGTTTATGCTTAATAGGAAGTTCTATTTATTTATCTCTGTGATGGTCTGCCTGAAGTACAGGGTGGGAGCAGAGGGGACAGCTGCCCATCAGCAGGCTTTGAGAGCTGTTAAAACAGTCACATAAAGGATGAGATGTGTCTCCACCTCCCTTTGACCAGAAATAACCAAGCCAAACACACAAACAAAGCACCGTATTCTGTCTGAAATAAGAAGAGTTGCTAATGGGGAAACAGATCCTTTAGTGGGAAAAAGAGACACGGGATCAGCAGTCAGCTGTATAAAAGCTTGTATCCATCACTATTCTGGTGTGATAGGTGCCAGGTAAAAGAGACAGGTGGGATATTTGTTGTTCAGAAATGCCATCCCCATGAGACTTGCTATTTCTGCTAAACAGGAAACTATCTGTCTCCCTATCTCCACTCCAGACCCTTTGTCTTGTAACTGTGTGTTCATCCAGAGACTTCCATCATTATTTTTACACTGTTGGCCTTTGAAGAAAAGTAGATGTTAAACAAAATCTTTGTCTTGGAGGTGTATAGTGATAAAATTTTTCCTCACCTCATCTTGAAAAGATGTGGCAGGTGAGTGGTGGCCAATGCAAGGAGCTCTAAATGAGCTTCCTCAACCAGTATAGCAACTGCCAGACACACTGGTCTAGCTCAGCTGCTTTGCACTGCTGTTCAAGTGATCCCATCCATGTATTTTTAAGCTAATATAGGTGCTTTGCATCACCATAGCATTCTAAAGCCAGTAGTGTACACCAATGAATAGGAAATCCACCACTTGAGCACCCAGACACTTACTTTATTCAGAGAAATCCCTGCCTCCAGCAGTATTGGTTTTATGAGGATTCCTTCTGAGGTGGATTGACTTTCACAGGAAGTGAAACATTTTTTCCAGGTTCAGTTTCATTAATTTCTATGCAAGGGAAAGGGCATCCAAAGCAACTTTGCAATAACATGCATATTAAGTCCTCATTCACACAAAGGTCCTTGTACAAATTTGGGGGCAGTCTGGAGAACTAAAAATCGAAGTTATCTGTCTCTGAATTGCCAGGACTGTGTACAGGGCCTCAGTGTAAATGAAAATCAGGACATAGCTGGCAAAGTTGTGTTTCAAGATGTTCCTCCCAGAACCCTTTGCTCCACTGAAAGCACCAATAGAGGAGAATTTGGAAGAAAACCAAGGGGGCAAAGGAGTCAGAAGAAAAGAAATATTTTATGGATCAATATCCTGGTCAAAGGCAAATATTTTCTCCTGTCCTGTCTGGCACAGAGAGTTTTGGAAGGGATATTTTTAGACTAAGTTACATGATTTTTTGATTACCTTAAGAGATTTATTTTCTGCCAAAACAAAGGCATCATGTTTCTTTAACCATAATGTGGCACTTATTATGGGGAGGGCCAAATCTTGCACATAATCATTGAGGCCATATGCAAATAAAAGGCACCATATTTTGCCTAAGTTCCAATTTTAGCTATTCTTACAGAATTTCTCATAATAACTGTTTTATGAAAAGCTGTCTGGGGCTAGTTTGTTAAACCATAACCAGGATATTTCCCTTCAGCTCCTGGTAAGGAACTGCTTTCAAGGAATATTTTGAGATTTAAAAAGAAAAATACATAAAATAAAAATCTTCTTTGCCCATTTAGTTCGAACCCATCCTGTAATCAGAGTTCCTCATCTGGTTCCTCTGCTGCTGTTATTATAGAACCACAGATGCTAAGGAACGTTTGGGTCCCTCTGACCCAACTCCTGCTCCAGTGGGGACACCCACAGCACAGTGCTCAGAATCATGTCCAGGCAGCTTTTGGACATCTCCAAGGAGTGAATTTGTGGCCAAACACAGCAGTGATGGTGTCTATGGGGTGAAAAACACAGGACAGCCCTGTACTGGTGTTCCAAGTGACCAAAGGCTACTGGTTACTGCTAAAACAAGCCCTGCAAATCTCTGCACAGTCAATGCTTGTCTGTGCTCAACATTTTATCACTCCCTCTTCCCACTTCTTCCTCTTGTATCTCTAGTCCCAGCCTTCATCCAATTTCCTTTTTTGTCTTTTCTCTGGAAAAACAATTTGCCTGGCATGTTGAAAGACTTGTGAGAAGTATAACATCTCATGTGCTTGTGTGCGAGCAGGCCAAGCAGGGGCTGCTGCATTATAGCAATGTTTCTTGTGCATAAATATTGTAAGAAGGATATACTGGGTCTGGAACACAAGTCTTATGAGGAGAGCCTGTAGAAACTGGGATTGATCAGTGTGGAGAAGAGGAGGCTCAGGGCAGACGATATTGCTCTCTGCAACGCCCTGAAAGGAGGTTGTAGTGATGTGGTGGTTGGCCTCTTCTCCCAGGTAGCATTGATAGGACAAGTGGTAATGGCCTTCATTTGCACCAGGGGAGGTTCTGGTTGGATGTTAGGAAAAATTTCTTCTCAGGAAGAGTGGTGATGCATTGTAACAGGCTGCCCAGAGAGGTTGTGGAATCACTGTTGCTCGCTGTGTTCAATGAGGCACTGAGGGATGTGGTTTAAGTGGGCATGGTGAGGATGAACTGATGGTTGGGCTAGATGATCTCAGTTATCTTTTCCAACTTTAATGACTCTGATTCTTTCTTCATAGTCCAGTTTGTAATTTCTTTCAGATTCACCCGTTTCTCTTCTCTGTTCCTGTACCTAAATTTCCCACCAGCATCTCTATTTGATCTCTACCTCACTCAAGTCTGTATTAGTGATTCCTTTCAAAGTGTCCCCAGAGAAAAACTAATAATGGTCCAAAAGCACACCATGAAGTCATTCACCTCACTGCAGCTTTCACGCACCCTGTGCCCTTTGTGTTCACCCCTTCACAGTGTGGGCTGCCCCACATAATTAGGGGAAGTAATTTGGTTTGGAGAAATGAGGCACTGACCTTGCTTTGCTTTCAGTCTTGCCATTAAGTTGCTAAATGACCTTGAATAACATTTTTAACCTCGTCTGTACCAATCTGTCTCATCTTGTGACTTTTTTTAACAAAACATGTCAGCTCCTGGGATCTTGTTATGTGCTATTAAGTGCTTCTGGCCAAAGGATGTTATTTCCCCATCAGATGGTTCAGCTGGGACGTAGCCCCGTAACCACAGATATCTACACTGCCGGTATCCACAGCTGAAATGGTCACTTATGTTTCCTGGGTAGTCAGAGAGAAGTTTTAGGCTGAGATTCACCTGAGCAAATGTAAACTTTACCTTTGGGATGAAAAAAATTGCCTCATCAGAATGTTTGTTGTTAGTCAATTGCATTTCTTCAATTGAAATATCCAAATATTAGTAGATAGCATTTTTCAGTAAATAAACTATTTATTTTTTTCATGCAGTTCTTTTTGGACATACTCCATACATTAAGAAGAGGTGACTTTCCTGTGCTTCAGTAGAAGTTTGTTTGAACATGAATTTTTGAACTTTTGCTTTGTGAGGAAGTTTTATAACTGTGCGCAGAGAATGTAGACATGGATATACCAGACAGTTAGCACTGCAGACTCACTTCTCACACAGATCCTGTGTTGGTCGCACATAAGCACAAAGCACTGAACTCCAGAACATCTTGAGAATGGCATCAGTACCCAAATGCAGATATAACACCAAGAAATTGGTATGTGAGAAATAAACTTCTATTTTAAATGAAAACATAGAATTCCCAAGAAATGGCATCTGATGAGGAGCTCACAAATAGAAATATTCTGTTTTTCCATGCAAAGGAAGGGGTTTTGAGAAGAATAGACCTTTTGCAAGGCAAATGGATGGAAAGGTCACTCTCCAAAAATGCAGAAATGGAAGAGCTGAATAACTGACTAGCACAAGCATTGCACCTATCACTGCTAATCAGCATCACCTCATACAGCTGAACTGGCATTAGATTGGAGTGTCTTTGAATGAGACTGAATAACAGAATGAACTTTTGAAAAAAATTCAAGGTTCTGCCAAAAGCTATTACATGCACACTACAAAGGGGTGTCTGTGAGCAACTGGGAGGGAAGCAATAATTATAAACTGGAGCAATAGCTTTCATAGGATAATAAATGAATTGCAAATAGCACACATGTCAGACGCACTAAATATAAAACAGAAAACTGTTCCAAAACCAAAATAAAATGAGATTGTGACTGAAACAAATAGCTTCTTCATCCTTAGAAAAGGAGTTTCTTTCCTAAAATATATTAAAAATATATATATATCTTTGGAGTTGAAATGCCATTTAATGTGCCAAAGTAATAAAAAAGTATAATAATAAAAAAGGTGCATGCTCATTTAGCTACTACAAAAATCCCAAGAACATAAAGAGATTGCTAGAGTCCTACCAACCATGGGGCTACCTTGCCTGCAGTGCTCAGATGAGTAGACCTTCTTAGACCATCCCCAAGTTTGAGAGATGGGCATAACTAGGAGAATGGATTCAATCCTAGAGAACTAAGTCTCCAAGAAAGAAAATTTAGAGAACTCCTTCAGCTTATTAGTCACAGAGTTATTGAAAATGCCTGTGCCAGCAGTGTGAGGCTGGAGAAGTCATTGTGAAGAAAGGAAAATGGAGAAGGATGCAGATCATGTGAAGGAGACAGGGGAGTTAGTACTTTCATTTGAGTTTCTTCCTTCCAGTGCTCCTCAGGAAGGGCAGGTAAGATGAGGAGGATTAATTATTTCAGCTTGAGTGAGTGAGTTTGATACTCCAGGGAAATATAGCAGTGGCTTGTAATTCTGAAAACTTGATGTTGCTCAGCCAAAACCATAGTTAGTTTGAAGCCAAGGAATCCACCCTGATCAGCAGCTGGAGATCTAAAGAAGCAGAGGTACAGCAGATCAACTGCAAAGAAAGTTTTATTGGTCCCCACGTTCCTCCAGCCCCATGTCACCATGTTGACATGTACATCATTGATAAGGAAAGAGGGAATTGCCTGTTTTTAATAACTCTGCTGAGACCACTGCAGTGCAACGATGTAATGTGAACACCTGGTATCTGAGGATAGAGTGGAGGCTAATAATCTCATTTTGAATGGGCTATCAGCCCAAATAACATTTTCATTTTTTTATCAGGCTGGACAGGACTTTAATTAGACTTGGGAAATAGAATTTCATCTTCCAAAGAGCCCTTTGAGCCATCTTGATCAAGAAAGAATTAGTACTGAATCGTGGAATCATGGAAAACGAAGAGTCTTCTTTCTCACTTCTTTCTTTGAAGTACATGTCTAACACTTGAGTGAAAAGATGACTGTTTAGAGCTCTCTCTTTTGTGATGACAATAAGCAGGACTAATAAAAATAAAGGCCATCTGGGCAATCTGTTCTAGTGCATCACCATTCTTTCTGAGAAGAAATTTTTCTGCATCTACAACTTGATTAGAAAGGAGGAAACATTCCTTAGACATTAGTCTAAGCCTTTGTAGAGAAAGCTTAAAAATTCTGTGTCAATGGCATAATTCTTTGTTAAACTAGAAGGATTTAACCATTGTCTCAGATGTAACCAGGTTGCACTTACTGGGTTAGTGGACAAGATTATGCTGCAAGGGCAACGCATGTCATGGACTCCAGTAAGATTAGTGTCTGTTCGTTGCTTTCCTTTTGGACAAAGAGCATTTCTGACGGGGGTGAGTGAGTGAGGGGTGCCTGAGAAACGAAATTGGGAGGGTGAATTTTCAGTGAAGATCCATTTAGACAATTTGGTATCTATTACAGTCTAAAACCAGACAGCGTCTGCATGCAAATGTAGGGAGGTAGTGAAAGGGAGCCTCATAGCGTGAAAGGCTCCTTTTTCTTCATTAGCATTTACAAAGTAAGAAAGTGGCATAAATTCAGCATCTGATGACTGGAAACACCCTGGACATGCTCTGCATGTCATGGAGCTCTCAGACCATCTCAGCACCATCTGCTGCTATCATGTTCAGGTGCTCTCCTCACCAAGCTGAGCTTAAGGATTCATTACAGTGATGGAAAGGGTCTGCAATCTCACATCAGTAGGATGCGGCTGTCTGCTGCTGCACACAGGGAAAACCTTTGTTCATTGATTTTTGGACCTAGAGCAGAATAGCTGTGTTTGGGGAGGTCATAAGGATGTTCTTTTTCATGGTGCCTATGGCTGGAAAACAAGGAAAACAGAAAGAGGGTGTAACTAAGAAAATCAAGAAATCATAGAATTGTTTGAGCTGGAAGAGACCCTTAAAGGCCATCTAGTTCAACTCCCCTGCATTGTGCAGGGACACACACAGACACACACAGCTAGATCAGGTTGTAGGTGGCTGAAAATGTAAAGGACAAAATACATATTGCACTAAGAGGGGCTTATAGTTTTTGCTTCCAGACGATCCAGGAAAGCCACAAAGCACTCATAGAGTGCAATAGTTACATTTATCAGAACAAAAGTGTCTCTTCATGGCTCCAAGTATATTTTGTGTGTGGGTGCACCCAGGGAAGGCATGGGGATGTGAGAAGAAGGCAGCGGGTGGCCTGGCAGCAGGCAGTTAGCTGCTTCCAGATGGCACCAGCAGAGCATTTTGCTTTATCTGTCTGATGAAGAAAGAGGATCTGTCACTCAAGTCATTCAGACAAAGTTTCTTTTCACTCTCCTGGAAGTGTTTGACTGTACCTGGAGGTTTTTTACTGTTACCCAAGAAATAAAGATTTGTATCAGTGGAATAACCAAAACTCCTTTATTTCAGTTCTGTTGAAACAGGAGGCCAATGATGATGGGAGGAGTTGGCAGCCTGTACAGGATGACATGAAAAACAATTTACTGAGCCTTGCTATTGAGATAAGGACAAAGGGCCGGGCCAGCTCTGGGGGCAGCATGCATGGCTCACACAAGGTGTGCAGCTCAGTAAGAGCTGGGATGGCAGAGGGGCAGTGGTGGGAGATGGTTCTGAAGTAGGGGTTGTAGAAAGAGCATCTAAAATACAAAGGAGAGATGGCAGTGAGCATAAATGGTGGGGGCTCCTCGGTTATAAGATTCTGTGAAGGATGAAGAGATAGAAAATCTACAGTACAAAACCAAGTGCATGAAATTCATCGAGACATGTTATTGTTTAAAAAAAAAAAAAAAAGCTGATATTTTTGGTGCAGTTATGAAGTAGGCAATCATTTGCTTGGAATTACACAGAAAAGAGGATTTAACTTCCCTGTTGAAATATTTCTCTTTGCTTGATATCAGTCAAGTGGTCAGGACAAGACTGTTTAGGAAGTGTTGCAATGTATGATTACGTAAAGAAATTAGCAGGGACATCCAAATGTCTTTAGTGACCTAATATTAATTCCGTTTAGCCTAGCAGATGGAATTGGAATATGCTGGTAGCAAGCATTGCATACCATACCATAATCATAGAATCATAGACTTAAAGAATGAAAGAATCATAAAATAGGGTTGGAAAAGACCACTAAGGTCATGTAGTCTAACTACCAAACTATCATTTATTTTACATAAAATACAGAATTGCAAAAAATATCTCCTTCAAGATAGACGAGAAAAGTGCAACTCCAAAGGAGTGATCTGCAGATTCCTGCTATGAGAAGCATTGGGGAGTACAGAATGGAAGCCTATAGTGTAGTTCTGGAAATGAAAGGTAGGAACACAAAATAATTGCAGATCAAATTTCAGAGATGCCAGTGGCTTTACACCCATATGCCATAATTGCTCTCCATGGGGCAAGCACTAGGCCTTGTTGCACGAAGTCTGAGCATCTCCACCTCTAGAGACACAGCACTGGCCCAAGTTTAGCACCACTGAAGTAATTTGTACAGAAGCAAGTAATATAAATGAGATCTCCAAAAAATATCCAGTCAGAAATATCCTCAGAAGTGTTAAATGGAGGGAGAAAGAAAAACCATTTACAGTAGTGAACTATTTTTAAAGATGATTTCATAGGCATCAAAATATTTTTCTGACCTCTTCCTGGCTGCACTTTAACATTGGAAATGTATTCTTTGTGCCTGGCATTCTCTTTTGCTAGTTGCACTCACAATTACAGGGAAAGAAACTGCCTTTGTATGCAGACCACCTCCCCTTCTCCCAGGCTTTGATTTTGTTCTCCAGAGCAACAGCTCTGAGTGGGCCTCCATCCTCACTCAAGCCATGAGATGGTTAGAAATGCTGGAGAAACACAGAAAACAAGAAAGTCCTCGGGCTCTGTGCGGACAAAACTCCTGGGTGGAATAACCAGAAGTATGTTGGAAAATGCAGATGCCTGGTGACCCCGTAACTTCTTTCAATGCAGTAAATGGTTCTCCGTTGACAGTCTCCACAGAGGCTGTCTGTTTGACAGTCTCTGTTGTTTGTACTATTTCCAACCATAGCATCCCAAACAGGTAAGCTGTTGTACACAAACACTGAGATTAACATTTTTTTCCGTGAGGAGGTATAGCGTGAAAAGACAAAAGGTGAAAGGAAGAAGGAAACAGGCTAAGCATAGGTGGGATTAGACCATAGCAGGTGAAAAATCTCTTCAAGAATATGAGATTAATAAGAAAAAAATATCTATCAGTGAGGATTGTACTGGCCAATTGTGTTCCAAGTGCTTTGCTTGCATTCCTGTTTCCAGTCTACACTGCATGAGCTTAAAGGATAAATGAGAAGGAAGAAGGCAGTGCAGATGAAAATTTTGGTTAAGGAATGAACTATCCCAAACTTTGAATCAATTCTGAATCCATACATTCCACCTTAATCCAAGGCTTTTTTTGGAAACATAAAAGGAGATCTTGAGAGATAACGTTGGGTGAGGTCTCAAAGTTCTTCATCAAACAGCCCATTCCTCTAAGTCAGAGTCAGTTGTTCTTTGGACACTTGAGGGACACAGCCTGAGGACACACTGCCTCAGCTGTTTAAGAAACCACTCCTGTAGAGCACATTTCACAAATGCTTGGAGAAGGTTGTTTTAGCACAAAGTCAGTCACCTCAGAAGGGTCTCCCCTGACAGCCAGACTGAAGTTCTCTCAGTGCCATTGAAGACAACAATTTTTAGTCCTGTCATCAGCGGACATGAAAAGCTGTTTCTCCTTTTCTCCTCTGCAACTACTTTCTAAGTCTACACTGCTTCCTTTTAGTCTTCTTATGTAAAAGACCAAACAAACCATATTTCTGCATTCTTTCCTTAGTAGCTGTGCTTTCTGCAGCTGAGACCATGCTTTCTGTTCTCTGGATAACCAGACTGGTTGTCCTAACTGGTCCAGTTAGTAGAGGTGATTTAGGAAACAGGAGAACATAGACAAAATATCAATATACGCTTAGGATCAAAACAGATTAAATAGTAAGAAAAAAAGATGCATTAAATAAGTGTTTGTTTACTGATTAAAAACTCTCCCCATCTACCTTTACTCTCCCTCAGGATAACTACACACATCCACCCAGCCCAGTTACCCTTTCTCCTCTTATTTCAGCAGCTGTAGCATTTGTGACAGTTAGTTTAATTGCCTAAAATCAAAGCACCTGCTGGAGAAATGGTTTGTTTTACAAAAATCAAGGCTTACTGAAACGTTTTAAGGAAAGCATTTGTTTCATTTTGTGTGATACAGATCTTCCCTTGAGTCAAGGACAGAAGATAAAGGAGGAAAGTTTGACATTTTGACTTCAGTCTGGAATGCAGGTAAAGGCTTGAAATACAAACTCCTTAGTGAACAGATTTGATTAAGATATCATTTTAAACTGCTGTCTCTTTTTTCTTTATTTATTTGTAACTGTAAAAGAAAGACAAATAGTCTTATCTTTACTACTGGGGGAAAAATAGATATAAACTGGCAGTTCTTGCTGAGGAAGTCTGGGCGGCTTTGATGGCTCCAGTGAAAGCTTGTTGATTCGTTTGATCTTTTGTTGACTAACTGTGGGTTTGGGAATGTTACAATCCATGTTTACATAATGTTGCTTAACTAAAAAGCCTCACCTCCGGTGAAAAGACACAGCTGGATTTAAAAGTAAGCCAGGCCAGGTTAAAAAAAAAAGAAGTTATACTGGTTATGATGTCTCAATGGGAATGCATGGGTTATATGGCCAGCATACAAAAAAATGTGTATGCCACCAGGAAACAGCGCAAATAGATTGGGATTGGTTGTACCCCTCGTAGTTTGAAGCCAACTGAGTGTTCATTATAGAGCCAAATAGCATTCTCTTTGAGGCTTATTTGTTAAAGGAAGAAGCTAATTCAAATAACGCTACCTAAGCCCTAGGCTAATCCTCCCCAGGAGAATTTGCTTTTACTTTTCCTTTGTCATCCCGCTGTCCCAGGCCCAGACTTTTCCATTCAGCTAAACTTTTCTAATGCTGATGCTGGGATTTAAAGAATTAGTGCTCAGGAAAGTAACCAGATAATCAGCAGTAATTGTGTTATGGATACATGTACACAACTGTGGCTCTGGCCACCCTGAGTCACTACTACATTCAACTACAAAGACCAAGACAGCATGGATGTTGTGCCAGATCAAAATAAAGAAATCATATTGCGTTATAGAATCTAATCAAGGTATTAATTGTAAACAGCTTATTAAATAATATGTGTGCTATAAATACATGATGCAATAAATTGCATTAGTGTATGTTTAAAATTTAAAGCAGATGCTTTTGCTGCTTCAGGGAGGTTAGACTCCTGGCCTGTTCGAAGTATATTCTCTTAACCAACACTTAGCACCTGTAGCCACCTAGGAATAAGATTGACAGGAGTCGGAGATAGAACAAAAGGAAATGCTGTAATGGTAGAAAGAGCTACAGAGGGAGTCAGATCTCAAGGCTTGCGTCTGTAACTAACTGCAAAGAGATAACATTCTTAATTGAGAATTGCTATCTATCCAACTACAAACAGCTTTGCACAAAATAATTTGATGAGTATCTGCAGTAGTTTCCTACGCAGGTCCTCATGTCCAAACTTTATGCAGTTCTGGGCTGTATGTTTAAATTAAGAGGTAGCCTGGTCTCTTGGACAGGATGTCCCCACCAGGCATGTATATTAAAACAATATCCAAAGGATATGGTTTGAGACCCCTATGTCACTGTGGGTTGTTCTAGAACAGAGGTTTTGGCTTTGTCTTTCACTAAAGGAATCTTGCTCAGTAAGCCACTCCACAAACTGAGTAAACTCTGCAGTGAAGGGAATAATTGGAGAATTGCTTCAGAACTGTACACCACTTCAAACAAGAATTCTAATGTAATGTCATCAAAGTTTAAAGCAAGGGCCCCATCTACTCATCTTCAAAATTCAGCGTTGCCTAAAAATATAGTTGTGAGGGCTCTTGCCAAGGTCTACAAGTTCCAGTTGTTCACCTGCTTGAGGTGAATCATCTTGATATCCTTCTGCTGAAGTAGAGTTGTAAGTGATGTTATCTTCTGGTTTTGATCCATAGCTGAAGGTTGTGGAGGTCAGTTCAAGCCATTACTTTTAATATCCCCTTCTGCACCTTTGTTCTTTCTTGGACAGCTGGTACCAGGGTGGAGCTTTGTGACTTTTAATTATTCACATCATTTTATTCCTGAGTGTGCAGACTTTTCTATTGAATCCAGCCTGGTTTGTTGAAGTAGCCAAGATAAAATATCTACGCATATATTTATTTAATGTTCATTTTAAATCGCAGCTACTGGTTAGGTTGAATTTTATTAATATTGGTGAAATCTTACTTTCAATGTCTTTGTGTTATTTTGAGTATTTTGAGGTTATAAACTGCTTGTTGCTGTACTTGCAAAAGCAGCAATTAAATTTTGTTTTGTTCACTGGAGGAAAAGTGAGATGTAACAGACCCTGTATAGCTCATCCATGATTCATCCTACAACCTTGTCATGGAAGCACTGACAAACTGCTTGTAGGCAGATAGAGCCAAGGAACCATTTTCTGATTGAGAAGTTGAATTTTGAACTTTCTGTATGATAAAGAGTGCAGTGCACTTGGACTGTGGAAATGGTTTCCCTCCAGCTGAAGCATTCATTGAGCTCCCTATAGACACTGTCCTGTTTATTTTTTTGGGAAAACCATCTGGGAGCTCATCAGACTGAGAAGCTCACAATTGCAATTTCAGCTCAAGCTGTAGGCTAATACAGGTCACTCCTTTCAGAGTGCTCTGCTTAAGTTCAACTATTCCACTCTTTTTATTCAGTCTCCAAGGAAACAGCTCCAAGCTGAGTTCCCTGTAAATTCTGCTGCAGAAGTGCTGTAATTCAGCTTCAGAGGCAGGTGCTGTAGAGCAATGTGCTTTTAGGGGTATGTGTGCACAGTTTGGTATTTCCCGTGTTCCCAAGACAGGAAAAAGCATATTCAGAGGGGAAAAGGGACAGGTGAGAGGGAAGAATCTGGGGAAGCTTTCTAACAAGCACTGGCTCTGTTTTCCATGGTGGGTCGAGTGTAAATGTTGCTCAGACAGAGGCATTTTTGTCAAGATAGTTATTATTTTGTTGAGTAAGCACTTGGAGTAAACTCAATGGGAATACATTTGAAATCAGTGTGAGAGCTCTCACAGATCCCAGCAGACGTGCTGAAGAGCAAGCACAAGATAAACACTCAGCAGAACCTTGAGAAGTATTTAGCAGAGCTAATTACCAGACACAGACATTTTTAAAGAATGAACAGCAGTGTTCCTTTTTTTTTTTTTTTTTTAAGGATTTCTGGACAAGTCAAACAGCTTTGTTAAGCAGAAGATTCCTCATCTTTAGCAGAATTAATATAACCCCCTTAATGGAGACATATTGGTCTGAAAGATAATTCAGAGTTCCTTGGCTCTGCTCTGCCATTTCTATGTTTGGTCAAAAGCAGAGTATACACCTTACAGTGACTGAGGATTTCACTGGACATACACATTTGTGTGAATGTGCTACCATCTATGTATAAGTTGAGAAAATGGCACTTCTTTTCATGAAATGGTCTCATTCTCAGAGAGAAAGACAGTTTCCAGATTACGTTTCATATTTCAGTCCACAGTAGACTTGGTTTTGACTGTGAAGGACCTCATGGGGACATTTTTACCTTCAAAGCCTCTGGGCTCTCTTCTCTGGGCTGCAGCTTTTTATTCAGTCTCCAGAATAAGTGAAGAAGGAAGAGATGGGATTGCTGTCCCTGTGTTGGAAATATTCAACTGATGGACTGGGAGCAGGGGAACTAATTTCTACCTGCTGCTCTTGCTGGATTTCTGGCCTCACCCAGGATGTAATGCAGTCTCAGTAATTATAAAAAATGCATCAGAAAACACCATTTAAATTAAGTTCTGTTACAGCTTTGAAATAGAGCATTTCTTACAGTAATTCAGCTGCAGTGTTTGCATTGAGTATATAAAGACCCTAATACTATGTTTGTTTTCTTTAATTTTATTTATTTATTTCAATACTAGATTTGACCCCCCCCCCAAACACTTCCACTGATACCAGCAGATTCACTGGGATGAAAATCAGTTTTAAAGACCTCAACCAAAGGATGGTCAAATAGATGAGGAATTCAGCAAGAGAGGCATCATGGGATTTCCTGAGAATTTTAAGTGATATTTGCAGTGATCTGCTGCTAGAGGAGCACTAAATCACAGTTATTTGTCTATTGAGAATTTAAATGGTAATTTGTTACATGGCTGCCATAAGTACAATACTTCTTATGTTACAAAGCTTCATGACTGATCAAGGGAGTACATGCAATAGAACCATTCTTTACTGTATTCTACCATTCATCAAGTCTTTTAAAGATGAAATTTTTATATGGGCTTGTTCTTACTTCATTCTGATTGATGTCTGTATTGATGTCTCAACTGTTGAGAATCCATCCTTCTACAGCAAATATCACAAGATGTAGTTTTCATCTCAAAATTGAGTATACGCTGCATTTAAAGGCTAACCCTGTTCACTTTTCTCAGCCTCAAAAGCTTTGGGAATTTTGCTCAAGGAGGAAGTGTAGGAGTTTTTTCTAGATCCCAGTGGCCAAGCCCCTATTGAATGAGAGGGCAGCAATGAGCATTGCAGAAGTCTGTGTTTATCTACGAAAACAGACATGTTTAGGTACAAAGAACAGAAATCTTCCATCTATGGGATGTTTCCACACTACTCTTGCTATGCCAATGCCTCTTAAGCCTTTTCATACTCCTTTGGTGTCTTTCAAAGCATTTTTCATGCCTGCCTCCTAGTCCCATGGTTATGGCAGGATATGGTTTCCTGCCCCTGCTCTTGCAGGTGCATTTTCATGGTGACATGGATTACAGTGTGTTGCTCGTCTGGTAGGGTTTGCTCAATTCTTTCACCACCTTCCTAACTCAAATTGTGCTGTAATGTTCTCTGGACTGAAAGCTGGAGGGAAGAGCATCGTTAAGGGAAAGCAGTGGAGACAGCAGCTTTTTACACAAGCAGATAATGATAGGACAAGAGGGAATGGCTTTAAACTAAAAGAGGGGAAATTTAGGTTATGTGTAAGGAAGAAATTCTTTACTCAGAAGGTGGTGTGGCCCTGAAATGGATTGCTTGGAACAATTGTGGATGCCCTGTCTCTGGAGGTTCTCAAAGCCAGGTTGGATAGGTCATAGCACTCAAGGAACTCAAAGGACTGGGCAAAAAATATGGTATTTTATGATTAAGCAAAAAAGGAAAAAGATTATTTTTGAACTCCAGATCATGTGTAAAAATTCAGACATAACTTCTTTCCATTCTACTTTCCTTTCTTCTGCCTCATGTTGTCTGCTCTCCCCCAGCTTTATGAAAAACACGTGTCAGATATTTCTGAAGTAGGGAAAAGAAAAGTGCAGACCCAAGCTCTTGTTCACAGCCGTGCAGCTGCCAAATTCAGCTGGAGGACTCTCAGCTCCCTCTCGTGGGTAGAAGGGCCCTTAAGCGGTGCAGGCTGCTGTTTCTGAGACCAGATCTGATTTGTTGTGTGATGGAGCATCTTTAGCATGATGGTGTCCGCTAAGCTTGAGAAGATACACGTGAGCATAATGTCTGAGCTTTTAAAACTACTCTCAAGCATAGGTTTAGTGTAGCATTGCTCTGACTGCTGCAGCCTTCGTGGGAGCCAGCTTTGAAGGTTTTGTGGTGATAAGAAATCACAGCCTTTGGGGGGCTTTTAGCCAGCTGCTCAGCAGGGTAGGTGGACATGTACTGTGCCTCCATCCATCATCAGAACAGGAGAACCTGGGGATGCTCAGCTGCTGATGTTACCCATACAGCTCTGAAGGTGGCACCCAATGTACCCTGAGCAAAGGGTCTGCTTACATTAAGCATCATTCTGGTGACTCTTTAGCAGGCTTTGCTGAGATAGGACAAGGGGAAATGGTTTCAAACTAACAGAGGGGAGATATAGACTGGAGATCAAGAGAAAAGTTTTTAACAATAGGGGTGGTAAGGCACTGGAAGAAGTTGCTAAGAGATGCCTTGGAGTCTCCTCTGGAGATACGACCTGTCTGGGCACTTTCCTGAGCAACCTGCTGTAGGGATCCTGATTTAGCAGGGGGTTGGAATTGATGATATCCAGAGGCCCCTTCCAACCCCTACGATTCTGTGATTCCACAACTTCAGAGCACTTTTTTTGTTGGGATGTGTAGAGCTAAGCAATGAGTTCAGGGATGAGGAGGATGGAAAAATGCCTTACATCCTTACTGTGAAATACAAGAGAAAACTCAAGGTCTTACGGCTCAGAATCATTGAATCAGAGAGTCCAAAATGTCAAAGCTGCTAACACATTAATAGTCCTAAAATAGAGATTCATAGAGATTCTTACCGTAGGTACTCTGGGATTCTTTTTCTTCAAAAGATGAGGCAGTCAATGTGGGAGTTAGGCCTAACAAGGTGCCAAGGGCCTCCTGAGCAAGCGTTCTTAATTCAACACATTTAGGGGAAATTAGGAGACATAGAAACTGGGAGAGGAGGGAGAGGAAATACATCTCTTGGGAATCTCTGTTATATACAATGGAGTTTCAGGGTCTGTAGCCCTAAATATGGACTTATACCCAAAGCCTGTATTTGGATATGGTGCCAGCTCTTAAGCTGGGCACGGGATGTGCTGCAAATGCTAATTACATATTTTTACTGAAGAAAAACTTAGACATAATGTTTCTCTGACAGGTGATCAAAACATCTCAGCAACTATCAAACCCAGTTTCCTACTGTCAGAAGTAATGGTGTTATCTAGACTGGGAGCTATTAACATTATGTTAATGCACTGCCATTCATAGAGCCCAAGGGAGGATGTTTTTTTTTTTTTTTTTTTTTTCCTTAAATTGCAATCTGTCAGGCGTGAATGAAGGTCTTTATCGTCTGAAAGATAACAGCTGATGTCTTCCCTCCTGCTTTCAGACAGAGAAAGTAATACTCTACATAATGGAATAGGGGAGCTGTAGTAGCTCAGGCGAGAATGAAGAGAAGGGAGTAGATTGTGTTTCAGGTGTAAGTGTTGAGCTATTATGTTTCACAGAGTAATGATGTCCTACCCTGTAAGACAAAGTAGAAAGAGGCTTTTTATGCTGCCCTCAGGGGCACAGCGGGGCTGTGATCGCATTCCCATTGTGTGGGGAGAGCAGGGGATGCAGAAGCCACAATCTGTTTTCCCACTTCAACTTATCTAGCAGAAGGGGAAAAGGTAATACTCTGATAGTCAGGATGAGACTTTCTGAATGCAGCATTTGTTTTGGCTGGTAGAAGTAGCCCCAGTTAAGTAAAATGACAGAGTTTTCAAGATCCACAGGAAAGCGATGGGCAGGGCATGTCTCATCTCATTTAAGGCTTGTCTTTGAATTGCTGGAGCCTGTAGTGGCCATGGAGTGGCCATTGATAATTTCTATTTCTACATTCTGTGAAAATCATGCATTAAATCTCTGGGGATTCACTGTAAGAACAGCAGTCCATGTTTACGGTACTATTCTGAATTCTCCTTGTCTCCAGCCTGGGACACAGTGCTATATCATTGCCTTATCAATCATGGGGAAGCTGAAGGAAAAGTAAATTTGGATTGGTACAAGTCAGTACCAAGGGCTGTACTTTCATTAAGGTACAGTTATGAACATGGGTGGCTTTGGATTAGCTCAGATGTCTGTCACCGCAAACGACTGGAGATCCTTAGGACTTTGGAGCCTTGCTGCTCTGCTTTCTCGGTAGGTTTTATTGCCTTTCCTGAGCTGCATGACTAAAGACCACAAGTCAGCAACACTGCAGTGGGCACAGCAGTACAACAGTGTCAGAGAAGACTCGTGTGATTCATCCTAGTTTCACACAGGTAGAAGAGAGAAGGGCAAACAGCCTGGGTTATCAGGGAGCTGTAGTATTTTGATGATGTTTTTCTGCCTTTTTGCCAGATGCCCAAATTACGATGAACATTACTTCAGAAACCCCACTTGCACGTTCGCAATGCAAGGTCAAATTGCATCTACAGAACTACTGGTAGAATTTCTAGGTTTTTCCTTTCTCTAATTCTTGTATCACTAATGAATTCTTCCACTAAATATATATCAAAGAAGTTGTGGTTCTCCTCACAGACTGAATTAAGAATGAGAATTTGTTCTGCTCTTCCTCATAATACAGTCAAAGGCTGAAGTCAAGTTAGTGAATTACTTCAAAATGGAAAGCTCTCTCTTTGCTCTGTGAAACACTTTACAGTTACCTTTTGCTGTAATTTACATGTAAAATTACCTTTACCTGTAATTTGAGACTCTTGTTCACTCACCTACTCACTTCTATATAATGAAGCACAGTCCTTCTGAACAGGAACACAAAAATGTGTTCCACTAAAACTGAGAGAGTGAATGAGGCCAAGGTCATCACACAGGGGTGGGAACAGCCATATCCTGCTCTGCAAGTTTTGGCCTTGCCTCCCCCTTTAACAAAGAGCTCAGAGAACAAACTGCTTTGAATGCTGTATAAGACCTTAAATTAACGTAGCAGAAGCATACAGGCACAGATTTGTTTCAAACAGATATGGGAAACCCTGCTACAGCTTCTACGTGAGCTTTTGTTGATGCTATTCCAGGGGGTCACTTTCCATGCATGTATTTTAAGATTATCCAGTAAAAATGGGCTGCATCTAGGATGGTCTCTGCCAGGTGGGTGCTCTCAGACTACCATCTGGTGGTGCCTTCAACTTATTCACACATAAATAAATGAACAAACATAGTGAGGTCGATGACAGAGGGTGCCATGTGGTTCTGTTGTCTCTATTTTTCCTGCCTGCTGTATTGCTCTCACATGCACTATGATCTAAATGGAGTGTTTTTAAAAAAAAAAAAAAAAAAAAAAAAACCACCAAACTATTTACATTTAAAAATCCATCACCTTGACACTTTGACAGATGGTTTAGGAGGCTGTCTTTTATACCATGCTTCTTAAAACTCATCAGATGCTGCTGCTTCTGTTTCAACCCTCTCCCCACCCCGTTCACTATCATTAACATCATAGCTAAATTGCCAGATGTATAAATGCTATTTTCCATTAAGGTTGCCATGTTACCAAATAAGTACAAGTTAGAAAGAGGAACATGAATTTAATTCTGAATACCAGTGAGACAGATGTTTCTGTTACGAGGGATTAGCACTAAAGGCTTCTTTTCTCTTACTCAAAAAATAGTGGTGTTTCTAGCACTCTTCTGTAATTAAGTATCCGCTCTGTCTGTATATTCTTTGTGCTAAAAGTTTTACGCATTAGGGATTATGCCATTTTTCTGTTTTGGCGCATTAATAGAGCAAAAAAGATTGCTTGCCAGAAACTGCCCTTAAGTTCTTGAATAAATAAACAAAATTAATTTCTTAAGTAAATTCTGCTCAGTTGGAAAAGGGGCAGAAAAAGTCTTTTGGAACTAAACCCAGGTTTGGTTGGTTATGATGATCCCAGGTCCTTGTGGCCAGAGGAGCCTGTGGAGATATTCAGCTGACAGATGTTGGCATCTGTTCCTGGGGAGCTGAATCACTCCCTATGCTCCTTTGACTGTGCAGATGGCAGCTCTGTCTGGGCTGTGAAGTAAGCCTGAGCTCTTGATTCACACGCAGATGCATACGTTACACACCTAACTGAGGTGTCTCGATCCAAGAGCTGAATTCCGCCCTGGTGGGATTATTTGGCTACTTCAGTCAAACAGCTTTAGCAGAGCAGTAGGGTGCTGAGACAACCACGTAGGATTGGTGGAGTAGGAAAGGGACATCCTGGAGACCTGGGCCTTCTGGGGTGGCAGCTGGAGACCAGCTGGACAGCACAAGAGCATCTCAAGTGACGCAAATGCCGATGTGTTGGCGATGGTGTGGAGTGCCAGGTGTCAACCGTCAGTGGGAAAAATTACCCTCTGGAGTTGACTGTCTCTGTATATTGACAGTCTTGATGGCCAGCATAGATTAGACTGTCAGCTTTTAGCTGGTGAAAAGAATCTTACTTTATGAAAAATTGAAGTGTTAATGGCTCAAATGTGTAATCTATGTTTGCATTGTAGAGACTTAGCAACCCAGCCAAGATAGCTCCATTTTTCTGAGGCTTTCACAAATAAAAAAGTGTTTTCTTTATCTAAATAAAGTCTGCCATATATATTTTATATATATATATTTTAGATATTCCTCACATACTCGAGAGAAGTGAGGAACCACTGGAGTATTGATCCTACAGATTCAGAACTGAAGCAGAGAGGAGTGAGATTATATGCCTACAGTGGCATAGAAAAATCAGGGCAGGAGGAGCAAGGATCTTGCCTGGCTTTCCTGTCCTTAATTCCATCTCTTAATGTCAAAAATGTTTTTCTTTTCTTCAGGTAGCAGAATTCTTAAAACAAAATCTTGACTTAGTAAGCGCCTGTTCTCTGCAAACCAGATTCAATTACACAAGTTAGTTTTGAAAATAGATGTCTAATAAGAGAATCTTTTCCTTATTATTAGCATTATATGTAACATGGAAAAAAAAATGTGCATTTTCTTACATGAATTGGATGCATTTCGGTTTAGTGAAGAAGAGTTTGACCACAAACACGCACACACAGTACATGTATAATGCATGTACAGTGCTAAGATAATTTATAGCAGGCAGAAGGAAGCAGTAACTAACCTCAAAAGACATGCCCTAAGAGTTTTTTGATGGAAATAAGTGCATGGCTTTATTCTGGCAGGATGCAGAGTGCAGAGTAACCACAGCTTTTTGATAAATCATGTATTTTGCACTTTGCAAGGGTTACCTTGAGAAACTATTGAATTAGTGTCTGTTTTTTTGTAGCAGGTCATAAGGAGCTCTTCTGTAAGGTGCAATTTTGGGGGCTTTTTGTTTGAACGTATTTGAATTGCCTGTGATACTCCCAGACATAACAACATCCATCAGCTTAATCCTCTTCTCTGCTAGAGTCTGAGGAAGAACACTGAAAACCTGTGAGGTTATAAAGCTCTTTATCAAAAGACACAGAATTCCTGTGACATTTAATAGATTTTTTTTTTTTGTACTTTGCCTATAAACTGGAATGTGAGTTGAGAAACATACCTTAGGAAGAAAAGAGTAATGATGGGAACACTACCTGGAAATTTTTGGTAGTCTGAAATTGACTATAACAAACCTCAAGCCTAAGATTGTGCGAACTCTGTTGCGAAACTTGAAGTTAATAAAAGTCAATGGCAGAAGACCATTCACTTTTGTCAGTCCTTTCCCCAGGACTCTCAAGGGAATAATTTGTCAGTACTATTTATGGTTCTGTCTATGATTTGATATCTGTTTCGTTATGCATGCGTGGGAAGCCCAAAGATCCCCTGTCCTTTCTTAGTGACAAATTACATTGCAAACACATTTTTGTTGTCCTCTTTGTCTCTCTTTCCTTCATTGCTTTTCTGTTTTTTCCTTTTCACTGCTATCATTCTAAAAATTGCAGAGAATTGCCTCATTTATCTTAAAAGGCAAATGTGCAGAGGAAGCTTTGCTCTAAGAAGTTATGATGTTCTTTAGAGCAAAAGACCCTAATGTGCCCTATTTTAAAGTACTGGCAGAGACTGCTTGGGATCTTTCGGTATACCCTGGCATGCAGCAGATGCTTAGCACTCATTTCCTCTTGTGAATCTAAGTATCAAACCCAGATGATGAAAGTTTAATCCTTTGGCACAGGTACTGTGCATTGCATCTTTCGACACAATTGAGCTCATTTTCTGATGAGGAGAGGTAGTAAGAAAATGCCTTACACAGGTCTCCAGCACAGGTTCTTGGGTGGAGAACAGGAGAGGTTAAGAAAGGTGTAATTTCTGCAAATTAAGTTCCATCTCCAAGATACACATCTTGCAAGCCAAGATGTTGCTTACTGAAAGAAGCAGAGTGCCTTAAACTATCTGCACAATTTCTTAAAACTTCACTTCCCTGATGGATAACAGATGGAGGAGAAAATTTATAAGGAAAAGATTAGAGCAACTCTGCTTATAAACAGGAGTACTAATCACTCTGCCTCTGCCCTGGAGACCAGATTTAATCTGAGGGTTTAGCTTAATGCAACTGTCTTGTTTCTACTGTCAGCTAAGAATGTCCATGAAAAGAGATACCTTGGAATGATGCAAACCTTAACATTGCTTGGGAATTAATGATCCAGCACTTAATCAATGATTACACTCACCATAACATGGTGAAATAATTGGGCTTGGTAATCTGTGCACTCAATGTTTGTTATCTCATAGCGTTTTAAGTCTATCTTTACTGATGAGCTGGATGAGGACATTGAGTGCACCCACCCTCAGTGAGTTTGCACATGACACTAAGCTGGGAGGAAGTGTTGATCTGCCTGGGGGTATGATGGCATTACAGAGAGATCTGGACAGGCAGGATTGCTGGGCTGAGGCCAAAGGGATGAAAATCAATGAGGTTGAGTGCTGGGTCCTGCAGTTCAGCCACAAAAATCACAGACAATGCTACAGGCTTGCAGAAAAGTGGCTGGAAAGCTGTGTGGAAAAAATAGACCTAGCATTGTTGGTCAATGCTCAGCTAAACATGAGCCATCAGTTTGCCCGAGTGGCCAAGATGGTTTTATTCAGCACCCTGAAACACTGGGGGGAGGGGGGGGGGTGTAAGTGAGACTGTACCACTGAGTATATTGGGAACAGGGCACAGAGTAATGGATCTGCTGCAGGAGAGGTGTTCTATAGCTTTATATCCTTCATAAAAAAAATCTGTGCATTGCTGTGTGAGTAGTGTCTGTAAATCAAGGGTCTGTGATCATAAAATGGGTTAGGTTGGAAAAGTCCTTAAAGATAGTTGAGCACCAACCCCTGCTGTGGGCTGGATACCACCCATCAGTTCAGACTGCCCAGGGCCCTATCTAACATGGCCTTGAATGATGGGACACCCACAACTTCTCTGAGCATTCTGTGCCAGGGCTTCACCAACTTGTGTGATTTTTTCTAACAATGGTCTTTTCTGAGAGCTTCACTGGAACGTTGTGTCCCTGCACGCTGCAGGATGTGTAAGGCTCAGTGAAGCATCCTACCACTAGTACTCTCAACATAAGCTACTAGGTAGCAGATTTTCCACAGTCTGCTTTCTTTTTCTATACCCCAGTTTTTGCACTATATTCTGGAGCGCTGGGTAAAAGAACAAGGACAGGTAATTAGATCTATGATGAGAATTGATTTTTCAATTTGTTGCTTGAATTGGAAATTAAAAAGAAAAATTGTCCCAGTTTGACCTGACATGAAGGTGCATTAAATTTCTCATGGAAGAAGAACCCAGCAACATTCCTGCTGTACCCCTGCTTGAACAACGTTAGCTCCAGGTTAAGCAGAGGAATTATTTTCAGAATGGAATGTTTTGTTTTGCTTCTTGTTTCTGGTAACTTTTAAGGTGTATGGTAGCTGCAAACCTAAACACAGCTTCACAGCAAAAAGAAACATTGAAACTGTTTTGAGGAAAAAAAATCTAGTTTTTGTGATGTTTTCTCCTGGACTGTTTCTTGCCACATGTCAGAGAGCTGACCTGAGTTTTACTACTTCACTGCAGGAGGGGGTTTATAGTGCAAATACAGGGAGAGGAATCTACTCTTTGAAAGAGGCTGTCTTGCACCAATTTCAGAGGCTTTGGTGGCTAATTCTGATGTTCCCCTGCTTAGACTGTTGGCTTCTGTGATGTCTGTTACTAAGTAATTAACTTTTCCTTTATGTCATATGGGAAGTTCATGGCACTTAGGCAGAGGGTACCTAAAATTAAAGCCAGATGCAGATTGATAACACCTGAGTCTGTTGACAAACACTGATCATTGTTTGGAAAAGACCACTAAGTCCATTTAGTCTGACAATCAAAGCCACCACTAACCATGTCCCTCAGTGCCACATCTTTATGGTTCTTGAACACCTTCAGGGATGGTGACTCCACCACCTCCCTGGGCATCCTGTTCCAATAACTTACCACCCTTTCTGAGCAGAAATGTTTCCAAGTATCCAACCTAAACATCTCCCTATGAAAAACTTAAGGCTATTACCTGTCAACAACACACACTGAATCACAAATTTTGAGAAACATGTTTTTTTTTTTTTTTGCTTCCTATTGAAGAAAAAGAAGTTTGTTCTATCTCTGGTCATTCTGGTGAATAATAGCATATTCTCCATGTGAGTTTTTTGCTTAATTTATTGAAGACACAAAGATTTAATGGTCATGCAGGACTCTGTGAGGATGTGGTTGTTTCAGTCTTTTCCAGCTCACTTGACTCTAACTAAAGGAACAAAATCCTCTGTGAGGTGAAAATCAGAGTCTAGGTACAAGATGTAACATTGAAATGGGCTGCAACATGAGGATGCCCTTTCTCCTTCAACAGATTGAAAAGGATGCCATTCAGAGGGACGTGGACAAGCTTTAGATGTGGGCCCATGCCAACCTCATGAAGCTCAACAAGGCTAAGTGTAAGGTCCTGCATCTGGGCTGGGGCAATCTTAAACAGAAATGCAGTTGGGGCAGAGAATGGCTTGAGAGCAGCCATGATGAAAGTGCTGGAAATGTGCACTGGCAGCTTAGAAGGCCAGCTGTATCCTGGGTTACATCAAGAGAGACCAGCAGGTCAAACAAGGTGATTCTATTCCTCTACTCTGCTCTCATGAGACCCCACCTGGAGTATTGTGTCCAGTTATGGGGTTTTCAACGTAAGGACACTGAGTTGTTGGAGTGGTCCAGAGAAGATCCATGAAGATGATCAGAGGGCTGGAGAACTTCCCCTGCAGGGACAATCTGAGAGAGCTGGGGCTCTTCATCGTGGAAAAGAGAAGGCTTCAAGAAGACCTTAAAGTGACCTTCCAGTACCTACAGGAAAGCTGGGGAAGGATGTTTTTAGAAGGGCACGTAGCGACAGGATGAGTGAAAGTGGTTTTAAACTGGAGGGGGTAGACTTAGACACCAGAAAGAAATTATTTGCTGTGAGGGTGGTGAGATCCTGGAACAGGTTGCTCAGAGAGGTTGTGGATGCTTCCTTCCAGGCATGCGCGGTCCAGACGGTTCCTGCAATGTGTTGAAGACAACTTTCTGATGCAGGTGGTTGAGGAATCGACAAGGAGAGGGGTACTGCTGGACCTTATTCTCACTAATAGAGAAGGGCTTGTCAGGGAAGTAAAGGTCGGGGGTAGCTTGGGTTGTAGTGACCACGAGATGGTGGAGTTCAAGATCCTGAGTGGAAGAAGTAAAGCAAAAAGTAGGATTGCTATCCTGGACTTTAGGAGAGCCAACTTCGATCTCTTTCGGGGCCTACTTGGAGCTGTCTCATGGGCTAGGGTGTTGGAAGGCAAGGGGGCCTGTGAGAGCTGGTCAGCATTTAAGCAGCTCTTCTTCCAAGCTCAGGATCAGTGCGTCCCTGTGAGGAAGAAATCGGGAAAGGGTGGCAGGAGACCTGTGTGGATGAGCAAGGAGCTCGTGCACAAACTCAAAGGAAAGAAGAAGGCCCATGAAATGTGGAAAAAGGGTCTGACTACTTGGGAAGAATACAGGAATGTTGTCAGGGTGTGCAGGGATGCGACAAGGAAGGCTAAAGCCCGCCTGGAATTAAATCTGGCAAAGGGGATAAAGGATAATAAAAAAGGTTTTTTCAAGTACATTAACAGTAAAAGGAAGACTAGGGAGAATGTGGCTCCCCTGCTAAGTGACGGGGGTGTTCTGGTAACGGGGGATGCTGAGAAGGCGGAGATACTGAATGCCTTCTTTGCTTCTGTCTTCAGTGAAAAAGCTCCCCCTCGGGAATCTGAGACCCTGGAGATTAGTGAGAGGATCTGGGGAATGGAAGACCCCCCTTCTGTCAGGGAAGAGGTGGTCCGGGAGCGCCTAGGCAACATCAATGTTCAGAAATCCATGGGACCCGATGGGATTCATCCACGGGTGCTGAAGGAGCTGGCAGAGGTGATTGCTGAACCGCTTTCGGTCATCTTTGAGAAGTCTTGGAAGACGGGGAAGGTGCCTGAAGACTGGAAGATAGCCAACGTCACCCCAGTCTTCAAAAAAGGCAAGAAGGAAGACCCAGGCAATTATAGGCCAGTCAGCCTCACCTCTGTCCCTGGAAAGGTGATGGAACAGCTTGTACTGGATGTCATCTCCAGACAACTGGAAGAAGAGGAGGTTATCAGGAGTAGTCAGCACGGGTTCACAAGGGGGAGGTCGTGCTTGACCAACCTGGTAGCCTTCTATGATGTTGTCTCTGGCTGGGTGGATAGGGGGAGAGCAGTGGATGTAGTCTACCTTGATTTCAGCAAGGCATTTGATACTGTCCCCCATGACGTCCTTATAACAAAGCTGAGGAAGTGTGGGATAGATGAGTGGACAGTGAGGTGGGTTGAGAACTGGCTGACTGGCAGAGCGCAGAGGGTCGTTGTTGGTGGTGCAGAGTCCGGTTGGAGGCCTGCAACCAGCGGTGTTCCTCAGGGGTCTGTGCTGGGTCCGGTCTTGTTCAACATCTTCATCAATGACCTTGATGAGGGGATAATGGCCACCCTCAGCAAGTTTGCCGATGATACGAAGTTGGGAGGATTGGCTGACACGCCTGAAGGCTGTGTTGCCATTCAGCAAGACCTGGAGAGGCTGGAGAGCTGGGCAGAAAAAAACCGGATGAGGTTTAACAAAAGCAAGTGTAGAGTCTTGCATCTGGGGAGGAATAATTCCATGCACCAGTACAGGTTGGGGGATGAGCTGCTGGAGGGGAGCTCTGCAGAGAGGGACCTGGGTGTCCTGGTGGATGACAGGTTGGCCATGAGCCAGCAGTGTGCCCTTGTGGCCAAAAAGGCCAATGGCTTACTGGGGTGCATTAAAAAGAGCGTGGCCAGCAGGTCAAAGGAGGTGATCCTCCCCCCTCTACTCTGCCCTGGTAAGACCTCATCTGGAGTACTGCGTCCAGTTCTGGGCTCCCCAGTACAAAAAAGACAGGGATCTCTTGGAAAGAGTCCAGCGGAGGGCCACGAAGATGGTGAAGGGCCTGGAGCATCTCCCCTATGAGGAAAGGCTGAGTGAACTGGGTCTGTTCAGCCTTGAGAAAAGGAGACTGAGAGGGGACCTGATCCAGGTCTATAAATATCTAAGGTGTGGGGGGCAGAATGGCAAGGCCGGACTCTTTTCAGTGGTGAGTGGAGACAGGACAAGGGGAAATGGCCAGAAACTGGAGCATAGGAAGTTCCGCACAAACATGCGCAAGAACTTCTTTACAGTGGGGGTGACGGAGCACTGGAACAGGCTGCCCAGGGAGGTGGTGGAGTCTCCTTCTCTGGAGATGTTCAAGACCTGCCTGGATGCCTACCTGTGCGACCTGGTGTAGGGAACCTGCTTTGGCAGGGGGGTTGGACTCGATGATCTCTGGAGGTCCCTTCCAACCCCTACAGTTCTGTGATTCTGTGATTCTGTGATTCCTGGAAGCACTCAAGACCAAGTTGGATGGGGCTGTGAACAACCTGGTCTAGTGGGAGGTGTCCCTGCCTATAGCAAGGGGGTTGGAACTAGCTGATCTTAAAAGTCCCTTCCAACCCAAACCATTCTACGATTCTATGATGATTATGGGGAAAATCTCATGAAAAAGTGGCAGCGAGACTCTGCATCTTATTAGATTCTTGAGATAACAACTCCAAGACCCAAACCTGTGAGGAAGCAGGTACTGCTTATTCTGTTGCTTATGAAACAAGTTAAGTAGGAATTGGAACAGATGAATATTTTCAGTCTATTTCCTGAGGTCTGGCAACAACTGAGAAAGGTATCTTTGTCTATCACTGGGTGTGCTACTCACTGGTGCCAACAAACCTTTAAACTTTATTTGTTTGCTTGTTTTCTTGACTTTTAAAGGACAGTTTCAGAACAGACTGGGATTTCTCTGAAAGCCAAAGGCCAAGAAAAAAGGATTAAATCACCATGTTACAAAGCCATAGTATCTAGGTTGGAGGTCTTCATGGATTAAAAGGGGATGTATTCCCCCCCTTGGAAGCAGGAAGCTTGTAAGTACGCCCTTGAGACCTTTCTTTCTGGAAAAAAGATAAATTTAGTAACTAATTTATTAATAATAAATGCATATCCCACCACTAAGGATCTCAAATATCTCTTTATCAAGTATGTTTCCACATCCAGTAAAGGCAACCTTTGAGGTTTTTTGTTTTTGGAAGAATGGAAACATATGTATAAATATCTGAATAAAATATTGCCTTTCTAGGCTTGGAGGAAAAAAAAAAAAAATCCCAACAAGACCCAAGTATGTTTTTGATAGATGTGTTTACACAGAGCCTGAACACTAGTAGTTTTGTAAGAGATATTTTCTTTTTCTGAACTTTTTCTGGCTTGGACATTTTCTCCTTTTATGAAGTGTGTTTCTTTTAGACATCCTGGCCTCATAAAAGTGGCTTATTTAGAATAGACCTGGCCATCTGGGGCTGCTTTGCTATAGGCTAAGCTTAACTTACTAGGTATTGTTGTCCAAAGACAAACAAAGAAGCTACTAATGCATTTTTGGCCTGTTCATAGTATTTCCTATTCTGTAAGGGAAAAAAAATATATATGTAGGAAATAAAAATTGAATGGGTTGTCTGCTATTTGCCTGCTTTGTGATGAGCTACATTGGGTGTATGGAGGTGTTCAGCTTAGTTTTCCAGCTGAGGAGAAGAGGGAAAAGGAAAGGAAGCATATTCTCATGTGTCTGCTGAAAACTCACCCCAGAAAGCCTTGTCTGAGTCTGAGGGGGAGATAACCACATGTGCTGTGGCACTTTTGTCTTAAGAACTACTTCCCACCATCTGGAACAGTAATAGCTTTTTGAAAGAGAGTGCTGAAACAGGGATGTCACTCATTAAAGCAACAAGACAAGTTCTTTTCGGTGCTACAACACTCAGAGGGCATGGAAAGTAACTGCCACCAGAGCTTAAAGGCAATTACCTCAGTATTAGTGTAACTGCTGGGGAGCTGGGATTTTTAACAAGAAAAAGTCATTTCTCACTGCTACAGGTTGCTCTCAGTCACATCATGCTCTCTACAAGACTAAGCACAGAACTCTCAACCCACGTACCCAAGGAGCACAAGTACGTTGTTTTTTTTCTATTCCATTATGGACTGTGTGATCTTAGAGGTGCCAAAACCAATTACTTTCCACACTAGTGACAAGTGGGACATTGCAGAAGTGTAAGCTTACATGTATTTATAAGGCTTCCCTGGTTCGGGTACTGCGTAGACACTCAATTGTCAGAATCCATTTCAGACCAGCTCTGAGCTGTATTTCTGCCTGGATCTCATCCATACATTGGACACAAAACTCCTTCATTTTTGCTAGGACCTCTGTTGCTTGCTGCTCTCCCACATTCCCCAGGAGTGTTTCCCAGCTGTTCAGAAACAAGGTACCACTTCCTGCTGAACTGACCTTGGTAAAAAATATCTTCTGAGAAAAAACGAGTTGCTCAGCTCCAATGAATGCCACAGTCTGAAACTTTATTGCATTTAGGAAGTGGCAGGATTTTGGAAGGAAAGTATCTTTTGTCGGTGTGTGGTTGCAGCTTAATGTGCTACGCCTGGAAATAAAACACTGAGGGATGATTTCTTTCCACTGTCTCATTGAGAAAGATGAGAATTTGAAAAAGCTAAAGACAATACAGAGATTAGGCTGCTGTTGTTTCAGCTCAGCAGCAGACGTTGAAGCTTTGGCTGAAAGCCCATTGACAGGACCAGATGTTTTAGTCTTGTGCTTCCTTTGCAATGGGAAATAATGAAAATCGAGCCGCATAAATGAAAGGGGATTTTTCGGAGTTGTTTTTGTGTTGTTGTGATTCATAAGAAAATCTATTTTCTGTGGGTCCAGACCAGCAGAGCAGGATCTCGTAAAGAAGCTGTTAATAGAGTTTCACAAGGTGTCTTCATATCTTGTTTTCATTTCTCAGGTATCATCTTTAGTAGCTTTAGTATCTTGAAAGACCTCCAGGAAACAATTTTTTCAAAGGCACATGCTTTCTGGGAATGCATCTCCTAGAATCACAGAATCTTTAAGGCCACTAAGGTCATCTAGTTCAGCCCCAATCCATCCTCACCATGCCCACTAACTCTGTCCCTTAGTGCCACATTTCAACAGTTCTTGAACACCTCCAGGGATGGTGACCACCTCCCTGGTCAGCCTGTTCCAATGCATTACCACTCACTTTGAAATGAAATTTTTTCTTAATATCCAACCATTTGTCATAGTGTGTAGGTAAAACACACACACACACACACACACACACACACACACACACACACACACACACACACACACAAAAAAAAAAAAAAAAAAACCAAAAAAAAACAAAAAAACCAAAACCACAGAGATGATAGAGAAGGAGATAACATATTACTGCAACTTCGTTTTTAGCAGCAGTCAAGGGAATTTCCTTTAAAAAACCATCATTGGAAACAAGATGCAATATATACATTGTTTTCTCATAAACAACTTATTTCTCTCTTTTTTTTCTTTCTTTTTTCTTTTAATAATCCATATGTACTTTTACATCTATTCCATTTGGTGTTAAAAGACTTTTAAATACATCTTACTGCTTAGAAATCCAAATCTTTATAGATTGTAGTGTCAGAACAGAATAAAAAATTGCAGAGCTTCACTCCTATTAAACATGGTTGGAAATGTGTATCTACTTAACAAAGTTGAATTATATCCTAAAAATATGCCTCAGAATATCCAGAATACTAAAATCTCAAAATAGAGTCAATAAAATGTAACAGATTTGAAAGAGGGAAAATGTTGTAAATGAAAACCAGAAATGAGAGCCTACAGTAACAATATATGACTATCCACAAAGCCAAGGTCTGGCAAATATTAACCCGTTTGCTGTAACAGGCTGCCACTTCTGATCCTAAGCTCAGTAGCTTAGATGAGTTATTGGAAGTTATGCTTCGATTAGGGTCTGTTTTATGGTAGGTATGGAATGGGATATTTAGCAATCCTTTAGCTCTGTTCCTGTAGAATTTCTGCTGACCTCAGTAGCTACAGAGTTCAGAAATGAAGTTTCTGAAAATCCCACCCAAAGGGCTTTGTGCCTGCATTTGCTTGGTCACAGCTAATATTTTCATAGAATGGCTTAGGTTGGAAGGGACCTTAAAGCTCATTGAGATCCAACCCCCCTGTTTTGGAGAAGAGCAGTCAATAAAGGTTTGCAGATCCCTATACCAGATGAGGCGGGGTGTAAGTTCACATTAAAAACAACATGGAGTAAGAAGAGAGTAGGCAAATTCTTCCATTAACCATGTTTATAAAAGAGTGTAAATGTACATAATTATTATGTTCCTCTTTGCATTTGCTTGCTTTCCTAAACTCTCATATATGCCTGGAATTTTCTTGTAAGAAATCCTGAAACTCTGTGAACTTCCATTAGGTCCAATGAGAAATAATATGGCTGAAGGGGTTTTTGCTGCTGGAAACAATTTGAGGCCATCAACATATTAAAAATGAGTTAGTAGGAAATATCAGCATAGAGGGTGGTAAAAAGCATTTTCCATTTCCTGGGACATTCAGGAAAAGATGAAAACTTGATAGAGAGACTGATTGACCAGCTTTGCTGTCATGTGCTCCAAGATTAGAATCATTATTGTTGGAAAAGACCACTACGATCATCTGGTTCAACCATGAACTCATCCCCACCATGCCCACCAACCCATGTCCCTCAATGCCACATCTCCACAATCCTCGACTGTCAACAGGGACTGTGACTACAGCACTTCCCTGATTGGAAGTAGTTACTGCTCTTTCTCTGCTCTTTAGTACCTGACTTTACACACAGCCCAGCTGACAGTGTCTGAGGGACAATTCAGGTGATGGAACGCACTTCTCATGGCAATTTGTTTCCTCAGACTCCCCATTCTTAGATAATTGTGCTGTGTTTCTTGTCTTGGCCTTTAATTTTCAACCCTTTTGTGCTACTTAAAAAAATCTTTTGATATCTGATACATACTGTCTTTAAAGTAGTGCAGATCTTTTGACACTGAAATCATATCTCCCCTTGATCTTTTTGAGGACTGCAGAAGATAGAGTGCCTGACATGCCTCCATAAGGCGCATTTTCCTACCTCTCCACTGAGAACTGTGTATCGCTGTGCTCTGAATTTTGTGAACATGATGCTGAAAATGTGCCCAAAATGTGGCAGTATATCCCTTACAATAATATATTTCCACGCACACAGACGTATACAAGCATGAATTGAAAGACAATCAGCTAAGTCACAATATATCGTAAAGACATCATTGTACCTGTAAAAGCTTGCAAGTTAACTCTATCACAGAAGACGCTTTTTTTCTTCTGTCTAAATCTAATAGAGCTGGAAAAAAAAAAAAAGGCATTGAGCACTGTTCTTTGCTAAAGAAATTAATAAATGAAGATTGTCACATTTTTTTTTTTTTCCCTCCAGCAGCTTAAGTACTTTTACAACTTCAATCTTTCCATTCTTCTTCTCCCCAGGCAGTTTATTTAAATGATACTTTGGCAGCTTGTGGTATAATCAAATGTTTTATTCGAATGGCTGAGGAACAGTCGGGAGAAAATGTGCCACTGTTAAATATTTTGTAGGCTGATATTTTCCTGAAGAGCTGGACACCTGCCTGCTGGAGACTTCTGTGATTACCAGGAGATGTGCAGGCAAACAGCAGTCAGATTGCTGAACAGGCATCATTTAAATAACAGAATTAAAATCTTCATTTTTTTCTCATCACATTTCAAAGAAATAAAGAAGGCTGTAAAACTGTCCTCATCACAGTAAGCTAACCCCATGTGTGGGAACATTATGCTTCTTCTTACATTCAATACTGGTTAGAACATTACTGAAAATTGCAAAGCCATTTACATCCTGTCTGGCAAACAAACAAACAAACAAACCCAACAAGCTGCATTTTTCTTCTTAATGTAATTTGAGACTTCCAAAACACAGACAAATATAATGGAGACACTGACAAGAAAAATCTTGTCAGTGTACAAGTACTCACAAGTACTCACAGTGTCACTGAGGCAACGCTGATGATTAAACTACAACTACCAGCTCTTAAGAATGCTGCTTCTCATAATTTCTTATGGCATGGTTGTTCTAGAATCTTGCACATGGGGACAGACTGACCCGTGGAAAATTTTCTCCTTCCTATGTGCTCATAATGACTTCTTCTTTGCTCCACTTAAAGAGTGGTGTAAACTGAAAGATTTTTGCTGCTCCTTACTTTGAGGAGATGAGTGGAATATGCAACTTTATCTCCACTTAAATCATTAATAAGGCAGATATTGGAATACTGGGCCTGTTTCTACTATCCAAATTTTTGTTCAGATATTATCAGATGGGAGAGAGGTCAAGGGAAAAAGAGGAATTTATTGCGTCAAAATTTACTACATGACCAAATGAAATAATTTATGAGGGATTTATGAAGCAAGTTCTTAGGTTATCAGAAGAAGACTGAATCAAAAAGTCAAGACATGACTTAACTTCAGTTGATTTTCACTCAAAGAAAGCACTCAGATCGAAAGACTCTCCGTTCCTGTGGACATGGACATTCCTATGATGAAGTAGAAGCCAGACACATTTTTATGAAAACAATTAAACTTTGGGAGAATTTCCTATGAGAAGATGGATTCTCCACATCCTGTCATTCTTGGTAAGTGCCTTATGGCAGTGCTGGCTTGAATTCTGCAGCATGCAAACACAAATAAGTGGACTCAGTCATGCACTGTATGGACACACCAATACATCCGATCTCCTGCTCTTAGAATTCACAAATGAGAAGCCAACAGCAAGATGACTTTCTCTGTGTATATTCAATAGTTCTGATTCTTGAGGATGACTCCAATGTGATGAAAAAGAATCAAATATGGATTTATGCTCTTTTGGGAGGAACTACAGATGTCAGATTTATCACAAAGGACCATAATATTTTAATATAGCTACCAAATAAATAACACAAGCATTCTTCTGAAGCACAAGCCTGAAGCAAACACACCACTCCTTGATGCATGTACCAATCAACTTCGGCACAGAGCAAAGCCTCTGCTGAGCATCTGTCAACTCTCTACTGAACAAAACAATGCCTACACCAAAGAACATATCTTTGTTATAGAGGTAGGAATGTATGCAGTGGCTGGAGTGATAGAAGAAGGAAATCCACAAAGTTCTACTTATTCTGCAGAAGAACAGTAATTTCTTTCTGCCAGCAACAGAAAATCTTTGTAGCATGCACGTATACAAGGCAACTGGTTCCAACAAGAGCAGCTTGAGTGCCAATATTTACAGACAGGTCACAGGGCTGCCTTTTGTAAGTCTCTTAGAATACCAGTGCAGCTCCTAAAAAACCTCTGTTATTTCGGCTATGAGATCTAACTAAAAAAATTGCCTTGGCAATGAACGAGATATTGATCTGAATTCTGCATTTGAAGAGGGGAAAACTATAGTGCAAAAGGAAAATACTGATGTAAGTGCCTGCACTTTGCAACTGCCTATTCTAATTAAATTCATTGCACTTTGAGAAGTGTTGGGCCAGTGTCACACAAGCAATTTACCACATCTCCCTGTGACGTTTCTAGACTTCACAATTTGACACAAATATAGAATGCTGTAAACTGTAAATTAGATCCTTATTCATTTCCCTCTCTATTGGGGAAAATAAAAGAAGAAAAAAAACTGAAGCAGGCTTTCAGGTGACAAATGAGGTGTTGTCAAGGTCTTGTAATATCTCTTTTTTCCATGTCCCAGTCTGTGATCAAGGGAAGATTCATGGCTTTGGAATAAGGTAAGGCACACCACCAAGAGATTGCCATATGCAGATGCTAAATAGGATTCTCACATTAAACATACAAGAGAAGCTGTGGAGGATCACTGCCTTTGTGCTTTAAGGGTGGGAGCTGAGGCTGATAGGAAGGTAATAATAGCAAAAGGTTGTGAGCACTCTGGTGTGCAAACAAAAGGCAGAGCAAGGTGCCAGCAGTGGGGCCAGAAGGGCACATTGCTTTGGAGCTGAAGTGTTCCCTTGGCACCTTATCCTGTGGTCTAGAAGTAGCCTATATGTGCTTTGATACATTGCAGGTAAAGGAAAACACCCAGTTCATGGTGTCTAAAGCTTCAGCCATACTCAGATGTCTTGTCATTGTCATGCTGACACAGAAGCAGCACCATGCTCTCCAGGCTGACCAGCAGATACTGTGCACATCCCTTTTCTCATGTCTATCAGTTTAGAAGTTGAGGTGAACGCTTTCAGAAATATATTACTACCAATCTGATACGTGCTTCAGTCCACAGCAAAAAACATGCTGTGTGCTCTGCGAAAACGTGGGCATGTGTGTGTAACTTGGCTGAAAAAAAAATCACTAAGGTGTTGATACAATTACCACTATAAATATTTGAAAGGTGTCAACATCAAGGTCTAGATTTTACCCACAGAGGCCAGCACAATGTTTCCATTGATTAGCTGCTCTGTAATATAAGCCTGCGTATGGAAAACATATATTAAAAAGAGCCTTATGTATATCATGCCAGGATTTCACTTCCCCTGCTTTTGTTGTACCAATGTGAGCTGACTAAACCCACTGGAAATTTGTAGATATTTTTATTACAAGTTAAAATCAGGAGCTTATTGTAAAGAAGAAAAGTATTCTTTGCTGACTGAGGTTGAGAACAGCAGCATTATTTGGATCTATAACTTCCTAGATAACATACTCTTTTGATTACCAGGTCAGCAAGTAGGTATAACTAACATAAAGCTCATTCATGGTGTTATAATTCTTTATACTTGATGCTGAGCTGGAGGTTACACCCTGTGCAGCAAGCTGCTTGTATTACGCAGATGTGCTCCAAACTCTTCTCTAAAGAACTTTTACAATTTTTTTTTTTTTTTTTTTTTAAATTGTTCATACATTTAAACTTGCTTTGTTCCAAAAAGCAGTGTACCTTTGTAACATGTATTTACCCAAAATTCACCAATCATGCTTATAGCAGAGGTCAGAGCAGAGCTCAGGTCTTCTAAGCCTGTAATCTTGTGTTCCACCTTGATAAAACAGTCATTGTGTGCTGCCTAACTCTATGATGCAAAAAGAGTTCTGTTAGTCCCAATAAATTAATGGAGCTAGCTCCACGCCTGAAGTTAGCCATGTGCCATATCTAATGCCACGTATAATCAAAATGGGTCTTCATCTACACTGTTAATCACTTTCAGTCCTTGATGCTCACACACACATCTTTAGAATTAATAAAAAGATTTTTCATGGCAGACATTTTACATGTGCATAATTAACAAAAAAAATGATCAGAAGAATTTGCATGGAATAAATTTTGGATGAAACAGTTCTCAAAATTAATACATTTCTAAAGAATGGTCAATGGCACGTATCAGAAGAAAGTCATTAGAATGTTTTAGTTCTATAACATTTCATGTGGACAGCTAGAAACAGAACCCATAAACTTTTTTTGTAAAGCTGTTTGTTTTAGTTCCTCCCCTGTCCCCTCAACCCCCACTTTGCATAGTAGTAGCATTTAAATTTGCAAATGAACTAGTTTTAATTGAAATAAGTCAGTGAACTAAGATACCTATATTTGTGATAATTTGTCTTTTGTGTAAAACTTCAAAATATTTGGGGCTTTGCTCTGACTTGGGCAGAAGCACACCTAGGATTTTGAAGCTCCATCACAAAGTGGAAGCTCAGAGCTTCCATTTCCATGCGGCTTAATCCCAAATCAACTTCGTAAGGTCCAGAGAGAGGAACCGACACATTTTTCTGTTCTGTTTCCATTTGAATTGAGCCATAACTGAAGCTGTTCCAGCTCAACTCCAACCAAACTTCAGAATAAGAATTATAACTCAAGGCAAAAAATAAAAAGATTCAAACCAATTTTTGTTTCAAGTCCCCTTAAAAAAAAAAAAAAAAGCCCCACACATTAAGAACACCATAATGATTCTAGTGCTATCAGCCAACAATTATCTGCACCTAGTGTTACAAAACTGTTGTTTAGGCTGAACTAAGCCTTATTATGATGCTTGATGGGTGAACTAGATGATCTTAGTGGTCCCTTCCAGCCTTAATGACTCCATACTTCTATGATTCCAAGACCATTCAGCTTTTTTAATCTATCTACCACTAATGCAATTTTGAGATTGCATCCTGAAGAGGAAGATACTAGAGACTGTTTTTTCTTCTTTTCATTTTGTTTTCTCTCACAGTAGCTAATATACCCATGTATTTTGCTCAACAGAAGTAGTGTTCTGATTTCATGTGCTCAGGAAATATTCTGTATAAGCATTTAGTTAGGTTACTAATAACTAAAGGGTTGTTAATATTTACCCTGTAGATGACAGGCTTCCTTTGTTTCTGAGACCTTGATGTGAAAACTGTTTTGATCTCACTGAGTATAATGTCAGTGAGATTTTTTTTTTTTTTTTTAATAGTATTGGCAAAGAGAGAAAACAAAGGTACCCTTTTATTTAGCCATGTCTCAGGGTGAATAACAGGGTTACACATAGTGAGTGATGGTCCTGGAAAACACTGAATGCTGCATGAATCACTCAGGAACCCATGGGCTGCAGTTGGTGGCTGTGGGTTGATGCACATCTGAAGACCCTGAATCTGCCCAGATAATAGAATGGGCTGGGTTGGAAGGAATCCCAAGGAGCATTAAGTTCCATCCCCCCTGCCACAGACAGGGCCACCAACCTACAGATCTGGCACCAGACCAGGTTGCCCAGGGTCCCATCCAACCCAGTCTTGAACACCTCCAGAAATGGAACACCCACAACCTCTCTGGGCAACCTATTCCAGCACCTCACCACTCTGTCAGTAATTTAGCACATTGTTCACAGAATTGCAGAATTGTAAGGAACTTCCAGAGATCATCAAATCTTCCCTGTTATTTCTCTATCAGCAAGGAAACCCTTCACTCAGCTAACTTCCCTGGGGCACTGCATGGATCCACACAACAGAAAAACCTCAGCTGGATCCCCGGTGGTGGTGGTATTTTAAGATACAAAAGACAAGCTTATTTTGTGTGAAGAGTATTCTTTCTGGTCACTTCATTACCCCTTGAAGAGGTTCATTACTCATAAAGAACAGAGCTCTTTGGGCATTTTGCACATGTTGTAGGAGAAAGAGCATCACTTTTGGGAACATCTTCAGCACCCAGCAAAGGTTCCCTCCAAAGCATGGAAGCTCTGGCACCATGGTTTTGGTATCCCCATAGCACCACAGACTGCCCTACCCACACCTATGTGTAAGGCTGTTAACAGGTACTATGATCACAGTTTGTCCCAAAGGCAGTAGAAGACCTTCCTAATCATTAGAACAGCGAGAACAGCGTTCTAGTTGGATAAAAACTCATGGAAGTTGAAAAGAGCATAAGAAGAGCACAAATAACAGAGGATAATATGCATGACTTGTAAAGGACAATTTCTCTTGCACTTCTGTGCAGCATTAATATTAACAGATTGATCTGTATTACAACTAGAAGATATCTGATGGGTTTTGTCATGCAGAGATGACGTGGAAGATGATCATGGAAGAGTGCAAATGCAAGAGCACTCACATTTTTGTGAGGACTTGAATGCAGCAGTTCCAGATTTTCAAGCTTCCTTTCTAAACCTACAGCAGGTACCTGAAAATGATGCCATTCTCTATGCAGTACACCTAGCATTCACTCAGCCTGCATCTGCCCTGAGCTTGTCAGTAGGCAACGAAGGTTTTATAAACAAAAACACTTTCATAACAGGTTATTCTTTCCAAATAGGAATGGTTAAATGCATAGCTGAAACTAACTCAGATAGTGTTTTCTTCTCAGTTTAAACTTCACAGCTAAAGGTAGTATATTTTCTTAATAAGCACAAGGACCAGGCATACTTGTTCCAAGGAGTGATAAATCTTGGCATTAAACATCATTCCTGGGGAGAAACCCAAACCTTGCTGTACTCTAAAGAAGCATAAATAGCAGGAACACTGTAAAGTGGTGTAGGAGAAAATAGTTACATTGCCTTGGGGGAGAGGGGAAGGCGGCCTCTTAAATCCCTTCCTACTCTATTCCTGTGGCTCATCCAGACCTGCCTGCAATGGGCTGTTGTGCTGCCTCACTATTAGTTTAAATTCTTACGTTCTGAACAGCCAGTGGGTCAGTAAAAGAAGCTCTTTGTGCCTTTGGTGGGAGAGAATGACATGAGGGTTGTTCTTGGAAGAGTCCCAGGGAAAACATGGGGTGAGGAGGGAGTGGAAAAAAAAAAAAAAAAAAAGGGGGGGGGGGGGGGGGGGGAGAAAAAGAGTTTCTGTTTCACAAAGCCTGACCTTCAGCAGAACTGCCATTTCCTGAAACGGCACAAAATGTTCTGAGCAACAGTGTTCATGGGCTGACAAGGTGGGAAGGAGCCAGATATTGGCACTGCCACAGAGCTGGCTCCTCCTCAGCCATCACAGCATCTCAAGGTCCCAGAAAAAAGTTGATGGCCAAGTTGACAAGTACCTGGTCCTTTCTTAAGGAAGAAGATCCATGCAGATTGAGCATTATCACTTGTCTTGAGAGGGAAAGAGAAACCCTACACAATAACCACCACCCTTTACTTGAGAATCTGAATCAGCTCCAAGACAGAAACATTTTGTAGTTGGTTGCTGAATAAAGCTTATCTTATCTCAGCACTGCATCTACTGATGATAGTAGTGGAATAGTTGTGGAATACTAGTGGATAGTAGTGGAATAGTAGATAGATAGTGGAAGAACAGTGAACCCTTGAAGATTTGTTGGGATTATCCTTCTCCAGTAAGATTTTGCTCTTTGACACTTCTTGAGTTAATGCGCTATTGAAGACAAGAAAATGGGTTAAATTGCTTGGAGAATAGAGAACATCTGAGGTTATTCCAGTAAGAACTGCCAAGTCAGATGGGGACCATCTTTCTGGTAACAGCTCCAAGAGAGGAAAAGTCAGGGAGGAGCCTTATCAGTTCAGAATTGAATTATTCACAGTGCCTCAAAGATACAGTTATTTGGGTCAGTGATTACTCTTATGATAATGAAAACCTTGGGAAGAAAAGTTGGGAGTGAATGTCTACATGCTGTGTTCTGAAGCGTTCTTTCTTCTGTATCTGTATCAACAATAGACAGGAGCAGATTATTATCACTAACAGTTTCCATAGAAAATTTCAACAGGTTCTGTAGTAAAGGGTGATGGCAGATAACCAGTTCTAAATTACCCTCAAAATAGCAATGGTCACAATCCAGTTAAAGAAAAAAAAAAAATTTGCTTACCTATCCCAAAGATCAGAGCCCTCCTAAACACTCCAAAAGGAGGAACCCCTAGGTAGAGGTCCTTCCCCTGTGGCAGTCAGCCCTTAAATGAAGCTTCCAGTTGCACAGGTGAATTGCTTT
Source organism: Tetrao urogallus (assembly GCF_951394365.1). Classification (NCBI taxonomy): domain Eukaryota; kingdom Metazoa; phylum Chordata; class Aves; order Galliformes; family Phasianidae; genus Tetrao; species Tetrao urogallus. Next base: position 65,046,674 of record NC_136817.1, read on the forward strand.
CACCTGTGCTCCCAGGGCTCCCAGCACCTGTCCCTTCACCAGGTGCTCAATCACTGCTTCAGGCCATGACTTAGCTTTTCCCATAGCAGTGTATTTCATGGTAGATAGAAACAAGACCTGAAATTTCATAGAAATTGAAAGATTCATTGCTGAAAGTGAACTTGGGTTATGGGTACAGAAAGAAGTATTATCACTAGAAGGACAATGGATTTGGCAATGGTATATTGAAGGGTGTAAGGTCTTGTCTTCTACAGACATTGAACGTAGTTGGAACAAGAAACGGAGTGGAATATTATCAAGAAGATCTCTTCTTTCTTCCTCTAAATGCTTCACAGAAATATGTTGGTTTTTGTTACATAAAATCGAGATAGTGTTTTGAATGGTTGGAAATGCTGAACTGTGAGGTCCTTCCAGAACATGTCTGTATTCCAGTTCCAGCTCTGACTCAGAATTCTTTTGCTCTCCAACACACACCAACTGACTACAAAAAAAAAAAAAAAAAAAAAAAAAGAACACCAAGAAATTCTCAGATATTTGCAAGACAAAGCAAACAGAGAATAGTTCAGATGTCTTCCACATTCTGTATTTTTTCTTCTAGTGTGAATCCTACATTTTTCCATGCCTAGAAATAATGGTGAACATCTGCTTGGCGAAGATATCTGTGACACTTGCAGAAGGGCGGGAAACATCTTGAGAGGCATCATAATCTACATCAATCATTTCTGTAGCATTACTATGTTGTGCTTAGGCAGATAATGCCAAACTTCTCACCAAAATCCTCCAGAAATGGAATGGATACACCCAAAGGGTGGGAACCTTTGCCAGCTGCTGAGTCTTTGGCTACACCTTTTATATCCTCACTGCATTTGAAAGAGACTTGGGTGCACTCTTGTCTGACTGACTACCTTAGATTTCAGATGAGGTTAATGTGGATAACTAAGCAACCTAGCACGACGAAGTGCCATGGAGTTCACCTTCTTACAGCTGAGAGAAAGCCAAAATCAGCACAGACAGAGACTAGTAAATTGCCATTGGCACAGATAATTGTAAAGAGCATAAAGTATTGAGGTAACTGTAAATAACAGATGGAAATTTGCCTGATCCTTCTTCTGCTTCTTTCCTCAAATAAGAGAATTCCATCCTCATGTAAAAACTTCAGGAACTGTTTCTTGAGCAAAAAGATTGTGCATGCATGGGTCTTATGCCTCATAATTCTGTGAAATTTGGACAAAGGAAGCTAGATGGGAGAAAAACTTACTTTGCTGTTTGTTTTCCAAGACTGTTGAAATGTTAAAACTGTGTTAACCCAACAGTGCTGTGTCTTGCAATCAGTTTTGCCCTCTCTGAACTTTAGTCTGTCTGAATATTTCTGCAGGAAGCCATGCTTCAATTGAATGCCTTGACCAAAACTCTTACTGGATTGAGGAGTGTCTGGGAGAATGACTAAGGAAGATGGTCTGTAGCACACATAAGGGCACTAAGATGGGACAGAGATTGGATATGTGGTGCAGATCTTACTTTCTTCTTGACTATATCACTCTTGCATGACAGGATTTATTGCAGGATGAGTTAGATAGGACAGATAAAGCATGGCCTCTTTTTCACTGTCAGCCAGGCTATTTTATGTCTTGATAGCTCTAGACTGGAGTTGACAAGTTTGGTAAGAAAACTAGATTTCAAAAAGCGCTGAGTTTTTTTTTCTAAGAGATGCTCAGTCTAGTGTTTACTTAGAATTGTCTGTAAGGCTTTGACTCTTAAGTCAGAAGAAATCACCCAGACTTTCAACTCATAGGGAGAGATAGGAGTTCAAACACATGATTATATCAAGGATTCTATGATTCTGTGATATTTATCAACTCCTATTAGCTAACATTTCCCTGCTCTGTATGTCAGTTTTCCAAAAAATCCAAAGGGACCAATGACTGTATTCTTAATTGATTTGTGAAGCTCCAGTTTCACATTAGTAGGGTTTCCATTATAGAATCATAGAATCATAGAATCATAGAATCACCAAGGTTGGAAAAGACCTAAGAGATCATCCAGTCCAACCGTTCACCTATTCCCAATAGCTCCCACTAAACCATGTCCCTCAACACAACATCCAGTCTTTCCTTGAACACCCCCAGGCTTGGTGACTCCACCACCTCCATGGGCAGTCCATTCCAGTCCATTCCATTATCCACATTTGAGTTTCAGTGCCTTTTAATTCTGACTTTGTAAGACCATGTGACAATAGCTGGTCTCCCTGGGGGTACTCTGAGCTATGCTTTTGTCCCTATATCATGCACTACCTTTGCCTGAGCATTATATTTAATTGATATTTATATCAACTACATTTGAAAGCAAGCAGCTCAGCACCCTGCCTTGTGATTTAGGTACTGAACTAGCCCCGTGGATGTTGACACCAATGATCCTCTACCATAGCATAGTAGGGAGAACCACTGTCAGGGGCGAGTGAAGCTGATCAGTCTTTGCCCTGACAGTAATTTCAGGCTATTTCCATCAGTTATCCCTGCTGACTAAGCAGCCAAATCATAAATCATGCTTTTGGTGTAGCTTTCATCTCCAAAATACATCATAAACATTAATCTTAACATCCTTGATAAGTACCAGTAAGTTCAATGGTCAAAATCTAATAACTTGCAGACATAGTATTATCCAAGACTGCAGTCTCCCACTGTTCAGATCTGAAAATAACCCAGCATGTAGACAATGATATTTATTGCATCAGTGGTACCTTTTATGGTGGATCCTAACAAATGTCTTAAGACATGCATCAGTTTGGTGGCAGCACTCAGAATTCTATCTCGTGTCCAGTGTAAAACTAGATACTTGATTTTATGCAGTGCGATATGCAGTGACATTTCCATGACTAAAGGAAAGCCATAACAACAGAAGTCACTCTAAATGTAGCTGAATGCTGCTGTTCAGGTTGGTCATTCTATGAGACTGAAGTCTGATTTAAGGCAGATCAGATATATGCTCAGTAGCGAGGGAGATGCCAGACATTTCTCTGTAACCAAAATAGATTTTGATGCAACGTGGAGAAATCCACCCCGAACAAAAGCTCACAAAATTGGGGTTTTAGCACTTGGTGGATTACAAAACACCAGCCAGCTGGATATTGTTCACATCAAACTAGCTTACTGCTCTGAGAACTGTGGTTCTTTGATCCCAGTCCTAGCAATACTGTTGCACCTCTGCTGTACAATGAGCTTGAGGTCAGTAAAACATTTTTCAGATGTGATGGAAGCGTTTAGGCTGGAATTTTTTAAATCAGGGGCACAATTCCGTGGGTAGAAATTGAACTCCATTTGTGACATTTCTCTCTTATTTCACTTTAAAGTATAAAACCGTGCACGTTTTTACTTCCATTAAAAACAAATTGCCAGATTCAGCATTTTGTAACTTTGAAGTCCTTCTTTTGTTCTCTCCCAAAGGGCTTTAACTTTCAGACATGGTTATCCTTAAAAATACATCTACAGTGTTGGTTTTGAGACCTTCCAAAGGATATGGCATTGGTGAAATTCCGGATGGAATGATTTTCTCAAGGGCAACAGTAAGGAACAGCAAAATTTCTCCATTTTTTTCCACCCCCACATTTCCCTTTAGTTTCCAGTATATTTAATTGGCTGTCAGTTCTTTCTACCTTCTGTACTGAGTTTCATGCTGAACTCTTATATAAGCTTTTTTAAGTATTAATTTCTACTGAAAATATTTCCAGAGGATTCATTCATTCCTAGCAGCAATGTGAGACAGCAACACCTGTGGCTGCTCCTTTGTCAACACAACCATGTTGGAGCAATGTTCTTTAAATATGGAGAAAAAAAGCCAGACTCTTATGGATAAAAGTGCAACTTGCAATAGATTCAAACAATCAAGTCATCATGAGATTCTCATTCTAGATTCCAGCTCCTTCTACATGTTTGAAGGACACAGGACCAAGAATGTAGATGGTAGCTGATCATCACTTTGCTTGCTCTACCCTCCATCTTCAGAGAAGAGCATAATCCATCATTCTGTTTTCTCATAGGTTATCCTGGCCCAGCCCCAGTGTTCTTGCTTATGCTGGAAGTGTGAATATGGCTGTCAGGGAAATGGACAGCCAGAAGGTAACTGGAATATACATGCTTGAGAGCCAAGGTGTATCCTTCTAGAAGGCCTGGAATGTCTCTAGCACCACTGACAACACGACCATAAAACCAGTAAGAGGAGACAGGAACTACCATGCACCTCTACATTATTTCATAATGATTGGCTTCGAGCAAAGCCCTCCCTTGCAGAGACCTAAGTGCCCACTGGAAGAAACTTGGCAGGAAACCTAAGTGGAAAATTCTTATTAGCACCTTTCTTTCCATCTGAATTTTCCTGACAGCCCTTAAATCTTTGGGGGAAGCTGTAAAATTTGTAATGATCTTTTCAATAATAGCTAAAACTTTGCATATGCTGTTATTATATTCTATGTAGTACTTCTGAAAGAATGGTTTCTGGTCACACCAACACAGGGGAAGAAGTATGTATGTGTGGATGTAATTTCCCTTTCTTTATAGATGAAATAAGGTTCCAGGGGCATGGCATTTTTAATTATTTTAAATTCTTCCAGGGAACGTTTTAGAGGGCAATGACTTTGTTGACATTTCTAAGTTGTGAGATGTCTTTACTGTCTTACAGTGTATTAATATTTTTTTTCTTTCAAAACTGAAGTATTTCATTGCCTGAAACTAACCTTCAATTCAGAGAGCATCATCTTTTCTGCTCAGACTTGCCTGATTAAATTTATTTCACAAACTCAAAAGTCATTCTCCTTTTTCTTGTTATCGTTCTCAATAAAGCTTCAGATTGTGGTTTGTACAAGGACCCTTTATAGTCTTCACAGAAGGTACAATATAATTATTACCAATATTTTTGTCTTATTTGGTCATCTGCAATCCATCTTGGCTGCATGTACAAGTTAGATTTTTGCATGTGCAAAGGTTTACCAAGCTGCCTAGTTTGCTCAAATCTCTATTCTGGAACAGGCTGCCAAGAAATGTGGTGGATTCACTGTGCCTGGAGGTGTTCAATAACTGTGTAGATGTGGCACTGAGAGACATAGCTAGTGGGTGGGCATGGTGGGGTGGATGGGATGGTGCTTGGATTAGATGATCTTGGGGTCTTTTCTGAACTTAATGATTCTGTGATTCTGTAATTCTGTTCTGCTGACAAACACCCTAAAGTGCCCTTGGTCTGCTTGAATTGATCTATCACGAATTTGTGCTGCCTGTAATTAAATTTTTGTGCTTAATTAAGGTTTTTAAATACAGAGCGGTGTAGAAAATGAGGAGAGTAAGATATCTGAATGTCAAGGAATATGTAAGGAACAAAAGTCAGATGGTGGAATACAGGTAAATAGAGGTGAGCATGCAAAAAAAGTACCTGGGAAAGACCATGGAAGAAATTCTTGAGAGTGCCCTGCTGAGAAGGACTTGGGGGTTCTGGTAGATGAAGAACTTAACACAAGCCAGAAGTGAGTGCTTGCAGCCTGGAAGGCCAACAGTATCCTAGTAGCCTTCCTTTCTGATGTACTGACTTAGTTTGTAGATTGTGTGTGTTTATTTGTTTTTTTTTTTCCCGCAGAATCACAGAAACATGGGGGTTGAATCTGATCTCAAGAGATCACCGAGTCCAACCTGCCTGTATCTACAAAGCAGATATCCTAAAGTAAGTCACACAGATAGGTGTCTGGGAGGGTCTTGAATATCTCCATAGAAGACCTGTCTGGGCAACCTGTTGCAGTGCTCCGTCACCCTCACTGCAAAGAAGTTTTTCTGCATGTTAGTACAGAACTTCCTACGTACAAGTTTTAGGCCATTACTCTTGTCCTATTGCTACACGCCACTGAGAAGAGCCTGGCCTCATCCATTTGCCTCCAACCTCGCTTCAGACATTTATAAACATTTATCAGATCCTGTCTCAGTCTTCTTTTCCCCAGCTGAACAAATCCAAGTTACTCAGCCTTTCCTCATGCAGGAGATGCTCCAGGCCCTTAATCATTTTTGTGGCCCTTCACTGACCTCCTTCTAGGAGATCCCTGCCTTTTTTGTACTGGGGAGCCCAGAGTAGTCAAAACGTGGCTTCATCAGGGCAGAGTAGAGGAGGAGGATCAGCTCCCTCAGTCTGCTGGCCATATTATTTTTAATGTGTCCATTTGAGTGTTTTTCTGTAAAACACCCTCTAAATTTGTCATTAGCACCCAGAATGTGCAAAAACACTCGGTTTTGTTCATTGCCCTGAAAAAAAAACTGAAAAAACCCTTCTCTTTAGGAGAGAAAGACTAGAAAGAGAATACTTAAGAAAAGTTTTCTTCAAGAAAATTGGCTTGTACGTGTTGCCAAAGTTAATAACGGGATTTTCAGCTGAGTCTCTTTGACAGCAAAAGTGAATGCAGTTACTGTTACGAAGAATTGCACTGGTGCAGCTGCAGTAGTTTAGAGAAATGATAGCGAGTCAATCTCAAGGAAGTCAATTTGAATGAAGTTAGGTATTTATAGTGAAACACACTTGTCCTTATCATTCAGAATATTAACATCAGACAAGAAAATGACAAGTGCTGTAGATTGTTCTTATAAAAACCCTAAGGTTACAGATGTGTTGGTCTCACCCTCTCTAAGACTCCTTCAGTACAAAAATTCTCTTGGTAACTCTACAAGGTAGTTGTGATAAAATTAAAAAACTGGCAGCTCTAGCACTGTTTTTGAATGTGTCAGTTCTAGACAAAGTCTCATCAAGGTGAGATATACATTCAAAATTGTTGCATTACAAAATCACCGCTCATTCCAGACCTTTGACCATATAACTCTCCTGCCAATCTTTTCAGTGAGAGACAATGGAGAAAATGGCAATGCTAATTTTTTATTAGCATTCATTTTCATTTCAACCACCATTATCTACCACCTAGAACGAGCAACATTTCAGATAATGACAACATTCTTCATCAGATAGCAGGAAGTGGATGATGAGATAGAATCATAGAATCATCGAGAAATCATTGAGAATCATAGAATCATCTTGGAAAAGATCACTAAGATCATCTAGTCCAACCACCAACCCATCCCCACCATGCTCACTGACCACATACCTCAGTGCCACATTTCCATTGCTCTCGAACCACTCCAGGGATGGTGGCCCCACCATCTCTCTGGGTATCCAGTTCCAATGCCTCACCACCCTTTAAGTGAATTTTTCCAGTATACAACCTGAACCTTCCTTTTTGTCCAAAACTTTCTGATTCACAATCTTAGAAAGCATGAGGAAATTACTCTGATAAATTACCATCCTTAAATGCCTTATAGATAAACATTTCATGGTAAATACTTCATGGTCGCTTGACACAAGGGTTGTAAAATAACTGAGTAAAAAGATAGTAGGTAAATTCAGATGTTGTTTACATTTATTCACACCTTCTCAGAAGAGTTGCTAGGGACTTCCAAACCTTTGTCTTACGAGTGAAAAATACAGATATAGCAAAGTGGTGGATTTAACCTCCAAGTAAGCATATGTTAATTTCAATTCCTGAGAGTGAGCTGCATTAAACCTCTCTTGACAGCACTTAATAGGAATTTTGGACCTTGTACATTAATAAATTAGTACTACCTTTGTTATTTTAAGAGCAGTGGTTTTCCTTAGTTGAGAAAGCCTGGCTCCCTCACTTGATTTATGTGATGGTATGTTAAAAAAAAGGTAGTAATGATACATGTGTTATTCATATACTTGGAAGTCTCAAAGGATTTTAAATATATCTTGACACGTATGCTCATAAATTGCATCTCAGGTAGATATTTTGGCAAACTGGATATGGAATTAATGTTCTTGAGACTTCCAAACACCATTGATCAAAAATTCTTTCAAAATTCTCCAGAACTCTGAATTGATTTCTTTTAAACTTGCCTGTGTGGTCAGTGCACCATCTATCAAATTGTCTTCAGCTTGGAGACGTGGCTCATGTGCCCAGACTGCATTTCAGTGCAAATTCTTCCCATCATGAAGGCTTGATTTCGTCAGTTTGAAATGGAACAGCATGAGTCTCTAATGAAGCAATATAAAGAGTGAAATGTGAGTGAATACAGAGCTAGTCATCCCAAATGTGCTTGTGTTTATGAGCTTCTCAGTGATGATCTCTTACACTTAGTCTAATGTGTGAAATGCAAAAGCCTCTGTAAATAGTGTGTTTATACCACACATTTTCTGCAGGATGCATTTGGAAGGATGCTCTTGTGAGAGTTTGGGAGACACAGAATCAAACCAAGCTCCAAACTGAGAGCAGAATTGCATTTTGTGCTCTTAACTCAGTCTTCTGAACATTTTTCTACTAATCTCCCATACCTGTCAATTGGGCACCAAAATTAAGTTTTCCTAACTGTCTGTGTAGTGCTGTGTAGTGTCTGTGTAGCAATTGTAGCCTTCAGGTAAGACTGTAATTCCAATAAATGTCACTACATTCTGGTCCATACAGCTAGGCCAAATGGAGTCCAGGAAAGTGATCTTCCTTAGGAAAGGCAGATTGTAATCACATATTTCTTTGTCAGAAATCATTATTCTGGATGCAACAGTAACAAAATTGAGTCTGAACTCTTGCTTGCAGTTCAGCCCCTTTCAAGGCCAGCCCTGCCTCAGAGTATCTCCTTCACTTCTCTCCAGGTCTGCTGCAAGAGCCCTCCTTATGTCCTGCTTCTTTGGTGCTTTACATGGCTGGGTATTCCCAGCTCTTGCAGACCACAGTGCTACCAGACCTGGCTGTTCATCTCTGCACCACAGAACACTTCCACTCTAATTTAGAAATTTAATTATTTTTAATGTGTTTTATCTTCTATTTTTTACTTTTTGTCCTTCTAATAGGCCATTCTAGCTCCCGTGGCTCTGGCCAAAACTCATTCTAGTGTGTTTTTTTTCTTCCCTAATCAATGTGCAGGAAGGGTCCATCTGTGTGTTTCATAGAATTGTAAAACCTTTTGGTTTGGAAGAGGCCCTTAAAGGTCATGTAGTCCAATTCCCCTTCAATGAACAGAGAGAGATTTCTGTTTTTCCAAAAAAAACTTCTTGTCTGGACTAGACTCTTGTTCATTCCCAGTGATAATTTCTTTCTAATGCAATAATTTTGGTCTCTGAAATTATACTCTTGAGTTCTGTTAAAGAAACCTGAAACAGTCCTATGACACCTTTTTGTGTGATCCTGCTGTGTTCGGAGCCATCTTCCAAACCTTCTTCAGCCTGGTCTTCCTCATAATTCTACTGACAGCAGGCAAAATACCTCTTCAAAAAGTTCTCTTTTTGGACATGTGGGAAACTTCTTACAAAATAAAAATACCTTCTTCATCAGAGATGAGCACTTTTTTTTCAGATTTCCCATGTAGAATGTTTTATAAGATCCATACTTCTGTGTTCTTTCCATGAGCCACATATGAGAATTTATGATGGGCCTGGGTTGATGCAGCAATGTTAAAAGTGTCCTGATATATTTTTCCATCTTTTTGAGTGTTCTTCTGCCCAGAAGAATGGAATATGCTGTTCCCAGCCGTTTTTGGATGGTTGATGCATGTAACCATATGAGCTGCTTTGAACCTTACTACTACATGATGGTGCAGAGGCAGGTGTGGGATTTTCAGAACCAAAAAATCTAATAAACCAGCAGAACACTCTAAATTCAATGTTTAAAAGGCTCAGGGGGCATCTCCATCACCTGAGTGCACCTGTATTTCTGTACGTCTTTCAGGGGGCACACATGCTACTGCTTGTAGCACGAGGGCAGTGTTAATGTACAAACAGAAAGGGCATGGAGTAGATTTTGATTTACTGCAAGGTAAATGAATTTCCTGAGGACTGCTTATCACTTTACCTGAAGGGAGCTCCTGGCACTGCCAAAATCTGTATAACATTTTCTCCAATTTGTATGTAAAGTGGAGTAAGCCAAAAACTCTGCAGAAAATTGCATGTCAAGAATGTTTGCAGAGCTGACTCTTCCACAGAGCCACTGTTTTCTTTTTGTAAGAGATTTCTCTCTTCCACTGGGTTTCGTAACAAATATCTTTTCAACTGACTCATGCTTCTTTGTGCTCACTCTCCTGTTTGACAGCCCACTTGCTTTCTCATCTCAGTAGTGAAAACAGCAAGTTTTGCTCAAAGATTTCTAAAGGCTCCATGATATTATCTGGGCTTAAAGTTGCAAGGCTAAAGTGGCCAGTGCCTCCCAGGTGGAACAGGCTCTTTCCCAGGGTAAGGAAGTTGTCACTCTAAATTGCTGCAGCTCTTTTTCTGGTGTGTTTTCCCCTTGCATGGGGCATTTTCCACTCTTAAGACCAACGTGATACGACAGTTCATCATTCCTAAACATGAACAGGAATACTGTAAAGTGCCCCAGGATAAGGTTTCCGTGCTTCACACTGAGCTGGTCACTTCTGCTTGTTCAATTTGGCTTCTTCTGAAGTTTCATTTCCCTCTGTCCAGCTTCCTGGATAAAAGAGAAGACACTGAAGACACATGATGCTATGTCTTGCCAGCTGGAAATATATAATGGTGTTGGCCATGAAACAAAGAAATTTCATAACAATAACTTCTATCTGGTCGGTTTCCCAAATTCGTGGTTTTGCCAACTTTTCTCCTCTCTCCTCTCTAAAACAAACTGAGTTTCATTGTTTCCCTGTTAGCTCAGAAATGCCATGAGACAAGTTAGAGTCTTCTTGCTTCAGCCATAACAGGGGCAGAGCAGCCCGCCAGGGCTCACGCACATCACCTTACAGCACTCCTGCTATGGTAGGCCTTCTCCTGCCTGTGGGGTAATGTTGATCACAGGAACTAATTCCCTTCCCTGAAGCATCCTGGGCCTTTCTGTGATTTTAGAGGTACACCTGAGTTCAGATGTGTGTGTTAGTCTTTCATGCCTCATAAGTCTTCTTCTGAGTTCAAATCCAGGTAAGCTGAGATGGCGCAAATGTGCTTGGGCTTTCTCCCTGTTACTTAAGGTCAGCTGCTCTCTTCCCATTCATACAGCTCAAAACCATGATCTGGCAAGCTCAGACTGGTGACAGATTTCAAACGGATCTTAACAGTCTAAACATACTGTCTTTAAAGTCAGTGTATTGTGTATGGCTTTCAAAGCAGAATACTCAGGGTGATTCTGTTTGAACTGGCACATAAAACCTCCAGCCAGTCTTTATCGGTATGAGACTGATTGAGATGTGTATGCTTTCATAAAATTTTTACCCTGAGCTGACATGTGACTTCTATTTGACGTTCACAAACAAGTAATTTGGTATTGCCATGTAGAAGCTGGAGTAAAACGAATCACCAGTGCTGTGTGAAATTCTTTGATGTATAGAATCATAGAGTTGTTTGATTTGGAAGGAACCATTAAAGACCAACTAATCCAACTCCCCTGCAATGAACTGGGACACCTACAGCTCCGACAAGTGCTCAGATCCTACCCAGCCTGACCTTGAGTGTCTCCAGGGACAGCGCATCCACCACCTCTCTGGGCAACCTGTGCCAGCACCTCAATGCCTGTCTACTTTCATTGTTTATTTCTTTTTCTTTTATTTTTCCAGCTCCTTGAGTTCTTGCTCCAAATGAATTGTATTAGTAAGTTCCAGTTGAAAAAAAAAACCTGTTTTATGGGAAGATCTGTGATCCATCATATCTGGTTATTCACTATTTTATTGATCCATTATTGAGTGCAACCTGGAAATCCCAAAGAAGCTGAGAACCAGAATCAATGACAGAAAAAAAAAAAACACCTGAACAGTGAACTTTTTTCACTTTTCCCCTAAACCTGTAATATTGGATATTGTTAAAATATTATGCTAGATTAATCTTTAGTTTGTCTTACTGCAGTTTTCATAAGTTCTTTTTTATACGCTAATCTGAATTGTATTTGCTTTAGCAGAGTTTTTCAGTCTGCTCAGACGCGCTTCAGGCTGCCTCAGAAAATCTGTTCATATTTCTATCTTTTCTGGAAAACTACAGAAATTCGACTTTTCAGAGGGCTCCAGCAATTGTTTAGGTCTTGTTTTAATTATTTTTTGGCCATTGTTGAGTTATCTGAGCACCTCCATTAAGTGTTCCTGCTTGATTGCAGATATCAACTCAACGTTTCTCTTCTGGGAAACTTGATTCTTATGCTGATACTAGCATTTGCCTTCCACACAGCAGTGCTCTTGGTGCACAGGATTGTTTTCACTGGAAGGAGAAATTGGCGACAGATATTTCTTGAATGCAGTCCTGCTTGTTTATGGAGAATGTTCACAGAGACCTGCACCAATGAACAAGGAGTCAGCATTCTTGCTCACAATGCCATGTTTCCTCAGTAATTCTACTCCTTCTCAGTGGTTTTTATCTCATAGGAGATGCTCTGACTGCTGTTTCCTACCTTCCATTCTTTGCTTCTGTCACTTGTACAGACATATAAACAGTAAGCAAGCCATGAGCAATGAATTCAGTTCCCAGCAAAACTAGCAAAGACAACTTAATTGATGGATCAGACACATAAATAAGTGTTATGAACAGTGTCTCATGTTGTTAAACTAAAGACCATTTTTCTGCTCTCCCATTTATCCTGATTAAAGGCTGCTACCAGTTCCATTGACTTCAAATAGGTTTGGAAATTCCTATGAAACAAAGACACTTTATTTTGTAGCTATAGATCTTCCAGCTTAATGATGAGAGATTTGGGCTCTGTCACAAGCCTTCATCCCTGCCTATTGGGTGGCTGATAATGTCTAATGCTTATTATATTCTATTTTCTCACTCTGAGGTACTGAGATAGTGGTAATAAAATATTAGCTAGTCATAATCTATGGATATTTTTATTTACGAAGCATATTTGAAATCTTCATTGTAATCAAACTAGAAAAGCAAATCAAAATTTATTAATCTGAATGGTGACAAACAGATTTTGCAGGTTTCCAGTTGATAAACACCTTTTTTTCTTCATATTTTCTTTCAACTGCAAAAGACACACTTTAGTCATTGGAGATGACCTCCACTTCCTGAGCCCAGAAGTACTCCTCCATTTGGTCTGTGGGAAACCAGCTCTATGATGTTGTTTAATCTGGAATAACTGTATCAAAGAGTCACATCTGAAGGACTGAACTTTCTATGTCTTTCTTCCTCTGTAGTTAAAAGTTTCACTCTGTTCTGAATATGTAAGGTAACTATGTATGGGAGGAAGATGTAAAAATGGTGTAGCTAGACAATGAGCTAAGAGCAGTATCACTCAATCAATGCATGATTGGAAGAGTTGAGAAATTTGAAGTTATCCCTTAGTGAAAACGTGCGTGTTTGTGAGGTGAAGACGAGAATAAAAAGAAACACATTTATGGCTGCTTTCCTAGTAGCGACAGAGATTGTACTTAAGTTACCACCGCTGGGCTGATCTGAGGATCTCGACAGCGTAATGCCAATCCTCTGAAATCAAAGATTTTGCAGAAAAGATGTATAATGTAACTTCCACCCGGATCAGTGCTTGCTCTTGTAACCCAGCCAAGTCCTTGATCCTGACCTGTCTGTCTGTTGGCACCAGCATGCACACTCCATGTATCCATGCACCTCTGAGGTCAGTCTGACCTGGGCTGTGGCTGTAATGGCAACTCCCATCTATCCCTGCCTGTTGGCCCCAAATGGATCCTTTGTCACTCTGGCAGATATTTTTTTGCTCTGACCTGGCAGAACCTTTTCTTAATTAATCTCTTCTTTTGACTCTTCTTCTCTACTCTTTTGGTCTAAATAGACTATTTTTTGCTCAGCCAGGGAAATTATGTGTTGACTCCAGCTCAGCAATACTTCTAGTTCCACACTTAATATTTTGCTTGAGGTTCTAAGCTTCTAACTGCTGTGAACATATCGGATCTCCTTCCATTTCTTTTTTCTTTCATAATTTGGGCTTTATATCGTTTCCCTTTGTCTGGGACGTTATGTTCCATCAAACCATAAGCCCTTTCTTTGCTTTTACTGTCATCTTTTCTTCTTCAAGACCACAAGCACTCTCACCCGTCTGTTTGGGAGATAGCTCTGAAACATCTTTCTTTTTCCTCCAGAATTTTCTTCAGAAGAAAACTGGCTCTGGTTTGACACTGACCTTTTCTCCAGGGCCAGAACACATGTTCAAGTTTCAATCATTTTCTTTCGTTTTCTTTCTGTGATGTTTCTCGTGGATCCAAAATACAGACAAGTTTTTTTTAATCTGTCTTCTCTAATTGATCTCAGATATAAATTATGCATCTTAAAGCTCACAAGTCATTAGTAATTGAAGGAAGTTTTGGCATGTAAAAAATGGTGTTTAAATGCTGAGAGGAATCTGGCAGAACATTACTGTTTTACCTTTCCAAGTGTTGCAAGATATTCTTGGCTTATTGCATATTATATAACCAAGCTTTTAAACATGGATTATCTTTAGAAAGAAAGTCAGTGATTATTGTCAAACTTCAGTGATATATTAGCTGAAGCTGATGATATGCATTTGCAAAAGGAATTGACCAGAAGTGAGAAGTAGCTTGCCTGGTTTGGGAATAACAGTGTTCTTAAAGATAAGTAAATTATATATGTGGTCTCACATTTATTGTTCTCTTGGAATGACTGTTTTGACTTCAGAATAAACAGCAACTTTGTTTACATTTTAACTGCCTGCTTTCCATAGGACTAACTCTGCTTTTGAAGTATGGCAAAGCAATTGGCCAAAACTGGGGCCACAGTAAGATATTTTCAGTTGGAAGTTCTGTCATACAAGCAATTACTGATGGATGGAGTCACTGTAACTTATGTCTTTCCAAGGGCTCTGGAATTAGGAGAAGATCTATACAGGGAGTAAGGACAAAGGAGAAGACTTTTTATGGTTTGCTTTGCTCTTGTATTTGAAATAGATATTACCTCTGAACTTTGAGATATTAGGCTCCAAAACGAATAAATAAATGCATCTTGGATTAATCATTTAATGATCCTTGTGGGGGTATTTGTGCACTATACACCAACTTAAAAAATTATTTTAAAATTGGGAATACTTAATTTCTTCTGTGACTTATCATTAGGTGTCTATGATTTATGGCAGGTGTAAATTATAACCAACTTATTTTGTGAATATATAATGATTTGATCTTTTGTGAATGTTTAAAACGCAAGTCAAATGTAAGTCCTGCCAAAACTCCCATTTCTGGTGGTGAGAATTTGCTCTTTTTTACAACTAACAGCTTGCCAAGGAATGTGGTAGATTCTCTGTTGCTTATAGTCTTTAAATCAAAATGAATGTCTTTCCAAGAAAGATGCCATGTATCAACCACAACTTACTGGAATTGATTTAGGAATTGTTGGGCAGCCTCCTCTGGTCTGTGCTCTGCAGATGTCAGAGTAGGTGACTGCAAAATTTCCATATGATCTCAAAAGCTACAAATATACAGTTGACGTTTGAAATACTGGGGTCTTTAAAAAGTTTTGCTTTTTTATCAGGGAGGATTTGAGATCTCTGTTGTGCTGTTGGTCAGAGTCAGCTGGCTAGATGGTAAATCCCAGGTGAAACATGTAGATGTTACAACTTTTTTCTCACTTCTGCCTGGGAGCTGTGGCACATTTTAGTGAATTCCTTGATTTTAATTACAGCTCAGTAGGAAGATGTTTTCCAATTGTATAAAAGCTCTCTTGATTTTTCAAAATGTCCTCATGCTTCTTGAAGCTGAAATCATAATCCTTTTCATGCCCACCTAATTTAAAAGCCATCTGGTAGAGCTCTGAGATTTTAGTACCTTTAGTCTTTATTCTGGGCTCAACTGAGCAAAAGATTGGTCTTTTGTCTTCTGAATGAGTTGGGATGGGAGCTACAAGACTGCTCCTCTCCATCAAAAGTTCATCTCGTTCTGAAAAGAAACTCTGCACACTGAATCTTTCCTGGGGGAAATGCTCAATGCTTTCTGGAGGAAATGTCACTTCTTTATTAACGATCTTGATTAAAGATGTCACATCTTTATTAATGATCTTGATGAGGGGATTGAGTGCACCCTTAGTAAGTTTGCAGACAATACCAAGTTGTGAGGGAGTGTTGATCTGCCTGAGGGGAGAAAGGCACTACAGAGGAACCTGCATAGGCTGCATCGATGGGCCAAGGTTAACTGTATGAGTTTTAGTAGGCCAAGTGTCAGGTCCTGCATTCTGGTTGCAACAACCCCAGGCAACCCTACAGTCTTGGGAAAGAGTGGCTGGAAAGCTGCCCGATGGAAAGGCACCTTGGTGTACTGATGGACAGTCAGCTGAATACGAGCCAGCAGTGTGCCCTGGTGGCCAAGAAGGCCAATGGCATCCTGGCTTGGACCTGGAATGGAGTGGTGAGCAGGACGAGGGAAGTCATCCTGCCCTGTACTCGGCATTGGTGAGGTCTCACCTCGAGGTGCTCAGTTTTGGGCATCTCAGTACAGAAGGGACATGGACATGCTGGAGAAGGTCAAAAGAAGGGCAACAAGGCCTGTGAAGGGCTTGGAGAATGTGCCCTACGAGGAGAGACTGAAGGAACTGGGGCTGTTTAGTCTGGGGAAGAGGAGGCTGAGGGGAGACTTTATGCTCTCTTCAAATACCTGAAAGGTGATTGCAGCGAGAGCGGGGCTGGTCTCTTGTCACTGATGACAAGTGACAGGAAGAGGGGAAATGGCCTGAAGTTGTACCAAGATAAGTTTAGGTTGGATATCAGGAAACACTTCTTTACGGAAAGGGTTGTTAAGCACTGGAATAGGCTTCCCAGGGAGGTGGTTGAGTCACCATCCCCGGATGTGTATAAAAACCATTTGGATGTGGTGCTCAGGGACATGATTTAGCAGAGGGTTGTAAGAGTTAGGGTAGTATGGTTAGGTTGTGGTTGGACCCAATCATCTTTAAGGTCTTTTCCAACCTGAGCAATTCTATGATTCTATGATTCTGTTAATTTGGTATTTCTTGACAAAAACATTGTGTCCTGCCCCAAAATAATTTATTTTTACCAGAACTTTGTGAACAAGTCAATGCAAAACAAGCAATGATCACAAAGAAAGCTACACTCTGGTCATGCTGTGATGCTTTCAGAATCTCAACAGCTTTTTGGACCACCAAACGTAAAATCATAACAGCTGTGAAGGCAAGAAGAAAACAGTATAAGACAAATTGTTTCTTGCTTTGAAAATGTTTATAAGTCTTTAATGAGCATGTTTACATTTTTCTAAATCACAATTGTTCTGCCAGCATGAGCGCAGACATAGGAAGAACAAAAAGAATAAAACATTTTCTTCTCAAAATCTGGTTTATCAGATATAAGCAAATGCCTTTCCCAGTCTGTCTGAAGCTAACAGTGCTAAATTTTCGCTCTGCAGAAAGTATTTAGTGTAATATGTGTAAATATTATGTTAAAGATTTCACGTCCTGTTTTGAACAGTGGCAAAAGTTTCCTTTCAGCCTTTAGGTTTTCCACTAATTTCTTTCATATTGAATCAGAGAAGGCTAAAAAAACTACTGATCAGATCTTTACTGAGCTTTATTACAATGTAGTTTAAGTAAATGCAGACGGTTGGTTTTGCTTTTTTTTTTTTTCTTCTTCTTCTTTTTTTTTTCACTTCATTTTTTTCCCCTCCATGTCTGAAATATTATACAAGGAGTGAAGTTCTTGTGGCATTAACACATGAGTCGCAAAATGGTCCAGAAAATAAATATTATAAAAAACATGTCATCCAAATCAAATACTGTACGAATAAAGGAAAGTAGAGAGTTTACAATTGTGGTTCAAGGTTTTACATGCAAGGTAGCTCAGAAGTTAGCCAAAAACATGTCAGATGGATGTAAAAAGAAAAGGAAATGTGTTAAGTATCTTCCACTGGGGAGATCTCAAGTCCACCTTCAGTTACAATCTTGGAGGTCAAGTTCCCAAGCGGTTATCAATCGGGCAATAGAAACAGGCTCAGGTCCTGCTCTTGCTTCAACAACATTCACCTGGCAAAAAGGCAGAAGATCTGTTATAGCCTGAGAAAGCAGGAAGCTGGCTCAAGGACCTGCAAGCAAAATCTTGAGAAGTATACTGCATTAGTTGGAGCCTTTAGGTTTCCTTATATTTGGCAAAAAATGCTGCTACTGACTGTTGGCTCATGGTGCTTAACTTTCTAATTGCCCTAACTGCGAAATTGCACTGTGCAATCCCTCAACAATTATGAAAGTTAGCAACAGTTTGAAATGACAGAAACGACATGAATATAATTCCAGCGTTGTCTGGAAAAGGCATGGAAGTCAATAAATACCAGAGTTCAGACTCTTACAGCTATATGAACTTTCCTGTGCTGTGCATCACCTCTATGATGGAATGATAGAATTGCAATAGTAGTGTGACTGTATGCTTGTGTAGAAAAAAGCCCTCAATACGACTTATGTGGTAGAAGAGGACAAACAAAACTACTCTGAAACTCATAAGTTTTACATGCATTTTGTTGCATGTAGCTGTAAAACCCCAGCACTGCACTGATGCATCCACACTCTCTTTGTACTCTGATTCAGATTGGCTGTGAGTAGTTACAGCTGGTGTGCCTCAATTTCCTGAGGAAACTATGATACATCATCTCCATGCAATGGCTGACAGCCTTCAGCCGTCTGTCACTCTTTGGAGGTGTGATGTGGGTTGGAGGGCTGTTTTCTCCTCTTGTTTCCAGTGCACACTGTGATAACTGCATGTGACTTTAGTGAAGGGTGCAATCAATAAAAGCACTGGTTACGTAAAAATTCTTTGCGGAACAACTCCACCAAAATGCACAGTTCTAAGTATTCACTAAGTAGTGTAAACAGTTTTAACCCAGTAGTTTATATCAAAGAGCTAATGTTGGCTATTGGTACCTAACTGAAGGGTTTTCAGCTGTTTTCAGTATAACAGTGAAGTATTACCAAGACTGACACAGAGCAGTCTGAAGTTGGTAATCCAGGACAGCTTACATGAACAGATTGTTTTCATGGTGTAGATCTGGTCAGCTGTCTGACAATATTTTAATATATATTAATGTTTTCAATAATTTAAATTATTTTAAATGGAATGTTTAAAAAGATAATAATAGATACTTCATTTGTGCAGCAAGCTGTAGCTGCTCTGCCATAGGTCTACTTTCCATAAGACTTTTCAGAAAACTGCACTGTTTTGACCTCTGTGACTGGCAACCAAGAGTAAAAGCTGTAGTTTAGGAGAGCAAACAGACACAAGTGGCACAGGCTGCCCAGAGAGCTGTGTGTGCCCCGTATCTGGAGGTGCTCAAGGCTGGGTTGGATGGGGCCCTGGGCAGCCTGAGCTGGTGAGGGGCAGCCAGCCACAGCAGCAACTGGATAATCTTTGAGGTCCCATCCAGCTTAAGCCATTCTATGGTTCAATGACCTTAAAGGAGCCGTAGAAAGATACAGAACCAAGTGTCAGCTTTTGTGTTGTATTCCATTAAGGCCAAAAGAAAGGCTGAACATGGATTATTTAGATAGCTGACCAGCTTCACTGTGAAATAACTTCATGAATGAACAGAAGCTAGTTTGTTTTCATTATGCTTTCATGTTAGGGCTCTTTAAGGGATTGTATAGGATCCTCTGCAGCTAGCAAGCTTATTATGGGTCTATTTTTAAATAGATAGTTACATGTTATGGGTATTAAATAGGATGGCCACATCAGTGAATTCCATCTTAAATATTAGTGAAGCATTTATGCTTGTTGTTTTAAAGTGCTTCTAAAATCCAGAGCAAGACCCTTAATCTTAGTTACTTTATTGACAGTCTCTGCCAGTGAAACCAGTTCTGTAGAAGCTAGGATTAATTTACATCATGTCAAAGTTATCAAAACTGTGGAGAAGCATTTTTCATTTAACCATCTATGGAAAAATCAGTGCATTCCTCTTTCCATCTTCTGAGGAACCTACAAATTATTGGTTTAGGCAGTTATAAAGATAGCTCAGTGTGTGGGATTTTCTAATGAGCCCTACTGAATTCTAGTTTGTGTTTCCTTTGGTGAAGTGAACATGCATATCCCCAGGTAGGCAAACTGCATAGACCCTGTTCAGCTTGAAGAATTTAGCAGTCCTGAAAGGCTTAAGCATTCCTAGAAAAGTTTGGATTCCCTTCCAAATTGTAATTACAGTTTTAAATAGTATAAGGGTTTCCAGGATGTACTGTATCCAGAAGAGTTCTTCTGTTTATCAGCTTAACACTTACTCTTTGAGCAATAAAGAGGGCAAACCCTAGGAAAAAAAAAGGGAAAGGGAAAGGGAAAGGGAAAGGGAAAGGGAAAGGGAAAGGGAAAGGGAAAGGGAAAGGGAAAGGGAAAGGGAAAGGGAAAGGGAAAGGGAAAGGGAAAGGGAAAGGGAAAGGGAAAGGGAAAGGGAAAGGGAAAGGGAAAGGGAAAGGGAAAGGGAAAGGGAAAGGGAGGAAATGAGGGAGAGAGGGAGGAAGGAAGGGAGGAAGGGAACGAGGGAGGGAAGGAAGGAAAGGAAGGAAAGGAAGGAAAGGAAGGAAAGGAAGGAAAGGAAGGAAAGGAAGGAAAGGAAGGAAGGAAGGAAGGAAGGAAGGAAGGAAGGAAGGAAGGAAGGAAGGAAGGAAGGAAGGAAGGAAGGAAGGAAGGAAGGAAGGAAGGAAGGAAGGAAGGAAGGAAGGAAGGAAGGAAGGAAGGAAGGAAGGAAGGAAGGAAGGAAGGAAGGAAGGAAGGAAGGAAGGAAGGAAGGAAGGAAGGAAGGAAGGAAGGAAGGAAGGAAGGAAATCTGTTAAAGATGTATAAAGAGGGACATTATTCCTAAGATGGCATGCCTTCTTTTCCCTCTGGTTCTTTAGGACCAGAGGGAATGGTTTCAAGCTACAGCAGGGGAGATTCAAGCTGGACATGAGGAAGTATTACTTTTCAGAAAGGGTGGTCAGGCACTGGAATGGATGCCCAGGGAGGTGGTGGAGTCACCGACCCTGGGGGTGTTCAAGGAAAGGCTGGATGTTGTGTTGAGGGACATGGTTTAGTGGGAGCTATTGGGAATAGGTGAACGGTTGGACTGGATGATCTTTTAGGTCTTTTCCAACCTTGGTGATTCTATGATTCTATGATTCTATGATTCTTGTGTTTGAAGTAGTA
The DNA here is from genome assembly GCF_951394365.1 of Tetrao urogallus. Lineage (NCBI taxonomy): Eukaryota > Metazoa > Chordata > Aves > Galliformes > Phasianidae > Tetrao > Tetrao urogallus. The sequence continues at coordinate 65,067,765 of NC_136817.1, forward strand.
TCTTGTAGAATAAATGGCCAAAGTTACTCAAAATGCGTTCTGATTTTGGCTTCCTTTGGGAAATAAATGCTTCAGGATCTGAGATTTTGTGCTGAGGATATCTCCGTCATTTAAATCCATCAGTTTATCCAATGCAAACTAAAAACCTACAAAGACTTACAGAAATGTATAGAAAAATGAATGCTGGGTTTCTATCTATGTGTTTTTTGTTGTTGTTACTTTTTTTAAGAAGGTTTCAGTCTTAAGAGACTCACATTCAGCAATGCTTCTGAAAAAAGTCAAATAAAACTTTGCAGTTAAAGAATTTCTGTATCAGCCAAAAAGATCTATTAAAAACTTGAGGAATTTCTGATGAATAAAATATTATACTGCAAATATTTGCTTTCCTTTAATCTGGCACTGTTCCTGCTCTGAATCTATTGACAATATGAATGGAAAGACATATTATCTTTTCTATCCGTGTTTCAGGATTTTGGTCTAGTTTCTTTACAGAATATGTTACAGCAGCAGTGCCCTGAAAAACATCATTTGATACTTTGGTAGATGTGGAACAGTGCATCCGCTCTCTTTCTGTGAAGAATACATTTGTGGTGGACACGGATCTCAGCAATTACCAGACAAATCTGTGTGGTCCCAGCTTTCCTTATCTTTCACCTTTGTTTCATACACATGACTTCTGTGTCAGACAGCATTTTGTCAGACTGCCCCTCTGCTGCCATCTGTCACACAGCAACAAAATGTAACAGAATACCAGTGGAAAGGTTCAATCCCTATTGCCATCATCTGCCACTGACATAATGGGCCAATTGAATAAAATAGGAGGCATTACTTTTGGAGCAACCTTTGTACTTGACTCATCTCTCATTTCAGTTGCAGTTTTACCACTCTGGGTTTCTCTTGCAGACTGTAGATTGCTCTGAGCTTGTCCCACCTTGGTAAGTATTGTGGTTAGCCTCAACACTACTGATGTGCACTTTGCTTTTTCCTCTGGACAACAACATCCAGCTCATGAGAAGAGAGCTGTACAGTCCGAGTTCTCTCCTGTTCTACCACTGTCAAAACTTAACCTTAAAGGGCTCATAGATCATGTTGTTTGCATGAAATGCATATGTCCCTTGAGAGGCTGTGTGCGTATCTCACAGCCATGCGAACCAGGAGTAATCTCTCTTCCTGGAAATTACTGTCTTTTACACTGCTGCAATAAACCAAGGGTTGGCTACTGTGTTCTCCCCAGTCATCATGTTAATTCCAGCACATACTTGTATGTTCTCTGCAGTAAAATTATAGAAAAGAACATCTGGCAAACAATTGATGTTGTCCATTGGCACCGATTTCACACTCAGGATATTTAAAACAAATGTTCTGGTACCATTGAGATCTTGACATGTTTATGTTTAGCTCATCGGGTCAGCTGAAATTGCCTGTGTTCACAGTGATCTTTGATGAGGGATGCTTTGAGTTGCAGATTATTTGGATTATTCTCAGCATGGGGTACAACTCAAAGCTCCTTAGCAGCATGACTCTCATAACAATGACATAACCCAACAGCAGGTCCCCTGACCTGCCAGCACGCACATCACTCCCAGGGAACTGGTGTAGCTAAACACAATGTTTGTGTATTAGTGGGGAAACAGGAGTCACCCTCAACAAATCTGTGGGGGTTTTTTTAAGGGCTGAAAGAACTCTGTGGTATGTTGTGACTTTCTGCTTCGTTGTACCCAGATTTTGTTTGGAAATGGACCACATCTCCAGAGGTGATAACATTTCCTTTATTCTTATCCCCTTCTCAGCTGGAGATGGACACATGCAGTTCGGTTTGGCATCCTTTGTTCCAGCTCTGCATTTTAAAGTAGAGTGGAGATGTTACAGCGATGAGCTAGGCAATGGAGTCCCTAGAAGACTCATAGCTCGTGCAAATGGGCATTTTTGCCCCGTCAAGTCAGTAGCAGATGTGTACAGGGAAATGTGAAAGAAAAATAAAAGGGATGAGGATGTCTTTGACTGAGGATTGATATTCTCCATAATACAAAGACAGGTGACTGCACAGAATCATAGAATGACATAATGGATTAGGTTGGAAGGGACCTTGAAGTTCATCCTCTCCCAGCCCTTTGCTGTGGGCTTTGTTGCTCCATACTAAATTAGGTTCACATGGCCCCATCCAACCTGGCCTCCAGCACTTCCAGGGATGCGGCATCCACAGCTCACCAGGCAGCCTGTGCCAGTGCCTCACCAACCTCTGAGAAAAGAATTTCTTCCTAACATCTAACATAATCTTCCCCCAATTCTTCACCAGGAATAAACACTTTCCTGTTACTGAACATATTTCACCCCCCATCTCTTTTTATTTCAATTTCATGCACCAAACACTTCCAGCAGATCCAGGTGACCCAGGTAGGGTCACATCTTCCATCACAATAGTAGGGAGTACAGGTTAATTTCTGCCTTTGAACAAACTCTCATATGACATCTTTTTCATCCATTTCTGTCCTTATTCTAAATGTTCAGTTGGGCCTGGTTTTCTAGATGAGAGTGACGACACTTTAGGGTAGGTTTACCTTCTTCTTCTCTTTTTTTTTTTTTTTGACTTAACTGGAATCATTTCTCCATTCATGGAAGACTGAGACAGTTTTGGTAGGCTCGTGGATGCCATAACCCAAGGAAAAAACACATTCAGCCAGCCAGGATCCCATCAGTGGATCCATATTTCACCAAAACACGAAAATCTGATCAAATTCAAACGCTTCAGAAAACACACTGATTTTGTCAGCACTTCGGTTTGAGAAAACAGAAGGGAGGAACACTTTAAGCTCTGCTGAAATGTGCTGTTTTAAAGTGTGGGTATTTTGGATTTGTTTTCATTTCAGAGAAACTTTTCTTGGTCATTTTAACATTGAATTGTTTTTTCTAAATTTGAGTTATTTCTCTAAAAAAAAGAACAACAAAATCAGATGACAGCTGGTCTTTTAAGTTGAATTTTGAAGCTTGTGGGTTTAAGCTTATAAAAAAAAGATATCTGGATCAGTAGCAATCAGAATGTGTTTCAGCAGAGATCTACACAGCATCAAAAGCTTAGGCAATTCCTCTCGTCTCCCATTATCTGGGAGAAAGTGGACCTGCAAAGGACTCAAATAACAAATTAGTATGGAATCATTACGAGTAATTTGATTTATGAAATTAGATATTTCTGAACAAACAATAGATGCTGCTTGAACCCCCTTCTTTCCCACAACTGTCAAACATGGTTGTATTTGTGAGGCCTGGGATAAAATTCAGTTCAATTTGTTGACAAAATCTTTTTGGAATCAAAGGAAGCAAATGTAATGTGGATCCTGAAAGCTGATGATGAGCACACAAAATCCAAAGCTGACTGTAAGTCACTGGCACAGTAGGTGAGGCTGCTTAAAGCTGAACAGACACAGTACATCAGATATTTCCAACTCATTTTTTGTTGTACTTCAACAGATCATTTGTTTTTGTCAAAGAGATGCACTGAAATACTTTTTTTATACTGGATCTTATGTCAGATTTTTAATTCTCACTGAATTCTTTTACATCATAATTTGAAAAATTGAAATCTTTTCTTCAGTTTAAATATTGTCATCTAAAAGTGCTGGACAAAACACAGCTTTTACAAAAATCTGTTTACATTAACAACATTTAGTGACTTCTGAGTAATCATTTCTAAGCGATGAATTCTACGTACTGCTTCTGATTATTCTTTCAGACTGCATTTGGGGAAAATAGGCACAGTCATATCAACAGCAATAGAAAGGACGTATCTAATTCCTCTTACACCATCACAGTAAAATCAGTCCTGAATAATAACATCACAGAGAGGTAATTGTACAATCCTATACAGCATGGCATGGGAGCAAAACACAGAAAAAGTTGATTGACTCTCAGAAATGTCTGGTTTCATTACCAAACACACACAAAAAAGTCATTGTTAGAGAAGTCTAAAAAGAAGCAGCCGGTTGTGTGTCAGCCCATTAACTCTGTATTAATGAGCAATTAAAGTGTGTTCACATGGATAAAAGTAAAGGTGATTAGGAGTGAAAACTTGTCATGCTCCAGAAGGAATTTTGTTTTGGTTCCTAAAAGGAACAGGTTGCTTGCTTATGAACACACAGAGGATCAGAGAAAAATCAGATTCACTATGTATTTTAATTAATGAATCGAGTTTTTGTTTAACCAAATGAAAGAAAAGCTGTAATTTAATTGATTGCATGAAAGTTGGACACTCCAATCTCATCAAGACTAATTGCTTTCCAGTTAATGCTGGAAATGACCACCGCTTTGCAGGGCTGATCTCAGTGGTTAATACAGCTGTTGCAAGGAGCTGCCATTTAGGGAGGACAAAATGGGGACAGGAGGCCACTGTTCATGAAATGAGCATGGCAATCCTCTCAGTGTTTCTCCACTCAGTACAAAAAGAACAAGACGGATTTTATTACAAATGGAAATAACAAAATAACTCCAAAGAAACAAGGAAGCTCAGTGGAAAGAGATGAGATTTGGAGGTGGGGAATGGATACATTTGGGAGTTCATACATCCACATGGGAGCAGCATGCAGGGCAACAGAGGGTGCCATTGTGCTCCTCCTGCAGGGTGGGTGAGGGTAGTTTTCCCCATGAGCTCCAAGATCTAGCAGATAAAACACAATCAGATTGATTTATTTATAAATCTCCAAGAATCTTCATTTGCACAGCAGGCTTGGCAATACAAGCAGAAGGACAAGTGACCAAAGCACATTTTCCTTCCCAGCTTCATTTGCATTCCATCCATTAATTTCTTGATCTGTCAGTCTGCATGCTCCCAGCTAAGCCCTGTCTCTTCCCACTCCCCAGTGCTTTGGCACTGGAATATTTCCCTACAAATCTACTCTAGCTTGTGGTCCAGCAGATCAAAGTGCTCAGTTATTGGCAGCACTTGTTTATAGTAAAAAAATGCCATAGCTTCATACCCAGATTTAGCACTTGCCTCTTAGTGCTGTAGAAAAGGGACATTTTTAGATAAGAGACGCTCATTCCTAGCTCTCAAGTTGTCAGAATTTTGATTTGTAATGTTCTTATGAACAGAGAAGGCTATTTTTGGTCAGGATGAAGGCCTGTGATGGACCAAAGCTAATAAAACCCTTTACTTTATTACAAGGAATGTAAAAAAAGTAGTCCTAATTAAATATTTTTGAGCTCTCCTAAACTTTCCTAAAATAGCTATCTGTGTAAGGGAAGGGGCATAATCTGAATGCATGATGAGGAGGCACAGTTTTCACGGCACTCCTTTAGCTGCCTGCATTATTCATACCACTTGCTATGCGCCAAGCCCAAGGTCTGTCTGATAAAACCTCTTCCCCCCACTGCCATCTATGCCTTACCCAGATGTCATAGTCAAGCACTTGTAAACTCCATGCAGCATTCACTTCACACAGCAGAAGACACTTGGTGAGTAAAATCACGGATGCCCTTTAAGTCACCGTAAAGCAGGCTGAGGTCTTAAAAGCTTAAGCGGAGAAGCTGAGCTGTACAAATGTTGGTGTAAAAGCTCTGTTGTACAAACAGGAGCTGCGTTCCAAAGATGCTGCCACCTTGGATTTCACTAAAAACAACACCTCCCCCCTTGCTGAATTATGAGGCCTGTGAATCCTCAAGACAAACAACCTTTATATTGAGTCTGTACTTTTCACAAGCCACCACATGTGGTGAAACACTTACCCCACCAGGCTAAGGAAAAGCTTTCTGCAGATTCACGAGTTCTGCAGGCTCAGCATCCTTACTTCCTCCAGAGCATGGATAATGTGTTGTCACAACGCAAATCTACATATTTGAATTTCCATTTCTTGGTGGGACATTGACACAGGCTGCGCAGGGAGGTGGTGGAGTCACCGTCCCTGGAGCTGTACAAGAACTGCAGAGATGTGGCACTGAGGGATGTGGGCATCTGTGGGCATGGAGAGGATGGGTTGATGTTCTGGGTAGATGATCCTAGAAGTCTTTTCCAGCCTTAATGATTCTATGAATTTTTGAATAAACGTTTGGGTTTCTGTCTGTGATCGAAAGACAGTGCAGCCCTACATCCAATTACCTGTCTGTGGAATAGGAACACCAGCAGCACTCTGGTGGAAGTGGAAAAGGATGTCATATTGGGCACTCTGAGGCTGTAACAAAAAGACTAGCTAATTTTCTAACTAACACTGCAGTTCTGTCCCTAGAAGATTTTTCTGATCAGAGATACGTGCTTGGGGAACAAAACTGTGCGCTATGCTAGTCGTTCCTGCTCTATATCATTACTGCCATAATGGTGAAATGGTACAAATACCAAAAACCCCTTACATCATGTCCCTATTTGTGCAGACCGATCTGGAAATATTGGTTCCCTTGAGTTTTGCTTTGAAGGTGAAGAGGATCAGATTTGTAACATAAATGTCTCAGGGAGAGAGAAATAGCATTACACTATGCGAGAAAGTCCAAAATAAATGCAAGAAGGATCCTAGGTTGTCAGTGGCTTGGAAATAGGTTGAAAGTTTAGTTGCAGATAGCCAGAGAATTTTCCGGGCATCCCGGCTGGTTCCTCTGCTTCCTGGGAAGCTGCTTTTGTCCCCTCTGAGCCTCGTCTGCCTGCTACATTATACAAGCTCTTAGTACATCCCACATCTCTCCACCACTCCGTGGGTTCCATACCTGAGGTTCCAAGCACTGTCTGCTCCCACCAACCTGAAGCTCCTGTAGGGAATTGATGATTTTGCCCTCCTTCTCAATATCTCCTTGTCCAATCTTCCTGAAGGGAAAAAAATCATATAAAACAATACCATCTGCTACAGGATGTTGTATTAGCAGAGAGGGATTTTCAGTAGAGCTTAGCATGTGGCCTGAAGCATGTGGTGAAACTCCCTTCGTTACAGAGGGAGCAGACACAGCCTCATGCCAAAAATCACTAGGTACATACCTAAGGTGAACCTTAAACCCATAAACTCCTTCAGAACAGACTCTAATGGCTGGGACAAATGAAAAAGGAGTATTTAGCTCCAGTTCACAAGGAACACAGTAGCGGAGGGTATCCACACACACTGCCTGCTTTCTTAGCAACCTGCAATATGCTAGGCTAATAACCAAACTGTACAAATGACCATTGCCACAGCACCTTCAGGCTGGCAATGTGAAATCCATTGTAAAGGAATAACCATGCTTTTCCTCTTGATCTTGTACAAAATTTGCCCCATTGTAGGGAAACTGTGAATCTGTCTCCTGAAATTCATAGGAGCTGTCATGAGCAGCCAGTTTTTCCTTTGGAACAGGGTAAACTCCCCTGTTCAGACCTTCTAAAGTTTGTGTCTAACGTTGCCAACCTCTCCCTTCCTGTCCCTTCCTTACCTGCCTTTGATGGTAAGCCAGGTATTGTTTGGATGACTTATATGCCCATTTCTTTTCTCTTTACCATTGAAATGCCACCAGCTATAACGGAACAGCTCTTTTTTTTTTTTTTACCCAACCACACTGTTTGTGTGAAGACTGACGATTTCAGACATTTCCCCTTCCATGAATTCTGTGGAATTTATGCTCATAGATGCTCCCTGCAAATGTGGTGGTAACAGTAAGTCACCATGGTGCCTCTGAGCTGGCAGCAGGGACAATCGTGCAAGAATGAAGGGTGGCATCTGCTGGGATATTAAAGATCTGGAGGCTGGTGGCCCTGCCTGCAGCAGGGGAGTTGGAGCTTGACGGTTCCTTCCAACCCACACTATTCTATGATTCTATGAATCTACGTGCATCTAAATGATACTTGAGCACCTCCTGCTTTCCACCTGCAGCTAGGAATCAGTTAAGATATGAATTCCCAAAATTTATTCATTCTAAGTGTTTACACATTGTGGTCTTACAATTTGCTATCTTTGTTTTTATGACAGGGTCAAACCTTTGAATTTCTATCGTATGCAAAATTCTGACATTTTGGTCTTTTCTATTCTCAGGCAGAACTGAAAGGAAATGAACAGAAATTCCAGCAAAAAAAAGTTAATGCCCATCACCCGAGCCATCTCCTTTTGAATATGACTGAATGGGTTTTGTCAAACTGTTTTTTTCCCCTCTTTTTATTGAAATGGAGTAAATATATCTTTTCAAGTTTTCTATAATCTTAAAAAAAAAAAAAACAATCAAAGTTGTCCTATTCTCATGGAAGATTTCTTTTTTGGGCAAAACTGTTATTTTGACAAAAACAAACAAACAAAAAAAAACAACCACCCAACAATCAACAAGCATTTAGTCAAAAGTTAGATTGTAACTGTAGCGTCTTCCTGCCTGATTTTTGCCGCAAGTGTGAACTCAGAGACATGGAGACTCATTTTCCACTCTAAAAGTCTTTTTGACATAGCAACCATTTTGCCACAAAAATATCTTGCAGTAATAACATAAGGCCAAGCACTGATTTGAGACCTCAGCACCTCCTGACCTGGTAACAAAGGACTCTTTAGTGAGTCTTTCCTGATAGAGGGGTTTATGGGCTCAGAAACAGTTGACTATGGCCAAGATGATTATATATTTTCACCTACAGAATTGTGCCTTCACTTGAAACTCTAACACTTAACACTATGATTAGTCTGCTGTGCCGTGTCCATCCTATGATCTAGAATGCCACAAAACCCCAAACAAAATGGTGTGTTGCTTATTCTGTGAGAAATGCTATATATAATCAGAGACACTTTCCAGAAAGGGCTGCTATCAATCTGTGCAAAAGTCCTCCCAGAAGTTCTCTAGCCCTTATAAGAATATCTGGGAGAGAAGAGTGGTCAGAAAAAAAAAAAAAAAAGAAACTATGTCATGGGTTAATTTCACAGCACTACCCACCCTTAGAGTCTACTCAAACTAACACTAAAACAGAATTATATTAATTGACATGACAAACATGCTAAAGGACATGCAAACAGTCATCACTTATCTTTTTAGTGGCATGCTACACTTCTGCACACTCATCTGAAACGAGCCCAGCAGGATGTCGTTTTTGAGAGCACATATAACATAGTTAAGAGTTAATCTCATGATTCAAAAACTGCACCTTCATTTAACCTGCTGGCCTACATCAATGCTACATCACCTTCTGAGCTATGTGGGATGAATTGTTGGCCACTGCAGTACCAGGCTGCAAGGTACAAACCGGTGCCCGAACATTGCTGCCTGGGGCAGGAGTTTATTACTTGTTCTGTGGCGCCTGTCAGCATCTTACCATGAGCTTCCATTCTATATTTATGAATAGGTACTCAGGCACAGCACATAGGCATTATACATGATCTTCAGCATAAAAAAGGATCATGCCCTTATCAGTTTTCTATAGTAATTTGCTAAATGTCATTGCCCTTACCCAGGTCTCATTCTGCAGAGCCCTAGCCCTGCCTGCTAAAGGCAGTCTGTCCTTCCCCTTGTACTCATATGAGTGTTTGCTCTGTCATGAGATCGTCTGAATGCTGGATGTTTGATAGGCCAATTAGCTGCCTGAGTAAATATTTTTACTTGCTCTCATTGAATGCTAAAGCCAATGTTTCAACTGATAATAGCTTGGGGTAAGTATCGTTGGTTTTAAATGAATTTTAGAGCAAATTCTCTTTGTGGACTCCTGGATTAGTGCTCCTATGCTTTTAAAAGTACACCATGCAATATCACAGAGAAATAACATTTTAACCACTTGAACTACTACACTTTAGACTCACCTATTTTTGGAAGGCTATCCTAAATTTTTCATGGAAAAGTAAGGGAAAATACAACAATCCAAGAAATAGTGATACAGGTCTATTGCTGACAGATTTGAGTATATGTCTTAAGTGTCTGGTTATAGTCACTGTCTACTTTGCTGCAGCCCAAAGAGTCTTTATACAAAAAAGAATATTAGTAAATTGTAGACTAGTTCTTATTCAAGAACATTCAGAAGATAAAACAGAGTTTTGTAAATAACAAAGGTAAAATGCTACTTTGGATGATGAGCTACTTTTGACATTGCTTGATGTAATAACTTAACATGGATCTTTTTGAAATATGTCTCTTATTACCATTCATATAGAGGACACTTCCTTTTCTTGATTCAGCTGTGAAAAAAATCCAACTTACAGATAGCCCATATATTAGTACAACTTCTTTCACACATTACTACAGCATAATATATTTGGCTGCACTTGCTTCAAACAGGCTCATTTTACCCATGTGGTCTGGCTTTATTATTTCTTGCTCCCATCTGTTTTAAGTTATCATTCTTGAGCTACAGTTTTCAAGAGATGCTCCCCAGCTACATGCACAAAGGCCGTTTCTGAAAGAAAATGTGAACAACAGGTGACTTCTACACTGATTCACATCTGTGCAAGGTTCATTGAGGTCAGTGTAGCCTATTGATGTAGATTTTGGCTTGACAGTCTGTAAAACCCCGTTTTGCCTGCATGGTCTGTGTTACAAAACCCTAGAGGTCTGGTTTGGAAATCCTTGATTCCCACGAATACTCCTGCTGATGAGCAGTGTCTTAAAAGAAGTTGTCTTTCATTTTCACATTCTCATTCAATTCTTTCCCCACCAGGTTTGTGAGTAATAACTACATCCTCCATGCTGGCGAACTAAAACAACATCCCTTGCCCAAAGCTTTGCCATGCTTAGCAAATAGATTTAAAAGTCAAAATCTAGAAGAGATTTGCCTGTCTTCACCAATATTTTGTTGAGTCAGGATGGGCAGGGAAGCTTGGAGAGCAAAACCAGCCCACAAGACCATCTCCTACCACCCAGCCCTACTCCATGCTCGCTGGGTGGCCAGACCTTCGAAGCCACTTCCTTGTTAGGAAGTCCATAATCTTCTCCTTTCTTGTTCTCTCCTGAAACTTGATGTTCCCAACATAGTGAAGCCATTTGACATTACTGATCCCTCCTAAACACCTGCTATCAAATGCATCAAATCTTTTCTTGTCAGCTTGCGTAATGCCCCAGGTCTTTGCAGCATCGAGCAAAACTGATACCACACAGCTGTTGTAGAGCCTTATTTTTTGTTTTGCAGACATGTCACTACCCCATACTTTTGCCCTTGAATTTATTTACATTGATCTTTACCTTCTACTGGTCAAGCTTAAAATGACATCAGACAAAATCCAGACAGAGTGGTCCAGAGCACTGGGAAAGGAAATAAAACAGAAAATTTGAATGCTGCCATGATTGCAACTCATGTCAAACAGGAAGGGCAAAGCCATTATTTCTTTTCCTCAATAAACCCAAAGCCATTATTTAATCAAAAGCTTTGGTGCTTTTTTCTAGTGAAAATTTCAAAGTTTAGGGTTCCCCCCCTCCCCTCCCCTTTAAGGTGATCACTGATATTTGAGCTCACCGAAGAGGAGCCAAATGATCTGGCAATTCTTGTTAATGATAAAAAAAAATTTGTTAACAGATTACATTTATGAAACCCCTTAAAAAAGAAGAACAGAAGGCATCTTCTGAATCTTAGACAATTCAGTATGAAGAATGGATTTTCTTTTTCAAAAGGGAAAAAGTCGTATTACTGAGTTTGCTGGTTAAATTCTGCATCAAAATCTGTAAAGAAACAACGTAGAGAAAAAAATGAAAGTAAAAATCTCTGTATGTAATTGTTTTCATTTGTCCAAATGTCAGCTTCAGTAACAATCCTAACAACATCTTTTTGCTGTTTACAGAAGTCACATAGACAGTGTGAAAGAGAACAGACATCAGACTACGCTATTGATTTTTAAATTAACCTTTCCTAATTTGTTATGTCTTCTTTTAACACTTCCTTTGTTTATGTAAGCATAGAATAGAAAAATGTGTATTTCCATTGGTTTTAACAGTGAATATGGAAAAAAATTCAAAATAAACAGAAAAATATCTTCCGAAAAAGGCTGTAGCTGTGTAGAATATATTTTGTTTATAGAGAAATCCCGAGAAGCATTTGTACAATGTACAATCAGACTATGCCAGCCCAGGTAGAGCACTGCATATTCTGTAAAGATAAAAATAATGTTTCAAAACAAAGAAAACTTCCTGCCTTAAATTCCAAACTCCTAAATAAATGAATACAATATGATCTAGACATAAAAACCATATATTAAGCATAAACCATAAGCATAAGCCATTAAATAAATCTAGCCTACTCTTCAGTATGGAAAGGAACATTAATAATATGAACAGTATGTATTTTTTTTTTTAAACCAACATGTAATATAATTATCTTGTTATATTCTATTATTGTAAACAGAATTGCATTTCAATAAAGCATTATTGAAAATAACTATTGATATATAAAATAATAATTTTCATGCAATTCATAAGTATTAGATAACTATATTTCTTATTATAGCATGCACTACAAATAATATTCTATATATTACATGTAGGACTGTATTGTTCAGTTTACAATGCAACTTCTCTGGCAATTAAGATAACACTAATTTTTTTGTATGTCTTGATTTTTCTTCTTCATTAAAGTGATATAAACATAAAAATATCAAAAGACTGATTGTACCTGTAATTCTGTAACTGATGCCTCTACACTCATATTCCATGTGGGTCCTGAAGTTATTATTATTTTTTCTTTCAAAGGAAAATGTTAACACATGAGTTAAGCACAAATCAATTACTACATTCAATAATTCAACACATTAAAAAAAGCTCCAGCCAAGGTAGTTGTTTTTTTTTTTTTTTTTTTTTTTTTTTTTTTTTTTTAAATCACTACCCATTCCAAATATTGCCTTTTTATATTCTGTTATTTCATATCTAAGGAAATATGAAAATAAACATAAATAATTGGATCCTCAGCATGCCTTTAAAATGCCCGTTTCAAAAGTGAGACACTTTAACTGCATAATAAAGAAATGAAAGCAAGATGAAAAGAGTTTCAGTCTGTTCCATAAAACTTCTCTGGAACAACAGAAGAGCTTTAAAATCAAATACTGAATTTTTATGGTCACTTTTACATTTTGGGTCCAGATTAATAGAGGAAGAACAGATTCCTAATGATTCTTGGAATAAAATCTTCCCATAACTTAGTTTTGGAACAGTTCTTGTGGCTTTTTTTCCCCCTGCAGGAGAACAATCATTGTCACCCAAACTCAAAGCTTTTCTTTCTTTCTGAAGTCGACAACAACAAAATTGTCACCATCAGAATTTGCAAAAATGTGTTCAGATATTTGAATTGCAATTTAAAAAGCAAATGATCTCCGGTGATAATTTTAATTTTAGTGTGTCATATAATCCAAGTACACATCCCACTTACGTCCCACTTCAGTTGAATTATGCTTTGAACCCTATGGTAGCGCAGCACTGAGAAAGCATTTTACAAGCTTTAAGGCACGGGGTGGGCACTGTACAGAACCTGTCCTTTTATAGCAAGAATGACATCAGATAAAAGTGACTTTCAACCTTTTTTTTTTTTTTTTTTTTTTTTTTGCCAAGTTGTTGTATGAACATAAAAAGGCCAATTCACAGTCAGCCTGTATTTGTCTGAGGTCACTATTTCTGGGTACTGAGGGGCCAAGTTCAGGGCAGCAAGGTTACCTGCATAAAGATAAAGCAGAGGTGGTTTCACTAGAAGTATTAACGACATGCAATGTGATCTTGTTTCTCTTAACTATGAGGGTTTGCATTTATTTTATTTATTTATTTTTTTAAAAAAACTTATCCATGTATTTATTTTTTTAATGGGAGTATGTTGAGTTTTTTTTCCCCCTTAAATTCTAGCTCTTTGAATGTAATAAAAATGAATGGCAGGTCCCCATCCCATCCAAAATGCAATACAAGCTGCAAATTTCCCTTTGCTTAGGAAAAGATCCTAGCATCTAATACAGCTGCAAACTAGCTCAGACTTGGTAGAAAAGGCTGCAGATAAAGGAGATGGATCTCATTCAAAAATGTGAGAAGATGCAAGGGACAGCAACACAATGAAAGTGACATAGAGGGTCAGAAGAAAGTCACCGCAGTCTCTGACCTCCAAGGCAGTCTCTGACCTTGGAGGAAGATTAAGCTGAAATAATTGTTCCACCAGTAAGATGAAGATGTTGGACCTGAGAGCATGAATTTCCATGAGCCCCAGCATGTTCAGACCTGGTTTTCCATCAGACAAACTTCAGTTTCTTGAAGATGTGAGTTTGGAAATACCACTGCTACCTGGTTTTGCGGCACTATGACAGCTTCGGTTTCAAAAGCCAAACCCCACAGGCTGAGTAGTTGCTCATGGGGAACTTTCCAGGAGTTCTTGTCTCTGGGCCCAAAGCAGCCAAGACCAAGTAACAATTAATTCTTGTTGTAAAGAATGAGTTCAAGGACCTTGTGGTGTAATATAACTCTTTTAACAGACGCTTTGAGTGGTCTGGGGAGTGACGTGCTTTGGAGAAGCTTAGAGAGCTAGATGCAGATTAATGGGATTATAAACTATGGCACCAAATCTCAATTCTCAATCCAATATTGTTTTCTTCCATATGAATAACATCAGATGACCACAGAATCATAGAATGGTTGCGCGGGAAGGGGCCTCAATAATCATCTAGTTCCAACTCTCCACCACGGGCAGGGTTGCCGACCACTAAATCAAAATACCAAGTACCAAATCCAACCCAGCCTTGAATACCTCCATGGACATCAGGCAGAAAACACTCAAAAAAGTAAAATCCAACTCTGCCATGTTTCAAATAGATAAGACCTTTTCTTGCCTCTACCTCAAATAGGAATATAATTCCTTTTATGTATATACTCATGATTTCCAGAGGGAGCTCCCATGAAATCTCACTCTGCAGGAGAGCACAGTGAATGGATTGCAAACAAAAATGGTAACAACTGGTCCTAAGCTGTGATAGTAGAAGAAAGGGGAATGAAAATTTAATCTGAGAAAAAAATGGAACAAAAAATTGTGCACAAAAAATGCCACCAGGATAAAGCAGCTTGGTGCACCAACACTCTCACCTACCCTATAGTTTAATTTGCTTTAGGAATGGAGATCTCCAGCTCAATGTGTAAACTTTCCCCAAAGCCTGTAATCATCAGTAACCTTTCCCTATGCCAAAGATATCTGCAAGAACTGAATCTCAGTAATGCTAAAAAAAAAAAAAAAAAAAAAAAAAAAAAAAAAAAAAATCACATTAAAGCACAGCTGAGAGAGGGATAGAAATTGACTGCTGTCCTAGATGGAGAAGAAAACTCCGAGATCTGAATTGGCAGATTTGGTGGCGTTGCTCACAAATGCAAGAAACAACAGGGTTGGAAGGGGTTGCTGAAGGCAAGACAGAGCAATTACATTGTGAGTTTTGCCCTTCAGACCTTACCCAGGTGGACAGAATCATTAACAACAATTAACATCCCATTTCCAGGCACGGACTGTAAAACTACGAGGGTAATCACTGACTCAAAGCTGAAGTAACATTTAAAGTCTGTTTTACTGCACGTCCAAGTCAAACAAACCAGATCTGAGTTTCTGCAGATGCTCAGTGGTATCATGTGCTGTTTCTGAGCAACAGGGAGGCTGTTATACAAACAATTTTCAACAGCTCCAGCAGGGCAAAACCATGGTTTTTCAAACACTTTCTGAATGGTGACTAATTGCACACTGCCTCCCTGCTTATTTATTATTTTGCATTAGGTGACCCTGTTACCAGTGCAGCTTTGCATAGAGAACATCAAAGGGAGAGTCAGAAGTTATCGAAGCGTTCTTATCTTTTGTAGCCAACACAGCTTCCCATCCGTTTTGCATTTTGTGGATTTTAACACATTAAACAACTCATTGTGGTTCAGAAAAGCTTTTCTGGAGCCTGCCTGGTTGGCGCACGCTCTGCTTCATGCCCTGCTCCCCTCAGACACTCAAATAGTTGAGTAACTTTGCACATCTGAACAGTCCCATTGACCCAGAGGGAATATCAGAGTGGGTAAGCGTCTGCAAGATGCAGATCCAGCATACAAAGTGAGCTGAGAAGTAGAAGTCAAAAGGGGTCAGAGAGGAGGAAGGACATGATAAAAACACCGAGTAGTGAACAACATTGGGCCGTGAGATCAGGTGTTACTATTTAACTTCTCATAATAAAACAATAAGGAACTTCTTGAGGCACAGGTAAGATAACACACTGAAAAATGACAGAAGGAAATACTGATATTTAATCGAGGCTCATAATTCTCCTGTGCAGCTCTTGCTTATGTTGAAAAGCAATTCCTGCTGGAAAGGAATCAAGAAATACAACAAGGGAACTATTGTACCTCTTCCTAACTGTGCAAGAACGAGAGCTTCACTGGGTGATTATGCAAGGAAAAAGGTACAGCAACAATCATGGGAGAATTCCTCAGCAGAGACTGAGGAACACGCTGCGAAAAAATGACTGACACTGATTTTAGACTTCAGGTAATATCTACCACAGCTTAAAAACAAAACAGTGCGAAGATTACGTGCTCCCCTCTTCAGTAAGGGGTGAGAAAAGAGGCAGCTGAGAAAAAGAGGTTTACTCTTTGGGATGGAAATTATTTTGAAGCAGAGAACTATGTGGTTATATATCTGCATAGCAATCCTGCACACTAGTACAAATACATATATATAATCCAGAAAAGGACGGCTAAAAAAAAAAAAAAAAAAAAAAAAAAAAAAACAAAACTGTTTTTTGGGGGGAAATAGTACTGTTGGAGATGCACATACTTCAGAGTATCACTTCTCATTCAGAGTTCAAATGCAATTGCTGGGATTTGATACACAGCAAAATGAGCCCTTCCATTAATTCAGCCCAGCATGAGGACGCAGGCACGACTTGGTCTTGGTTTTGGCATTGTGCCCTGATCTGAGTAAATGTGACTGACTGGTATTCTACAAAAATACAGTTTCCTGGATGTGGGGTGACTTGCATTAACTAGCTGACCCATTGCAATCCACTTGCCCTCATTACAAGGGAAGAAATGCAAATGTTCTGAAGCAACAACTACCAGTAAACCAGCATGGCTCATGCATCCCAAAACACTGCACTCTTGAGTTAAAATTCAAAAATCCCAACTCCTTCCTTCACCCTCCCTCAACCTGAACAACTTTCACAATAGCAGCACTGAGGAGCTAATGAAACACGGGGCTTTGAGTGGAGTGTGAGGCTTTGATTTGAGCAGTATCTGAGCGCCTGTCAGCTGGAGCTGATGAGTGCCCAGATCTGCAGCTCTCGGCTTGAGCAGATGCAACAGGAGCAGCACAAGGGGAGAGCACAGAAAGCAGCAGCCGTGCAGCAGGGAAAAGCGCCTGTTCATCTGAGCTGAAATGTACAGCTTCCTGAATTTGACCAACACCTGGAGAAGGAAGTTTGGGATACATGTGGGACAGCCCCACAGTGCTGGATGATGGTACTTGTATGAAAGGCTGCAAAACAGGACACAAAATGCTGTTTCAGGGTTACCTTCGTATTCTGTGTGCCTTAAGGAGCTCTGGTGCAGGAGACACTGAACATCTTCTCACCGAGTCCTCAGGGTTCAGCACAGCATGGAAAATTCACATCCTTCTGCTTATTTCTCCCTGAATATCTGCAGTACTCCCTCTTAGCTGCAATCCGTGTCAGTACCCAGCTTAGGTAAGAAACTGCCGCTTTTTGCGCATTAACACAGCTCCCCACAGCCCTCATCAGCACACACAAGTCACACCAAGCCTCTTGTTACCTCTTCACGTCTTTGTTCAGTGCGACTTGTTTTAAACACCACTTCTGCGTTTCTGAAGGTTGCGCTGTCACTTCACTATTTAACACTGAGCTCACGCATGTAATATTCTCTCACGTATTCCCACATTGTCTGAGATGGTTCAGAACCTTTCACTTAAAATCTCCATTATTTTATCAATCCAGCATCTCAGACATCTCCAGGAGGCTGAAATTATACAATTAGGACGTCCGTTGGTGATATTCTCCCCCCCTCGATCTCTCCTGCTGCTCTCATAACTTCTTGCAGCTCATTTTATTTTGTTTTTTTTTTTTTTTTCTTTCCTTTTTCATCTGCTTTGCAGAGCTCAAATAATTTCCTTCTCCAAATGTTAGTGCACAGCTAACTTCATTAGCTGCCTTTTGGGTAATGAAATGCAAACTATGATCACTTATCGAGCCTAGTAATCAACGATAATTTGAATATAATGTGGCTTCAAAATTAATAGCCCTGAAACAAATAAGAATAATGGGCGCTAAGGAAAATTACTGAAGTCAGAGCACAGCAGGCTTTCTTTAAACATGTCTTTAAAAATAAATTGCATATTAATAATTCTATTATTCAACAGGGGGCAAAAAAAAAAAAAAAAAGCATATTTCCAAATTTATGACACTCTGGAAAAGCAGCATTATTTTTTAATACTATTTCTCACAGATCAGTTTAATGATAAGATACTGTAGGCTTTGTCTCACATTTAAGTAAAATGCTTATTTCATCCTGGAGACCGACGTTATTTTAACTTTAAGATTATCGTTGCTTACAAGGCTGTCATAGAGCAACATGAACACTGGCAAATAGAAATACAGACCATCCCCCCTGTATGCTTAAAAATTAAGACTTTTTTTCTCCAGCACAAAAAAAAACTTGTTTGTTTTGACAAAGGAGCAAAGGACAGCGATCAGGGACACTAATGCTAACTGCTGCCTGAAGTCATAAACATCTGGTGGCAATTTTAATTGCGTTGTGAACTAACCACAAAGTCTTCTACTAAAAGAATAGAAATATTTCCCCTGTGCAATATCATATTTTAGGATTCCTCTCTTCTGAATCAATGTCAGACATGATTACAGGACAATGAAGTCTGTGTTTTCATCCCTGCATCTTCCTGAGAATGCTGTACAGGCTTACTGCAATTACACTGTTACACAAAGATTTGCATTCGCTCAGCACAGAGTGCTTCAGGTTATCGTGAAAAGCACAGAGAGATAAACATCACGCTTGAAGCATGGTCATGTCTTTGCAAATGAAATAAACAGATTAGACCATATAGAAACATGGGATGTTAGAATGCACACATACAAAAGCACACAACTTAGTGCATCTACAAGTGTATATATACATGTATATTTACAGACACATAATCATACATATACATGCATATATGCATTCAGTAAGTAGCAATAGAACCTACCTACATTTGAATAAAAATTGTCGTTAATAAAATACTTGCATGAGTTGTACAGGGACCTTCTAAATGTCTCTGCTTCCTGGGAGACCAAATGACCTCTTTTTTACAGATACTAAGATCAAAGCTCTTGGTTTAGATACTCCAGCTGTCTCTCCCGTTGGCATCTGACATGCAACCCAGTCCATTTAAAATCAGGGGGCATGTAAACATTTTAACCCTTGGCAGCAGTATCTAACAAAGATGCTAGCAATAAATGGCCCGGGACAAATCACATTTGGTGCCCTTCCTTTGAAGTCCATGCAGGCGCTGTACCCTATGGTTTTGACAAAGAGCCAAGTCCAAAAAAAGTATGTAGGCTCTTGAAGCTGGCTGGACATGGGCTTTGGGATGCAGGGTGGCTCCATGCAGCCAAGCTGCCGCCTCACAACTCGCTGCAGGCTTCTCTGCCTGACCTTGGAGGGTCTTTGCCCACAGCTAGGCCACACTCCACCAGTTCAGCTTGAGAGGCAATTTTTGGCTTAAGCAGAAGGGCACCATGATCCCTTATCAAACACTTAGTGACGTGCACGTGGGTCACATGTACTGACTGAATTAGACACTGCATTTATTAAAATCATGTTTGTTTGTTTTAAAACGTTGCCACAGGAGGGTGCCATTTTTCTGTTTAAGCCCCCAGTTGGTCAAGTCCCTTGCTCAAAACTGTCACAGGTTCAAATCTCTCTTCAGAAGCACTAGAAAAGCAGGAGATGATGGATGTGTGCTTAGGAGAAGGGGTTTAGTGTGCCTGTGTCCTTCCTTGCAAAGACAAGCCAGTTCCTTGAGGACAGGTGAGCAAACAACATCAAAATAAGATTATGAGTGAAGTACTTCTGGAGAGGACTTGGGCAGCCTGATCTTCTGGTTGGCAACCCAGACCACAGCACAGACATTGGATCTAGATGATGTCTAAGGTCCCTTCTAATGCAAACTACTCGATGATGTCAGGATTCTCTGAGCCTACAACTAAATGACTTCTAGTTCTCACTGGCAGGTTTGTTTCTGTTACACTGCTGGAAGAGAGATAGCAATAGAACTCCTGCACTCTTCCCACATAGAGACTGAGTCTCTCACTCATCAATCCCTGAAGAAACAGTGCGAGCCCCATTTCATTGACTCCTGTACCTGATGACCACAGTCTACAAAGGTGATGAGCTTCCTATCCAGATAAAGTATATCACATTGGTTTGTCTATGTTTTAAAGGCCATTCTTCCTACACAGGGAGCCCAGGGAATTCATTTGAATTTCCAGTTTCACTTTGGGTTCAGATGCCTAAATACTTTGGCATCAAGGTACCCAAAGTGCCCCAGGGCACCTATGCACAAACCAGCTCTGGTGGTTAGGCAGTGGAGGTGTGACACTTGTTATCAGAGAGGCAGAGCCAAACGAAAGGGCAGAAGCAGTCCTCACAGCCACAACCCAGGAATTCTCCTTCTCCAACACGACTTAAGCTCACAAAGCAGTTTTGGTCATTGCACTACTTTCTCCTCTATGCTCACCCACAAACGTTCAGAGGCTCCTCCAAGGTGGAAGCCACTTCACCCATGTGCGTGGCTCCCCATAGCATGCTCTCTGCCATCTGGGCTGTAGTAAACAGCACTATTAAACTCACAGATACTCAAAGCTGTACTTAGAGATGCATTAGTAACTTTCAGCTCACATAATTATTTAAAGTCAATAGCTCTCACTATCAAATAAACCTTCTATTGGCATTGTAAGCACTGAAGAATGTATTTGCATCTAACATCTATTGCCAGTAATTGTGCAAGCATTTTATATCAATAAAGATCTCAGCAAATACGATCCAGAGAGGTCACTGAAAGGGGAAAGTATAAAATAATGCTAATCTGAGGGTTTTTTTCCCATTATTCTTTCTCATAGAATTTCAGCTATTATTGTGTCTTGTTAAATTTGCAGCTTTTAAATAAGTGCTAACTCAAAATTTACTGAGGCTTAATACTCATTTTAAAGTTATGCTTGTGCAAAAAGAGATAAAAACAATTTGTCTACCCCATTATAGATTACAAACAAATGCATTTCAAGCATGATTTGCTTGTTAACTGACTGTAATCGTATCACTGCATTTATTTCCATTTCCATATGATGTTACAAAAAAAAAAAAAAAAAAAAAAAAAAATCAGCAGGGAGGGATTTCTAATAGAGCAAATGGAGGTAAAAGTGTTACAACAAATCCTTTTCCAACTCTTTCTAGTTAATGCAGAGTTGTATACAAATGCTTTTAGTCAAGAAATTCAAGAAATCACCATAACTTTTGTGTGAGTGGTGCTACCTAACCAGAAAGACTGAAACCTGGATTCCAAGCGTACCAATCCTGCACTTCGCTATCAATTGCTGATATGGATCACTGGTCACAGCTCTAATTGACTGATTACACAAAAGCACTTTGCAAAAATCAAGACTAAGCTTCTGTAAAGTATGAGCTGCAGTTCCTAGCAACTGGTTCCAGCAGAGCTTCAAAGTTTGCATAAAGCCACCAAAATTGAATTTGCTGACTTAAAAGCAAAACTCGGGGGATTTGCTTTGGATATTTACAGACTCTGAAGGAATAATGAATAGAACTGGAACAGCCAGATGAAACAGTGATTGCCAGGGTATAAACTGAGCAGCAGTGTTTAAAAATATGTTTTGTGTCTAGCTTCAAGTGAAAAAAGGGATTTAGATCAGAATTGGTGTTAAGATTGGAAGATCAGATTTTGATTTGCCGATAGCAAAAGTCAGATGAATGTGGGGAAAAATAATAGCACAGAACAGCATGCTTCTGAAATATGATTTCAGTGATAGGGCTGAGAGTTTGTTTTCCCTTCACCTATTTTCAAAACTAATCGAATTAACTGGTACTTCGTCTACCTACTTACACTGTAATCTCAAATCTAATTCTGTGAATGGCCTTGAGACATCTTTTTATCTGTTGCCTTGAAAACAGGAAGAAGAGCAGAGAAAGAGAAAGGAAAGCATAACCAAAATACCAAGTAGTAACTAAAGACCTGCATACCAAACTGTTTCATTGTCATGATTATTTAGAAATAAGCCATCTCACTTTCAGCGTGCACCATAATCTCAGGTGGCAAATGGTGCAATATCAGACCAGGAGTGTGGAATTTAGGTAACAAATTAGTTACATCAAGCATAATAAGATTTTGTGTTCTATTTCTGCAGCACCACATTATCCATTTTATGAAGTCTAGAGTATGTTTAAAGAGACCCTCACAGTTTTCACGGACATTTCAGCAGCTCAAGAACAGAAGCCATTATAACGTGCAACCTAATAAATTCTATCAAACCAGTGGGTTTTTCTTCTTCTTTATTTGAAATTCATAGAGAAGATAAAGGAGTTAAAATAACAAGGAGGAAAATTACCTTCTTGTAAATCTTTGCTGACTTCTAGTTTATGGAAAAAGACAAATGTAATTTGGGACAGCAGATTTGTATTAAAATGTGACCCTTCACAACTGGAATATCCATAATGGGTGGCGGTTGAAAGATCTGTTTTATAACCCTGTCACTTCTTTAACAGCCTCACATGCAATAATTTCTGCATTCAATTTCCTGTACATATGTACGACAGCTTTCCCAAGGGAACAGGGTTCCCCTGCAGCCCTCCTTCTCCCCCTCATCACTAGTCTTTTCTAGCTGTTGGAAGGGAAAAAAAAAAAAAGAAAAAAAGAAAAAAAGAAAAAAAAAAAAAAAAAGAAAGAAACAGAAAGGAAGAAAGATCCCATGACACTTATTGTATTTATGAAGCAGTGAACAAGTTCACGTTCTTTGCTATCAGTGAAATGGAAAAGGTCATGGCTGTGCCATAGCTCTGCCCTCTGAAGGGCTGCCTATCCTGGCAGTAGCTGGGTGGGAACATGAAATGCAGAATTCCCTTTTCCTCTTCCATATTTTCCACTTGGAGTAGAAGCCCAGGGAAAGGTTAATCCTAGCCTTGCAACTAGTGGAGGTAATTCTGAACTGGCTATGACAAGAGGTGGTAAAGATGTCATCTAGTTTTAATGTCATCGCAGTAGCCCATATTATAGCATACACTGCTTAACTGACAATTTATTATTTGGCATGGGAAATCATAAGGAAATCCTTTACTTAAAAATGGAAAGTGCTTTCAGCCTGTTTGATAGCTGACACTTCCTTGTCTATTGTTGTATTTGCTGTATTCCAGCAGGAATGGCTGGAAGGAATTGGTAGTCCAGGTTATGTCCAGAGGACTGACCAGACAACTGATTAATCTCTTCTGGCTGTGTAATTCATTTACAGTCATAAAATTAAACCCACTATTGGACTACAAACAAATTTTAAGTACTGTTATCTCTGTTAACTAATGCTCCAGGCTTTTAGAGTTGGCTTTGGGTAGATAAGGAACCTCAATGCTTTCAAGAAAACCATTTATGCCCAACACCAGATATTAGCATCAGCCTCACCAGCACTGGACTTTGAAGCATGTCTGTGTAGCACTTACAGACATAAGGTCATCTGTCTTGCAGTACATGACAATACTTCCACCCTACTACTGCCAGCACATTCCAGTTCATGAACATAGGTAGCATATGTATATTTAAACTCTGCACATCGTGCATCTTCATATCTATATGTATGAAATCCAGAATGTTTACCAGCTATGAGTGTAAGCCTGGTTTTATAACTCTGAACTAAGACTAGATCTAGTTCATTTTTGTGGCAGACAGCATTCCTGTTTTTGGCATAATCGCTATAGGATTATAATGCAATGGAAAGTACAGAAGTAGGAGTAGGGTGGCACAATCCCAGGCTGCAGCAAATGAGAACAAGCCCAAATGCAGTAGCTATAGAAACAAAGGAAGAAAAACTACTTACCAATGGAAGATCTCTGGTAGGCAGGAGTCTCCAACACGATAATCTCATCTCCACTACTAACTCTTAAAAGATGTCTGGGAAGGGCTGGATCCTGGCTCCACCCCTTACAGTCACTCAGGTTCATTGCATGCACCTGAGATTCCCTGGGCTGGCCCTGCCTTCCCACCAGGTGTTCAGTCACTGTTGCAGGCTGTGACAGCATTTTTGCTACAGTCATGTTCTCCTCATGCTGCTTAGCACAACTTTGCTATTTTGGCGGGTGCAGAAATTCTCCAGGAAACCTAAATGTTGCACTACAAGGGACTTGCAGGTGTATTTGGAACACAGATGGTGGGAATAGTTCCAGAAAATTTAAATAACTTTTTTCCCATTTTTCTTCATCTTTTTGTGATAGATGATCTTAGAAACAATTTGGTCAGGCACTGCTGCTTCCTGCACCCAAATATAACAAGAAATGCAACAAAGCAGTCAAGATATTAAAGAATTTTTCCAATTCCTTTAAATGCATCAAGTGATGTGCCAAAATAAACTCCCATTGGATAATTTTTATTGACATGGTAGCGTATATAGCCTAGAGAAGCTGCCACCTTTGATTTGTTTCATTCAGCAATGAGATATATGAGCATTAGCTCTCCAGTGATATCATCAACAAAAATTAGTGTGGCTTCCATGCCATTTATCTCCTGTTCCTCCTAACACATCCTCCATCCTGCTGTCACAACGAATATTTCTGCAGCTAGAGATACTATGCAGTGAGCACAACAGCCCAATGCAGGTACACCTACAGTGAGTGGGAGTGGGGAATCAGAGGAGTTGGATCAGGAAACAGAGCCAGATGATCCTTGTGGGTCCCTTCCGACTTGGAATAATCTATGATCCTATGAGTGCACATTCTAAAAAGAATGTCCTAAACTTTGTTTCCCCAGTTCCCTCTTGCTGTATGTGTACCTGTCTAATATTTGCCTTCATTAGTACTTTGTCTTGGAACTCAAGAATTAAGATCACCATCAAAACTGCAGATCTTGTATTTGACAATCAAAGCATGCAGATGTTACGGCCTCCTTCAAAGTACCTGAAAGGTAGTTCTGTGCTTTGTTCCTCTGTGCAGTGCAGAGGAGGCACCAGACACATCATGTGATTAAATGAACTCAGGACAGACAGAAGGACTCCATGTCACTCTCAGTGACATGACATGGCATCTGTCACCACCACCGAGTGTGAAAAAAGCCATCTGGTTCTTTGAGGAGATTGCAAAAAGAGTGGATCAAAGTGATTTTAACCACATTGCTCTCCTGGTAGTACAGCAGCCTTTAAGAGCAAGATGATCCTTCTTTTTCTTTCTTTACACGGGATTTAGTTTGGTGCAGTACAGTGATAGGGAGGCTCTAAAATGGCAAAAAAACCATCTGCCTTCACCTCTGTCTGTAATGCTTGCAAGCAGTTATTCCATCTGTCATAGCTTGTTTTCCTTGTCAAGGACAGTGGTGACCACTCTGCTGTCTGAAAACTCACAGCAAAGGGTGCCAGGGGCAAGCTTGTGACCATACCAATTACAGCTATTCAGCCTTCATGCTAAAAAGTTACCTTTGCTAAGCTGCTAGGTTATGGCATACATTCCCTGTACCCTCTGTCTCATCAGTCAGGTCTGCATCTCTGTGGTGGTTTCAATGCAGTCAATGTTAACATTCCTTTTTGATGATGGGTTGAGCACTGAGATCCCCATCCAAACCCCCATGCTACTGACAACAGCCCAGAAGACAAAGCTGGGTGAGATGGACATTTTTTTCCCCATTTTATTCCTCTTCAAAATGTACTTAACTGAAAGCTGCAGTCAGATGGTCAGTGGGCATGTGGATCAACAGGACCTATCCAAAACAATTGGTAGGATGGATATAGGCAGCTGCTATGCTAACACAGCTGTCTCCTGTCTTGCCACCAAATCTGGAGCCACCAAACCACAATGCTGCTGTCATCATTCTTAACTGCATGAGGATTTAGCTGCTGTCTCCACAGTTTGCATAATCATTGGTTCATAGCATCATCAAATGGTTTTGGTTGGAAGGGACCTTTAAGATCAACTAGTTAAGAGCCCCCCTGCTATAGGCATGACACTTCCATCTAGACCCACCTAGCCTGTCCTTGAATGCTTAAAAGAGTTAAAAAGTATATATTTTTTAATGCAGCTGTATGGATAGAAGATGTTAAGGAAGGAAGACTGTAACTGGCAACTTTATGTTACTGACTTGATAATTCTGTGCTGATGCGAGATTGGATGAGTGTTTGCCAGGTAGGCTACTGAACAAAACAGGGCTATCCTTTTAACATTTGAGAAATTATTTTGAAAACCTGAAGCCTGAGAACTACAAACATATTGAGAAGTCGAGGTCCTGCTTAGGAAATCAGCAGGGATTAAAATGCCTGAGTAAGTGACAGGCACTAAGCACCTTTGTGCTTCTATGCCTAAAAAGTTATTGATACAAGGGATTGCCAGCAGACTTATTCTGGGAAATTATTTATTCAGTTATTCTGAATTGTTACATTTTGTTCTGATTGTGGGTACACTGGCAAAATCAGAAGGGGCAGACTGCCCTTTCCACAATGAATTAAACACTAAAGTGCTTTGGAAAGCAACAGGGAGGGCTGAAGGGGGCTTTAGTAGAACTGGGTTTGCTTCACATTCGATCTCAAACTCTTTATGCTTCTGTATTTAAATTAACTTATTACTTTGAATCTCTATTGCCTATGTAAACAGTACAAAAATACTTTATTTCTCCGCAGTCTGCCCTGTCTGTAAGTTTTCTCTGTGTAAATATGATGTGTGGCAGTATTAACAGGACACCAATATAAGGTGGCAATTCTAATACTATTACAATAATAACTGTAGCCAAGTCACATAAAATCACTATATATTTGAAGTAGCAGTGACAGTTTCACTGGAATTAGGATAGAGAGAAATTTATCCAAGAGTCTTTAGCAGTGGTTTAAACATGAATGCCTTTTTATGTAAAGCGATAGTTGGAAGGATTAAGATTAGGAGGTTAATCTTTCCTAACGGCTAACTCATTGTTTTCTCACGATTCCAAAATTCTTTGGTCAGAGACATGGTCTGGACAGCTCACCATTAGCAATTTTGGAATGGAAAGTTAACCGCAAAGCAGTCAGAGTTGGATATCTTGCAAAACTCCCTCAAATACTGATTTTCTTCTGAGCCTTTCTACCAGAGGTGCCAGATACATTCCTATCGATGTCCAACAATTCTGTTTTCTGAAAAAGGAATCCCTGTGCATACACACAGACCTGTGCAGACACACATACGCACACACAGACTCAAAAGAGACGATTTTCAATTCCTGCCAAACACGTACACTGAAAAATATATTGATTAAATAACATGTTTTCTTATCACAGGGTAAGAAACCTTACCCTTTGTAAGACAGGTCACTGCTCACAGGAGGGGCTAACATCAAAGTTAATGTTACTTAGTTAGAAATCTTCAATGACTTGATGTTTTCTGAAATAGGAAGATACCCACCAAATATGTGGGACAGAAAGAAATAGTTCTGCTCTACCTCCCCAGATGGGGTAAGACTCTCTGTCACAGAACTGATGGAAAGGAAGAAGAGAGGGTGCTGTGAGTAATTTCTGACTTAAACCCCAATGTCTGGAATTTAAAATGAGATTTCTCAGCACCATGCTAACACATACCTGGTATAAATCCACTTCCAGCCTCCAATTGAAACTGCAGTCCTAAAAATCAGCTACATAACCAGCTAATGAAAGCTTTTGTTTCCAGCAGGCTTCTGCCTAGTCTGAACTCAACCTGTGACTCAGTGTTGTGTGTGCTGGGTGCTGTGCTGGACTATGTTCCTCTTGGATGGTTCCTTTTATGTTATGGTCTCACCATTTGGCATGGCCAAGGACAGAGGGAGTCTTCTCCTGTGGGTATTCCAGGAGAATTATTTCTAGGCAAATGTAAAAAAGCCTGATGGTTTGTTTTCATAGAATAATAGGATCACAGAATGGCCAGGGTTGTAAGGGACATCAAGGATCATCAAACTTCAACACTCTGCTGCAGGCAGGGCCACCAACCTCCCTATTTAATACCACATCAGGCTGCCCAGGGCCCCATCCAATCTGGCCTTGAACACCTCCGGGATGGGGCATCCACAGCCTCTCTGGGCAGCTGTTCCAGCACCTCACTGCTCTCTATAAAGACATCCAACCTAAATCTTCCCTCCCTCGACTTAAAACCGCTTCCCCTTGTCCTGCTGTTATCTACCCTTGGAAAGAGTTGACTCCCCTCCTGTTTGTAGGCTGCCTTTAGGTACTGGAAGGCTATAACTAAGACACCCCGCAGCCTTTTCTTCTCCAGGCTGAACAAGCTAGATCCCTCAGCCTGTTTTCGTATCTTTTCAGTTATATCCTTCACATATCAAGAGCCTGACAGAGCATCTTGTGCTCAGAGGCAATCCAGAATACAGGATGTTGCTCACGCTTTCACATAATCATAGAATCATAGAATCACCGAGGCTCAGAAAGACCTCCAAGATCATCCAGTCCAACCATCCACCTATCACCAATATTGCCCACTAAACCACATCCCTAAGTACCACATCTACGCATTTCTTGAACACCTCCAGAGGCGGTGACTCCACTGCCTCCCTGGGCAGTCTGTTACAGTGCCCAAGCAGCCATTAGGAGAAGGATTTTTTTCTAATATCCTAACAGTTTAAATCAAATGGAGAATACACTTTCAGACAGGATTTACAAAATCCAGCTTTGTATTAGGCCAAATCTGCCAAGTGATACAAGCGTAGAAACAGAGCAAAGCCTTTGGAGAGCTACCGGAGTATAGTTGTGGAATGTCATTTTTCAGTCACACCCCGAATTCCTGTGTTCTTCTCTCCTGTCAGAAGTGAAAGTCCTGTTACTTGGAAATTGTTAGCTATGCTTCCAGATTTTAAACAATTACTAAAGAGGGCTGTCTCAGGTTATTTATGGCACAGCTGCAATCAGAAAAATGGCCATAAATGTGCCATTGGTTTGGCGCCCTTTCATTAGCAGCTCTCTTCATTCTGTTTACGAATCAGACTGTTATCAACAGCACAACTCAAGTCAGGGAGCCAAGATATAGCTGGAGTCATTTTTGGCTCAGTAATCTTTAGCAGTACTCAACTTTCTGCAAGATAAAGTGTGTTCCATCTGGGCACTGATTTATATCAGTAGGATAAGAGCCTCCAGCACATAAATTCTTTCAAGGCCAACACTGTTTGCATTTATGTTTTCAGAGTACCTCACTGAAAGGGGCCTCAGAGACATAGAATATCAGATTAAATGTTATTTTAAAATCAGTGTTTTCCTGAATCAATTATGCAATTTTGGCCAACCTCAGCACTACTGATAAAATAATAATATTAATAATAACAATAATAATAATAATTAGTAATTAATTCAGGACACCTCCAGATGAAGAAATGACAAACATTCTGAGACCAGTGTATAGAGAAAAAGAAAAGGAGAGAAAAATAGTAAGTCCAAATTTGGTGGAAAGGATTTTGTGCCTTACAATTTTGGTTATTGTGAGTTTGGGACTGAATAACATAATTATTTTTTATAGTGCTATAAAACAAAAAACTCTTTTTAAGGAATCCAGTTCAAGCTGTCCCTTTTGGGTAGTCAAGTCCAAGCGTGCTCTGTGCAGGATATAATTAGTCTGTGGCACAAGCTAGTGAAATAAATGGATTTTTAATGACGCTCAAGGTGCTCAAAAGAAAAAGTAGCCAATAAAAAAAAAAGTGAGAAAGAGGAAGTCAAATAAAATTATTTCTTGCAAATGACTTTTTGGCTTGTTTTCTCATTTTATCTCTGGATTTCTTTTCTTGCTCTCTCGTTCTTCTGTTTGTTCCAAGGACACAAACCTATTGCAGGCACAGACTTCTCTACTACCTGATGTCCTCCCCCCACCACAAGCAGCTGCCATTTCTGACATTTCCTCACCAGAACAACCTTGGGAGCCCTTCCCCAGCCTATTGCCATGCCCTCTGGTCTGTTAAGGATGCTCCCAGGTGGAGCAGTGTTCACGCTAAATCTCAGCAGAGGTGGGGGCAGAGATCTCTGGTCAGCCCCGATTCACTCTGCAGAGAAGACATTCGATTTTCTGTCTTACTTTTCTCTTGGAAGTGGAAAAACTTCTGGATCCTACTGCCTCATGCTTCTGGCTTTTTCTCTTCTGTAAAGAGCAAGTTCAGACCTGAACTTAAAGAGCCCTTTGCTTAGGAGTTGTCATTTTAAGACGAGCTTGTCTGGCTTTGAATGACTTTGGTTCTAACATGCGTACAGTTTTTAGCAAGCACAAATCTCATGCAAACCACACACATCCAGTGGATGTTTATATTCAAAGGCCAGCCTCCTTTCAAAATGTATAGAAAAAGGGAAATGAATCACAGAACACAGCTTCTATGAGCTGGACAGACTGCAAATGTCTCTCCATCTTGGATCAAAGACACTTTTGGCCCTGAGTTCTGGATCCATTGGAACTAATGGCAACCATCCCAGTGACTCCAGTGGCACTGGATTTTGCCCTGGGACAGTTATATTATCAAATGGAGCTAACAGTCCCTGGACAAGTTAGGAGAAGGGTCCCCTCCAGCCCACAGGGTCAGGAGGTCTGACTCTCACTTACTCAAATATGCAAAACAACACCATCAAAAGCTCATAAACAGCGGCTGAGGCTGGAGGTTAAAAGAAATGTCTGCATGCTTCAGAGACATCCAAAGGCAGTTGTGCAACTGCAAACACATTAAAGCATGAGTCAGTTTGGTGTTTGGAGAGAAAATACATCCCATGGTGGACAGATATAGTGGGTAGCTGGACCACATGGCCTACTGCCATCTGAAACTGTTGCTATTTTATCCCCTTACAATGCATTATTTGCAAAACTATCTTTTCTATCCAACTGTTGTGCCATGAGGTGCGGTATAACCTCTCTGCAAGTTGTGATTTTGTCCCAGATCTCGTTATTTGTCCTGCTCTCAGTTTTCCATTTTCTTTTCCTATGACTCTGCTTCCATTTTTCTTAGAGCTGCCCTTTTTGATCTGCCTCCTTCTCCCTGCTCACACCTCCTAAATCCCAATGTTTGTAGTTACGCCCTTTCCACTTTTCTTCAGTCTGGATCCTTCTGTCCCATTAAACAGAGTATTTATTTACAGAGCTCTGTTTAAGTGTTGCATTCTTCTTTACTAGTC
The DNA here is from genome assembly GCF_951394365.1 of Tetrao urogallus. Classification (NCBI taxonomy): domain Eukaryota; kingdom Metazoa; phylum Chordata; class Aves; order Galliformes; family Phasianidae; genus Tetrao; species Tetrao urogallus. The sequence continues at coordinate 65,098,967 of NC_136817.1, forward strand.
CTTCACTTCAGCTCTTTTTTGATACTGATGGTGCTTGTTTATTCATATTACTATTATTAACTGGTCTGGCATGTGTCCATACTGATAACATTTTCTTCCAGTTCAGTCACTTTACTCACCTACTCATTTCAATGAACAATTCCTTTGTCTTTCTAGGGAGCAATACTGATAGATGCTCTAATAATACACTGAAGAAATGTACAGGCTGGAGGAAGTTCAGTTGTTGAAGATGTTGTCAATAGGAAAAGTAGTGGTCTGAAATTGCATCAGGGAGTGTTCAGGTTGGATATTAGGAGAAATTTCTTCACAGTAAGAGTGACAGTGCATTGGAACAGGCTGTCCAGGGAGGTGGCGGAACTACCATAGCTGGAGGTGTTCAGAAAAGGGTAGTTTTTGTACTGAGTGACATGGTCTAGAGTGGTTGCAGGCATGGGCTGATGGTTGGACTAGACGGTATTACTGGTCTTTCCAACTTTAATGATTCTATGATCTTTTTATTTGGGAACAGCTGGAAAAGTGAAGGTGAATCAGTCCACTGATGCTACATTTAACTAGTCACCTCCCATTAACAGGTAAAGATGGCATTCCATTACTTACCTAGCCACACAGCTGTAATCTTCATGCAGCTTGTGACAGCATCTACAGCAGTCAGCCTCAGTATATGGGAGAAGTACGATTTCAGCTCTAAAATTTTACATACTATTATTATGAACTGTGAAACTACAGCAGCTTTCCATCTGGAAACAGCTGGGTTTATGTGGGGATGAATAAGCACTGTATTTTACATCTATGCTTGTCTTATCTACCATAAGGTAAGAATTTCTGGAAAATGGATCAGTCATTGCATTAACACACAAAAGTATGTTGCTATTCTCACAACAACAGTGTTATAGAGAGCCACGAAGTTGTCACACATATCCCATGACCTATTTGCATGTAGATTCTCAGACCCACCTTGGCATTTCTCCTTGGAAAATCTGAGTTCTGCTAGGTGAATGAGCCATTGAGTTATTACAGTATTCCTTTTACAGAGCAAGATTGAATATGTCTTGGATGGCAATCAGCATGGAGAGAAAGGACAGACAAAACTCAAAGAGTGTAAAAATTCTCCTTAGCAAGCTATCATCCCCTTTCCTGCTCCCCTGAAGCAGTCATCCTGGTGGGGAGCTGGTTTTTCTCTCCTTGCAAAAACAGTTGGGAATGTGCGGTGCAAGGCTTGAGCAAAGCAGCTCCCAGCACAGGCAAGCTTCTTCTTACCTAAGAGCACAGCTGAACTCAGTAGAGACAGAAACGAAAAATGAAAGGTTAATATTTTGGTTCCAAAGTCCTTCTGGCAGTCTAGAGATTATCTTTGGACGCGTCAAGAAAAGCTTTCGAGACAGAACCCAGAGCCAAGCATTTCTGAAGTGACTAGCAGTTTTGGGAAACTCCGCTGTGATGTGTCCAGCTTGAGAAAGAGGTATCTGAATGCTCACCTTGTGAGAAGCCCTTTTCAGGGCTGGGAGGAGGTAATTCAAACGCCACGTCCAGTAATTCTCTGCATATAAAATCATAGAATGGCTTTGGTTGAAGAGGATCTTAAATATCACCTAGTTCCAACTCCTGTGCCATGGGCAGTGTTGCCAACCACTAGATCAGCCTGCCCAGGATCCCATCCAACCTGGCCTTGACTGTCTCCAGGCATGGGGCATCCACAACTTCTCTGGGCAATTGAAAGCATAATATAAATACGAAAGCATTGAGTGAATCCTTCTCAAAGCTGCCTCACTTTCTTTCCAGTGAGACATCTCTGGAATAGGATTCTCATTTCAACATGAACACTTTGACCACATCAGTATTTGAGACACTTTTTATGTTTCTGTTATTGAGATCTAGTTGTTTTTAGTAAAAGCATTCACTGAGGAAAATCAATAAAAGGTTTGTCAGTTGTGTCATAGAATCATAGAATGATCACAACGATCATCCAGTTCCAACCCCCTGCTATGTGCAGGGTCACCAACCAGCAGACCAGGCTGCCCAGAGCCACATCCAGCCTGGCCATGAATGCCTGCAGGGATGGGGCATTCACAGCCTCCTTGGGCAACCTGTTCCAGTGCATCACCACCCTCTGTGTGAAAAACTTCCTCCTAATATCTGACCTAAACCTGCCCCATCTCAGTTTAAAACCATTCCCCCTTGTCCTATCATTATCCACCCTCATAAACAGCTGTTCCCCCTCCTGTTTATACGCTTCCTTAGAGTATTGGAAGGCCGCAATGAGGTCTCCTGAGACCTTTCTCTTTTCCAAAAGTGTCACTTATTTTGATTACACCAAGATCTCATGGTGAGATCTTAGATGTCCACCTGCTGCTTCAGAAAGACCTGGGAAATCACAGGCAGCTGAGAACACAGTCTGCTTGAACTCAGACTCATTGGTCAGATCTCAAAGTTGGCTCCACAAGGAAAAAGCTGATGAAATCAGTGGGGTAAAAACAGTGTAACTGGTGGAAAAGCCTGTCTCAAAGAATCAGCCTTTTAAGGATACGTTTTGATTTCTCGTACAATAGCTTGTACCTGGCATATGTCTCAGATAAAGACTCTGCAGCTTAAACTTGTATTTAAATGTGAAAGAAGATCCTAGAAGTAGAGGGGACAAACAGACACAGCAAAATAAACATTGCTGTGCAGTTAAGTACATAACTTAGCTCTGAGTCCTACACTACTGTAAGGTCTGCAAGGCTGGTCTGCCTTTCTTCCAACTCTCCTGCACAGCCACAGAGTGAAAACGTGGCTAAAATGTAGGAGACTGAATCTAAGATTTGGAAACCACATTCTTCCTCTGTCTCATCCCTCCCTACCCCTCCTTTTCATACATGTCATACCCCTATACACTTTCTGATGAGCATGAATCTAAATGTTCCCATACTTTGGTCCTCAGGCAGAAGAAAGAGGAACAGCTGGTATGGGAATCCCTTGGGATTAATGCATATATCCAGGTATCAAAGCATTTCCAGGACTTGGAAGATTTGCTTATGCTTTCTGGCAGAAATTTAGACACCTTCTGTGTCAGGTGACCTGACCAGAGTGCAGAGCACCTCAGTCAAGCCTATGTGCTGAACTCAGGCACCTTATCACCCAGCTGCATTCCCAAGGCCTTTTTCGAATTCAACCCCTTCATTTCTCTGAAATGCTGCTCTGAGTTCAGACTTTCAAAGAGACAGAGCTTGGGTTCAGATGGTGAAAAAACAGGGAATTATGGTGCACTGCTGCTCCTCCAGGCTGGTCCAGAACTGTCCACTGTGCAGATGTTCAAGACGTACATGCCAGACTCAGTGATCTACTTGCCATTCTGCAGATTAAATTTATCTCTTCTGTGGAAGAGCAGCCCTTAGAATAATAGAAACATTAATGTTGGAAATGACCTCTAAGATCATTTGGTCCAATTTTCAACCCATCCCCCCCATGTCCACTAAACCATGTTCCTCAGTGCCACATCTCTACATTTCTTGAACATCTCCAGGGATGGTGACTCCACTGCTCCCTTGGGCATCCAGCAGCTCATCAGCACAGGGACAGCTACATTTGTCAATTAAGAGGAAAGCTTTGATGGTCGAGTTCTTGTAGATGGACCAGGGCAATAGCTACTCAGCTCTGCAGTAACACAAAGCTCCAGACTCCACATTGGCTGCAGCTCTCTTGTACTTTACTCTTGACACTCAGCATTCTCAGGCCTTTTTTCACCCCCAGACATTGGCAGCAGAGCAATGGAAAGCAGAACATGTTTAGCGTGTAGGAGTGTTTACTCTTGTAATGACACAATTTGCGATTTTCCATTGAAGCTTGAAAAACAAACCCTAAACATAATTTATTAGGAAAATAGTAGCTATGAGGTAAACTTATGTCAATGGATGCCAAGAGGTCAAATAGATGACACATGATATTTTGGTTGAATATTCTGTATGTTCCTAGAAGCAGTGTGAAAACTGGCTCAGAAAGTATTTGCTGGAGTGTTACGGTGGCTGGGGAATAGAGCAAGTCCAGAAAGTTCCAGAAAGCAAAGTCTTATTCTGTTTTGTTGCAACAGAGGCCTTTTCTTCAAGCATCAAACCCAAGCACTCCAGATGCCAGGGCTGGATGCCAGCAGCTGCACTTGCCACATTGCCAGCAGGAGTCAGGCAGTGTGAAGCAGGATGGTGCTGTGGACATCCCCACTCTGGTCTGGATGAAGAATAACTGTGACTTTCCCCATGCTGCTCCCGAGTCAGTAAGTCATAATTCCTCCATAGAATGTCTTAACCATTGCTTGAGGGTGAGAGATTACAGCCATTTCTGGGGAAGGCACTCTGCTGTTGCTAACAGACAGAAAACCACTAAGCTACCAAGAAGGAAAATATGAACTGATGGTAAAAGTTGAATATGAACAAAAGGGCATCCCTCCCTGTTTCAAGTAATGTTCATATGTTGACCTCAACAAACAATTTATTTGATGGATTTCACCCATTTTTACAATCTGGCTACATTTTTAACTGCATGATCTGCAAGTTTAAGAAATATTGCACGTGATATGAGATCAATGATGAGTATCACAAAATTACTTTGCATGCTTTTATTTAGGCAGTGGCTGGAGACTGGGTAAATCCTACATTGTGAGAGCTCCTGAATTCCTGGGTTAAAAATTGTCTGTGAAAGTGTTGCCCTTACGCACCTTCTGGATGCCTTGGCACCATCAGAATACATACAATAACACAGGTAATAAAAGGTATTAAAAATTGCCATTGACATATTCCAATAACTCTGCAAAAGTAATATTTATTTATCTTATGGCCCTTTCTTCCTGTTCTGTTAATTGTTTTTGTGTATGCTAATAAAGCCATTTACAGGTGTGTGATTGCAGAAATTACTCTCTTTGGTTTACATTGCAAGTACACAGTGATTGCACATGGTGAGTAGTCTCAGAACTATAGAATTTACTGAGATTATGGGAGTAGAGCTAGGGGAAATTCAGCAGCTGTGACAAAAAGGATGAGCTACAACCAAAGAGCACCCTAAAGTGGCAACTTAACTGTTGTGTAGATAGATCTGTTTTGTAAAGATACAATAAACACTAAGATGATCTCTCCTCTCAGAAAATATGGAAAACTCTCACACAGACATCCACTATTTATACCCTGTAGTCTGAAACTCAGTAATTTGGAAGAATTCACATACCACAGGGAGGTGTGTTAGTTTTCATGGCTGTGATAACTACGCTGTGGTGGGCATATCCCAACAGGTCACTTGTAAGCTGCAAATATGGCATAATAATGTGGTTTGCACAGGGGCCCCTGGAAAAGTCTGTGACACAATTCCAAGTTTTGCTGCATTTCTCTCATGTGAGCTCCAAATTCACACACCATACGGGACTTAATTTGCAATGCTGAAAAAAATGAAAATAAGCAATAGCAGAGAAAAGTGGAAAAGAGGAGATGTTTCAGATGATAGAAAACATTTCCAGCTGTGTTTGAGGGGTAAAGACACAAAACATGTTCCCATGGGCATGCATGAGAAGACTGGGTGTACAGATCAGGGGACACGTCATGACAACTACATGTGGGAGCACTCCAATGTGACAGCTAATCCTACTGCTTTGATCTACTTCACACACTACCACAGGTAAGAACATGCTGAATTTCATGTTCACCTTCAGCAAGGTGAAATAAAGTCACCTTCTGGTTCACTCTGTGATGACATTTTTGTACAACCAAACTCTAAATCTCAAGTCACTAAGCTTAAGTCACTTTGAAAAATAAGAGTTTGGTTAATTTATTGTTAATTTTTATTTTTTAATTTTATTATTATTATTATTATTATTATTATTACTATTATTATTGCAACATTTGTCCAGTAAGATTTCAAAGATGAAATATTTTAGGGTCACAGAATCTTGGAGCATCTAAATCCCAAAAGAGTCCAGGTATCCAGGATGTGCCTATGTGTAAAATTTAGCTCTTCTGAGTCCTAAGCTATAGACCCAAAGCTTCTCCCTAAATATGTTGAATTGTATTGATGAGTACATTTCCTTTCTTCAAGACACCTAATTCATGTTGAAACCCTGCAGGGTCAATCACTGAGATAAGAGCTTCCAAGGTGAGATCCCACTCAGATCACGTGGTATGAAAAGGTGCAGCCATCTTCCCTGGATATCTTGTTAGATAGAGAATAAGCTTTTATGAGAGTAGGATAAAACCTGAGCTTTGGTAACGTTTAGTACGTGTTTGCATTATAGACATTGAGGTGTAAATGTTCCATGTTTTGGATTGGAAATGAATAAAGATGCTTTAGCCTTTGGGCTATCACCACTAGAGGTTTCATGAGTTGGCAAGATGGCAAACACTGACCTGTATTTAATCTTACCTTGGGTTTAATTAGCACAGTTTCCCTTGTGTTGACTGGCTCACATCCTTTCTTAAGTAATCTGTGAAACAAAATCCAGAGTCCTCAGTTCAGAGATCCAGACTGCTCTCAAACAGCTAAACTTCTAAGGCACATTCTCCACTGGCTGACCTTTTTCTATCAATTAATCCTTTATTAGTTCTAGCTCTGAGGCTCTAAATACTCTTACAATGCAATACTTAAACTTGGAGAAAAAATCTTTCTTGGAAAGAGCTGCATCCACATACCTGCAATATCAGAGAATCTTTTTTTGAGAAATTAAGTTCTTCGATGAGGTGTGTGTCAGTAGTAAAATCTGAAATCCAGACCTTAGACACTTTTAAGTATAGGCCATTTAAGTTTTAAAATGCAAACTAGATCTGACATGGAACAGCATGGACCCATAGGGTGGAGTGGAAAGGGATGGCAGAATCTGTATCTCTGTGATGCAGGGAAACAGAGATCTTCTAGCAGAGCCCAAACCCTGCCTTGGGCACCTTGACCAGAGCCAGTGTGTGTGGAGGCATTCCTAATACAATCCTACAGTGGATCCCAACAAAAAGACAAATGGAGGTCAATGCACTTCCCTGCCCTGCCATTCTTTGATACTAGCCCCCCTCCATTCACCCACACAACCCCTTGATGTGAATGGGTCAAGACTTACTTTCCATATGGAGCAGCAAGTGCTATTTTTAATTTTTGAAAGTTAAACCAGCTCTGAAGCTGGATTAGTGATGGCAGATCCCCCTAAACTATAGGCACGTAAACTGAGGGTGGACAGCTGTTGCGACGTTCCTGGATGGGAATCTAACCCTTAAACACACTAGATGCAAATACATGGCTTCTTGGCTGCCCCATTTACGCTCATCTGTTGTGATGGCACAGTGCCTGCTTAGAAGTTGGTCAGATCTTTGTCCTTGGGTAATATACCAAGCAATGATGAATATATAAGGACAGCCTGCAGACAGTGGCAAGAGATCTCTTCCCTAGGAAGTGCCTTCTTCTGCTCTGCCTGAAGGTTGCAGTTTGGTGCAGTGATGCCTCCTTCTACTCCAGACACACCTGTTTCACTAATGGACCAACATTAAGTAAGCAAGCCGAAGAGAAGAAAAGGAGCCTGTGGACTTCATGGAAAGTTCTGGCTGTCAACAATGAGCTAGGTTGTATTACAGAACATTCCTCAAATACATGTGGTCACCAATGGGGACATCAACATGACAGTTCCACCCACTTCCACCCTGCACAACAGGCAACCGGACCAGGGAACAAATCAAATTTCAAAGGACTGCATACATCTGAGTCCAAGATACCACTTGTACATTTGCCTCAAGAAGAGAAGGACATAATCCTTCCTGGTCTTTAGCAGAGTACATGATGTCCTTTCACTTAAGTGCATGATGACATGAATAACCATGTCAGGTGGAAAAGCAGGGATTTTCTTGTGTTCTATTGAGAAATGTGCATTTTGTATTGCATCAAGTGGGAAAACCCCCTAAAAATGAAAATTAAAAATTTTACAAGCTTCTCTTTCCCCTTTCTCCAACGACTTTTACTGTCAAAAGCCAAGATCTTTAGCCTGTATGGCAAGTAACAATATTAGATTCAGTGCAGAAGAGGACATGTAGGGAACTACTTTTGTATTTTCAGGAACATTTAGAGAATTCATATGGGATTTAAGCCCTAATCACTCTTCAGGCCAGCTTCTTTTCTTGGAAACATAAAATACAAAGTGGCAGAAGGCAAAAGATGATAATATTATCCTGTATCTAGCTACTGAGAAATGGATAAAATGACTTATTCATGCTCGCGAACTAAAGCACGTGGAAAGCCCCTCTGAGTCTCTTGCTCACACTTTATAAGTTCTCCTGTGATAGAATTGTCTCAAATATATTTGTGATCAGACAGGTTGGTAAGTGCCCCTTTTGCTGACTTTCTCTCTAAAGATTTTTTACCACCTTGTGATTCTGCTTCAGATTGATTTATTAAGATCTACAGAAACAAAAGGGAAACAAAATTGTCATCCTGAAAGCTGTTATGTGGAGAAAGATCCCCCTCTCCCCCCATGATCCAGGATCCTAACTCAGAAAAGGTGCACTCCTGATTCAGTGCATAGTACCAGTGAGAATTCTACAGTTCTTTTACTCATAGCTACACAGCCAGTAAATCTGCATCTCTTTCTTTACTGTCTGCAAAGCTGTGTGAGCTCTGGTGCCCGAATAAACACAGCAGGACAGCGTGCCAATAAGAGTGCACTTCCAGTCCACCATCTCATGGGCACACACCTGGCAGCCCTTCAGAGACCATTCTCAAACAATGACGGGTATGTCCCATGGGTTGGTTTTAGAAGGGTATCTGAACATCTAGATCCCACTGAAATCCTATAGCCTTCCACGTAAATTGGGAATAAGAGGAAATTTCTAGCTTAGAAGAGTGCTACGAGGTACTTAAATACTAACGTATCTAACAGCCATTTATGTATTTCAGGTGGACAGATCTGATGTATTACCCATGATGACCCTTTTTACTTTCCAAACTAGCCTTCAATATGTGTATGTTAAGCTGTGACATGCTGGCTTATATCCCATGTCTAACAGAGGGCCTTTCACTGGCTGATAATTAGAATATGCTTCGAGACTTTCTGGTGAACTATCATCTGGTCACTGGGATGAGATAATGTTTTAACTACAATGCGAGTCCACAGTGCTCTCACCATCACCAGTGAGAAGCTCGTGGTGTGAACATTTGTCTGTCTGGATGTGCCTCAGTGCTGGGTGCTGTCCCATCGTCCTCTGAGCCTGGCACAGCCCCAGCAGACAGGAGTGGATAATGTATGCTGTTTCTGACCATAAACCATTTCTCTCACTCTAATTAAGTCTGACAAGCCCAGTTTCTACTTTCACATTAAGCTCACATGCTCCCATAAGAGAAAATTCTATTCCAGCTGCCATTGTATAATAACATGTGTTATAGGTTTTATTCTTCCTTGCCAGACAGTGTTTTTTCTCTAATTGGATCCATAAGAATGCCCTTACTCCTGAGATGAGACAGACTTTTGCCAAGAGTAATATCTGCAGAGAGGAGTTAACCTCATTTATACCTTACAAAATCATGCTTTTAATCCAGAAAAAGGATTTTAACACTGTATAATTTGTATGAGTGATGTGGAATGGAAGCCACCTAAATAACTTTATAACTTAAGTTGTTAGCAGCATAAAGTCATCTTCCTAGAACATCTTCCTTCAGTTATGTGTCTACTGGCTGCATTTTGTGGTCTTTTCCAGCTTTAATGATTCCGTGACAAAAACAGATGCCCCACAAATACCACTGGGTGTGCACTTTGCTGACGAAACAGCTGGAGAAATGTCTCCTGTACACAGCCTGTCAGGATTTAGTTGTAGATGAGATGTGTTGGTTGATCAAAATTTAGCTGGGTGTACCCGGGATTAGAAAGGATACTTCAGTATCTAGATAAAATCATCCCTAACATCAAGGTAAACATTTTTTTCAGGTATCAGAACATTGTTCTCAACAGACCTGTCCCAGCTCTTCAGTCTTCCAATGTCCTTAAGCACAAGGACATTCATGCTGGGGGACCTTTCCATTGTTAGCGTCTATTCATATGTCTGGGCCACTGTGAATATCATACAGTGAAGCACTGGAAGACCACTTTTTGCACTTATGTCCACAGGGAGTAAGTCAGGCATCCTATTCATTCTGTGGAGCAAGCTTTAGATCACAGATATTTCTTTTTTTTTTTTTTTTTTTCAGAAATAAATGCCTTCTACTCATTACATTATATGTCTGTTGGCAACTGAGGGCCTTTGACCCCTACAAGCAGCATGTTCTTTCCAGCAGTAAGTTTATACATAGTCTGGGTAGTTCATTACCACACAAAGCATCACTTCTTTGTTAAGAATAGATGTTGTCTGAGCATGATTAAAAATGAAAGCACAAAGGAAACTTGCCCTTTGCAGGCAGGAAGGGCACAGAAGTGGGCTTCACTGAGTGAAGTCACCAAGCTGCTTAGGACTGCATAAAACAAGAAAGGCAAAGCTGCAATGTGATGTTGCCAGGTAAGTGCTGGGGCTGCAGTCACTCCTGAACCAAAGACTTACAGAAATAAGCTCTCAGGCCTGCTAGTGTTGTACAACTCCTTTTTTTTTTTTTTAAAAAAAAAAAAAAAAAAGCATACTAGACAGACGAAGCTGTGCTTGGTGAGCTAACAGAGGTTTGGGAAACTCTATCCTATAGAACACTTGAGTGCAAGTGCCCTAAAACTTCATTCTGGATCTAGGAATGACACAGAAGGAAAGGGGGAAAAGCAGAGGAATATGTCCAGGATGTCTGCCTTACACAATACCTTCCAGAAGAAAGGCCAAGATTTCTGACTTCTTGGATGTACTCACCCAAAAACTTGCCAATGCTTTTCATTCTATGTGCTGCTAACAGGAATAAGGTAATGTTAACGGGAGGTGAAATTCAATTAGGTGGAACAAAAGGAATCTTTTATGGATTTTCCATCATAAATCCTTTACTCAGATATTTTTGGGGAAAAAGTCATACTGTTTAAAGAAATGAGGCATAACATATAAACCAGTAATGGTGATTAAATAAACATAAATCAGTACTTAGTGAAAAGTTGGTGCAAATGTAATAGCAATACACTATGTCATTGTCCTTTTGCCAAGAGGAATGCTTAATAATGATGGGTGAAAATCTGCTCTTATTTAGGCATCACCTAGGCATGGATGCCAAATTGCATCTGGGATTTTAAATCACAGTCTATATTTAATGCACTAAGTTCAATGAATTTCAAGCAAGGGACCATTTCCATTCTTTAAACCCTCTAAACTTAAATTCATGCTGACTTATATCTTTTCCTGTTCCAATATTGTGAGGAATTACAAAACATAATTCTGGGTATTTATCCACTGATATTGAGGGATTGACTTAGGTTCTACTTATGGCAGTAGGCCCAAAGAGGCCTTGTAGTACAGCTGAAGGCAACATAGGATGTCTAGGGGCTTTGGGGCTGCTGGTATTGGATAGTTTTCTGCCCTTCCCTTGAAGAGGTCCTTTATTCCTTGGGTAATCAACTCAGTTTCTTTACCTTGCATTGCTAGAACAGCTGCTGGCTGGCATGGTTTTGTCCAAGGCTGGCTAAAATTACCCCAGGCTGGTTATAGGTCAGGAGTAAGCATTCCTATTTTTTCCAGTTTTCTTATGGTCACCATTTGTAAGACTTAGTTTTTAATAAATCAGATTGGTGCAGGCAAGTCTTAATGCCAGACACAGATCACAAGCATACATAATTCACTCATACACACACAGAATTTACAGCCAACTACCACCATTTTGAGCAATAAGAAAGTGTCTTGAGTCCTCAGCCCTTCAGCCACCCATGTCTGGTTTCCATTTTTGTTATAACAGCTTAGAAGAGGACATCTCAGAACCACAAGAATGTGTGTGACTCGCATCAGATAACTGTGGTGTCATAAGGTGCCATAGAAACACCAAGTGTATATCAATTCTGGATGTCACAACATTAGACTTATACGTGTTAAAAGATGCATTTCCTTAGAGATAGTCCACAGCTCTTGTCTACTAACTCTGAGATTCAAGACCCAAGTCAAGGAGCTCCATGCTTTGAGAGATGCAAAACATCCACAGAGTTAGAATCACAGAATTGTTTGAGTTGGAAGAGATTCTTAGAGGCCATCCAGTCAAACTCCCCTGTAATGACCAGGGACACCTACAGATCCATCAGATGCTCAGATCCCGTCCAGCCTGACCTTCAGTGCCTGCAGGGATGGGACATCCACCACCTCTCTTAGCAACTTGTTCCAGTGGCCCACCTCCCTTATTGTAAAATACTACCTTATATCCAGTCTAAATCTCCCCTCTTTTAGTTTGGAAGCATTTCCACTTGTCCTACCAAAATGATGCTGCTAAAGGTAGTGTTAACAGGTCTTTCAAGAAGTTCATCATGAAGGCCAATATCTAAAGGATGCAGAGAAGGAAAAGCTCTCTGTATTCTCTCTGCATGATGATCCCTATCTCCTCGAGGAGAAACAAGACTGTGTCTCACACTGATTAACAGCTTCAACTTCTCTTCCCTGTTGTAACTAATACTGCAACAAGAATATATGGTCTTGTAGTATCCATGTCCCTAAGTTAGAGCAATCTTTGTACACAAAAATAAGACATACCTTTCATTACAAAGAATTAAACACACAAAAGAAGGGAACCACATAATTTGCTTTTCCCTAGGAGCCCACCGCATCCCAGGGCTTGAATGGAGAAGATGTGGGCACACAAGTCACCCATCATCAGGCAGCATTTACTGATCCTTCCCACAGAGACATGTTGGCTACACATATGCAAAGAGCTTGGAGAAACCCATGACAGAAGTGTACAATTTAAAACTCATCCAGCCACATTCTTGTAAACACTTGTCCCCAAGTCAGACAGAGAGAATATACTCAAAATACCAACTATAGACAAGAAGAATTGCATTGCCATCCAACAGCTCCAGGGTTGCATTGTGGCAAAACACAAGAGAAAACATGGGAATCCACAACTGTAGCCCTAATCATTACCTTGGTGGTGGCTTGGAGGTCCTTGGGTTCAAGTAGAAGTTACAGCCCTGCAACCAGAATGGCCCTCAGCTACAAACATATTACCTAGCTGATGCCATACAGTCTTGCTCTCAGTGAAATCAGTGTTGAGACTTCTCACTCTAGTTAAGTTAAAGATTCTTGTGATCCTGAATACGATCTTACATCAGTATACTGACATTGTTCAGTTGCCTACATAACAGCACACAAGTAATTGTGCATGTTAAACCAAAAATAGAAATGCATTTGCGTGTCTGTATATTCACATATTCACAGATGTTACATGTGTAACCTGTTTTTAAACACAACGATGGAAATAAGATATGTATCTTTAAGAAAATGGAGGCTTCCTTTGGATAAACTGATATTTTTTATCTTTTGAAAGCATAAACAAAAAAGTAGTAGGTTTAATTTTAATGTTCTTCCTTTCCTTCCCTCCCCTCCTCCCCCCCCCAAGAGGTCATTATTTGCAATTTCAAGCATAGAGATCTTTAAAAATAAAAAAAATAAAATAAAATTCAACCTGTTCTTTAATCTGGCCTTTCTTTGAGCCTCTCCTTTTTCAGTAGACATGTCCACTAGTCCTTAGCCTGATTTATGTGATTGGTCAATTGTGAATTAATGAAGGGATAAAATGTTTTCTGGAATGCTGGGATAATCGACAAATAGCAATGACCAGTAACTGGACCACGGCCAAGACAGGAACTTAATCCCCTGAAGTCCAAGGGTATTGTGAAGTTGCACTGAAGTGGGAACTGAAAGAAACCAGTTACATCATTCCATTTGTTTCCTTCTATTGGGGCAAATGTGCTCACTCCAGTAAGCATATTTGAAGACTAATTATACAGAGAGAAAACAAATTAGGAAAGAATTTCTCTACTTTTAAGCACATGAGATTTCAAGTGTGGTTTAAGATTTTTAATCCCCTTCCTTTCTAGCAACTTTTTACTGTTTGGTGCATTCAGCGCAGGTTATTTCTTCCAGAGGTCACACACTCTCGCCCCCTACTAGAGCTTTCTTTAATGATGCGAAGCAGTTCTCTCATCCTCTGTCAAACATTTTGCCTGAATTCTCAGTGGCAACACAAGAGCTGAATGGTTCAGCTGCGAGGATTAAAGAGGTGGGCTTAAAATGTATGTATATCCTTCAAGTGTAAAATTTAAATTAGAAAACAGAGACACCCTTGCTTGCTCTGCCTTGGATTTTGTGTAAAAGGTCAGAATTCATCACTGCTGGGGTCCCACTGAATTGAAGCAGTCTCATCAAGGATGAACTTGGGGCTATACACTACAGACAAGGCTTGTCAGCTTGGATCTTTCTGATTTTGAATCCACACCTCAAAGTAAGTGGTAGAGGAGAACGGCGACAAGATTATCAGGTGACTAGTACATAGTCAATGAGTGTAATAGTCAAAATTATATATATGAGGCCTTGATTAATGCAATTTTGGCATCTAGACAGGGACAGATACACTGCACATGTAAGAATGTCAAGAAGAGAGTTATCACTGCTTTAGTGCAAGGAAAAAGGTACGTATCATCAGCACTGAGGGGCTTCCCAATAATTGAGGGAAAACAACATAATTTGCCTCAGGTCTCCAATTTCGATAAGTTAGACTCAGTCTCCAATGCGTTACATGATATCTATATGTACAAAGAGGTTCATCAACTTTGTCTTGGTCTTAAAGCTCTGCAACACATCTCTCAGAAGAAAGGGAGTAATGCAGTTCTGACCAACACCCAAATGCTCAACAATGTTCTATTTCTCACATAAACATCATCTTCTCAGAACTTTCATCTTGCTGAAAAGAAATAAGACACCCACAAACAAACTGAAGTGCCAGAAATTCTCTTCGTGGAGTTCCCAGCTAACACCCTCTCACGTATTTTCTGTGCAGCCCAGGCTCACTCTTCCTTCAATTAGTGGTTAGTTTTCACACAGTTGTACAGCTATTTTTCCAACAAGGAGCCCTAGAGAGGCACTGTTGCACATGCAGGTGGACTGTAAATACCCTGGTGAGAAGGCTGAGGTTTATTTGTCTCATTTGCACCTCAGACAGCAGAGCCCTCCTTTCAGTGCAACACCTAAATCACATAATTGATGGGCAAATAATTGCACAGCTTAAAATGCTTAGGAAGACCCAGGAGAAGTTCCAAGTCGACCTTTTGGGATCTGTAATGATGTGAGTTTTGAAGGGAGCAAAAGACAGTGCTTGTGGTAACGAGATTTCCAGGCCTGGGGACCTCACAGGGAATTGCAAAGAAGAGAGTAAAGTGAGACAAGAAAAGTTAGGAGAGATTAATTAGTAACTAGAAATACCCTCTTGGAGCTCTTTAAAAAGATAAAATTCTCATATATGTGAGCTGCATTAACAGTCCTTAAGGAATCATCAGGTAGGCTGGAATTGGTGCCTGCACCCAAACGTAGGAGTGTGATCCCAACTCTGCTGCTCCTCTACCTGTCAAATGCTGACCTGCATTTGCAGACTCCCACACTATCTAGACATAGTCTATCTCCCCTTATCTCCTCTACAAGTCTCCTTGCACCCCCAGCCCTTCTCCATGTATTTCTTCAGCAAGCTTACCTCTTTATTAGCACTTCAGTAAGCTAATTGCCGTTCTCTGAGAAACTGCATTGTTTTTTCATGTGGTTTCTTGATTTGTTAATTTAAAATATTAGCTCATCCACAGTCTGACCCTATCAGCTTCATCTTCCTTTGCTGCTGATGAAAAGCACATGGCAGTAGGCCTGGAGATTTTCACAGCTGGTGGATCTCATCAGCACAAGGAGGAACTGAATAAGGAGGCGGGCTCTAAGGGTAGTAATGCCTTCTTGTCAAAGGCTCGGGATAAAGCCATAGGGAGAAAAGGTAATTGCCAGCACAGAAAACACTGTCCAGGGTTCTATTTAGGACAAACTTCAACAATAGGTGGCTTCAGATAGCAAGGTGCTTCTAGGGAAAGATTGGAAAAGATCATTTTGGCTATGGAAGGTCTGGGAACTTAAGGGAGGAGATGCGAGACTTAGTTTTACTTTGCTTCTAGTAACCAAATAAAATAAAGTACTTACAGGAATTATTGTGGGAAAGTCTTGTGAAAAAACAGAGATCTTTGTTGCTGGGTTTGCATATGGTGTACTAAAGACACACACTAACACACTGCATCCATTGAGGAGAGCAGTATCTGGTGTGTTTCAGAGGAAGTTTTTGTTATTAGCCACCTTTTCAACTCACAGAACAAAACCAGATCGGATTAGGTTACAGCCCAAGGTGCTAGTGCTGAACACTGCCTCCACAGCTGTCAAGCAAAGAAAAGACCTGGAGGACATCCGGAATGGTTTTGCTATTCATCTGCCCCAATCTTTAAATACCAATTTATGGTACCATCTTTTAAGTCTAATCTAAAACAGATTTAAGTTAGGAAAACAATTGTTCTTAAAAACAATGAAGATATGTCTGGCAATGAATGTCTTCAGCAGATCAGCCCAAGGCCTGATACACCCATTCCAGGTTTCTCAAAACCTTCCTATTAGAATTGTTCCTATTTAGTTTATAATAGTTTTTTATCTATCCATTGAGTTAGAAATCTTTACTGGTGTTCAGCAAACACCATTCTTCCATTTGTCCATGATTTTTCCATCTGTCTTCTCTCCTAAGATTTGAATCTAGTGAGTCTTGAGTACGCACTGCTTCAGCTGCAGTGCCTGGATCTGGGCGGTACGGCCCACATTACTCAGATATACTTCTCTCAATTAAAAACACAAACTGGAATTGCCAACTGTTGACTTTGATGGTGTGTCTATTAATAGTGACTGTTATCTGAACAATGGAAAGAACAGTAAATAGAAGAAAAACAGTATCAAATTAGATGTTTCTCTGAAAATATGCCCCAACTTAACCATGAAATATAGTTAGATAACCTACAGAATTATGGCTTTGTGGAATGATAAGTTTCCCTTTAATTTTGCACAGGAAACCATGTTTCAGATTAACTTTTCAGAAGGGAAAGCAGAAGTGATTTACTGCTACAAGCACAAAACACCACACAAGTGTGTTTATGCACTTCCATGGGCAAAGTGCCTTCCAGACACTTCAGAATGCTCCACTCTCCAAGCATTGTGCAAGCCAAAGGCTGTTTTTTGTTGCTTGCTGGAGTACAGCAGCACTTATCATTAATTTTGTAACAAAATCTCAGGTAATGTAAATATTTAGAAATAGCCATGCAGATGGTTTACACAAATGCAGAGCCAAACTCTTACGGGATTTCCCTTATTGTTATTCAGCTTGAATGTTTTAGAGACAGGAAAACCAAAACGTGTCAAGCTGGACTGATTGTTCCCAAAGACTAAATGCCTGCATGTATGGTACTAAATTCACAGGAAAGATTTAAGGATCAGCATTAGACTCTGCTCCTAAATCCTATTTAGGCAATTCTTAGCAGTGCCTGTTCACAAAACCTTGCACCCTGAGCAAAGATCTGCCTAGTACCAGCCTCTCTATTAAAAAAAAAAAACAACAAAACAAAAACAGCAAAATGCTGAATGGGAGAAATTTCATGTGGGATTAACAGATGGAGATTTTTTCTTAAATCCAAGCACTAAATTAGTCATCCATTCCTCTCTCTCCCCTTCAAAAATCCTACAGATGGGATATTCTATGTAGAACTCTCTTGCTTCACACATTATCCTATGTGTCTTTAATATGAGAAGCTCACCACTTCCTGCACCTGAGGTCTGTATTGGAAGTCGGGCAATTGGGTCTTCAGGTGTGAAGCAGAAGAGATGGGGATTTGGTGTAATGGGAGTGCAAGGACAGGGGTCAGGCTTTCTGCAGTACCCTGTGGGATACGTACTTTCAATCTAGCATGGTTTTCTGTGGTCATGAAGAAAACCACCTGTGGCCTGAAGAAAACCTAAAGCTCAGCTCAGAGTGAGGAAGAGACAGTTTGGAAGAGGCAGCTTGACATGGTGAGCCACTGGACTGATACACAAAAGCTCTATTTTGGATGGAAAAGCTTCAGTTCCAGCTCTGGAAACATGCTAGCGTCAGGGTACTGACCAAGTTATAATTGAATCTCTTTGTGTTATTGGTCCCTTGGCCTCTCTAAGCTGAAGCAAACTACATTTGATTTCTTTGGCAGCAATCTAGCCTGTGTACTGCCAGCTCTCTGCCCTCAGTGCCTTGTGTAAGCCCAACTGGCCACTTCAGTGACCTCTTGTTCCTTCTATACGTGGAACATATTGCAGTGATTTCATAACTCCTCAAATAAGGTTTCTTTTATTCTCATCTGAATGCCCTGTTAACATGGTTTTGGGCTATGTCCCAGTCTCCAAAATTCCTGATACTTTATATTTTGTATACACCAGACGGCTTGCTGCTCAAGGCTGACAGAACGTGTCTGATTGACACAGTTCTCCCTTTAAAAAAAAAAAAAAAAAAAAAAAAAAAGGGAAAAAAGCACAAACAGCCTCCTTCTGCATTCTCTGCTGCTCATTAACTCACTTCTACTCTCTTGGTAACTAGCAAAAGCATCTTGCTATTCAGTTCAGCTTGCCCCGCCCATGTAAATGGACCAATTTCACGACCAGAAAGCTCAGTGTGGGTCATTTCAGCACAAGTTCAAGGGGTTGATTAGACACAGGACTACTGAGATGAGGATCTACCAAGCAGAGCAGGGAACTGGCAAGAGAAAAGCCAGATTTCCTGGAAACTCAATTTGTCAGAAAGCAACCTGTTTGCAGGAGCTCTGAAGAAGGAAGAATCTCCAGACTAAACATTAAAAAAGAAAATTATTTTCAACTTGGCATAATGTGGTCTCTGTCACTTGTATTTTCTTTAGATGAGGAATTTATTTTGATTCTGAAGCACCTTTGGTTTGAAATTGCAGTGTTAAATGTTTCAAAAGTTTTTAATTATCGTTAGATATCAGAATTGAAACAAACTATTCCCATATGCTTCAAATTAAAGATTTCAGTGGAAGCTGATCTGAAACCAGAGGTAGAGAGTTTGGCATGCAATTTTACTTGTTTCTATTTATTACAGGCGGGGAAAAAGAAATTCCTGACAAATCTCACAGGACAGGGAATGAGTTTTCTGCTCGCTTGTGGAGACCAAGTCCTTCAGGCAGATCTGCTGTTCCAGCAAATCAGTTCTTGTGAAGGGTTCTTACCATCAATGGATGGAGAGAAAATGCCCCATTCTCAAGGATACACAGGTGACAGAATCACAGATGCGTAGGGCTTGGAAGAGTCCTCACCAAGGCAAAGTAGAAGGGGAGGATCACCACCCTCAAACTGCTGACTATGCTCTTCCCAATGCACCCCAGGCTACCATTGGCCTTCTTGGCCACAAGGGCACACTGCTGGCTTACAGCCAACCTGCTGTACACCAGGACATCCAGGTCCTTCTCTGCAGAGCTCCTCTTCTCAGGTCATCCTTTAACCTGTACTGTAACCTGCATGAAGTTATTCCTCCCCAGGTGTAGGGCTCTACACTTGCCCATGTTAGAAGCTTATCAGGTTCCTCTCCATTCTGTCCTGGTCTCACTGAATGGAAGCACAGCCTTCTGGTGCATCAACCACTCCTCCCAGCTTTGTATAATCACCAAACTTGCTGAGAGTGAATTCTATCCCTTCATCAAGGTCATTGATGAAAATATTGAACAAGAACCAAAAAACTGAGGTAGATTAGGTCAAAGTGGTAAATACTTTCATTCCTAACTCAGCTTCCACCTCTTCCTCCACATTAACATGGTCCATTGTACATCTCCTGCTTAGTATTAAGAAAGAAAGTTGAGATTCTATGGTGGTGAGAAATGCAAGTGTAGTTATATTAAATTACATCAGTTGACCCTAAACTTCCCCTGCTTTCTACACTCTCACAGTTACTTCTGATTTCTCTATCCCTGCCGTTTATTCCCTGAATTTCACTCTCAAAAAGGCCTCTCAAATCCTGAAACAGCCTCTCGTGTATTCCTTACCTGCAGATTTTATTGTTGGAGCATTTCAGACCACATAAAACTGGCTATCTTTTAGACAAGCCTTCCAGAAGGAAGCTTTAATTGTTCACCCTCTGTTCTCCTTCATCTTCTCTTCACACCCTTTTTTTTTTTTCATTAAAAAATTTTTTTTTTTATGTGGGTTCCAGTCAATTTCTTTGCTGTGCTTTACTGTCTTTCTCCCTCATAAAATAAATAAATAAATAAATAAAAATAAAAAAATGAATAAATCAAGATGTGGAGCCTCATCTCTCTCACTGGTCTTCTCCTGCAATGTGGGAACAATTGGTAGAACCTCTTGTACAGCAGAGCCAAAGACCTAGGGAAGAATGAATCACAGGGGATTTGGGAGCAGTTCAGAAAAGCCTCTGCAAAATGGGCTGTGTTTTTGAGGATCATCTATGTAACATCATGTAGATCCTAGACCCAAGAATGCTTTTAACCACGGGAGAAATTCTCTTATGTAGTGCTGTCACCAGTCAGTAGTGAGGGTAGTTGTGAACATCTCAAGGGGTTTGCTTTTGAATAAACTTTATTCCCTCCTGGGTGGTGAGAAATTGATCAATGTTCCCCTGCACAGATGGAGGTGTTATTGGTAGAGCAATGGGAAGGGATAGGAAGGCATGTTGATGTGCAGCTGGAGGGAGGATATTGTACAGAGGCTTCAAACGCAAACTCTTTCCAAGGCATCCAATTAGGACGTATTAGGATATGTTTATGATAGAAAAGTAATAATACCAGAAGATATTCCTCTTTGCTCCCTGATTGTCATCTGACTACATTGATCTTGCATTCCTGGTTGTAAAACATCCCAGTTTCAAGGAAAAGAACTCAAGAAACTGTATGACCTAGTGGTTAGGACAGTCTTGTGGTGTGAAGGAAAGGAAGGTTTGGTGCTCCTTGGCCTCATGTAGAGCCTTCCTCTTTCTCGATGCATACATGTCAGCAGCAGCCGCTACCAAAAGTAAAAGAAGGCAGCAGCTGTCCTGATCCTGATAGAAAAAGAGGTAATGGCTTTAAGTTGCATCAGAGGAGCTTCAGATTGGATACTAGGAAAAATTTATTTTCAGAAATAATGCTAATACATTGGAAGAGGCTGCCTAGGGAGATGGTGGAGTCATTATCCCTAGAGATTTTCAAGAAAATTCAAGAAAAATTTTCAAAAAGAAAGGATGTGCACTTGGCGACATGGTTTAAAGAGGTCACAGGCATGGGTTGATGGTTGGACTAGATAATCTTAGTGGTCTTTTCCAACCTTAATGATTCTATGTTTCTATGATTCTATGCTTTGGAGCTGTCTCTGAGAGGCCTTGTGTGGCAGTGATGGGTTTTGTGATTTAAGCCATGGAGTACCAGGTGGAAGATTACCACTTGGGTTTACCAGAAAATGGTCTTCTGAACATATGGTATGACTAAAGATAAACATCTAGTGAAATTTCAGGCTATGATGATGCAAGTTTTACCATTATTTGCTGTTCATAGGTCTGTATACCAGAAACTCCCTGCTTGATGACCCAGGGAAGGGAGGCAGTGGGAGACTGGAAGCCTTGAAGCAGACGCTCCGAGAAATTGAGAAACCATGCTTAAATTGCAGGAATGACAAGCAGATTTTGCACTCACTCCTTCTGTGTTTTGGTACCACAATCCCTGTTATTCCTGCATCTATTTATTAGAAATGTGAGTTCTGGTGATAAGGGGCACAATGATCTCTTCAGAAGAGTCCCAGCTGCTTTCCCTGTTCAGTGTCACTCATACTGCTGGGCCTGGCGAGCCAGTGCTCATGCATGTAAAATCACTCTTTTTAATTTTCTGTTTCTGTAACATGACCTATTGCTACACTACATCTTCATGAGGCGGAGCTGTCTGGAGAACATCTGTTGCAGTCACAGCTGTTCGGGTACTTCCTCCATCTGATGTTTCAGCCCTGATATGTGCAAATCACTGGCAGCATTACAACCCCCAGTTCCTCCTACAAATCCCATTTTCTCTGTTCTCACAGGGAGGGGTGGGGTAAAGATACTTTCTGTGGTTAAATAATGGGCTACATGCTTTATTCTCACCAAATCAACACCAGTGGGGTCATTGTGCACTGACTCATAGCAGACAGAAAGTAAAAATCATCCCAGTGTTTATTCCTTTTGGAGCCTATATAATTAAAGCTGCCCACCTGCTCCTGAATTTTGCTGTCATTTTTTGATGTTACAGGCAATGCGATACTCAGTTATTATCATAAACTATGTTGAGCTTTACCCACTGTGGGGTTTATGAGAAGAATCCTTGACAAAACTGTAATCCTCTGTGCTCAAGTATATCTCCTTGTTATAATGCTTATGATTCTTGGCTTGAGATGGTGGCAGATGATGGGCCGTGAAAGATTTCCAAATAAGGGTTGTGGTCACTAACTCTTGTCTTCATTTGCTTACATTAAAATGAAGTCATTTGCAGCACCACCATTGTTCTTGTGCTGGGATGTAGGACTGAGAGATGCAACCAACAGTCCCAGGGTACTTGTGGACCCCTCCTCTTCAGAGCCATCTAATTCTGCATGTATCTGCTGAGGTTTCCATTGAATTAAGGTTGAGGTTGCTGGGGTGTCAGCTAAGCAGCAACCAAGAGCAAAGCTGCTGCATTTAAAAA
Organism: Tetrao urogallus; assembly: GCF_951394365.1. Classification (NCBI taxonomy): domain Eukaryota; kingdom Metazoa; phylum Chordata; class Aves; order Galliformes; family Phasianidae; genus Tetrao; species Tetrao urogallus. The sequence goes on from NC_136817.1 coordinate 65,121,606, forward strand.
AATCTGGTCTCTGAACTCCAAATACTGTTTATATTCCAAATATTTACAATATTATAAATACAGTCATGGGACAGCTAAATAGTCAATAGTCTTGGAAACAATAAAAACAGATTTCCATATAATCTAGCACACAAATATGAAAGCAATGATCGTAATAACTCACTCAGATTTTGTAGATGAAAACAGCAATAATGTGTTTTCTCTCTGTATATGTTCTGTGTCGGTCTCTGGAATACTAAAAATTATCAAGAATAAATATAATAAAAATTTAGAAACAGTGCAAACACTGAGGATTTTGGAAACTGAATATTTTGATAGACTATTTTTTAAATTCTGAATGATGAAACATCCAAAATTTAACACCACACACTTACAAAAATTCCACATCTGATACAGTTCCCTGTGCTGGTGCCTCCCATTACAATCTCAACAATGACAAACCATCAAGATTAACAGTCCAAACATGTTTTCTAGACAGTCTGGTCATCCATGATTGTTGGAAGCAGTCACTTCTCTTCACTGCCAAAGTATTATCTATCATTTGTTGCCTGACACTCCTGGAGGGACTTATCAGCGTTTATTAAACAATTTGAATCTGCTTTGTAAAGTTTCCATTTAATGCTATTTGAAATGTGAATTATTTGTCATGATTTTTTTTTTTTTTTCCTCCAGTTTTATGAAAAATGACACATGGTCTTTCATAGAAGCTTTTGACTGCAGGAGGTGCATGAGCTGACATCACACACAGCTTTCCATAGCAGCTGTAGGACAAAGGACCAATGTTGGTGCATCTTGTACACGTCCTTCTTAATGGTGCAAAATTTCTTTTTATATTTCTTTTGCACATGTTTACTGCAAAAATAGAAAAATAAAAAAATAATCGTCTTCCAGTGCTGAATGACAACAGTTGTCAAAAGCTTTGTAAGATAAATGAATTCTTTTCCTGAAAAAATTCAGTGTAAGATTCTCAATGACTTTTAGCAGGCTGAGTTCAATCCAAACCACTCTGGTGTCCTCACACAGTAGCTGGGGAACTAGTTCTGTTTCTGTCCATGGCTTTTAGACCATGTTTTGGGAGGAATAAGGATAAATCACAACCCTGAATGGAATAACAGATTAACTGTGACTTCAGCTGAGTGAGAAAGCCAGCTCAGCACCAGGTTAGAGCCACTCTATTATAGAATCATAGAATTGTTTGAGTTGGAAGGGAGCCATAAAGGCCATCTAGTCCAACTTCCCTGCAAAGAACAGGGATGCTACAGCTCCATCAGGTGCTCAGAGCCTCGTCCAGCCTGACCTTGAGTGTCTCCAGGGTTGGGACTTCCACCACTTCTCTGGGCAATCTGAAATGGCACATGATAATTCACCTACGTGAGGTAAATCATCATATCCTCGAAAACTATTAATCAAACAGGTTTTCCTTGGTGATAGGTGCCATTATGACCTCGTTTTACCCATTTAATTTTCTGACTTCCATTTGGTATTTGCCTGATCTGGCAAAAGTGGCCAACCAGCCTAAACGCTGCAGGGAATGTTTCTTTAAATACTCACCACAGAGCAGTGTTTGCACAGAGGCCCCTGCAGCACTGTCAAGAAACCAAAAGCAAGTGCAAACAGAGCTGTGCTGACTTTATGGCCCCTTACAAATCTTTTCTGGCATATGGGAGTATTAGGTCTTCACACACCAAAACGAGAGAGAAGTGTTTTATCACTATTGGGTCAGACCTGTCCCCACATGCAGCCTCTATTGTGTACATACATTTGAAAAAGGTTTTCAGATAAACATCAAAATGCATCTCCTCTGGTGTCAAGCAGGAAAGCTTTGCTCTTTCTGAACCATGACAGAGGGCACCTGACATTCCCTGACAGCATGGGCCCAGGGCAGGTGGCAGCGGATGGAGCAGTGAAAACTGGGACTTGTACCAGCAGGCAGCCTCTCACAGTCTCCCTGTGGTTTCTTTCCCTTCCTCCCCATTAATGGGCAAAGGTATTCAGGAAAACACTGTTCCAGGCTCATAGGCTGAGCAGCATAAGGAAAGGCAGAATTATTTACATAAGACTCCACCAGATTTGGGTAAATGTAATATATGTGGGCATTTTATCAAAGTGCTACGCATTTCTGTAGTTTTCCAACTCTCTGTTTTGTGCCCAAACCCACATTCATCCTTTTGTTTTGTGGTACCTGGATGACAAATCTAGCTTAGCTCATTGGCTTTAATGGGCCTCTGTTGGTCCTTTGCTCCACCCAAAAACTAAACCATCTGCTGGAAGGGCCAATTCATGGTTACTCTGGCAGTAACTTCGCTATCTGTTTCATTAAGATGGATTCAAGCTTAAAAACACATTGTTACTTCTCTTTCAGATTTGGGCAATGCAAGAACATGCTTCAAATTAAAAATGCTCTTTAGTGACATGTTCCATAGAAATTGCCTGTTGTATGGGAATTGAGTGCACTGGTTTGTTCTGGGTATGGAGACAGGGGAAGGTGCTAGCACCCAACACCAAATACTGGTTATTTCTGGACTCCAATCTGTTTGGACCAGCCAAAGCAACAGTTTCCCTTTATCCTGGAAACCTCTGTGACATGTTCTCTCTGTCCATTTTATTTTATTTGTCCCTCCTTACCTTTCATAGAACCGTAGAATCACTAAGGCTGGAAAAGATCACCAAGTCCAAACACTGACCCATCCCTGCCATGCTCACTAACCCATGTCCCTCTGTGCCATATCTACACAGTTCCTGAACCTCCAGGGACAGAAACCCCACCATCTCCCTGGGCAGCCTGTGCCAATGCTGAGAAGAAATTTTTTCATGACTTCTCTTTTCACATTCACATCCTGTCTTAAGCAGCACTAGTAAAAACATTAAAATTGAAATAACACAGCCTTAAATACTTACCCAGTACAATTTAGGATCTCAGCTTCCATGCTTTCAGGATCCGGTCCCCCATCTTTATCTCTCTGGTTAAATTATTAGCTTTAAAATCCTTCATGGTCTTCAACTCCATTATAAAGCAAGGGAAAATGTGGCTGCAAGATTCATGAATATTTATTATTTCAACAGTGAAGGAGCAAGTTTACCTAACAGCTTTGCTAACTGATTGTCTGCAGAACAAGGAAGTTATGGCCATGTTAACGCAAGCAGTAGTAGTTTATTGTTTTAGTAGACACTTCTTTTTCCTTCCCTTTGAATAAACACACCGCAGGGTCTGGGAGGACGTGTGCCAAGAGCATTATTGAGCGCAGCAACAGCCCAACAAAGCACGGCAAAAGCACAATCCTAATCATAACAGGGAGAGCAAGTATTGTTACAAATGTTCCCTTTAGTATGGAAATGAGCCAGGGGTAATAAAAACACCATAAAAATGTCAAAATGACTGATCACCGTGAAGCAGTGGCCTTTTTATAACCAAAACTTGTAATGAACTTTTAAAAATTCCGTGTGTTAAAAGAAATGCCATTTTTAGTTAACTTTCTTGTTTGACTTATCCTCATTTTGCTGGGCAGTTAAATGACCGCAGAAGAGAATGACTTCAGAAGGGCATCAGTAAAGATGTGATTGACATTAAATGGCAATCAGGCATGATGGTGGACTCTGGATGGGAACAAACTGTTAATCAGGGCATTAATATTAGCACTGCTACCGCCTCTTTATGAGAATATGGGGCATATTTAGGTACTAATTGTTTGAACAGCAGCAATAAAACATAATGTTTAATGACATACAAATGAAGAGCTGTGTAACTCGTGTAATTCCATCAGAAAATGATTAGGAACAGCAACTTGACTCCTTAATTACTCAGATCAAAGAAAAAAGGCATTTTGAAGTCTGCTCTAAAGTGTTATTTATTACTCCTCTCACCAAAGCATAGATCAACTCAGATGGAAAGCGCACTGCAGACTGGATTTGGTTAGTGAAAATGGGAAAATAAAAGAATATTCATTGCTTTGCTGATGCCCATATGTACTGCAGGATATATTAAATCCTAATTACAACAGACTGGCAAAAGGGGAAAGAGAAAAGGAAGAAGTGTAAAAGCTGAAATACTAACAAATAGAGGTCATTGCACCATGAATTATTCCGAGGGATCAGAAAATGGTGAACAGACACAAAGATGCCTGTGCTAAACACGAAAGGTAAAATGGGCACTCTCTTTCTTCCAAACTCTGCTCTGTAAGCAGACAATATGTATGTGCTAGTTAATAGTCAATGCAATACTAATACTTTAATTCCGTTTTCTTTTTCAACTTCAATAATGCATTTTATTTCATTTGTTTAGCATTTGTAGCGAAGTTTTAAAAGATAGAAATCTAAATTCAAGAAACACTTTGTTGGTAAGGTAAGGTCAAGATCAAGTCTGAAATACCTGCAGAATCCTAACCAGTAGCATTTTCTCCCGGGTCCCCATTGTGGAGCCAACCTGGCCTGGATCCCATTTGGATCGCAGACCCTGGCCCTCGTCAGGCTGACATCTTCCTGCCTTATTTTTTCCCTCTGAAATTTTTGCTGAGCTCCATTGGTGAAGCCTACCCCATAAAGTTGGGTGTGTTTGTAGCCATGTCCCTTGAATCCTCACTATATGGATGCATAAGCAGATGAATGCAGACAAGTGCCCACCACCAATGGGACCAGGTGTGTGCAGGAGACCTGCATGGTTCACTTTGGCCAAGCTCTACAACCCAATTAGTGAGTCCATGTGTTCGAATGAGAGCCAGGACAGACTTGTGTCCACACCAACATGAATTCGGAGAAGGATTCTGCCCTCCTCCCTGCATGAAGAAAAAAAGGATTGTAGAGACTTTCACCAATAACAAGTCTGAACAACTCAGAGGCCATTTAACCACATGTGTTTATTCTCAATTCACGTGTAAATCCTCCCTGACACCAATTGCAGCAAACCCAGCAAGATTTGCCAAAATACTGAATGTAAAAGAGTGGGATGTGTGTATTCACAGGATTATGCTGCTGTTTACACAAGGGGTTATTTGCAGATGCTGAAAATGTCAATGCACAACTCCATTTTATATAAATAACACCATTACTTTAGTAATAAGCCATAAAATGCTGAACTGACATACTTACAGCCTGGAAGGAAGTAGGGCTGCAAGCAGCAGAGCTGAGTGTGCAGCCCACGTGCCAAATGTTGATACCTGTGCTGCACATCTGTGGTTATCTGCAATCCTGGGGCATGGAGCTGTGCTTGTATCCTCAGCTGCATGTCTTTGAGGCCAGAAGGGATCTCTGGATGAGGCCCTATGGCCTTTCATTACAACAGCATTCACAATACCACGTGTCTGAACACAGTACCCATATAGCACCCATCCTTCCTGTGACACTTGTGAGAGATGCAGGCTCTATCCCTTCCTTTGGTAGCCCACATAGGCAGAGGTGATACCTACATAGCAAAGCCATGAAAAACTCCCCAGTAACTTTTGACCATCTCCCAGTTTTTGTCCAATGCTACATCTCCTGTGGGGCTTTATTCCTTTACTTCAAAAGTCTGAAGAATTTCAGACAGCCATAGAAATGGAGTTGACATAGAAACATTTATTTTTCCTTGCCCTACTTGTGCCACTTCTTCACAGAGCTGCTTGTGCCCAAGCTCCAGTACAGGTTGGGTGAACTGAATTTGAAATCATAGAACCATAGAATATCCCAAGTTGGAAGGGACCTACAAGGATCATTGAGTCCAACTCCTGGCTCCACACAGCACCATCCAAAATCCAAACCTACATCTGAGAGCAGTGTTCCAAAACTCCTTGAACTCCAGCAGCTCAGGGCTGTGCTCACTGCCCTGGTCAGCCTGTTCCATGCTCACCACCCTTGGTGCAGACCCTTTCCCTAATCCCCAGCTGCCCCTCCTCTGACAACTCCATGCTGTTCTGTCTGGCTCTGTCACTGTCACAGAGAGCAGAGCTCAGTGCTGTCCCTCTGCTCCCTATGAGAAGCTGTAGCTGCCGTGAGGCCTCACCTCAGCCTGCTCTGCTCCTGGCCCGGGACCTCAGCTGCCCCTCTTACATCTCCCTCTTCAGTCTCATCACTGTTTTTGTAGCCACAATTGGATGTTTGCTGCTGTGAGGCACCCAGCCATTCACCCACACATTCATCCCAAAGGGCTGGAGCAGCTGGGTCTCAGCCTAAACCCCCTGCTCTTCTCTGGACACTATAATGCTGCCATTGACACCTGCATACCCAAGATTTCATCTTGCTACATTTAGTTTGGCTTGTGGTGCATCTATGTCATTTGTCTATGGAGGTGAAGCAATCAAAAATAGACGTCATAGAATCATAAAACTGTTTGATTTGGAAGGGACACTTAAAAGCCATCTAGTTCAACCCCCCTGCAGTGAACTGGGACACCTACATCTCCATCAGGTGCTTAGATCCCATTCAGTCTGACCTTGAGTGTCTCCAAGGACGGGGCATCCACCACCTCTCTGGGCAACCTGTGCCAGTGTCTCACTGTCACTATTGTAAAAAACTGATTCCTCATATCCAATCTAAATCTCTCCTCTTAGTTCAAAAGCATTTCCCCTTGTCCTGCCACAACATATCTTGGTTAAGATTTTGTCTCCCTCTTTCTGATAGACCCTTTAGATACTGGCAGTCCACTGTCAGGTCTTCCCGGAGCCTTTTCTTCTCCAGGCTGAACAATCCCGGCTCTCTCATCCTATCCTTGCAGGGGAGGTGTTCCATCCCTGGGATCATTTTTGTGGCCCTCCCCTGGATATGCTCCAACAGATCCATGTCTCTCCTAAGCCTATTTATTCACTAAGTAATTAGAAAACTTTTCCAAACCACCCCAAGAAGTCTGCCCTGGATTCACAACATACACAATTAATTAATCAGGCTGGGTCATGGTGCAGAGAGAATTTTTCAATGCTGTGTGCTTCATCATTCTGGCATGTATTTCTCATGTGTATTCACACACATCCCACCACCCTTTCCCTCAAAACAACCTAAGAGAATCATTCTTTCCTCCTTTCTAGGTTTTATTGCACAGCCAGATGCACACAGTGCCATCCCATCTCTTTTTGATGTCCTCAGTTATTGTGTTTGCTACTGTTTGAAAATCACACAACACTTTTTATTTGTAAATGTCTGATAAAGGTTTTCAGTTTAAAAGGGCTGACAGTACAAGCATTGTCCATACAGAGCTTAAAAATGCCACACACAAACCGACATGTAAGGCCATGTTTGATCTGTAATGCAAATAAATTAAACAAAGATGGAGAGCTTTAAGCCTGATGTTCTTTTGATCTTTGAAGCCTGATGGCTTTTAAAGTACAACTATTTTCTGTATCACAGCCCAGTACTTACATGCATATGACCATATATATACGTATTCTTATGTATAAAACAAAAAAAACTTCTGTGTTCCAAATAGGGTCAGTAGTTAATAGCAAGACTACGATTTTCTTTAAATGCCCTGTATGCATGAGCAGAGATGAGTCCAAATCTTGTCTCATTGGTGAAAAAAAAATATTCTGACATGTGCAGGATCTGGCAGAATTTATTTAGGCTAAAGATTTTGCAATGCAAGCAAGGCACAATTGAGCCCTAAAAAAGAAATGGCATGTGGTAGGTGGTAGTCATGGGACACAGTGACTCTGAAGAGTGCTTATAGGTGTCCTGTGGAGGAAAAATAACTCCTCAAAACACCAAATCCACTCAGGCCTAGCAAGTCAGTGCAAGATCCAGACAGGACATAAAATATATGTGCAAATCAAAGTGTTTGCACTGTCTTCCACCAGAGCTGGAACTTCAATAGGAAGGAGGAAGCTCCTTCCACTTGAGCCAACTGGCTATCATAGCATCATCTTGGAAGCATCATGGAAGGGTCTCACCCTGGATCATAGCAGGTAGAAGGCCGCAGTTGAGAGCAAAGTGCTCAGCAGGAAGACTACACCTTATGGGAAATGCAGGCTCTGAGGGTCAATGAAATAGCTGCTATTAGAAAGTGTTGTAAGGCCATCACTTAGGATTTGCACAGGACTGAACCAAATGAAACTGGCTGAGCACCTCCTCTAAAGCTGGTATCAGCATGAGCTAGGTGTCATCTTGCTGTAGCACCAACACAGATAGCTGGGAAGGTTGGCAAGCTTACAGGTACAGCTACTGTGACCTGAAAGCTGCTGAGATGTTCTCAGTGCCTACCACAGTGCAAAAAGTAGGTTCACATAGGCATGAGTTGTAAGACATAGCTCTTGGTATCAGCCACATGCTGTCTTCTTAAAAAATTGGTGATGCATGTAGTGGATAAAAGTATTTTGGCTTTCTCCATGAAGTGACTCAATAAACTGTAGCCACTGAGAGCACTGCCATATACAGAGTCCTCCTCAGTGCTCGTATTTAAGTCTTCCTGAAGCGGAGAGAATGTATGCAGAGACATTCATGAAGCGAATTTAGCTTTTATGAATTTCATAAAATGGCACTAAGAAAGTTCTAATGAACTAACCCGCTTAAAAAAAAGTGTAAAATATTGGTAATAATAATAAAATAGCAGTAGCTTGCCTTGTTATAACCTCTACAGAAAAACCATTGTGTTAAGAGAGTTATTGACCTGGGTGGCCAAGGCAAAAAAGGGGACATTTTGGGGAGGCATGTGTTGATGAGGGAAAGGGGGAGTGTTTGTTTGTGCTTTGCTAAATGAGGACCCCATCTCAAGTGATCCAGCTGAGCAAACGGAGAGCTGTTTGGTTTGCATCTGAGGATGCAACAAGTCAGCAGAAAAATAACTGCAAATCGATGCAGAGCAAATAGTTTTGGAAACACTCAGAGGAAAACAAAAGCCTGAAGCACTCTTTTGTTTCAGCTTAAATGAAGTGTTTCACTCTAAGTCGGAGCAGCTGAAGCTGAAGATCTCTTTTGCAGAGCAGAATTGAGAAAGAAGTAGTTTCAAACTTAAAAATTGGCACATATCTTTTTTTTTTTCCCCTGCAACAAGCTTTGAGTGGCACTCGAGCAAGCAGCAAACAATTGCTCCATCACTGGAGCATCATGGAAAGGTCTCACCTCATCATGTGTTTTCTCCTCCTGAGCACCCTGAGGCTGAAGCTCATTTTACAGACTCACAAATTTTTATGTTTTGATTTATGAAACATTCTTTTTAAAAGAAAAACACCTGCAGGCTTGTGGTTTGCAACCTTTTATCCCACTTCCCTTCACTCTCCCCCCTAAAAATACATTAAAAAAAAGCATTAAGGAAACAGATTTCCCTGTGAGCAGAGCTCTTTGCTCCTGGAGGTGACAAGTGGCCCATGGGAAATGACCCAGTCACTGCAGATCCTCAGAATCATAGAGTCATGGAATCATTAAGGTTGGAAAAGATCTCTAAGAACATCAAGTCCAACCACCAACCCATCCCCACCGTGCCCACCAACCCATCCCCCTCAGTGCCACATTTCCATCTTTCTCGAACAGCTCCAGGGATGCTGACTCCACCGCCTCCCCAGAGAGACCGTTCCAATGCATCACAACTCCTTTTTGTGAGGAAATTTTTTCTAATATCCAACCTGAAAAATCAGAATATAAATGGTGGAGAAGGTAATTTTCTAATGTAAATGGTGGCACTCAGAACCTGAGATAATACGAGGAGATTATGTCTGAGAAGACATACAGAGAAGTGCAGCTGGTTACTGTTTTTACATTGAGCATATTCTGAGCGTGGTATCTATAGAACCTGCAAAAAAAAAAATCTTTATTTTCTTTGATCAAAAATATGCATAGAAATGCCAGTCTTGAGGAAAATATCATACATTTTTTTTCTCGTTTAACAAAATAAATTAAATATACATGACTTCTGTTTAAACTCTATATAGAATTACAAAGGTTTTGTATTTGCATTTGGATTAATTTCCAGTCCATACAGGTATTTAATATGGCCCTTAATTAATCTCTTTTATTTCTGTTTTCACCGTTGTTCAAACTGGAATGAAACTGTATCATTTCCAAAATGCTACCTGTGGGGAGGGGACAACCACACACAACCTAGGTGAATATTTCTCAAATGCAATTTTTCCTACAATATTATTATTTCATTTTCTGTTTCTCCTTATGTTCTCACGTATCTTGCATTGATGTAGAAAATCCAGTAGCTTGTCACCGTAAGCCATCAGAGAAGGGCAGCGTGTTTTGCTTTCTTCACCATCAGCAGTTCTATTATTATTATTATTAATTATTATTATTTCTTAAATATAAATATAAAGGTGTTCTGTACAACGTTCCTCTTTCCTTCCTTCCTTTTTCATGGCAGTGGCACTGAGTCCTGGGACTAGGGCAGTGACATTTGCTCTGTAAAACCCTCTATGGGGGAACTCAATGCCTTTAACTTGAAGAAATTGAAGCAAGCATCTTGGTTAGCATTATAGACAAGACAACTGTACTTGAGAAACATTCCACATTTCACTTTGGGAACATAAATTCTTTTTTTTTTCCCCTTGTGTTATTAGGTAGAGGTGAGTTGGTCATTTCTCCTTGTGCTTTGGAACTAAATCTTTACAGCTTGAGTCATTCTAAGGGAAAAGGTTCTCCCACATAAATGGGACAGGTCTGGGGTCTTCCCACCAAAACACGATATGCAGCAAGCACAAGAACAGGGGTGCCTGCCCTAGAAAAGCACCATGTCACCTTTTTTTGCTCCTTTTAGCAACAGAAGTGGTTTATATCCCTACATCCTGTCTCACTTGCCACCACCTTACTTAAAAAATCCAGGAAGGTTCCACTGGTGGAGACAGCTGCCTAGCTGCTGGGATTTGGAGTTCCTTCATTATTCCTTGGCTACATCCTGATTGCAATAATTAAAAAAAAAAAAATCTCTTTTCTCTGTCTTTCTCTATTATATATATATTTATATAGATAGATATAGATATATACACATATATATATACACACATACACACGCATATACAATTATATATATATGTATATATATATTTAAAATCATATATATAATCTTTTCTGTCTGCTTTGCCTACTGCTGGCAGTGGGAGCTGACTTTGAGCAGTCTCTTCTGAGGTACCAGGAGGAAAAGCCCCCATGAGCTTCTGTACACGGCCGCCCTCTTAGCACTGGTACTGAATGTGCTGGTGCTGGTGGACTTTGCCTTCCACATGCGAGTGGGTGTGGGTATGGATGTCCGTGTAAATCTTCGGGTACATTTTGGATGCCATGGCTGGAGCGAGCGCAGGCCCTTGGGACAGTAAATGCTGCTGCTGGGCGACGTATTCCTCATAGTTTATGGAGGAGATGCAGTCTTTGTCTGGGACCTGGGAAACACAGATCCTGTCCCGGGGCTGCGGCCGGTGCACAGGGGCAGCAGCTGGTGGGGAGCAAGGTTTCTTCTTGGTCTGGCAAAGCCACAGCAGGATTGTCCCAAAGATGAAGACCGCCCCAGCAGGGATGCCGATGATCACAGGCCAGGGAAGGCTGCTGGCTGAGGAGGGGGGCACAGGTGCACTCGGAGGCTTGGGATCTGGATGGACATCGTGGCAGGGAAGAGACAGAAAGAGTTAATTAAAAGCAGGCAAGGTAAATTTGAAACAGATGTCACACTTGAGCTGGTTTTGTACAGGCTGTATGGCAACTCTGCCAGACTAAGTAACGAGGGAAAAATCAAGCCAGCACATTGGACTTGGTAACTGCTGTGCTTTTCAGTGCTCCTGGAAGGACAAGCAACTAATTTTCTTTGGTGTAGGGGAAGGTCTTTGGGGATTTTTTAACTTATCCAAGCTGTAATGGATGTACATATACTAGAGCCAGCCCAAGAGTCTCCTAACACCTTCACTCTGTGATGGCATGGGCTTCTCCGTCCAGATGGAAGCACACAACACATGGCATGCCAGTACTATCTCCATGTCAGCAGCACAATTTGATCACATAGAGCCACAACATGCTGCATGCTTGCCTTTACTGAGCATATCTGTGTCTGAACAGCTTTAGACATACTTTAGTGATAGTGGAGCTACTAAACTATGCTCTGCCAGGGCAGGAAGCAAGAATTTGGTGTTCTGGAGGGGTTGTCTTGAGTTTCTTGTGTAGCTGAGAGAAAGGTCAAAAATCACAAGTGAGCTGATGTCTTCTCCTTGGTGCCCAAGCAATAGGGAACTAACATTTCACTTGCCCAACTATTGATGCCAAATAGCCTCCTTCTCTACTAATTTATTTGGAGCTACTATTGGCTTTCCATGGGCAGCAAACTCATTTAAGAAAGGCAATAAGGCAATAAGAAAGGCTCCAGACAGCATCTTTCACAGCTGCCTTCCCCCTAATCTCTGTGCTGTTGGCAGCCTGCACCTTCCTGAGCAGTCACTCTGGTTTCACAGCCTGATCTCTCGATTTATAGACCCCAAAGGAGTACTGGGCTAGGACCCCAGCTATCAAAGTCCCTTCCTAGATAGCTACCAGCTGTTGCTTTCAAAAGCCCTGAAAAATACCTAGGTGCAGAGTTCAGCCTGCAGGGTGACATTCAGAAACTTAGAAAACCGCAGGCTATCCAAACAGCCCAGAATGTTATTTTCAAACATATATCACTTAACTTTCAAGCCAAACTTCTTTAAAATACTCATGTCTTTTTCTCTCCTTGACAAACAATTCAATGGCTAGTTTGAAATATTAAATATATACCATGTGGCTTCTTTGAAGTCAGGAGGACGTGTACTGCTGACCTCAATAGAGAAAACTTTCATCCAACACTGGAAATTACAGACTAATTTAGTCTGGAGGGGACTCTGGAGGTCATCTGGTCAACCCCTTGCTCAAACCAAGACAGGATCAGGGAAATGACCATCAGCTGACCATGAGAACAATAGTCTTTACATTGTTTGGCAGAAATCTGCTGGGCTAACTCAGAAGTGTTTTGATATTCAACCATACTATTCTTCTAAGCTGTCTATGTCAATTCTGCTAGATTTATGAGCAAAGTTCTGTTTTTCTAACTCATGGCCTTGCAACCACATTTTTGCTTCTGAGGGCAAGCTGGGTTCTCCTTCTCTGTTATTGCCAATAACAGCAGGACTGCGGGCGCTGGTTCTGGTATGAGGCCTCATTATAGTGCCATTCAAATCAATGGAAAGTCTCCCACTGATTTCAGTGGGAGCTGGATCAGGCTGTTGTAGTTTGGAAACTTCCAGAGGCTTTGAGTTATATCCCACCCACACAGCTTTCTGCTTCACACTGGCTTTCTAGTTGGAGTTTAGTCCTAAATCTAAGTGATGCAGAAGAAGGTGCTAAGGATGAATTGAATTTTTTTCTCTTACTTGGCAACATGCTGTTGGTGTCTAAATTCATGTTGCTGACTTTTGATGACTTCTAAGATGCAGAGTGTGGCAAGTATAGAGCAAAAGTAGCCATGGTAGCTTAGTTATAGGAGTCATTTTTCCCACTACATACACAAAAAAAAAAAACAGTCCTAATACTCTGGGAGAGTTTATGGTCTCTGTCTCTTACTGATATCTTGACCAGTGACATCGCATTAGATCTGACAGCTAAAATGTTCTGATACTGGCTCCAGCCCCTGCATTTTCTTATCTGTGTTGGCCTTGTGCAGGTAAAGGGACGGAAAAGCAGAAAGATGGATTTTTGTTATAAAGGTGGTGGTTCTAAAGCTAGATTCACATGTCCAAATGAGGCAGAAGGAGATTCTCCTTTCAATAAAAATATTTATTGGGCAAAACTAAATGAAGTAAATGATAAAGTGAAGATGGTGTGCCTGAAATACACAGGATATAGCCTCAGCTGGACACAGACACCAGCTCTGAGGCCTGCGGAGAGCAGGAAGCAGCAGTGAGTTTGGTACAACGTTCCTCAGGGGATCTTTGGGTAAGAATTTAACTAATCAATCATTCCCTCTTTCACATTCATTCATTTCCTTTTCTTGTGACCAGGACAGTTCTTATTCTTCTCTCCTTTTATGGGCTTGCATCATTGTTTTCTTTTATCAGTAAAGCAATACAAGTAAGAACAAGAGAAAGGAGAAATGTCAGGGAATGGGGCTGCAAATTGTGCTGCTATTCAGTCCCCCTCTCACCTCCTGCACCCTCTTGCTGAACCCTGCAACTGCAGTATGATTTCCAGATCCTGCATTGTATTTCACCCTGCTGGAATTGTTGATCCCCATGGATGGCAGAAAAGGAACCATCAGCAAGAGAAATTCAGCAGGGGTTGATTTAAATCAGGGCTCACATATTCTTAGTAGAATTGGACTAGCTTAAATCAGCACAGCATCACTGAGGCTCATAGAGAACAACAGGTAATGCATTACTGAATACCAAAACATAGGATACTGATTCAGACTGGGGAAATAAAAGCACAACTCACCTGGCAGGACTGTGAGAAAAGCACTGCGAAAACTGTAGCCCATGGTGTTTGCCCCTAAGCAAATGTACATGCCTGCATCCTCTTCCTTGGCTCGAGTAATCATCAGTTTGTTCAGGTAGGAGCCATCGGGACGGGACCAGACCTCCCCCGTGGGTAGCACAACAAACTTCTGTCCCCCGACATCAATGGTAGAGTTGTATTTGCTCTCTGTGCCATACTCCACCCGCTTCAGCCACTGGATGACAGGTTTGACATCACTGCGGACTTTACACTGGAAGGATGTGGTCCCACCGTAGTCTACCGTTGTGTTGACGGGGTGTGTCCCTGTCAGGATGGGCTTGGATCTCGTTCTCTCTGCACAAAAACACAAGGAGCTCCATGGAAAATGGGGTTTGCCAACCTGATTAACTCGTGATTCCAGAACCATTGCAAAAAGATGTAGAATGCATGCAAAAAATTGTCTAATCCAACTCTCTGCCATACAGTAGGCTGAGATCTCAGCTGAATTTCCCCAGTCCCATTTCCCAGGCTGCAAGTATGAGAAAGAGCTAAAAGAGGTCATCCTTCCTTGTACTCCCACTAAAACATATCTCAGGAAATGCATCCCAGCAAGATGCGATCTTAATGATGCACCTGCACCTACAGAATGTTTGAAAGGTTGCAGAGGAATATAAATGGTTTGAAATTAGCCAAAAGAATAAAACACTTTTGGGATTAAATTTGAACAATACAGCAGGTCTGAACGTGAATTAAGTGGTTTATCTAACTGTAAATGTGTGATTCCAATGATGTCTTATCAATGTCTTATCAATGTCTTATCAATTATCAGTAGAACTATCTGAAGGGAAGATGTAAAGAAGACTTCCATTTCTCACTCAAACTTTGTTTCACGTCTCAGCTAATGAAGGAAACAAGATGGTAGGAAAGGAAATCAAACACAAAAGTTCACAAGACCATGCCTTCCAGCATGATCATAAGCCATAAGTTGTGTCAATATAACGTAAAATCAAAAGAAAACTAAATTCCTGATTCCTAGGAATATTAGGATCTTATTTTGGTGGCAGCATCACAGAAACAAGGACAAGGATTTACTGAAAACTTCTTTCCTAAGCACAGAGAGAAATGATGGTATCACAGTGGGTGGTAACTGCTGGCAATCATCAACCACTTTTGAAGGCAAAACACTGCTGGATTGATCGTGTAACACAACAGCTCCCACCAGCTCAGGCTTTGAGGTGACAGCAAGGAACAATGGACCCTCTTTCAAAAAAGTCAGGGTACTGTCAACAATGAGAGCTCTAAAGATGTGCCTGGGAAACAAAAATACCACCAGGGTCTCCATAGGACTACAAGCAGAAATCACAGCTGGGGAGACTGAGACTCAGATAAGTAGGATGGGTTTAGGAGTGGAGGCTCAAGAAAAAAAAAAGAAAAAAAAAAAAAGCAGGAAATTGAATGAAACCTGAAATACTCCACAGAATGATGTTAAAAATAGAAAGATGTCTGAAGACTGCTTAATGCCCTTATCTGCCTGACTCTGGTTCCAGCTTTCGTTACTGTTTTCACTCCTAGCCAGCAAAAGCTAATGAAAACAAAGGTTACATACATCTTTAAGTTGATAAAAACCAAGATAAACAGGGACACAGAAAGGGGTTTGTTCCTGGTGCTGTCTGGTTTTGATGAAGTGAAAATGCCACAGCTGCCATTAGGATGGGGCTTGATTCATTTCCCTGTCTCTGCTCCTGGTTTTAGTGTAAACACATGTTTTTACTGTCTCCACACAGCTGCATCTTTATCAAATCCAGATGTCTAGCAGGTTTGTGCCTTCAGAGCCCAACGGAGCTCCCCACATGTGCTTTTAATTCCTGTTATTCTAGAGAAAGGACTTATCAGAGACCAGATCTTTACCTTTAAGAACAATCTTTCACACTGGGATAAACTTTCTCATGCTAAAACACATGCACAGACGGACGAACAACATGCTTTCCATGTGGCTGGAAATAGTCCTTCGTGCCCCTGCTCCTCATTAATGAAGGATATTGTATCTTCCTCCACTCTGCTCATCTTCTTCTTCAGCTGGCTGTTCCATAGTCATTTCCATGACAGTTTATGATGATGTCATAGACAAGGCATGATGATTTAAGAATAAGAGTTCTACTTTGGTAGACTTAGGTAGCTTTGAGTATAATTTTCTTCAGTAATAATAGGGGAAACAGGAGATTAGAGGCCAAAAATCAGAATATTAGACGGTAAGTGGAACAATTTACTCTACTACATCACAAAGTAAGGTAATCCCCCACAGCTCATCTTCTAAGGGCTGAGACTGAAGATACACACAGGACTTCAGTGGAATTTTAAAATTTTGTTAGCATCTCATTTGTATCCACCTGAACTTTCATATGTCTAAATGCTTTTAAAAATCTGGCCCTAAAGCCGTGTCTGGCTAATCAATCTAGTCATAAGATTTCTGCTCATTCCCTTGGGAGATTTCTCTAATGAAGTGAGTCTCTTATTACAGATGTCTAGTGTAAATTTTCAGTTGCTTGGTTTCACTTCACTCTGATAAAGTAATCCGGACCATCCTAGTATTTCCACCCCTCCTCTATGGCCCTCTGTGAAGTGTCTTCTTGGTAAGTTCTCATTTTGCTCTTAAACTGACTGTCAGCAGTATGGGGTTGAATTGGTCAGTTGTGAACTTATGCCATGTGAGTGATGTCAGAGATGACAGTTTCCTAAGACTTTCTCTTTATTAAGGAACTTCTGAACTGTATTATTAACACTCTGTCTTTTTCGGATGTTAGGTTTATTCTAGTTTCAACAACATTTTCTCTGATGGTTCCTGTTGGTATTTCTAACACTTACCCAAGTTTATATCCAGCTGTCAGCACTACATCCTCAAAACCATGCTCTCTTAACTCAGCCAGCCCCTTTCTGATAGCTCCCTCCCCCCCTTTCCACCATAGAGGCTGCACTTACGGATCACTTCAACTTTGTAAGTCGCATTGATCTCCCCAACTTTGTTAAACACTCGGCAGGTGTATTTCCCACTATCCTCTGGCTTCAGATTCTTCAGGTTCAGTGTCCACTTCTTCTTCTTGTTCTCCCCAGTCTCATGGGGCATGAGGGGCTTATTGTCCTTCAGCCACGTGATGTCAGGCCGTGGGTTGCCGCTGGCCACACACTTCAGACGGATGGAGCTGCCGACAGGACGGGCGATGACTCTGCGTCTCATCTTTGCAGGCTGGGTGAACCTGGGCTGGGCTGCAAAAGGCATGAGCAATTGACTCCAGTGAGCATAAGGCATATAAAGCAGGATGCTACTGTCAAACATTATGGCCAAATTTTCTCAAGAGGCACTCAGCAGCACCATACAAGGCATCTCATATTCCAGCTCATATAGAAAGCACTATCCAGTCTGATGCAGTCGAGTGTCTAGAGGACTGCTATGAATACATTAGCCTCATGCATGGAATAACCCCAGAATTCCTCAGTGTCCCTAAGGCAACTGAGTCAAAGAATCTCACGAAATAATACTAGAATCATGCTAAAGGCAAAATGTGACCCCTCAATCACATTATAATTGTTAACATATTCTATGCCAGAAATGCAAGACCTTAGCTAAGACCAAACAAAAAAGCCACAGATTCCTGTTAAGCTGGCAATTTTCTCAGTCCTTTGGTTGTCACTTATAGCTTCATTTTTTGAAGACGTTTTTGCCTCTTAGTTCTCACTGGCTTTTGTGGAACTTGGGAAGGGTCAACAACTTTTCAAACTGTAACGCAGTCTTAGAAGTGAGCAAGACATTTGAACAATCATCTGAACTAAAAGGCATCAGATCCACTGAGTATTAACTTACGTAGCATTCATGTTGAAAGAGCCAAAGGAATCACACAGAATCACAGAATCACAAGGTTGGAAACGACCTGCAAGATCATCTAGTCCAACCACCCTCCCATTCCTATTAGTACCACAAGCACTAAACCATATCTTGTAGCTCCTCATCCAGACGCCTCTTGAACACTACCAGGGATGGCGACTCCACCACCTCCCTGGGCAGACCACTCCAGTGCCTGACCACCCTTTGAGAGAAAAAGTTTCTCCTAATATCCAACCTAAACCTCCTCTGGTATAACTTCTGGCCGTTTCCTCCGGTCCTACTATTTGCCTGGGAGAAGAGGCCAGACCCTTTTGCACCACAACCTCCCTTCAGGAAGTTGCAGAGTGCCATGAGGTCTCCCCTGAGCCTCCTCTTCTCCAGACTAAACAATCCCAGCTCCCTCAGCTGCTCCTCCTAAGATTTGTGCTCCAGACCCCTCACCAGTTTCGCTGCCCTTCTCTGGACACGTTCCAGGGCCTCAATGTCTTTCTTGTAGTGAGGGGCCCCAAACTGAACACAGTACTCGAGGTGCAGCCTCACCAGTGCTGAGTAGAGCAAACACAACACATGGAAACAAACAAAACACATGGAAATATACAATAAAAGAAAACTTGAGTCAACCTAATGCCCATCCATCCCCAGTACTATGAAGCAATATCTGCTGGTGGAGAGAATCATGGGATAAGATAAAGTTACCCCGATTTAGGATCGAAATAACTAGTATTCCTAGAAACAGTGACAAGAACACCAGAGAAATGTGAGGTCCCTCACCTGGCAAAATCTAGAATTTATGCCCTCAGATTTGGATAAGAATTCCAGAAGGAAAAGAAGTGGCATCTTCATACCTTGGTAGCTTTAGTAATACTGGTGAGGATCTTCCTATAAAATCATGAGTTGGTCTAATTAATCAGTAGAAAGAAAAAATGCTTTGCTTTGCACGCTTTTAAGACACTTAATGCTATATGATTTGTTGCAAGGCAAAAGCTTGAAAATCCAAAAGAAATTACAGCTTTTCTTGTATTTCCTTTCTTTGCTTGGAGAAAATGAAAAACAGAGAATGATTGGCCATTGGCTTGGACATGCCCATCAACCACTGCAATTAGAGATCTACAACATCAGTAGAACACAGCACATCAAAGCAAGCTGAGAAGGTTGTACTTCAGATATTGGGGAAGTTTGCTACAGGTGGGACTACCTACTATAGAGTCAGCCCTGCTGCCCAGCAACGGGCAGAAGCTCCAGGATGTGCATTATAGTGGAGAATTGATGGATGGAGGAGGTTAGTTTGCAGCTTCCTCTCTCCATGCATCTGCAAATTGCAGACACTGCCCTCCGAGGTCTGTGACCCTGTCCCCTGGTGCTCTCATCCACCTGCAGCCTTGACCTACAGATCTTCCTCTCAGACGAAGACACCCTTTGGCATTCCCCTCTCTCAGAGTCTCTTTCTTTAGGAGAAACCATCTGCCTCTGCAGCCTCCTCTCGCCCTCCTTGACTGTCATTTTGGGTCCCAGCCATTTCATGTTATTTCAAACTCTTGCTGAGAAATGCTTTGCTCTCCATACAGAGACTTTCATGTGTAATCTAATGAACTGGAGCAACTCTGGCTCTGAGAATCCTTGCCATGACAGCTGAGCAGCAAGTGTGACATACTAACCTGCACAGCTCCTCGTGCGTAAATAACCCCCTGCACAGCTCCTCCTGTGTAAATTTCTGGGTATTCCCTTGAGGATTTGCTGCAAGAGGAGGCTCCCTTCCACCAAAACAATTGGCCTCTAGAGGGGAAATTAACCCCATCAGGGCTGAATATTAGGAATGACTGCAAGCTCAGGCCTTTCCCCTCACCCTTTCCTGCTTCCACAGCAGTATTTTGGGACATGATCTCTGTGTTCAGTAAGAGTGGTGCAAAAGAGAAACTTTCTCCCCAGAAGCAGACCTATAACATTTCTGTATTTTTCTCCTGCTCTGATTCCCATAAATCTGTCTGAAGTTTTGCACTCATCTCTCATGCAACGTTGCTCAGATACACACTAAGCTACAAGTAAAGCTAAACTTGTTTGGCTCTTTCTCTTTCTTGTTCTGTTTAGGGACGGTTAAGTGATTATGCGCTCTCAAAAGCTACTCCAGCCTGCATGCAATATGCTGAAATCAGATCCCATTTACACAGCCCTGAATGCTTCCTTGATAAAAGCCTGAATTGGACGAGTTTAGAAAGGACAGTTGACAAAAAAGGAGAAAAAGACAGACACACACATAAGAGAGAAAAAGAGACTCAACAATCACAAAGGAGATGGAGAGAGAAGCGGCACTGTGAGACAGAAAAGGTCTCCTTTGAGTTTGTGCTGGTAAATGTCCGTCCCTAGATCTGTACCATTTACAGAAGTTTTGCTTGTTGGAGAGCCAGAGAAGGTCATTACAAAGTGCCCCTGTATTATTTATACTTCATTGCTTGTTCTGTTCCACATCGCTTGGTGTTTGCTTCATAAACATGAACAGCACATTTGTACAGTATAAATTATGCCAAGCACAAGATCAAGGGAAAACATGAGCAGATAGGGACAAAGAAACAGTGTTGTGCATGGGTTTCTTGCTGAAACCTGTTTACCATGAAGGTTCAAGCTAATGAAAATGAAATGAAGCAGAAGGTTATGAGCACAAAGAGCTGGGAAGGAGTACAGCTATCTCATCTCCCTAGATAACAAGTCTAGGTGGTTAGCTAAAACATGCAGTCTGCTGTGATCTGCCATGTATACCTCCACATAGTGATAGTGCTGCTTCAAGCTTTCCTGATGCTTAGAAATCATCCTATGTACTAATAATATGTACAGAAATAATCCTATGTACTACCAAGCACTGAAGTACTTTCAGATCTTTAGGATAAGAGCTCAGTCATTTGTGGGAAAATGAGGACAGGGGTATCTATCTTTTCCTACTCTTGTTGGGCAGGCGCTTTCCCCAGTGATTTCCTTCCACAATGGTAGCTGGATGGCAAGCTGGGGCAATCACCAAGTTTCCTCTCTCACTTCTCCAGTGCCCAAGACTCTGCAAACACCAACTGCAACTTCGCTCATTCTCTTCCTGAAACCCACAGATACACACTGACTGTTTATTATTTGAGCATCTGCAGGGAGAACTCACTCCATTTGCTCTGCCTTTTCCTTTCTTTCTGCAACTGAGAAACATGCTGTGTGAACAACACTGAACAGGACCAGAAGGAAAATACACACTGTTCCTTACCCCATTGCTTCCCAGAATGATCTTCATATTCTCCATTAGAGCCTTCAGGTGTCTGGCTGTTCTTTCCTGAGCTGGTGTCATCTGCAACAGAGAGGAAAGTGAAGATGTTAGGAAGATCTCCTGCAGTGCAGCAGTGTGATGAAGGGAGTTTGCATTTCCTCCTGCAGGCACCGTGAAGCTGAAAGGCACTTGACATACATTTGGCATTCATATCCCGGCATGTACAGCTTAGCCAGTTTAGTAAACAATTTAGTTGCTGCTTTATGAGCTTTTCGGCAAGCAACCAAAGCAATGGGAGATTAATCAATGTTTCCATTAATAGCTAACAAAAGACTCTTTGTTTATGTTTACAGGTTGCCATTCTCTAGGAGGAGCCGATCTGTTGTACCTTCTATGCAAATAATGGTATAAGTCAAAATTACAGATAATTAAACCTGGGAGGTGATGAAGGCTTATGTGATCAGTAACACAGAGAGCACAAGCAATGGAATTAGGGCCACTAATTTGCCTTTCAGTTTCCATACAAAATCAGGAAAGCAAGCAGGTTTGCTGAGGGGTCAAATGAGCCCTCAAGGGATATCAAACACAAAGATAGGGCTGGTCAAAGCATGGAAAAGTTTTATGTATACATGTATGTTTAAAAAAAAAAAAAAAAAGAAATTAAGGCTGCCCATCCACCTATAGCAATGATACAGTTCTCTGCCCCTAATCACTTCCTATTATTGGCACAGGCTGCTCAGGGAGGTGGTGGGATTACCTTCCCTGGAGGTGTTCAAGAACCTTAGAAATGTGGCACTGAGGAACATGGTCAGTGGGCAAGGTGGGGATGTGTCAGTGGCTGAGCTTGGTGATCTTAATTGTCTTTTCCAACCTTAATGATTCTATGATTCTAAGTGTGTGTAATAAAGCCAGAACTAAAGTCTTCATCTCTGTGAGGGCAACTTGGTAGGCAGAGAGAGGTCAGAGGAAGGCAGGATCTACCTTAGTAAGAACTAGCAGAACTACCTCTACAGCAGTGTAAAATGCCAGCAAGAGAAGTGGAAATGCCTAAGCTAAGAAATGAATCCCTCTGAATGCTCAGCTCCTCAAACTCATAAGAAAAAATAATTCAGGCAAAAGAGAGAAAATTCTTTACTAATCTCTGCAGTGGAGAGAAAAAGCTCTGTATTTTTTTAAATATTTTTTTAATAGAGAGTTGTATATGCAAAATGTGCAAAGAGTAGAACTGTTCTTTATAATTACTTCAGAAGATGCAATGGGCTTAAACAGTGGCATATAAACTTGCATGTTGGCTTTGTGAGTGAAGTCCATAGCTATAACCCCATCCTCAGCCCAGTTTCCATTAGTTTGGAAAATCACCCTGTCTCCTCAACATGGGGCACTTTATGCTGCCACATGGTTGGCTCTCATTTCCTGCTGTCTCTTAAGCAGCGAAGCAGCAGTGCCATAAGGGTTTGTCTCCCCTCACCCCGGCAGATTTTTCTCTTCTCCTCGTGGTGACTTCGGCACGGTTCCCCCCAGAGGTATGTGCAGCTGTCACTTCGAGGGGTAAAGAAAACTTTCAGGGCCGCAGCACGCCGTGCCCTTGCTCTGGCAGCTCGCTCTGGCCGCCCGCCCTGTCCCACCTCCCTCACCCTTCGCCGTCCCTGGAATCCCAGAGGCTTTCCTGGCTGAGCAGTGGGGAAGCAGCGTGAAACGCAGCCACGCTCAGCAAACAGCCTTGGCAAACTGAACGCAGGCAGTACAAATTTACCCATTATATATGGTGGCTTGCTTATGATGGATTGCGTCCTTTCAGTTAAAATACTGAACGGATTATTTTCTGGTGCTTGTACAATTTTTCTCATAAATACCAGTTGGGCTGTGAATGAAATTCTGGATGCTCCATGGCAGAGAATTTAGTAAATCCTTTAGTACCATTATAAAAATGTATTGGGTAATGAAGAAGAAATGAAAAGTATGGTCAGAGATGTAGGAATCCTGCATACTGTTAAGCTGCCGAATATCTTAAAAGTGGCTAAGGCCTTTAAGTGGTGATGTCCTGTCAGTTATATCTTAATCCTCTCCAGCTCAGTGTACAAAGAGCAAGGCAGCCTCCCTTGCCTCCTGCCTCATGTTACAATATGTCAGCCCATGTGCACTCCTCCTGCCTGCACACCAGGACCGACTGGCATCCTCAACACCTCTTGACATGCTGCCAAGCTTTTGATGTCAATAAAATTGCCCTGAATCTGTTTGATCTTTTGAAGATGCCTCTTGGGTTGTTATCCCACCAAATCCCAAACTTGCAGAGTAACTTACCAAACCCAGAGAAAATCGTTTTGGGGGAAGAGATTGGGATAGCTTATGTCACCACAGTGAGCATATGAAACAAATACTTTGGCAGGGTAGCAAGAAGTAGCCACATGCATTTAGGTTTGTTGGTTTAGATCCACTGGAACCAGTTTCATGCTTGTTAGGAATGTGGCAATGTTAACAACAAAACATAGCATAAGACTTAGGTGGAGTGGAAATGTCGTAAACATGGAAACTTGTGTAGAATAGAACTACTTCTCCTTCCCAGACCCAGAGGTGCACAATGGGTGAGGGGATGCTACTGAAATCTCTGTTCCAGCTGCAAGAACTGCAAGAAAACCTGAGAACTGCGAAAAAAAAAGAAAAAAAAAAATCTGATTTATGAAATACTGGATGGAACTCAGCAAAGCTCATTTGGGAGTGATTCCTTGAAACAAGGGAATCTCAGTGCAAGCTTAAAAGTGTGAGCAAGCCAGGAGAACAGCCAGTAATATAACAATAAAGCATTAACCTGGGATGAGAGTACCCCAGGGTCAAGTCCTTCTGCATTCACAGTCACATTTGAACCTCCTCTCCTGCACCTTGGGTGACTGTCTTAAGCACGGAACTGTGGTACCAGAGAGCCAAAACGAAGCGCATTATTTAAAAAGTGGAACAGAAAAGCAGGAGATAGATATCTCAGGAACAATCTTCTTATGGATGAGCCCTGTTTAATTCAGATATATCAATGAGATTTGACTTCCACCTGACACAACCACATCCAAGTTAGCATTGCTTACATAAGAAGTGTCTGTTCTTCCCTGTTTTGAAGAATTTCCTTATTAGACAGAGATTGGGCCTCAGAAAACAAGTCTCATTCAAATATATATGATCAGCATGTAAAGAATGAATTGGTAACCAAAATCATGAATCTTAGCTATATTCAAAAAAGACCTAATAAACTGATTGCTTATTCAAACTTTTGTCACTTCCCACAGAGGCAGCCAGGTCAGGGTGATAAGAACACACACAAAAAATCCAGCAGCAGCCAAAGGGCAGTGAAACCAGCTATGCAGCAGGGCCAGCCTTGCTGCCAGCAGATTACTGCAAGAGGCAGTGCTAAGAAGGATGAGCTGATGAAGTTTCCTACGAGCTCCCTTTTCTGTGACCTATATAGGAAGGTCATCCTGTGCTGGACATCTTGGACACTATCACAGGGTTAGGAGAGCAGCCAGTTGGAAGACTAAGTGGAAAACCTGCCTTGAAAAATAATCACTGACTAATTTTATGTCACAAGTATCTTGAGGGTAGGAAAATACATGCTGTGCACATGATTTGGGTGTCCTCTCTCTACAAGCTGTTTTTGTGGTGTTAGAAAGCTCGAATAATTTGTCAAGAAACCTTAGGTGGAAGATTCCCATATCAGGTCAGGTGACAAACTATCGTATTATGTCGGGTGATAAACTTGGAGACAAGGGACAAACCTACGTAGCCCCCTTCCCCTCCAAGTATCACACCTGGCCATTAAAGGTTGGGTCAGAATGGGTCCAAAGGCACCCAGTTGTTCAGGAATGCCGTCCCAGTGCTGCCCCCTCAGCTGCTGCCCCCCAGGATGTTGTTCCAAGTTAGCTCCCAGGTTGAGATGCCACGGGTTGGTATGGGCTGGGGAAATGTTGGGTGTTGGGTGGGGTGAAAGGGGGATCGTGAGCTTGTTTCTGTATGAGATTTGATGCATCTGAGAGTATGAAGCCTCAGCTATCAGTGCTGACGTCATGGCCAAATTGCTCTTTCACACTCCAGAAAGCATGATGCTCTGTGCATACTGCCTGTCATGTGTCCTCCTGGTTGATTTCCTTTCACAAAACAGGTTAGATTTCTTCAGACAGGGATTTCTGTATGTAACCCCATCAGCTGACAAATGGGATCCTATGGGACAAAGAGCGCCATATAAGCAGAGTATGGTTACCATTTATTACCACAGCAGAATTGTTCCACTGACTCTTAAAAGTTAAAACAAATGGAAAATTCTGCATAATGATCTGACTCCAAGAGGAGCTGATGGGAAATACTCACAGGCTGTTACTGAGCCAGGATCAAATTTTATTTACCCACAGACTTTCTGGGGATGCTTCATGTTCTAGCTGAATGGGCATGACTTGTTTTCAGACCAATACCATGTTCTGAGCACCCATCCCCAAGTCAAAACATCTCAGTTTTTTATGAAACAAAACTCTAGCCATAATGTTTCTCTATGATTCACAAAGTTGCTTTAATTTGTTATAATGCAAGGCCAGTCTCTGCTCTGACTTGATGTGACCAGCTTTGGAGCCTTTGATGTCAGAGGCCTTGAAAGCCCCATTTCGCAGATGAGCCAGCTTTGCATAAATAAACAAAGTGACCTCTGAACTGGAGCCTGAGACGGGAACACACTTCAAAGCCCTAGGGGAGGCACTGGGGGGCTAAAGGGGGGAGGGGGGAAGGGGGCAACAGGGAATGAAGCGATCAGCATGCATCATTAAGGCAGCCCCTACTCAACACTCAACTGCTGCCCAACAAGGGGTGCAAATGAGGGAGGGAGTGAAATGAGGGGGAAAGTGATGCAATCCAGTCAGGCTTGAACAATTAGAAGGAGGCCTTTTCTCATGGATGAATGAAAGGGATCTCTCTGAACTCCAGCTTTAGGTGCTCTCTCTCGCACTTACTTAGGTGCACCATATTTGCACATGGTGTTTGTGCCCCAACTTTGCTGCTGCAGAGGCCCAGTAAATGACAAACAGTTGGCTGTGGATGGTGGGTCTTGGGCCTTCCTTGGAGTTAGATCAGAATTTGTTATCATGAACTTAACCGTAAAATTAAGGGGTGAGAATAGACCAGTAAGTGTTTGGACTCCTTTCCCAGTAGTCCTGGCAGCAGACAGGATAAAGAACTTAGAAGAAAGCAAGTGCAATCTGAAAAAGTCTGTATCTACAGTTTATCTCAGATAAATTCAGGATTTCCTGTAGTACTGTCTGAAATTTAAAGGGAAACACAAGGGTAAGATCATTCTGTTTTACTGAGCCTCCTGCTATCCTAACAGGTTCAACTGATGCCCACGTAAATGGTCCATGAGGTATGCATGTAGACAGGCAGTAACAACTTTATCACAGGGTTTGCAGGGATTAAGGCACTTGCTTTCCCCAGATCTCCTTAATGCGGATTAACACTCCAGGTTTCACTTAGAATTTCAGCTGGTATTAACTCCCAATGGTCAGAGAAATGAGTACCAGACTACTGGCTAGTGCATGATTTCAATCTGAAAGCTACTTACGCCAGCTTCCAGGATTTCATCACTTACCTTGTGATATTTGGGGATTCTAAAGAACTTTGATCCTGGCATGAGATTGCTTGAGAATTTCAGGGCTTGTTTGTTATTGATTTGCAGTCTGTGACTGCAAAGAAGAATTCTGCATAAATATACCTGAAGACTTGGAAGGAAGAAAACATTGATTTTTGAGATCTTGTGACCTTTTTAATTGCCTCGTGTTTTTTTGTTTTTGTTTTTGAGGCCTGGATTATGTGTTTAGGTCTCATGAGTCCAGTGATCCATAGGTGAATTCAAAGCCTGACTTGAAATCACAGCAAGGATTAAAAAGCAAAATTTGTACCTCAGCTAATCCTGAATTTACTCACATCACTAAGGTTTAATTTAGCAAGCTTTCTCTCTGAACACTCCTTTATGCTAGAGTCAGATAGGAAAAAAATCCAATGAATTCATCCCACTAACATAAACCTGGTTTAAATCTTAGGTGGTATTTTGAATATTTTTTCATAGTTCCTCCAGCAACCCTTCATTTCATGCTTGCCACTCCTTAACCTGCCTACTACTATATTAACAGTGTCATCCACTGTATTAACAGTGCTGATGCTATGAAAAGGCAGGAAATGTGTTTAGAATTTATTTGGAAGGGTGCAGTGAAAGCAAAGTGATCAGGAATTTTTGGAGCAATGAAAAAAAGTCTCCTGGAGGAAACCCCTTTCCTTGGGCCCAGCCAAACTAAACCCCTGAAGATGAAAAAGAAGAAACCCACTCAGAGGAGCACATAGCCAAGGAACACTCTAGCTATTTTTATTTATTTTATTTTTTTTATTAAACAAAAAAATATATGTTACTGGCAGAGAATTTGCCTCTGTAATGGGCACTGTAGACTTTACTGCTTATTGCCTTTGGTTTCAGTTGGGCCAAAAATAACCAGAGCTACTGGTACTAGAATTTCCCGAATATTTAGATTATATATGTATAAAGTATGGTTTGTGCTAGTGGCTTTTTTGGTATTTTCATCTCTGGTCAAATTCATGGGAATTTCCATTTTAAAAAATTCATGGATTTCACTTCAGCCTCAGTACTGGGAGTTTCTCTATAAGCAAGATGTGCTGAAAAGAATCCTTTGCAGCCCACCTCATGAATTCAGCAGGGACACCACAGGCTACAGCCTATAGCCTACAGCCCTGGCTAGGAAATGAGGACACCCAACTTCTGTCCCTTCCTACAATTCCACTTCTTTAATCTATACCATTCCTCACTGTAGATGACAAAGCTCTTAGTTGTTATCTATTGCTGCAACCCACATCTCAAGAGGTGAACATACATTAGGAGCTTTAAGACCAAAGAAAATAGAACCATTCTACAGAATAAAAGAAGGAGGGACTATGGTGTAGAATAAACATGACAGAGCCAGCTTATTTGATGTCTTGATACCAATCTAGCTTCAGGCACAGGCAAACCTATTCTGCTTCTCCGGACAGCAGCCCACAGGGAATCTAGCACTGCTATGCATGAGCTGCTACCAGCACCTGAGCTAACTCTTTTACCACCAATTCCTTCTTTATACAGCAATCCTCTGCTGAGTGTGCAATGTAGGCATATCCCCAAAGAATGCTGTGGTTTATAGTTTAAGCTTGATTTAAAAAACTTTGGTTTGGAAAGGGATCACATATTTCCTTAGAGAAGTAAATGTGTAAAGAGGAGAGATGGAATTTCAGAAAGAGTGGGCTATTTTAGGCACACGTAAAAGTATTAATGCACAAATAATGAGATGTGGAATGAAAGTATTTAAATTTCAGCATATAAGAGAGCTTCTCAAAAGGGGTATCTACTGGACTATGTCACCTAGAAAAATCAAAAGTTTATTTCCTTCAATTTTTGGAACATCTGAGATTTAAAATTGTAATGGTCTACCTATGGCTGAACTAGAGATTTTATGAATCCATTGGCAAATGTTGGATCATCTAGTTCCCAAAGCATGCTGTAGTAACTTCTCCATTGTATATAACTGTATGATCACGATAATTGTATGATCAGCAAGAACGAAAATGCTCAACAGAAAATAATGTTTATGACAAAAAGACCTTGAGGATCCAAAGAAAAAAACACCCTTTACTAGTGGCTGTATCCATACAGAGGAACTTCAGAGATGTTCTGAGCTCCTGATGAGACCTGCCCTGGGCATACCATGCTCATCTGTCCCCTTCGCTTCTCTGTACCTGGGTCAGGTTTTCACCCACTTTAATTCTGCACCCCTCTTCCTCAATCACTTTCCATACTGCTGTAGAGGGAGAAGCCTTCCTGAAGATTGGGTTCTTGCCTTGCTCTTTGTGGCCCATTATTACCCACAGAACTCATTAAATCATCTGAGACATTCCCAGCCATGGAACATCTGCACACGAGGATGCTCAATCTACTGCTGTAACCACACAAAGAACCACAAGGGGCAATGGCTGGAGTCACTCATGGAACCACTGCAATTCTCTGACCTACCATTATGACAATTACAAAGGCAATCAGAGCCCTTCTGCCACACAGACTTCTCCAGACACCAGGACCTCCCGCCTGCATCCAGGTCTCCATTCCACAGGAGACAAGAAAATAACTCTTCCTTTTTGTTCTTGTTGTTGAGGTTACTTTTTTTATCAGCATGCTACACCATACACAGACAGTAGCTCCCAGAGCTCTGCACCGCAGGCACCAGTCTGCGGTTAAGCTCTTGATCTACTGCTGGTGAGGATGAAAGGACAAAGGAATCAGAGAACAAGACAAGTGGTTAGGCTTCTGCCTTGTCACCAGCATTTTCTGGGCATGAAATATCAGCACCAAGCAAACAGCAGTTACCAATCAACTCCTCCAGCCCTTGAATAACTTGAGAATGTCTTCCAGTGTTTTTAAATCATTACTTGTACCATGACAATACCAAGGATTTCTTAGAGACAGGTTCCCATTATATTAAATACTGTTCACACACAGAGCAAAAGACAGTCCCTGTTCAAGGTTTTTTGTCTCAGTACTGCAAGCATGGAGTGGATGCAGAGTATATTAAAGTTTGCCAATAATATTTTTTTTAGGCTGCAGTCATTCTGGCCTGCTAGGGGAATGATGATTTCTCATCGATTCATAGAGTTGAGAAACTAAGTTTAATTTATACTATCAGTCAGTCCAATATCTGAATTTACAACAATTTTGTAATTACTTATATTAATGAATCATTTGTTACTTACCTTAAGTTTATAAAAATGGCATATTTCATTTGGTTTACTGTTGTCTGACAAGTACATATTTTTTAAATAGTCTCTCCTTTAGAAATCAGCATTCAAGTTAGGAGTGAGGAGGAGAAGGTTAGGTTGACATCTACCTCTTCTCCCTGAGTGCAAAGGGATGATGGAGGGGTCCTCAGCCATGTACAATGGGTGCCAAAAATGAGGTGGTATGAACGCTCCACCCAAGAACATTGGCCAAAATTCCATCCTCAACAATCCTAAACTGCTTAGGGTTGGGGGAGGGAGACATGCTACTAAAAGGACTAATGCAAGGTTAATGATAAGAAGATTACAGCAGAGCCAAGGATAAACTGCTAAGACCTGGCTCTCAGCTTTGTATTTTAACTACTACGCAGCTACTGTTCTTCACATAAAGTTACCTCTATCCTTCCCCTTCCTAGTAGTGCTGATTGATGTTCATTATTTCCTTTACTGAGATGTGTATGAACATCACTGATACGTACTGAATCTCCCTGAACTTTCATGTGGTCAAAACAGCCAGCTCCCAGAAATTTCCAGAGGGGCTGCTGGGAAAGAGAAGTCAGACATGTCAGTGATTGAGTGCAATAATTATTTTTAGATGGCATTCATGGTCAAACAAAAATAATCAATCATACAGTCCTGACCCTTCCAAACACTGAGCTAATTCCTTGGTGTGCAATTACCTAATCCATCACAATGAACTGGGAATTGCAATTCTGAATGATACAGATAGGAATGTGAATCCAGCTGTTTCTTCAATGCCAGTATGAAAATTATTTAAACATCATTTTTGGGCTTGCATATTTCACAGTCTATTGGTGTAAAGGGAAAATATCTCCTATGGAAGAAAATTAAACATCCTATGCAGTAGAGCTATTACGAAAGGAAGCTAAGCCCTAGAGAGAACTGCTGCTTAACATCTTTGATGGGAAAACTGAGTCCCCTGTCTCTTTGCTTGAGGCAGAAACTCACACCTCATCAAGATCCATCAATAGCATATTAAGTTTAACTTTGATTTCAATAATAGCACCTGTATGTGTTAAAAGTGCTATGAAATGGGTAGAAGATGATGGTTTTCAACTGGACTTTAAAAGAACATAATGAAAAGGAGTGTTTAAGTTTTTAGTTATATGCAGTAAGACACGGAACATTGGTATGGAATCTTTTGCCTCAAGTTTCAGGAATAAAGAGATCTCCTATTTCACAAAACAGTCCACGCGTAATAAATAGAATTCCATAAATGATGTCATCTGCAACCGTCATCACCTCAACAAGCTACAGGTCTCTGAGCAATATCAAATATCTTTTGATAAATGAACTTTCTAGAGGACACAAGTAAACTACTCAGATAGTATTAAAAAAGGCATTGGAAAAAGTGGAGAAGAAAATCAAATTTTGGTAGTTTTTTGTGTTCAAGGTTGATTTAACCTTTGTTAACAAAATGATATGGAGCAGTGCAACAGCAATACAGCAGTGATGTAACCTTGGCTTTTCACACTATCTCTCTGATCACTATAGTTTTCAGCATGAGAAGAAACTAAAAAAACCTGGAACTTTGGGTTCTGATCATGAAAATACAAAGTACCCTCAGTGCCTGACGATGTCAAACAGTCATTTGATATTCTCTCCATAGGCTGTCAAATACATAATTTTATTACTTCTCCGTGATGTTCAATGAATGGTTGCATATATGTCTGGTCATTGTCTGACTAATAATAGCAAGGAGCAAAATGTTACCACTTTCACAATTCTGTCCAAGAACAACTCTGGACAAGTGGCAATTTTGCTGGCTCCCAAAAGAAATGGAATACTTGGCACCTCAAATAACGTGAGGATTACAGTATATTACACTGGATAATTCTGGCCTATGTCTTGCCAGAATTAAACTTAACCTAATTACATGGAGTAAATTATAGCTTTCCATGTGGGGTAAAACACAAATTGTAAAAATGGTTGTTCCACAATTAACTCTATATTCGCAATGCTGTCATTACAAATTTCTAAAACATACTTCAAAACAATGACTGGTGTAGCACAGTCATTCCTGTGGGATGGAATTAACTTCTCTTGTGTGTTTTTGTGATTTATTGTTCATTTTTTAAATCCCTCTCTGAGCACATGACCCGCAGTGTAAGAGAACAGTGGCCAGAGTGCAACCAGAAAGGAACCACAGTCAGGAGCCATCTAACAATACATGCAAAAAAATTTCAGGTGCATTCAAAGGCATTTGGGTCTTTAGTCGCAGTTACTGCATTTTTTAGAGAGCGATGGTGCAGCTCTCCCCGACAGTCAGAACTGAATCAAGAGGCACAAGTCACCCGTGTCAGTGTGCTTCATACCCTGCGCCTCTTTAAAAGACTTTGCTGAGATAAAGTAGCAAAGAATCTGCAGTAGTAAATCTATTTTGGGAATAGTTAACAGTCGTGAAGACCATTCAAACGCAATGAGAAAATGGAGTAGGTATGCTGTTCAAATCCAGTGGCTATGAATGAACCAGAGCTGGGTAGCACCAAATCAGAGTTGGCTGCCACCTATGACCTTGCCTAGATGATCTATAAAGAACTTTTTTCACCACCTCTGATATTTAGAAGCTAAAGCAGGTGTAGTTTATTGGCTTTCTATGTGAGTTACCCCATAAGGACCGATCCTGGAGAGCCACACTTCACTCTTAGGGTGCAAACAAGAACATTTAAGATCTCATTCAAACTACAAAGAACCTATCCTACCTTAATCTGTGGGGAAAATATATTTATTTTTCACAACTAAACAGAGCTTTCTCCAAAACTTCTAAATACTTACGAGTACTGCATTTACGTACCTTATTTTTCATGGCCATAATGTATACTGTTATTAACATTCTCATATGAATATTACACACTGAAAGTATCCCACACGCTGCTGGCTATTTTAAACAACAGATGTGAGAGGATTTAAATGCCAATTTTAAATCTGCGCAGTTGATTAAAATCCTGTGAGCCATTCATAGATTGCCAGATATTCTATTTACATGTATTCCTCCTATGTAAAATTCTTCAGGGAATACTCTAGACCCTGGCATATGGCTTAGAATGATGTTAACTGATGTCAGAGATGCCACACAGACAACAGGCCGTATTATCCAGTTGCATCTGTGCGTAAAATGCTTGGGGATTTTTTGATGGAAGGAGTTATGAATGTGTAAAGATGAGATGCTACATTTATGTCTCTCTAAATCCTGCTCGCAGATAACAAGCATCTCAAGTCCCATCAATACAAAACCAAGCACTTTTATGAATGCGTTTCATTGCATCCATGTGCTGTTATTCTCCGGGGTAGTTACGACTTGTGAGTGAACCTTGAAAGACTATGGAAGATCAGCTTAAAAGGAGCACTTCAAGGCCAAAAATCACCAAAGCCTTGGAAATCGAAACCTTGTGAGAAGATCCTGTGTGAAGGCAGACTGCAGCACGCTCAGGGCTTACTGTTCACTTCTCGTAGTGCCGGGGAAACCCCCAGCCGTGCCACAAATCCAACTGCCTCCAGCTCCTGCATTTGCAGCCTCACAAATCCCAAGGGCCCAAAACTCCCACGCTCTATAGCGCAGGCCCTGCCTGGTGGATTACATGCGAATGTTATAAATACATCATAGATTGCACTGGAGGAATGTCACAGCACCGCAGATGATTTCAAGAGAAGAGATCCCACAAAATCCCTCTGTGCAGTCCCCCTGGCCATACATCCTGAATGAGGAGCTCCATCATGTGAGAACAATCCTAGTAATTCCTCCAGTTTTCATTAATACTACAAAATTTCACACTTCTAGGGTGCCATTTTGTTAAACAAGGGTAGATTTTTTCTGAAAGACTGTTCCACTGTGGCCTAGTATTACTATTTACGCTGAAGTCAATTAAAAGAACCAAGCATTCATTTCCAAAATCAGCAACTGGCAAGCCATAATCTCATACCAGCCAGATTAATGTGACACCTGAGATGTGTTTTCATTCAAGACATAGAAGTCTGAATGGCTGAAAGTGTCAGAAATGCATGAAAAAACAGTCCCTCTGCTTCAGAAATGTATACTCAATTGAGTCGATAGTGCTGGTAAGTGACCTTCAGTAATCTTTTTCCTGACAAGGAGCCAACTAAAATTAAACAAAATTGTAGTAGGCAAATTGTTTGAAATCACAGGCAAAAAAATAAATAAATAAAGAGGAAGAAAAAAAAAATTGCTTTCTTACTATTTGAAATACTCCATTCTGGTCCAGAAATAATTAGGGGTGGATAAATTATCTGGTCTCTGATTTTCTTTGTCATATTATTTTACTCCTGCCTTTCTTCTTCCTCAGCATGGGGTGCTTGTGGTCATATTGTTCTTTTATTTATGACTAACAGCCTTTTCAGTGGCAGCATGCACACCAAAGCGCAGGCACAGGGCAGGAATGCAAATTCCTGGCGAGGTAACCAAGATGAGAAAAATGTCCCCAACCATGCCAACTCTTTACAAGGACAGCAGTTAAACAGAAAGCTATACCCTTAAAACACAAAACCTGGGAAACAAGAGCGCTTAATTAGAATGTCGTGATGTGTGTTTTTATGAGGTTTAAATATAAAACGTGGTTCCCTATTGAGGTCTAATTGGTTCTTTTGAAATTCCCCTATAAACTGGTGCTCACATTATCCAGCCAATGCATTCCCCTATTTATTTTGCTTGCTGGTGACTTGCTTCTGCTTTGAATTGGTTGCTCCGAGGACCTCTCTCTGGCTCAGCTTTCAAGCTGATTTCTCTGACAAGCTGGCAGCAATAAAATAATTCATTCCAGAGGCTGAGAGAATCACCCCACAGCATATAGTACGAGTATCGTCTGGCAGCAGTACAGAGGCCGACGCAATGGGAAGCCTGGGGTAAACCCTGCTCTGGGACACATGAATGCTGTGGGGAGGAGGAAAAGCTGCAGCAATCTGAACAGGAATAAGGGCAGTAGCATGGCTCTGGGATGGAAGGAATGCAGGAGAGGAGGTTCTCCAAAGGATACCCACCAAAAGAGGAGAGAAGAACCCATGGAGAAGAATGTTTTGAGTTAAGCCACATTTTCCAAGAGAAGAAACAAACCCTTGTGATGAAGCCCGTGATATGTGAAGCACTGCAGTGTGAGTGTTCAACCTCTGCTTTGCAAACTCATGGCTGCTGCTGGAGGCCCAGGGAAAATAACCCAAGAGTACAAACCAAATGGCAGCAGCCAGGTTTTGCCAGTGCTGTTGATACAGATTTGTCTTTATTTCTGCTGGAAAAGCTGATAAAAGGCAAGCAAAACTCTTGTGCCAAACAAGATGTAGGAAGTCTTTTAACTATGAATCCATTCCCGTTCAGAAGGAAAGCGGAACTCATCTCAACTAGTTTTTGGGATCACATCCCTGAGATTTCTATAAGAATTAAATGGCTCAAGTTCCTGCATCTCCCTGCTGAACTGCCTGGATCTCCAAGCACTCAGGCAAACAGGACTTTCCCGTATCAACATGATGTGTAATGCACTGGCCAAATATCTCACTGCACAATCACCAGCCTGCTGCAAGGAAACCTGATTACATATCCCTGTATGCTTCCAAACCAATCACATCTGGGTAGAGATTAGTCACTGTTTTTACAGCAAACTCCTGGACTCAGACCTGCTGTCTGATGTATTTCCGAAGTCTGGAGATCCCGTATCCATATGCCCCGAAACCAGTATTAGCAACAGCCCCAGCAGACTTCCATGCAGGGAGAGGAAAGTTGAGTGATTTGGCAAGCTCCCTTTGAGATAACACAGCAGGGAAGCAAGGAACACAAGCTCAGCGGGATTTAACTGTGCTTTGCTTTATGAGCATTTTAAAATTATACCATTGGAAAATGATATCAGCCTACACATGAATCTTTCTTAATTTGACTTCTGGTTGGTGTAACCATAATTTCCCAGCATTTCCAACTAGAAGAATCTCCTCCTGCAAGACTAACTTATGCACAGAGAGAGTTGATCCAGTATAACCCATGGTGCTCAGCTCAGTTGGCAGATATCCAGTACCACCATTGAAATCTGCCCATCTTTGTCCCAACCAAGTGTTCAAAAGGTTCTCCTGTCCGTGAGGACAGCTCTGCCAAGTCCACCTGCCCAACCTGCAGCTCTCTGGATGCACCAGGTTGTCCTTTCAGAAGCAACAGCAGGTGCAACCACACTGCCAGTGCACTGAAATGCAAACTTCATAACCACAGAGACCCACACCAAAAACTTTCCTTCATCTGCTAAGGTGAAGTTAGTGGAATTTAGGATTAACTTT
The DNA here is from genome assembly GCF_951394365.1 of Tetrao urogallus. NCBI lineage: Eukaryota > Metazoa > Chordata > Aves > Galliformes > Phasianidae > Tetrao > Tetrao urogallus. The sequence goes on from NC_136817.1 coordinate 65,158,145, forward strand.
TTAATTGCTTCTATCCCATTTCTATGCACTACTCAAGTGACGGATATTCCAAATGAAAACTTCCCACAAATGGAGATGTGCTGTTGATTTTGCATAAAGCAGAGCAGAGGGCAGAATGTTACCTCCTTCCTATAGCATCCTTGGTGAGCTGATGCCCAGTAGTCTTAAGAAGATTATCTATCACCTTACTTACAGAAGCTTTCTGCTCTGGCTATAAAAATGCTACAACTGCAATAATAATACAACTGATCATAAAAACTCAATGTTTGGCCTGGATGAATACTACTGCTGCTTTATTCCACAGGGAAAGTACTGCAGTGGGTTTTAAGTGCTATCTCATGGGTTAATTATACTTTATTCATTGCAGTCGTTGTGTTTTTTTCCTACTCAGTGGAAAAATGGAATTTTCTGTTTTATAGACAATGGGTTAAATTTGGCAGCAGAAAAAAATAAAACCTTGGAAAGCAGGTAATTTGTTCTCATTAGCTTTCTTACAAAAATGAAAAGCACAACAAAGTGAAAATAACTTTTTAGCTACTGATTTAAAAAAAAAAAAAAAAGTTAAAAATTTGATTTGGAGATGATGATAAGGCCAGGGAACACATACCTGCCTCCAAGATAAACATGCCATATGAACACTGTGCAGAAGACATCTATCAGAAGAGATTTTCAGGGAGCTGTTAGCTCAAATATATCAGAGCCCCTTTTCTCTTCACATCCTTTCTCAAAGAAGGAGGAGCAGAGCAGATGAGCCCTGAGCTGAGCTCTGGGTTTTCCTCCAGCACCGAGGCAGCTTTCCCTGCTGATGGGCCTAGACCTCATCTGTGAAACCAGGTGCAGCAGGTTCCCACCAACTGGGAGTAACATGAGGATAACTGCAGCCCATTTGTGAGCCCCTCTGGTAGAAGCACAGACGCAGATAGACAGGCATGTTGTTTTAGTCAGTGTGTATAACTCACTTAAATTTACCATGCAGTTTCAACTTGCAATCCCATATTTCCTGTTCTAATCTCACATACAATGTGGGTTTTGTACTGTTAAACAGCTTCTCTGTAGTTGCTCCCTAGCAATGGGCAAACCGATTCTTACAAGAAAGGCTTACAGATACATACAGTGTTTCTGCTGTTCTGAAAAGGGAGTTGCTGGTGTGCTCAGGAACAACTGGTTCAATAAGGTGCAGGGGAGCTGACCTTTTCTCAACTTTTACCAATGCCTCGAAGTAAAAATTAGCAAATTACCTATGTTAATATTAATTCTGTCCTGTCTGCTTTTATTCATTGCAAGGGGTTTTTCAACTGTCTACAACCAGTTGCACAGTAGGTTCCCACTACAAGGAGTTAGTAAGAACTAAGAGCAATGCTAGGATGCTTTTAGAGGAAAAAGTCAATACAATCTCCTTTTAACAACCTATACAGCATGACAGGAACCTTATACTACTATCAAAGTACACTAAAGCCAATTAAGTTGTTCAATGGCTTCAAAGTCTAATGGATGGAGGACTTTAATACTTAGGGATAGACAAGAATATTGAAAGAACCAAGAACCTGAAACTTCTCTTTAATAGCTTCTCCCTGAAAGGCTGAAGTGTTTTCCATCATATAAGAAGGGATTACATGGACGAGACTGAAGCAATGCCACGGGAGAAAAAAAACCGAACAACACAAAAACCAACAATGGAAACACAAGCTGTAGAAGTTCTCAGTACAAGGAACAATACAGATTACATTGGAAAAAAAGCCTGGATAAAATTACCAACTTCACCCTTCAAAGTTTCTGCCTGAAACCAAATCTAACTCACACCTAAGCTGCACATAGGTATTACCAGAGGGAAAGATGAAATGCCTTGTTAACAGCAGCAGTGCAACGAAAGGCAGTGAGAGATGCAAAACCATCTGTTTAGTAAAAGGTTGCCGTAGGACAACATATGCTACATAGGTTATTTGTGTGAGTTCTTTGACTCCTGATTTGATCTGTATCTTCTTGGTAGGTTTGTTTCTTTTATTTATTTATTTTTTATTTTTTATTTTTTTGTGAGCTTAACAAACAGTGACCTCTATGATAAATCCTGATCTGCACACAGTCAGTGGCCCAAGTTCTTACAGATTTTGCTTTAAAAGGAAACTTTTTTTTTCTTCAAAATACATGATTGCTTGTCTGCTCGCAGCAGGTAAGCCAACATTGGTTTGTGCTTCTGTCATCTAACTAAAGCTTCCAACATCATCCACAAAAGGAAGCACCCCATGCAAGAGAAATTCCACCTGGCCTTACGTTGCTTTCTCTGTTCTTGCTGTTTCATATAACAAACAATCTTCACCATTGCCAAAATCCATATTTGGCAAAAAATACACTTGGAGAGAATGGTGGACAGTGTGAAGCTGCCCAAGCATGGGCGATCCATAGAGTCATAGAATTGTAGAATCTTCAAATTTGAAAAAGACCACTAAGTTCACCTAGCCCGACTTTCAACCCATTACCGCCATGCCTACTGATAAAAAGGGAGATGAGCCTGCAGTGGAAACAAAGATTCAAATTGCCAGTGGAAACAGATCAAACAGTGCTTGATTTGAAATGAGTGGGCATCGAGATACATAGAAAATCCTTGGGTTTGAAGATACACCTTTCTCAGAAAGGTGAGGATTGACTTGATCAGATAACCTTACTCTGTGCAAAAAGAGGGATCAGATAACAAATATAACCTTTTCCACACCTTCACCATCCCCTTGAGGTATAACACAAGTAGCAGGTTTGGCTTTTCCAGCAAAAACTCTGCATTTCACTGTGGGTCTTGGCTGCTGGATTTTTTTTTAATCACACATCTTCAAGATCTGTGAGCAGGAACCGGTTATTAAAACAGCAGCAATGAGTGAACACAGTTGACAAGCACAACCCAGAAGGAAGGGGAAAGCAGGCTTTTATGTCATACATTACTGTTTCTGAACAAGGAAAACATAACTGGCAATAAATTACAATGAAAAGAAACAAGACGATTCAATTATCAGCACTGAAAAAAATTGCTGCAAAGGGAAAATGATTTGACCAGCCAAAGGTAGTGCACAATGACACATCTGAGCTTTACCCTGTGAAAGGTAAAGGAGCTCTTGGAGAATGAGCTAAATGCCTCATAACTGACAAAACAAACTCTCAGACACCTGTAGTGCAAAGCCACAGCTGAGAGCATTTTAAGGCTTATTCATAGCACTAGAAAAAAAAAAGATTTTTTTTCTTATGTCTTAACTACTGCATATTCAGCATGAGTAGCAGCTTCGTTCCTCCTTCACTTCAGTCTGGCCAAGAAAGGCCACCAGAGCCAGGGAGGTGTTCAGAGTGGGGCGTCGATGAGAAGTCAGCTACATGTCAAGAAGTCCCACAGATTTGCCTTAAATCCACAGGGATAATCTGAGCAGGTCGTAAAGATCCTGATTCACATCTTGAGCAAGGGAAGTTTGGACAAGTTTGAAAGAAGCCAATAAATAGCAGAATCACAGAATGGCCCAGGTTGGAAGGGACCTCAAGGATCATGAATCTCCAACCCCTCTGCCACAGGCAGGGCCACTGATCTCACCATTTAATACCAGACCAGGCTGCCCAGGGCCATGTCCACTCTGGCCTTGAACACCTCTAGGGACGGGGCATTCACAACCTCTCTGGGCAGCTGTTCCAGCACCTCACCACTCTCATAGTAAAGAAGCAGAAGGAGGCAAAAGAAACCAAAAGCCAGGGCAGCTGTGCTGGAGAAAACACTGTTGTATTGGCTGACTTTAAAAACTGTCCTCTTCTCCAGAAATTGCTGCCAACCTAACATTGTAGAAAAGATTGTTCTCTAATATTGTAGAAAGTACTGTCAGCACAAAGGGTAAGCAGCCCTTCCAAAACAACCCGTCTCCTTCACTATTGCTAATTTCTCATCTTTCAAGGAGTTCTGCCCAGACCCAGGTGACACAGGAGTCTGGGAAAATTCAGTGAACCTAATAACCGGGCAGGTCAGACTGCCTGCATCAGGCTTTGAGCACAAGCAGCAATTATCTCCAATTGCCTGCCTTGAAGGCACCTACTCTAATTTTTCTCTCCTGAGCTATGCTTGTGGTGGGCTTCGTCCACACAAGTGTCCAATAGATACAACACGTGGAGTGCTGTAGGAGAAAAGCGGAAGGATTATGCTACCAACACTTCTGGAGCCTTCAAAAGCCTTCACTATGTTAATAGCCCTTCAAGCGACATTTCAGAGCACCTGGTCCAGCTGCTCACAGCTCCATCTGAGCTCCTCGCTGCTCATCTCCCAACCCCATGGCCAAGGTGAGGAGGGCTTATGAATGCCTACTCAGTGCTAAAATTTATTGGTTGGGCAAGAGGAGAGAGGACACAGGATTCTCCTTTGGTTTCTTGTGCACATTCTCCTCTACAGCTGCTGAACGTAACTTTAGCAAACATCAAGGAGAACAGGAGGCTTTACTGAATTAAAATATTTAACATACTGGCTAGTCATCGTTCCCTTTGAAACCAATACCCATCTGGGATTTGACTTCATGAAGACTGCTACAATCTTTCCATACCATGTCCCAAAAAAGTTCAGAAGGGAAGCACATTGTTGTATACTTTATGTGGGCCCATAGCAAGACTGAGTTGGAGCACATACGCACACAAATGCTTTTTATCTCCAGGGACCTAACTTTTGATAACTGTCATTGCAAGCATTTTATTCTGCTCACTTAAGTAGCACTATCAATAACCACCTTTAGCTCTAAAGACAAAAGTGTTCTGCTTTTCCAAGCAAAGAAAAACAAATTAAAGACTCAAAACACCCATCAGTTGCTCACTTCAGTAATTTGATCACTATCTTTTTTTTTTTTTTTTTTTTTTTTTTTGCCAGAAGACCCTTCTGGCCAGATAATAGTCACTAACTGCACTCCAGCCTGCAGCACATGTATTTTTTGAGAGTTTCAGTGAAATATGAGCGAGAGGCACAGATTAGAATCTGCCCTGGAATTACGGTTTGAACTTTGCAAAAGCGGATACAGCAGGTCGAATTCTCTTCTCAGTTACACCAGAGTAGCATTCCAACAAAGAACAGAAAATCCATGTTTTTAGCCCTCATCTTTTAGGTTATTTACACAACCCAGTATGATGGGGAGGGCTTTTGGAAGGATTAAAACCATTTGTAAGAAAAGTACATCAGCTGAATACTCAACTGCAGCCTGAAGAAGTGCCATTTGGGAGGAGGTGGACAGGTTTTCCTGCTGCAAGTCCTACAGCTTGCTGTGGCAAATCCTGGAGTCTACCTGAGCTCAGAGGAAGATCATTAGAACATCTCTCCAGATGACGCACTGGAACAGGTTGCCCAAGGAGGCTGTGGATGCCCCATCCCTGGAGCCGTTCAAGGCCAGGCTGGATGTGGCTCTGGGCAGCCTGGTCTAGCAGTTGGCGACCCTGCACATAGCAGGGGGTTGAAACTGGATGATCATTGTGGTCATTTTCAACCCAGACCATTCTATGATTGTATGATTTTACCCAAATACTCCAGATTTCAGAGTTATTCTGATTTACTCAGCCTAACATTATCCTAAGACACACAGAGCAGCGTGGCAAAGGGATGCTGCTCCTCCTGGTATCCATTCTGATCGCATCTGCCATCATTCCATTACAATGGTGATGTGGCATACCCAGAAAACAGAGAGGGAACTTCACATTTATCTCTGAATGGGCAGAAGCTGGAATTGGCAGCTGACGGTTGGACTTGATGATCTTGGCAGTCTTTTCCAACCTTAATGATTCCATTCTATGATGCTAAGTGATGTAAACATGGTAGTGAAGAACAGCACTGAAAAGGAGACGGGCATCCTGAGCAGTATAGTCTGGAAACGGCTGGTGTGGGAGTAATGTGCAGCAATTTTGATGTGCACAGAAGAAAAGCAGCATGGGGGATCTGAATTTGTACGCATGTGTGAATCCAAGGCTGAGGTACACCCACCCTCGTGCATGTGGGAAAGGGAATGGAGATGTGCACCCCTGGAGCTATTGCACTGGAATTATACATTTATTGGCACTGCTCCTCTGCTTTCTTACAATAGAGATACATCAGGGATAAATTTCATCCTGTGATTTTAAACAGATGGCCAAAAAAATAAAACTGCAATCTGTAAACGTGCTCAGAATTTCCTTTTTTTCAAAAGTAACAACTTCCCCTTACACACACATATGTGCATTGTTCGGAAATATTAGGCATTTCTCCTGTGCTCCAGCTCTGGTAAGTCAGGTAACTGAAGCTTCAAAGGAGAATCGTGGCTTAATGGAGCTGTGCTTGCCAAAGAAGACAAAGGACCTTCATTAGATTTTTTCCAGCTTATTTACAGGACTTATCTTTTTATAAATTCAACTTCCTTCCAAAGTTGATAATGAGGTGCCTTGAAAAAAAAAGAAAGAAACGGAATGGTTTATTTTGTCGCAAGACAAGTGATTATTTTTGTGATAGAGTATGTCTGGTGTAAAGTTCAAAAACAATGGAAGTAATAGTCTTTAGGCAAAAAAACATAACTGTTCCTGATAACAGTCTACCAGGAAAAATGGCATTTTTCAGAGTTCTGCATAATGGCATTGACAAATACCTTCCATGGACAGTTGTCATGGTCAATTTCTGCTCTTCAATATTAAACCAGAGATGGCTTTTCAAATAGACCAAATCATAACTTTTCTGCATTCTATTTCTTTTGCCCAAGTAGGAAACAGACATCTCCGAGACAGGAAAAGAACTATTAACATACTGGATTAAAATGTTTCCATGCATTTCAGCCCTTGTCATTCTTACTTGGACACAAATATATCCAATTTCTGCATTGCAGAGTCCTTACAAAATCACAGGCATGCTGATATTTTCCTAAACTGACCACTGAAGTGCAGCAATGAGCCCTGCAGAGATTGAGATAGCAGTGAAAGGAACTTCACTCTTTCAACTCTTTGAAAGAGTAGATAACAGCAGGACAAGGGGAGGTGCTTTAAAGTTGAGGGAGGGAAGATTTAGGTTGGATATTGGGGGAAGTTCTTTACAGAGAGTGGTGAGGTGCTGGAACAGGCTGCCCAGGGAGGTTGTGGATGCCCCGTCCCTGGATGGGGCCCTGGGCCACCTGGTCTAGTATCAAATGTGGAGGTTGGTGGCCCTGAATGTGGCTGGGGGGTTGGAGATTCATGATCCTTGAGGTCCCTTCCAACCCTGGCCATTCTGTGATTCTTTGAAGGGAAAGCAGAAACAGAGGAATTGGATGATTTAGACTAATGATGGAAGTTACTTTCAAAGTACTTCCCAGGCTGGATGTGGCTCTGGGCAGCCTGGTCTAGCAGTTGGCAACCCTGCACATAGCAAGGGGGTTGAAACTAGATGTTCATTGTTTCAACCCAGCCCATTCTATGATTCTAAGAAAGTAATAAGCGATTAAAAAAATAGACAAAGTGATAGGAACTAGTTCAGCAGCTTAGATGCATGGAGGAGATTTACCCAGAAGGACAGAAGGGGATGGATGGTCTGGAACAGGGTGGAGCAAAGCATTCCCCTCTGCAGAGAGTCAGGTGATCACCTCAACTACACCTCCATGGTTTACATAAAACTCTGAAAAATAAGCATTCACTCAGACAAATTAATCTGAGGGTCCTGAAGGTCTGCCCATGAAGGTTTGTCACCCATAACTATCTTGTTTAAATCACGTTGTAGTCGATTCTCAATTCACTTGACAAACACATGGTTTTGGCTCCAAGATTCCTGGTTCTAAATTTCTCAATACATACATCAGTAAATGAACTGCATATATGTTTGAGTTCACTCAAATAAAAATTTCCATGTCATAAAATAAAAACAGCATTAAAACAGAACTATGTGTGCAGTAATTAAACAAAAATAAAAGCACTAGCATACTTGAGTAGACAACCCAAAAATAGTTGCCAAGGAGATTCTCGAGATTGCTAAAATTAAAAGCTGTCATAATAACAGCATGTTGCAATGGCAAATATTGCGGTAAAAACTTCTGAACCTTCTGTGTGTGAGCTAACAGAAACTAAAGGAAGAATTTTTACAAGTCACTTGACTCAATATTATGGTGCATTAGCTTTGATTTTTATTACCGCTCAGCATTTTTGCCCTTGGACCAGACTAAAACCTAGAAATACCAATGAATACACAGACGGGGGTGGGGAAGAGAGAACTAGGATCTGGGTTTGTAACAACTGAAAAAAAATATGCAGAGTGAGTTCTGCACTAAAATCTGAGTGGGTTTCCAATTTACCTAACTGATTAACTCCATTCATAATTAAAAAGTAACTTTTCTCTCTTCAGGCTGTGAATCAAAATCTGCAGCTGAGAACAGGATGGACAGCAGGGATGCGATGTGGGCTCAGGTCCAGGCACAGCTCAGCCCCTCTCTGTTGAGTCAAGGCTCCAGGAAGAAAGCGTCTTGCCAAAACATCCATTTCAGTGACCACTCTAAGTCAGTGCAATATCACATGGTTTCAAATCAAGCTGCTAAAAATAAAAGGGGTAGCGGTTCTGCCTTTGCCCTGATGGGAAAAGCAGATGTTGCCTCTAGCTCTCCCCACCACAATTTTATTCTCAGTTTACCCACCACCTCCTGTTTTATGGCTTGCCTTGTGGTAAGATACTGGAAGTCAGAGCTGCTGATTGCCAGTATGAGCCTCGTGGCTGCTTGTACCAGCAGCTTTCACTTGGAAAACTGTTAGGAAAATATCAAGACACATTCTCCAATCATTCCACTGGGAGCCCATGAGAGGTCTGAATTAACCTTGGCTAAAAAGGAAGTGAAAAGAGAAATAAAGAAAACAAGTGAAGATAGCATTCCTAATAATGTGCTCAGTTCATGTGCCTAATTCCTGCCCGCAGACAGAAACAGGCGACTCGGCTGCTAAACAAGTGCTTGAGCCAAGAATTTGGCACCCACACTTGAAACCACAGGCCACTGCATACAAATGGTCTTGCTGCCCTTCTCAGGCTGGGGAAGGTCATTTTCCAAAGAGGTAGAGTTCTAAAGTGTTCTGGTGGGCCAAGAGACACCAGGAGCACCATGGTTGAGGTCCAACTGTGGTGCAAAGCAGCAGTATCAGTCAGATCATCTAAATCTCTTAGGTCGATTGAGTTGTTCTGCAGCCTTCCTGATGTTGCTAAAACTGCTTGTGCTTGACACAATGAAATGCTGGTGGTGTGGCTGATCTTCTGGCTTTATCAGGCATCCTCACATCTCGTTATGGGTCTCATGATCTCCAGATGACAGGTTCACAGAACCATATGAGTTGAAAGGGACCCTTAAAGGCCATCTGGTACAACTCCTCTGCAATGAAAAGGGATACTACAGCTCCATCAGGTGCTCACAGTCCCTTTCAGCCTGACCTTAGTGTCTCCAAGGATGGGGCATCCACCACCTCTCTGGACAACCTGTGCCAGTGCCTCACCACTCTTACTTAAAAAACTTCCTTACATCCAACCCAAATCTTCCTTCTGGTAGTTTGAAATCATCTCTTCTTAGTCCTATCACAACAGGCTCTGTTGAAGGGTTTGTCCCCTTCTTTCTTATAGCGCCTCTTCAGGTAGTGAAAAGCCACTCTTAAGTCTCCCTGGAGATGATTACCCCAGATTCTTCCCCTTCATAGCTTCATAGATTTATGCTATGCCAACACAGAGTGGATGCCCTTTCCCACGCTATGTTTGCATCCCTCCTTGACTTGACACACCTTTACAAATGTCACCATGCTACTGTGCACGGGCAGCCAAAAGTAGGAGAAAACAGTAAAAAATTAGCCCGGATTTCTTCAGTCAAACTGACATATGAGTTGTTCAGCTGTGGCTCATCTCTAGTGGAAATGCAGCATATGCTGAGTATTTCAATGATGTGGTGAATGCATTTAGCACAGAAATGCAAGCCCTGAGAAACACATGACTGCTTTTAAAGGCAACACAGACTTTTCTCAAACACCTCTGTCATCACCAACCAACCTCCATCTTTTCTGATATTCTTTAAAAAAATGCATAATCTTTCCAGTGTTCAGCCATATATCCCCTTACTCCTAGAGGTCTGTCATGGTGTGCCCCTGGAGAGCCGGAAATAACAAGAGGGTACATATAGGGTACAAGCAAAGCTTGTAACTTGATGAGTTTCAGTATATATTTTTTTGTTCCTATTAGAGATATTTTTTATATTACTCAATCATGACCCTTTCATCAAGTGAAATGGTTTGGATGCCTTTGGATTCAGGCTGGCATGGTGAGAAGGTGAGACCGGACCTCTATGCCCACCAAAACTCCCACTGCTCCAGGGGAAATAACTCCAAGAGCATCTGTGCTTGGAGCTGGCTCCAGGATTATTATTTTGCTGTGAGCCCCTTGACAATACTCTTACTTCCAAGCTCTCTTCCAGGTGAGGAATAAGCAGTGAGCTCAAGCCCCTGGAAAGGGAGGTTTGCACTTCAGAATCGGTGTCACCATATGCCACAAAAACCTTTCCAGAATTTCCAAGTGTTTGCACAAGCAAAGCAAACCATGCTCCCTGTATGAGTCTCTGTGCCAGTTCACTTGCATTAACTCTGCGTTCAGCCGTATTCCCCAAGAAGAACAAGAACTATTTTGGTTGCCAAAGGAATGTTCCATCGGAACAGCAGGAGGCAAGCCCTGGAGCCATGAGCTTGCTGGCTACATTGGCTGATGCTCAAGTGAGATTCCTGTTCAGCATGGAGGGAGCTCTACCTGTGAACAAACTTTGGACCAAAGAAAATACTGATTCATGAAAACAAAACAAAAAAATCCTCTCTGCCTCCTGAGCATTTGGGATTGGGGGGAAATTCAAAAGCTCTTAACGAAGGGAAACATTTCTATTGAGAAACTCCTCAGTGAGGGCGAATTAGTGGTGGAAAAATAAAATAAAATAAAAAAATAAAAATCAAAGCTCCAGAGAGTTTTATGCAACAGTAGCCAAAACCCTGAAAGAAAACATTGTTAAAGGTTCCCAGTTTCTCTTTTCTTTGGGGGAATGTTTCTTCTGGAGTGGCCTACATTCTCAGGCCTGAATGCTCCCAAATTAATTGCTTCAGATCCCCTTCCCTCCCCCCAGCCCCTTTTCTTTCACTCCCTTCAGCTTATCCCAAGGCAGAGAAGTCCTTGCTGAGGCCACAATGAACTGGCAGAATGATAAAGGGAGGCTGGGCTGGAGGGGGAGCAAAGGCACGCTAATAAGGACAGGATCCCCTACTTACACCATGCCCCACCGCGGGGAAGCCATTAAAGTCCTGCAGAATAGAAGAGAAAAGGAAGAAAGTTCTTAGGGAGAGACCTCCCCTCCCAGCCCTCTCCAGTACTTGTTCAGAGCAGAGCCCTGAACACGGCTAATCCCCCCACCGCTTAATGAACTACAAGCTTCCCTTTCACTGGGACAAAAGTTTCTTTCCTTTCTCGGGCCTAATCGAGACAAATGGTCCCCCCACCATGATGCCTGTTAAAAACCCATTCCCTTTTCTGAGGCTGGAGGCAGGAGGAATGCCACAGGCAAGAATAGGTACCCTTGAAATGAGCTCCTTCTGTGCTTCTGAGAGATAAGTGGGAGATGACATTGGAGCTATAATGGAAAAAATATTTTCACAAGGCAGCATCTGTTGTTTCAGTGGATGCAGCCCCATTTTTGTACCAGAATGCTTCTGTGCATCTGTCTATATCTTTTCTGTCAGTGAAATAATTACCTCCTGCCCTCCCTCTCTCCCCTGCTCACACACACATATATTATGGGGAGGAATGTTGCACGGCTGCACAATAAAGCTGCCATGGCCTGGCCTGAGTTCCATACAGACAGCAACTTTCTGCAAGAGATATTTATTGGTTTGCTCCCAGAGTGAAATAGTAGGCATGACTTTTACAGTGCCTATATAACACTTCACAATGTGTGGGATGTACTCAGGTAGTGCCAGTTTGATACAGGGGAAAAGTACGCTATCTAATTGAGTATAAAAAACCCAAGCATCCAAATTTTATTTAGGGACATTATTTCAGGACAGTAAAAAGGTAAAGCGTTTGCAGATCTCACTTCTGTTAAACAGCGGTGAAATCAGCCTGGTTATTTCAGTGCTTAATCTTTAAATACAGCGTGAATATTTTGTCCTGAATGACTTTTTAGATGACCACGCAAAACTGATTTCCCCAGGTTTGTAAAATACATCAGCATCACACCTGGGAAGGCATCAGGTCTTCCGAGCCTCTCTCAAGAGCCATGTCCCATCTCATGCTCGTGTTTGACAAGAAGATGTACAGACGTTTTTGGTCATCTAATCTGAATCTGAATTCCCATCTGGTCAGTGCTGCTGAATTTAGTAGAAACATTTTTCAGAAAAGCTTCCAGAAAGAAACTGGAGACACCAAGAGGTGGAAAATCCACACCTTCCCTTAGCAGCTTTCACTTTCACTGCTAGTTTCTAACTTGCTTTTGTCCTGAGTCACCTTTCAGCTCTCACATCAATGTACGACTTCTATTGCTGAATTCAGAGCTGTTTAATACCCTGTACCTTGCTCCCATGAAGTGCTCGCACACTGCAAGTAAGACACTTCTCAATCTTCTTGTTGACAATGTTTACAGCTGAAGTTCTTTAAATCTCTTCCATTAAAGTCCTATCTTCCTTCTGTTGATATTTTTGCAGCTTTTCATATGTCAACATGGTTTTTAATTTATGGGCACTTTGGGTTGTGTGCAACATCCCGCTATGTCACCAATGTTTTCACATGACAGAACTTCCTACTCCTTATGAATGGGACCACACCAGTTCTTCTGCAACAGCGTCACTAACTTTCTGCATCTGGACTGAAAGAGAAGGCAAACTTTAATTTGTTTGCAGGAAAATATTCAGTTTGACTGGATTTGACTGGGACTCTTAAACCTATCCCAGAACAGAGTCTTCGCACACAGGCTTTTGACTTACTTTTACTAAAGAGAAGTGCTGGAGTTTGAATCCCAACTTTGACTATGCGTCAACAGACTTCATATCCAGTAATTTTATGTTACAAAAGGGGGAAAAATTGTCTGCTAATTGAATGAGCAGCTGTAAATTGATTACGATTAGATGCTCACAACAGGAAAAAAAGTCACCATCGCTCAGTATGTCATGTCCAGTAAGACCCATGGCATGTCCCTGGAGCATCACACATCATATGTTTTCTTTCCTATAACAAACTGTCATAGAAATAGGCCTCCGTGTGCACACTCAGAGTTTGGATACATCACCAGCCAACCCCAAAGGCTACACAAGAGTTCATGGATGCATTTTTCCTCACAGGACTCCAAGCAGCTCTTGCTCCTGTCTTGCTTTCCTATCACAATATTTCTGTCCATGCCCTGAGAATCTAAGAAGTGTTGAGGCCATCGAGGAAATGGGATCATAGAATCATGATGGGAGTTGTGCAAAGTGATCTGACATGTCTGTGTGCTGCAGAGGAGGGAGAAGCTGAAAACTGCTGGTGTGAACAGAAGCTCTGTGGCTCTGAGCCCACCTTAAACCACCACATTTATCTTATACCAGGGTGATGACACACATTTGGACCAACGAGGCTTTAAACAGAACTAGTAGCAGCTATGCAGAATCAGGAAAAAACATTTCTGACAGAAGAGGTCTCCTTTAAAGGCCATTCCCCATTACTACACCACTGAATTTCAGCTTCCTTGGGAGAAGCTCCCCAGGTTAAAGCAACACAGCCCCCAGTATCAGAGTCACTTCAGGCTTTTGCCAAAGTGTCACAGAGTTTATCACGGCCACCTCACAGCACAGGACACATCACAGCCTAGGTGCCTTAGCCAGTGTTTGTAAAGCACCTGGGATGTGAGAAATGACAATCATTAGTACTTCCAACCAAGACTTTTTGCCTCTGCAGAGAAGGCTCAGTTTCAAAGGGCTAGATTTGGTTCTCATTTCTCTCAAGTCTGCCTGCCCATCAGTATTTGCAGGGTCAGGCTTAGGAGGAGGGGACTTCTACCCAGCAAATCAAACAGCCACAAAACAAAAGGAATCCCATTCAATTATTCCCAGCAAGCGGATTAAGCAAGGAAATTGACATACGAGCCCTTTGTGTGGTATTTTTGCAATTACATTCATTTTTTCTACATTACTAATATGCTACTAGAAACCAGACACCATGACCAATAATGCAAAAACAAGATAAAAGACTGGAGCCAAGATGGGGAGGAAACAGAGTGAAGAATGTGAAACTATTCCTTTTAGCCTGTGTTAAGTACCAGCGAGAGCACATAATAGCAGGGCTCAGGACTCGGGCAGCAGAAAGCTGGGAGAAAAGCAGCAGATGGTGCAGCAGATCAGTGCTGCCGACTGCCTGTCCAGAGAGCTTTGCTTGGGGTTACGGGGTTGTAGCAAAATACATCAAAGTGGAAGGGTGTTTGAAAGAGGAAGGGCACTGGCTTGGTGGAGCTTAAATTTGCCCATGTGGACTTCACCCTGCCAGAGTTGGAGAAAGCAGACAGCAAGATTTTGTGAATGTGTTACTAGAAAAAGTAACTGGATCATGTTACTGTTGTGAATCAGTGCAGCTGCACTGGCATCAGCAGATCCAAGTCCAAAAGTGCTATATGAGATTCAGACTTCAGAGACCAGGAGAAAACTGATGAAAGTAATCAATTTTTAAAATAAGAATGGCTTATTTTTAAAAGACCAGTAACATACTCTGACCAAATAGGACAGCAGTAGCTCTGCAGGCCTCAGAGCCCTTCTCTGACCTTTTGCAGAGCCTGCTGTGCAGTGTACTGAACTCTCCATATCTCTCTCTTGGTTCCTGGCCCCCATGGCTAAGACGTAGTACAGATGTGCACCTACGGTGGGACAGTTTTGGGTGTACCAAAGTGCTCATCGGTGCTCCCTTCCGTGGAGATCAACCATTAATTCTCCTTTACTCATTTATCCCCACAATCTTCCATGGGTAATTGTAGAATGCAGCTCTTTCTATTGTGGAACAAGTGTGTCCAACAAACAAATTCATTCAGAGTTAGGTTTTGTACCAGAGATTCATATTCCCTCTCCCCTTCTGCAGCAGAACCCACTCCCAGTGAAGCCGTATGTGCAATCCATACTATGCTCACAGGAACTGATAACAGCTTTTGCTTTTATGTGATTGGGATCATCTTGAGGAAAAGATGATCAGGTATGCTGAGATGAGATTTGCAGTTGGACAGTGTGCATGGGTTTGCTACCTTTAAATCACCTAATGCTTTTCACAAGCAGAGGAATTTGGAAGAGCCAACTAAATGTCACAGATCTTGGATTAAGCAAGCAGAATGCTCCCTTGATTCACATGGTCAACCTCATATTAAATAATTCTTAATTAAATTCATGATCACTAGAAGCAGCTACTGGTATACCAGCATATCTCTATTTACAAAATAACAAACACACCTAGGCATGAACCAAAGAGGGTAAAGGAACCAACCTCAAACTTCACAACATATAATCTTCCCCATATATGACCACAGATATTTTCCAGAGCAGAAGTTAGATGAAAGCTTGGGAGGAGATCTACTGTAGCAGGATGGGCAAATGCGTATGCATGTATGCATATATTTATCACTAGCGTGTTCCCAGCCACTCAAAGTGCCTTCTGCAAAGGGATACAGTTTCTTTACTGGGTGATGTCCAAGCATCAGCTTCTGCCATTGGCTTTAAGTAATGAAACATCCTGACAATAAACTGCAGCAAGTTGCATACCAAATTCATTGCTCCGAACCAGTGTGTGTTTGCACATACATTTTTTGAAAGCGCATTTTCCTCAATGAGCCTGTAATTTGACTCGGTGTGTTAGTGCAATATAACTTATATGGGATGGGAGAGTTCTTCATGGTGTCATTCACATGGCCAAGGATCTGAAGCAAATCTACTAAACACATGATGTTATTCCAGATATTTAGCTGTGGAAACAAGATCGGGACCTGGCTTACGATCACAAGGAAAACGCCCCTTATGACCTTTGTCTTTCAAGAGTGGGGGGAAAAATCTGCCACTTGAACATATATAAGGTTTACAGATATATATCTTGACCTGGACTACAGAGGACCTAATGAGTGGGGCAAATGTTCAAAGTAGAAAAGTATCCTGCAGCAGGTCAGATCACCAGTTGTCAGTCCTACCAAATGCTGACCTCTTTCTATTCTGGCATCTTCCAACCAAAGCAACATAGGATTCCTATTCTCTCTTGGGAATGCAAAACTCCAAGTAGCCTTGGAGTTTTACTATAAAATACCTATATGCATATGCATTATAATTGCATCCATGTCTCAGCATGACCCCGTTTAGTACATGGGAGTGTATATTTGCAATAAACTATTTTTAAATAGGAATAAGAAAGGGAATGTTCTCCTGCAAATGAGATCTCAAACTAATGAAGAAAAACCAGTTCCCACTAATGTAGTTGTCCCTGTCATAAAGTGACTATAAGGAAGTAAAGTATCAGACTAGTTCAGCACAAATTCTTCAAAGCCATGTTTTCCATGAATATTTCTTCTTAGCACAAGTATTCAGAAACTTGGCATTTTCACGTAGTATCTTCTGAACAAACAAGATTTTGCTGGGAAATAAGTCAAGCACACAGACTGTCCTGCTAAGGCTTTTCCTGAGAACGCTGTGGGCATGAGAAGCAAGACATGTCACCTCTCACTGCTGCATGGGATGGCTAGAGGGTCAGATCCCACCAGCAATGTTACAGACACGCACTACAAGCTCTGGAAAGTGAGCAGACAGGGGTTATTGCCACCTCCAGGAGGAATAAACCCCAGTCAGGTTGGCCAAGGCAAATGCTGACCTGCCCTCCAGCCCACCGCCAAGGTCAGTCATACAGTGGGGCCCAGCCAAGCGCTGGCTGCTGGCTGCTGAACCCGGGCCATCCCACAAAGCAGACGAGGCCCTGCTTTTCCCATACACAGCTGTGTCCAGGGCTGGCAGGCTCTCCTCATTGGTGATGCCAGGACTTTCACCTTGGCTTTGCTTCTGCCATTTGGATGGGAGTCCTTGCTGGCGGCAGACAGGCCGACGCCTGAGGAGGGCTGCCCTGCAGGCAGGATGCAACCATGGCAGTAGCCAAGGGCTCCCTTTTCTCTCACCCTGGGCAATCCCATGGTGCACAGTGCTGCTGGATCCAGCAGAAGAAGGCATAAGCTGTGGTTGCTCCTTCAGTTCTATAAAACAGCAGAGCTGGCGAAGTTTCTTTTTAAAGCCAGTGCCGTTTGTAATGAAGGCAGAAGAAATATGTTAAACTAAAATCCCAATTACAATGGTCTTTTTACATCAAAAGAAAATTTAGTAACTTTGTTGCTTTCACAATAATGATAATTAGAAAAAGAATCACTTCTCGGGATCACAAATTAAATATTTGTCTTTGCGGGGAAAAAGGGTGAGGTTTCCTCATCTGCTGCACAAGTAAATCTGTGTGCGCTCCCCTCGTGTAACACAACCCCTCTGTGCCATCAAAGCAGTGTGTGGGTAGGGTTTAATCACTGCCTCTACTTGCTCTGCTTACAAGCCGTGCCTTAGAAGACAAATCTTCCTTCAGAGATGGATTTTACCATCAAATCCCTCTTTTCAATGCCACACCCACTGCACCGGATCACAAAGAAAGGGGATTGTTTAAACACCAAACCACAACTGTTTGATCACAGCACAGCTATCACGTATAGATGCTGCAGATTCTTTCAAATCTCCAGGTATGCGTGTAAAAAATAGCTAATTGCTGTTTCACATCTTAAAGACATATTATTCCTTCTTCACTAAAGTCAAATTGAACTCAGAAAATGAGAATGGCATTTTTATATGTAGCATTTATAAATACAGGTTCATTCCCCATTCTACACCCTAGGGTTCTACTTAAATATTACCCCAAGCCGTAAGCCAGGATATGAACAAAATCAGGCTGTGAAAACATGTGGATCCAACAGTGTTAAGGCCAATCTCCAGTAAGACAACATGCAGATACACTGCAGCAGAAGAATTAGGGATCCTTCTCCATCTGAATGAGATATTCATTCTAGCAGAATCTGTCCTTCAAGCTAAACGGCTTTTTAGAACATCAGAACCATGCCTGTGTTACTTCTAATGCAACTATGCAATCTGTAAGACCATTGTACAAAATAAATAAATAAATAAATAATTAAACAAAATAAAATAAAGTGACTAACACAGAGATCTTGAGACAACTTTGAGCATGGAACACTGAAAAGTACAGAAAAAATACAGAATTTCTGCTCTATGGAAAATTCTGACATTTCAGCATTAGTTATGTATCCTCGGGCTGTATAAATTTTTCACACCTCTTAATGTTTGTCTAGTAGACCAAAATGTCAAGCTGCTTAAATTTCATGCAGTCAAATGAAAACAAAAAATGCTAATATTCTCAAAAAATAAATATCCTATTGCTATGCATTGAAAAAACCTACATTTTCTCTTATTTTGACATAATTTCTCCTACCCTTCCACATTGCCTTCTGGGAGCTGTAGTTTTTGGCCATACCTCATCATCTATCAGGTGTAGAATGATTGATTCTTGGAATGGATCAAACAAATCTGGACCAGAGATATACGTATTATATTACTAAAATATCCCATGGGAAAGACTGAAGCACAACTGCTAGAGGGTGCTTGCTGCATTAACAGAAGCAACTTAATACCTTACTGAATTGACTTAAAACTGAGTGAGTCAGATTCAATAAAATAAAATATTTTAATTCGAATCATACATACTCAAAATTTCTTTGAGATTTTCCCAACAGAAGATCTGATGGTTTTGGCATAATCAGAAGTTTTCTGAATTAATGCCTTTTTATTTTAATTTTCCATTAGAAAATGGCTCTGGGAAAAAGCCCCCAACCAGCTCTCACAAACTTTCTGGGACAGCAATCATCTCTGTTCTTTGGCACGTTGGCTAGCATAATAGGCTCCCAGTTTGTGACGGAAATCTAAATCCTAAATCCTACCTTGTTACCAATATCATTAAATCCTAGAAGAAATACACTCCCAATGCCTTGTTTTATGATAGCTTTTTTGGTTTCCCTTGGCATATTTTTCCTCTCTAAGACATAAGTCAATTTGACATTCACAAAGTTTCTTGTATTGCCATATAAAGAACTCGTCCTTGGATCATGAAAGAAGCTGGCAAGGCTTTCAGCCCCTGGCAAAACCCTGCTGAACATGGCTCAGATGACAAATTTACTTTCAAAAACATGCTGATGGGAACTTTCACACTAATTTATTGCATTTCATCAACACACCACTGAATAGGTCTTCTCCTGTTGCTATCAGTTCTTAGGTGGGCAAATAAGTTCCATTCGCATTGCACACATCTACTCCTCAGGGCAAGAAAAGTTATTTTCAGGGCTTGGAGGAAAGAATGTGACAATAACCGATCAAGATGAATGGCTGCAGTCCACCTGTTGGAGCCAATGAAACATGGGAACATGCCATCCAAAACTTGTACTATCGCAGCTTAGGACAGCCCAATCAATAAATCCTCTATGAATGCACTATTGTATTGCTGCTTTATCACAACAAGTGTGTTTGATGTGAAGCCATGTGGAACACTTCATTTGGAGAGTGGCCCAGTCGGCCCCTCTGTAAGCAATCCCCCAGCACCATGTTTCCCAGCACTGGAGCAAAACCCAACCTCACATCTGTGCTGCTAGAACCTCATTTTGTGCCCGCTACGTGTCAGCATCTGTTTTTATTTTCTGGCACCTTGAACAGGTATTAGTGACTCTAAATACTAAGTGACTTACAGGCAATTTGCTGGGAATGAGCACCTGGGCTGGATCACGGCCTTCATTAAGCTGCGACACATTCACCTACTGTGCTCTTCTCCTGTACCACACAGTTACTCATGCGCCTACTGGTGAGGTGAGAAATGGAAAATACAGCATGCCTCACTGGCCTAAGCACTAGATCATGATTCCAGCTAAACTCTCCTCCTCTCTGCTCCCTTTCATCCTTGTTGTATGGCATACTGGATAACACCACAGGCACGCCTTGGTTGGTTTCCTCATTACAGAAGATTAGGCACTTGTTTTTTTTCCACTGTGTTAAAACCAGGGCCGCCATATAGAGGTGCAGTCAAGCTGAAATAGCAAGTAGGCTTTGCTTTAGATGGGAAAACAAATAGCAAGTGAAGTTACCTGCAACTCTATAGCTTTATTATTTGCAAAAAACTTGTATGATTGAAGCACATCTTCCATGAAGTTGAACTTCAAAGTACAGAACAGAATGTGCACCACGATGGTTTTGAGACCCGTTGGTTCTTCACTATCTTGTATAACAACTATTCACTTAGCACTTCAGCATAACTAGAGAAGGAAAGGAGAAGACACACTAGTGACTCATTTTACAAACTTGAAGAGGTGAATTAACATGGAAATTCATATTGCTATAGAAAACAAAACAAGCATACCTCCTAAGCTTGACTGCTCCCTCATAAGGTATCCTTAGGTTCTAGAGTAGGACAGACAAACTAGAGGCCTTATTCTTCCCAAGGAAAGAACCCAACTTGGCTTTCACATTTAGCATCAGACCCCAATTTCTATATCTGATTAGTCTGTTGAAACGCACAGAAGATGTGTGTTGAATAACTTGTGGGTGAGGAGGAAGTTACCAGCAGTCATCATCCCTGAAAGGATTTGTTGAATTATGCACCCAGCCTCCTCCACAGAGGAAGGCGTGTCTGCAGGGATGGAGGGAGCATAATGGTTGTGTCGTACTGTGCTAAGTAATGCATGATAATCTAAAGATTTCCAGACCACGTGAAGGAAGAAGAGAAATTCATAACTGTTACCTACAACAAGACCAGTCAACTGAGCAAAGGCTGAACAATCATGAAGCTTTTTCACAGAGCATCTGCTTTCCTTGGCAGACCATCCATTTCCATTAGTAACGACAGTGGCTGCTTCTTAAGCCCCTAGACATAGCATTTTTTCTTTCTTTTTTTTCTTTTCTTTTTTTTTTTTCCCTTCCTTTTTTAAAAGAAACTTTCCAGGGATGATTTGGAGCATTTATTCCAGGTAAATGGAGTATTTACTCCATTCCCCATGAAGCCAGTAAACTTTCCATTCATCAAAGACTGTTCCAGCTAAAACAGTGTGTGAAAGTACTACTAAAACATTATGAAAATGCATATACATTCATATATATGTGTGTATATACATTCCCTGAAAAACAGGGATAAGATTGATGACAAAGAATGTTACTAGTCTTTAAAAAACACAGCCTGCAATAAAACTCAAGCTATGAGAGTGAAACACCAGGGACTCATAGAGCCAAAACCAATAAAGCAACATTTAAAAACCCATTTCCAGTTTAGGGTAAGCCTGTTGCTGGATGGAGAAGGAAAAACCATCAATGGTAGCACAGAAAGGACTGGAGAAAAAGATGACTGTGGATATTGGACCCACAGAGAATACAGATGAGTGATTGCGCATAAACTACACCCTCCATTGCTCAACAATGAACTCTAAGGCAAAACCTGTGGTCTGACAACAGCATATGTATTATTTTAATATAAGGGGAATACTATGTAGAAGAGGATAGGTAGTCTGCCTTTCTATGTGACAGCATTCAGAGTCCAGACTTGAAATCATGGATCAAAAATGAAATAGAAATAATGGGAAAAAAAGGGGAGTACAAAAGTAGGCCAAAAATAATAAAGACACCAGGAGAAAACACTAGTTAGTGTTAAGGTCCTCAACACATCCCAAAAGAAAGCTAAATGAGTTGAATTTCCTTAAAAGATATTACTACATAAGCAACACATAAAATTAGAGCCTCTATAATCTTAATTATCTAGGCAAAATGAAAACCTGTGACTGGGGCTGGAAGTTAGCAAATGGCAAAGGACAATTTGCACCTGACTAAACAACATCCAACCCTTTCCTTGGAATATCCCTATTTCTGCCACCACCATTTCCTTACCTGTAGCTTAATTTTCTCCTTTCCATTTTCAAAAGCTGGCTGTGAATTCTTGGGCTCCTTTGACACACTATTCTTCCTCGTTGCTTTTAGACTTAAAAACAGTAGTTTCAATCTCTTTTCTACTTATAATATTCACTCATTGGCTACAGAATATTACAAGTCAGGATGGCAGTTTATGTATTACATCTCTATTTCTGTCACTGAGAAAACATCTTCATACAGCCTACATCTGTTCCCTACTATCAGCAGGTGGGTGCACCTAGCCTCAGAAGTTTAGAACACCCTATAATGATCCAAGTAGTCCACTATTCTCTATGCAAAGCAGCCAGTAAATTGTCCACTAGCTCTTTTGATCACCTATGTGAATACAATGCCTTTCTATAATTTTCACCATGTGCTGATACACAATACCTGGATTCTAATAACTACCTGTAAGACTGATGAAAAACTGCTGTATGAATCACTAAGTAAATGAATTTACTAATCCCTGCACATGCAGATGCGTGTACACATGCACTTCTTGGACATGAAAAGACTTAAACATAGACAGAGCTGCAATAAGGGACTGAAGAAGTCAACTGATCGGTGGATGTTTGTTTTTTTTTTCATAGCAAATCTTTCAAATATTCCTAATCCTGCCATTTTTCATCAACTTTAATCTTAGTAGGTTTCACCCTACTTTATTTATGAAAACAAAACAACCAAACCCAAATATGTCACAATTTTTCCAAACAAAAGGAATGAGTGTAGCATAGGTAGCCAATGTGATGACATTTGAGATAATCCTATAATCCAGTTTCAATCTCTCATCTGGAGACTGAATACTGAATTGTCTCAAATCCATAAAGCCATTGAACTTTAAAGTCTTAGCAGGCAAGTAGAAAGCAATGTAGACCAGTGACACCAAATCTGCTATGTGGACTGCTGAATATAGATTTTTATACATGTCCTTTGTGTGCCTATTCTGATACAAACAGTCACAGCGAAACAGAAATATGTGCTGTCTGTGCAAGACAGACCGGAATTCTGACCTTGCTCGTGCTCATCTACTCACACAGAAGTCAGCAGGATCAGCCAAAGGAAGCAGCATTCTCAAGTCAGAAGGATTTAACAGCAACAACAAAAAAATCCTAAAAAAAATGGATCATGAAGGAAGAAAGGTCATGGGGAGCAGAGTATGCATCTTTATATTCTTTGTATTGCATTACAGTGTGTGACTAGCCCTTGTCCACTAACTCAATCAGGAAGACATATTTTAGAGAGTGACAAGTAAGAATGAATACAGTCAGCCTTGTTTTCACCGCAGGACAAGAGATGGGGTTTTGATGTCTATTTGAAACATTCATTTGCCAGGCAGAATGGGAGCCCAAGGGCAGAAGGGCTCAGAAAAGAAAAGAATATATATTCCCAAAGTCATCTAAAATGTAGGGCTATACTGTCAGTTGGTGTAAATGAATGTAGCTCCGCTAATGAGACTGAGTGTCTAGAGTATAAAGCAGAGGAGGATCTGTCCATGACAAACTAAGATTGTGCCCTTGGTCACATCTGATCTATTCACACAAATATGCATGCCTTCTGGGGCAAATTTTACTATCTGCTCGAGTCTGTTTGGTGAGTATGTATGACTACGTCTGCTGGGAGAAGCAGGAGGGGCAGAGGGAGTGCTCTGGCATAAAAAGCACTCCACCATTAAGCATCTTGAGGAGAAAATTTCACCCTCACTTACACAGAAGATCCTCTCCAGAACTCTGTTTCAGACAATCAACCCAGTGCCCAGAATTCACTATTGTTATAACAAAGCTCCTGATAGAGCTGATCTTCTCCAAGCATCATGTTGGTGCAGAATAGGAG
This sequence comes from Tetrao urogallus, assembly GCF_951394365.1. Taxonomy (NCBI): domain Eukaryota; kingdom Metazoa; phylum Chordata; class Aves; order Galliformes; family Phasianidae; genus Tetrao; species Tetrao urogallus. The sequence goes on from NC_136817.1 coordinate 65,181,953, forward strand.
CAACTTTGCTGAAATAACTCTTATCGCCAGCCTGCTGTACAGCCTGCAAAGGGAATGCAGTTAGAATTGAGAGAATTTATCTGTCATGTGTAGAAACGTGTTCCATTTCAGAGCAAATTCCTTGTCATTTACACATGCAGCTCTACGTAGTTTTAACCTTAGCATAGCCGTTGGTAAGTCAATAGTAACAGGAGTGGGGGAAGAATGATTTATTTATCCTTCTTGCCACTGCAGAGAACTACATACTTTCCTTGTCAACAGCTGTAGTTCATATACACTACAGAGATAGGCAGAAAGAAGGAAAAAAACCACCCCAATAAACAAGATGTAGGACTGTGAGGAATTGTTATTACATGCTGAGCATGCCACTATAATGCTATTCAGTCTCCTCTCTAGGTCACCAGAGATTCCAGTGTCCTTTATCCAAAACAGTTGCTCTTTCTTTTCTCCTTGACATTCTGCCATGCTGCCAAGACCCAAAGAAGCTTTTAACCAAGGAAGGATGAGCATGTTCCATTTGTGCTCCTATCTGAGCCCCTTCTGCTCTTCACACCAAACTGCCATGTGCTTATCCGCTCTCTTTCTTTGTAACCTTCTTCCACGCTTCTTTTCTGCTGCCTTCCTCCTGACTGCTGTGTCTGTAATCCAGTCTCAGTCCCACTTCTCTAATGCCTTCAGCATGCTCCTGCTGGGAGGTTTCACTTATGCTGCAGTTGACAGGGACAACTAATCTCGACACTGGCAGGCAGTGATGCTCCCACACGCTTTTCACCTTTTCCATACACATTTACAGCTCAGCATATTGGAAACTCCAAGAGAACAAACCCAGGCTATGTGGCTATGTTTCCTTTCAGCATCAAGGCTCACAAGCAAAGACAGCGGAGCTGCTGTATCTCTCCCAGCTACCTCTTCATCACAACACATAATAACTCAGCCTGCCCCTCAGAAAATTAACACGGAAATCCAAACTGCTGTGAATGTGATAACACAGAAGCATCCAGTTTTGGTTAACACAGCTTAGCTGATTGGGGTAGCTCATTAAACAGGGATCACATCAACATTTTTCATCCAAAATCTGGAGTTCTAAAAGCTGTAAATTCAGTAGCACCTTACTGCCATGAAAATACAAGTGTATTCAGACTCAGCCCTTTGCTTTCTTCAGAGTAGCACATCAAGCATCAAGCATCATCAGCTGTTTATGGGTGCAAAACACAAGTGTTGACCTAAACCTTCACCCACCAGCTGAACCAAACTAAAAATGCACTCAGAGGGATAGGAAGTCCTTACCTTACTCTAAATACTATCTTTAAGTATTTTGACATCTCTCAAGAAAGCTGATATTACAGACTGATGGCAGAGGCTGTTTGTTGAAATGTTGATTAAAATTTACATTAATCGTATAGTATATCTTAATCACATGTTAAAAAAGAAGTCAGGTTCCCACTGTTTGCAGCATTCCATCCAAGAGCATTCAGCTTCCTGAAGCACCAAATCCTTTTAGTAGGTATATACGCAAAAATGTAAACGAAAATATTCCCAAGGAGACTGGCAATTCTAACTGGGCCACACAAGCCACAGCCTGAATGACCATTCTCTTCTTTCAGGGTTGAATCTCCACCTACTGCAATGCAAATGTGCATATTTCAACAAGGATTTGTTCAGACCGGCTAATGCTGGAAAAGACAAGAAATTAAGGTTAATTATTTAGAGCTCTAACAAAATCCTAGTCAGCTTATGTACTGATGCAGTTTTGAGCTTAATTTTGTCCATGTAGGAGCTCAGCAGAAGCTGAGGTCAGTAGAAAAAAAACCAAAAAACTTGGTTTTCCACTGTTTTCATCAGAGTGAAAAACAACACAGTATCTGAGCTTCTTACACAGTATCCACATTTTCCAGTTTGAGATCTCATTTCGTGCATGTAATACTGGCTCCATAAACGGCTCCTGGAGAAAATCATGTTACAAATACAAATGTATCAGGAACAGATGCGGTCCTGTGGAAAAACATCTGTTCTCAGGTAGAAAAGGAAGCACACAGAGAATCCAAAACAATTTTAATGTTCATTTTCATAAATATATATAGTAGAAAATAGTCAGTGATAGCTGTAGAGGCTGTAGAGTAGAGTAGAGGCTGTAGGTGTAGAGCCAGGCTGAAGCCTGATTTCAAACGAAGCATTGTGGAAAAATGAACAGCACAGCTGGCATTTCCACAAAGCAGGATGGAGTCAATGCTATAACCACGGATTGACACTCGACTCCTTCCCAGTAACCTCTGGGAGCTGCACAGAACTAACATCTTTCTGCACCCACTTGCATTTACATCCTCCCAGGTGGACTGAAGTTTGACACCAGCAGCAACGAGAACAACAAAGCACAAAACATCTTGCTCTCCCGGCACGGTGCTGAGCTATGCCTACGTGTCTGGAGGCAGCTACTCTCCTGCCTGGCTTTCGCAATGCCAACTTCTCCTTTGTTTTGAGACACATCTCACACAAGGAACCCATGTCTGCTTGCACTTGCAGGGATCACCCATACAGCCCTCCCTGTGCCTGCAGGAAACCTTTCTCTTTCTCTCAGTGGGTTTTATAGGGGCTATCTTCCAGTTTGCACAACAAACATGTGGCCTGATCCAACCAGCAGAAAGACTCCTGATTTCCATGACTCTTGCTCTTTTGGACAGCAAGGAACTACCTTCCAAATTAGACCCTGGACTAAAAATAGGATTGAACACATGACACTGCTCTCACCCCAACACCACTCTCATCCCCCACCTGCTTCTGCAGGTCACAGCTTTGTAGCCACAGGAAGATGTTTACACCATGGTCCTATTGACACAGGCCAGAGGTCAAGGAAGGCCAGTAAATCATGTGTCTAAATAGGGCAGGGCCAGAGCTGAGCGGAGAAGAGAGGGGAGGTAATGAGAGCAAAACCGTCTCTTTGAAGAGGAACAAATGGGAATTTTTACAGTCCCCCTGGTGCGCTCTCCCTCTGCTAAAAACATGTTCAGGCGCTGCTTAAGAAGCTGTGCTGAATGGCAAGGATCCCTATTCACTCAACAACTCAGTTGATGCTTTACCCTGTAAAAATCCTAGTTGCGTGGAATGGAGCCAACACATTAGTCTTGTATTTTTGCCTGCACTGTACCAAAGAGTCCAGAGGCTATGTATCTGTAAGCCTAACAGGTTGCTGAAATCAGACTTAGCAGCAGCACAGAGTGACATTCTACCGAAAAGGGTAAAAGCCAAAAAAAGCAACAAAATAACCAGCAAACAAGACAGGGCATGTTCCTACACTAAACTACAGTTAATAGTTTCATAGCTTTTCACAAGCCTTCTTCATTTATTGATCTAGAGGCAATTTCTTTTTCTCCAGCAGAGTGTGCGTGACCCAGCTCCTTTCTACTACAATTCTGGGTTTCCTATATTGTTCAGAAGACCTCAAGGATGTTACCAATGCCCATAATTATTGCACAGAGCATTAGTTCTTCACTCACTCATTTCCTCTGTCTCATTACGGTTGGACTAGATGACCGTAGTGGTCTCTACCAACCTTAATGATTCTATGATTAAAGCTTCAGGAGTGTCTGACTAGAGAATGTAATTAAAATTGAGCACAAGCTAATTATGAGGCCTCATATTATTCTAATCATTTGCTTGCTGATTAATAAACAGTAAACTCTGGAGACTGAGGGGGAAAGTCTAGGACAAAACAAGTGGATGAATTCTAAGAAGGGAGAATTAACGTCCAGGTGTGGACGTTAGGTGTCCTGTAAAATCAAATCCATACCAAGGTCCATGCAGCAAAGGTGGACACTTTATTAGATATGCTTGACCTTTCTGTTTTGATCACAGTCCATGTTTCAAAGACATATGAAAAGCATTTGCAAGACACAATAGTCCCGTAAATGGGGACAGGCTTCTAAAGAGAATTGTGATCTGCCTGCTGTGCTCCATCCACTTAGCCAATATAATCCAGGCTGTCTTCAGCACAGCCTCTTTACTGATGCCTCATCATTACAAATTGCAAAGGCAGCTACTGAATTAGACTCTTTAGCAGGGTCTGTTTTTATAGAACAAGGGGAAATGCTTTCAAACTAAAAGAGGGGAGATTTAGATTGGATATAAGAACAAACTTTTTATAAGATGGGCAGTGAAGCACAGGTTGCCCAGAGGTGGTTGCCAGAGGGGATCCAGTGGTGGATGCCCCAGCCCTGGAGACACTTAAGATCAGGCTGGATGGGGCTCTGAGCACCTGATGAAGCTATAGGTGTCCCCGCTCATTGCAGAGGAGTTGTGTCAACGGTTTATGGGCCCTGCTGGTCACGGAACTGGGCGGAGGGATCTGCGGATCCTCTGGGAAAGGGGAAGCAGGGGACCCCAAAATACTTGAAAACAACAGCACTAATCTGAGGTGGAACAAATGATTTTACTAAATATAGTATTAGTAAAATACAATGAGAGAGAGAGAGAGAGTCTGTTTGAATTGTATAGACCTCACCACAATGCTGGGGTGAGAAGTGCAGTCCAGTTGAGTGACTGAAGTACAGACGGCAAAGTGCAGATGGCGAAGCGCAGGCGGCAAAGCGCAGGCAGCGAGGCACAGATAGCGAAGCGCAGACAGCGAAGAGCAGGCGAAGAAGAAGGATCAGGTGACCTTGCATGGAGTTATATCCCCTTGCTGACCGCAAAGCCTCCTGGGGAAATGTAGTTCTTCTCTGTCGGACGAACATTCGGCAGATATCAAACCCCACCCCCAGTGCATTACATGATGTTATGGTGTGGAATACTGATGACCAAAAAATCATAAAACCATGACAAGTTGGACTAGGTGGCCTTTAAGAGTCTCTTCCAACTCAATTTAGAATCAAACATATGATTCTAAATCCTTGCACACAGAAGCCAGCCGGCTCCCCTTTGGAGGCAACCGGAGAAGTGCCTATGGGATCAGACTGACCCTTCCTCCATAACCTGTACACCAAAAGATCTGTTCTGACTGCTGACCTATGATGTGGCATGATACATTGTCTAAATTCTTCACTGAAAACCCTGAAGCCTTTAGTTTCACTAAGTTTTCAATTTTTAGGCAACAAGGTAGAGCACAACAGTGTAAGCCTAACCACAGACTGATTTTCCAGGTCCCAGTGAGAAAGAGGATTAATTGCCTGAGCTAGGCCTCCGGGCTAGCAATATCCCTGACTGCAAATAAACAACGAAAAATAAATCTCGAGAGGTTCCTGCCAACACTTTCAAGAGCAAAAAATGGCTGGCTTACATCTGGCAATGAACGGCCCTTACCACATAAGTAAGACAAGAAGACAGACGTTGAAACTGCTGCAGCTGCAGGGTGATTTTCTGCTTCTCAGAAATAAGATAAAAAGTCTCTGTTGTGTTGGTATGCTCTACTGGAGTGGTCTATAAAAGAGAATAATAGGAATTACTCTGTGGTAGTAGCTATTTTCTTCATATTTTTCCTCAACTACTTTTGTGTAACCTGTGAATTTTAACAGTGTAGCATCCCAGTCAGGGCAATGACTGCTGGTTTAATTATTATTGTTAATTCTGTACTACCACGCAGACAAGACACTCAGGTACAGCATATGGCCACACTGTACTCCCAATTAAAAACAGACATAAAATGTGAGACTCAGAGGCCAGGAGAATATGTCCAAGGTGACACAGATACACAAAGCAGCCTTACATCTAGTTTATAGGCTTTGAGTCACTGTTATTATTTTCTTGTTAGGTAATAAAACACGAGTTGCAATGGTATCAGCCAGCCTTCCCGGCACCTGCCCAGCCGCACAAGTGATAAGCAACAAAGCCCATGGTATTGCTTTTAGTAGAGGAACATGCACAATTTCCTCCTCTGGCTACCTGGAACAAAATATTTCTGTCTTATCATCACTGGCAAAAAACATTGCGTTAGCAAATATATTTGTTAGCACAATGTTCAACACTTTCTTTGCCTTGTGAACAGTAACTATCACATTTAAAAACATATAAGTGATTTCAGATATTTCATGGAAACCCAGGTTGGCTGCCTGCTAACACGTTAAATGTGTCTTGGCTCAAGCACTCCAGGAAGATGAAGTCAAGGGCAAGCTTATCTCTCTACCTGCAAAGGACTTGAACTATCTGTATTATTTTAAGGAAGAGTTCATAGCAATATTTGGTTGCAGAATTCTCTGCTGCTTTGCATTCTGAGCTGCTGCAGGTATTTTTGACAATCCTCAAGTAAGCATGCAGCATCCTGCTCAGCAGAGCACGGGGTGTATTAGCTGCAGCTGTACAGACAACTTTCCTAACGCCGTCCCATGATGCAACGTCTCCTGCTCAGAACTTACTCAGAAATCCCCACTTACGAAAACAGGGCACAGGAAGAGGATTTTCAGGACACCCAGGACAGGCTGGCATAACCATAGCTCTGTCCAAATATGCATCCCTCTCTGGACATAGTAATGATCTTGCGTGGTTAAGTGATGTAACTTGCCATGTTCCAAAGCACCAGCTGCAATTTTCTCCATATTTTGCAAATTACATGTGGCTTTCAAGAGCTTGGCAAATTGTCAACACAGCCCCTAGTCTGGTGCAATTTAAGTGTCCTTAATCCAAATGGTATAAAAGGAAACAGTTACAGAAAGTCTGAAAATAAAGGATGATGTTGAGTTGATGGCTTTCTAAACATTTTTTTAAATCCTGGGGGTGCCTTCTGTAGACATCTACTTTCAGGAAAAACCTTAAAAGCCTGCCATAACTTTCCAGAGAGCTAGCTTAAAAGCTGTATTTAGAAGATCCTGTCAAACAAAGTTTCCTTTAAATCCATCAGCTTAGCCCTACCTAGAAATGGATGTCATTTTATACTCATCTGTTTAACTTCTAGACGTATCCATACATACACATTTTTTTAAAAGAGAGAAATGAGTGAGCTACCACCTAAACTTAAATGCAACCACCATAAAAACCCCACAGAGAAAATGCCAGTTTTATGCTAGAGTGTAGTATTTTCCTGGCACTACACAAATGGCTGATCCAATGGTTGTTATCTTTGCAAAATACTCAAATTAAGAAATTCTCAGTAGGCTGGCAATTGCTAAAAAAATCCTGGGCAGAACCCAACTTATGTCACTTGAATACTGCTTAGCATCTCTCACGAAAAAGGCTTAGAATGAGATTTCTTGATTTTTTCTTTTGCAGGAATGCAGTGAAATGTAACCTGAAATTATGAGGAAAGAAACAAGTGAACACAGAAGCTACTACTGAAGTGTTCTTTAAGTATTTTGAACCATCAAGCATTAATGTGATGCTGTCTTGGGGATGAATAAGATAATCTATTTCTCTAACTCATTTCTAGCTCTTACATCTATCTTTTGGGCAAAACATAAAACCAGTATGCTGATCATTTGTCATCCTTAAAAATCTCACTGTATTTTTTTTACAGAACATACTTGTTCCAGGCAAAATTCCAATTTGTGTAACTACTATGTATTTTGCCTACCTAAGTATCTCCCTTCAGTTTCAGTCACACTGCTCTATAGTCTCTTTTTATCAAAGGCAACAGCCTTTGTTCTTCACTTTCTTGAAGACAGGGCAGTCACTGTCACTTACCTAAAGTGGATACAAAACACCATTCTGCTGTCCCATTCCTAAAGACAGCATGTAAAGACCCTATTTGAGGGAACAAACTCAGTGGCACTAATACAGCAATAACACAGATATCAGCGATAGTACAGATAGTACAATTTCGTAGCACAGAGCCCAGTACAGATTGTAATTTCAAAGACTTCTCCAAAAAAAGCAAATCCTTAGAAAACAGAAGTTGTACTTCATTTATTGTAAAGCTACAAATCTGTGAAATTCTAAGATCAAACTGATTCTGTGAAAAGGTCAAGAAGATTTATGGCACATCCAATGCAATGGGACACTTTTGGGTCACTAATTCAACAAGTACAATATGGGGATTCTCATGCCCGTGAAACAAATTTGGACAAAAATATATGTATGTGTGTATGTACATATATAAAATCTTCAGAGGAAAACATAAACCATAGTCAGAGCTTAGGACAGATTGCAGAAACTTCTGAGTTGTTAGAAGATTGAATCTTCCATATCTGAGCCAGGTATGCCCACATGGAAGCACCTTTATCTCACATCTCCTCTTCATGCCAGAACATTACATTGTGCTTTATTTTCTTTTATAAGCATGTCTTCCAGGCAAGATTTGACACTTAATACCTACCATATGTGTTAGAATTTTCCTGACACACCAGCAGATCTTGTTTTTATAAGTAGGACCTAACGCTATACTTCATCATGTATTTGAGTTGTAACAGTAGAAAGCCAAAGCCAAATGAAAAAAAGGGTTATCACATTCATTAGAGTATGTCTACCTCAAACAAGCAAGATGAAATCCAAGAAGAAAATATTTAGGTTTTGGAAAAGCCTTCCATGTAGAGAAATAACATTAATATGTAAGTTTTAGAGAAGACAGACAGACTTCTGATTCTGGCACTGGGACTTGTAACACAGAGTTCAATTTCCAGTTCCTAAAGGAGCTCAATTTCCAGTTTCTCTACAAACTTCCTGTGGGAATTGGGACAAGGGCTGCCACTCATAATTTGTCTATAGAATAGACTCAGCCTCTAAGATCATAAGGGTGAGATCTATTTCTTACTACATGTAAGAAAAATGTCTAGCACAAAAACAGCCTTGCTTTTCATTCGGATTTCAGAGCACTATGACATAAATAATGAATAACTCCAACATATGTGAAATTGTTTGGGAGAATGAACTGAAAAATAGCTTTAGGAGGATAAAAGAATAGCAAGAATGATAATCCATGCTTCTTGTAAAAATATGGTGAAAAGCAGGAGGGAAAACTGCTGCCCAACAAAGAAAAGACCAGACCTGAGGTAAGAGTAGGCAGAGTTTGTAGCCAAGAATGGATAGAAGATTCTCAGGATCTGTCAGATGGATGTAGCTGCCTTGATATCCTAGACAGTAGGGTGGGAGCAGACATGGTATAAATGGTGTAAGCCTTGGATCCTGAAAAATACATGCAGGATTTGCCCTCAGACAGAGAGCAGAATCATTTCAAAACCAGAGAATCAAATTCAGACTTGGCACAGTCCCAGGCATCTCAGGCTACACTGAATCCCAGGGGACTGCAAGGCACTATCTTGCTTTTTAGCACTGTGCTGCCTTTTGGCTATCCCAACACCATAATGCAAATTAAAGGTCTATAAAAGCCCCCATCTTATAAACCTCTGGCAGGTGTTCCCATGTCATACAAAAATGTATATGAAGGAGAGAGGTAAGTGGAGAGGGAGAGAGGAGAGCTAAGGAAATCAAATGCTGTATGCCCAACTGACATAAACACTAAATATTTACCTCAATGTAAAACCTTTCTCCTTCTCAGCACTATCAAATCATCATTCTAATCCTACACACTTGTTATTTTTCCCCAAGGACACAAGTACAGTTGGCAAAACTTCTACCTGAGGAAAAACAGAGCACTGGTGGTGTGACATGAGCTTACCAGAATCCAAATTTCACCTTAACTCCTAAAATAGGATAATTACAATGAAATCCTGAGCTCAGCTCCTTATGTCTAAGCCTGAGACTTGCCACTTGAATTGAAGGGACTACTACATTCCCAATTTCTATTAAATGGCTTTTGCAAAGGAAATTGTTTTAACAGGAGCCACACAGGCTGAACCATTTGCAAGCTGTGAAGATCCACAGGAACTGAAGAACTTTTCTCCCGTGACTGCTGCATTGTTCTGCACAAGGAAGGATGAACAGGAGGTCAAAAGAAATGCAGGAACAGGAGCCTTTGGCCAATTTTGCTTGCTGATGTCTAGGAAGTCCCCCTTGGAATTTGCTCTGCATTATACAGAACAATATGGTCCCTTTGCAGTGTCCAAAAATCCCGACTTGTCTCCTCAGCACTGGCTCACAGTCCCTCCACCATGCAGAAACTTCCTAAAATTATCTCATCCTGTGCTCTGATTAAAGCATTAAACCAGGTTTCCTTCCATCCCTTAAAGCTTAGTGAAGAAAAAAAAAAAAAAAAAAAAAAAGAAAGCCGAAGAAAAAAAAAGAAAAGCCTCAAGCTCTCTGCAAAGACGATATCCAGAAGTAGGTCTTTGTATTCTCTCACATCCAGGATAGGTAGGAGAGAAATAAGCCAGTCTGCCTCAAGGATTACATGAAGAAATTAGGAGAAAAATACTTAAAAGCTTTTGCAATTTAAGTGTGACTCACCACTAAAAAGATACTGAGGCCTTATTTGCACACGTACTGCAAAACTGCCAAGTAACATTATTACAGTGCTATCAAATAGCATAGTGAACTGATTCCAGATGTAATGGGGATGGGAAGGAAGAGGGTGCCTCACAATCCCCCCCAGTTACACTTTCAGACTACTGCTGCTCTATCTGAAATTTCCCACTCTGTGTCCTATCAGTAGAGGTCCACAGTGCCTTACACACTGGAACTGCCAAGACAAAGTCCACAATAATACTCAATTTGGCAAATATGATAGTCCCCCTTGATTTCTCTATCAAAGCACATGCAACCTGTTGAGTGCCACAAAACTGAATCTGTTTCTAATCGGCCAGCCCTCCCAACATCCTATGTGCACACAGAAAATTCCCAGCTGCTCTGGATGGGGACCATACTGGTTAGATACCTTTCCTGCTTTTGGATGTAGCTTGCAGCCAAGGTTTTGTATCCACAAGGCATAGGGACAGCATAAAAAAAGGAGAGGGATCAAGGAGAAGCACACACAAACATGGGAGTAAGACTGGCAAGATGTACAATACAGGCTGAGTAAAAGCCAATGCATGAATCTTTTCTACCTTAGACTTTATGGGTATGAACTTGAATCCTACCTAATCTTTCACACAGAGGTCACTGGAACAAACTGCCTGGCTTATTTACTTTCCCGCCTTACTCTCTTCCATCTTCCCTAATGTCATTACACCCAATGAAACCCCACGAATCCCAGGAAATGGCTTTGCCATTGCTCCAGCATGAATACTGGCTGTATGCAGGAGCTTAGCCTGGAGACATAAACCCAAATATACAGCCGTGTACAGTATGCTGAAAACTAACCCAGTACAGAGAGCTGCTTTTATGGACAGGATTTGTTTTTCCAAATGGGATTTATTTAAAGGAAAATTGAATGGTTATAAAGAGCTCATTCTAACAATAACACAGAAAATGAATCCAGTGTTCACTGCTGGCCTTGCAGTGTGGTACAATCCAAACTGAAAAACCTGTTTTAATGGGACCAGGCAGCAAATGACTGCAGAGAGAGCAAGCTGTGCCTCATCAGGGAATGGCTGGGTGTAAACTGGGACTGCTAATGCCTGAAATTAAGACAGGAATTTCACTGGGAGGGGTTACAATGCCAATATGAGAAAGTGAATACAGGAGCACCCATTTCAATAGGCCATCCAGCCTAGCGAGGTTCTAGGAGACAATCAGGGCTTCATCCTGCAGGAAATCATTGGTGCTCCCCACTCCCATTTCACCATCCCCATCACAAGGGCAGGGGGCCCTTCAGTCCAAAGGTTGCTTATATTTCCTCAGTGCTCCTGTCAGCTGTATAAAACTGCCTTCATCCCATTTTGCTTCAATTTTGGTGGCATTTGGCACTCATCTATGGGTATGATGGAAGCGTGCACCAATAAAAATCTGATGCTTTAGGTTTCTGCATAAGGCAACCATAACCTGCCCCACTGAGTTCCTTATAGCATCTGAAACCTACTGAACATCTCGCTGTACAACCAGCCTTCTCTACCCGTTTTTTCCAAAGCAGTTTCTTTTGTCCTTTTTGTCTTCTTCACTGCATGTACCAAAACAATCACCTAATTGCAGTTTATCTGACTATCTGGAGAATACAAAAAGAATTACCCATGACCATTAAAGTTTCTAATACAATTTGCTTCAGATCTATCAAATCTACTTCAGTAACTAATTAGAGAGACCATTAGATGTATTTAATCTGGGACACATCAAAGATCTTTCTTCCTCTATTAAGCAAGGGGCTTCATTGAGTCCTGCCCGGGTCACTAAGCCATACATTATTGCACAGATGTTTTCAAGTCACAAAGCAGAGCAGATGGGGGGACAATTTTTACAGCTCTTACTGGAAACCTATTAAAGTCATGGTGTTGAGAAAGAGCACGGTATGGCCTTCATAGTTTAAACTTTGGAAATAGCAACCCCAGATTTATAAGATTATTTATACTGGAAGCTGGTTAGTAGGCAGCTGCCAGGATAGAGCTAATCAAGGGACTGGCTGTCCTATTAATCCTGACATATTCCCTTGCCCATAGCTTGCCCTATAGTCTTCCAGGCCTGCTCCATAGTTAGCAGATGATACATTACACTAAGAAGTCCTGATGAAACCCCAGACACACCAGTTTTGGAATACAAGCACAGAACAAGAAGCTGGTTACTTAGCTGTTACGGGCAGAAAACCGGAGTAATGGGAAGACTGCTCCTTGAGATCACCTGATCCCTTTCCAAACATTCCAAGAGTTTCACAAGAGTCCCTTTTTCTTGCCAAAGGTACATCAGCCTTGCAGAGCTATAGAGCTGCTAGAGCCACAGAGGCTCTAGTTTTAATCTAAACCATCTCCCATTTCTTGTGCTAGCACCCTATGTAGCAACTCAGCACTGTCCCTAGCCCACATTTCCCAGCAGCCTGGGTCAACACATCAAAAGCATATTGCAGCATCCTTCCCTTCTCCCATTGTCCAGCATTCAGCCACCATCTAGCACTTCCTTTGCCTCCATCTCATATTGCCTACTGCAAATCTACCAGACTCTGCTCTGCTTTAAAGTTATCTTAACGAAATTCAGGTTTCAAGCAATACCAAGGAACACATTTCTATGCTCTCTAATTAACCAGCTGTGCTGATATCCCAAGTTCCATCTTGGTTATTTAATTCTTTACCAAGTCCTTTGAGGAATAACTCACCCAAAACTGTATAGGACATTGAAGAGGTAAGGCACCTTACAAGATCTAAGTTTTAGTGGAGTATATTAAGCGGTGTGTATAAATTATGCAATTTAAGTAGTTTTCTAGGACCTCTGTAAAGAGCCTCCAAGTAGATACTTCTTTTACCATTACACTGGTTCATTTGCTGAGAATCCCAACGTTACCTAGTGCTAGGGAAACCCTGTCAAACAGCTACCAGTGTTAAAAAAGTGGAATTTCCCTTATTAAACCTTTTGAGGAACAAGAGGTTAACAGAAAAGGTAAATTGTAAATCTTTCCAATTTAGAAAATAGGACCTTTTCAACAGCATTTTCAAGAAAATCTATTCCCAGAGTGCTCCCAGAATTAAAATGGAAAACCTGACACCTTTAACAATTTCCTGCCACTGTATAACTGTCAACATGGAATGGGTTTTATCAAGACAAAAGTTAAGTATCAAGACCAAAAAACCTTTGCATTCATATGCTTTTGGATTATTTTCACATCGTTTCCTTCCAGTACTTGAAGGGAGTTTATAAGCAGGAGGGGATGGACTTTTCACATGCCCTAATAGTGATAGGACAAGGGAGCATAGCTTTAAACTAAAAAAGAGGAGATTTTAGGGAGAAATTTTTGACTTAGAGGGTGGTGAGGGGGGCACTGGAACAAGTTATCTAGAGAGCTGTGGGTGCCCCATCCCTGGAGGTGCTCAAGGCCATGGTTGGAGCCCTGGGCGACCTGATCTGGTGGGGGGACAACCAACCCATGGCAGGGGGATGGGACTGGATGATCTTTAAGGTCCCCTCCAATCTAAGTCATTCTGTGTAACTCCATACAATAAGGATCTGAAGAGGAGAGCTGTGGATCACTCCTGTGATCCAAAATAGTTCAATTCTGTTGCCCTGCATGTCATGTGACAAGTCATAACTTCTAAAGATCTACTGAAGGAGCAAATATCATCAGCATGGCTACTACTTGCCATACAATTGAATCCAGAGGCCACAGGCAAAATCAGAGCCCTGTAAGGATGAACACTTTGGGAGTGCCACATGCCAGACTCAGGTAGGAAAGCAATAACCAGTGGCATCTGGTAGCTAAATGTCAGGAAGAGGAATAAAATCCAGCTCCCCTCCTTGCAGCCACTGTGTTGTGGCACCTCACTGTGGGGTGAAGTATGAATTTGGCTTAGCAACCTGTGATGAACATAATTTAGGCACAACAGGAAGGATTGTGGTGAAGTTATGGTCTTGCTGGGTTCATACCATATATGAAAGCACACAGTTCTTTCTGTCCTATCATCCTGGATAGACTTCTTATAGAAAGCACAGCTTCTCTCTTGGTCTCTCTCTCCCATGCACTTAAAAGTCAAATCAGCATCATGAAGACATGAAGATCACACATATTCAGAATCACCAGCATTGAAAAAGGTCCCAGTATTTCACTGCTCTATCCTTTAATTACAGAAAAAGTGCTAGCTTTCTTCTACAGAGGCATTCCATAGTATAGCAGCCCACTGTAATCACCATGCAGACATTCATGTCTCAGTCAGAGGTGCTCTGAAAGAGCTACATGTTATGATTTGATCACTTTTAAGAGCTGAAGGAATATAACATTATCAACACAATCCAAAAAGCACGTCTCACTATAAGGAGAAAAGCAGAGCTGTCAGGAAGGGAGCCCACATGGGAGGATGCAACTACAACTGGAGAAAATGTTTCTGTGATGCTGTTAATTATTTTGAAGCCATCCTCATCAACCCCCACAATACCTTTTTTTTTTTTTTTTTTTTTTTTTTAACAACAGAAGGAGTGTTTGAGACAGGAGAAGGCATTAGGTTGAGCTGCCTGCTCCCAGCCCCAACAGAACCACAGGGCTGTCTCTGTGTTTCCACCTCCGTTGCACCAGGGAATGACATCACCAGTGCTCGAGGGGCTGGCGGGCCAACACAAATAGCTGTTACTGACCAAGAGAGCTATTGCAAGGAATATTTTTGGAACCACGCACAGCATTCCTCTGACTCCCCTGCTTCCTAGTCCAAACATATCATGGCCTAAAAATTCCTCGCATTTTCTATGCAGTGTTTCCTTTGGGCTCACACAATGGAGCAGTTCTTCTGCTCAGCAGCGCTAGCGTTCGGGAAAGGGAAGGGGAACAAAAAGAGGCTGGAGCACTAAATAACCCTACAGGCAACCACAGGGACTGTGGTGTTATTTTTCAGTCAGAAAAACAGTGCAGAAGGAAATAGTTACCTCACATTTACCTTCCATCGGCCTTTACTAAACAAAGGGCTAAAGAACCTGGTTGTTACTCCCGTGTGGAAGTAATGGGGACAGAGAAACAGCACTTTATTGGATTTTTTCTTGGTCAAAAGGGTGTGGTATCGCCCTCTGACAGCAGATCTGGGGTTGGGCAAGGGTAACACAGCCCAAAACCTCCACAGCTCTGTGCTGTCTGGCTGCAAGAGGAGCAAAGCAAGAGAGGCAAATTTTGGGCTGTGTCTGGGTAGTGCACCAGCAGCCACTGCTTTCCCAGAGAGAAGAGCAGGAGTCCTCAGATGGCAAAGATCCTCCTAAGATCCCATTCCAGAACACAGTCCTGATACCCTCCATTCCCACATCTGACAGTGTGTTGATACAAGGACATCCTGGGCAATTTCTTGCTCACAAATGACTGATATTGGCAAAATGTGCTTACCTAAAAAATACCTAAGCCAAGCTGTGAACAGAACTCTAATTCCTTCACTGTGCATTTCTACTATTTTTTCCCCTCCTTCATTGTAGGACAGCTCTTCTCCTTAAGAACAAAGTCAAAGTCATGGCTGATCTTGCAAGGAGAAGCTGTACCCAAATGTACCTCCATTCCCAGCCTGCTCTGTCCCCAGTAGAACACTTCACCCACTCTTACTGTGAATTCCTACTTGAATAGCAACAGAGGCTCTTAGACAATACGTGCTTTACTGGCCAATACTTTGTTTCTTTTTCTAGCTGCCCAGATAAGAAAAACAATAGAGATACAAAGTTAATAGGGAACATAAAGAGCCCACTTATACCACTGGTGCTCCACACAAGGTTCAGAAACTCCCTTTAACATTTTATATCTTCTCCAGTCCTTGATTAGCTTTGCATGCTTAGGCTATAAATCTGAGACTTGTTTTCTGCTCTGCCCCTGCCCTTCCCTCTCCTGACTGGGCCTTGAAGCATATTTTTCCTGGAAATTATTATGTTTTTAAAAGATGTCTAGATTCTGCACATCTACAAACAAACCAGTTGTCACAAGCAACTGAGAGAGCAAACAGTGTTCATGCTTTGGGGGTGTTAAATTCGAGAAACAAGAAATGAGCTGGGGAAATCAGCATTTAGGTGGAACTAATTAGCAACAACTAAAAGCTAAATGACAACGTAACTCATAGCCCCCTTGTGGGATATTCTAAAATGGTTGTGGATGTCTAAAGCATTTCAAGGACTTTCATTATCTGCTGGGTTGAGTGGTTTCACAGCTCAGATAAATCAGCATTTTCAACCACAGCATTCAGCCTATTGCCCTGCGGAATAATTCCCCAGTTCATAGAATCCAGCAATACAGAAGCACACAAAATATGGTATCTTTTACTAGGCTAATAAAAATCAAAAAGTATACTGTATAAATTTTATAGACCTTGGAGTTCTATCTTCCGCAGGAGGAAATTGGTACTTCAGACTATCATCGGCATTGTACCAGACAAAAAATATTTATCATCTGCTTTGGAAAACCCACCAGATAGAAGTCACCAGCAAAGCAAAATGACATAACCACAAACTTACATGAATCTTTCCTCTCTGTGGAGCTCTTCCATGTTGCAGTTTCAGCTTGCTGATAAATTCACATACATACAAGGGGAAAAGGAACAACCAGCAGAAAATACTTCTGCCTCTTCCAGCATAGCTGAGTCAGGCAACTCTATATGATCAGAAAGCAAAATGCTAGAGCCATTACAGGTCTCACTCACAGCTCTTTGGCATCGTCATATTGAGCCCACTGGGTGCTGTATGCAAGGTCACCATCGCCCTGCAGCTAAACCAGGCTGGGGGCATTGAGAGGAGAAAGTCCTGCTGATTCAAAGGATGACTCGGGGAACCTATCTAATAGAATCCTTCCCTGGATTTGGGAAACGGAATGAGACTGCAGTAACCTTGGCAGATTTAAAGGAAATGGAGAGAGAAGAGAGAAACTCTATTGAGATAAAATTTCTTAATGGTATAGCAAAGGTATGCATCTTTTCAAGGTTGTATATAGACCATATTTTTAGGAGACTCAGAAATGTCTGCCTCGAGGACAGAAGTTGTGAGGCTTTACAAATGCTCAAAGACTTGAAAATAATAATAAAAAATGTTCAGTTTTATTCATTGAAACCTTGCTCTATAGTGTACAGGTAACTGGAAGCAATTCAGTTGTGTACAAAACCAGGTCATTTAGTGTTGTGTTCTGACTCTCTTCAGCTTTCTGAACTTTTTTTCTAACTCTATTACTACCTTAAATCAAGCCCAGGTAGTCTGTCTGAAAGCCTTTCCACCCACATCCATTGCTGATAGCTCATTTTAGTGTTTTCTACTTTCACAGACACATGGTTCTCCAGCAACGAGTTCTTCTAACCCTCAGAAACACCGTGAATGTCTATCAGCAAAATAACTAAGCACTGACTGACAGAAAACCCCCAAAACTGCTGTTTACTAAACTCATATTCCAATAGACTTGGTAGGACTTAATTACAGCCCTAGGCCTGTTCTAGCAACATGTCAAAGCAGGGAGATAGTTTGGTACAAACATAAAACTCCTTGATGGTTCTGAGCCCCTTAGTGAGGCTTAAGCAGAATTTTAGTCTTGAAAAATTCTGCTTGACTGACACAGGAGAGTCACAGAAGCATTTCACATGCACAGCTCTGCCTTCTAGCCAGTGTGGACCACAGGTCTTTGCCAAAGGCTTCTCATCCTGTCTACATCTTCGCTCCCAAAAGGAGGACCAGAAGAACAGGCTCCCTGTGCCTAGATCTCAGCATCCATGGCAGTCATATCACTGGGGTTGGAAGCACTTTCAGTACAGTTTGACCTTCTTACCTCAAACCTGTAGCAGGTTTTGGACAATTACCCAAAAACTAGTGATGGTGTTCAACTTATAAAAAGTTGTTCAAGGAGACTTTTGCTGGAGAGATCTGTGAACATAGATTAGTAGTAAATAAACGTGGATGGATGGATGTCCACATGACTGCCAACAAAGTAAAAACTACAGATTTAGGCATCATTTTTCATGAAAAGACATGGAAGTTCTAGCTTACAAAACTACAAAACCTGTGGTTACAGTTGTGAAGTTTGACCCTTCCAGAAACCCAGGGAACGTATGATGGAAGAAAGGGGTGTATACAGTAAATATTTTTATCCATACATATATATATGTGTGTGTGTATAAAATGAACACTTTTCAAGTTGAAATGACAATTCCCCAGTGCTTTGTTTTGAATCTCCAAGGGAAATTAACCTAACTACCTGAAGTTTTGAATCCAAGGCAGAGTTAGACATCCCTTCCAGGGGCATGCTCCTGGGATCCAAATGTGGGGTTCTACTAACAGCCCATAAACCACTCTCCCCTGCCTTTGCAGAAAAAAAAAAGGGAGCCTCACGACCATCTTAGTCCAGGTTAGTGACGAGAGGATACCATCTCAGCAGTCAGCTGGAAAAAACTGCAGGTGTCTTTTCAGCCCAGCTCTAGCTCTAGTTTTGTTGCTAAAAGATGGAACAAAGAGAAGAGACCTGGCTCATGACTTTGACATTCACTCTGCTAGCATCATCAGCTCTATCTGATAGGATGACACTGCTTAAAACTATGGTAGCCAGAGGAAATCCAGTGCTAAGGAAATGGACATTCATTTAATGTTTATCCAGGATCTGCTCCACCAATGAATTCCAGATGTTGGCTTTAATTGTCACATTCTGGTGTGTTTAAGCAGTAGGAGTTCGTAAGGCCGATTTGTAAATCAATCTGGCAGACTCACAGTGAATCCCATCTCTGCCAGCTTTTCTGAGTAAGATGCTCTTAAAATATTAGGTACTTAACGTGTCTACAATACAAAAGGAAGGAAAGATTTTACAAAGTCCCTCACCTGATATTTTTCTCCTTTTACTCCTTCTCTCATTCATTTCCTCCCTGCAGAACCACAATAGAAAGCCATTCCTCTCCTCTTGGATGTGTGCAATGAATATTAGCAGTCCTAAAGCTAATGAGGATAGGTATCAGGGAGACTCCCTGCAACACAGGCAGAACACCCTGACTCACACACATACTTTCTGAGTAATTCACTGATTTCCTGCTATGACCAACAGCAACTGAATGAATGCATTACATCCAGTGATAGTGTTCTGATATCTGAGCATAGAATTTCCTCAAAGTGGAAAAGAATAATTGATTACTGCAACCTTGGGACAGTCTCAGACTTCACCTTCCACATTCTTATTGATTTGTATTTAACGCTTACAGCAGTCACAGCTCATGTCCAGAGATGGTACATAAATGTCTTCCACAATCTGAATCCCAAAGCTCTGGACAAGCCCTGAGCTAGGGACCAGCAAACCTTGCAGTTGTTTCATGCTCTGTGTGAGTTCACACAACAGCAGTGTGTCAGGCTGGTGTTAGAGGGATTGCTTACTGTGACAGCAAAGTTATCAGTAAAGCTCTGCTTACAAAGAGAATGATCTGTAAATAAAGCTGCAGCTTAAGTACTATTTTCCTACTGACCAGGACAGTCTATAGCTTATTAAAATTGTTTTAAAATTCCATTTTCTCAATTTCCTTTTAGAACACCAGCTCCTGAGGAAGCACCTCAGTATTCAGCTGATGTGCACCCTAATTAGGGTGCAATGTGTGCTTAGCACACACATTTTTCAAAAGGTGTCACTGAATGGCTAGGTAAGGTTTCAAAACCTTTCAGCATTGGCAATACTCATTCCCAGGAAGTTAATAGGAATTCTTCAGAAGGCCTTGGCTGAGTGCTTTTAAAAACATTCCCTTTATCTTCCATCTTTGCTGGCCCCAGAGATAAATTGTAAGTTCAGATTAGCATCCTTTAAAATTACAAACCTGTCAATGGAGTCCTCTCCTTTCCTCCCTGAGGGAGGGAAGGAGAGGCAAAAACCATTTCACTCATGTACTGGG
The DNA here is from genome assembly GCF_951394365.1 of Tetrao urogallus. NCBI lineage: Eukaryota > Metazoa > Chordata > Aves > Galliformes > Phasianidae > Tetrao > Tetrao urogallus. The sequence goes on from NC_136817.1 coordinate 65,202,121, forward strand.
TCATGCCATGTTGGAAGAGAGGATTGTAAGAATGATGGCTACACATCCACCTTTATGCTCTGAGCAGTTTCAGCAAATAATTGGCTGTATCATCTCAGTTTGGCAGTGGTTTAGCATTTGAAGCTGGAGAAAAAAAACCCTTACTACATCAAATCCCATAGAACAGGTAGGACACAGTGAGCAGACTTGGAACTACACTCTGGTGTCCATGAGACCATGAATGAACAAGGCACAGAACCAAGGTCATCCCCAAAACTTAAACCATCATCTGTGTGCACACTGCAGAGATGAGGTGGTATCAGGTTTTGCAAAAGACAAAAAGAGTAGCTCCAAACTAAGCAAATAAGCTAACTGTTCGTTCCCCTACAGCAAACATTCTCCCTGTGATAAATGCCAAAAAAGCTGGTATGGGGCTCCAGGGAGGTAACTGTCAATAAGAAAGGCAATAAAACACTGTGAAAACAGGCTGCAGCAGAAATAACAGGAAAGAAGTTTTATTCCCTACGTCTGAAACTATTTCTGTGGTCCATCGCATATGAGCAAGATAAATAGATTTGGCCCAAAATACAGAGGAGTGCTTTCTCCAAATACCAGGTGGATAGGATCTGGTGAATCTTTTAATGAGTTTGCCCTTCAGGACATGTCAGCGTGGCCTTGTCGGAGCAGTAGCATTCCCTCCCTCACTGCAGGCGCTGAAGGATGGGAAAAATAGCACTAGTGAGTAGTCTGGTGTACAGCCCGTCCTGTAAAATGTGGCACTTCAAGCACAAAGAGGAGCCAAAAATTCCTCAGAGGGGTTAACACAGGTCAAACAAACAAATGGCAATAACCACATCGAAAGCCTATCTTCACTATTTGAAGTTTAATAGTTTAATTTATAGTTGGATGTGTCCATGACCCAGGTTTTGCTTAGAATGAGGGCAAAAAAGTAACCAAATCATTCCTGGCAAAGGGATGGAAGATACACTTCAGTGCTGAGGGTACTGAGGATGTCAGGCGGTCAAATTCCTCTCTGACGCAATTCCATGGGTCTACCCCTGACAGCCGCTGCCCTTTTGTCTGTTTATCCTGGCAAGGCTTCAGGGACCCATCACAAAATTCTCCCTAATTACCCAAGAACGAAGCACTCGGATAACAAACACTATTTTTTGAAGGTCACAGAGAGATATTTTTACAATGGCCATGATTACAGCTTCTCAGACACCTCCCTGTAGGCTCTGAAAACCATCCCGGAGAAAAATGGCTGATGGAGTACCCAAAGGTGATCCTAACATAACCACTAACGTGAATAAGGTCAGCTCACATTGCAAGGACACACCTGTTGGAGCTGGAGAAGTACACTCAACACTTCACTCAAGCTTTGAGCCACAGGCACCGATCAGCTTCTCAAAATTCACTTTCAATATTATCCACCTCCCACAGGTGAAGTCTGTTGTATTTTCCAAGCCTCCTCGAAGGAAAGGGATTAACAAAACTCCACTCAAACCAAAGCAGTTCACCAGAGTGCTTGGCTGGAACAACCCACTGAGCACTCAATTCCCACAATTTTCGCTTGGGCTGGAGCATTTTTCCAGCCAAAGCACATATGAGGGCTACCAGAAGAATCTGAAGTAGGCTTGGAGTTGACAGGAGACACTGCAAACACAGCACAAAAACTGGACAGTGCTGGGGCTGGGGAGGTGCCATTCCTCTGCTCTGCCACCAGATTCCTAGTACTGCTCTGGAAAGAGAAGCAGGCAGGTCTGGGATTCCCACTGCATGGGTGATGCGAGTCCAGCCCCCTCCCCAAGCTCCTCACCAGTGAACAAGGAGGACTGTCACCAATTCTTTCCCCTTCCAGATGCAAATTCAGCAAGGGTAAGATGGAGACCTCAGCAGATAGGTCACAAACATTCATTCTACCTGAAAAAAATCAACACGCCAACTCATACGGCTTCTCTTTAAGAGGAAAAATATCTAATACTGGCCTACATAAAAGTCAGCCAACAATTTGTGATGGTGCCTTTTCCAAATCAAAATAATTTCGTGAGGGAGGACCCAATCCCAATTATTTCAAAGTCCTGTGCTGTCTATCAAGCAGAAAACTGACTCAATGTGATAGTTCAATGACTTGACAACATTATTCATGGAAAGAATGAATTGGAGTTAAAATAAAAATGGCAATAAAAGCCCTATGCATATCATTGTGTGATAAACTCAGATTTAATGGCTTGGTTGGCATGAAGAGACAGGAAGACCATCCATATTCTGCAGTTCTTGCCCTATAAACTTTGTAGTGGAATAAAAATTATATACACACACGTGGCACGAGGAATGTAGTAACCTTTAAATATCGAACAGGGGCTATAAGAAAGAAGGGGACGAACCCCTTAGCAGGGTCTTCTGTGCTAAGACAAAAGGAAATGGTTTCAGACTGAAAAAGGGGAGATTTAAATTTGGAACAGGTTGCTCAGAGAGGTGGTGGATGCTCCATCGCTGGGGACACTCAGGGTCAGGCTGGACAGGTTCTGAGCACCTGATGAAGCTGTGGGTGTGCAGGGGGGTTGGTCTAGATGCCCTTTAAGGGTACCTTCCAACTCAAACAATTCTGTGAATGGAAAGAAAAAAGAAAAAAAAAGAGAGACACCAACTGCCTTTGCTGCACTGGATATTCGCAATGGAAAATAAAACTATTGCTTCCCTTTAATTTGCACAAAATGTTTTCTGTTCGGGGCTGTTTGTAATTTAGTTGTTGTTTAAACGACAGCATTGCTCTTACTGTTTGTCTCCCTATTGTTCTGCCACTTGCAGCAATTTAAAACAATGCAGAAGAAATCACAGACAGATGCGCTGCGCAGAGGACAGATGCGCTGACCCATACAGTGCTTTCACAGCTCAGCTTGTAAGATGATGTTCATGTTCTTCACTTTTACTGAACATTAAAAGAAGGGACCTTTTTTAAAGGGACCTTTAAAACATTACTTTGAGAGCAGCAAAAGACATTATGGGAGTAGAAAGTGAAGGGATTGATTCTCCGGTATCTGATTTCTTTTACCACTTGGAGGGGTTTATTTCTCCCTTCCTTTCCTCAGCTTCAGTGAGAGCAGCAGGTTCCACCTCATCAGTGCAACCAGAGAAAAACTGACATTTTATGAGTGGAAACAGTCCAAGAATGGTGGCTTATGCTCTTAACATCCTGACATCTCAACCTCTGAAAGCTGCAGCAGGGCTGCTTCCAGTGGCTGCAGAACACCTTAAAAAGCAGCACAAACTGACAGTGAAAATAAACTACAGTTGCAGCACTGCTGGAGTCTGGCAGCCCTTAACAAATACGGCAGCGTCTGGGTGTTAAAATACATAAATCTGTCATCATTACCAGGCTAAGGGGTCATCATCCTATTCACAAAATAAAAGAACTGTGCATAATCAGTAGGGCAGGGAGTTCAGAACAAAGTACGCCTTTTACAAACTCTCAACTGCTGATAGATGGATGTTTGCAAGGGACTTAATGTCTTTAACAGGGTACGCTCAAGAAGGAGTGTAGGTTTCAGAACTCCTGGGATTAGTGTTTTTTTTCTCTGCTTTTCCAAATTTATTGCCAGAAGTGTATAACGTAAACACTAGGGTCATCTGACTACGAAACCCACGTTATTATAAAGTGAGAAAAATCAAAGCATTCTAGCACAATGCTATTATTCATCAAGCACGATGCAGGATACGTTCTTTCTCTCATCAAACAAAAAAAAAAAAAATTGGATTTAAAAATAGGTTTATACAAATTGCCAGAAGGTTTTTTTTTTTGTTTTTTTTTTTTTTTTTAACGCAGATGCCAAGTACAGCACAGGAAATCAGATTCTACAGGAATGTAAAAATATACCTCCTCTACAGCCATACATTTTAACAATCAACATACCTACATGCATGGATTGAGAAGCAGTACATGAACAATCAGTGGTGTGTGTGTGTGTGCATTTATGCATAAAGAAGGAATCTCCAAAATCAACAGTCAAGTCACACCCTATAAATTAGCCCAACTTCTGCTGTTCTCTCTATAGTAAATATTGTGCACTGTACCTTAATTTATAAGTGTGCCTTTTGTGCATTTCTCAGTTAACTGATATGAAAGGGAATGATACTTAGCTACAAAACACTTCTTGTGGTATTTATGGGGCAAACAAGTGAGTGACAAATGGGGCATGCTGCTCTTCGGCACAGACCTCATGGTGACACTGCCCAAGAAGCACGACCCAACTACAGAGTCCCCTGTGCTCGATGTGGCCAGGTGAAGTCCAGTTTGTGGCATGTATAAGGGGCACAGGTGCCAAGGAAACTGACCAAAGAATGGGAGGACACTGATAGTTGTAAAAAGTTAACAGAAAGATCTTGCTGTTGGGAGAAGCTGATCTAGGATGGTAGGCATGAGGGCAGATATCTCAAAACTGTTGATGACCAGGTCTGCAATTAGCATGACGACTTCCCAATACTCAGGGCAAAATTAAGTGTAATAGTTGGCCCCATTAAGGAGGTTGTGGATGCCCCATCCCTGGAGGCATTCAGGGCCAGGCTGGATGTGGCTCAGGGCAGCCCAGTTTGGTGGTGAATCAAAAGACCCTCAACAAGAGACCCGGGTTTGTAATCTAGTCCACCTTCTATGTCTGCTCTCTGCATACCACCTGTTTGGAGGGACTGCTTTGGCTTTGCATAGACCTGTGGCTATTACTAAATGTTACAGACCAGTAGATGTGAGCAGACCAGCAGCTGCACACACCAGCATTGCTCTGTTTTTACACAGTTTGAAATTCTGCCCATTAACTGTATGGAGAATTAAAACAAAGATAACTGATTAATAAACTCAGACATACTGACAAAAACATCTAACATGTACACCACAAACCCACTGGAGTCAGAGGCCGATTCTATTGGTACCATCTGATGGAAGCCATAAACTGCTCAGATCAAACATGCTTTTAACATCAGCCCGCCTGGCATTGTGTACTGCTTTCATTCCCTAACAATATTTGTGCAGCAAACTGAGCTGCAGTTTGATACTTGCATGGGTGTAGCAGCAGCTACACACTCCAAAGCATCTGCAGAGGATTGTGGGCTAAATGCATCCATATGTCCTGCACGCCTCAAATTTACACTGGCTGCAGCTCTGGTCTGCCACAGTCTACCACAGGACGGCGTGCAGGGGAAAACTATATATACACATATATACGTACGAATTTCATGCTTACATCCATGGAAAAAGAATCTTCTCATTTCCTTTAAATTGTGAACAGGTGTTGTCACCTTCTTAACTTGGCTTCTATGTTACAGCTTCACGAAGGGGAAAAGAAATTTACCCAAAACAGTGAGGCTTTTGTTAGCCAGAACATGATGTATTGATAAGCATACTGTAAAGTTTGTTATAAAATCAAATGAAGCTAATAAAATCTAACAAAGATCTTGTAAAAACTGTGGACATTTTACTGAATTAGCACTGCATTACATTATAGATCTGGACTTGGAAGAAATAAGACTGCTGCCAGTGATGTTTTCCAGCCTTTCACACCTGCAGACCAACATCCATCAGTCAAATCTCTTCTTCCTACATTCTTGATCAGTCAATTTTAGAATGGTTATAGCTAGTAGTGGCACTCACATCATCACCTCTTTCTAGAGACAGACTTTTCAAGAACAAGTTACTACAGGCTGCTCTGACATGAAAATAGCGTAGAACTAATCAAAATGACTAAAAATAGTAAAAACATTTTTCTCAAACAACCCATAAATAGCCACTGTTTCACTTTTGAGTATTCCTCTCTTCTCCTTTCCTCTCCCAGGACAGTGGATATTTTCCAGGACAAAACAGACTATAAATGGGATTCCCCAAATGAGGAAGAAATGAAGCACCAGTGAAACTACTGATAGGACAAGGGGAAATTGCTTCAAACTAAAAGAGGGCATATTTAGACTGGATATAAAGAAGGGTTTTTTACGGCAAGGGTAGTGAAGCACTGGCACAGGTTGCCCAAGAGGTGGTGGACACCCTGCTCCTTGGGACATTCAAGATCAGGTAGGACAGGGCTCTGAGCATCTGACGGAGCTGTAGGTGTCCCTGTTCATTGCAGGGAGTTGGACTAGATGACTTTTTAAGTCAAACTTTCTAACTCAAATAATTCTATGATTCCATGAACTTGGGGGATGTGAACACCTTTTAGTTGACTTTTAATATCCAGACATGTATGCTTGTGCTGTCCCTGGACAGGGACAAGGGTGTGTGTCTTCATGCCTAAGCTAATAAATACTCACGTGGAAGAGCCTTCGGCCTGGGTGAGACAATCGTTAGTCAATGATGAGTCACTTCCACTGCAAAAGGAGCTTCATTTCCGACAAAAAGTCCTTAGCTACGTATTTGCACCAAAACTAGACAATACATTGTCTATGCTTGGCTCTGCTAGTTAAGAGGATCAGTTCAAGCACATTACCAGCTTCGTCCTAGAAGCTGACACACAGGATCCCTTCACTCAACACCACCCCCTAGATAGCCTTTACTGTGATCCAAAGCCCTGAGCATCAGCACAGATGTCTTGCTGTGCCCCAGTGACACCGCACCATGTGCTGATGAGGCCTTGCGCTGCCACTGCAGTTGGTAGGCTGCAATGAAGGAGTACATCAGGTCTACCCTTTGCAGTACAGCTCCCAAAGGTCAAAAACAAACCGAGCTTTAATTAGCAACATAACCATTACTAAGCATCAGTGACTATGGCCAGATCCTCATCTGGTGTTAATCAGGCTGCGTATGCACAGAAGGCCACCAACGTAGATCCAGCTGCCTTAACAAATTAAACACAAGAACTTTGTTACTGTTTATTGTCACAAGGAATTCTTCATTTCCATATAACAACTGACTAATCATCATTAGTCATGATTATATGCCCTGTGATTGTGTTAACGGTCCCATGCTGGATGGGCTGCCTTTCCCACTTCGTGCTGATGTAAAATGTGCTAAAGCAGTATTGCTAGTTTCCTACCATGACTAGCACAAGCTCAACCACCTTGTGCTCAAATGCAACGAATACACTTCTTTTTTTTTAAAAGCACTGACTCACTGCAGTTTTTGCTTAGTATTAGCAGTCCCGTGGTGCACACACTGCTGACTCAATGTTGATTCACATCGTACTGCTGAGCACATCTCTCTCTGTTCCCTGGAGTTTATTAAGAGGCCAAAATCAAAGCATAAATGAATTTGTCATGCTTTTCCAAGATGGCTGATGGCACCTGACTCTACTCTAGGCTACAAATGTTTTCTCAGCTTTTGCACTGTAAATGAGTTCTGAGACACGGATTGATGACTTCATTGGAGAACTGTAATGCAAACCATATTTTACTGTACTTGTCTTTTTTTTCACTTGGTATTTTCTACTACTATGAGCAGAAAAAAAAGCACACTAAAATAAATATTCATTCAGACATTGCCATGATTTTTTTTCAGGATACTTATGCTGACTGTTAAAAAAAGGTTATTTTAATGCAATTTTTTCACACATGCCAGTTATCCAAGAGAGCTGTCTCTAGTCAAGTTGTAAAAAGCATAAAATAGCAGCTGGCTCAGCAGGAAAAAACTACTCTAAAAATAAATCTTCTGATGTCAGGGGGATTCTCAAAGCAATCAATTGCAGCAGACAGACAGTAGCCATTTAACAGCAAATTTGATTTGTTTGAAAACAAGATGTAGCTCAATTTCCCAATAACGTATCTGACGGTCAGGACAACAAGCTGTCCTCTTCCTACTGCTCTGTGCATCAACACTTTCCTGCTCCACAGCCCCAGAAGGGAACTACGTGGCCTTGCCACTTGGAGGGCCAGGCAGTGGGAAGGGGAGTGTGAACTTGACAGTGATGTATTCTTCCCACAAATCTTCCCCCAGATAAACCCAGAGAAGAGAAAAAGCAAATCTGACAGGCGGAGGTACGCAGTAAGAAAGAAAAACACTGGAGAAGCTGTTCCTTGGATTTAAATGCTGATCTTTTGAGAGTGTGCTGAGATGCACTGAAGCATTATGTCTTATGTAATTGACAAACATCAAGGGAAGCAAGAAACCTACAGATGCTAGTGTTTCCTATTTTCCTTGCTGCAGAAGGTAATAAGAAGCATGCATGCAGACACAAAAATAAATACAGAAAGTCTGATCTTTCATCACTTGGTTGAGCAGTTGATGCAAGATGAAGTATTTACTGGTAGCACCTGTAGCAATAGCCCTGTGTGTTGCAATGCTGGCACACCTTGCAGGGTTTCACCCAGAACATTTCTGCAAGTGAAAAGCCTTTTGTGTTGTGCATTAGTGAAAGAGGTCATTATGCCACATCATAAATATTTACTAATAGTGTTTCCTACAGGTGTTTATCAATGAATTTCCCTTCAGAGAATGAGCAGACCTCTGGAACAAGTGATCTTGTTTATTATTGTAGAAGGGGATGGTAGTGGATGCTATCCAGTGCCCTTCCAGATTGTGAAACTCTTTGCACCAGTGTCTGAAGTGTGTGCAGAAGACTATGGCTATTGATGCAATACAGTAAGAAGGAATATTATTTTCCTGATTTCCTTTATTTTCACAGAATCACAGAATCACCCGGGTTGGAAGGGACCTCAAGGATCATGTAGTTCCAACCCCCCTGCCTAGCAGGGCCACCAAACATACACATTTAGATAGATTTTCCACGTGACCCACTAAAATCTCAGAGAATCCACAACTGATCGTAAAATCAAAGGATAAGTAGCAAAGAAATTGATGGCTGTATGCAACCTCAGAATTTCTCCACTCTGGCTACAACTTGATGCAGGCTTCAGTTAAACTATTACTTGGAACTTCTTCCTGCAGAATGTGCCTCATTCAGTACATAAGGTGGACAGTTTTCAAATTATAATAAGCAGTTATTCAATATTTTGTTTTTTGCTCTTTGGCCTTAGGCTCCCTTTCATAGATTACTGGCAAGGAAGTTTCATTCTGCAGTAAAGAAACCACAGGTTTCAACCAATAAATTAAAAACAAAATACAGCTAAGTTTCACACCTATAGACTGCAAACCATCTTTTCTGACTTGATTCAGCTGGGAAAGAAAAAAAAAATTAAACCTGTAGTGGACATTCAAAGATAAAATTTTCATAGACACCATTGTACAAGTAAGGTTTTGGGGAAGCACAGCACATTTCTTTTGATGAGCAACAGATAATTCCCATAATAAGAAACCACTGTACTTAATAACTGCAACGCAGATTTAATGCTGATTAAAGATGAGTTCCTCTTCCAACATTAGTAAATCTGTCTGCAGTATAATTGGCATCCCAAATCTTGTGGTAAGCCACAAAAACTAGTAAGGCTGGCTAGAAGAGGAAATTGTAGTTTTGACTTATATTGGTTATCTGCTTTTACTGGCTTACATTTCACGCAGGGTTGTATTAGACCAGGATTCCTTGGATCTTTGGGATCTGGGTCCTGTAGTCTGAGAGAATGTAGAAAAAAGCAGGGCAGAAACCAATTGCTACCATGTGGGTTGGCAAAACCCTTGTCTGAGATCAAAACGCCAGAATAAGAGAAGACTCCCTTTTAACATAATTAGGAAGAGAAGACTTTACCAAGCAATGTGAAGGAGGAGTAGGGTGAGATTTAAGAAATTTAGACTCAACTCTGAGCCACGGTTCATATTTTCTATGGTCTTGAATTAATCACTTGATCTCTCTTTGCCTTAGCTACCATCTGTAAAAACCCAGTAATCTTTCCCATCCACACTTGCAGACTGGAAGTTCTACAGTCAGGCAATGTGTAGGTATGTCTACAAGACAGGCAGAGGCTGCCCCAAGTTTGCTGTACTTGTGCACTGAGCCAGCTGGTTGCAAGCAAGACCTGGCACGAGAGCCACAAGTGTCATTAGAAGAGTCCTAAACCCACATTATTACATTTCACAGAGACCAGCTTGACAAATAAACATGGGAGCTCACCTCTGCCACCCACTGATGTCAGTGGACCCACTGATCTGTTTCCTCTGTACAGTGTCACAAACTTTTGTTGGCTCTCTGTTGTACTCTAATGAAAATAGGGATTAATTGAAGTTAATATTAGTAAGAGTTATACAGCACTGAATGCAGAGAGGTACGGTGCAGATGAATTTTAGTTTTTACTCTCTGTAGGATCTCAAGTAAGCCCTCAGGTTAACCTTCTGCACTTTATACATATATAACATAGCAGTTACAGTTCTTCACTTGCCAGTGGTTTGGAAAAAGTCAGTTAAAACTGTATAACATAACTACAAAATCCTTCAATAAGCTACTGTATGGATTTCAGATATCACTACTGAAATTCCAAGAATGTTTTCATGCCAAAATAGATTTTTTTTTAAATACACAGTGTTTAATGAATACTTTGATTCTATTCTAGATTTAATATCTTAACCACCTTGCCCATGCCTGACACCTGCATGGTTTATGCGCATTAGGTGTCAGCAGTAAAGCTGTTTATAGGAGCGCTTTTCTCCTTTGAAGAAGCTGGAGAATGAGAGCCCATATGGTTCAAAAGGCCACTGTGCCTAATGAAGTTTGTGTTCTCCGGAACACAAACAAAACAGCTCCATCAATTTGATCTTCATCCTCAAAACCAACATGTGGTTGGTTTTAAAACACTGCCTCCTTCTCAAAAATCAACAAAGGATCTTTCTCAACCAAAAGCATTTTCACCACGATGAACATGAGCATCTGGCTAAAGCATTAAATGTTTGGAACTTTTGAAAGAATAAGTCACTGATACCTTGTGTTTACTTGAAGACCTTGGAAAGAAAGACTCTGGGGAACATTTCTTTTCAGGGAAACTCTTGTAATGAAAAGAAATTGGTTTGAACATTACAAGAACACTTCTGTATTACTGGAGATGAGAGACAGCAATAATCCATCAAAAGTGGCCTGAGCAACACTGTGAGACAAGGTAGAAAAGTACAAAGACTAAGAATCACTGTCTTTAGCCAGCATTAAAATAAGGACGCAAAGAGATGAACAATAACTCAGTCCATATGCCTGCCACACATTTAGTTTAAAGTTACCCTTTTCTTGGCACTTGGTTATCAATATTTGTTTGCATAGCGTTCAATCTCACACCCACAGAGGCTGATGGGAGCTTGCTGTTTCCTTACATAGCTGTGTGATGAGGCCCCAAATAACTGGTGTTTGTGCTCAAGGCTTTTCAGTGCCAAATATAATGAACATCATTGTTCTTGATACAATTTAATTTGATAATCCAATTTCCCTGACCAACTGAAACGCAATTTTTGTCTCAGTTGTTCTTGAATACAAGTCAGCTTTTATCCTGTGCCTCCTCATTTTTCCCTCTCATTTCTTTCAGTCATGCTACCAAGGGCCTTCTTTGTCTTATAGATGCTGAAAAACCACTTTGCCTTGGAGTAACATCAGCCAGCGTGGACCCTGAATGCTATAGAAGGCAATGGATGACAGAATTAAAGATTTTGGCAACCTCTGTGAACAGCATAAGCATGACTGAAGCAGTTTCCTATAACATTGTCTTCTTTACACTAAACAGTCTGGAAGTCATGTCCAAGAGTCTGCAGAGGCATTAATCTTTATAGACTATTTTCACTTAGCTCTTTCAGCTCAGAGTAGCAATGAAGAAAGGATGAACAAGGAAAGGAATGTGTATGACGAAAACCAAGCTACAAACAGCATGTAAGCTATAAGCTGGCTTTTACAGCTTTATATCACTGATGCTACAGGAGTTGTACAGCAAGTGTTCCCTCACCTAAGTACCTCTTTCCTGATAAGACACATATGTTCTGGTTTCTTTCCCATATTGGCTTTGCAAAGTGCGTTCACCAAGAATCACCCTGTTATCGGGTGATAATCCTCTACCAAGCAGTGTCAAGTGTTTGCTGCATGCTCTGAGTCCAGAGCAGTCCTCCTACTAAGCACAGAAAGAATAAATTGGGAAAAAAAATAAACCAAAAAAAACACAGGTCAAGTGCAACCAGCAGGATGGAGCCCAAAGCACCATCTTCACTTTTACTTTCCAAGGAAAAAGAGAACTCTGTGGACCAAATACTGGGAGTGCTGACCTGGCAATAGCATGAGCAAGATGTCTAATTTCCTCTCTTTGTAACATTTCCCTTTGCTCCTTCAGTATCCGCCACCATGTCAAGTGTAATCCAAATCCAGCCTCTTCACAGCTCTTTCCCTCCACAGACAAAGGGTAATGAGCACATTTCTGTGGCAGCCACGCCAGAGGAATCTCTGATTATCCAGAGAAGTTTTTCTATGGACTTTCAGGAATCCTCACCCCAAAATTCCATCACCAGATCAAGCAAGCCCTTTGGGGCCAGGCAAAAGCACAACCAGAGAATCCAAGATCACCAAGTTGTTATCCAAAGTTTTTTGAATCCTGCGACCATCAAGTGAATTTCTCAGCAAGCGAGCATCCCTGAGTCATATACTATCTCTAAACCTTGTTTCAATCTAAATATTATTACTCCTAAAGATAACACTTCGCATAAGCTCAGCACGTAGATCTTCCAGCTGTACATTTTTTTTATAGGTACCTTAATGTTTGTTTTGAGAACTACCCCGTTCCAACAGCAAACATAAAGATCAGTATGACCTCTCCTTATCACATAGTCTTTCCTGTGTGGAATTCATTGTGATCTAGACCCTAGTGACTATTGCATCATTTCTGTTTATTTGTAACCTTTGGCACTGTGTAATCTTATCTGCCTACAGCCGGCTGCAGAAGATGTGCAGCAACACAGCCAGCTCTGGCAGTCCTCAAACACTGGAAGGGTCCAGTTAAGAGTGGAGATCAGTCAATGATTAGCAAAGCAAATCAGTCACTGACAGCTACCCAGAAATCAGCTCGCCCTCTCCTCCCTGCGGAGAAAGTCAGGCTTGGCCTTTCTGTAGCTTTACTCACCTATCACAATGAGGGTGTAGTTCACATTGGTGCTGCCGAAACCATTGGTGGCTTTGCAAATGTAGGTTCCCGCATCTTCACTCTCTACCTCTTTGATTTTCAGCCCTTGCTGAAGGATCCGGAACCTCGTCCAGCCACTGTGGATGGTGCGTCCATCTTTCATCCACATGGTGAGGGGTGGGGGATCACCTTCCACCGGGCACAGGAGCTTGATGGTCCTGCCCAGCCTCACTGACTGACGGTGGATCACTTTATCGGCAATCCTCGGAGGGCCTAAGAGCAGAGGGAGGTAGAGTTGTTACTGCTTTTGCCACTGATAAAGCACTGATTTAAAGGTCAGCCATCAATCAAGGCACTACACTGACTGCCACTCAGAGAGACAGCAATAAGGGCTCACCAAAAATGTTTTAGAGCTAAAAGTGGAGGTGATTATAGAGAGGGACATCAAAGGACATCTGGGTTTGTGAAAAACCTGAAGCTACATCTTCTTCACCATCAGCAACAGCTTGCACTAATCCACAGCTCTAACACACCAGGAAAGTGCAATCCTCTCTTCCTTTTCCAAAGCAGCCTTCCTGTAGCAAGAAGGAGCTCTCTACACAAACTGTTCAGCTGTATTTGGTAAAGCAACTGTAGTTGTTTTAAACTTACCACCAATCCTGAAAACAAAATTAGTAACAGCACCGGTACTTAAAACAAAACACTGCCCCCCTCAAAAAGTTATAGCCCTTTCATGTTATATGTACAGTAATTCCCTTTAATAGTCACCACATGGGCTTTATCTGAGACACATACGCCTGCAGTTGTTGGACATAAAGCATTCACTGGATAACGCTTCACAGAATCACAGAATGGCCAGGGTTAGAAGGGACCTCAAGGATCATGAATCTCCAACCCCCTGCCACATGCAGGGCTACCAACCTCCACGTTTAATGCTAAACCAGGCTGCCCAGGGCCCCATCCATCCTGGCCTTGAACACCTCCAAGGACGGAGCATCCACAACCACTCTCTGGGTAAAGAATTTCCCTCTGATGTCCGACCTAAATCTCCTCTCCCTCAACTTAAAACCATTTCCCCTCGTCCTACACATATCAACCCTTTCAAAGAGTTGATTCCCCTCCCCTCTGTAGGTTCCCTTTAGGTATTGAAAGGCTGCAATAAGGTCACCCCGCAGCCTTCTATTCTCCAGGCTGAACAAGCCCAGCTCCCTCAGCCTGTCCTCATAGGGGAGGTGCTCCAGTCCCCTCATCATCCTAATGGCCGTCCTCTGGACCCTCTCCAACAGCTTTTTTGTACTGGGGACTCCACAATTGGATGCAGCTTCACCAAAGCACAGCTTAGCCTGACACTGCTGCGTTGCTAGCAGTCCAAAAGAGGACATATTCATAACTTGCCTTTGCAACCCTGCTGGATTCTCCCAACTGTCAAATGTTTGTTCTTTGTAAAAGGTGATAATTTCATGCAAAACAGAGCCCCTGATACGCTACAGAGTATCAAACATGCTGTTTGCCATGTGATAACAGGATCATCTGGACCAGGCCAATATGTAGAAAAAGAAGTGATAAAAAATCCAATGGTAGGAATGGTCCCATAGCTGAATTCAACCTGGAATTTCTTCCCCAGGCTCTGAAAAATTGAAGCAGCCTCTTTTTCCCTCATCTGTCTTTTCATTAATCAGACCATTGCACAAGCTCCCCGCTCAAACTGCAATAGCAATGCTCTTCCCAGAATAGTGTATTAATGGGTGTGATAATAAGTGCCCTGTTCTTGCATAAGGACAAAATGTTTTGCTAAGGATTGCTGATGCTGAGTTGCACCCAAACCCACAAGATGTTTGTGGGATTTGAAGCTGCTCCTTCATGTTTTGTTTCTGTTTCTAGTGTTTTGCAGGATAGGACTCACTTGGGACAAGCTACAGAGTTCACATTTGCACTTCCTTATGACTAATTCCTATTATTTTTGTGTCTGCCAGAATTTTCTCCAGTATGACTAACGCAGCACATACAGCCTGGTTCAGGAATGGCTACAGAGCTGCTATCATAGTTGCTCCCATGAATTTCACAGCTTTGCTGTTGAACAGAAGTGCTGCACAAGCTGAGTAAAGAGTCAGAAATTAGTGTGAAACTCATTAATTAGCTTCATGATGAGCCTGGTTAAAACAGGGGGGCTTAGTTTAGACACATGCATTCTGGAGATCTGTTGAAGTCCCAAAGAAGGCATATATTGAGAGCATTTATTCTGAAAAACTCACTCCCAGGCAATGATCCCACCATCATAGCACATCTCCTGCAGACGCACGTGGAACAGGATATTGGAAGTAATGGTACACCAAGGGAAACGGCAAAACACCGTGAGAAATCCTGCCTGATCAGAACTTCTTTCTGGGCACTGGAAGTCACACTGTTGACACTTTTTAGTGTAAGGAAACTCCAAGCAGCTCAGTGGATGGGAAAATAATACTGAGAGCCTTTGAATGCTGATCTGACACAAGTCACGTTGCTGAATCTTTTAAGAAGAGCTCCACCCATCAGGAGGAATTGTGCCTATTGGCTTAAAGAAGTGGAATTCACTCACACCAGATGAGATCCAGCCCCAGATTCTTCTAAATTACTCAGTGTAAGGAAGTAGAATTGTCCAAACAATTTCAAAGCTTTGCTGAAATTCTGGGTTGCCCTTTGGAAAGGTTCTTTGTGTTTTAAAGCCCCGCCAAGTCGAACTTCAAGAGTAGCTTCATTACAGTCTACTTGCAAGCCAGGAAACTACTCTGTGCATATTCAGATTGCAAAAGCAGACCTAAAATTAGTGCTGGGGGAAAATGTTTGGTGCGGGGCAAGCAGGGACAGTGGATAGCGAGCGCCCTCCTCCCTGAAGCTCCTTCAAAACCCCTTTCCTTCCGACATTCAGGTTGACTCCTGATGAATTTTGAGACCTGGAGGAATCAGATAGTTTCCCAGTCACGTCATGTGCCTCGTTGAGGCGGGCTGCACAAGCAGCTCTCCTGACGGCCCTGGGGTTGCCTCTGGATCTGTCACATGGTTGGGTCAGCGAAAAGCTTGGTCCTCCTAAATGCCATTTTCCTTTGATTGACCTTTCATTCTGAGGAACTGTTGGATCGCTCTCAGTCACAGGATCTACTCACAGACCTTTGTGACATTTAGTAAAGGGTGTATTTCTCAGAGCCTTTTGGCCTGAAAAGCAAAACACCAGCGGGGTCCTTTGCAACCCTTTCCCCCTCCATCAGCCCCTCTGGTGGCTTTTTTCTTGCTACAAATTTTTCTGGATACAGCTGCATGCACTCCTCAGTATCATATGGATGCAGGCACGGATGCTAAAATCTCTCTTCTGCTTATTGGTGCTGTAAATATTCCTATTTAATTACCCTTCGTCTTAGTATTAATAACTTCCCACAGAAGCACTATTCTCCCTCTGCAATCAGTGCCTTCACATATACCAGAGGCTTCAGAGGCCCTGACAAGCCAACAAGATCCTGTCCTCCCATGGATGCTCACAGCAAAATCAAATGCTGATTTTATCATAGAACAGCTTGCATTGTAAGGGACCTCAAGGATCGTCTGGCTCCAACCCCCCAGCCACAGGCAGGGCTGCCAACCTCCAGATCTAATACTAGACGAGTCTGTCCATCACTGATCTCTGTCTCTCTTTTTAACATACCAGCATCCTCTCAGTCTTATTTCACTACATAGCTGAGCAGCCCTGCCCTGGGACTGCAATAGAGACAGATAAATGCTTTTCAAGACCAGATACACATTGGCACATCTCACCGGCAGTGTTTTGAGGGAAGACAGTGTGGAAGGGGACAAATGTTTTGCAGAAAGGTTTTTGCCACATTCCCTAGCACAGCATGACATACCACAGAAATCCCACAGCATCCAGACAGAAACATATTCCCTCTCCAAGCCTATGCATTAAGCTGCCCAGAGCTGCTCAGGCCCTCTGTGATTTCTAGAGCTTCTCTATAGCAGTTTCATCTTCAGTGAAATGAAATGAGTAAAAGGATAGAGTAAAAAGAAGCCATGCATCTCAGTATCTCACATGAACCACTGGTACTGAAGAAAGCTCCCCAACTCGAAGAATCATCCCATAATATCCTGGAGTGCTGCTGATAATTGCCAGCTCCCCCATGGCACTGATCTGAAGATACCCACAGGCTGCTTCACGTGCAGCTGCCAACAAACTTAAAGACTGAGCCCTAGGTGCTGCCAACTCCCCATCCCTTGATGCTGCTGGTTTCTACCTCATGCTATAATGCTGACCTAAAAAGCTGATGCAATCACTCCCCAAGCAGCCAGGGTCACAGTTTCAGCCTTTCTAGACCCCAGCTTTATGTTTCAAACTTGAAATTATTTTGTTGACATATTATTAAAATATTTAATGTAGACATCTACCAAAATAGACCTTTTAATGCCAATATACACTATTCTTCTAGACCAATCCCTCTATCCTTACACTTAGCTATCCCCTGTGATTCAATTGCCATGTGCCAGGACTCATGGGTAAAGGCACAACACTGGGCCCTTTCAAACACAGCAGGAGAGAGCAGTGCCTGCTGTTTCTGGTTGGAAATCCTGAATTCCTGCTCCATACCTCCCTCATTTCTTAGCCACTGGGCAGTGCTTCTTGAAATAGACCGGCTTTTGTAAGTGCAGAGAATCTGCAGCCTCTGATGCTCCTGGAGTGAGAGAGACCTTCACACAGTGCTTTTTCCCATGGGATGTGGGAGAAGAGCTCAAAGGAAAGGCCCCAGGTGGGTATTCCACCAAGACTGCTGATGCAGGTTTTTGCACACTACTATAGTTGGGAGAGAAAACAAGCACCATTCCTTGTTTCTTTCAGCTCTCCATTCTGCAGAGGCAGCTCTCTATGGCTACTGGGTGCTGCTGAGAAAAACTCTTTAAGCCACACCAGGCTGCAGGGTGCGGCTGACTTCACAGCCCAGGCAAACAGAAGGAGCTGGTGCAATAAATTACACCCACCCTCAACACAAACCCCGCAGGGGCTGGTATCATTCACTCCCCTTGTCCTCAACCCTATGGCTTGACTGATTCATTTCTTAATATCTGGACTGGGGGGGAAGGGTGGGGTTTGACAACCATGGATATGACTTGGGAAAAAGTGACAGGAATGCAGCTGCCTTCCCCTGTGCCTGGCTGTTATTCTTTCTCCAAATACAAACTAAATATAACTTTGCCCCATACCATTCAAATAATTTTCATTACTAGAAGGGACCATGCCTGGAGTTCCAAGGGCCAGGGTGCAATCAGGCTTAAAATATAATTTAAACAATCCAGACCTTACACTTTCCACCAAGTTATTCTCCTGCTTCTAGTTTCCCCATCTGCAAATACATAGGAGTACACTCAGAAAGAAACCAACAGTCCCAACCAGATGCCAAGTTTTCTGTTCAAGATCATATAAGCCCAGTCAAACATTAACAAGGAAATGCTGTGATCACCTCGTTTGTTTTAAATATTTCTGCCCATGTACATGCAGACAAGTGTGCAGATTTATTTGCCTCATTTATGAATACAAGCAACTGGAATCTCCATTCTGTTCCATTATATAAAAGACAGATCCTACACCTGTCTTACTGAACAGCTGGGCAATTTTCAATTTATATCCGGCAATTCTGCTCTCTACTATCCTATACCATGGAAAAGCCCCACTTGCTGCTGTATTGCTGACACGACTTCACAAGCATTCCTGCTCTTGTCCCCAGTGCTTGGAAGAGTCGGTTGTTGCCACATCTTAGCAAAGGGGTTATGTAAAACTTAAAAAGCCTCCCCGCTTTTTTTCAGGAAGCAGGAAAAACAATTTCTAGAAGTGTATTTAAGACACAACAGTGGAATAGGCTGGAGCTTCCTGTCCACATTTCTCACAGTCAAAAACACACACACATGTAATTATATTTTCCTGGACTGCACTGCAAAGTTCGCGCACTCATTCAACTCATACTTGTAGTAAACATGATTTATAGCTCTGTGTGAAAAACCTCCAGATATATGGTGTTTTGATAGTGACTCGAACCTAACACAATAATTTAGTAACACCTAGCAGTGAAAGCTAAATGATTTCCCACTCCACATTCCTAACTTTCCATGAACCCCTTTTACTGCTAACCTGGGGAGGAGATACTGCTTCTACAATTGTTTGGACTTAGCCTTGTTATTTCTTGAACTAAACTGCACACTGACTTCAAGCTTCACATATGGTGAACACACCAGCACTGACCCACATCCTAAGAGACCGTTTGCCATGATACAGTTCAAAGTGAACTTTATTAACACATTAAACATAATTACAAAGAGGAAATTCCAAAGAAGGTCAACCAGCCCGGACAGTTTCTTGGAATGGAAAGTAATTTATAATATCCACATACTGTATTGTGAAGTTTATAAAGAAGTTAAATAAGTTTTAAGAGCCCCATGGGTTAAGCATATTTTATTATTTAATACCAAACACATTCACTTTCCATGAAGATAAGATTTCGTTTGAAGTGCTGTGTTAGCACTTGAATTAGCAAAGTCTATTACCACAAAGCACCCAAAACAACTCATCAATGCACGCAAGGAATTAACATCAGGGACCACGGTGTGTCCTACACAAAGAATACAGCAAAACACAGAAGCCTTCCACTATGACAATGAGGTGAAGGAGTTGGACGAGGGCCACTAACCAAACCACTTGTTCAGTGTGAGCCCAATCTCTTAAACCATTTGACGCAACATTTGGCCTTCACTGTACTCATCACTGCCAAACTTCGTCCTCCAAAGTCCTCACTGCAAGGGAGGCTCACAGCAGAAACAATTTCCATCACCTCTTCCATGTTCCAGAATTAACATGGATGGTTGGAAAGAGTCATCTCAAAATCAAGTTTAAAACTTGACTTTGTTAATTTGAGGAACCTATTGGACTGCAAATCTCTGCTCGGAGTTTAACCCATTCTGTAATAGTTCTTTGCAATGTCAGCACAAGGTTTGAGCGCTCCTTGCACTCTTCACACATTATAATTACCATTATTTGCATTGGCAGTCAAGTTGTAATGTTGGGTTGAAGGCCCACTATGCTGAGGGGTGGACAAACACCTACCAAAAAGCAAGTCCCACAGGGAAGGGTTTACAAGCAATGATGGCAAAATCTTAATTAACACTATTATGTGTTCCTCAAAGGTCCATGCCCAGTCTCTGCTCAAAGGGAAGCCACTACATGGGAAGCAGAACTGATAAAAATGAAGACATAAGGGGGTTGGACTAGGTAATGTCCAGAGGTCCTTTCCAATCTCTGCAGTTCTGTTGATTCAGTGATTCTGTGAAAGCTTTGCCTGCATGCAACATTAACTACTGGCATAAGCAATTTACAGGAATGGTGAACTCAATAACTTCTCATATTTTTTAAAACAAAACAGTCTGCTTTTCCAAAAGGTATGCAGTAGCCAAGCAAAGAAGGGGTCATCATAGGGGTAACTGGGCCACATGCTTTGGTATGTGACATAAAGAGATCAGATTAGATGAGCTAATGGGTCCTTCTTGGCCTGAAAACATAGGCGCCCACAGACAAAAACAACGCTTATCAAAAACAATCAAAAGATTATAGAAAAAAACAACAGCATCTCTGCAGAACAAAGGCTCCTAGAGAGGAACAAAAAAACACCACAAGTATTTGCTGATCAGCCACGATGAATGGTCAATCTTAGCTGTGGAAATAGTCTCAAGAGCAAGTTGTGAGCCTGAGCTGTGCAGCTGAGCCCAACAAGACAGAGGAAACAGCTTTGCAGATACGTTTTATGTCAAGTAAAGTGGCCTATTTTCTCTTTCTTCCCTACCTCTGTGTTAGGAGCTGCTTTTCTGAGGAAATTGATATTTATTGATAGCACAAGAAGTGCTTGCCATGTTTTATATGAGTAAGAACCAGTCCCTTGAGTGAAGGCTGCCAGTAAATTTTCTACTCTAGATGTTCCAAAAATGAGAAAAAAATAGAATATTTGGGAACATGTTCCATTTAATTAAGTGCTCTGCATACACATTTCACCAAGATTTAATAAAATAGTTATTGTATGTTAAACAATTGGCACTTGATTATTGCATAGATTTATTACAGTTCAACAGCAGTAGATGAGATACGTATCTCTTACACGGCTTTTAAATCCTTTGAGCATATGTTTTCAATAATCAGTTGGTATTTATTTAACATGAAATTACCATTTTATTAAATTAAATATGCATAGGTGACATTCAATTTCAAGTTTTGCAGACCATTTTTTCAGCAGCAAAAAATAGTAACTGTATCCCTTAGGTTTTGAGGTAGCAAATGCAAAGGAAAGTTAGGATTACTTCAAATTACTTTTGAAGAAACAGTCTTTGCAGGTTAGAAGGTTTCTCTTCTAGTGCGAAAGAAAATATCTTATTTATTGTTTCTTAAGTGCTGCCAATAGATTTCACGTGGCTGAGAAGAGAGGACTAATATTTTTATTCTGAGGCTAAAATTACACTGACAGTGCACTCCAGGTACACAGCATAACGGATAACCAGAAAAGTTTCCATAGAAAAGAGGTGTGACAAAGGTGCATTGGCACTCCTTCCCAAGTAAATTGCCTTCTTCATTCCCATTCAAGAAGGCAAGCCTATCCGAATAATGAAATTCCCAATTAGCCTTTTCTAAAAAATCCAAGTCATTACAACATGTTTTCAAGATTCTGAAATGAAAATGCTTTTTTTAGCCTCGTCTCTAGGCAAGACACACTGCCTGATGCTGGAAGAAAGCTAGAAGTCATCTGACCTGAGTGAGGCAGCAGGATCCAGAGCCCAAGCGAAAATCCTGCCCAATAGCTCTAACCTGCTCTCCCCAAAGCCAGCCCAAACTGCTGGTGCCTCCATCATAAATTCCTGCCAGCACAAGGCATTTGTTTGCTCACTGTACTCTCTGGGAAACACTCCAGTCAGGCAGCCCTGTATTAGCTTGTGGGGTTAAGCAACCCCAAATTTAACAGAATTGTTATTGTACTGCTCCCTTCCAACTACGAAAATCCTGCTCCGTGAGCCCAGTGCATTTCCCAGCCAAATCACCCACCACCTCCAAGATTTTTAGCAAAACAAACCAGAGATTCTGCAAATCTCAGTTTAGTTCACATATTTTGCAATAAAATTGAGCCAGTCTGCTCAATTTTTGACTCCTTCTTTGTCCCCTTATTGACATGTAGTCCCCCTGCCACTCAATCTTTTTATTTGAATGCTCCTAGAAAAAGGGATGCCAAGGTTCAAGTTCAGTGACACAACTTCCCCTTGAGCCTTGGTAGTCAATATTTAACCCAGTCTAAACACAGTTTAAGGTTTAATAAGTAATTAGCCATTTCCCTTATAGACAGATGCTTGTGCGAGAGCTGTACAAGCAGGAAATTGTAAGTGTCATTGTTTATGTCTGCAGGGAAACAGAAACCACGATGGCTGACTCCGTGCCATATTTGGGAATGATGTGAGCTCAGGTCTGTAAATAGCAGGTTTGCCTTCCTGCTAATCCACAGCAGCGAGCCTTCAGACACGCATCAACACAGGGACCTTCTTCATCAGTATCCAGAAATTTGGTTTTCCTCAACATATTCTTAAAATAATAATAATAGTATCCTTTAAGGAACAATATTATAGAAGAGTTGATACTCTTCCATCCATTGCTGGCATTAATGGCCATTCCCAGCAGACAAGGCAGAAAATCTGTTATAAGGGCATTGAGAACATGGATTAAAAAATTAAAAAAAGGTCTTGAATGCTCATTCTTGAATAGGAGACACTGCCAAAATGTCCACACACCTCTTGCTGTCAGAACATCAGTGCCAGTGCCCTACATAGTGAGGCTGCTCTCTGTCCTCAGTTTGCTCTACTCTTGTCACTGGGGGTTTCTAAGTTTGCTCACCACAAAAACGCTGTAACAAATGTTTGTTGGTGACCACAAAGAGATAAACACCGTGGTATTTAAAAACTGAAGTTATTTTCGGAGGCTTCTCTGAAACAGAAAGCGCTTCTAGCTGGATGGCCACAGAGCAGACTTAGTCCTGGAATGTTCTGCAGAAAAGCTTTCCTACCAGAAAATGACTACTTTTTGTCAAAAGCAGAGATTTTGCCCAGATTTCTCTTTCAATACTTGCCTTTTCATTATGAGAAGTCTTTCACTTCAGAATTTTGATGAATAACGATGCAAAACAAGCAAATAGAAAAGTCTGAATTTTGAAAGCGTATAGATTAAGGAATAGTGGTCTTTTTTAAATGCTGCATCAGTGAAATATAAAAATATGTGAATTAATAAGCATGGATGTTATACATTCAGATTTATATATATATATATATATATATATACACACACACACATACACACACAAACATAAAAAGGAAGCAAAAAAATCCTCATTTTGCTCCAGAAGAAAAATGCAAACCAAAGCTGACAATCCACCTGCCTCCAAGCCAACAGCAATTTACATTTTTGACTGCAACCATCCACAGTTGCTCTACCAAAGCCTTCTGTCCACCCTATGTGTGGCGGAAGGGCTCAGAGCTATTCTTCCTCTCCAGATTGAACTCTCATTATCAGGGCCTACCTTAAGCATACCCTTGAATCAGGAACTTGCTTTAAGTTGAATTTTTTTGTCATTTCCACCAATTACGCTTTGGCTCAAATCACAGAGCTGTAGTTGAGCACACATACTGAATTGCTTGTGTATTAAATTAAAATGCAAGTTACCTTCCAGTTCAAATTGGCACATAATCCATAGGACCAGCCAGGGGCTATTTTGAAGTGAATACCCACCTGAAATGGGAGCATCAGGTCCACAGCACCAAATGCTTTACTATCCAGATCCAATCAACTTATCAATCCTCAGCATTTGCTAATGCAGATATAGAAAGAAATTGCTAGTTGGGTGCCTGGTAAAACAAAAGCAGAAGCTGTGCTCTTGGATTTCCATTAACAAGATCTTGGTCTACACGAGCAGACTGGAGCTAATCCAGAATAAACTCCCCAAATGCCTATAGTGTGAACATCACCTCCTCAGCACCAAATATTTCATTTTCAAGATCTACTCCTGCTGTGCTATTCCACAGCCTAACTCTGACATGTCTGTACATCTCTTCCAGGAGAGGAAAATACTTAAAGGCAATTTAAAAGAAAGTGTTCACATAGGTTGATTCAGTGAAAACATACATTATACTTGAGCAATGCCAAGTCTTACACATATGAAAATAAGGAAACCATCAATGAATTCTTATAGCATTCACATCTGGTTCCTGCTCCCCAGACACTGAGGCACGCACTACCTGATGCAAAAGTCTGGTACTGGCAGAAGCAGGGCTTTTTAAAGAATGAAGCATTCACTCCTATAGAATAATATCCTGTCAGGTACACAGCTGACAGTCAACAGCCCCAAGTTCAGATTATACCCAAAGGAAAGCAGATAATGGATCAACACCAGCTTGGTGCCACAGCACAATATTAAAACGTGCTGATGCCTGCTAAGTCCATGTACAAGCAACTTCATAGAATCATAGGATAACAGGAATCATTTGAGTTGGAAGATACCCTCAAAGGTGTTCCATCCCTTGGATCATTTTTGTGGCCCTCCTCTAGATGCTGTCCAAAAGGCCCGT
Organism: Tetrao urogallus; assembly: GCF_951394365.1. NCBI lineage: Eukaryota > Metazoa > Chordata > Aves > Galliformes > Phasianidae > Tetrao > Tetrao urogallus. The sequence goes on from NC_136817.1 coordinate 65,226,688, forward strand.
GTCTTTCCTGTACTAAGGACTCCACATCCTTAGTACAGTATTTCAGGTGAGTTCTCACCAGCACAGGGCAGAAAGGCAAGATCACCTCTCTCAACCTGCTGGCCACACTTCTTCTGATGCAACCCAATATATGATTGGCTTTCTGGACTGTGAAGGCACACTGCTAGCTTATGTCCAGCTTGCCATCAACCAGTATACCCAACTCTTTTTCTTGCTGTTAAAACTCAAGTTATCTTTGTCAAAGTCATTGTTTATAGCTAGGAGTGCCAGATGAGTTTCTGGACAGTCCCAGGGCAGCTCAGATTTGAAGGCAATATCAATGCATTTCACCTAGTGTGTCTGAAGCTCTTCTGCATCCCTTGCTGCTCAAAAACTGCTTCACTTCATCTGAAAGAAGATGCTTTCTCTCTGCCCCTATTGTGCAGCAACATGAAGCATCTCAGAATGAGCACTATTACCAAAAAACTACCTAATAATGGGCATATTATGCCTAAATCAAAATGCAAAAAATAAAAATTTGAATTAAAAATTTAAAATTGAAATTCCCCAAACTACCCAAACGTTTTGGAAATATTTTTCCTTTGCTGAAGATCCCACATCTATATAAACCTACACATCTATATAAACCTACATACATAGTGCTAATTACTGTGTGATGCACAGCTAAAGTACAAACACTATCTTGGTAGTGCAGCATTATTCAAACTACAGCTCCCGAGCATGCAGGATTTTTGTCAGCATTGACTGCCCTGTGATAGCAAATGATGTCATTCCTCTGGTGGGCTGCACACTGGCACGTACTGTTGTCTCTGTCAGGTAGATAGGGCTACCCTGGAATATCAATCAGTGAGCTCTCCTATTACATCACAGTCTGGTAATGCACAATCCCCACTGCCCTCTTCCATGTGTGCATGGGGGAGAGAAACTTGGAGAGCCCAGCAGCTATCTAGTGAATCTGTGCATGGAGAAATATTGTCTCGGCACTACCCCACATCACGCACGTGTGCGTAACCAACACGCACATCTCAACAGCTGTCAGCAGGAATTCCTGGCTGCGTGGCCATAGATTGGCTCCTCGTAGCACAGCAAAGTCCCCATTACGGGGAAGATTTCTGACTTTCTCTGCAGAAATACAAGTTTCTACTGTTGTGACAACTTGAACTTATTCTTAGTGAGGACACATCACACCTGTGCTGCACACTGGCATCTCTGAGTAAGAACGCAGGAGGTCACAGCCTATGCTCAAACAGCACAGACCCCTTCCTGTCACCTGTGGTGGACAATCGACACATCCATAATCACCTGCTAATCCTTTAATCTTTACTGCATGTAAACTCCAACCTTCTCCCAACGGCAGTGCTGTGATAATTGCCAATCTGATTATAGTGAAACCCCATTGGAAGACTCAGTGATAAAAGACGGATGCAAAATCGATTTGCTGTATAGAACAGTGCCACAACTGCCTTCAAATACCAACAAATGAAAGGTCGTTTAAAATGGCTTTATCTAATAACTGATTTGACTATCTGACAAAAGGCAAGATTCACTCCTGAACAGAGAACAAAGGCATTGTTTTACATACATAAGAGGATAGGTTTATGACTAAGGAAGAAAAGGCAATGTAAGACATTTCATCATCATAGCCTATATTAGAAGACTAAGAGGGCAAGAGACCAAACCAGATGCACTTGGGCTCAAAACATCTGTGCAAGAACTCAGACGGAGCCATTGGTCTCACCTTTGCTTCCCGATGTCACAGTAAGAGCAGTGCAAAAGTGACACCTAATATTCATTATGATAAAAAGCAGTAATGACTGGATTGAGCAAAGAGTGAGCAAAACGCGCTGAATTTTGATCTGAGATAAACTGAGCTTTGGGATGGAATGGCCCCAGTAGTAGAGGTGGCAGGTTTGGTCCACTGGGAACAGCCTGAAATCCATAACTGCAGAATATGGTGGTTCTTAGCTTTAAGAACAATGGAAATAAGACACGAAAACAAAACATCTGGGCAAGAGCTTATCCTCACATCACTTTCCTATGGTGGGTAGAAGTAAAGCCAAACCCCCCCATCATGTAATCCACTGAAAGACACAGAAAAATATTAAGTAAAATGCAAGCAGAGGCCAAACTAACTCCTGTGTTTCATCCATTGAAGGGAATCTGCCTGCATTCAGAATTTTCTTGCTTTTATCTTGTGATATTAGGTGCTTGTTTCTTAATGTCTCTTTCGTGAGGGCATAATCCCAACGGAGAATCTCCGTTTATTTGAACAGGAGAGGGAATTTGTGACCTTTGTGATTATGAAGAATCACTAAATGCTTTCAAAACAGTAAGCAAATAAATAAAATCCAATCTGTTGTAACATTTATGATATTTAAGCTGCAGCACTGGTTTTCTGGGGTTTGACCGAGGAGTGCTGAACACGCAGGATTAGTAATGCGAGTGTTTCCCACGGATGTGTCCCGTGCCATTTATCTAAGAGGCTTTATGACACGCATTAACAAAAAGCTACACTAGCTGTGGGATCCAATAGCTATAGGATCTAATATATCTTACACTCCATTCACCATATAGGAGATTATAAGCAGGTGCCTCTCCTAGGGAAACTGATATATAACAATCAACAGGAAGCTGGCTCATATCTCCAGATGTTTGACGTTATGGGAAGAGGAGAGAAAGCGAGACATCAGGGTCAGTAAAACCATGCTACTACTCTTGCAGCACCTACAGTCCAGGAGGGACTTCAGTAGCTGAGTTCTGCCATTGATAAAAGTTTTACAAGACCTCTGCTCTGAAATCAAAGGTCTGTTTACTTAGCCTTTGCTTGCTGGGCTTTAGTATAGTGCAGGGAAGATCAAAGCTGAGACCTCGTTTAGCATGTCCAAGTACACAACCAGCAAGTCTGTTTATGTTGGATTCCTACACACTGAGTGTGCTGCTGTCTGTCAACACTTCAGGCTCATTTTTGGCAGGGAGGGAAATATTCAGAAAGGCCCCACAGATTTTGGTCCTATTGAAACAGAAGCGGAAGTCAGAACAGGGAGCTCCAAGGTCAAAAGTGAACTCCTTGCAGGAATAAAGGAGGAGACCCATGGTCTCTGCTGAAGTGCTGCATCACTAAAATGCATCTACAGTCTGCATCAAGAACTGCAAAAGAAAATTCTGGTTCTGCATTGTTTGGATCTCACCTGAGTTTTTACTGCTCACACACAATGCAACCAAGGCACCTGGTTTGGCAGGTGTAAGGGATGACATCCTTTGCAATCATGCACAGAAAAGGGTACTGATGGTTATCAGCAAAGCACATTCCTTCAGTCTCCCAGTGATGGCTATCAACTCATACTGCACTGTTCGAACATTTGCAATAACAGGCCACTTACTCACTATTTCTATTCTCCCTTTCAATCTTGCTGCCACAAACCAAACAGTTTTGTAGTTGCAGGCAAATTTTCCTGCACCCGTAGAGCAACACTTTCATCCATTAATGTACATCCATTTATGTAACTTTTAGCAAAGGCTGGAGCCATGCCATGGCCTTAGTCCCAGGCACAGTGGTGGTGGGACACAGCAACTGTACAATCACTCTGTTCTACATGGCTTTCCATTTCACAGTTTGTAAGAACTTATCACTCACATCAACTCCTTCCCAAAAAGACTGTGTTATATCCGTGCTTTGAGATCCTTAGCTGGTGGATCCCACAGCGGCACTCCTGGAGCAGAAATGGAGCTGTCTGATCCAAACTAGTCCAATCTATCACTGGGAAAGAAATGTCACAACTGAGGACCTTACCAATGATTACTACAGCTATAACCAGAAAGGAACCACTAACACAGTTCAACCAACCACACATGTACCATGTTCTTACCCTCTAGTGTACTGATCAGTTTTAAGGGTGTTTAGAGTAAAATCGCTTCAATCTTAAATCTTCATCTGAACCTACATCGCTTTCAGTGGGTCCCTTCATAGCTTGTTTTCTGATGGGAGCAGCTCACACAAGACTGAGTGATAAAGCAGTACCTGCTTCTTCTTCACTTGATTTTACAAAGAAAAAAAAAACATTACCATGAGAAAACAAACAAAAAACCAATCCTATAAAGGAATGTGTAGAGAAGACCACAAAAATTGTAATCTGGAAGTTCTTCCTCTCACCATCCTATCAACAGAACTGACCCCTGAAAAATGGAAAAGTAGCAGAAAAAACAAGCTAACAGATAAGGTAGTCCCTTAGGTCTTTGAATCAAGCCAAATGGTAACAGTCACATGGGTACTGAAGAGTCTTCATCCGCCCAAAGGAACATCTCCTACTTGTGGTGGTGCAGACTGTGGGCACCTTACAATGAAGGGAGAAAAGATGGATACCTAGAAGCATAAACAGGTGTCTTTTAAATCAGTCAGAATCTTTCCAGCCTCTCAAAGGGATTTTTCCTTAAGAGAACAGCACAGACCACTTTGTTCCACCATATTGCACCGCCTATTGTCAAAATCTTCACCTACACCCTAAGCTTCTGCCTCCCCACCTTCTGGCTCTGATATCCAACCCCTTCATACACTTGTAGACAGTTATTGTCCCCTCAGGTGTCACTTAGCCAAGCTATACATACATTTACAAGCAGCTCTTTTAATCTTCTCACATAAATCAGTTCTTCCAGTTGTCTGATCTGATCATCCAGGCCTGCCTCTCTCTGTCCGGATGAAAACCTTGCCTGTCAGCCTGACATCTCGTGGATGTTGAGCTGTCAGCTCGAGCTTAGAGCTCTTAATCTTTCTCCCCCTCCCCACCTCCTTCCTTAATTGCTGCATACACTGTGACTGTACTGCTGCTGGATTTTCCTTGGCTTTCCCTCTGGCTGCCCACACCCCAACATATGCCACCATCTTGCTGTAGCTCATTGATAAACCCTGGCCCTAACTCTCCATCCATTCACTCAGTTGGCATCCATGATCCTGTCACATTTCAGCAGGCCTTGATGAAGCACAGTTCTTGCCTCAGCTATACTCATGTTTTCTAGGCCCCACTTTGACCACATCTGCTTCTCTTGGCAACCCTGTCAATGGCAGGGATGCTGGAACTCAAGGATCCTGAAGCTCTCTTCAAGCTAAGTCACTCTACGATTCTCTTCATTTTGAGCTTTCCCTTTCAAATGGCTGATACTTTGCTTCACTGCAAAGGCCCCTAGAATCTTAAAGGTTGGAAAAGATCTCTAAGATCAACTAGACTGACCATCAACCCTTCCCCACCGTGCCCAATAAACCACAGCCCTCAGCGCCACAACTATGTATTTCTTGAAAACCTCAAGGGACAGTGGCTTCATCACCTCCCCAGGCAGCTCTCCTGGTCCTGCTTTCAATAGCACCTCTTCTCTGTCAAAGCTCCAGCTTTGTCCAACTGACCTAGAAGTCCAGGCTCTCTCCTCCCGTTGTTTGTTTTGTTCTGTTTTGTTTTTTGTCTTCAAACAACATCACTGGTGTTTTATGTCAAGCTGTCTGTCCCATGTGAGAGCATCTCCTCTGCACTTATACTGCATCCTTTTTACAACTCCCTGAAGGAGGTTGTGGCAAGATGGGGATCAACAGCTCTCCCAGACAACAGCAATAGAACGAGAGGTAATGGCCTCAAATTGCATCTAAAGGTCTTTTCCAACCTTAGTGATTCTATCTTCCTTCACTTCATGCCCCTGGCAGCAATTTGGGCACAGCCTGTTTGTGGTGCCAGTCAACAGCTCTCAGCAGGGTGAAGGCTCTGAACACAACAGTGACGCACATAAATCACAGTAATCACCATAACTTCACTAGCACCTCTCCACTGATTATCCTCACTTCTACAACCTCAGCATTAAAGTATAATTGCATTTTAACAAGCTTCATTAGCACATTGCCTTAGTCAAGCTAAACGCAGCCCAAGCATCCAAGGAAACCTCATGGTGCTTCTTTTCTGCTCAATATAATTTTCAAGGCTTCTGTAACCTGATTTGTTAGGAATAACCTCAGGGCTGCAAAGCTTTTCTTCTGCCATCCAGCAATTAAGGAATAATTTGTCACAGAGCAAGTCAAGCTGCAGGGCAGGGAAATCCTGTGCAATACAATGAAGCTACGTAAACCCCAGCCCTCAGTGCAGGAATGAAGTGAGCATCCCTCCCCTCCTCCCTCATTAAGGAGAGAAATGCCTGGATGCACCCTGCCAATATTAGCTAGCAATGGTTCTTATGTGCTTTTTCAAACAGTGAAGAAAGCTAAACTGAAAGACTCCGAATCATAATGTCGAAACCCCATTGTTTATTTTTAAACAAAAGCTACACTGAGAAATGTTAATTTCTTAATAAGAAAAAAAAAAAACACAACAATGCTAAGTGATGTTGTGTTGGACTGACCTAATTTGTGCACACTGTCATCCACAATAACATGAGGTGCCCTGGGCATATGGTGTGTGTGCCATGGGATCGAGGACACGCTCCTGCACAGTGAATCCCAATCAGGGCCACACTGCAAATAAACATTGGCTCAGTACGTGTTCACGTAGCCATGGGCAGATACACACATGTACAGACTCACATCAGAAAAAAGGGAGAATGGACAGCTCAAATTTTGGTAGAGCTCAGTATTTCTATCTGGCTAAACCTTTGCTAGCTTTAAGGTCATTTAAAACTTTCTCCAGATATGTCTGTGACATAAAAGTCAAACAGTTTCCCAAGCATTCCTGGAAAGATGCTTCCTGTTTCATTGAGGGAAAGAAGGTATTTTTAAATAAAAATGCTCCCTGTGTATTAAGCTCAGTCACAAAACCAGAAGTGGTTTTGCAGATGGAGGCTGTTACCTGGTTTGGGTTTTTTTACCTTACCATCCACAGTAGCCAGATTAAGGAACTGTTAGCAAAGTTCAGTCACAACTTCCAAAACCGTACATAGGAAAAGTGTGGCAGTTATAGAAAGCTATAGAGCTCAATTACTACAGGGCCCCAAACAGCTGTCCATGAAAGCAGAAAACATGGGGTTAATGGCTCTTTTAACTTTCCCTTTTAGCATTTACAGACAACTGAGGGCTGGCATGGAGATCACTGATCACTGTTGGAAATTCTGCGCGCAAAGAGAGAGCCTGATCTTGAAAAGTGTGGGTAACACTCAATTCCCATTAATTTAAAGGGAGATCAAAGATGTCCAGCATTTTGTAGGAAATTCCAGATTTATGGACAGGTAGGTTCACTTCTCACTACATAAAAGGGTTTTCTCCTCCAGCACACTCCTTTCCTGTCTATTCATCCATGCCTTGTAATTTTTCAACTTAAACACATAAAGAAGAAAAGAGGTGCTAACTATCTGATGTTACAATAGCACATTATGCAGGAATATATACTTCTCTCATTCTGCTACCATTATTTTAGGATTCAGAGGAAAAACTTCACCCATCCCCATCTTCCTCCCCCTTAACCAGACAAACAAGGCATTCAGCTCGTCTGAATTTAAATTTTTATTGGAGCTGATCCAGCAACCAGAGCACATTGCTGGAAGCCAAGGTCCCGCTTCCTTCAACACACCTCCTTCATTCTGACTCCCTGCTTTTGTACTGCTTCAGTAATTTCAATCTGTGGTCAGGGACAGGGTAAAATTTCAGCTATTTCCCCCCTTAACTGCACAGAATGGGGCTTGCTCTTAAATCAAAAGCCCTTCACCCTAAACCTCTGGTTAAGTGCTTAACTACAGGCAAGTCTTTGAAAACATCATGGTTTTTTTTTTTCTCCTAGATATAGGTCTGAAAACCACAGAAATAAACCAACTTCTCAGGAATAGCGAAGGTATTCAGAGGAAATTGGGGAGGGGGGCACGCAGGGCTGCTCCACAGTGCTTTTTTGGCCTGATCCTCTGAAACAGATGGCATTACCAGTCCTCATAAAGAATGCGAAATTTCCTCCCTTATCCTCTAGGGCATGAGAAAATTCTGTTAACTGTTCTGGAAGCATTAGGAGCAGACAGCAATAGGAACCCAAGCAGAAGTCACGTTTCTGTCACTGCCTTGGTGAATGACCACCTTTCTGCATGGGTTGGTGTGGGCTACCTCTTATATTCTGCAAATATTTCTATTTTCTCCTCTCTGTGTTTTTCTTCTTTTTTTTTCCCCCACATTCCCTCTCCTGTAACAAATAGTAATTCGATAAATAGAACCACAATCAGCCCACTGCTTGGCTCCAAGTCTCTCACATAGGCTGAAGTTGCCTCCAATTCTGCAGCATGTTTTGGGGAATTTATTTACATTCTGCGTTCTGGAGATAGACCTCACATCTTGCCAAGGGCTAGAATAGGTCTTATAAAAGGAACACTGACAAATATTTATGGAACCTAAAGTGAAACTCAAGACACTGTTAAAATAAAGTTTGCCTTAGCTTTTTTTTTTTTTTTTTTTTTTTTCCTGAAGAATTGACCTGGCTTTCTTGGCAAAAAGACTAATCCAAATGCTATTGGTATCTTAACAGCTCATAAGAACCACATGCTTCAAATAAAACCATTACTATCAGACATGCTGACTGGTTCAATTAAACAAATATGAAAATAGACACTTCATCCTGCTTTAACTAAGTGGGATCATTTCACTCCTGAACCCAGACTGACAATGAAAACGTATTTATAGAGTAGCTTTTTATCCCGAGGGATCCTATAGGATTACGCAGACCTTCACACACCACCAAGATGATGCCACTTCCAGAGTGGAACCCATGAGCTGTCCTTCAACCTCCAGTGATGGCACACAGCAGTTGAGATGGAGGAGCAGAAAGGAATTTCACGTTCAGCTGAAACTATAGAAGGGAATTTAGGCAAGCAGAATGGAGCTTGTTTAGACTGGAGCGCATCCAGCACAGAGGAGGTATAGTGCTCCAGTGTTTTAAATATAAAAGTTAAGGCAAAACAATAAGAAAATTCTGGTTTAAACTATCCACAGAATTTAGAAGAAAAAAAAAATGAAAGTCCATCTCATGGATGAACAGTTTCATTCTCTTCCACCACTTTATTTGTGCATAGGAAATTCTCCAGAAGGTACTACTGTGTGCCATTCCCTTCAGGGATACAATAATCAGTACAGGATTTATGTAATTGATACAGGACACTTCATGAATTAAAGGCTTAAAAATGCTTCGTCCTCTGTAATCACACACAATTCACAGAGAAGAAAATGTTGTGTCTCCCTACAACATTCACGAGACCATAACAAGAGTTGCCAGGATCATAGAATCATTAACACTGGAAAAGACCACTAAGATCATCCAGTCCGACCACCAAGCCATCATCTCCATGCCCACTAAAGCACATCCCTCAGTGCCATATCTACCCTTTTCTTGATCAGCAAGAGCCCTGCTGGCATCTCTTCCCCATTTCCCATTAAAGCACTACAAATATAATACAGACCAGAGACAGAGTGACCTTGCCCAGGCCTGCCCAGCAGGTCTCTGGCAGCAGAAGGAATCCAGTTTTGATCCCCAGTGCTCTACTAGTGACAACCAGAAAACACATCTCCACACCGGGATGCGCTCCCTTCCTGGGAAACCTCAGCAATGCATGAGGAGCCCAGTAGGCCTTGGGGTTTTCAAATATTGTGCTATTAGCTGGCCAAGAAAGTTGCAGTGAGAGGCTTCTGCGGGAGAAAGAAAAGGAAACTGGTGATTTGTGGGGAAGCATTGTGGCAGATAATGGTGAAGCAGAGAAGATCCATCATTTTAATGAGCCAGGGAAATGGCAACATGACACAAAGTCATGAGGAGATGCACCAAAAGTCAACTGCAGCACTAAGGTTCGCAGCAAGACTATTTCAGCATGAAGAGTTCAGCATGTGGGTGCGCTTATGTAGATAGGACCCTAAGTTCTATCAATGTCCAGTTTGTTGAACTGTTGTTTTTCTTTCTCCCACAAGTTTCACATATGCTCTCCTCTTACAGTGTCAGTGTTCTTTCCTGCAATTCACAAAGACACGTATCAGAAAAGGATCAGCCCTGTCATCATTGCTGCAAACATTCCCCCAGCACATGTGTGAACGAAACGCAGCTGTGCAGTGAGAGTTTCCTACCTGGTCCCAAAGCTTGAAGACCTGGTAAAAACCTCTCTGCAGAACAATTAGGAGAAAGCACAGATCTTATAATGCTTATTTCTTTTTCAGTTCATTTAGCCTAAGTAGTACAATCAAAGCTGTCCTGGCAGCATACTACATTCTCAATATGTAACCACTTAAAGGAAGAGGACAGATACTGCAGAGAGATGTTCCAGGAGAAGAAATCCTTATACTAGGGAAAGGGAATTCTTTGGAGCAACTGTTTTCAAACAATATAAACTTGGTTTTTCCCCCCCCCTTTTTTCTTCCAAGACTGGACTCTGAACCTCTCTTTCCCTAACCAGCAGTTGTTCGCACATTTAATCTTCTCCCATTCAATGAACCTCCTCAGGCAGGTAAACACCAGTGGGAGGAAGGGGCTGGGACTCCAGGTATAGCACTGCTTTTTCCTTGGAGGAAAATTGAATAGGAAAGAAAGGAAAGCCCTCAGCCTTCAGGAGAAGGGGAAGACGTTGCATGCTGTGTGATGTAGAAGACTTTCAATGGCACTATAACATGACAGAAGCTAATCCTATTCTCTTACTCATGTATATTTTAGGGGGTTTTCAGTACTCGCAGAGCTCATACCACTGACAGCAAGGAATAAAGCACAGCTGTATAGAGACTGCATTTCCCTGTTGAGACAGGGCAAACTGTGCTCAGAGATGGGAACCCGTGAGAAGGACTGCACAGCTCAGATGGGACCCTTGCAGCAGTGACAGACATGCCTAGCTCCACTGTGCTGATAATGGAGGACTCCGTATTTCCTAAAGAACTCAATTCTTATGTGAATACAGTGCAAGCAGTGAGCATAGCCACATCAACCTGCAAGCCTGTGACATTAGAAACACACCCAAGCTTCAAAATCTTGTAGTTGGAGAGCTTTTGGCAATGCTAGCTTTCAAAGTGCAGCCTTATCACCCAGGAAACCATCCACGAACAGGTGGATGCACCTTTAGGGTGGCTCACTGCGCTCTGCTGGTGCATCTTCACTGTCACTACTAACATTAAGTGACCCATGTGGCAACAGCACTGCCACCGCCTGCACAGCCCAGCCAAGAGCTCCCACTAATCCCCCTGCTAAACTCCTCAGGCACTGAGAATGCCTGACAGCTACTGTTGCTGTGGAAAAAAAATGGTAACTGTCACTGCGAATGGAAAGGCAAGGGGAGGAGGGAGTGTTTAAATATTGAAGCAAAAGGATGAAGGCATTAAAAGCTATTTGAAATCTGTTTTTCTAAATCGAAAAAAGATTTTAGTCAAACTTGGCTGCTTGTAACTGGTTGCTCTGTATGTGCATTCGCATGAACAACGTGCACATATGCACACGCACAATCCAGATGTGAAAACGCATGCATGAAGATCAGGACATACCAGGATCCCACATACCCCAAATGCATGAGGGTGTATTGACATACAGTTGGTGAGGGGAAACTGGGATAGCATTGCATTAATGAAGCATATGGTGCTACTCCCCAGCCATAGGGCTCCTCTGTAACTCAAAATCCATAGTTGGTATGTAGAATCTACGCTTTAGTGGCATGACCCCACACTTAGGGTATAATTAAGGCCTTGTCTGGGCTGCAAAAACTGGCCCCATCATTAAAAATAAGTTCTGTTCAGCCAGTAGCAGCAACAGCAGTGCTCTAATGCAAGACTGGACTCAGCTGTTTCTCATATTGGATCATATAACTGCTCAGAGCAGGGTTAGAAATTACACTGGGAAAAACTCCCACACCCTGACACTGCCCGTCTTAACAATGGGCTAATTGCAGCCGGGAGAGGGGAAATGGCTTTCCAGGCTCCAGAGAGTTCTCTGAAATTTCAAAAGGATTATTCTATTCCAAGGAGGAGTAGCAAGTAGTAATGAAAAGTAAGAACATCAGGGTCTTCTCAAAATGCTAATCTACAAATATTTTCCTATCTGGTCAAATGTTATATCAGTGGCTTGGGAGAGTTTCATTTCAATCCCGGCAGTTGCTTTTGGAAGATTTGGCTTTTTGTTACAAATGAACCTCAATCACGCACAAACTATTTCAAATTTTAAAATGATGGTTTTCATTTGAGGAAAGTAAACTGCAATCACAACCTCCCTGGGCGAGAGACAATTCTGTTCCTACCATTCTTTATCTGTACAATTGCCTGTCCTGATCCAAGACAAAGCTCCCCAGGCACAGTCACGAAACGAGACAAGAGAAGGATGGTTGGGTTTTAATTATTATTTTTTTTTTTTTAGCGGACCTGATGAATGACCAAAATCAAACCTTTCCTCAAAGTTTCATAGAATCACAGTATCTCAGGGGTTGGAGTGGACCGCAAGAGATAACCGAGTCCAATCTCCCTACTAAAGCAGTACCCTACAATAGGTCGCATAGGTAGGCATCCAGATGGTCTTGATTATCTCCATAGAAGAAGACTCCACAACCTCTTATGGCAACCTGTTCCAGTGTTTTGTCACCCTTACCATAAAGAAGTTCTAAATGTTAGTAGCAAACTTACTATGTTCAAGTTTAGGCCATTACTCCTTGACCTATCACTACATACCACTGAGAAGAGCCTGGCTCATCCACTTGCCTTTCACCTCCTTTTAGATATCCATAAACATTTATAAACGTAAAACCAATGGTGACACAAGAGCATAAAATCATAGAATGAAAAAACGTTGGAAAATACCATCAAGTTGTCAAGTCAAACTTTGCACCTAAGGCAGTATTGCCCACTAAGCCATGCCCTAGGAATCACATCTACACATTTCTTGAATGCGATCCTACATTTCACAGCAGTTCACAGTTGTTTTGTTATTCCAAGCTGCTTCTGCAGCTGCATATTGGTACAGCCAACAGCTACTCTCCTAAAAGGAAGACTACACAAGATTTCACACAGACTGTACTTCAAAAAGACAAAACGAGTCCTTCCCCTACATGGTGAGGTGAATGAAAGACTAAATGAATTTAATTCTTTCAGGCACAGAGGCAACGAGCCGTAAGGCAGAGCAGCACACCAGCTCCCTGTGTCAGCAAGCAAAGAGGGAATGTTTTGAGACCTTGTGCCAGAGGCCTCTCATTGCTTCATTCGCACGTGCAACAGACAAGCACTTCGGTAAGGAACCCTTCCCCTCCAGTATGTTCTGTTCTGTCCATTCCCTGCTGGAATGATTGCAGTGACCTGTTCTCTGCAAGCATCTGGGAGGTTGCCCCGTGCTGCAGGCTGCCTGGCATAGCCTTCAAGATCTTCCGTTTCTCTGCACAAATTACTTCAGTCATTCAGATAAAAGCAGAGGGAAATGAAGAAGCACTTGTGTCTGGAATTCCCTGAATTTCATTACAACAGCCGAGGGCTGAGCCAGGGCCAAGCTCTGTGGTTATTAGCACAGCCATGCCTGGACTGCAGAGCGATAATGGTTCATTCATTGCTACCAGTGAGCCTTATGGGGTGCTATGTGAGCCCAACAAGGAGCAAAAAACAGCCCCCATGGTGACACTGGATTGAACTCCTGCAAACAGGGCAGGTACTGCAGCATCCCAGCTGTGACACGCACTGCCACAGTACTTCTGCTGCTCTCATAGTGCTTAACCAAGGTCAACTGCCTCCTGAGCTGCCCGCTTCAAGACCTGATAGTGGCAGATCTGATTTGTTTTGTGAAGACGCAAAAGCCAATTCTGTACCACCTCCCTCCCATGTCCATCAACCTTCCTTCTGGTTTCCCTTGGGATGGAGATCACAGCTCCAAATCATCTCACTCTATTAAAGAAAAAATTGCAATCAATGCTTGCACACTTATTACTGATGAGATACATGATCAACGAGAAGCAATCTCACCCTCCCTCTGTTGTGCTGACTCCATGAATAGATTCCCAATAAAGTTAACCAAACAAGAAGATGCCACTTCTAGCCTATCTTGTAAATGTTAACTTTTACGCAAAACTCCCCAAGATGCCAATTATGCCCTTTTCATCCTGACGTTAACTATATTTAGTGTGTTTTCATGTTTTCAGCTTCTGGAGTTATGGGATAACAAAAAAGGATGAACCTGAAGGAATTTTCTAGATGTGACGACAAGCTTGTAGAAAGCTTGAGAGTATGAACCCTCAGCCAGAAAACAAGTAATAAACATCCAAATGGAAACCTAAAAGGACATGCTAATGTCTTCCTGGGTGTTGAAGACTGAATCATGTTTCTGGGAAGTGCAATATTACATCTTCATCATCCACTGCAGGACTTAGGGGGGGATGAAATCAGAGGTTTCTGTAACAATTCTGCACCTCTGTCTCACCAGTGAAGGGGTTCATAGCAGGAGACGCCTATTAAACTGGCATTAAATTTAACAGAATTACAAGGACTTTTAACAGAATTACAACAGCCTCTGAGGGTCAAGGCCACGTAACTCATGTAAGTTCCTAAGCATGGGTGTAAACAACTATCATTAAATATGGACATTTGAATGCTTAGGACTTGACTTCTAAGTATCAGTTCTTCTCAGTGCAGCAGGCCTAAATCTAAATCTTTGCCTTTCTCCAGCAACAAGAGGTTGTTCTGGTGCCCGTAGAGGAACCTGAGATTGAATAAGATGAGCAATGTCAATACCATAACTTGGTAGGAAAAGCTCTGGAAGGAGCATCTTGCATCGGGACACACCACACTAACAGAAGGACAGCAAGCGGAGGCCAGATAGATGCTTTTCAGCAAACCCTAGGCATGGCCCAAGGTCCCCCCTTCAATATGGACTCAAAAAAAACAAACTTCTAATGGCCACAAAGCACTTAGAAACTCAGCAGGGATCCGCCTTGCTCTCAGCTGTTTCATGCAGCGACTGCAGAGCCCAGGTTCCTGCAGCTCCAAGCAATCGCTGCACTGCTATCTTTCCCAGAACTGATTTCTTCAACCCCCGTATCTATCAGCCCTAATCGTATATATTTTGTTACACCCCTGTATAAAGGTGCTATATAAAAGCTCCCTTCTCTTTGAACACAGCCCTCGGCTCTTCATCCACACACTCTGCCTGGTCCTGCAGAAGCCTCCTACACAGAATTCCCATATACCTTGTTATTTATTAATGAAGAGCCAGCTGCAGACACTGATGCTGAGAACAGAGAGAAGATCACCTCCCTATTCCTTTTGGCAACACTTTTTCTGATACAAGCCAGGATTCCATTGGCCTTCTTGGCCACCTGGGTATACAGCTGGCTCGTGTTCAGATAGCTGTTGATTAATAACCCCAGAAGTCCCAGCAATATTCCAAAACCCAAATGCTCTAAGGGCATCAGGAGGCTGGGTGAAGTCAAAGCTGTTCACAAACTACCCAGTGTAAACACAAAACAGCTTTCTTAAAGATTTGCTACATCCTCACAACTTCTGTGCCATACCCAATAGAAAAGATGCAGAAATTACCTCGTGAGACTTCGCTGTGTAAGAGGTCAGATGAGATCACAGCACAACAATTTTCCAGCTGCCTGTGTTTCTGTCAGAAGATGCCAACTTGGATAAAAGCAAAAATTTGGGGTGAAAGTCTACCAAAATTGGCACTGTAAACAATTTTTAGGTTTAAGATCTATATGTTTATCAGAAGAGTCACAGCCTAGATCACAGAAATTCATTTAAAGTACCGCTGTAAATCATTGTGAACTAAACTCTACTATTTTCTCACAGCCCTGGTGCACACAGATTCACCTCTGCAGCCTCTCTCTCCCTCTGGCCTGAGGAACACTGGCTTTGTAATAACAAGTGGCTCCAAGAAGTGAGATTGAGATCATCTCAGACCAGCTAACTTGTAACATCAATCTGCCTCATTTAGACATTTTCCTTACCCAAACCACCTAACTTCAAAATGGAATGAAAAATCTGAAAAAACTCTATACAGTAAGAGACTCCAAATGATCCCTCTTGCCTTTTAAGCCTATAAAAGGTGTTTCTGCCTTCCAAAAAGCTTCAGCATAAGGATCAAAATCTGTAGTGTTTTTATAGGGGAGCTCCCACAATGCCAGTTATGGTAAAATGCAACAGGTAAGTTAAATAACACGGCAGAACAGGTGAAACAGAGGGCTGCTGAAACAAACAATCAATAAAGCAAAGTGTATTAAAACTCTTCCAAGGTTGATTTTTTTTCTTTTTTTTTTTTCTTTTTTTTTTTCCCCTTTAAAGAGTTAACATGAACAGAAATGAGACAGTTCAATCCTGCAGTTTAAGTCAATAGTTCCCTAAGAAGCGCATTCATTCTTTCTTGCTTCCAGTAGCCTTTACTGAGCAATTAGAAGATGCTGTTTTAAAAGCTAGGACTCAAGTTGGTTAATTGTTACACCTCTTTGTGTTGCCTTTTCTTTCAATGAAGAATAGCTAAAAGTTTGTAGGAAGGAGCCTCAGGGCTGCAACAGATGTCATGAGCCACTTCCTACAAATTAGAAAAGGAAAGTAACCCCCTCAGGTTGATTATGGGAGAGGCCACACACAGAGCTGTGTAACAAGCCAGTGGGACAGAGAGAAAGCAACTGCTTCATATTGGATTTCAGGACACAGAGCATGAAATTTCTCATGCTGACTACACGATTTTACACTGCAAGAGCAATGCCTTCTCCCCCAGGGAGGACACAAGCCATGCATCTGGGACAGGCAGCAGTGAGGAAGGCTTTGACTTCCCCCTGACCCCAACTCTGCCCATGGATGGCCACTGCTCAGGCAGCTCTGCGCCTGCCTGATCTGCACAGGTGCAAGGCAGTTTGAAAGCCACAGGCTAAGGACTAAGGCATGAAGACTGGGACTTGACTGACCTGGATGCTGTTGTTTTCCTGGTGGGATGAATGGGCCAAAGTCTTTCTATTTTTCTCTGCCTCATTCCCCCATCTGTATAATGATGATGGTACTATTCATCTCCATATGGTCTGATTTGTGCATAGTCTTGTGCGGAGTCAGAAATTAGACTCAACGATCATAGAACCACAGAATCACCGAGGTTGGAAAAGACTGCTAAAGTCATCCAGTTCAACCATCCACCTATCACCAGTATTCCCACTAAAGCATGTCCCTCAGTACAACATCTAAACATTTCTTGATCCTTCTGAGTTCCTTTCCACATGGAATATTCTATAATTCTATGATCCTCATGTTTTATAAACTTTTTTTTTTTTTCCCCCCTAAGGGAAAGCACCAGAATAGTCCTAAGTAGCATCACTACCAGAAAGCCCTGGGAGTACAAGTTATGGCTTTTTTCCTCTCTCATGCCTTTTGCTTCCATTTCCCTTTCCCTGGCAGGTTGCTCCAGCCTTGTCTGCAAGCCTGTGCTCCATGGAATTGTTTCCATAGGGGTCAGGTCACTTTAAAAAGATAGATGCTCATTTACAATGAACTGATGTAGCTAAGTCACTGTAACTCAGCTATGAACTCTAGCTGAAGGCTCAGATCCATGATTCCTTTAGCTAAAACACACATCCATGGTCAGGTTAGCATGACCTGACAACAAACTCGAGCAATGGAGAAAACAACAAGGCAAAACGAGCCAGCCAGCATGCCTACAAAATTTCTTCTGATGAGGGGGAAATGGCTGTATGTGTACTTAAAGTATAACTTACAGGTTGGGAGTTTAAGTGACAGTGAATGGGTTCATCCATAAACAAGGAGAATCCTGGTCAACACAGGGCTACAGTTTCACCCAGGAAGCCCTCACTGAGAGTAGAGATCAGTGGGACATACAGAGTCCAACCTCCTGCTGCCAGGATGGCCACAGACAGCTTAATCCAAAGAAGCAGGGATAAGAGACCGCATGCTGTACTGAACATGTACGGTGGCCAGGAGGAACGCAGAAAGCTCAAGACTTCCATCCCAAAAGGGAATTTTTGTTGACATTCCACCTTGTGAAAAATTAAAAAAATTAAATATGGAACATTCTGAGCTTGTTCCAGAGCAGAGCAGCATTTTATTTTTAAATCTCTGGAGATAAGTCTGCCAGCCTTTGGACAACTGCAGCCACAGCAGTTACAGCCTCCTGTATGCACACCACTTCCTATACTTTTGTTGACACTGCACTAAAAAGAGAGGCCAATTATTCATTTAGCAGCAGAAAGGTCTGAATTGGCTCAAACATCTCATAAAGTGTGACTAATATAGAATAATACACAAGTTCCCTCAGTGACAAAAGCACCAAGCTGTGGATTTTTATCAACACCTATCGCTTCCAAACGCACAGAAGGGTATTCACAAATACATTAAAAATGACTAATCAACAAAAAAATATTTAATGAATATTAAATCATGAATATTAAATATTTCATCTTTTTCTACACTCACAGAAAAACAAAAAATCTTTAGACTTGAGCTGCCAGTTTTCATATCACCTTAAATCACAGACCTATAAAAAAAAAGAAAAAAAGAGTGCACCGAATCCACCCTAGCTTCAGTAGGTAGATTAGAGATTATGCAAACTGGTTTTCTTGAGCAGGATTAGTTGAGGTGCTTCTGAGATAATCTGTCTGCCTTCCAGGCATCTTCTGAATACTGAGAGGCACTAATTTGTCATCACTGCTGCATCAACCTTGCAAGAAGTTACTCAATCTGCATGGTGGGAAAGTACGTGCCTGTCAACTTGCACATGCATCTACCGAGAAGGAAGAAAAAACTCCATGGCTTCTATATCTCAAGCTGCACATCAAAAAATTACAGGAAAAAACATTGCTATGCCCATGGGTGCAGAACAGCACCCAACTCAGCTACAAGAATGTAGCACGATGGGCCATTTTTATGAAGACCTTTCAGCTAGGCTAAATGAGTGGTACCAATTTCTTGTGGCAGATACAGAAACACAGAATCACAAAGGGTGGAAAAGGCCTCTAAGATCATCTAGTCCAACCATCACCACCATGCCCACTGAACCAAGTCACTTGACTAAACAATATCACTCTAATATGAAGGGAACACATAACGCATCTGGGAATTCACCAGTGTCCTGATAAGTGAAGTGGGGTAGCAAGGCAGCCTGAAAGGCTGAAAGAGTACAGCAAGTTCTGTACGTACTTGTACCCAATTTTCCTGAACTCAAAGGATTCGTCTACAATTTAAACAAATAAGAGAGCCAGAGGGTTTTTTGAGAAGCTCCCACAGACTCGGAAGTGGTGTCCAGCCCTTGGTGCAGTCAGTAAGTGTGAAAAAAAAACATTTAAACACAGTTATCATGACTTACACCAGGTTAGCATCTCTCATCCGGACTTTAATGGCAACATGACCAGGCTGCTTGCCAGCATGTTGGCTTTGCTGCAGTAGGAGTGACGTTCAGGTATGCGTGACCACTCACCATCAGATTACTCTACAATGACAAGCTTTGAAGTCAGCTTTCTTTGCTCTCCTTCCACAAACCATTTTCACTCAAAACAATAAGTATTTAAACAGGAACCTCACCAGTCATTTCAGATTCTTTTTTCCAACTCCTCTGTCAATGATGAAATATAGTTTAATCACAAAACAGAGAGATCTGCCTGCTCCACAGTGTGACATTGGCTGGATATCCCAACACTGAACCAACTCCACTTTATTGCAGCAAGAGAAGATACCAGAGGCTTCACTCAATACTAAGCTAAAAAGCAAAGCTTAGAAAGAGCAGAATGGAGAAAATGATCCTTTTCACTGAAAAATCTTATTAAGCTGCTCACCACAAAACCTGCTACAAATCTTCATCCAGCCAATGGGGCTGCTAGAGGCAAGGGTGTGATTTGTGAACCTCATCCTGCCTATTCAGAGCAAAGACAACACCTGCGGGAAGCAGGTGAAAGGTTAAAGCCTGGTACCTCTGTGTTTTGCTAAGTGCCGAGCTTGGCACCAGAACAGAGGCTGCAAACAATGGCAGGAGCGTTGTGCGTTTTCTTTTCCCTTAAAGTAACATTTTTGCTGCAGTGTCATCTTTCTGCTCAGCCAAGCAGGCACTCTGGGTCAAATCAGCTGCCTGAGCCGTCAGCAGATTTTTCTGGCCCTTTCAAAAGATCTTCAGGCATTGTATGAAGAAGCCAAATGGGTGAAAAAAAAACAGGAAAAAAAAAATTGCAGACTGCCCACACGTTTTACCGGTCAGGCGCTCACATGACTGTGAAATAATCAGCATTCTTTTGGTGAAATGTAGCAGCTTTAAACCAGCAGTTTGGCTTCAGTGTCTGGAAAAGAGTGTGCTTTCTTGAAAAAGCTAAAACCAGGGTATTACAGCCTGACAGCTTCAGAATTCCTCAGACCTCCCATAGGAATCGCTCACAAAAGAGCAGGCTATTCCCTGGGGCTGGGCGTCAGGGAAACAGATCCTCTGATGGAAAACCCTAAGGGAAAACATACTTCCATTTACACAATCTTTTATGGTTTTGTCTAAGTGGCTTGTTTATAATCATTGGATTTAGGCAAGAGAGGTTTCACCTCTCCTCACAGTTCTGTAACGCAGCAATAAGAGATTCGGGGCCCGTTGGGTCACCTCCCAAATAGAGGAGAGAAAAGCACAGTTCCTTAAAGTCTTTGCGCACAGAATCACAGGGGTTGGAAGGGACCTCAAGAGACTGAGACCAATCCCCTGCTAAAGCAGGTACCCTACAATAGGTCACACAGGTAAATACCTTGAGCATTTGTACACAAAGGCAAGGAGCTTCTGGCAGATAGGGACACAAACAGCGTCCCACTCCCACAGCCCTTAGCATGAACCATACCCATTTCTGGGAGCCACTATACACCAACACAGTACAGAAAGAGGAGGCACTGAACAAAGATCGTCACTCTTGCATAAGAGTAACAACATGTAAGAAAAAAAAAAAAAAAAAAAAAAGCATCTTTTCAATACAAAATTTCTCCCTATTCTGTTCCTATCCTGAACAAAAGAAAATGCAGACTTACACACAGAACCTCCATACTTAACAGCTACCATTGTCTCAGTGGTTATGATGAGAATTAACATGCTGTTCAAATTGAAGATGAAAAGATTTTAATTGCTCATCATTTTGCCTAACAGAATTTGGGCTAAGGCTTTTGCATGTTTGGGACATTGAATTTTTATGAAAAAATATAATTTCAGCAGAAAAAGGGTAGGAGAATGTCTACTAATTAGAAGTTATACCATTTAGCACAAGCCCATAGAAGACAAATTAAGGCAGAAAATGACATTTCCTCTCTAGGACAAGATATAATGGCCTTAGGTTAGATATTAGGAAAAATTTCTTCTCCACGAGTAGTGATGCATTGGCATAGACTGCCCAGGGAAGTGGTGGGAGTCACTGTCCCTGGAGGTGTTCAAGAAACACGGAGATGTGGCACTGAGGGTCATGGTTAGTGGCCATGGGTTGGGGTTGGACTAGACGATCTTAAAGGTCTTTTCCAACCTTAATGATTCTGTGATTTTCTTCAAGTCTTTTTTTTTTTTTTTTTGTAACCTTAATAATTTGTTTAATGTCATTTTATGCATTTGTAAATACATTTAAGGAGTGGATAAATTAACATTTCCCGGTACTTATGAAGCAAAGAAGCTGACCTAGAGATAACTGTACTTTAAAGAACAGGCAATGGTTTTAATTTCCATTAATTAATTGATGGAAATTTAGAACAGTGGCCTTCAAGCCTATGCTTTCCCTCCTGACTCTTCTCATGTCTACTTACTCCAATTTGAACTTTTGGTGAAAGAAAAAGAGAGTCACTTCCAAAACGAGGCAGAAGCTTGAAATGCAAATCAAAGGAGGAAGAAGTCAGAAAAGTGTCGTCATACAGATTCAGGAGGTTATCAGGCCCTTACCTTTCTGGTAATCAATCCTGCTGCCTGATCAGCTTCAGAGAATGGACTCAACAGAAGCACAAAGGCTCTTTATTCGCTCTGCCTATGTTGTGACTTTGCAGCTAAGCCCAATTCTCTAGGAAAGGCAAGGTGAAGCTGGACATAGTCTATCAGGTAACACTAATGCTTAGACAAGACATGGATCTTGCATTTGAATGAGACAGGCAGTCTCTGAAGAACATAATATGCGTTGTCAATAATGGCTGGAGTAAAAGGATCTCTCTGTGGTTACCTTATAGGATGGAGTGGTAAAGCATAGTCAGGTTCTTATCAAGATGTTGAGTTTGTTTTGTTTGTTTTTAAAAAAAAAAATAATCACTAATTCATATGGTAATGGCTGAGAGTACAAAATGCAAAGTCTTCAAAGGGAGGAAACATGAGAACAGTATAGATTTTCTAGTTCATGTTAAGGTTGCACACGTCTGTACCGTATGCTTTTTTTTTTTAAATATAGGTATAAACTCCCCTACCTTCAAAGGGCCTGATCCTACCCATGTCTTCCCAGATTCCCTCCCATTCCTCTTGGACGCAGCACACCAGCAGCTCTCCTGGGGTGCTGTGCTCTTACACTGACCTTAGCTCTGTTTACCCTAGCTATCGAAGTTTGGCCCAACATCTGCTAAACAAACTGAAGGGCTGGTGCAACAGGGAGCTAAAAACAAGTGAGATTATTCTGAAACAAGAGAGGAGCTAGAGGATCTGTAGGGCGGTTGTGGTGGATTGGGATAAGGATGCAATTCCCTTTGAAATTCATAGAAAAACTTCCTCTGACATCTCCAATCAGTTTTGAACATACCTATCTAAAGGTAACATTTCCACTTCAGGCAGAAAGATGTTTCCAAAGCAATGCTGAATTCACCTCAGAGCATCATGATTCAGCCCCTCTCTACCAGCAATCACAGTGTTTCACGGAGATCATGTCCCCCTCACAGTGTTTGCCAGAGCACATAAATCAAAGCACTCTGCAGAAGAAGCTTGTCACCTTGCTGGTTCAGACAAGCAGGTGATGTTCCGTTTACAGCCTACCTGACCTGTAACCTTGCCCACCAGAGCGTCATCCTGGCACTATTTCTGAAAGCCAGGAACGTTGTAAGAGACAGCATACAATTCTTCTGCCTCCAGACAGCCAGGTATGAGTAGCAAACCCTAGAATGACGTTACCACTACAATGGTAAGGCTAAGAGTGATCCCAGGTTCACTCAGAACAGATAACGTATATCAGAAAGCCTGCAATATCTTCAGTTTTTAGAGGATGCTTTAGCTGTATAGACTAAAGTATAGTTTTGTTGTAGCAGTTTCATTCACGCCAGGAAGACACCAAGAGCATAGCATACCATTATATACCAGTAAAGCAATCCTTAAATAACCATACATTCCGTATTCAGCATATGCTTTTAAAGCATCAACATTAGCATCCCTTAAAAAAGAACAGGGTAATATGAGAGCAGATATTCCCATTATCAACATATCTACATATTTTTTAATCCCAACCAGCACGTGCCCCTGGTGTTATCTCATGGCAATGTGTTCCAGAGCTTATCTAGAATAACTTCACTTTTCATCACCTTCAGAGCTCCCTGAATATTTCCTTGTATGTCTGTCATGCTGCCTTTTGGCACACTGGACAGCTCTGCTCATACAGAAGAAGCCAAGAGGGGGACAGATCCCAGCTGACTCAAAGACAGCGTCCAGAAAAAAAAGAGAAATGAATCTTTCCTTGACAGTGAGCTGTCTGATTCAGGGTGCTTACAGACTGGAAAAGGTTGCCCAAGGAGGCTGTGGATTCCCCATCCCTGGAGGCATTCAAGGCCAGGCTGGTTGTGGCTCTGGGCAGCCTGGTCAGGTGGTTGGTGACCCTGCACACAGCAGGGGGTTGAAACTAGGTGATCATTCTGGTCCTTTTTAACCCAGGCCGTTCTATGATTCTCTTTCATACACAGCAATACTGAGATGGGTAACAGTGTCATCCAAGGTTAGTACAAGCTCAACTACACAACATCAGTGGCTTACAGGGCTTTAGAGCTAATACTGAAGCCTAGACCAATCAAAGATAGGTAAGTAGTCATTATCAGTGATAAGGGGAATGGTAAGTTGGGTTGGTCAGTCACTGAACAGGAAAACACCTGGTATTATGCAAAAAAAAAAAAAAAAGAAAAAGAAAGAAAAATATCAACTTCAAAAGATGTTCACTAGATGCCAGTTTTGACACCAGACCACAGCATGTGAGAATGTGTTTAGAGGCTGGATAGCTCTGTCTCAGGTCTCTATTCAGCCCTACAGGTAGATGCCAGAAGTCGCTTACAGGCAACCTAGCACTTCCCAGCGTAGGTATTCTTGGGGAAGCAACAGACCCAGGAAACTCATGCACTGGCTGCTGATGGCAAAGACAGAAAAGATTTCTCTCAGGTTGATCAGATGATGCACAACTGTCATACACACAACACATAGAGTTGGAAGAGACCTTAAAAGGTCATCTAGTCCAACTCCCCTGCAATGAACAGGGACATTCACAGCTTGATCAGATTGCTCAGAGCTTTGTTCAGCCTAGCCGTGAATGTCACATTTAAGCATCCCTTGCCCACACAAACCAAAAGAATGCTCTTATGTCATCTTCAACCTTCCACTACCCATTGATATTCACTCGTCCTTGCCAAATCCTTCCCCATTACCTGGGTGCTCACTCACTGTCATGCATTAAGTGCCAAGAACAGTAACCATTACACTGTTTTTTCTCCTCTCTAGGTTACAAGTCCTCAAATTAATCTGGAACAGATGTCTTGTATGTATCAATCCCATGCTGAGGCACTGAAGGGTTAAACAGTCCTTACAAAGTATTTTCTCTGCTGATAGGAAAGAGTTGGAAATAAGTTACAAATAAAAGTCAATAAAAATTACAAAGGAAGCTCTAATACTAGCTGTCACAGTGGGAAACCCCTGAACGCTATTTGTAGTCAAAAACTGCAAAATGGTAACCTAAGCCTCTTCAGTTCACCTTTAAAAGAAGAAAATTAGAAGAAGCAGGGAGCTGAAATCTGTGTCACTCGATACGTCCTGGCAAACTCTTCTTGGCTTTATGGTTATGCTTCTAAATCCTCCCAATTTAATGGCACAGGTTTCCCTATTTTTAGCTCACAACTTAAGGCAGCTCTGCTTTTTTTCCTCACGTTATTTTTTAACCAGACCATGGTCATTAAACTTAGCAGCAAACGAACAAGACAGCCTCTCAAAAAGAAAGAAAGAAAAAAAAAAAAAAGCATAGAAGTACAATAACCACACAGCTCCCAGGGGATGACAGACCTCTTGAGTTCCCACTTTGCTGGCCCACGAGGCTGGGCTGGTGGTAGGACTCCTGAGCCCCCAGAAGTGCCAGGGTTTTGGGGGCTGACAAGGAGCTGCCTTGGCATGAGCCCCCTATCCAGTGTAGGTTACCAGCAAGTCTGCACTGAGCTCCAAACCACACCACCTCAGCTGGATTATAATCAAATAACCCCCAGTTTAATGCAATAATCAGGGTGAGTACAGCACCCTGCTGCACCTACGTTTGGCTGGTGGGGGATTTGCACTGGGAGGGCATGCCGTCCTCCAGACTGTTTTGAAACAACTAGAAAAAAAGCTTATCGTAATCCTCCTGGCAATTAGAGCCCTGGCTGGCTGTAAAGTGTAATGCATTTATCAAAACCTCCTTTGAAGGCGCTGAGGGAAGTGAATTTGAAGCTGTTGGGGACTGCAGGAGTAAGAAAGCTCAGCTGCTCACAGGGAGCCTGAACTGGGGCAAGGGGGCAGAGGGAGGAGGAAGAATTTGCCTGTCTGAGACATACTGATTTTCCATCAGCCTGTTTGTGCAAGGATAAATAAAACGTTATCTTGCTCTGTTTATCCCTGGAAAGCTCGGCAGATTACAGCTGGCATGCTTCGGGGGCTCTTCCTGCAAGGTTTGCCAAAATGTTAGCCACCCCTGGAGCCATAAATCATCTCAAACCAGGCTTCTCCTCTCCTGCTCCCCATCAATGTGAGAAAAACACAAGGCAATTAATAAATTTTTAAAATAGAAAGTTGCCAGTTTTGTAAAATGTCAAAAGGATAAAACTGGCAGCTTTTGCCATTTTTTTTTTTTTTTTTTTTTTTTTTTTTTTAACATGCATCAGCAGTGTTTTCCCTGTAGTGATTCATACACAGCGGCATGTTGGAGGGGATCACCTCCTCTTGCCACGTGACAAGGCCCTGCTCCAGCCGCATGAGGTGGGATTACAGCAGGGCAGCCTTGTAAAAGCCTTCTGAAGTAACAGTCCTACAAGACCTCTGAGCATTGCTTTGCCTCTCCTTCCTCTCCATGGTTGCAGGTCATTTCCTTAAACAGCAGAAGAAAGAAAATTGTTCACGATGCTCTCTATCCAATTCTGATTCCCTCTGTCTGGTTTTGGCATAGAATCATTAAGGTTGGAAGAGACCACTGAGATCATCCAGTGCAACTATCAATCCCTCACAGCCACACACACTAACATGCCCCTCAGTTCCACATCTCCACTGCTTTTGAACAAGGATGGTGACGTTTCTCTGGGGAGCCCGTTCCAGTGCCTCACCACTCTTTCTTAGAAGCATCCTTCTTCCTTAGAGCAAGGACTGTAACATCTGATTTCTCTTTACTCATTACAGAGGCACAGTCCCACTCCTCATTTCCCATTCCAAAACTCCCTCTGCAAAGTTTTGTTAATCCCAAACCACTGAACAATCACTGCCTTGCATATTTCTCTAATCACTCCCAAATCCCTCCTCTTTTGGGGGCTCCTGCTGAGCTCCCAGACTGCGTTCTCCATTGGAGCTCTGCTAACTGAGCTGCTGATTGCCATCTACCAGAGATCTGCCCGCCCAGGTTCACTCCCTGTACACAAACCTTGTCTAACAAACTCCTGGTGAAACCTTGCAGCGCATCCTCCCCTGCACAGGGTTATTCCTGGGATTTAAGGAATGCGTGCTTTACACTGCCATGAAAAGGAGCACTGTACTGAATTTACACACAGGGAGGTAACATGGATGAGGGCCTTCCATCTCTGACAATGTTACAGGGGTGACAACAGCAAAAAACTTTGATCAATCCCAGAGTACAAACGCAGGTTTATATTCTTGCCATCTGGCAGAGTATCATGTTAAGGGCTGTGCAGACAACAGTGGCTGCTACTACACAGTGTACCAATAAAAGCTGAATGGATCTACAATAAAGCAGACTTTTGAAATAGCTGTGAAAGGAAAATCTAGGCCACTAAGTGCTGTTAGAAACAATGTCTCTATATTTTTTCCCTTCCCTAGCTATTCTCTTCTGCCTTGCTTCTGCTCTTGAGATACTTCTTCCCTCCCTTTTCCCAGCCCCAGTGGCTGCACAGAGAGCTATCAAGTGAAATGCTGAACCTAAACTAAAGGTTGGGTTCTTTTAACAAGCATTAAATGGCAGACAGGAGGGGCAGGGTGGCACATGCCTTCACAGCTGGGGCCAATCCCCCTCTGTAAATGGAAGTATAGCATCCCCATGAATGGAGAAGGGAGTGCAGTCCCTCCTTTCCTACCAGTATGGACAAACCGACATTTTACTCATAAGTTCAGAATAGCTTAAAGATGCTTCCAAATCTAATAGCAAAATCAGGAAGAGATTGCTTCCATCCCATTTCCCAGCAACATGTTTTAAAACAGAGAGCAACGGGTTCTGAGCTATCTAAATTCACAGGTCACAGATCTTAAGACAAAAACATGCTTTGTGTTTTTCTTCACTATCCATATAAGTAATCTGAGCCACCAAATCATCACAATTGTTGCATATGGACAGACACAAATGTATCAGTGGCAATATGTACTCTCTAGTGACAAACCAGCAAAAATATCACAGTAAACACTGCATCAACTAAGGGTCCCCCCTTCTCTCTTATTTGGGTATGTATTTCTCATTACAATGATTAAGAATATTAGCCAGCAATTAGATGGAAGAAAAAAAGCGTAGCACAGGAATTTGATCTCATTGTTACTGAATTTTCCTATCAGGAAATACAACGGTCTCAGAAGGGAAGCAATGGAAACTCTCACTCGAAACAGCTGAACAGGTTGCTAAACCAGACACTGCAGAGAACAGCCCTGACCTGGCAGGAAGACCCAATAGCCCCATTCTTCCTCTTTGGCATTCGTGATCCTACAATTGCTCGGTCATTTCAATAAATCTTTCAGCTCTTCTATCAGATTTCAATTTTTATAGGCTTAATTCTCAAAAGAACACATTGCCCAGCATTCAGACAAGCTTTTCATCTTCAATTGCAAGTCTGAGCTCACCAGACATGCTCAGCACCCAACAGGCTTTCTTCGGAAAGTCCCAGATGAGCGGCATTACTTCGCCAAGACTCTGAAGTACTGCGGGTACATCCAATGGATGTCTGTCTCTTCAACAGGAGGAAATGTTTGCTTGATATTCTTATGGATTTTCACACTTTCAAATGAGCTAGATACTATTTTTCCCAAAGTAACTTGACCCATTTAAAAAACTTCTCCAGGAAAGACATTTGAGTTTCTCTGACATCTGCGTTGCCACGAACACTCTGCTATTAACCACCCTCCTTATCTCACTGTATTTTTGTTGATAGCTGAACTATGCAATGCAGTGGTTCTGGCATCCCAGCAATGGCTAGTTATCAGGAGCAAGAAAGCACGAGGTCTGGGAACTCACTGAAAACATTCAGAGGCGATACGTGAGAGACTGGGAGAGATTAGACAGAGTTTGCTGGGGCTCCAGGAATTCCTGCAATTCAGGAGTTACATGGTGAGATTTTCTTTTTTATATGGCACAGCAGCAACATGGAATTTCTATTTCTCTTTAAACTTATTTTCCCAAATCCTTCAGATTCACAGCTTTTCCTGCTTTTTCTCCACTGTTTCAAGCAGCTGAGGTACCCAGGGCAACTCATCAAAGTAACAACCTTGATGCCAGCTAGAGAGGCTCACTGGGCTCTCATTTTACCAGGAACCACATTTTGGAGTCTAACTAACAACATCCACAGCTGCCTCCCTAGCAACTCACCACTTAGGTCTAATTAGTATGAGCTAATTAGTTTCAGGCAAAGAATGCTTAAAAAAATAATCTGAGTGTGTAAGGTCAGCCACCCTAGGTTTTATTCAACATACTTTTATTTTTTTTTTTTCCCCTTTGCTGCTGAAACAGAGCCCAGGAAGATGATGTAAGATACCTAAACCAAGCAGATGCCAGAGATGCAGAAAATCAAGTGCTCAAACA
This sequence comes from Tetrao urogallus, assembly GCF_951394365.1. Lineage (NCBI taxonomy): Eukaryota > Metazoa > Chordata > Aves > Galliformes > Phasianidae > Tetrao > Tetrao urogallus. The sequence goes on from NC_136817.1 coordinate 65,255,788, forward strand.
CACTAAAATGCTTAAAGTTGCAACTTCAAAGCTAAATGCTTCTGATGTAACAGACATCGAAAATGTAGAGGCTTGATGGGCAATGCTAATTATCCTAAAAGTTCTCCTCCTTTTCCCATACAGTCCCATACCTAGGTTCTTGATCTGCCCAGGGAAACAGCAAAAAAAGCGATCCAGCAGAAGACAGATGTGCCAACAACAAGAGATGTGGCTGCTTTTATTTGCCACTCAGCTCCTGCCCAGTCATGGGGCAGCTGTGAAAACAAGGCTGCTGGGAAAGCATCAAGTGAAGCCTGAATGGAAATGCCGACACAACCCCAAGGAAATAGCAGCCAATCTCAGCCACAGGCGCTGCGGTGGGATCTTTCTTGCACTGTTGTTGTTTTTCCCTAAAATAGCCTGTTAGATACAGAGAGACAGTGATTAGCTAAGTGCCATCTCCTCTGATATGCGTCTGCCCATTATCTGCTCCTGACACCTAATATCTAATTGCACTGAAATGTCCAGCAGGACAGCCTGTTCTGAGGGGCACTGAATAGACTGACTGTGGGAAAAAAAGGAAAAAAAAAATTCTTGCTAGCACATCCAAGAAATGAAAAGGCTGCACTCCAGCAGGGTTAGGATGTCAGCACGGGGATTTCAACAGCAAGAGAGCAAAAGGTTAGGTCTGGGAAGGGGTGACTATCTCCCAGAGGAGCATCCATACTACTGCAGTTTGGTAAGGTTTTCTGCCCACAAAACTAGCCATGAATTCTCTGCCAATGAGACCTGGGCTCTTCCTTCTTTCCTTCCTACTTATAACACATCACTTCAAGGACATCAGTGAGATCAGAGACTCTCTGCACCCAAGGGAGAGACAGCCTTTGCATCTCTATGCTTAACATCTGCAGGAGGAGAGAGAGAGTATTGTCAAGAGGTTTATTCCTGCTTTATTGGTTTAGGGAATTTCATTATTTGTTTTTTAAACTTCATCATTTCGCGGATCCTATTTACCAAGAAAACACATGAACAACCTGACTAGCACAGATGGCTGAACAGCACAGCAAGGTGCAGGAACAGGTAACTGGAGATGGAAAGGTGGGAGTAAGGACCATGCCTGGGAAAAAAGCCTGAAGTACACAACACAGGGAACTTTTGGTGAAGCCCAGTTTTCCCAAGCTTCAATCAAGAAGCATGAGATCCACTTGCCTTTCTCTTACTTGGTAACTGAAGAGCCAGTTCCAGTGATGCAAGAGCTTGTACATTGAGGCCTGTGGGTTTTGGCACTGACACAAGTCATCCTGTCCCTGAACGCAACACTGAGTCCACCATGAGCACAACACTGCTTCAGTGTTTGTTGTAAACTGAACAAGAAGGTATCAACTGATTAAGAACCTTATGCTGTCCATGCTGGACAAGAGAAAAGTCATTAATCATTAAAAAGAAGTAAAAAGAGATTTTGGAGTCTCTCTCTGCTAACTATTTTTGGCTATTAGATTTGTATTCAACCTTGTCTCCCCTCCTGACAAAGTGATACTTTGCAGAAAGTATGCAAAATGCCTAAAGACCAGGAACAAGGCAGAAGTTTGTGAATCAGAGATTTGAATCTGGAGCTTCCTATCCCAACTGGCAACTCAAGATGAGGAGCACCACCTTGTCTTGCTCTTCCTGTCATTTGGCTTCCATCTTGGGATCATTCTGATTAAATTTTCATCATACTTCTACATCTTCTCAAATAGGTGGTTTTCAACAAAAGTCCAAAAACAATTTCAGGAAAGCTTCATTTTCCCTAAACATTCCCATCACCTCTAATAGTGACTTCACTTTTTCTACATAGGCACCACATGAGTCCAGCTGCAATGTGTGTTGTGTAAACCTGATGTGACCCTGCTGAAGTCAGCAGATACAGACAAAATTTGCACAACTTTCCTGGAATGAGATTTTTTTTTTTTTCTATTTATAACATACTTCCTTGTTAAAGAAATAGCCTTAAAATGAAATTCACTGTTTCAGTAAATGCTTTTAAATAAATGAAACAAAAAAAAAAAAGTCCAACAAGCACTATGAAAACCTCCTATTTAAGAGCAAAAAAAATAGCATATTGGCCAAGTTTTGTTGCTATGCTGACATAAAGCTGGAGTCATCTTGATCTTGTCATTAACATGACTACATCTTCATTCTAATTTAAACAGACAACATAAAGCTGTTCTCACGCAAGTAATACATCTGCAAGAAATTGGTGAGACTTCAGCTCAATTTGACAGCTAAACATATCATCAGACAAGTATTGATGATAAATAAAGATAATGGATGGGAAACTTATGTTTAGCAGCCAAAGAAATCCCTAAATAGGGAAAGAAATTCCCTAACTAGGCAAAGACAGGCAGACAGACAGACAAAGTCTGTCAGCACGCGGAAAGAAACCACTAATTGCTTTGCAAAAAATTTTCCTTTTGTTTTACAAAAAACAAACCTGTAAGAACGTTTAAAACAATGGTGTTAAGCTATAGTTGCCTCTTGAGCATAGCAATGCTATATCCAGGCATGTCTCAGGTGGCAAACAGGACTCCAGTGGCACCCCCATATTTAGATTTCCCTCACGTTAGTCAGATGACTTTCCTGTTGACTTAACTCCCCTTTCTTTAATGTCTCTAGGGTTGATCTTTCCAACATAAGTCCTATTCATATTTAATCTCTACCTCTATTTAACTTGTCAAGGCTCTAATAAATGAGGAGAGCACTCTTGGCTGAAGGTTTTCCTCTGATCTGCCCTGGTAAAATAGGTACACGGAAGTGGATATACACTTCAAATGGCATAGCTCGTGTCCCAGAGGACACAGGGCTGCAGCCAGCAGTGGGGCTTGTAGACACCTAGTCTCATCATATTTCTGGAAAGGATCATTTTAGGCAGCCAATCTAATCCTAATTTTTGAAGACCTGAGACTGATTCTACCTCAATGACCCCAGTGAAGCTCTTTTGTCTCTAAGGTTTCAATCAGCAGAGGAGCTTCTGCTGGAGACAAGGGGCAAATCCAAAAAACACCCTTTCAATGAAAGAGCAGGATACCTGAGGAACAAGATGAACAAGATGCAAGCACCAGAAAACAAAGCTCTAACTGCTGTCCAGTGCCATCCAAATGGACACAAGGCCCATGGGCCACCTCAGGAGCTCTCTGACACCAGGCCCTATCTGCCATATCATGCCGTACCTGCCACATCGAGCTCGACCCACCATCCTGCAGCCTACCCTCTGCATTGTGCATCACCCAACATGCCATGCCCTACCCACACAGACGTGCCTCACTCACCATAGAGAACAAAACACCAACTCTTCTCTGCCACCGTTTCCTTTCTCCACTCTCCTTCCTCCACAGAAGGAGTTTATCTAAATAAAATCATCTTCAAAGAAAAAAGGCACACATCTCCTGGATGACAAGAAAAAGAGGGCTGTGGTCCCAGCAATCTTTTCACCCATGCTGTTCAGACGCTTGGTCAAAGAGTACTATCTCAAAACCAGCTCCGTCCTCAGCCCTCAGACAAACACAGCTTCCCACTTGACTCGCTGTTTTAAAAACCAGCCCAAGATCTGGATGCAGCCACTTCACATTAACAGATTAATGGGGCCACGAGCAGGCAGGTAGTGCTTCCCCTCTGCTCTGTCAATACTTGCTGCCGAGCACCGGGCTCCCCATGTTGGAGCTACCAGGGCCTCCATGTAGGGCCATTCTATCTGTTAACACGCAGCTTAGTCTTATTTTTTAATTTGAGGAGGAGCCTTTTTGTAACCAGGTTAAACACTTTGATTTTGAGGGAGTCACAATTCAGCTGTGGGTATATATTGTACAAATTTTAGGTTTTATTGCATTTACACATCCCCTCTGAGCTCACTCTCCCAGAATAGTTCTTTATCTGCAGACTCGGTTTGCTGACCTGGGCTGAACATGGAGCTCATACTGAGGCAGACAACACTACAGCAAGATTATTTGACTCCATGCCTTGTGTCCTGCCAGAAAACCTGCTCCCTTGGAAGCCCACAGCCTTCCCAGCCTGCCAGGGCACAGACAGCCTCCTGCTGCCTGGAGATAGGCAGAAGACAAGCATTTTGCTTCACTTAGGATTTCAGGAACTTCAAAATCCAGCTTGACACTGAGCAGCAGAGAAACCCTAAAGTGTGGAAATTGTCTTAAAGGTAAACCCTTATTTTCAAGAGGATTGTTCAGGTCTGAAAGTCAGCAAACTTCTCCGCATGGCAGTTTGTTCCAATAGAACTGCATTTTTTGATGGAAAACAGCTCTTCTACAAACTTTTTCCTCCAACATATCAGAGCTAATATAATCATGGAAAAGAGAGAGTGTGTATTTGTCATTCTGCTGCATCTAGCACAGTCATTTACAGTGATGCAAAATGAGTTAATGCACAGTGGGGTTTTACATCAAACTGTCATAGCAGCTGCCCAAGGTCCCAGGCAGGTCAGAACCCTGATCAAATGAGGAGCAGCATAACTGAGAGAGCACATCCAAACAGAGTAATAGGGCAGAAAGCATGAAGATGAACAAAGCAATGAAATGAACTGCAGCAAGCTGATTGCAGAGGCAGGAACACAGCCCCCAAGGGCAGCCCATACCTCCCTTCCCACAGGTTTGCACAACTGTAAATGATCAGACACTCCAAAATCACTCATTGTACAGGGAAACGTGGCTTTAGGGCACACTGATCCAAAGGTATGTGCCAGGGGCCTCCTCCTTATAGCACATCTGCACTCTTGTTTCAGCAGTAAACAAGGTCCAAATGTCTCTATTAATAGATGGTGACATCATTTAATACCTTCGCTTGCTTATTGAACTTGGCCAAGAAACTCTGCAGCTATCTGATGCAGATTTGGGATGTAGGGGAAGAGTCCAGCACTCTCAGGATTTAGCTGTACCACAGAACGAGAAGAACGGGGACAACTATGGTGGGATAGAGGAGTAGTAACATCCAGCAAGAGAAGGAAAAATGAGAAATTGCCTGTTGATAAAACCCAAGCAGAAAATGCAAACTGGTTTTAACATCTAGAAGCAACTCAAAAAAACCCACAGGAACGCGGACAGTCATTTATGCCATTCTTGTGCAAGCAGCAGACAGCTCTACGCAGATGGAGTAACTATTAAAGCTGTAAGCACATGAATTGGAACAAAATTTCCAAGTGGATGGGAAGAGCTTCAACTCCAGCAGGCATAGTTTCTCAGCAATTTGATTTCACACACTCACACTGCACCCTAGAAGGCATGGAGCATCACATTCCTTCTAACACGTCTAACAAAGACAGTGCAGTGATGAGATGACATCACTTCTCAGGTAATGATATCAAGTTGCAGCCTGTTGGAAGGGCAACATGTGGGGTTCCAGCAGCTTGAAATTCCTAAGGTTGTTGGTGCATGCTGAAAAAGCGGGTGCAATGGAAGAGCTCTGGTTAAAAAGGAATAGCAATACTGTATTACAATCTCAAGACATGCATGGTTGAAGTCTAGGGAAAATCTAGTCTAGGAACTCTAGAAGATAATCAATTTGAAGCTCAAAGGCCATCTTGGTGAGCAATATACCCACTGCTTTTAAATATCCCTCTCGGGGAGCAACTTCATCCTCATCATCCTCGAAAAGAAGTCTTCAGAGCATCCACACACATAGCATCTTTCCACCAGTACCCACTCAGCAGTGCAAGGACCATGAGTGAACAGATGCCTCCTCTCTGTTGGCTTGAAAATGACGTGGCACAGGGTTTGGAGGGCAGCAGAGAGGATGCTCTCCCCAGGCACTGCAGATGTGCATGTGGCCTGTGCATTTACATGCAACCTTTTTGGCTTTGTAATTTCTGACAGCAGCTTTTATGGGCTGAAACTAAAAGAGAACCACAAGATTACAGAGGGCTTGTAGACAGACACAGGCAATCTCACCAAAGCTGAAACTGTGGATTTCTTAAACAGTACACAGAAATTCTCCAGAACTCTCAAAATCCCATTAAAAGTGCTGGCTCCTTTGTGTCCCCTAAGATTCAGATGAGGAGAACAGGCATCAAATCCACAGCAAATCCATGGTTTAGGACTCCAGATAACAAAGGAGGCTTCGACTTCCTTATTTTTACATTCCAGCCATACATAAATAAATAATCTGCTTTAGAGAACTTTAAGTTTTGCTGTCAATGGTGCTTAGCCAGTGCCATCAGCCTCTGTTCATGAGGTCTCATATACTAAGTTGACCTTTTTTTCATTTTTTTTTTCCCCCCCCAGATGTCTTAGTAATGGAGAGAGCAATACAGAAGGGAAAACTGAGAATGCTATGAAAGAATTGCTTGCTATTAGAGAAGGGAGGAATACATCTCTGGCTCAGACTAACAGGAATGGGTTATGACAGAGGAAACCCTTCACTGTGAGCTCTTGCATTTTGTCAGCACATGAACACTTCACTTGGTGCACCATCCAGTGAAATTCTGACCATTAAAGCAATAGCACTTTCAGCACTGTTTCCCTTGAGAGGCTGCCCCATAAGCTCAAATGACTGCAGCTATTTACACAGTCTATCTTTACCCTCCTGTGCAGCTAATGGACAGCGTAGACACAACTCAGAGTCCTCACTTAGACACCTAAATTTGGTGCCTACAGTTAGATGATACCCACATTTTATCATACACTCCTTTTTAGACTGTCAGACTGGTGCTAACAAACCTGAACATCCACAAAACCAAGCGTCTCTCATTTTAGGATTATATTACCCCAGGAACAAATAGCATCAATCTACAGACTACAGTCCAACTGGCTGTTGGCAATCAGTCTGGGCAGGTTACAAAAGAAAGTTTATCTCCTTTATTGCCATTTCAAACACATTAAAGAGAAATCATATATGAAATGCAGGATCAGTGCCCTGCACTCAAACACCTGTTTGACTGTGGCAGTTCCATGCACCCAGGGGCTGATTTACCACGAGAAGGAGAGGAAGAAAGAAAAGAACTCTCTGCATGCACACAGCACCTGTCCAAGTGGACAGCTGACCCCAGGCAGTCTTGCTGCGACATATTACACACTGGATTTGGGCTGGAAGACGTTGCATCATGATCTGCCTACAGAAGTAACAGCCCCCATAAAAGCAAGGAGGGGGCTGTGGATTTCCTGCAAAAATGTAACTAGCAGGAATTAAAACATAAAGGAAACACCCTCCAGGATCTTCACATAAGCTGTAAACCTAAGCAAATGTTTTGCCAGGTACTGTTGTGCAGCGCCTGCTGCTAACGCAGCTCTTTGCCTCATCCTCCCGGCACCCTGAGCCCACTGGGCAGGCGGTGCTGAGCTGGGGCAGCCAGAGAAGCTATCGGCCAGTGCTGCTGAGCCAGGACTGAGCTGCAACAATCTTGGAGCAGCTGAATGAAGTGTTGTCATTTCCCAGCTGGGAGTGGGAAAGAGCACGGTGCCGCTTCCTGGTGCTGTTATTTTATTTTGCAGCAGCTTCCCCTTCCCGCTGTCTGAATGTCACAGATTGCTTCACTGCTGTGCAAGGCTCTTGGCGGGGGGAGTGAAAGGGGAAGAGAGAAATCTGGCAAGTACTTCCCAAGCTGCTAGCATCACTGATGCTCCAATTGGTGCACAGGAACTAGAGCCTGGAAGGGACAGGTGGAAAATCCAGCCTTTGGGAATTATCCACCTGCCAAGGCCTGCGAACACCTGAGGATCCTGCTTGCAACTCACATCTCTTTCAACCCCATGCTCTAGCTTGGGATGTCATGCTGACTCAGGAAACACAAGCACAGGGCTGCTTTTTGGAGCCTGTCAGCAGCACTCTTTTGTCAAGCAGAGGCCTTCCTGTCAAGTGATACAAAGTGCTCACTCTCCTTTTCCCTTCGGGAGCAGCGCAGGCTTCCTCTCCCAGCAGCCCCAGACTTTGGCAGCCCAAAGGGAGCAGGGCAGCTGGCAGGATGCCCGCGCCTCCGGCAGGGACACAGCTCTGCACAGCCTCACAGTGCACCGCCATGCGTGCGAGGAGCCTAGGAAAGGAAAATTTGAGGGACCAGGAAGGAGAACAGCATAGATCACTGGTCAGGAGGATCAGCAAGGATCTATACATTTCAGAAAAAATTTCTTCTCAGAAAGAGGGGTGAAGTGTTGAAACAGGCTGCCCATGGAAGTGGTGGGAGTTACCATTCCTGGAGGTATTCAAGAAGCATGGAGACGTGGCACTGAGGGACGCGGTTAATGGGCATAGTGGGGATGGGTTGGGGTTGGAGATGATGATCTTACAGGTCTTTTCTGACCTTAATGACTCCATGATTACTTCAGAGCAAAGCTAACCCCACCTGCCCAGGGTTAATGCCTCCTGTACCAGAGACTGACATGCTGCATGGCTTGTGGAACACCATGAGCCCAAATTGGAAGAGTAGCAGGAAGGCAATTCAAAAGCAATACATGCTACTTTCTCATGCTTTCTAACCTGTCTGTCTTTAGACTAGAGGCAGGTAGAAAAAGGGAGGCTATATTTAATCCATTCAGAACAAGTGATGCAGCCATATGACTTCATATCCCCTAATCTGCAGAAAGCTCCTTCCCTCAGTAAGCAGTCTGATCAAGGCTGACGGAAACACTCACAGAGCTAACACAATAACTAAGAATAAGACAAAAGAGTCAAGGCATGATTTCACCAAAGATACTGCAGTTAAAGCAGCAGTGAGAAAATAATTTTTTTTTTTAGCATATGTCAGAATCTTGTTTCTGTAGAACATGCTTGCCGCCATTTATCTCTATTAAGCATTTTGAGACCCATCCACTGCCAGGTGCAATACAGGGTTTGAATAGATAAAACTATTAGAAGATCCCATGAATTACGTGCATTACAGCATCAAGATGGGAGAATGACAAGAATGACAGAATCACTGAGATTGTAAAACACTTTCATGACCATCTAGTCCAACCATCAACCCATCCCCACCATGCCCACTAACCACCTTACATCACACCTCCACCTTTCTTGAATACTTCCAGGGATGGCAACTCCACCACCTCCCTGGGAAGCCTGATCCAATGCCTCACTAATGCCTTCCTAATATACAACCTGAACGTATCCAGGATATCTCTTTTCTCTGCATAGAACTTCCAGACACCTATCCTGGAATGGCTGAATTCCCAGCCCACATTTAACTCATTTAGCCTCATCCTGCATCCACAAGAGACAACCACAAGAGAAAAGAAGGGCTGGAGTTACTCAGCATTGACCTGAATTGCTACTGAAGCTGAAAGTGGTTTTAACTTGGGTCAGATTATTAACAGTTTACAGCAGCACTAAGATGTGACCATTGGATGCAGGCAGGCTGAAACGCTTCTTTTGGCAGCAGTACTGGCTTCTGAAGGTTGAAAGTACCAGTGACAGACATGCAACCACACTGCCAGCACCGAGCTGAAGAACAAAAACCATTTGGTAGCACACAGTACTGCTTTACAGCGATTGAGGCTAGGAGATATTCACCACCACATGGCCCCCTAGTTTGAAGAAGCATTTAACTAGCAGGTTGCATTAAATCCCACGTCAACATGCAGCCTCCGGCTTAGATGTTTGGACTGAACATGTGTAACTCTCCACTAATCTGCAGGGTGATGGGGGGGGGGGTAAAACACCATCCTCACATCCCTCAAGGCACAAAGGAAACCTTTTAGTTCTCACTTCTTTTTCACCCCTCTTAAAGTGATGGCATTCCTCGCCAGCTGTAATCAGCATGCAAGTTCTCCCAAGCTGCTATTTGATACTGTCACACTAAAATGCAGCATGACTTACTTTGAGTTACATCGTGCAATAATTGCAAGCCACAGCAACCCAGGTCTGCCAGATTCCAAGAGGCTTTCTGCAAGGACATTGACTCAATCCATGGACTTTCCATGGACTCCTAACTACAAGCCTGAGAGATGGACTGCACTTCTCTCAGGCGCATCCACCCCCACCTCCACTTAATTTCATGCTTGCACTGTGACTGCACTAACAGGGCATATCTAGTTTCTCCCTCATGCGCTGATTAAACCAACATGGTGCTTTGCACAGTCTTTCACAGGCTCCTTATCTTAGTAACAAGAGGGAGGAAAATGCACAAGGACAACTCTGAGCAAAGCAACACGGTCTCCCTTTCCGGCACTGGCAGAAGTCTCTCTGGGAAATGGTGCACAGCCTCTGTACAGAAACTGGGAGAGAAAAGCTACAATGGCTCAAGGGCTCATTAGGGCAGAACAGTGTCAGTAAAAGGGAAATTCTGGAGATCTGTTTAACAGCATTTTCCAACACTGGCACCAAAGCTGAGTTCTGCTACTTTACATCAGTCCACAACTCACTAGATCAGTTTTAACAGAATGATTTCTCCTAATGTTACTTTTTTGACCTGCTAGGGTTTGGGGTTGTTGAATGCACTTTATCATAAAGTGCCTATGGAACTTCCCTGGAGAAGCATTTTTGTTTTAGGAATGAAAAATACTTTAAAAAGCGAGTCAAGAATTTTGATTGAATCCCAATTCCTTAGTTTTTGGAATGATCACAAAAAACAGGATAAAACAGGCCTAAATATTTTGAAATGAAACTGCCACCATACTAGGATATATTGGTGACAGCACCATGGGTAGAGGTGGGGCTAAGAGACAACTCTACAAACTTCAGAGCCTTGAGTTGCTCTAAACATGAGATATCTCTGGCAACACAAGATGCTCCAGGTCATCCATATGGGGCTGGCAGATAAGATGCTGTGAGATGCCTAAAATCTTGTAGAATAGCAGGGCCTTTTGGCAACAGCACCCACATATCACTCACCTGTGTTTGGGAAACCAAATCTATCATTGCCTAGGTTTCTATGATGCAGGTGCCTACAATCATACTATTCCCCTTCAGTTCCCTTTACTGCAGGTATAGAGAGCCCTCTGATCATCTCATGACAACGCAGGCACTTCAGAAAACTCTCCTAGCTCACACTTACTCCACAAGGAAATCATTTGACAGGCTTTTCAGGTGTCATAGATGAGTGCAGTGTCTGTAAAATAAGGGTGGCCACAAATCAAAGCCCTCATCAACCTTATGATCCAAAGTTCTAAAAGACCTTTGAAAAATGCTAAGACATTAACTTGCCTTTCCCTTCTGCCTGCTTCTTGCACTCTTACCAGATACAACACTGCTCTGGTACAGTAAGACAGACATTTCACTCCCAATGGACTTGTGAAGCATTCACAGGTCCTTTCAGCTCATGCTAAAACAATTCAACATCTTTACAAGTTCCTTGGTTTCTCAGAGGAGCCAACCCAGCATCTCCAGAGCATAAATAGCACAGCACAATGCAAGTATAAAACAAAGGTTGTTTCCAACCCACAGGTTAGAGACTTTGCTTAGAGAACCTCCAGACCCATTACAGACATATCTGTTGTATAAGCAATGCAAAAATGGCAGCACCTGGGAGAGGAACCAGGGAAGCATGCTTATTCTACTGACACACACCTACAGGTAACATTTATGCTGTTTAAAACATCCTATTCCAGGAGGAAATATCTTTGTTTGGTGTGGCATTTTTTTTTTCCTGATGGGACTAAAGAATTGCAGCTGATAACATGATTGAATGGAGCAAGGCCAGGTGGGTTATCATTCCAGATAGCCAGTCTACTGTAAGTGCTTTTATACACACACACAAACTGTTTGGCTGGGCTGGTTAAAACACTGCAGCACTTATTGCTCCTTGAGGCTTATGAGTTCACTTCTAGGCTCCAGGCCAGCTTGGAAATCACATAACCCACACAAGCAGCATAGGTTATAAGCAGATATTTGTCAAGAGGAGGGGAAGAAAAAAAAAAAAAAAAAAAAAAAAGATAGTTCCTGAGTGCCATTCCCTGCAGGAGATATCTCAGCAACCCCAAAACCAAGATAGTAACTAGTCAACAATTTGGGGACTACCCTAGGTGAGGTCAGCCAAGACGTGACTGCCTATGAGTGAGATGGCCACCATACTGGGAAGGAAGGAGAACGTTCCTTCTAGATCTGACTCATTTCTGTAGAAAAGTACAGAAATTCTGAGTCATTACTCTAGCACTTTTATGTCAATTGAAAGGGCCAAAGAACCAGAAAAGGGCCATATGTCATTTATGCTGACTAGGAAAGTTAGGTTTTTTTAATGGGCAGGTACTTTCCAAGGACCTTGTTGCAAATACCTGTACAAGGAGCAGGAACGCCAAATAATCAGAGCAAAGCATGTTCATGGAGTAATAATGGATGGCACTACATGGCCCAGAGGACACCTCATTTACAGATACACCTCCAAAGGAGATTACAAACAATCATAGATCTCTTTCACACACACAAGTTGGGCAACCAGTGAGGCGGAAAAAACATCATTAAGAACTTAGTATTGATCTTCCTGCAGAAGAAATCCCTTTCTGCAAATCCTGGTAGGTATAGTCATACCAGACCTTACAAACCCACCCCATTTGCATTCTCCCACTGCAGTACCTGGACACTGGCTTTAGTTGGATCACAGTGGGGAGAGAACTGTGCCTGAACCATCAAGTGCAATTAGAAAGCTTTGCCAGCCCTAATTCTGACCCTTCGCAAGAGCATGCCACAAAGGAAGCCAATGGGATGTTGGCACAACACATGGATTTGGAATTTAGGCTGAAAACATGCAAAATGAACTCCTAATGCAACATTAGTGGTTTTTGTTTGTTCGTTTGTTTTTTCATTCTGGTTATAACATTATTTTAATATAATCAAATTTACACTCCCTGACAGTCATTTTTTTCTTCTTTTGTTTTAATTTTTTGCTATTTAGAGGTAGCTCATTATTTGAGGGAAGCAAGGGGTTATGTTTTTTTTCCAATTAAATTGTGGCAGCGGTGTGCGGAGAAGCACAGCACTTCCCCTCTCTCACTGGGTAAGCTGCAGCACAAAAGCTCAGGGCTGATTTCACATCCTCTTCAACAATTATAAGTCAAGGCCAGCAGCACAGCCAAAACTTGACACGCTCTTTAGAGAACAAAGGTCACAGGATTGAAGTCTTCACTCCCTGCTTTGGCTGAAGCAGCATGAAACATCCTCTTCAAAACCTAAGGCAGTTGAATCTTTATCAGGTGATGATGGCTTTTTGAAGAATAAAGATGACTGACCTCTGTGCCTTCCCTCCTACTGCTCCACAAGAAGCCTTCAAGCCATCTAATTAGTATGAATCATTTTCCAGTAAGTGCTCCTGCCTCATGATGGCCTCATCAGACACTAGCTCCAGAGATAATACTCCTGGTGTCTGTGACAGCAGCAGGGCCAATGCCAGGCATAATGGTTGAAGCAAGCCAGAAGTTGGACAGACCCAGGCTAAGCTTGGACCTGGCTCCATGAGGAGCAGACAGGCTCACAAGGTCATTGCAAAGCTGCCAATGGGACCTCCACACAGTTGCAGGCCAAGGGATGTAGGACTGGAGAGGACCACAACTGAGCAGGAAATGTGCCAAAGAAACGTCATTAGAACCCTCAACACTCCTGACACTTCAGCATAAACTGCATTTTTGGAAGATTAAATTTAAAAAGTCATTACATGGTTAAATGGTTAATTTCACAGCCGCGCTCATAAAGCTAACAGGAGTCCTGCGTGCAGGCCACATCCAAGCTCAACAGCACCAACACCCTCCTGAGAAATGAGGCTTCACCAAATAATTCTGTTTTGGCTAATTTAAAATTAATCCACACAGCACATTGCTTGGCCTGCCCATGAGCCTCGCTCCTGACAGAGCCTAAAAATCAAACATACAACATAGAACTCAGTCATCTTTTTGTCCGTTACACCAGGATAGGACTAACATCCGTCACAAAGAGTTTGGGAGGCCCTTCTGGATTCTTGCCTCTTGCCAAAGCCCTTTGCTTTGTTCAGCATACTTAAATCCTTAACTGAAACCCCAACCAATTCAAAAGTAGCCTTTGGACTCGGGACGTTTCGTGACAGTGGTGAACAAGGCCTAATGGGTTCTCAATTTCTCCTTCCCTGCTCAAGACAAAAATGACCCATAAGGAAAAGTTACAACAGAGGATAGAAATTACCTTGGGGGTCATACAATTCAACTATGAACGACTCCTTCCTTCCTACCACCTCAGGTGGACCCTGGAAACATTGGAAACTTTTCCAAACATAAGTTCAAATTGCAAAGAGCAAGCAAATTCTCCCACCATCACCACAAGGATGCTTTGATTCAACTGTCAACTCTGAGCAGGCACACGGCTTGTTCTTTGTTCAAATACATTTCTAGTTTGTGACATTTCCATATGAACTTCACTGGTAGGAGCCAGAGGACAGAAAAGCAGACCACAGGTACAAGGAACTCCAACTTCAAGCAAAGCTAAGGAAAAAAAAAAAAAAAAAAAAAAAAAAGAACAACAAGATGACATTTTCTTACCCTTAAAGTGTTATTACTTTCTAGGTATTGACATTGTAAGAAGGAAGATTTAGGTCGTTAATTATAGAATGATAGAAGCATTTGAGTTGGGAGGGATCTTTAAAGGCTATCTGTAATCCAACACCCCTTCAGTAAACATGAACACCTACAGCTCCATCAGGTGCTGGCCTTGGGCATCACCAAGGATGGGGCACCCACCACTCCCCTGGGCAGCCTGTTTCAGTGCCTCACTACCTTTATTGTAAAAGAACAAAACAAATCAACCAAGCAACAACAAACTTCCACATATTCAGTCTAAATCTCTCTTCTTTCAGTTTGAAACCATTTCCCCTTTTCCTATCACGACAGACCCTGCTAAATGGTCTGTCAGCTTCTTTCTGGCAGAACCCCTTCAGACATTAAAATGCTAGAGCCTTCTCTTCTCCAGGCTGAAGTCAAACTCTCTCAGCCTGTCTTTGTAGGGAAGGTGTTCCATCCCTTGGATCATTCAGTAGAATCCAGCAGAAGATGTTTTGTTGCATTATTTTTCAGTTGTATCATAAACCCTGCTGGCTCAGTGCAGCCAGAGGAACTGGCATCAGGAGGGGACATGAAAAGAGAAGGGCTTCCAGAAAGAAACACCCAAAAATATGACTTTTACATGCAGCTTCTTCTGCTGACAAATTGTTATTTGTCCTAACACTGAGAGGGAAGAACTTCCCCTGGGCAATTAATTCCCTGCTTAGCAAAATAAGATGTGCTGAAGAAGCTAGGACTGCCTCCATATGCCCTATTGGCTCGAAGACAAACATTTCCAGCCATGTCCTGCAATAAATAAGTACTCTGTTTCATGTTTTGATGTATTTTCCTTTCGCTATAGGAAAGTAAAAATCTTCCTCCAATATCGCTGAGCCAGTGGAGCTGTGCTGCCCATGCAGAACTGTTCCTCTCGTCATCATCCTGTGTTAAATAAGGTCCAGAAAGCAAGATATTTAATAAAACACAGGGCAGCTTTGATCAGTTAACCCTAATTTGTACTTTAAATACTAGTATGTAATTCTAAGTTTCATAAGTGTAAAAAACAAAACAAAAAAAAATTTAGAGGGGAAAAAATCCCAAATTATCTTCAGTTGTCTTTCATGGAATGCTGAAGAAATTCAAACAGATGGATGCACAGAGTAGAATAAATTGTATTTGAACTCTGGAATCAATTGCTTTAATACTCCCAGGATTTCTGTCAAACTTTATCCCTAGAAAAATGGATCCAAGTTTACTAGACATTAATTTATATATAAAATAATTCCCACATCTTGTAAAAAAAAAAAAAAAAGGGATAAAAAATAAAAACAAAATTGATAAAGAAGTCATAATGGATGAACACACATATGCATTCACTCTGCTACTTACTAACCACGTCTAATAGGAGATAATGGAAGCTGCTTTCAAATGAAACGTCTAAATGGGCCTAGAGCTTGTTTTCTCCAAACTCAGCCAGGCATTACTGCTGCCACAGCCACTTTCAATCAAGCTTTTACTGCAAAGCAAAACAAAGGAAGAAGTTAAATCCATGGGAGATTTCCAATGAATACTTAAAAATCTTTTCATGGGACAGAGTGGGGGAACTCTGTACCAGCAATGACCTCAGAAATCTGGTGAGTTCACTACATTGCAGACTGTTCCCTCTCTCAGCTAGATTTTAATTAGCTAATTCAAAGCTTTGTATGGAGGAGGAAAGAGTATTGCTTAAGCAGCAGAAAGTTCAGCTGAGTTTGCTGTGTGCTCAGAATTTAATACACGAATACCAAGATCCTTTAGGGGATTGTTATTTTACACAGTTAAAAGGTGGACACACGAACGCTTGGAGATTTTCAGAGGAACACATTCACATCGTGCCCATATATGCAGCCACAGCAGCTCATCTCCTATCCAACACGCATTTGCCGGGTTTGTGTGCTACGTGTGCACCTTCTGATGCAATGGGGATACGTGCATGGGGAGAGGTGCTGCTGCGCTGTACATCCCTCTGCATGCTTCTTGTGCAAACACACACTGTGCACCAGAGGCATTTTCGCTGTCTGCCCGTTTTCCTTCCATAAGCTCTTTTCATTCATCTGAGGAACAAAGCCGGTGGCTGAAAGATTCAGCAAAAAGTGCCTTGTTATGCAGAAGAAAGAGATACTTTAACTCAGCTATCAATAAGTTTTGCCCATTTACATGTGTGCGAAACACTTTGAATAAATTACGTTTCCAGGATTTAGCTCCACAACAGCAGCCTAACAAAAGCAGGCTTACAGCACTGGGCAAGGGGAGGGGGCAGAGGGGAAAATGCATTTTGCACAAGATAAAACCCTTTCCAGGACCACAAGGAAAAAACGGGGTGGCATTTTTCTTTGAAGAGTGTGACTTTCACATCACTTCAGGTTTCTTTTCAGATACATTTTCTGCTTTAAAACATTGAGCTTGCATCAACTATTAGGGAGTCCGAAATACACCTCTGGATGTACGGATTGGATGATTTTGCCTGTTTAATTATAGACCCAAAAAAAGTAAAAACAGTGGTGTAAACGCGTGCTGCTCCTGATGTCAGGCGGATATCTATCTGTCCTTTTGGGGCTCAGGTTTGCCCCTTGGAGTTCATTCACTATCAGAGAAGTTCCCTATGAAAATGGCTACTGAAAATATCCCCTGCAGAAAGCCTCTGCAGTGCTTTGGCGACAGCAGACAGGGACAGCCAAAAAGAGCTCAATACTACACAACACCTTCCTCCTTGAAGGCAGCGAATGTAAACATGAATTCCTGACCTCCATGATACAAAAACTAAAATGCTGAAAGCAACAGAATAAGAAACCATCAATATCCCAGCTTCATGTTCAGTATCAATGGGAACATGAAGAAACTTTCTTTAGTGCTTCAAACAAATGCCTTCTCAGCAGCAACCTTCACAGCTGCTGCCAGCTAAAGAAACAACGCAGTATGTTTGTGTGTGTGTGTGTGTGTGTGTATTATATATAATATATATATATATATGTAAAGGAAAGCCTCTTCTTCCAGTTCCCACCAGAAAGAGGGGCTTGACAAATGATAAGGGAAAACTTTCAAAAAATTTCTCATCATCCAAAACAGCCTCTCTGCAGTTACCCCCTAAGCTTGTCAAAACCAGTGGCAGGAGCATGCTGATTACAGCGCTCTTAATCTTATCTGCAGAAGAGGATCCAAGGCATCAGTTTCACTGATTCCAGGAAGAAAAGCTGTAATCTAACATTTCTCCTCACAAACAACTGACAAGGAATGCCTTCAATTGGCCACAAGTAGCCTAAGAAAAATTAGCAAAACATTATAAAACCCCCTTTGGAAGCAGGGGAGAGCTAGCAGATGATGCAACTGCTGAATTATCTCTTCCAGTGCAGATGCTGCAAGGCTGACCCATGGACAGCATGTCCTTCCAAACTGGCCCAAGCAAATCTGCAAGGTCAAATGCAAGACCCAGTTAACAATGCTAGATGGCAATAATGCAAAATAAAGCTCTCTGCTCCATAATATTTTTATTTTTATTATTATTATTATTATTATTATTATTAAGAAAGCTGCAATAATTACTAATTTCATTAAAGCTTCAGTTGCTCCAGCATTGTAGCAATGTAGAATTTGTAGTCCAAACAAAAGCCATCTGAACATGCAGCAGAAATAGTCCAAGAACCAGACTATATCAGGTGTGAATCTGAGACTATCCATCCCTGGTGTAGGGACTTAACTCATCACTCTGGAAAGCACCAAGTGAGCCACAGAGTATACTAGAGCATCTCTAGAAAACAAATGTTTTCAAATTCATTTATATGCCAACTGGGTATGGTCATTCCCAACCAACCAACCATTTCCTGCATGGTTTGTAGAAGGTACTGAACTTGCCAGGGATAATTACTAATACTGGTATGGCTGTTCCATAGCAAGTAAAAGCACTTCCAAGCACGTGCATGTATGCAAATTTGCCAGGCGCTTCTTAGAGATCTGACAACATGTAGCAAAGGGTCAACAGTTCTCTTTGGAAGGCTGTGTTGATATTTGCTTCCAGATAATGTGCCCTGCAAAGAGACTGACTTATTTTCTAGGCTCATTATCAGTTGTTATTGTAAGTAAAGCAGTACTATGTCAAATACCCCTTCGTTTTGACCTTACCATGGGCAGGACTCACTAAGATCTCATGGAATGTGAAATAATCATTTATAAAGACTCTGTGGCAGCGCTAATAAATCATAGAGCTCAACATCTTTTAGCAAGGCAATAAAACTTTACCTAAGACACACCAATAAACTGCACATACAAGAAATCTGCCACCCCCAGCCTCTTCCCTCACATTCCAAAAAATGCAGAACAGCAGCGATGGCATTGGCTCCAATCCTCAAATCCCCAATTACATCAAGGGAGCAGAAGATAACACAGATTTAGGACTTGGAACAAGGCTTCTTCCAGAGGCAGAAGAAAGGTGTTAAACAATCCAGGGTAATGAACTTACTTAGAGTAACACCTCTCTGTGCAGGCAGATAGAGAGCATAAAATCTGTGAAGCCCTGGCCTCCTGCACGAGCCCTTAAGAGCTTTTGCGGTACCCGAGCCTTCTGCAAAGAGCTGAATCTCATGGCATAAGGATAAGTTTTGCCTGAGTAAGGAAATGGGGTGGCTTATATATTAATACTTTACTAACATTTACTGCAGCCTGAGAGTGAGTTCACACTTGTTGGATTTAAATGAGGGTTACCCCTTCCACTTCCAAGATGACATTCCTAATTTCTACCATCACACACAGAAACAGCTCATCAACCACTACTTCATCTCTAATTTCAGACACAGTGGAGGCACTTGAAGGTTGTATTGCCTTCCTTTACAGCTCTTGAGAACAAAGAGGTGCTTTCAGGCATGATGCATCTCATTTTAATACAGGTAAACAGATAGTTTGGGCTGAACAAATCCTACTTGTGTATCTATTAACAATAAAAGAGGCCAGGAACTATCAAGAATTCCCTCAAAATTAAGAGAAATGAATCACAAGTGATCTACAGCAGAGCAGGGACAATCGGAGCTCTGCACAGAGCATGTTTTGTCACTGCTCCCTATCATGATGGCCATCATGCCCATCTTCTCCCACTCTCACAAAGCAGGAACTGCTATACCGACCTATAGCTAGCCCTGGGGAAGGCCACCAAGTCCTTGATGTGCATCACCAGCCTTGTAACCAAGGACAGAGAGGGAAGTTTTTCTTTTCCAGCTTCTCCTCCTGATTCCAGCTACAAATCTTCTGATAGGATGCTTCAAAATGAAACGCCATGCTTTCAGGGTCACTGTGAAATGATGTTATTTTCAGCAAACAGAACTATTTCAACCTGATTTACTGATTTGTTTTATGTTCTGTTCATGCTTTGCAAAGAAAACATCATGCAAGGTTTCATGTAAATGCTTTGAGCCCCTTCTGCTCTAGATACCAGTTCCTGCATGGTGATAAGTGAGCTGCAAGGTCTATTAATCTTGGGGAACAAACTGATTATTAGTAGAAGAACAGCCATCCCTTTCCCAAATACATACAATATTACACACAGAGAAATTAGCTCATGTTTGAAGCTCCCAACCACAGCTTACCATTGAAGGAGCAAGTGTACATTAGTCCTGCTCCCTTTGGCTCACTGGGACTGTCCTGGTGCTCTTTGTCAGTGAGAGGAGCACAGAGTGCAGGCAGCAGTTTGCAGAAACACTTTTTCCTCCTGTCTAAATCCTCAGTCCAAACCTTTCGCTTTTGCTCCAAGTCTTCACAAACACTAGCAAAACTTTTCCCGTTAATCTTTCTTCATCTTGCTAAAACAACACAGACTGTCTGTCTCCAGGGAAGGCTGTCACAGGATATGGGGGAGGAATCTATCATTTGTAATGCACGGAAATATAACTTACATGTATCAAAGGCATTTTCTGTAAAAACAAATATGCAGCAAAGACTGGGAGGCCAAACCCCCACTGCCTTCAAGCTACCGTGCTTAGCAATTGTGAAAGAAACAGCCTGAGCAAACCCAATTAACTTGATTTGTAGATTGCACAGATTAGCAATTGCGCTCTAATAGCAAATCCCAGAAGGAGCCCCTTCGCTTATATTTCTCTACAGCTCCTCATTCATTACACTAATACTTAAGGATATCTACCAAAAAATCCCTTAAATTTATGTACTGCCAAGTAAGCATTCTTGGTCTCAAAACGTATCTTCTGACCAACAACTGTGGAAATCTCTGCAGATTTTAATTCTGAAAACCCCCGTATCTATGTCAGGTATATAAACCAAAGCCTTGACATATGGCTGAACTGAGGCATCAAGTTGTTCAATTTAGCTGTTAAGAGTTTGCCACAGAGTGGAACAGTCTCGAGGACACAATTTCTGATGGGTTCAAACTAGGACCCCCTGGTCTCCAGCACCCTCCAACACCTCTGGCTTGATCCAAATTTACCTCCAATCCACTCAGATCCCAGCGTGAGAAGTTCTGCATGGTAACAAAGCAAACAAGTAGCAGCTATGCAAAACTTTACTCTCAAAACAAACAAAAAATAAAATGCAGCAAGATCCATCGTTGGAGTAGAGATCACTCCTTTGGCTCTATGAGCAGTTACTTCTCAGTTAAAAATGCCTGATGTTGAAGAACATGATCAACACTGCACGATGCTGGTAACAACTAGTTTAAAACCAGATATGCCTCTCTAAAATGAATACGTTTAAGAAGTTGAAAGAGAAAGACCCAGTGGTGACAGGAAGGTGGGGCCAACTTTCTTTTTTTCTTCTACATCAACTAAAGAAACATGTTCTTCTGGTTAAAATTAAGAAGAAAAAAAAAAAAGCAAGATGTCTGATGAATAGTTCTACTGATATTGACTGGATTTCTCTATTTCTAAAAACATGAGCGCTTCATAAATACACCAAAATGTTCTGTCATCGCCAGACAGAACGTGCCAGTTTTCTATAAATATAGACATCTGGCTGTGGTTTCTTCTACTGTTATACATTTCTGGTGTGAAGAACACTGCTTTGAGAGCAAATGCACGTTTGAAATTAATTTCATATGCGACAGGTTGCATTAAAGGTTGGCTGGGCAGAAGCGCGTAACAAAAACAGCATTCCCACACTGCTCTACTTTTTGGATGAGGATGCCTGCATGATACTACAGGCATGAAACACATCCCCATAAGCACTGTTGTGAAGCTTCATGAAGGCACGCTCATTGCATCGAAACTTGAAAGCAGGAATTTGTGTTTGGCATTGTAATTCCAACCACGGTGAAACACCACTGAGAAAATAACGTATATTAATATCAAAAAATAACAGCATGCTTTGTGCAAACCACTTGAGCTCCCCACAAGAAAAAGCAGGTAAATAACCCAGCATTGAGGGATGTGCCATGAATTATTTGGGTGGGTTTTTTCGGTGGGATTTCCTGCCGGATTTCCTAATATGTCTCACGATGATCCACAAAGTTGCCACAGGCAGTGGGCAAGCTGGGATGTAGCAAGTTCATAACAAAGATTCAAGGATACCTTATGCCTCTAAGGGCTTGCTTGGGTGAAAACCAGACTATTATTATCAACAGGTTAATCAGCTTTAGCTGGAAAAGCTTATTTTCTGGTTTACATAAGCCAAGCATAAAGAGTCCCTTTCACAATAACAAAATCCAACAGCCCAAATAGGGACAACACTTTAGGAAAAGGAAAGCTGGAGTCAGAGTGAGTAGAAAAGGTGATCAATTACAAGCTTTTCTACACCAAGACATGTTTTGCCAATGCTGGGCACTGTATTGCTTCTTACCCCTTTCAAACGGTGGCCAAGGCAGTATCTCCAACTGAGACTATCACAAGACAGGAGCCAGAGCCTCCTTTGGTGCCCACCCGTCCTACTCTCTCTAGCAAACACTGCTAATTCACAAACTCCATTAGCACTTTTTTTAAAAAAAAAAAAAAAAAAAAAAAAAAAAATACTCCAAAACCACCCTAGAAGTATTTTCAGACCAAAAACAAAGAGAAAGAGAGAGGGAAAATTCACCAAACCCAAAATCTCCAGAGGCTCTCAACATGTGTCAAATACTTGCTAAGAAACCCAAATAAAGACAAAACCAAGAAGCCTCAATGGCCTGTGTTATCTTTGTAGACTAGCTGCTGCCTTATCAGCTCTAACAGAAACCAGCATTTAAGAAAAATTCAGTAGCCTTTGGATGGGAGCTGTTTCCTAAGAAAACAGGCAGCCAAATTGCTGGAAGTTGGCTGAAGAGGAGATGGGAAGCGGGTAAGCCTGAAAGCCTCTGCCATCATCTTGCCGTTCTCCATCAGGAAACACGTTGCATGATTTGTAATTATTTTTTCATAATTCACTCCTTGTGCTTCACATCCACTGCACAGGCCAAGAGCTACAAGAGTGAACAATGACTTGCAGCGCTGCTTGCTCTCATTGTACCGGCATAGGGAGAGATCAGAGATTCATGGCTTAGCAGAAACTTTAAAGCCCATCCGGTCTCAGCCCCCTGCAGTGGGTAGGGACACCTCCCACCAGACCAGGTTGCCCAAAGCTCCATCCAACCTGGCCTTCAGTACCTCCAGGGAAGGTTTAGCCATGGCTTCTCCGGCAGCCTATGCCAGTGCCTCACCAGCATCCTCATAGTGAAGAATTTCTTCCTTATACCTAATTTAATTTTTTCTTTTATTTATTTATTTTTTTAAAGAAGCTTAAAGCTGTTCCCTCTTGTCCCATTACTACACCCTCTGGTAAAGGGTCCCCTTCCAGATTTCCTTCATGACCACTCAGGTCCTGAACAGCCACAGTAAAGCTTCCCCAGAATCTTCTCTTTGCCAGACTATCATCCCTATACTCCAGTTTCTGTGCATGCTTATGGCCCCCACCAGACTCACTCCAACAATTTCAAAGAACTACCAAGTGCATCAGAACTGTGCAAAGATAGAAGACCACTTCCACACTCGTGTTAAGTACTACTGCCCTGCTGAGACAGGAAAAGTTGGATTTTCTCTACCCTCACTTACAAGATCCTCTCTTTACAGATAAACTATCTGCTGAAGAACTTAGATGCTAGTGTACTGTTTTTTCATTCTGGTTGGTAAGCCACCACAAGCAGAGCTCCTGAGCATAACTTCCCACACACAGATTTTGGCAGCCACCCTGCACAGGGGTTGGACTTCCCCTCACAAGGGTCTCGCTCTTTAAAAAGTTATAAAATAGTTATAAAACACCTTTATGTGACATTAATTGATGGGCAGAATGAACAAGAAAGAGAAGAGCTGTCTCAAGGCCAAGGGCTGCATTTCAGCATCTCATTTGTAACATGACAGAGGGAGCAGCCGGGGGGAGGCTGTCTGTCTCTTGTCAACCCCAGAGGAAAGGACAGACAGATGGACACTCTCCAGAGAGCTGTCCTGGCATTATAAATGCCTCCAATACGGGGCAAGCAGATTTCTACCCCTGACCTGAACCTTTCCCCCATGGACCATCCTCACAAATCTTCCTCAAGAACTAGCAAAAATTGAAGTGACACAGTTGGCCACCAGAAGTGTTTTCTTCTCTTTTTCCTCCTCCACATTTCAATCAAGATAGCTCTGCAGGAAAGGCAGAGGGATGAAGCAATGAGAACTGCAAACTGCTCTCCTATCCAGGCTGAGGCCCTCACGTAACAAGAGTACAGCCAACCTGAAGAACACGAAAATTATAAAATAGGCTCTCAAATAGTACGATTGGTTTAAAGAAGTTATACAAAAGTTACTTCCTTATTTTTCTTCTGCTGCCTAAAGCTGCAGAACTCATATTTTCTATCCATCCTCCAGAACTCTCAAGACTCGTGGTCTCTTTCCCCACTGTTGTCTCCCCCCTCCCCCCCCACTTGAAAACTGAACTATTTCCCTAGTTTCCATGATTCTAGAAAACTTATTTTAATGGAAAAGAAAAAACCAACAGGGTCAGAAACCTCCCAGAATAATTGCTACCACTTCAACCTATGCTTAGGTCCTCCACATTTCAAATAAGCAATGTAATGGGTTCTCCACAAGCATTTCTTTGAATAAAAGGGATTCTAGGGTGCTTAATAGTAAGTCTGTGCTTAAACACTTGGTTGAAATGATGTATGAGGTCAGAAACTTCTATAGTTACAAAAGTGCACTGAAAGACTTGTTTTTGTTCTTCCCCTTGCACATCTCCAGTGTCACGCTACATGAGTTTCAGTGGATTCAAACCAGGATGAATTCAAGTACATGTCATAAATTATTTTCCTTGTTTTATTTGACTTTAATTACTTCTTAACAACATCGCTGTTTGAAAATATTTCTCAATTGAGGGTGTTGGTTATGCCTAGGGCTGCTTGGCCCTTTTCCACCCAAATGCCCTTTCAGCAGCCACCACAGCCTTTCCAAGCAAAATGAAATCTTTTTGAAGAACCTCTCTTTTTGTGTGTACGTGTGGAAACTGGTGTTTCTCAATGCTTTTTCCCTCTGTAGGATTCCAAAATTTGAGGCTGGCATTTCTTTGCTCTGCTCCAGGAGGGAACAGAAACCACGGTGGGCTCCAGCAGGACACGGAGTAACGCTTGGGTGCAGGCAGAACTTGTTGTTAGCATGCAAACACTTTGCTGCTACCTGAAAAATCTGTAATTGATTTTTTTTTTCCCCCCTCCTTTCAAGGAATCTCACCACAAGTATCATCAAAAATAATCACGGCATAATGCAAAACTCTCCCTAAAATCTACCAACTCTGTACTCAGCAGAGAAGGCAAGAGTGGAATTGAGGTCACTGAATACACATCACACAAGTATGCAGTACAAACCCCCCAGTGCATGCATAGGCTGCACCTTTGCACCTGTTCCACCATGAGATTCAGGCTTTGTACACAACTAGATCTTCTGGGCACTAAACCCCTAGGACTAAAATGTTACACTACCTATAAAAACAACTGTGCGTTATGCTGTCTTGCATAAACCAAAACCTACCTGACACACTTGCTGACACATATTCCAAGAGCAAAATAAAATAAATGCTGTCTTCTTCCTCCAGCTCTGCCTTAATATCTCTGTCCAGTAGCAAAATATCATCCAACACATGCCACAGAAAGATGGCCAAGCTCCGGTTTTAAGCAGGGATACTTACAAAACAAAGCTCTTTCAATTATTTTGGTGCACTTTTCATCTTCAACTCATAATGGAGTTTCTGTATTTTTTGTTTGGTTGGTTTTTTTTGTTTTGCATTTAACAATTAAATGCATTATATGTATTAGTCTTGCAGAGACTGCATAAGAACATGAACAAAAAGACTGTCATCAAGATGATGTTAAAATTAATTCAGGTTTGTTCTTCTACGCTGTTATTTCGATTACTGTCTCCAGGGTGCAGGACCACAGGCCTTTGCATTCTTAGTCAGTTCTTAGAAGTCCAGCTCAAGCTATTTTGGGTTGGGGCTGTTTTTTAGGGTGGTGGGGTTTTTTTTTGTTTGTTTTTAGTGAGAAAGAAAGAGAGCTACATTTGTCCAAAAGAGAGAACAAAGATAGACCATTTCGGAGAGCATACGTTTCATTCCTTTGTGATTTTGGCCTTCTCTGGGGCTTCTTGGGACAAAACATACAGCACCTGTGACTTAAAACACCATGGAGACATAACCGAGGGGACACAGAGGGATGAAACATATTTGAGATGAGAACTGAAAGCAAGGGAAAGCCAGGGTGCAGCAAAGACAGCAACAACATGAACACAAGCCAAGCAGCACAAAGAGAAGACTGTCCTGATGTAGTCTGAGTCCCAGTACAGAAGAGTCAGAAATGAACCACCCTCCTACCAAGACAAACCATGGACCTCACGGACCCTACTGCATTTTACACTCCTCAGGGGCTACGCAATAAATGTTCACATAAAGGCCTACTCCTCCAAAGTCCAGAGCCCTCCTGCTGCAAAAAAAGAAGGGAAAGGTTTTGCTGCCTATAGTCATACTGATATTCCATGAGCTCAGGCTATAGTTCACTTACTGCATTCTTTTCTATGCTGGCTCCAACTTCCCAGAACACCTAACAGCAAGGCCAGGAGAACTTCACACCAGCACAAGAGACATCCAAGGAGCAACGCAGAAGAAGGGCAGGGCAGTGCTGGAATCAATTTATTCTGTCTTCAGCTGCCATGATTTCACACCTGAGAAGCATTTACTGCCAGGAGCCAAGCAGCTGTAATTGGGCAGAGAAGGGGGTCCTATTTGTGCTGCTAATGATTCAATTTAGCAGGACAGCAATCAAATGCTTGACCTTTCCCAAAAATCCCATGAAGCAAATGCTCCACATGACACGGCTCCAGCATTATCTGCCAGTAACAGGTGCATGATTGCAATTAGAAGTGATCAGCTGTAGTGATCCAAGAAGTGATCCAAGTATTGTTGGAGGCTCATTTGCCACCTTTCCACCCAGACTCCCTAGAGCCTTACTAGCTCAGAAAGCACCAAATAACTCCCTTTTAAATCATAGAATCATCTAGGTTGGAAGAAACCTTCAGGATCACCAAATCCAACCATCAATCTGATCTACCAAATCCTGCCACTAACCCCTTAGTGCCACATCCACATGTTTTAAATACCTCCAGGGATGGGGACTCTGCCATCGCCCTGAGCAGCCTGCTTCAATGCTTGAGCACAATCTTTGTGGCAAAATTCTTCCTAATATCTAATATAAACCTCCCTTGGTGCAACTTGAGCCTGTTTCCTAGCGTACGCTTGTCATCTGAGAAAAGACATTGACACCGTCCCCGCTGCTGTAGAGACCAACGAGGTCTCCCCTCACTCCAGACTAAACACAAATCTTACAGCTATTACTCAGAAACTGGATTGGCAACCACAACACCTCTCTGCACACTGCTAGATCTTAAACTTGGTGCTTGGTTTGTCGTGAGACCATTTCTCACCCCCAGCCCTAAATCAACTTCCGCCGCGAACAGTGCTGCCGGTTTGTGTCTACAACAGATTTATTCCCTATTCCAGCAGCTCGCACGCCTGTGCCTTCAAGGGGCAGTAGCTACTTCAGGCGAGTGGTTCCTTCTGGTTTCTGGGAATAAAAGGCTGCCCTCCATAATCGGGGTATTGTTCTCCCTAAATGGACCCAGACTCTGTAAACACGCTCCTCTGCACGGCACTGGGAGGGCAGCTGCGTGTGCATACGTACATGCAGGGAATGTGTCTTGCTCTAAAACCAGTAAATTATGTTAATTCATTTCCTCTGCCCAAGCAGCTGTAATAAACTTGGGGAAAGGAGGAGAAAAAGTAAACAGGAGTGAATTACAAAAAGGTGAGGGGGAGAGGTAACCCAATAACTCCACCAAATGTCTCCTTTGGGAAAGGACACGGAATTTCAGATCGGATGAGCTCCATGCAGCCCTCCCTCGCTCCCAATGGAGGTGTAAATGCAACTGCAGCAATTTTTTATTTTTTTATTTTTTTAAATAAGGCTTCAGAGCCAGCTCATTTTCTGAGTTCAATCTTGGGAGCTGAGAACCAAGCCCCCAGCAGTGCCCTGATCCCAGTGAGCACGTCCCCAGGGGCTTTGCACACATGTGATGTGTGTGTGCCTCAGTGTCTGAGGCCAGTAGGAATAGTCAGAGCCTATTTGTAATTTTCTAACAGGAAAATAATTTCACTAAGCAAACTACCATGCTTTGACTCAAAACCCTGATTAGCACAGTTTGAAAACAGGGCAGCATACTGTTTTGGGAATTAACTTGTTTGACCCTAGTCTATAATGGCACTCAAATAATCTGTGAGTCAGACAAAGTTGAAAAACTCTTGGAAGACCACACTGAAAGAATTTACTGGATTTATTGGATTTTCTAGGATAAAAGGAAAATAAGCCTCAAACTCCGCTTAACTAGTCTGTAGTCTTCAGAGAGGCAACCTTTTTCTTCCAGTGTATCTAGAAGAGGAAACTTATGCTGATCTCTGGGTCTTTTTTGTTCCCCAGAAACTCTCAATAAATATTAATAATATTATAAACATACAAATTGTTTGCACTCTTAACTTAGGATTAGTGGTAAAATACAGAATCAGTGGACAGACTCCCACCTCTATAAGCGTGCAATGCTCATCCCAATAGGGGTACTATCTTGGGAAGAAAAGCCACAGATAGAATTTCCCATTAAACATCCTGAGGCTACTGCCCATATATATCACTATCACAAACTATTGCTTGAAATTCTCCATAGCCTCTGGTCTATCTCAGTTTGAGTAAGCAGGGAATCAAACAAAGCATTCTGCCTCAGTGCTACAAGCATGCTCTGGTCTAGATAAAGCCTTGCCCATCCCTACCTTAAACGTTTCCAGATAACAAATGTGGCAATTAGAAATAAACTGTCCAAAGCTTGTTCCCCTACATATGTAAATGTCTCCATAATGGGTTTACAACTCTTTGTCAATCAAACCCATCAAGGAAAAGTAAACACCTGTCTGAGGCCATGATTAAGTGGAATGCTCCACTCTCATTAGGCCCTAACAAAATTAACCCTGGCAATACTGCATTTCTGATTGGTTGTGAATACCAGGAGGAGGAAAGATGCTCATCAGCTCTGATCCCTTAATCTAGTTTTATATTAACTCCTGCAGATCATGATGAACCTTGCCTTGGCTTAATGCCACACTACACAGGTCTGACACACAACCTGCTCTGATGAGGCTCCAGTTCCTGCTCTCTGGTAGGATTATTATTTCTGATCCTACTCACAGCCACTCAGCCACAGCTACTGAACCTAAAAGGACTGTTACCTTCATAACTTGGAACAATACCTGACTCTGAATGCTTTGATATGACCAGACTTTCTGAAGCAGCAAGACTGGTCTCCATTTGCCGGTAAAGCTGGCAATAGCCCTCCCAGATCCCACTTTAAATGTGCCCTAAAATACATTAAGTACTTCCTAATATTACTCACCCAGCTAAACAGACACTGTGATTGCCACCAGGATATTGTGTTAATCTGGAGAAGAACATTAAAGAATTTGGTTCACCCAGAAGCAGAGGCACAAGGCATTCCCTATCCCAAAAGTATCCAAAGTTTTAAGGGCTTTTAACCACCAATTTTACATCAACTGCTCAATGCCCAGCAAGCATGCAGCAGCCCTGGACAGGTATCCCATAATATCCAGAGTTTTGTCATGTTATTCATTAACCTTTCTATCCTTGACATGCACCTGCAACTTCTCTGACACTTGTCATTGCTTAACCAGTGTTAACAGATTGGGTTAGGTGAGAACTAAAACAGCTTCCCTCAATTACTCCAACTCACAAATCTGTTAGTCAAGAAGGAGAAGAAGAAACCAGTTCATAGTGCCCCAGGGTCTATAGCAGCCTAACTCCTCTAGTTGGGCTGCTTCTGCTCTGGGGGGCTGAATAACTGCTTCTTCCCCCTCCTTTGGAGTTGATTTGGCCTCACCAGAACCACATGTCTAGAAAACAGAAGATTTAAATTCATAAAGAGTAATAGGAAAATACTAACAATTATAATAAAAGCCTCCCTTTGCAGCAGGATGCTTCTGCTCCAAGTCACATGGTGGCCAGAAGTCAATTAGGTACTTCACCAGATATATAATGATATGGGGTACCTGGGAGGACACAAAGGAAAAGGGAAATACAGGGCAGATTTGGAATAGCTGCATCTCATCATCCTGATCACACACACACTCGGCCCGTTCAAGTCTCTCTTTCAACACTTGGCCTCACAAGGACTCCACAGCTTCAGTACTGTAGTTCAGACTAAATTGCCTCCCAGAGGCTGGCTGATGCTTAGATTTCCCTGCATGACCTCTTCCAGCTTTATTCCTTCCTGGACATCTTGTTCTGGACAGAACTGGGAGGTGCACAGCTGCCACTGGTAATCAGTACAAGGCGGTACCAAATTCCTACACCCATCAGTTCACCAGGCATACGTGAGCCAACCCAGCACAGAGAATAGGAATTAATTTGCAAAATAGACAAATTTTTTTAAATCAACATTTCTGCATTTGTCTGTTGTTCCTGGATTTTTATTTAATATGCACAAATACAAGTCCTAAAATAATCACTGAAGGCGATACAACTCAAGAGGCACAGTTGTGCTAATCCTTGCATTATTCACTTCTCAGCCACCTGACAGGATACCCAAGACTGTGTCAACTGTTCTTGGGTTTCCCAGACATGAGGAGCAGTGATTTGGGATCTTCACAAACTAGAAGCCATTCATACTCTTATGCAGGAGAGGCTGGGAATAGAGGTGCAGCAGTCCCGAAAAACATTAACCTCCTCTGGGAAGCCTCTGTTCCCAATTTACATTTTTCTTCCCTTAGCGAAGCTCAAAACTAAGTTTGAACACTTAATGGAAGAAGTAGCCTGGAGTTATTGGCTGAAATTCTTCCTGAAAATCAGGGTGGTTGTGATGAAATCAGAATTTCAGGTTATTCACAGCACTGCTGGATACTGTGTTTCTACTGCAATACAATGGGGAGACTGTGTAATGAGGGCAAGCAATCAAGCTCCAAGCAGCCCGTTTATTTGACTCAGAAAGGGGAAAAGGAAAAAAAGAAAAAATCCAAGATGTGAAAGGATTCAGCAGCAGTCAGCATATATTAACTTGTTAAATAACACTTAGGCCAGTTGTCAGCTCCTCCACACCTAGCAACCCTGCCTGCAGAATGGCACCCATTCTTCGTGGATAAAACCCAAAGTTAAAGCGATGAATTTCCAAGTTCCTTTCAGCCTCTGCTGTGCACACTCCAGTTGCCAGCCTGAGCCTGCAGCAGGCAGAATCTGTGTGTTTCTGGGAGAAAAAAAAAAATCAAGCTGAGCTGTCCCACTGAGCAAGCAAGAGGAAGAATCCAAAATCCTGCCCCTAGCCCACCACTGACAACAGCAGGGGTCAGCCCAGCAGTCGATATCACATATCATCTGTGCAGGTCATCCTTAAGAGATGGATTCAAAGCCCATGGGAGTGAGGAGGAGTCACAACATAAATGCTCACAGGCTCCAAATCAGGTCCTAACCTGTTCCGCCTGGCATGGGCTGCATCTGCTTATCTCATCCAGTGTTAGGGCAGCAGGATCAGGCTGTTTGAGCAAGCTTTTTTCTTCTGTCATAGCACCACGGCAGATACAAATGAGTGCCAAGTTCAATAAGCTTGCAAAAGTCTTTGCAACTTGCACATTTACACTACTCTTGAAAAGTTCCCTTCTATGAACAAAAGCATTCATAAAAAGTTTGGTGCAAAATATGAGGACAGGTCAACCCAACTAAAAACACAGGCGTGCTTATATTACAGAATGCTCCAAGGGAAGACTGATTACAGAGAGCAAGAAGAGGGATAGAAATACAAATTAAATGCCCAAAACAAGATCAAATGCATTTCAGCTTGAGCAGCTCACCAGAAAACACAGGAAGAGGGCAGATGAAAGACTAACTCTTTGAAACAAGACAAAATGAGGGGGTTAACGAAATGAAAGAGAAAGGAACATTGCCACCAACACTTGTAATGCAGGGATACGTTTGCACGGTCCCTTTGAACAGCACAATTCTACAGGTTGCTGCGGACACAAGCAGGAGTTTCACATCTTAGAAAAACCAGAAAGCTGCACAGATTCCTCTCCCACTGAGTAAACAAAGCTGTGACCAAAGGGTTTTGTTGTTCTATTTTCTGATTTCAGATAGGCAGAAGACTTTGGTATTATTATTTTCCCACTTTGGTAGAAATGTTTTCTTTTTTCCAGTAAATAATCCAAAATATGCAGTCAAGGCAGTGGCCAAGCAAATCCCAACCCATTGCACAGCAATACACCCACTGGAAAGGAATGATCAGCTTCACCAGCAAAAAAGTAGGTACCAACATCCTAGAAGTGTCACTTTTGCTTTTTTGGCTTTTTTTGAACAATATTTTCTTATGAAAGAACTGCTATTTCTGTATTTTCTCAAGTACAGCCTCATGGCATGTAAATTTTTCTTCTGTAGACCAAAGTCTGGCTTTGGAACTGAGCTGCTTCCAGGTGCATCACAGAACAGACGTATGTGAATTTGCCGCTTGCGTCCTTTAATGAAGGTCAAAGCAGCACACGTACTTCAAAACAAAGTTATAAAAATGTTAAGGAAAATCCACATGTACTTGAGCCATTTGCTGAGTTCTGTAATATTCCTTAAAAAATAATAATAATTTAAAAAAATATAATTTTCCAGTACAACACATGCTGTACTTTATGTTTAAACTCAACCACAATTTAAAGAAACCGACGGTCTTGGAAGAAGGGAGGAACCACAGCTTAAAAAAATAACCAGGATTTTCGTAGATTGTCTTGTTGGCTTTCAGTACAAGTTGTGATGACAGATTATTCACAAGCAAGCTCCCTAAGAGCATGGCCCAAAAAAAGACACCAAACTTAACCAGGAAATCTGCAGCAACTTACGTAAAATTTGGATCAGACTGTGAATCTGAATGCACTTCTCTTTCACAAGTGAAGAATTACCCAATTGTTATACCTGATAACAACATTGAGGCAGGAATAAAGGAGACTGTAAACAGCAGCCAACAGCCATCTCTTATATTATCATTATCTTATCCGCATTAAATACCGTTCACTCTTATTTAACCTTCCCTAACTTTGTGGTTTATATATCAAGTACTCAGCTTCCAAGGAATAACAATAATAATAAACGCAACCACAAACTTTCTAGTATCCCATTCCCTTTTCTCCAATGCTCAGCAAAAAAGGCAAACAGCATTATTTCTGCACCAAACTGTTGAGTTTTAACGTAGTCCCAACAGATTCCCCATAAAGCAGGAACCAACCGGAACTTGGAAGCCAAGTGGCGCAGAGAGAAGTGCAAGAGTAGAAAGTAATCAAGGTCCCGCTCTTCCCCTCCCTACGCAAGGCACCGAAAATGAAATCAACATCCAAACTAATTAGTTTCCAGCAGAATATCAGTTTACTCGCTAACAGGAAGGTTGTCACTGCTCTTACCAAAAACTTCTAAACATACCGTACAAAATCTTGCTTAAGCCACGGGACCAAGCCAGGCACATCCCAATGTGACCATATACGGTAACCAAAGTGAATCGGATGGCAACTTGACAGATTTGGAACAAATATTGCGTCGTGTGTCACTGAGTTAACACCAGCGGGAAAATATCAGATTGTATTACCTGTATCCGACCGGAGGTGTGGAGTGGTTGGAGCCACATTGCTGCAAGACATAGTCACCAAGGGTTAGTGACCCAAGATGGCATTCATCCCCGCGGAGGAGGGCTTTTATGCCCAGTATAGGGCTGTGCAGAGGGCAGGGAACGGAGCGACATGAGGGACGAGCCACTGGCCCTGCATCATTCTCCCAGGTTAAGGGCTGACGTAGCTGGGGCTGCTGGCAGAAAGGCTGGAGCTGTCACCCTGTGCCTCGGCTGCCAGCCAGGAGGGATATTCCCCCCCCTAAGAGCAGGTTATGTGCTCAAAGTTTTTTTGAAAAAAAGGGTTTTGTGCACACAGAAGTTCCTGTGTTCACCCAGTAGGGAACGGAGGAGTGTGGAGGTTCACCCAAACAGCTCCCAGGGAGCAACCACTGAGTACAAGCTCCTTCCAGAGGGTCCTCAGACTGGATTAAGATTGGTCTCTGGGGCATTTATTCCAGATTAACTATTTTGGAAGGGTTATTTCAGTGTAGACAAGCCCCTAGCCAAAGTCTTTAAATTTCAGTACTGGAAAATATGGGTTCAGACCTCGACAAAACTACCTCATCCTTCATCCTATCAGACAGAATAAGTTCCACACCCGATCCTCTAAAATAAAGCCCTGCTCTTGATACTTATCTTGCTGCTTTCTTAAGAGTTTATATTGCTTACCTAAGAAATCCCCTATTTCACTATTTTGTGTGTGGGTGATGAGACACAACAGGTCGCAAGCGTGCAAGAAGTGACAGAGCAAGAGGGCACAGCTCCCAATCTGGGAAAAAGCTGCAGCATTGGCCCTATCAGGCAGCCCTGTGGGTTCCTTCACCTTAAAAGGTACCACCTAAATAAGGAGGTAAAAATACTGTAAGGCAACATTAATGCAAGATTGCAGATGAGCTGCCAGGGAATAGCAAGGCTGCGTTGCGTGGGCAACTTACCTCTGCCCCCTTGTGCAAATGCACTTTGGTACAGCCCTTACCCAATGCAGTGCACACAAACAACATCATAATTCCACTAAAATCTCCTCTTGCCTAATAAAAGAGAAGGGCCAATGCTTTCAATCAGAGCCTTCTCAGCCACCTTCCTCACCTGAGCACCTCTTGACAACTCAGGTTAGGAAACACTGGCACACTTTGTGCCACGCATGTAAAATTTGCAATTGGGACAGGGCTACTAAAGGCTGTTTGGCCAAAACAAAGAGCTCATCTCCTTCCAGATAAAAATCTCAGGCTGAGAAACGACCGATAGACTCAAGCAGGTGACACCTACCCACCACCAAACGCACCACATGATACATTTGGAAAAAATCTGTGGGCACATTCATGGTAGGACACGTTTTTACAAGAATCTGAAGTTATCCCAAAGTAAACAACCAATGATCAGTGATGACTGCCTGACCAAAATGCGGCTGCAATGTGTCAGAGATGTGCCACCTCTGCTCATGTGCACGTTTGATCCTTCATCTGCACCCATCGCCCTCTGAATACTCTCAGTTTCAAAGAGAGGCAGAGCAGGACTGTAATGGTAGGGCTATAGCTCTGTTTTTACCACATTTACACTTCTTTCTTCTCTTCCTCCCTCATTACAGACAACGAGTGAATGACGTTTTTCATGGGTTTGGCCCTGGATTTATACTCTATTTCATTTTAAACAACTCACACCAACTCTCCATCCACACACTAGATGGTTTTTCCAGCTCTGAATAGAAGGAGTTCAACAAACCCAATCACTATTGTGACCCTGTTAATGTTGCCTTAAAAATAAAAACCTTTTCCATAGGAAAAACAACGATGTTCTGAAATTAACGCTGTTAATTATCTGGCTCTTCTTCACACGACAGCAGCCCGCAGTCAATCGCACCACGTTTTCCAGAGGCAATAAAAGAATACGAGCAAGACAAGTGCAAACAGCATCGAAACTGGCTGCCAGGAAAGCAGCCGACACTCCGCTCACAACAGAGACAAAACTCCTTTTGTCTTCTTCTGCCCACTTCAGATTTTTTTCGGAACTCCACCAGCTCCTCAGGTCTATGGCAATAACCTACATCCATGAGGCCGTTCTTATTTCATACGCCACTGCCTACAACTTCAACGGAGTCTACATTATAGACCTGGCTGGGAACTCAGTCTGCAGGGCTCTGAGCCTATATGCACTGTTTTCTTTTTCATTCAGCTTCCAGCTGATCATTTTATAGTGCTTCTGCCTCCATAAAGTATTTGCTTGGGAGCCAACACGAAGATGGAAAAAAAAGCAAAGCACTAATTTGAGCCTTGGGTTTGTAGAGCAATGCTCCCTCCCCATCCCTTTGGTTTTATTTTTGGCAAATTATGGCCCCAATGAAGCACAAGATTAAAGATCTTTTCATTGCATCAGGTGATTTAAAGCTCTTTCACCAATCCATGTAACTCCAGTACTCATTCACTCAACTCCAATACTCATCCGCACAACTCCGATCCTCTTGGGACGTGCAGCTGAAGCAATCTACATCCTAAAGCCACGCACCCATTCTGCTGGAACAATGCAACCCCTCCTTTGTCAGCGGTGGTTTCCCATTCAGACAGCACCCACCAAGGTATGGGGCAGGGAAAAAGGCAGCCTTCTCTGCTCTGACCCCACACTCGAGTTAAGGCACCTTCCCACTCCCAGGTCAATGCATTTGGTAACCTGTGCATTGAAACCCGACTGACTGCCGGAGCCCCAGTTCTTAAATGTTCTCACTATCAGGAGCTGTCATTTGTCTGTCACCAGGAAGGTTAATGGATGTGTTTGTTACATTTGCTGGTGGGAATATACGGCTCAGGGGCTGGGGGGGATTACAAGAGGGGAGAGGTATTTCTGATCCACGGAGGAATGCAGCTGCTTTCCTTTAAAATCAAATGGGATGCATGAGGAAAGTCTCATGTGAGTCCACCTGCGACCACAGCACCAAATCCACGCTGCACCCAGCAGCACTAAGAGGCAGCAATGGAGCACGTGTGCACGGCAGGGCAGCAAGCAGGAGGGCTCGAGCTGCTCGGTCCTTACCTCTCGCTGAGTCCGAGAGCGCGACGATCCCTGCGAGCAGGAGCGCCAGCTGCAATCCCATGGTGAAAAGCGGATCCCTGTGAGCTGTACGGGCTGCCGTTCTCGGAGCTGCAGGAAAGGGAGCGGAGCGATTACGGGGGGAAATGAGCAAACAGCCCACAAGTTTGTACAGTTTTAAGGGTTGTTGCAGAAGCGCAAGAGCAGGAAGAGTAAACGCAACAGCAGCGTGTTTGTAATTCATTCCTTGGCGCTCAGCAAGCAAAACTTTGCCCTCCGCTCTGCTTCAGCGTGATATAAATCAGGGACCCACTGAGGCCAGCACGCTGCTCTAAGTTTACAGTTAATGCATAATTCTCCGGTATCCCGCACAGAACCAGTCTGGAAGGCAAACAAAACGCGAGCAAAAGCGGCCGTAAACCAAGATTTCAGGTTAACAATTTGCGGAGGAACTCGGATGAGAGAGAAGGGGAGCGCTGCCTCCACAGCCCAACAGACTCCGTTCACCGGCCCGCTTTGCCCCGGGAACACGCGCTCCTCCAGCACGGATCATCGCTTTCTAAGCATCGCTTTCCTATTTTCCAACCCCCCCACTCATTTCCTTGAGTACCAGAGGTGTGTCCCAAAGCCAAACTCCATGAAACCCACCACCCTCGGGCGATGCCCTCGCAGCGATACGCCGGGGCAGATCTGCTTGACGCTCGTTACGCCCCGCTCCCCTCCTCACACTCTCACTTTCTAAGCACTGTCTGAATTCCTCACCCTCGTGAAGCTCTCGCTGAGACACCTCAGTGCCCCCGGGATGCACAACGCACCGCATCCAACCATCGCCTGCACCATAGGGAGCTCGTAGAGAAGGGTTACGGGGAGGAGGGGTGAAGGGGCAAGAGGGGAAGAGTGAAAGCAAAAATTAGGAGCCGGGGGCGCACGGGGAATGATACCGCCAGGTGCGCCTGTAGCCCAGGTGGGGACGTCCCAACCCACCCTGCTCCATGGGGGGGGTCCCCACTTACCTTGGCCGCTGCCGGCTCTCAGCAGCGAGCGCTGCCTCCCATCTCCGCAGCTCTCCGTTTCATGCCCTCCTGCCGCGGCCCCCGGCCGGGCGCTCCGCCGCCGCCCTCTACCTCATCGTACCCCCCCGGGACCGGGGGCTGCTTTGGGTTGAGCCCTCCCGAGCGGACACGGCACCCCCGGATCGGTTTGCCACACCGGTGAGAGGGGTTAAAGGGAGAGAAGCGGGGGACGGGGTGGGGAGGAGGGGGGGTTGTAATTCTCACTGCTTCTCGGGGTGGGGTGAGTGTATGTGTGTGCGTGCGAGGAGGGACAGCGGGGACCTGCCGGAGCCCCGGGGGCTGCCGCCGCGGGATGCCCGGTGGTGCCGTCCCGAGCCGGAATCCCGTTTAAGGAGAGATGGGAGGAGGGGAAAGGGGTTGGGGAGTCGGGGCGAGAAGGAGGAAAAGGGGGAGGGGAAGGGGGGGCGAAGAGAAACGGGCGATCGAGCAACTTTCCCTGCAGGGCTTTGTGGCGGCGGGGGCCGAGCCGAGGAGGGCGGCCCGGCACCGCCCAGCTCCAAACTTCGCTCCAATCCCCGGCAGCCCCCGCCCTCCCCGCCGCTCCCCTTAACCCTTAGCGGCGAGGCGAGCGCCCCGCGGTCCCCGAACCACGTCCTGGAGCTTCCGAGTTCTCTCCCGGCCCCGCGCATCCCCGCGGCCCCACTGTGCGCAACCGCCACGGGCACCGCGGGTGGGCAGCCCCATAGGGGCAGCAGGGACGCGGCGGGGGGACGTTGGGCCACGTGCGCCCGTAGGTTGCATGTCCAACTCAGCGCTCGGGTACGGTTCGTCTCGGGAAGAGTTCAAACGAGCTGGAAAATAGGCTGTTGGGATGTCTTTTCTTGAGATGAGCTGCTACAATTCGGCTCCTAACATTTCGGGTTGTATATTAGGAAAAAAAAAAACTCCTTCTCCGAGTGTGGTGATGCATTATCACTGGCTGCCCAAAGGGGTGGGGGGGGGAGGGGGTCACTCACTGAAGCTATTCAAGAACCGTGGAGGTGTGGCACTGAGGGACACAGCTCAGTGGACAATACTGGTGGTTTCCTAAACCTATGTTGCCTAAACAGCTCCCCTTTTGTATCTGGAGAGAGAGAAACGTTGTTGACATTATTTAGAATCTTAGAACCTTTTAAGCTGGAAGAGGTTCCTGAAGGCCATCTAGTTCAACTCTCCTGCAGTGACCAGAGACACCTACAGCTCCATCAGGTGCTCAGAGCCCCATCCAGCCTGACCTATCCCCAGGGATTGGGCACCCACCACATCTCTGGGCAACCTGTGCCCGTCCCTCACCACCTCCACTCTAAAAGCCTTATTCCTTCTATCTATCTTACATCTCCCCTCTTTTAGTTTGAAACCATTTCCCTTTGTCCCATCACAAGAGACCCTGCTGAAGAGCCCTGTCCCTTTCTTTCTTATAGGCCCCCTTTAGATATTGAAAGGCTGCTATCAGGTCTCTCAGATTTACCAGATCTCGTTTGCTGTGCTCCAGCACAAAGGCCTCTCCCAAGACTAAGCTATCTCAGTGCCCAATGTGGTTTGCAGCCAGAGAATCCCTACAGCCAGGCAGGGAAACAGCCCAAACCCACCTTATCTGTTTTGTTAGGATTATGAAATCACACCCTCTGTTATTGTTGTTACTAAATGCCTTTACTCAGCGGTTCCAGACAGCATTAAATCTGGATATACATAATCAATGTGAAAAACACTCAAGACTAAACATATAAACCCCCTGAGTCAGAAACAAACAAAGTGGCTGACAATATCATTTTTATTTATTTTACATATTTTTACCATCATTTTTATTATTGAAGTTCATCATACGAGAAATCCCAGATGGACTGCTCCTCATGTCAGGCAATAACTTCAGCCTCATTGACTTCAAAGCAGTGTTGACTGAGTCAAACCTCCAGGACTTGACCTACATGGTTGTGTTTGTGCCATGGGTCCTGATAAAGTTGTTTTAAGTTGCACAAGATGAGATCTGCAACTAGAGGATGATCTGTTGAAAACTTCTTGGTAACATTTCCTGGCCATTTTACTGTGAAGGAGGCAAGGTTTTTGTCCCAAGGACATCACCATTTATTATCTGGTCCTAGAATATTTACACAACATTCTGTTCCCATGCACACTGAAGTCTAAAGCATTTTCAGCTTGGAGGAAAAGTAACTATGGATGGATCCACTACTACGTCCTCATTTTCTTATTGAAAAGTTTCATGTGTTTTCACATCTCCTGGTCTCCCAGTGCATCCCAACCTGTCTAGTGCCTGATTTAGTGCGTGGCAACTCTGCCCAAGGCAGGGGGTTGGAACTAGAAGATCTCTGAGGCCCCTTCCAACCCAAGCCATTCTATGGTTCTGTGATCCTACAATCAATAAAACAGCAGAATGCCTCCTGCAGCCTTTCCCATTGGGACGTTCTGAGAGATGCAGTATAGGTAGACCACAAGATTTTCAAAAGCATCCATGTACCTGAAGATTCCCCTTAGGCCTCCATCTTTGGGCATCCAG
The DNA here is from genome assembly GCF_951394365.1 of Tetrao urogallus. Lineage (NCBI taxonomy): Eukaryota > Metazoa > Chordata > Aves > Galliformes > Phasianidae > Tetrao > Tetrao urogallus. The sequence goes on from NC_136817.1 coordinate 65,295,935, forward strand.
AAACTTTTTAAGGATCTGACCACAACAAATGCTGTAAAGGGACATTCACTGTAAAGAGACAGGGAACAAAGCCCACAGTTTACAAACCCCAGGCTAAAATAACCAGGGAACCACCCCTACTGACTCCCAGATGTCTGTATATTTCTTACTTTCTTGTTCAGAGCTTTGGGAGTGCCCCAAAGACAGTCTGAAACCAGGCCACAAGCTTCATCCATCTTTTTCACTATACAGCTGTAGAGAAATAAATGTAAAACATTGATACAACAAAAATAATTAATATTCCTGAAACAGCTCCTACTTTATCAAAAACAAAATCTCATGCCATTTTCCCAACACTTCCACCTAAATAAGGAAACATGCCAAGCTCTGTTTTTCTGGGCTGGCTGTATTTTGCAGGATGATTGATTGGCTGAAATTCAACAGCCCCGCTTTGCTCCCGCACCCCACAGTCAGCTGTGGGAAAAGTGGAGGCAAACAGACCCAAATGCTAAGCAACCAAGGATGTTTCTCCACATGGCTCAAGGAGCAGCTAACAGTCCATCTGTATCCCACTTGTCCCCAAAGCCTTGTTGCTAGAATGTGGTTGTCCAGGCTTGTGATGGTCTAGTGAATGTGCATCCCCATAATGACTTTCCTTCTGTCTCTGAAGTTGTGGCTTGGTGTTTTTCCAGCTTTCTTGCTTCTTTTCTCCCAGGTGCTGCTCACCTCCATCGTTACAGATCCCCATTTTTTCTTCACTTTCCATCTCAGCTATTTTGCCTCTTTTTCTTTTTTTTTCCGACAGAAAATATGGGAGACACATCTGCTCTGGGTTGTAATTCCTCACCTGCTGGTTGTGGATTTCTTCAAACTGCAGGACAGGTCCATGAAATGGGCCAGCACATGGGCTGCTGTGTTTATTCAAGTATCTTTGGGCTAGGGCCACTAAGGCTACTTGGGCTGGCACTGATGTTTTGATGGAGCATAACATTTGGTGGCACAGGTCCATGGCATGGAGGGTCCATGGAATGGGGCACAGCTGATGAGCACAAGAAGGTGAGGAAAGGAAGGGCACAGTCAGCATTAAGAGCATTCCCGTGACCTAAACCTAACCCTCTCTGGTTATCAATTGCATGGAGAATGTCCCAGATGAGCAACCAAGGAGCCCAGCACACAGCTTCCCATCTGCACACTGGGCAAGCCAAGAAACATGGCACCACCTTATACATATATCTGTATAGTTATTTAACTATAACTATGTTGTGTAACTACAGATACTCTATGGACTTCCACAGCTCCATAGATGCTTTTACCCGCAGGTTTTGGAGATCACCCCAAAGTTCTGGGCCTTCTACTTGGCTGCTCAGGTGAGACTCTTCAGACCCCAGAAACTGAGGTGAGTTTTGTCATAGCCGCTGTGCTAAGCCACTTGGATCTACAGATAAATTGTCATAGTTAAAGATGAAGTGTGTTTTATGAAGAAAGCAATGTTTTCTGAGAGTTGAATCATCATCTGCTCTATACATGGTAGCTAAGGTCTGTCAGTAACTTAGATATATTCAGAGAAGAGGTACATGCAGAAGGAAAGATGGACTGGGATTATATGGTCATGAAAACTATTTTTTTTTTTCTTATTCAAAAATGACACTTCTCCCCACATATATGCTTATTCCCTTAGAATAAGCTTTGTTTTAAACAGTGTTGCAAGGAAATGAAATGGCCCGTTATATGCAGAAGATTAAATTTTATATGGACGCCATGGTCTGGCATAGAAGAAAAAGTGATGAAATGATGTTCAGAGTCCCGTCAACCAAATGTGATGCTTGGAGGTTATATTGCTCTCCACTTCCTCAGGGGCTGTAGTTTCAGGGGAAGCTCTAACTTCTCTTAGTAGACCCAACAAAATGTATTCTCCTCCAGCAAGATTTTCTTACTTTCCCCCTAATGCCCACATCAAACCATTTCCACACACCCAGAAGGTGTTCTGGATGAAGAATATGGTATAAAAACCCCATGGGAGATCAGGTTGCCTTTTTTTCTGGAAGAGCTACGATCCTTCTGCTTTCTTTGAATGGATCTCATTCTTCTTTCTCATATCCCTTTGTATCACTGTGAGCAATTTATTTTATGCTCTGTACTTTTTTCCCTCTTAAACATTTGCAGGCAGCTTCCTTACTCAGTGCTTGGTCTAGCTACAAGTAGTTAAAGTTTCCAAATGTTCTCCATAAACACATCCTTCCTCAGGCCCCTTATCCTTTATATCACTCAGCATGGGTTTGCTTGAAGTTGGCCTGACACTGATGTATGAAGGATTTGATTTTGCCTTCCTTTTACATCTGGCTATTACAGCAATAATCCCCTTGGAGCCATTGGAATCGCTGTAAGTGAGAAAAAAACTGATCAAGCCAACAGAATCATCTGTGAGCAACTACATCTTCCAGGTATCTGAGCGGAAGACATTGAACATGCATCCCTGAGCCTAAATCATAAAATCATAGAATCATTAAGGCTGGAAAAGACCTTCAAAGTAATCTAGTCCAACCCCAACCCATCCCCACCATGCCCGCTAACCATGTTTCTCAGTGCCACATCTCCAAGTTTCTTGAACACCTCCAAGGGACAATGACTCCACTGCTTCCATGGGCAGCCTGTGCCAATAAATATCTCATCTGGGGATGTGAGCAGGGTTTTGGAGGCCTAAATCTCCTCTCCGTGCTTCTTCACACCATCCTGCTGCGCAAGGTTTAATTGTAACCGCTGATGCTGGGTTTGTGTCCTCCAGATGTAGCAAACATGAAGGGAGTGATGCAAAAAATAAACAGAAATAAGCAAAAATTTTAAAAGCCCAAGATGGACAGAGTGAAAAACAAAAATGTCAAGACTTAATTGTTGCACAGATGTGAAGAATGTTAAGGGAAACTGTTTGGGGATTTATGTTCAAAAAAATAAGACAACTTCCCAAACTATTTCCTTTTCAAATCTTTCAGCCTTTTCCATAAATTCCATGCGCCTGTGTGGTGCTCTCTGATAACATACAAATCTGAATACATAAACTGTTTTGAAATGTTTGTACAATTTCATCCAAAAATATGACCGTGTGTTTGTGTTTTAATTGCTGTCAGTAGGATATTGGGTAATAGCTGTGTGCATTGTGTCAGGGTGCTGGGTGAGATGGGTGGCACAAGCACAGCTTTTCCTGGTTCATTGCAGGGAGGATAAACCCCAAATCATCTGAAGGAATAACCCACAACCGTCCACTGAAACCAAGAAAATTATTTCGGATTCATACAGATGCAATTGGAATCAGAAATTTGATGACTCCCAGGTCAGGCATTATACTTTTGCCTCTCTTTGTGGAGGAGCACAGACACTTTGCTTCAATCAGTGTTGTTTGCAATGGCTTTCATTTATTAACATTCTTGCTGAAGTTGAACATTAGTTCCACTTTATCATGAATATAATGCAGCTGCATTTTCTGGATGGAAACACCACCAAAAATATGTTAACTCTATAGTCAACAGCTATGCTTTGTTTACTCTTATGCATAAAACCATACGGAAACGATCGTCATAGGAAATCTCTTTTTTTGTTTTGTTTTGTTTATCTGTATTCAAATAATAATAATAATAAAGAAATAATAAGAATTATTCCCTGTTCCTGGCAGGGAATTGGGTGGCAGGAGCTGTGGTTCATTGAGAAGCTCTCTGATTCCTCCAGGTGTGAATCTAGCCAGGATGGGCTGCTCTGGACCAGCAATAGGGTTTGCAGGAAGACCATAGAATCACAGAAAGGCTTTGGTTGCAGGGGACATTGAAACCCCCCAGCCCCAACCACCTGCCATGGGCTGGGTGCCCCAACCAGATCAGGCTGCCCAGGATCCCATCCACCCTGGCCTTGGGCACCTCCAGGGATGGGGCATCCACACAAATACTTCCCCATCCCTAGGATGTTCTAGTTGAGAACCCAAGCTGCAAAATCTACTGGCATGTGACATGCTGAGGACAACAAAGCACAGCCTCCACTCTACCCTCCCCAGGCACATCAGGATTAAACATTAACTGTGGTGCTGGGAGAAAACCCCCATGGTTGGCCAGTCATCCTCACCACCATCCCCACGTGAAGGGAAGAGCAGAGAGAGCACACTAAGGAGCCCTGGAAATATGCGAGGAGCTGCCAACATTTGCTGCCAAACACTTTTATCTTTAGACAGAGATAAATCTGTTGCTTACTTAACCCAGCCTTTACGAAACTCGCAGCTCCGGATTTCCAAAATAACAGGAGCAGAATGAAGCTGGCTGGTGGCCTGGGGAACAGCAGATACAGGCAGAGCAGCTGAAAGGTGACAACCTTTTGCTTGAGAGTAAATCATGTGCCACAGAAATAAATAAAGAGTTAACCTCCACAGGCTGCAGGACTTATCTGCTCGTGTTCCTGTAAAGTGCAGGTGTCTGTTTACTGAAGAGAGCAATTAAGATATATCACTAATAATGAAGAACAAAAAAAAGGCTGCTACTTGCAGTGTGCAGTGTAGGGCAATCATGAGACAGCAGAAACGTGCCATGAGTGCCTACCAGGGCTGCAGACATGGGGGCTTCTCCCACAGGGGCTTCTATCGACAGTGTACATTATTCATAGAATTCATAGAGTGGCCTGGGTTGAAAAGGATCACAATGATCATCCAGTTCCAACCCCCTGCTATGTGCAGGGTCACCAACCAGCAGACCAGGCTGCCCAGAGCCACATCCAGCCTGGCCTTGAATGCCTCCAGGGACGGGGCATCCACAGCCTCCTTGGGCAACCTGTTCCAGTGCCTCACCAGTCTCTGTGTGAAAAACTTCCTCCTAATATCTGACCTAAACCTCCCCTGCCTCAGTTTAAAACAATTCCCCCTTGTCCTATCACTATCCACCCTCATAAACAGATCGTGTGGTCTGATGGAGAAAATGTATAAATCATAGAATCATGGAATTGTTTAAGTGGAAAGGGACCTTTAAAAGCTATCTACACTCCTGCAATGAACAAAGGCTTCAGTAGATAGAATAACACCTGCAGGGTTCCAAACTCAACAGTCCCAATAAATTCTTTTTTTTTTTTCTTTTTTTTAATGCTAGAGTTATTATCTGGCAAGCATATAGCCCCTTCCTCTGCCACCCTTGACCCAGGCTGAATTTGTTTGTCTCATTTTATTGTGTTGGTGTAATTCAGTGGAAAAGAGATTGGATTAAACAGGCAGCTCTGGAGGAATAAATGAAAGAAACACACTTACTTAAATTATTTACAAGAGTAAATAGACAACCCTGGTATAACAGAATAATTCTTGGCAGTGATCAATCAAAGAGAAAATTACGCACTCACTAAAATCTGAGCAGTGATTGTAGAGAAATCCAGCAAAACTGGATGATCTGTGCATGTGCAGAGCCCTTCCTAAGAAAACTTCAGAGACAGCCTGGTAATTCCTCACTGGTTCCAGCCCAAATCTGTTTAGCAGCAGAAACATGTTTTCTCATCACTGCCAGCCTTGTAGTTCAGCCTGGGCTGGCAGGTCGGGTCCTCAGCTTCACCTCCTCTTTCCCTTTGATGCCGCTCCAACCAAATCTAGAGCATGTTCGAAGGCAGCAATGGGACTTTGCTCACACAGGGATCCTACAGGAGCTCTGCCCAGGGCAGCAGTGTGATGTCCCGAGGCAGGAGAGGATCTTATGCTTTCTAGCAGCCTCAGCATGCAGATCTTTGGGAATGTTTCACAGATGCCATGAATCTGACCAGCTCTAAAGACAATTGATCCGTCTTGGTCCACAGGCTATTTTACCCCTAGCAAAAAGGTAAGAGGCAGATGATGTGAGGCTCACAGCCATTCCAGGCTTTTCCCAGGTGCTCGGGCTTTTCCCAGGTGCAAGGAGCACTTGCCTTTGTAGGACCACAGCAAGAAACAAAGCTTTTGAAAACCAAGGGTGTGATTGTGTTTATACCTGCATAACCCAAGACTGCCTCCATCTCTCTGCTGTGTTGACCTGCAGTTAGTGGGGGAAAAAGAATTTAATATCAGCTCTCAACTGAACATGTAAGCAGGTTGGATATTATGGAAAAAATCTTCTGAGAAAGAGTGGCAATGCATTAGAAGAGGCTGCTCAGGGCAGTGGTAAAGTCACAGTCCCTGGAGATGTTCATGAACTGTGGAGAAGTGGCACTGAGGAAAATGGTTAGTGGGCATGGTGGGGATGTGTTGGCAGTTGAACTAAATGATCTTAGAGATCTTTTCCAATCTTAATGATTCTAGAACCTACAAGTGGTACAAAGCATATGTGGAGTCGTTACCAGAGCTGACATCCTCTTCTCTCTTTTTTACACAATGGTATTGGGAAAGCCATACTATGACTGACTCTGAGACATTTGTTTCTCGCCAGCTCCAGGGGAGATCTGCTGGGCTTGCAAGGTGAGAGTCCTTCCCATGGGAAAGCAGGACAGTAAATCTGGAGGGTGAAAAACAAAGACATAATTTCTGCAGGAATTCTAGTGGCAGAGCTTAAACAGTGAATTCTGGCAGTACGTAATATAGCTCAATTTGCTCATTAAGGATGCATTAATCTGCTAGCACGGGTATAAGGACTGTCATTTCAGTTGAAAAAAGTGCACAAAGGCTAAATATATGAAACTTTATACAGGCATTTTCCTACCTATCATCTAAATGTATTTTCAACAAATCAATTGTTAATATAGAAAGGATATTAGAACATTTGATGCAGCCATTTACTGAGATACACAGAAAACAGCCACAACCACCCCTACTTGCTCATAGCAGATGATGTGAAGGAGGAGGAGAGGCAGAAATTATGCATATTGTAAAATTATACAGTGCAAAAGAATTCTTCAAGGAATACCACATCCTGAGTCTTACACAAGGAAATGAAGTCCAGGCAGCGTGGAAAAAATTAATACATTTCAGGGCTAGGCAGAACTATGAGGATGATCAACCTGAATAATCCAAGGTACGTGAACTCCAACAAATTCTCCTACAAAGCAGTGAACAAGTCTGTCACGTAACGCAGCACAAAGGCATGGGACTTGGGTTACAGACATTGAGGGTATCTGCAAGGAAGTTCCACCAGGCCCTCACTTCAGAAGAAACTCAAAGATAAAACCAGGCTTGAAACCATTGCTCTACTCTTCCAAGTCACCAGCCACAATGTCCAGTGGAGAGAGCCACACTGGTGAGTGTGCAGGGTGTGCAGCTCTCACAATGCCAGCCCACAGTAATGGCCCAAAGAAGGACTCTGCTTCCACCAACCAAGGGATGAAGAATTGCCCCCTCAAAGGCAACCATCACAAAGCATCTGAGCAATATTCAGTCCCATCACACATTTTCCCAACGATGTTTCTGAGCATACTCATGACTCATGTTGAGAACATCCTCAGGCAACACAACAGGCTGTGCCTTGTGAAAAGTGCTCCAGAAGGTGCTTCAGAATGGACTGATAGAAATTTGGATGCAGGAAGTACATCTGTGTGGCTTGAAACCTGGGAAGCTGGGAATCAGCAGCAACCTTCTGGAAAAACACAAGATTTTGGACATGAAAAATTGCTTGTCAGGAAGACCACAGGATCAGAGGGCCACTTAGGTTGGAAAAGACCTTTAAAATCATTGAGTCCAACCACTTACCTAACATTCTAAGTCCCTGAGCAGTGTCCCTGAGCATCACATCCACATGGCTCTTAAATGTGGAACTGGAGGGTATACAAGCTGGTGTTTGCAGGAAGGAAATAAGAACTTTTTTTTTTTTTAATTAGAGAAACTGGTTTGCTAACATCTATATTCTTGCATAATTACTTTCATTATGCATAGGTCCATGCTGTACTGAAAATACCACCCAAGGAAGCTAATATCACATGGGTGAGAACAACTTAGTAGTTACTTTTTTGCTCAGGCCTCAGAAATGTGCTGGGGAAAATGGTCATTTTGGATCTAAATAAAGCTTTATGGATCACCCAAAAGTGACACAAAACTCAAAGTGCAGTGGAGGTTAACATACTGCCACTATAACTTTTCTGACAACTCTGTTTGAAGACTCAGCTGAATTATGCTATATTAATGAACTTCAACAAAGCAGTATTCCAACAGTCCTGGAAAATCTTTCAGGCCAAGTCTTCTGCCATCTAATAGGGCATTTTGAACTTTTTCTCTTGATCTTTCCCTCCTGCGGATAAGAATGTAAAAATTGACCCTGTCTGTTTTCATCCTTTTGATGTTTTCACGCAAATAAACAAATACCTTTCTATAGCCAACTCTGTGCAGGTTGGTTTGCTCCTTCTTTTTGTTTTCTTCAAGAAGCAGAATAAAAATGTAAGTCACATTTACTATGCGTACAACTATATGAGAGAGGGAATGCAGTTGTAGAAGAAGGTACTGAGTTTCTCCCATCCCTTTGAGGTTCACTTCAAATATGCAAAAACAAAACAAAACAAAACAAAACAAAACAAAAAAAAAAAACCAACACCAAAACTAACAAGAAATACCCAAATCAACAGATCCTTACCCAGGGAAAACTGGTGAAGACAAGGAAATTGAGGTGCTTAGAACTGCAATCTGAAATACTACATGTAAAGTTATAATTTCTCCAGCCATACATGCACAGAGGTACAGTCATCCTTGGGAAAGTCGGGAAACCTGTAAAGCCAAATAGTTGCCAGTTCTTAGGCTTGTGTAAGAAGCTGTTTGGTTGCTATTCAGAGATGTATGGTTGCTATTCAGATATACACTAGGCTGGTCACTCACATATCTCCAAATGTTTTACAACCATTCATAAATTAAATCTCAGTCTCCCTCTTCACTGGCCTGTGAGTACCTCCATATCACGGAGAAGCAACTTATCTTTGGGCTTCCACTGGAGCAGCATTTGCCATCAAGGACATACCCAGATTTTGACACAGAGCATGAGTAAACCAGATGTCAATCCTTCTCCTCTCACTGCCAGTTCAGATGTCAATCATATACAGGCTCCTGATTTATGGCAAGTCATGTCACAGCTCTTGTGAGCTGGAAGTGAGAATGCCTGTGTGAAGCCCCAGATACCACCACACAGTGCAGGGCACATGGTGTGAAAGTGTCTCCTAACAACGTAGGTGTAGGACAAGCGGCTGACACCACCACCCCCTAACAAGGGGACTTTGCACAATGAGTAAATGTGAAGGCTGTGAGCTGAGATTGACAAAATAATGGTCAGAGATGAGCCACGGCCACAGAAGTTGGCTCAGAGTCCAAACTTCTCCAAAGATCAGAAGCACTTGAGCCTGGAGCTGATGTTCAGCCTGTTAGAGGCAGAAACTCTCATAAAGACACTGTGGGATGTGTCCTCTGCTGCTTTGGCTTCTGCTGCCTCATGCAAATACCTACATGAGCACACAGTCCTCCCAACACCATCCTCTTCCTCTTCCCCTCCCATGAACCCACCCCTTGTCCTTGCACATTATCATTTACTCACTTTAGTAAGTACTGTATTCAGGAAATCTTTACAGATACTTGTCAGCTTTATACCTGCCCCCACTGAATCTGCAGAATAAAAACACTATCCTTTTTCTTGTTGTTGTTGTGTTTTTTTTGGTGGGTGTTTTTTTTTTGTTTTTTTTTTTTTTGTGCAGCTTCGTTTCTCCTTCATGCTTTTCCCTTCATGCCTACCTCCTTCTTATTACCTTTGCTCATGAAGATCCAAACCCAGATGAAAGGGAGACAATAGCCTTAACCCAGTTTGTCTTGAAGATAGTGCAGAAGATTACATGTCCATCTAGTCTACAGGAGATTGATCCTGCTAATCGTTCCCCTTCCTCACCCCAGCGCTGGCCAAAGGAGAAAGAGAGAGAAACTCTGCCAAGTCTCCAGTCATGAATGAGTAACAGATGGGTGGTTTGTCCCTCTGCAGCTAAACCTTCCTGGTAAAGCTAAGACACCCAGCTGAGTTCCTTCAAAGGCAGCTCGACACCACTGCAATTCTTACATCAGAAGCCATGCAAACCAAGATATTTGGTTTCAGGGTCCAGGCCAAAAGTCTTTGGCAGGATCCTGTTGCTGGATTCAGGCTGGGAAGTCCTTTGAGAACCAGAAGTGCTAGGGCAGATAAGAAAAGATGGATAATAAGCTCTGTGTACAGTGTTCCAGACCTTCTAGGATGGCTGAGCCATTCAGTGCTGATGCTGTACAAGCACGTCTCTATTGTGTTCCCAGTGCATCACATAAATTTCCCTATTTTTGTCAATTTCTAGCTATTCCCATCCCACACTTTCCCAGATAATGGAAGTATGATTATACACTGAATTCACCAAAATCTACTTTTGTTTCTTCTTTTCTTATCCACGTCTCCCCCTTAGCTGGTAAGTGCTGCTCTGTTTTGCCATGTATAGCAGTAGTGTGTGAATAACAAATAACAATGATATGCTTTCAGCTAGAAAATAAACCCCATATGTGTCCTCAAGTATCTTTTTTCTCTTGAAGAATTAACGCAAACACTGGTTCCAGAGACAGTTATAATCCTGTTTACTTGTCAATGCTTGGAGTGAGCATATAATTACAGTTCTACTGTAAGACACTTAACATGTAATTCAATGGTAAGGAGCTACCACATTACAGTCTTCTAAGGTTGGATTTATGCCCTGAAACTTAAATTAGTCCCAACAGTTTCTGTTCAGAAGAGGATTATTTAATGCAATTATCAGGAGCACCAAAGAACAAATTTCAGCGACCTAAGAGACAACACAGGCAAGTAATTACAATTTCTTTTTAATTTTTTTTTTTAAGCTCTCTTTGCCACCACAATTCTCTTAGACTTGTATCTTCCTAGATAGGCAAAGGGTTTGTTTGAAATGTGAAATAAAAACTTTCAGTAGCAATCAAAGAAACCTTAGGAGTAATTCTGGAGACGGGCATCTGGCCTTTGGGACACATCCCTTAAGGTGATGCCCAGAGGCACAACTCTGATGTCAGTACTGAGCGAAAAGGCAAAAATGTTACAGGAGAATCTGGCCTTGCTCACTTCCTGGCCTCAGTGCTTACAGGATCTGTTAAGCTGCTGCCTGTCATACCATCATCATCAACAGCATTAATTGGGCCCTGCCTTAAAATAATCCATCCTCAGCACCACAATGCTTAGCACTCCTACGGGCCTGTTCATGCAAGACTCAGAGGGCTTTACAAGTCCCGACTGTTGAAGCATTGCAATGTGCCCAAGAATTTGGTCAGGGGCACAACAGGGGTAACTGTTTGCCACAAAGATACACGCTTGCCTATAGCCACAGCCAAAGCACAGAAAAAGGAATCCAGATCCAGACTACATTTATTTTATAGAATCATAGAATATCCCAAGTTGGAAGGGGACCATAAGAATCATGGAGTCCAACTCGTGGCTCCACACGGGACCACCCAAAAATCAGACCATATGTCTGAGAGTGCTGTTCAAATGTTCTTGAGCCCTGGATAGAATCATGGAGTATTCGTGCCCAATCCTTTGCTTTATTATGAGCCTCAGTTTCCTTTTTTGAAGGGCAGCATTGGACTTTCAGTCTTTCCAAGCGCAGACTGACACCGACCATGGGCATCAACTGATACAGAATAACCTACAGACATGGAGCTATTGGGTCTGCCTCCCTACCTTGAGCCATTATCTGACTCCCAAGGCCGTAGGTACAACACTAACACAGGTGGTGTTACAACATGAAGCTAAGCTGAGAGTCCACAGGAGTCCCATGAACGTGAGCAGAAAGTCCCCAAATCTCACAGGAAGAAAAGCAGAGGAATGCGAGAGCAGGGAGCACCTGGGGTTCTGGTGCTGCCAGCAAGCCCAGGTGTGCAGACACAGGCTGGGGGACTGAGGCCACAAGTCGGTGCTGACAGCTCAGGGTCCCTAATACATTAGTTCCTGGGGTCTCACTTGCATCTGTTGGAGGGTCAGAGATCTGCTGGGGGCCAGGGGGATAATTAAGCAGGTGGGCTGCTGGCTGTCCAAAATGCCTGCCAAATCCAGGCCTGCTGGAAGTGGGCGTAACCCTGTGTAAGTCGTGTATGTGATATCCTCACATATGTGTGCATATGAACGCAGAAGTGGAGAGAGGGGGGTGAGAAAAAAAGGCACATGCATATGTGTAAAAGCACAATAACCACAGAATGATAGAATGGCTTAATTTGGAAGGACCTTAATGATCACCTAATTCACAAGCCATGCCATGGGCTGGTTGCCCCCAGCCAGATCAGGTTGTCCAGGGCAATGCAACCTGGCCTCCAATGCTTCCAGGACAGAAGACCCTAGGAAGACAGATTTGGGGGCTGCAACACTCCAGTGATCACCTGAGTGCCAACATAGATTCCTAAGAAAACTTCAGACCGTTCAGTTCTCCTTTTAACAACTGTCAGTGCTTTATTTAGGGAGAGCTCTCTGATAGGCTTGGGAGCAGTAATCAGGTTCATACAGCGGTTACATTGTGCCATCTTCTGGTTAAAGGCTGGGGACTCCAGGCCAGGGAGTCACTCCAGCACAGAACAAAACCCTTTCCTTAAGCCTCCAAGAAGTGAAATCCGGAGACACTCCAGCAGCCTGGCTGTTCTGGTATAACAGCATTGCCTGCAGGAGTGAACTGGAAGCATCAGGCAGCGTTAGTGAGGATCACAGGGATGTGGGAGCTGCCAAGCAGAGCCTTGGTCTGCCAAGCCTGCTGTCCCAGCCTCCTAGAGAAATGATGCCCCAGCATTCCTCTTCCACACAATATTGGGGTACCCCAATATCCATTTGGGCAGCTTTGTGGCTGTTGACAGTCTGTAGGTGCAGAAAATGAAGAAGAAAATGGATTTCACAGGATTTGCAGAGGCAAAATACGTTCTCTCCTGAGACAGATCATAAATATACATAAAAACATGAGGACACATGTTTAGGACAGCTGCCAATTACTCATCTGAATCATGAATATGGGGAACTGGATGTTCCCAACCCACCCTTTGCTGTAAAATAAATAAATAAATAAATAATTTTATTTTATTTTTTTTAAAAAAAGGTACATTACTGCAAACGGATGCATGATCTTGAAGCTCTTTGTGGAGAAATAACTGGTCTGAGTGTACAAGCCCAGACCTGATGCAAATATATACGTACAGCTGACAAATCCTCCTGTTTTCCAGCTGCCCCATTTACTATGTACATTTTAATGTACAGACCCTGAAAGCAGAGGGATTTCCAGCATTGCCACATCACGCCCACCTCCTAGCTCGCTTGCACCAGTGTAGCTGCTTTGATTTCGACAGCAACTTTTCTCCACCTACCAGGATCACTTCACACAAGTAGGTGTGCAGGATGATGGGTTCAAAAGTGGCTAATTGCACACAAATTAGACAGACAAATTAGGAACAACGACTTTGCTAAATACTGGCTAAACAAACACAGCTTCGGGGAAGATCCATGCTGCAGGTTGTCATCAGCAGTGCTCACGTGAGCTGGATGAATGAGGTGCATGGCATTCCCTACCAAAAAGCTGGCTGGTAATGATGTTGCTGCAGGAAGGGATGAAATCATCTCCTGTTCCAGGAAAGGGGAAATGGCTACTGCAGAGCATGGGATCTGCAGCCTCATGGCAGCAAGTGTTTGCAGTCCTACTGTTATTTAATTATTTGGCTTCTAACGAGCATATGTGTTTAGTCTGAAAATGCCTTTTAATAGGCTCTGAAATTTCAAGTAAACCAGGGTCACTATGAAAGCAGTCTGATGCTATGCACAGGTACTGCCTTGTTTTTAGCATAACTCAAGCATAAGAAACACATAGAGAGTTTCAGAAGTCTTAAATGAATTCAACCTCTTCTAGTCACTTCATAATCTACACACATTTCCTACCGCTCAGAGTATCTCTTTGCACAAGCCTGTCATCAGGAGGAGATATGAGAATGTGTGCAAGTTTTGAAGCCATTTAAAGGTCTGCACCCTGGTGGATTTAGCTGAGGAGACATCAGGAGCTTGGGTTGCAGCATAGTGCAACCTGGCCGTGCCTGACATCTCTGCACTCTATAGAGAACATGAATGTGATTACTGAAGTTGCATCCAAATCATCAACAGCATAAAAAGGGATTGGGACCTGAAGGTTGAGGCTGAACTGGGGCTGAACTGAGAAGTGGAGCATATGGATGCCTAAGGCAAGACATAAGCCCTGCTGCCATCTGACCAGTGCTGTTACCTAGTCATCTTCCAAGAGTGAGTGAGTCCCACCCTACATTTGCATCACTGCTTGAACACAATGTGAATATGAAGTGTTTTTCCTGCTTGCAAGAATATCAAATATCAATCTTCCTTCTATATCATCTTCGAAACATTGTACCATTTCTTATGGTTGCTATTATGACTACTATTCTTAGCTCATGTCAAGACTGATTGAAATATTCAGAAAGGGGTCTTTCTTAGCCTGTTTCTTGCAGCTGTTCCAAGAGCACTGTATTCATTTCATTATTTACTGTAACTTTCTAATCTCCACTGAACTCATTTTTTCTATATCTGCTCCCAAGATGCTGTTCACTCATTGTTACTGTAGATTCCTCCTCTCTGCTCTGGCCATCTCTCAAGTAAGCATCACTGACAGCACCCACAGCCCACAAATATTCCCGGTGCCATCAAGGAAAGTGAGAAAGAGCAAGTCACCAGATGACCAGGAACTGATCTGGTCCTGAAAGTGTGAAATAAGAGTCACTACTGACCTCTTTTGCACCCTGCTGTGCCCTTGGGAGCTCCTCAACAGCAACACTCCACTGCTGCTGGGTAATATATAGTATGTACAAGTGTATTTTTAACCACTTAGTATTTTTTATGCAGTTTCTAGCATGGTGCAATATCACATATGCCAGCAGTTCCCAAGAACTCTATGGCTGTGCTAGAAACTGCAATAAAACAGGAAGACAATTATACATTTGTTTGGCATGATCTATTTTTAATACACTCATGTTGTTTACTGACTATTGGATATTTTTCTGCCAAATGTTTTTATACAAGCTCCTTAACATACTCTGAAGTCTTGACACTTCTCCAGAACAATCGAATAACATGGAAGGTGCCGAGACCTGATTTCGTGATCTTCCTAAAGCCAGGTACCATCATCAGATGCTTCAGACCCAGAGATTTATTGACTTAATTTTCACTGGCAGCTTGTTTCATCGCTAATTCATCGCTAATTCCTAATCCAGCAGTTCCCGTGCTGTTAGATTCCCACAGAGGGCAGAGGGAACTGGGGCTAATCAAGGGCTAGAGGACATGGCCCTGGCTTTTCCCAACTCCCCTGAGTGCATTTCAACTGTTGATTTGTGTGAGAAACTGTTTGCCTTGGTGGAGAAACAAAAACACCCAAGTGAAAAAAAAAGAAAAAAAAAAAGGCAACTGAAGACACAATGGTCATGTTGTTATTGCAACGTGCTTCTCACTTCAGAAACAACAGTCTGGGCTCAAACAAAGTGATAAGTGGGGACAGGGATTAAGCCAAAATAAACCTTCCTATCTTAAAAGAAATTCAGCTTCCTAAAGCCAACCTGGTGCTGACCTGTGTGAACAAGAGAAAGTGCAAGAAAGTTGAGATATTTCTTAAAATAATATTACTCTAGGACACAACAACTCAGCTCATGGGACAAAAGTTATTTACAATCAACGCTGACATTATGCCTATGGGAGGTCAGATGGAGAGCAGAGCTCTGACCTTCCTATGTCTCGCACATTTAGTTTACAAACATAGGCAACAGTCCTGCAGAGAGATACCTTGGCTGGACATCAAACGCCAAGCAGTTCACACTGTCTGTGGACTTCCCTTGAAAAGCAACAGGACTCCTCCCAGCATACTGAAGTTAGAAGTCTTAAAAAAACTGTACTGAACCAGCTTCCCAACTTCCATTGGGCAGGAAGGATGATGGCACTGAACAAGGTCGGAGATGCTTTGCATCAGGTCCTGACCCTTCCAGAGACTTCCTTGACACCTGTCTCCACCAAATTTACCATTCTATTTTAATTCCTTAGATTTGGATTGAAATGAAAAAAAAAATCTTGAATATGTTCTCTGTGAATTAACTCCATAACTCCACCTTGGACGGCAAGTCAACACAGGCATGAGAGAAAGCAACAATTTAGGCTCAATAACTTATGACCACAGGGACATCTCTTCTGCCATGTCTTTAACTCAGTGCTCTTTAGTTTCCTGATCCACACCAACAGAAGTCTACCAGAGGGTTAGGCTGTGTCTTCCCAACATCCCATTCTTGGCATAGTGCAAAGCCTTCAGTACTGAACACAGAGAGGCCTGACCCATCTATAGCCCACAAGCAGCTCTGGCTTGGTCCTTCTATCCTACATAGACATTATCGCTTGAGATCTGCTTTGCTTGCCTGTCTTGCAGATCACTCTCCTTCAAGCATGGGTATACAAATATACACATACATATTTATATGCAGGTACACCAGCCTACATATACAGGCTCTATCATTCTCTTCTAATTAAAGACCATAACAAATAACAGCAAAAAATAGGGAAGGAAGAGATGTCACGTTGCGAACTTGTCAGGACCTTTGTGACATCTACATGTAAGAAGGAACCATTTGCCACCATGAGCAACTACCCTTCATCTAGCCTTACTTTTCTTCCTCAGTTTAGCAACAAACAAGCCTATTCCAGAGGTTTTGCCTCATAAATACACTGAAAATCAAAACAGAATCATAAAGGTTGGAAAAGTCTACTAAGATCAGCAAGTCCAACTGCCAACCCCTCCCCATCATGCCCGCTATGTCCCTCAGTGCCGCATCTGCACGTCTCTTGAACACCTCCAGGGATGATGACTCCAACACTTCTCTGGGCAGCCTGTTCCAATGCATTACCTCTCATTCTAAGTAATTTTTCTTAATATCCAACCTGATCCTGCCACGAGACAGATGTAAGACAGGCTTGAAAGAGATCAGGATGAAGATGGGAGATAAAAACCTCTCTTCAGTCATGCCCACTCTGTCTAGGCAACTGCTGGATCCCAATCTAACAATGTTTTTCCCCACTGAAGCCCGTGTCCAACTGGTGTGTGTTGGCCTAGCCCTGCCATCAAACCATCCATAAAGGGAAGGCACTAAATGAAGCAGAGCATCCACTGGGAAAGCCTCTTTCCCCATTTCTAACTTGTGGAGAGTCTCTCAACACTGTTCCAATCATATGACACACTTGGCAGCAATACAGCCTTGAATTGTTACTCTTCAGGGGTCTATCTGCCAAGAAAAGGCATGACTCAGTAACAGCATTCAGAGTCAGGAGAGGGCAGGTCCAGGAGGTGACTAACAATTACAGAGCACAACAGTTTGCTTCCAAGAGAGGACAGGCCAACCCTGCGCACAGTGCAGAGAAGGGGCCTTTCGGTACACTGGGATGACAGAGAAAAGCAGCTGGTACATGGACAGCAGAGAAATTGTCTATGTCCTAAGGGGGAGATGGAAGACTTGTCCTTTCTATGAATGATATATACCTGATTTGCTATGGGTTGGGCAACTCAGAAGATACAGATGATTTGAAGATGAACCATATCACTAGAAACTAAGTGAGGGATGTGTGGCGGCAACCTGAAATGTGGTTAGAGTTTCCTGCTGGATTTCTTCCTAAATAAGGAGAAAGGCTCAGTGAAAGACAGTAAAGAAATGGCCAAAGAAAGCCCTTTATGAGCCAGAAGAGGGGAAGTTGTGTCCTAGTGGGGAGGCACTGTGGTCCATACAATATCTGTGTTTGAGAAACCCAGATCTGCCCCAGTGATTTTTCTGGGAGAGGCACCTAATGAAACACACGTGAAGAACATAACAATGGGAGAATGCATCCCATTTGCTTCTCTAAAGACTTTTTGCTGCTTAATAAGTCATATGGAAAAAACCTGCACCCCTGTTCCCACCCCCTGCCTGAAGGATAGTCAAGAAAAAATGGAAAACTTTTTTTAAAAATGGTGGCTTCCTGACACATCTTTTTTCCTCTGTTTCATGCAAATCTTTGTCCACCATGGTCCTATCCTGCTGCATGTACTGATGTTCAGGTTGGGTATCTCGTAGAGGTAATGGCACGCCAGGGCCAGGAAGGCTTACATAAGCTTTGGGGGAAAATGGGTGAGTGAGAGAAAGTGCCCGAAGAGACAGATTTGCCTTGAAACTAAAATAGGAAATGCAACTCTGCTTATGAGGCTGCCAAAAAGGGCATGGAGAGGGAATACAGAACATCCCCCTGCCTGCTGCCATGCTAAGTGTGTCTAGTCTATAAACAGGGGACAGCTCACAAACCACAGGTTGAAGGGTCAGGCTGCAAGGGACAGATAACCTGGCACAGTGACCCTGGATGCAAGTGTGGTGTCAAGGCAGCCTCCATCCCAGGGCAGCCTCATCTGGGTTCAGGATACGCAGGGGCTAAGGCTGGCCTCTGACCAAACTACAGTATGAGTGGGTTTGCATTTGACAAGGGGAGATTTCTGCGCCATGGAATCAGGAACAGCTGCTACAGTGACACCTGGACCCAGACACTGATTAGAAATTATCAGGCAGAGCAAGGTGAGGGCAAGGGTGGATAAGTGAGTGATGGATTAGCTTGTTTCATGTCACACGCTGCCTGTAAGAGCGGGTTACTTTCTGCTCTGACGCTGAGTTATGCCAACAGGCACTGCTGAGACAGGACCCAGGCGAGATTTATTTATCTTGAATCCCTTTAAATATTTCAACACCCTGTGGCTGTGCACCCAGTGAGCCTGTGAAACTACATGCCTTGCAGTTCCTATTCTCTCCCTGCTCTTCCCCCCTTTTCGTTTCACTCCCTCTGTGCTGCAAGCTGGATTGCTTATCAAAATTAAAAAATAAGGCTTGGGAGACAAGCACTCAGATTCCCCCTCAGCCCTGCTTCATACAGCACACTTGTTAACTTCTCTGTCCTACTGAGTAACGGAACATGCCAGGAGTGGCTTGTGGTTCAGCTCTGAATGACATAGCAGCTCCAACACCTTTGTTTCTATCCATCACCTTTCTTTGGAGGACGCACTGAAAGCACTGGGGGTCTTTACAGGAGTTGGTCACTCATAAGCAGCTCAACCAACTTCAAGAGAGCTGCAACACTGAAAAAGGGCTGTCCTTTATCGCAAAGACCTTGCAAAAGAAGCAGCCAAAGCACAAAAATTTGCTCTATTCTTGCAGTACAGTTTTCTTGTTTCTTTTTCTGTGGATAGGACAAAAGGTAGTGACAACAATTTGCCCGAGGGAGCGTTCAGATTGAATATTAGGAAGAATTTCTTCTCAGAGAGAGTGCTAATGCATTGGAACAGGCTGCCCAGGGTGGTGATGGAATCACTGGCCCTGGAGGTGTTTAAGGAAATGGTAGTACTTACAGACGTGGTTTAGCATGCAACACTGACAGTATGTGGGCAGTTGCACTAGATGATTTTAGATAGCTTTTTCAACCTTAATGATTCCATGACTATGAAACTGAAAAGGAAGCTTTGCAGCACAGCTTAACACTTCCACACTGCCTTGCAATCAAAATGCATCTCCCCTCACCTTCAAAAATGTGATGTTCATCACTCATTGAGGAAAGACATCCTCGGCAACACAGGTGGAGATTTTAGGTTCCTGCCTCCCAGGCATCCCCAAAAGCTTCACTACTTCTAATATTAAATATGAAGGTTGGCAGCCCTGCCTGTGGTGGCATGGTTGGAGCTTGATGATCCTTGAGGTCCCTCCCAACCCAAGCCATTCTGCAATTCTATCACATGATTCCATCTCTCCTTGCCATACCACCTGGTGAATGCCGTGCTTCACTACTATGCTTTTTTTCCACTACCACAATATTTAGCACCATTTAGAACAATTTCATCCAAAGATCTCAAAGTACTTTACAAGGTTTAGTTAATTAAGCCACTGAAGTATTATTACATCTCTCTTACAGAGCAGAAAGCCAAGCAAAGATATTAAATGATTTGCCAAACGTAACATGAGTCAGTAGCTAAGTTGGGAAAAGAACCCAGGAGCCCTGACTCTTAACTCATGGCTGTAAACCATTTTTCTCTATAAAAAAGAAATTAAGCAAGCAGAAAGGTGGGAGCATGGCTATTCCTTTTCCTTGAGCTGTTTTATAATTAGGAGAGCAAGGAATACACTGATTTCTGATCTTAGATCATTTGCTTGAAGTTGGTTGTGTAGACATTTTGGGGGGCTCTGCGCCTTGAATCAGGGTGTATTTAAAGAAGGCATTGTGCCATCAAGAGTTACGGGCTTGTAGCAGAAATGAGCTCTGTGTTATCTAGGAAGTCAAAGCAGATGATTAAAACCCAGCTTTGAAACAACCTGACAAATATGTATCTTACTACAAACCAAAAACTTAAAAAAAAAAAAAAAAAAAAAAACCAGAATGAGACACTGTTCGTTCAACTATCAAAAAAGCAAAAAATAAATAAAATAAAATAGAGACCATTAAAGTGATTGCTCTTGCAGAAAAGCACACCTCTCCGTCCAGCCCAGCCCAGGATCTGCTCCAAGTCTGAAGATAAATAAAGCGATAGCAAGGACATTTCCACAAGGAGACCAAGGAATTTGAAAGAGGAAGGAGTAACTGGGACCCCAATGAGCTATTTGCCTGTATCCTGCTGTCCATAAGTTTTATAAATTATAGGGGAAAAAAAGGTGTGTGTAACTGAAAGCTGCCCCTAGGCACCAATAATTTGTCTGACCTGCATTTAGACAACGAATCCGCTCAGCTCTAACCAGCCTTGGCAGCCTTGCACAGGTCATATTTTTACATGGATGAACTGTTCTTCAACAATTTCCCCTAGTGTGCTAGCAGCACAAACAGGCTTTTCTTTGCGAGCAGGTACGTGTGCCTTCTTTTTCCAGTTTTTTCTTTTCCGACGCACATGGCTCATGTGGCCATTTGCAAAGAAAACCTACCCAACTTCCTGGCTCCTTCCTCATCTCAGGGCTGCTGCAGTTTTGTAGGGCAGGGATAGACCACAGAACTTTTCTTATTTTTTTTTTTTTCCCCCATTTTAGAAGGTAAGAGCATCACCTTATTCTTCCATTTTTTTCTCCTGAGTCTTTTCCTATAATTTTCCTGTAGTATTTTCATAGAACTGTTTGAGTTGGAATGGACCCTTAAAGACCATCTGGATCAACTCCACTGCAATAAGAAGGGACACCTACAGCATCATCAGGTGCTCCGAGCCCTGTCTAGCCTGACCATGGACATCTCCAAAGACATGGAATCCACCATCTCTTTGGCAGCCTGTATCAGTGCCTCACCAGTTGTTTTACTGCTCAAGAAACTTACTTTTGGTTATAGTGACAGCTGGATGTTACAGTTGCAAAATTTCCACTGTTTTTCAGAGTACTTCTGAGGCTGTTGGACATCCAGGAGAAAGCATGGCAAAGAAGGAGAGAAAGCTGGGAAAGCTGTGCCACCACCTTCCTAAACCCATCATTCTCATATAATGAAAGCTTGCATGCCATGGTCAAAGCCCCGTAATCCTTTGGTCTGTAAATCTCAAGATTTGGTAACAAAAGCATCAAGAAAGCAGGACACAAGGGCACTGTCAGAGATATGTTGGTAGGTACATACACATACGTATGTAAATACATTTGTCCTTTCTGGGAAAGGATTCACAGCATGCACAGAAGCAGCATGACCCCAGGGCATAGCCCAGGATTTAGGTCCTTGCTGGAATTTGCCCTTGCTCTTTATTTAACACCAAGTAGCACTGCTGAACACATATGAACTGAACACATCCACTGGTTTCCCTCAGACCATTTGATGATGGATTGCTGCCATCTCTTGTTTTCTTTTGAAGGCAATTCATTTATCAGAGACAATTACTCAGCTGATAAGCTCAGTGTGCTCAGCTGTTCATGGCTATATAGCAGCGACAGGCCAATAAACATCAGTTGAAATTAGCCTGATTAATGATTCCAGATCACTAAACCAAAACTTTGTCAAAGATAAGTCTCTAATAAGGTTTTCTAATGAATCTGGCAAGTTTGATGGCAATGGTTACACTGTTCCAAGCCCAGCCACTATCTCTATGATAAAGCCACTCTGAAAGCTCTGAAGAGCTCAGCAGGTGTTTGGTAGGTAGTATACAGCGCTGGGGAACCCACTTCCATCTGCCACACAGAAAAGCATGAAGGAAATCATTTCCAAATGTCCCTTTATTTAGAAGATTGCTTCCCCCTTAGCCTCCTGTTGTGCTCTGTGGGGCTGTTGACCTCCACCTCTGCAGCCATCCTTCAGTAAGTCCTAGTAGTGACACAGTTGCAGGTGTCTGAGACAAGAGACACGAGTCAAGAGAAGAGAAGAACCCAAATATTATGTGCAGACCCATCAACAGTGTAAAGCTAGCATTGGAAAGACCTAATTTGACTTGGCTTGTTGGCAAGCACTAACATATTACTGCAATGAGACTTAGGGAGCATGGGCTGTGAGAACTGATAGCAATGGAACAGTTTTACATGTGTCTACGTGCACCTACATGCATTTTCTCAAGCTGTCCTCTGCTAAAGGAACCAACGTCACTGACTTCTGTACTGCAAGCCCAGACTGGTAAGGACTGTTCTCATAGAATTGCAGTTTCAGAATTACCAACCCTGCTAAACTCCAAGCATGGGCTTGAATTGGCTGGGGTTCACTGCACTACATAGTGCACTACATCTATCTTGCTTTATGCAGTCTCAGTTCCACCTCCTCGCTCCTACCAACAAAGAAACTTCCAGGCTGGAGAAGAACTTCTGGATGTTGCAGACCTCTGGAGATTCAATTTCATGGTCTAGGTAATTACGCCCTTGGTATTTTGCTTGAGATGGAGAGATTCAGACTGTGGACATAAAATATCCTTTTCCCAGTTCTTAGCATGAGTATGGGATATCAGGGTATAGAATCATTAAGGTTGGAAAAGACCTCCAACATCACCTATGCCATCTGTCAACCCACCCCCACCATTCCCATGAATGATTTCATCCCTCAGTCTCACATCTTCACAGTTCTTGAACTCCTTTAAGGAGAGTGATTCCATCACCTCCCTGGGCAGCTCATTCCAGTACCTAACCACTCTTCAGGAAAATAATTGTTTCCTAATATCCATCCTGAACCTCCCCTGGAGCAACCTGAGGCTATTCCCTTTTATCCTTTCACTGTTACCTGAGAGAAAAGGCTGGCACCCAACTCACCACAACGTCCTTTCAGGAAGAAGTAGAGAATGATAAGGTCTCCCTTGAGCCTCCTCTTCTCCAGACTGAACAATCCCAGCTCCCTCAGCTGCTCTCCACTAGATTTCTGCTCCAGACCCTTCGCAGCTCTCTTACCCTTTTCTGGAGACACTCCAGGACCTCAGCGTATTACCTGTAGAGAGGGACCCAAAACCCAGATACCAGCATGAACCCAAGAAGAAACGTTCTTATGGCAATCTGGAAAATTTTGAACTCAACAGATATGCAGGAACAGAGAAGCACAGACCATCATTATCCTGCACTACAGCTATTTGACCTTTCACCATAGCTGAGGGAGGAAAACAGGCTGTTTACAGCTACATGGAACCTGCTGGATCTGGGCACAAGGTAATGCTAAGCACAGGGACACAGCTGCATTCCAAGCCCTTTTTCATGTTTAATTGCTAAATTAGCACCTCAGCTATTTCATTTCAAGGTGAGAGTCTCAGATCTCCCTCCAAGGAAGAAGTGATGGGAGAAAGCATCCACCTCTTAAATAACATTGCAGCGTTCACATGTGCAGTGCGAGATATTGGGTTCAGTTTCAGCATCTACACAGGAGAACCCAGGCAGGACAGAGCCATCAGAGCTGCATTTCACCCTTAAGTGGAGGAGGAGAAAATCTCCTGCTTGCTTTCCCCATTCATGCAGCATTTCAAGCATTTAACACTGCACTTCAGAGGAAAACACATTGCAGTTGTTGACCTTATGTCTCTCTCCTTGCTGAGACTGTCCCTGAAAATCTACTGAAAACATGTTGCAAAGATTTGGAAATCAACACATTTCCCTGGGAGGCTTCCTCACAATTGACAGCTATATTTTATTGGCTTAATTGTAATTGCTCTCCCTCATACCAGCATCCCAGTAATTATTTATCAGCCACAGCCAAACACTGAACTGTTTACCTAGATATCCCCAGAGAATTAATAAAAGAAAACAAAACAAAGTTGTAGGCAAGAAGTGCTGCATACCCAAGGATCCAAATAGTAAGCCTTGGACCAGAAAGACCAGAACAAACACTTTCAGAGGAGTGAGAACCCTTGACTATGTTTGTAAGAACATAAGAACAGAACTATGTATGTTGAATAAAAATCTCTCATTAGGGGTATTAAAGAAGACAAGGATGGATACAGCTGAGTAATTTCCAGCTGATCAGCTTTGTTCTCCCAGAGCTACAATGGCTTCGTGCTCACAGAGATAAAGGTGGACTTTTATCTGCACAACAAAAAGATCCAAGCTGGACTAAGGGGGAGGATGAGGTGAAAAGAGGAGGAAGGCTTTGCTGATATGAAATACAGGAGCTTTGGCAGTCCGAAGATGACAGTTTCTGGACCAGTTTCCACAGTTTGTTTTCTGTAAACCATGGTATTGGCACATGTTTTTTGGTGCTGCTACTCTTTCCAGTCCAACTGGGTTTTTAGCAGGCACAATGACAGCACTCTGCTGTGAGAATAGGGTTATGTCAGCATCATATCTCCCCATATGCAGTGTGGTTGGGAACCAGGGGAAACAGCAAAGTGACACAATAAGGTCAGTAAGGAGGTCCATTAAGAGGTCTCAGCCTACCATGGAGAGGTCATTATCCCTGTTCAAGAGAATGATCTTTCACCTTTTTCAGTCACTTCACTAGCACTGATTTACAATAAAGACTGTTGACCAGTGATTACTCCAGCAATACCCCCTGAATGCAGGAGGCTGTTAGAATCACGCCAAAAGCTTCTGAGTGTAAATGTTAAGATCCAGAAAACTGCAAGAGGGAGCTGGAAAGTGAAGAGGATAAGAGGCAAAATCGACCATGTGGATAAGCAAATCTTGGCTGTGTTGTCATCAGCAGCTGGAGCATACATCCCATTGAGCAATGCCTTTGGTGAAGGAATCTGGAACCATAGTCCCAATTGCACAGACCCACAGGCAAACACGCAACAGGGGATGACAAATGGCCACAGCTATTTTTTTTTTACTGAGCAATGAGGAGGAGGTGGGAGCCCCCGGGCTGGGCAGGGGAGGTTGATTTCATCTACCCAGCCCCCTGTGCCAACCCCAGAATTATTTTCTTCTCCAACAGCTGCAGCTGTGGGGGACGGAAGAGCACAGAGACATCCAGCTGTCCTTCACCAACACCACACAACCTGCTGAGCCTTGCTGCATCCAACCCCACGGGTCCAACACAACTCCCAGAACTGCTTGGACAATTTTCAACTTTTCTAAGCCTTACCAGTTTGAAGAAGGAAAACTGTAGCTTTTTCTTGTAAACTGCTGGCTTAGAGCCTTCGACTTGCAGAGCTACAGTGCAGCAGAAACGTGCATTACTTGAAAAGCCACTGTGACCATGCAATGAGGACCTTTAATTCAGTTTTAAGTATTGCACATCAGTACATTCCTCACTGACCAGCACATGCTCCTCTTGACCTGTATACTTCCACTGTGAGCAGCAGTGATACTTAATTTTCACAAAACTCAGCTGCTGAGAAGCTTTCAGAGCAGCTTGCTAAATCCCCTCTCTGAGGATTACAGTGCTGCTTGGGGTCCATTTGTAATGTTCTGAGATTTTGTATTTTATTTTTGTAATCAGCTGAAGGGGATTTCTGAGCAGCAATGAACATCACTGCTCACAGGGAAGTCTTTATCCATGGCTTTGCACAGCTGGAGCCTGGACAGAACAAACCTACTGACTGACCAAATACAAATGAGCCTTTAAAAAGGTCTACATCACATTTGTTAACATCGAGGCCACGAAGACCTGGGTGCACAAGGACAAAGGCTTTAGAAGTAGACTCATCCTCAAGCTGGGTTGGTCCAGCACAAAGGGGATCAGAACAAGGGAACAGACTGCGTTTCTCCTTCTCCTCTCTTTTACCCATTTAGTTTGATTCTACACATAGTATAATTTCCTGGCCTGATTCTACATAAGTGATAACTTCATAAAGTCACTCTTTCTCTAACCTGGATTTTTTTTTTTTTTGCACACAAAAAGTTCAGTATTTGACATAATCACTTTTTGGCATGCTATATAAATATGTATTTTATTATACTGACTGACTCTGCATAAAGACTGAGTAGGAATAAAGTGCTGCTATTCACTATTGTCAAAGTAATACCCCAGACTCCTAATCAAATCTGCTCCTGCAAGGGTAGAAAAAACAATAACTCTGTGAGAAGTAACTTGGCTGGAGATACCATTTTGACACCACAAAACCAAGGTTTTCTGTACAGCATAGAAAAGAGGTATCAGTCAAGTCTCTAAGCTGCAGATAACTGTTCTGCAAGTTATTTGTTGCCATTCTCTCAGGGGCAAAGCATCACAACGTGCACAGGCTACAGAGGGTTCAGTCTTAGTGTTGTTAGGGAAGTAGCACCTTCAGTTTACATTGTACTTGTGTATAAAGGTTGAAGGTGCAGGAGCCCAGAATTGAAGAGCCACAAACTGCCTTAAGTTGCACCCTTGTCATAACCACACAAGTCAGCATGGAGGATCATCATACCAAATATAAACAAATCAATTTAATTCAGGAAAATTTCAGAACACCACTGTTCAGAGACCTTGCATTTGATGGCAGTTTGATGCTGACGAATTTGATGTTGATATTTTGAGGTTTGGACAGAATGATCTCCAGTGATGCCCATCCAGTTTCTTGGTAGTTGTGCGCAGTTCTTTCCTTCACCACAAGTAGGACCTCAGCTTTTCATTAAGAAATGAGAAAATCTGCCAGGAAGTTTATGGTCAAAGGAATTGGATTCACATGCAAGAAAACATTCTCAGAATACTGTTTACATACTTTGAAGAACAAAGAATAAATTACTACTATTCACTAGCATTACTGCAGAGATTTTCAATGCACATTTTTGTATAAGGTATAGCTATTTCTAAAAATTGATGCAGACAATGTTCTATCAGTTCCAACAGCCCAGTGCATTTCAACAATTGGCCTCTTCTCCCAGGTAACTAGCAATACAATAAGTGGTAACGGCCTTAAGTCATGCAAAGACAAGTTTTCTTCTCAGAAAGAGTGGTAATGCATTAGCACAGGCTGCTCAGGTAACTGATGGCGTCACCATCCCTAGAGGTATTCAAGAAACAGAGATGTGGCACTGAGGAACACAGTTAGAGGGCATGGTAGGGATGGGTTGACAGTTGGAGTACATGATTTCAGTGGTGCTTTCCAACCTTAATGATTCTGTGAATGCAAATATTTCTCTATTTGAAGACTATGGCAATAAACAGATGCCCAAACTGACACACCACTCCACTCTCTCAATTCTCCTAGTGACATACAATGTTTTAAAGTTAGATTGTTAATTATCAAACCATGAGATCAGCCTTATAGCAGCTGCATACAACCAGCTTTACCACTTATATCAATAAGAACACAGAAAAACAGATCTTGCACGCGTTATTCAGCAGAATATTCAAGTCTATTGCCTTCATGTCATGTCTCAAAATTACGTGAGCTGGAGACACAGTGCCTGGAGACACTCAAGATCAGGCTGGATGGAGCTCTGAGCACCTGATGAAACTGTAGATGTACCTGATCCTTGCAAGGGAGCTGATTCAGATGGCCTCTAAAGGTCCCTTCTAACTCAAATGATTCTATGAAAAAGCTCCCTTTTTCTAAAGCCACTCTTTGTCCAGAGGAAACAGGGGCAGCACAGGTCATGCAAGCAGGCATTAGTGCTACTGGACATGTTTCCAAAACTGTTCCGCATGTAGTTGTCAATGCAAGATATGCTTTCAAAAGCACCACTTACCCAAACCATATCTTCCTCCCCAGGATCTCCAAAATCTGCCTGGAGTCCTGCTCTGGATGAAGCAAGTCCAGGCCAGAAGGTCCCTCCCAGCCTCAGCCAGTATAGCTTTCCACGAGGGCTATGGGGTAAGGGCAGCTCTAATTTGTAACTCAACATTACTTTAGCTTTTCCATCAGGAAAAAAATATGTCACATTCACTAATGTCATCTCTTATCTGCACTGTTCACATTAGGCAAGAAGATGGGGGAGAAAATACAGCCCTCATTTCTTTGGCTCACACCTTATGCTGCTGCCCTGAGTATTTGCAGTGAGTCTGTGAATGTTCTTACCAGCCCTGGGACCCCTCTGCAGCTCAGCTATTTGGACCAGCAGTATAAGAAGAGTTTGAGTGAATGACCCTGAAAGCTTATCATGCAGGCAGAACTCTGTGTTCCTGCCTATTTGCAGGATGGGAACAAGTTAGTGAACAGATCAAGACCTAAAAAAAAAATTTGATTAACTAAAGAGAGGTGGAGGATCAACAAGTTAGTTTCACTTGGAGGGTTTTATACCATTGCACAAAAAAACATCTCTAATTTCATCATCAACTCTAAAGTAGTTGTGGGAATGAGGAGGGGAACTCTTATAATTTCACCAGATCAGGTTGCCCAGGGCCCCATATCCAACCTGGGCTCAAATATCTCCAGGGATGGGAACTGTTTTCACTTCTGTTTCTGATGCACCTTTGCTGCTGCAGCTTAAACTGAGCTAAATGAAGCACTTTCACCCAAAGGGTCTATACTTGGTCTTTTGAATGTCAAGGGGAGAGGAGGTAGATGGACATCCCAGAAGTACCAACCCCACAAAACATTTTTTAAAGTCATCTTTGCACAACAACATTCTCCCTGCTCTGATACCCCCACATGACCACAAACAGCCTTTGTTCAGTCATAAAGAAGCACATGTTCCCCCTCTGAACAACATGCAGACAACATGAAAAGTTGCACAACAATTCCCACAGTTGTTGCACATGGAATATGGTCTTCCAAATCCCATTCTGGGCAAATAGCAGCCCCATGACCCAACCCTGCCATACCAAAACCACTGTCCCAGCATCTGAACTGACCTTTGAATGGGAAAGAGAGGGTCCTGCTTGCACCACACTTCTTAAAGAGCACATTAACCCTGATTGTCTTGGCTAACTCTCTGGAATTTCCTTCCTTGCCCTGGAGACAGAGCATTCTGTGGAAATGAAAATTAATACTTACAGGCAGCTTGAGTTGGGGTATGTTTTCAATTATTTTTTTTTTAATAAAAAAAGAGGGGGGAGGGGTAAAATTCAGTGGCTGCTACAAATAAGCCCATTTTAATTGTAAATCCATTTAGCAGGAGGTGGAATTAATCACCTAAAAGAGAGCAGGGGGAGAGCCCTGATGTTGCACACAAAGCAGGGAGTGCGCGAATCACACAGTTGGCATGAGATCCCCTTTCATTTTTGTTAAGCACAGGCGTTTTAACCCCCTCAATATCTCACTGTTCTCTCCCTCCTGTTCTCCAGAGGGAGAACAAATGCAAACGGTGTCGTGTGAGAAGGGGCTAAAAGGGCACCCTGTAATAATCCCGTGTGCAAAACCCCACGGGCTCATCAATGAGGGAAGGTGTAGCAGCCTTCAGGAAGCCTGCAATAGCCTCTGTGTACACATAACACCTCTGAAGGAATTTTCCGCAGTCATTCAGGAACAGAGCTGGGTCTATTCACCCCAGCTTCACCCCATAGCTCATTCACACATTTGGGCAGCACGATGGAACACACTGAAATAACCCTGGCCAGATGAAAAATGGACTCTGTTATTTCTCTCAAGGACAGTGGTGTTACAAAGGGTGATGTGCAAATGGAAAGATTGTCTTCCTGCACTGTGCACACATCAGCAAGAGCAAAGTCCAGCAGCAGCCAGCTGCATGATACCACTTCTTCATCATGCCCTACAAACCCCTTGTTCCAACCCATCCTCAAGCAGGGGCAGTCCATCATCCATGATGCCTCATCACAGCTACACAAGAGGCTGTCTCTGATGGTGCCATGCCTAAGAGAATGAGGCCACGGGACAGCAGGAGGCTGGGGCTGCCAAGCACAAAGAAGATGCTGGAGGTGGATCAGCTCCAGCAGGTTTTCCATACACATTTTCCTTGAAGGCTGCAAATGAATTCAGCTTGGGCAAACTTGCCTTGGTTTAATATTCCTGCTCCACAAACAGCCAAGCTCTGGCTGTACAAATACTTAGAGAAAATGTTCCATGTTTCCAGCCAGCACTTGTCACTTGTCACATCAGTATGGCCTGAATCTGTTCACTGTCAACGAATTTGTCCACCTCCTCCTTGGAGCTGACAGTCTCCACAACATCCTGTGGCAGCACAATCACACTGCTTGCTGCCTCCCTGCACAAAGAAGCTCTTTAATTCCTAATTTAAACCAGCCCATTCATTTTGCCCCTCCCCCCCACATTTAATATTATGGGTACTGGGGGGAGATCAGCCACAATGCTTTTGAAAACCTGAATCATACTCCCCATCACTGCTCTTCAAATATTGCTTACAACATTGCCATATTCTGAAATTATTCCACTCAGAAAGTCAAGGGTCCAGCCTAAAGGAAAGCACTCAATAGGCCAGTTTATCCCCTCCACTGAGTGATGAATTCCCAGCTCCCAGCTGAATTCTATGTTCACACCTTAGGTAGAGAAGCAATGGCCACATAACTTAAAAAAAAAAAAAAAAAAAAAAAAAAAAAAAAAGAAGTAGGTAGTTTTTTTCTTGAAAAACCTCTCCTTGATTTTTCTTTCTATTTTTCATACTGGCCCTGTGTAACAAGCAGAAAATAGACTACACAAGTTCTCATAGGAATCAAGTTGTGCACTCTTGCATGTAGCAATTTCAACACCAGCTGTGATGACAAGAAACACCACAGGTCTCATCCAACCAACCATGCCTCCCTTGAACTCCTGGAAAAAGTAATCCATTTGCAGTGCACAAGACTGTGAATAATTAATCTGTCAGTTTAGCCATCCAACTGAGAAGCCAAAACCTTTTTGGTTTGCTCTGGGTTGAAGCTACAATTTTCTCCAGCTTTCCTTAGACATGAGGACAGATATCAATTCCCAAAATGAGGCACAGAAAACCTCACTCAAAAGCACTCATTTAGTGTTTGAAAGTGGAAAATGGCCCTTCAAAGCCACTTTCCAGGAAGCACTCTATGAACTCCGAAACATTTCTCAAAACTAATGAGCTGTGGGGTGGATTTGCTGCCTCCTCCCTCAAGACCTGGGCACCACTGCATGGGCCATTGCCTCACAGCCTTTTGACAAACAATTCTGAAAGCAGGGAAACAATATTTTCCCCACTCCACAAGGGACAGTCCTCCATTTCAGGGGACACCCAAGCAAAACACGGTCACCAGCATGCCACATGTTTATCCTTAGTAGAGTTTTCACCTCTGGGTATATGCCCTCCAGCAAGAGTGAGCAGACAGGAGCCTAGACAAACTAAAAAATATATAATAAGGACAATAATGAGTTAAATTGTGCAGCTACAAAGAAGGCTGGGGAACAGAAAGTAATGTATATAGACATAGCATGGCAGAAGGGTGGCAGGTCTCTACTCCGTGAAGGCACAAGGCTGCTTTTCACAGACCAAGATTACTGCTCTCTCCAGGGCTCTGGCAGTTGGATGCTTCCACTGCAAGGTCCCTTGAAATAACAAGAGCTTTCAAGCCTACAGCTGCAAGCAGCAGTCTTGAGCTACAGTATGTATATGACTTCACAGAAACATACTATAGAATAATGTTGCAGATGGACAGTTCGTACAAAAACAGCTTTGCAAGCGTGCTCCACAGCACTGTTAGCATCCTTGATTCCGCATATTTACAGTAAGTATCCTGGGCTTTGATCATTAATTCTCGAGTACTACCATTCAAAGTCAGGTTCACAAAAGCAGAGAGAAGTATTTCAGGGCAAATCTGATTCCCACATAGCTTGGTTTCTTTAGAGCAGCAGGCTGAAATACTAAACTCCATTTCCCCCACTGCTGGGCATCTTTGTTAAGCACAAAACAGGCAGGAAAAGCCTTTAAATGAAGTATTAATTTAGAGAACGTCAGTGATTCTAATTCAGGTGCCATTTAATGGGAACATGTGGGTGTATTGTGTTACCCAGCCCCAGCAGTCAGATGTTAAAGCAAAGATGTGCATCATGCAGAGCCCACTAGGGCTTTGCACAATGTTCTGAGCACTGAAAGCCAAAGGACATGCTGAAGCAGAGAGGATAAAAGGGATGATATGAATCATCTGTCACATAGAGGGGAAATGCACAATAAAAGGGAGGCAGATAAATCTGTTTTCAAACCAGAAAGTGTTTCAATTGTGAGGGATTTTAGGTGTTGCTTCTGCAGCCCTAAAAAGGACTTGGACAAAAGATAGATGAATGTTACCATTATGAGAAGTGGGTATGCCCTGCCAAAAGAAGATTCACAATAGACAGAAATTTAAGAGAAGAGCAAAACAACTGGTACAAAGGAGCCCTGAATTGGAAAAAAAAAAATCCCACGATCCCAATGTTTGCAACACTGATATTGATACTCGGGAACCAAATCCCTTCAGCAAGACATAATGCAGCCGGAAACTTGTGAAACTTGTTCCCCAGGTCCACAAACACAGCAAGATGTGGCCAGGGAGCTGAGCATAGAGAGGCAGCTCTGGAGAACAGTGGGTGAGGTTATGGATGGGGCACTGGCAAATTAAGCCTGGGAGAAATTAAATTGAAGGGAAGAAGGAATTAGCATTTACAAATGACATCAGGCTGGCTCCCATTGCAAGCTGCCTGCCATGCAGCCTTTCTGTGGGTAACTCTGCTCTGGCTTGAGAGGCACCACCCCATGCAGAACCATGGGAGGGGCTCAAGGGCCTCAACATGATGCTGCATTAAAAAAAAAAAAATTCAAGATCTGCCTAACAGAGCCAATCTCTAAAAGAGGAAATGATTTCTCCATTTACACATTGGCACAAGGAATTTCCTCTGCTCCTTCCCACCTGGCCCCTTTCTGTTCAATATCCCCTCCTCCCCTCCCCACACATCCTAACATCATGCAGCCACAAACAGTGAGAGCCAAGACAAGAATTCAGCACACCAACCCAATGAGTTAAAGATGTCCTGTTCATATTAGAGTTTCCAAGACCTCAATGACTGCACTGATCCCAGAAGCCCTAACAGGGCCTTGGATTGTCCCCTCCCATTACTGCAGGAAGAAAGGTGCACACCAGTCTAGAGGTATAAGCTCTTAGTAAAACCCTGCTGCATCCTTGAACACTTTAAAACCAATGCACTTTTCCACATCCATCATGGAGTTAAACTGCTGTTCTAGAAAACATCTGAATAAAAGTGCTGATCCCAATGGCACACAGTTGTTCTGGTCTCCCAGAACTCAGCCCAGCCCTATTATTAGGGGTGGAAAAAACAAGATCATTTGGTCTTTAGTGTGAAGTTCAGTGTGAATGCTGGACTCATTCAGATACAGCCCTAATAATTAGCAGGGCTCTGGCTTCAGCTTGGTACATGAAGGTGCAAAGCTTTTAAAAGCTTGAGCCAAAGGGGAGAACTGGATGGGATAGAACGATCAAATCTTTACAGCAGCTTAACAGTACCACCTGGTGGACAAATCCAAATTTCCTATGGCTGCTTCAGTGGGTTGCAAGAAATACAGCCACCGAAGATGAAGATGCAGCAAGCCTATTCTGACTTATAATCCCCTTTCCAGTAGGCAGTGAGCAAGGATGAAAGTCACCCTGAGCCGTTTAGTTCAGGTCTCCTACTACAGATGTGACCACAAGGCCAGTAAAGATACTGCTGGCATGCAGCACACAGCAGTCTCCTGAGCTCTGCTTGCAAAATAAGCCAGCAGCAGCCTTCACACGCAGCAAAAGAAGTGGTCAGGAGGCACCCAGGTGGCTAACATCAACCTACACACTGAAATAACACCCAGGAAGGGAAGAGCTAAACCAAAAACCAAAGGCACACAAGGACTGTGCTTCATGTAAAAGTGAGGACAGAAAGAAGTACACCTCAGTAATAACCATCCCCAATTGCAGCTACTTCAGAGCTGCATGTTTTGAAAACCTCAAGCTCCCTGAAGTTCATTTTGGGAGAGGAATTTCTTGGAGAATCCCTGGATGAACACAAAAGGAAATATATAGTCCACCACTTGTGCAGCTCTCCAAATTCCTAAGTTGCACACAACCTTATATCTAACAGTTTTGAAGTGTTTAATTAGCAGTTTTTCCAGTGTCTGCAGACAAAACATTGGTTTTCAACAAAGCATGGGTTTCATTACACTTAAGCAGCCTCATTACACAGCGCCATCCTGGTGTTTAATCAATTAAACACAGCTGCAATAAAGCAAAGTGGAACTAAAACCAATGCCCTAGTGGGAGCTAAATCACTGGGATAATTCAGAGTGAGATACTGCTTAAGGAGAAGTAGGCAACTTTTATCTGTGCTTACAAACATCACTGTGGTGCAGCATGGACCTGCCCAAGGAGATCCCAACCTCTTGCTGCACACCTGAGAAGCAGCAAATTAAATCCCTAAATCACTGGAGGTGTTTGTACACTCATACCTAACTCCAGGCTCTAAGTAATTTTATTTTTATACATATAATATATGTATGAAAGAGAAAATTCAATCAAAATCAGGGCTCTAAAGCAGGGTCTCACTCACAATCAGCAATACCTCAATAGAGACAAAGTAAGGAAAACTCAACATTGTCTGGTGGAAAAACTACAAAGTCCCAGCTACCAAAAACCAGACGCTGTTGAGTTCTACTCAACTACGACAATAAAAACACCTCCACAATTTGCCATGGCCACTAAATAGTTTATTAAAATCTCCCTGCCAGTTGTGAAATCCTGAGATGATGGAAGATGGAATATTTTGGGCTTTATTGCATTATTTTTTTAAAACATGCAATTAATTTTTTCCATTTCTGATTATTTTTTTTTTTCCTCCCACTACATTTGGCTCAGCCCAGACTGCTCTGTCCTTGGTTCAGCTCTCACTGCTGCAGATAGGTTGTTCTCAGCCTGGAGACTTCACACTACATGCTAACAGTGCTCATTTATTAAGAGAAGTAATCATGGACAGGACTGCTCTGAATTTGAGCTGAAAACAGATGCAATTGTGGGTTGTTTTATGGTTGTTTTTTTGTTTGTTTGTTTTGTGTTTTTTTGTTTTTGTTTTTTTTTTTTTTTATGTCTTAGGCTGGTCAGCTCCATAAGAAAGCCAGGGTTATGATATTTAAAGCAGAAAACTGCTTCTGTTTGGAAACACTGTTCAGGTATATCTCAGGCACGAGTCATTTACTTTCTGTCTTTGCAAAGGGCAAATAAGATTTTAGCTGCAGGCCCTCATCCCAGGATTCCCTTCCCTTACAGGGGGGAAAAAAAAAAAAAAAAAAATATGAAGAAACCAGACTACATCCTCATGCCATTGCTAGGATGACTTGCAGAAGTGAAAACACTCAGGTTTTCCACCACTTTAGGATCAAGACAGAAGCTTATCACAGAGCTACATATTTACTGACAGCTTCAAGTCAAAAGCACTGAGCTCCCTCTAAAAGAGGATTCCAAAGTATTTCCCTATAGTAAGTTACTTTAATAGCATCCTTCCAGGCACCATTTAAATACCATTTGCCTGGAAACAATCCAGCTTCCAAGTAGGAAACCAGGAAGCACTGATCCAGCATCTCCCCCAACCAGCGCAGACAGGAAGGAATTTAATCAGTGGTAGATTTTCTTCCAGAAATTTCACAATTAGGAAGAAAAGCTGTTCCGATGCCTGGGCCAATAATCTAATTGGGGAGTAAAAAAACTACATGGGTGTGTTGCCTTCACAGGTCAGCAGGAGCTTGGCTGTGGAGAAGGATGGGATGGAGGGTTAAAGCATCATGCCAGGATGGGCTGTGAGGAGCCAAGAAGTTGGGTAAGAAAGCAGCCTGGCTTCTCTCACAGAATCACAGAGGCAATACAGCCCTGCAGAGCATTTCCATTGTAAGGAATTGGCATTTTCCAATGGAAAATAACAAGAACTCTCTGCCTGGAAGCAGTTTATGAACAACACTGCCAGCACCCACTGGAATCAGTGGCGTTTTTGACCGCTCACATTCTCAGGTATACAAAACAAAGTTTCAGAGCCCAGTCTCATGCTCTCTCTTTCTCACTCAACTTGGCTGCTCTTCAGCTTTCCATCAGATTGGTTGGTGGCAAATATCATGCCCCCTACCCTCTGCCAAGGTGGGTTGATGCTCCACATTGGGCATCCTCCAAATGCCTCTTCCCCAGTTTTGGCAGACACAAGGCCTGGAGAGCCTTCTCCATGAGATCCTGTCTCCAGAAGGCTCTGTGCTTTTTGTTGTTCAGAACATAAGAAAATAAATCTTTTCACAGAGGCAAGAACTGCCTACAGCATCTGAAAAGACACTGAAAAGGCAGAGATCCACCACTCTTACCCACACAAGGAGAACTACAGAAGGGAAAAAAAAAAAAAAAAATAAAAAAAAAAATCCTTTCCAGTTATTGCTTCTGGACTTTCAGGAATCCTGGCAAGGCCTTCTCTTAGAGGGTACATTGCAAAGAAAGGTGATTACAGTGCCTTCTAACAGGATACAAACCTAAGAGAGCAACAGCAGGCAAGAAAGAAGGAAAATTTACTCACCCCTTCTGAGTACCAGCAACAGCTTTGAAAAAAGTACAGCTTCTATCCAGAGAGATGCTGCTCTCTTGGCTGCTAACACTTAAATGAGGGTGAGGAGGGATGGATCCAGGCTCCACCCCTTCTGGTCACTCAGGTGCATTGCTTGCACCTGAGCTCCCTGTGTTAGTTATGCCTTCTCACCTGGTGCTCAACCAATGGTTCAGGTTGTGACCTGGCAATTCCACTGCAGAGGGCAACCTAGGTGGAGCAGTGGAAACTGCCAGCAAGGAGCCAGGGCATAGGAGCCAGCATAGGCTGCACATGATGGAGCTGATCTAGCTGGCAGCCCTTCCCTGATGCTTCTTCCATTCAGCTCCACAGGCCTCCAAAAGCCTTTGAGAAAGTGCAGGCCTGTCTCCAAACCTCCCTTAGCCCCAGCAACAAGCTGCATGGCTCCTGTTCGACAGCTTGAGTCAGAAGTTCATGGGCCTCCCCAGCCAATTCTCTTCTAGGGAAGGTTGTGAAGAAAACAATCACTCTCCAGATGTGGCAGGCCATGCCCTTCTCAAAGAAACCAGAGCTCCATTGCTGCTTTCTCTTTGTTACAGAGATATTCTTCCTCCACTGCTTCCCAGTCCCATCCCTTTCCTCATTGTGCACAAGAAAGATTTTGCTACCCATCAAACCCTCACCCTACTGCCACAGGATCAGGAGGACAAGGGACACTGGCATGAATGGTAGGAGAGGTCAACAGGCATGTACCTGACCCAAATCTTGTATGGTTATGCCATAACCTCCTGTGAGCACCTAGGGCTCACATTAGCAGCTCACACATATGGCCTCTCCCTCCTGGCTTGTCTGGTCTCTGCTTGGAAGAGCACTCCTCAGCTCCCAGAGCCACCAATACACACAACTGAATAGATACTCTAATCACTATTGACTTTTGCTGAGGCTAGTCCTATAAAGTGCTGATGAAACCTGCTGGGATCAGGATACCTTGCTCAGGTCAGTAACTTAAAGCTGGTCAAAGGAGGTGATGGAGTCACCATCCCTGGAGATTTTCAAGAACAGGGTAGATGTGACACCGAGTGACAAGGTCTAGAGCAGTCACAGACATGGACTGATGGTCTGAGATCCCTTGGTTTGTTCAGCCCAGAGCAGAGAAGGACGAGGGGAGGCCTCATGGTGGTTACAGCTCCTCACGGGGAGCTCAGAGGGCAGTGCTGAGCTCTGCTTTCTGATGAAAGGGACAGAATCTGAGAGAACAGCATGGAGCTGTGTCAGAGTGCAGGGATTCTGCAGGAAGGGCTGGCTGTCTCGTGAGCAATGGATGGAGAGATTATGACAGTTTGTACTATGATAGACACAGAAGTGAGTTACACTTCCAGCTTGGACATGTCCCTAAACTCTGCTTCTTCGCTTTGTACTATGGACCCCTAACCCAGCTGGCTTTTAAAAAATAATAATAATAAAAAATTGCTCCTACGCTGCTGCAAGAAGTGCTAAATGTAGTGCTTCTGAGAGAGATAGTTGTCCCACAGGGAAACAGATTAACAAGGATGCACTAAAACAAACAATTAATGTTTGTTTTAGAAACATTAAAAAATGTGGAGATCTAAAGTCAGCAGCCATGACTATTTTGTTTAAGAGTGGGGGACCAGGGATCAGAAGGAAGAAGATGCACACCCAAACTCTGAATTATAGTATGGCTTGGGGTCCTGCATCCCCAGACAGGGCCATCAGAGGCAGAGTTACAGGATGCACAGCCTGGTCCTGGAGTAGCTGAGCATCCAGTGGAAGAAATGCTGAGCCCCAGGCAGGTATTGACATGTGTACTAAGAGACAGATCTTCAAGTAACTTGAGATTAGGAAGCTCTGTAAAGCCTGAATTATACTTCCAGATCTGCACAAAAAGCTCAGAGCAGCACAAACCCTCTCCATTCATGCAGAGAAATCTTGGAACCTCAATGAAGAAACTGAAACCTACAAAACGCAAATTTCTTCTCCTATTAACAGCTCACCATCCTGATGCTCACACCCAGAATGACCTCCTGGCCCACTGGCACACATGCACCTGAGTTTGTACTGCTGTCCTACAGAGCAGGTTGGCCACAGCCAAGCTGCTGTGGGGATTGGTCCTTCGCCCTGCTAACTTCCAGGCCATCTGCAGTAGCTGGCTGGAGACTGACGATTTAACAGCACGATTGAGTTGCAGTGTCTGAGGACATTCTTTGGCTCTGCTCAAGTCACTGGTGTAGCTGCAGTTCCTCAGACCACTCCCTTCCTGCCTTTCTTTCATAGCCAATGACTCTTTGATGTATTTCCGGTATAGGTTTGGTTATAAAACTGCTACATCAGAGAGACCCTTTCATAATTGCTTCTTAAGGAGGACTTCCTATATCCACCTCTAGCAAAATTACTCATTATTATATAAATAAAGTACTTGCTTTTGTCTTTTTAGCAAAAAGAGCAAATGGCAGGTCACCCAGCAACATTCAGCTGGGCTTTGGAATAGCTGAAACTCCAGAGTGAGATTGGTCTGAACCATGAACCCTTGTAGTTGGT
Organism: Tetrao urogallus; assembly: GCF_951394365.1. Taxonomy (NCBI): domain Eukaryota; kingdom Metazoa; phylum Chordata; class Aves; order Galliformes; family Phasianidae; genus Tetrao; species Tetrao urogallus. The sequence continues at coordinate 65,335,169 of NC_136817.1, forward strand.
CATCCCCACAGCTACTTGTGCATGAAGAGCTATGTCAGGTTACAGGGGATGTGCTTCTTTGGAAATAATGGGGCTGGATGTGGTTCAGAATGACTGTACAAAATGCCTGTTACCAAATTGGTATAGTGTAGAAGAATTAAAAGTCAGGGAAAGAGGCAAGGGCACCCCAAGCCAATACTGCTTACCAAGTGTGTTGTGTGAAATTAAAAGCCCAGCTGGTCACTGCTGCGGTATTTTCAAGATCGTGTATTTAAGACATCATGACAACGTCTGCATGAGCCGCAGTCACACAGCAAACTGCTGTGCAGATGCACTCTGCATGGAGAACTTCCCCATGAAAAAAAAAAAAAACACAAACCATTCTCAAGATGATGGTTATATTTGACATAAGAGCACTGTGGGAATTGAACGTCAGCAGCACTGAATATAGGTGTCAGTGCAAATTTTCTTCCTTAACAAGCAATTTTCTGCTATTTAAAAACACCTCTTGTTCTCAAGAACATTCCATCCCTGAATTCTCTGCACAAAGCTTGGATCGGATGTCTACTATTCATATATTTTTCCCCCTTGGTTTCAATATTAGCTAAGGAGAATTATCGGAGGGAGTTAGAGCCGGAAATAGGAAATGAGATTGAAATTGTTAACAAGAGGGAAAAATAGTTCAAGGAGATTGGTCCTTCTAAGAACAGCTACATTTACTGCCTAAGATTATGTAACACTTGGAGTAGAATGAATTTAATAAAAGATGAATTCAAGACATTTATTGATTTTGACCATGTTAATCAGATATCTTGTTCCGTTAGAACTCTTAGAACATTAGAGCTCTTTGCCAATGCAGAACATGCATGCAGTCTTTGTGCAAGAAGCTGACAATCTAATTACAAAAGCAATGGTATGTAGATGCATAACATGAGATACAAGATGAAATGAGGTAATAGAGGCCAGCGTAGAAAGTGATGATCACAGAATCATAGAATCATTTGAGTTGGAAAAGACCTTTAAAGGCTATCCAGACCAACTCCCCTGCAATGAACTGGGACACCCACAGCTGCATCAGTTGTTCAGAGACTCATCCCACATGACTTTGAACATCTCCAGGGACAGGACATCCACCACCTCTCTGGGCAACCTATGCCAGTGCTTCACTAGCCTTATCGTAAAAAACTTTTTCCTTATATCTAGTCTAAATTTCCCCTCTTTTCATTGGAAACCATTTCCCTTCATCCCAACACAAGTCCCTGCTTTAGACCCTGCTGAAGATTATGTCCCTTCTTTCTTATAGTCCCTCTTTAGATACGAAAGACTGCTATCAGATCTCCCCATAGCCTTCTCGTCTCGTCTCGTCTCGTCTCGTCTCGTCTCGTCTCGTCTCCTCTCCTCTCCTCTCCTCTCCTCTCCTCTCCTCTCCTCTCCTCTCCTCTCCTCTCCTCTCCTCTCCTCTCCTCTCCTCTCCTCTCCTCTCCTCTCCTCTCTTCTCCTCTCCTCTCCTCTCATCTCCTCTCCGACAATCTTATTACCTTCTCTTGAAAGATTTGTTACCCTCTCTTCTCAGGGAATCTCATCCGGTAACTCCTTAAACAACCAGTAGTTGTTTAAGTAGTAGTTCACCCTCCTGAAGTTTATCATCTTGATATCTCTCTTTGCCAGGCCAGGCTCATACTCCTTGAGATCACAAACTGAGACAGGGTGTGATCACTACAGACCAGACTGTCTCCCATCTTAACCTCTTAATCGATCTTCTTCACACGGGTGAGCACAGGGTCCAGTAATGCTTCACCTCTTTTTGGCCTTCATCAAACAGATAAAGACCAAAAGCACAAGACAGGAAAACACTAAAAGAAAAATAATTGCAACAGGCCAATTTCAGTGTATGTTTACAGTTATTTTTCCATTTGAGCTCCACTGGAGCTCATCTTGTTATCTTGTTCCAATTAATTTCTTCTTCCTGAATATCAACCCTATGTACATGTACTTGTACATAGCAGTATTGATAAGAAAAAGCTGGCTGCGTGCTAGCATCAACATCTCACTGCCTGTGAAACAGGTTCTCAAGAGACACTGCAGATGTTTATTGCTGGAAGCAAATGAAATGAAAACATCTCATATACAGCAACAACAAAGTAAAATTGACTACTTTAAATTATTAGGAATGTGTCATCATATTTTACATTTCCATGAGCTAGAGTAAAAGCAAATATAGCTGCAGGAGGGTAAATTCTTGCCTTATGCCAACCTGATATTTTGCACTCTGATTCTAACCCTAGGACACACCAGAAGATATTTGAATTCTCGCAGGCTCTTCAAGGAGCAGACTGAACATATCGTCTGTACACAGTCCATGTTGATGCCATTTCAACAGATATTTTTGGATTTATAATGTTTTACTGGCACCACCATTCAATAACATCATGGGAATTTCTAAGCAGTGTGGTTTGGCACTACCAGGAGAGGTGGGAATGCTCTTGGCTCTTTGGCAAATTGTACAGTAAAGAAATAACATATTTATAGATTGAGAACTTAAAATAAGTTCTGCATCACCATCACTCCTCATCTACGTACACAGGAATGTCTCCATTATTTAAGGTAAATTACACAAGGAGACTCCATAGGAGTTCCCCTAAGAAATTGCCAAACCTGGGATATGAGCACGGAACGTATGTGCATGATTTTGCACACAACTCCCATAGTTTAGATCCCACCTCAAGGTGCATTTCTTCATATATCAATGCCTTTTCTACTACAGGAAAGCAGTTCAAACACAGAGGGACAGTTTCTGAACAAGGATGACCCTTGCCTTTCCAAGCAAGATGCAGCTTGAAGATTCTGGTGTTCAGCAGCCACAGGTGTAACAACAACATGAGTGTTAGTGTAGAGTCTTAGATTTCATTTCCAGAGGGACTGAGTGAATTTGTACCAAAATTTTTGTTCTGGAAACTACTCTAGCATGTATGAAGTTTGAAATATTTTTTCAATGTGGAAAATAACTTGCATTCTTAAAGCTTATAAAATATAATCACTGTAGGAAATGAAACAAACATAAGCAAGGGATGCAGAAGACCTTCTCTTTCACTGACAGAGAGAGAACCAACATAGGGACTGCAGCTGGGATGAGTTGGGAGGTGAATCATCACAAGAATTCACATCCAAAAGGCTCCCAACAGCCTCATTGCTGTTGGTCTCTTTGAGCCATAGAGTGCTTGAGAATGGCTCAGCCCAACCTTTCTGTGAATGGCTAGGCACTGTCAACAGGATTCAGACTCCCAGTACACTGTACATAAAAGGAATGTAGGACCTGATATTAGCTAGTTAGCACCTCAGGAAAGAGGATGCATATATGTATTTCCTTAATCTAAGCAAAAAAAATTAGTAGCTAAGTTTCTTCATAGGTACTGCCAGTAACATGGTCAAGGGTTTTTTCTTCTGGGTTTTGTTGTTGTTGTTGTTTGGTTTTTGTTTTTGTTTTTGTTTTTGTTTTTGTTTTGTAAGCATTGCTGTGCACCACTTCGTATAAATTTTTACCAGGTCTCTAATAGCGTTTTTACTTCTATCCTCTCTTCTTCCACTCCCATCTTCTTTGCCTCAGATGGTGCAGGCACCTCCCAAGAGTTCCAAAGTTGAAATGCTCTCATCCAGGTATGTCATTTGTCACTCCTCTGTACAGGGTGACCAGAGATATCTGGAAGCTTTTATTAATTTAGCTTTCCCACACTGTAGTTTCTGCCCTGCTTCTCCTATTCTACCCAATTAGAAACTCATTTCCTGAGGGATACATATTTCCCAGAGGAGAAACAATACAAAACATCCAGTAATTACTAGCCCATGATATAAGTTTATTTTAAGGCTATATTTCTGGGAGTTCCAAGATATTTGGGGAGTATTTATTGTTACAGCAGAGCAAGTCAAAGGACTAGAAATGGGATAGCAAATCTTTCATCTCTGGGTCACTGACTCAAACTCAGCACAGGTCAATAGTGGCTATAAGCTATTTTTAACCAAAAAGTCCTTAGACCTGAAGTTGATGCTACTCTGGTGACCTAAACTGATTTCCATGCAGGTGGATGCCAGGCTCCCGAACATGCTGCCACCGGGTGACCCTACCAGCAGAGCAAATGGTGTGAGTTGTAACATGAACTTTCACTTCCACTTGATCATCTGCAGATCCATGATACGAGTGCCCTTCATGCAGCCAAAGAAAAACAAAAATTGTCAAATGGATATAAAATCTCCATTGGTATGATGAATTTCAGGGATACCTGCCCTGACTGTAGATCTTGCAGTACACTGAGAGGTGTCAGCCTGAGACCTGATCCAGGCTTTCATTAGCCAACAAGTCTGTCAATCATTCAAAGTGATGGAGCCTATGAACTGCTGACTGTAGAGTCTGTACATCTTTGTAAACACTGTGGGGATCATGTATCTTCCCCATGCTCCTGTGCTGGGGATCTTTTGACACTTTCCATCACAGCTTTGCACCTTGGCCCTTGCCTCTTGCAGTAGTCATTTTCATCTTGTCCATAATATTTTTGCATAAATGTTGCACAAGAAAGCAATGGTGTCTGGTCAGGAGCACGATACCTGAGAGCACAGCAGAGGGAGGACTGAGTTCAGAGCCAGTTTCTAGCCTTTATTACATGATCTTGACTCCCACTTACCCCCACAAAATTCAGTGGCACAATTGCATATGGAGTTTGCACACATTTGAGATTGCAAATTTTGGCTCAGGGGTGAGCGGTTATGGGGGTTCTGCCATCTGGCTTGCCTTTTGAGGAGAGTATTTCCCATTTCTGAACTGAAGGCTTCTTCTCAATCTTGGTGGCAGCTCTTGGTTTGGCTCTTGGTTTGGCTGGGTTCACCTTGGTTTCTTGGGAATGCCTGAGGGCAGAGTTGATCTCTGAAGCCTCAAAACCTGAAAGATTCAATTTTATGAACAAGAAAAACATAAGGTGCACTTGATCTTGACGCCTTTGCACAACCTGTGTACTTTCCCAAACAAACCTTGCCTAAGCCTTCCAGAGGTTCAGTATGAGTTTTGTAATTGTGGACAATTTTATTTTTGATGAACAGAGCTGAATTACACAGCTTTTCTCACATCTGTTACTTAATTGGCTGAGCCATTTGAAATTAGACCTAATTACTTTTCTCACTCCATTAATACCCAGAGATGGTTGCTTTCTTTTTTTTCTGAAAGCTATTGGAGCTTTTGCTGAATTATTCAACCACAGCCTCACTGCAAAGGATCTTAGGAACTAATACAAATAATAGCCATAGTCAGTTTATGCTAAGATACCTATGCAGGCCACCTTTTCATCCAGCTCAATGGGCTGCAGATAAGCCTACTTGGATCACACATTACTCTGGGGAGCACTTGTTCTTGCTGTGTTGAAGTGGATGGGCTCCCACTACTTTCAGTGCTGGCAAGTGCCTGACTGCTATCCCATACTGTTTGGCTTGGCACCAGATTTGCACTTGGGTGTTTGCCTTTGCCCCAGGTTATTCTGGCAAATCTCTCTTCCCAATTTAAATTCTTGAGGGCAAGGATAACTTTACCATGTAGGGATCACCACCAATGCTGCCACGTCCCTTAAGAGCATCACTTCTGCTTGCCTTTCTTCACTACAGAGATTAGTACTGGAAAGCTCCTTAGCACCTCTGAGGAATTATGGAATCACAGAATCATCAAGGTTGGAAAAGACTATTAAGATCATTCAGCCCAGCCATCAAAGCACACCCACCATGCCCACTAACCATGTCCCTCAGTGCTGCATCTCTACATTTCTTGAACACCTCCAGAGCGTGGAGGTCATCATTCTTGGCCTGAAGATGGGTCAGGAACAGAAGCAGCTGTAGATTTTCTAACTTTCCTCAGCATCTTCCATACCTTGGCCAACATAAACGAGGGAACCAGCATATTTGAAGAGGGTGACTTGAGCATACAGGACAAATTAGGAGGCCAAGAAATGGCTTAGTCCAGGGAAACCTACAGGTAGTTTTGCAGATGTATGGCAAAGACGATTCAGAAAAAGAATGTAGCAGAAAAAATCTTGCTGCTAGGCAGATTAATTTCTGCTGTTCTAGTCACCTGGAAAATGCAAACAATGCTATTTAATGATACTAATATTTTTTAGCTGAATACCCCCAAATCTAATGATACTTATATATATACATATATATATATATATATATATATATTTTTTTTTTAATAAGGCCCTGGGCAACCTGATCTAGCTGTGCATGTCCCTGTTCATTGCAGGGGAGTTGGAGTAGATGACCTTTAAAGGTCTCTTCCATTCCTAAGGATTCTACAATTCTATGCAATCAAAATAATCTGAGGATCTTCCCAGCATTCGCCTCCAGTGAAAATGGAAAAGGAGAACTATTCTACTCGTGGCTTTTGTGATGAGATTATACCATCTGGCTGCAATGATCCGTGGCCAGATTACAACAACCTTACTTTTATATGTGTAATTTTGTTTTTATTTTTTCTTTTTAAAGACTAAGTGCATTTATTTGACATCTTTTTTTTATTAATTCCACTACATGAATTTATGCAAGTGAGATGGAAAAATATGCCACCAGGGTGCTGCCTAACACTTATAAAATTACAGACTCGCTGAATGGTTGAAGTTGGAAGGGACTTCTGGAGGTCACTTGGTCCAACCCCATGTTTTCCCCCTGCAGAGATATTTTATGTCCTCCAAGACTACTTGTTCTTTTTTTTTTTTTTTATTTCAGCACATTTCAAAGCAGAGGCACAATGCACTCCTGACCTTCCTGTCATCATGTGGGGCATATTTACACCCGTCCATGATGTGTCTGCTCCAAGCTGTTCTCGAGGATCTCCCTTGATACTACATAGCCTTCTCCATGAAGCTATTATTTCAAAAGGAAACAGATGGGAAACAACCATAATTAGCACAAGGCATTCCTTCTTATCTCTTTGTCTTCCAGAAACAGGCGAGACTGACATAATCCTCTAAACTTTCTTTAAAAGGATACATAGAAAACAATGAAAATCTCATCTTCTTCCAGAATAACTGTAGGTACCGCAACTCTGTCCATGTCCTGAAGTGATCTGAAGAGCAGACATTTCCTGGTATATTTTTGGATAGAAGATGTCCAGTCTGCAAACCTGGCCCTTTCCCAACTTTTATCAGATCAATATTGTGTCATCTCATCATACAGATTCATTGCTTCTGCTGGAATGGCCATTACCCAAGCTGGGGGCATCTTCCATGCAGTGCTTTCTTGTAGCTTTTCTGAGAAATCCCAGCAACTCACAGATGCTACAGTATGTCAGCACAGCCACAGTGCACCCTCACAAACATCCTCACTGCGTCCAACAAAAAACGGGATGAAGGTCAATACTGGCCATGCACACTCCCGTGCTGTGGGCAGCAACTGAGGAGCAAAAGCCAGCATTAAATAGGTGCCAAGCACATTTGCAAGCTCCTGTCCTGGGAGAGTCACAGAACTCGTGTCTGGCAAACACCCCTATGGCTTCCCTCAATTTTTACTTTATCTTGCACATGTCAACACATTCTCATCTCCAGGTCTGAATGGCTAAAAAAAAGTCCAAGTGGTTTCCTGACCTCAACAAGTACAGTACCAAAACCCTCTGTGCATTGACTGCAACCCATCCCTATGAGTCATGGTCAGAGCAGCCAGAAGCAGCCCTCTGCTGCTGCCAAAAAAACAATGCCTGATAAATCAGCGGGTGGAATAACAGCCTCTCTTCAGGTTGTCATTTGTGTAGCCATTGTGTTTTAGGAAATATCAAGCCTCAGCTCCTCCACCTGGGCAGCAGGATTCCTGACAGTAGAACAGAGATGGCAGTATCCAAAATCCCTCCCACTGTAAGCTAAATGGCTCCAGATAGTTGATACACCCCCAAATTTGAGCAACACATGCTGCAAGATGCAGGAAATAGAAATCACAAATTTTAAGGGCATTGCTAAGAGATTTCACCTCATGAGCCAATTTGCCTGAGGGAAGACTGCTGTTGTGGAAACCTCTCTGTAGCGTCATGCTATGTCCTAGATGACCTAACAGTGAGAAGTTGTCAGCAAAGCACTGCCATCACTGCAATCATCTGCCTGTTGGCAGCTCCAGACACACCACTGGGAGAACAGGAGGAGTATTGAAGATGGGATCCAACCATGCAAAATGGTTGGATAGAAAAGTTTTCCGGATCCAAAAAACTCCAAATAAAGCAAAGACATTCAGAGGAACATCTGTGTTTAGAAGTCACCAGGTTTTGAGCGCTCATTGAAGTCCTGATAAATAAAGGCTCTAAGCCACTTTTATACCATGTTCTGTTAATGTCTGAATGATGGTGTCTCTGCTAGAAGAGAGAGCAAAGTGAGATGGGAATATAAGAACTGGGGTTTAAGTCAGTAGTTCTTATGTTTCAGACATGAGCTATTTGAGGTCAGATTTTTACACATAGATTTGAAAGACATTTGTGATATCCCTGACTAGTAATCAGTGAACTCCTTAGACTCTTTCTTATGTACAAAACAGATGATCACACTTCTAGCACAACTGATGATTCAGTTTCAGTTCAGCACTGAAACAGCCTTGGCCCAGCAGTTTGTTTGATAGTTCAAGTACTCTTTTCTTGAGTTAGTTCAGTACTTTATTAATAAAAAGCTTAGCTTCAGTGATGTTTTCTTGGTTTAAGTGAGTAGTTTATTTTAAAAGCTCTAATGAAATATTTAAAGTCGAAACTGATACTGGACCCATCTCTCTGGAGCAACACTGCTCTAAAACCTTGGAGGACCTGAAGCCAGTCTGTTGAAAGGCAATTTCCCCCACAATAAATCTGTGCTCTCACACACTGGGAAGCTGTTAACAGTGAGAGTGGGGAATTCAGCTCAGAGAGCATCTGACAGCAGACGACCACACAAGGTGCGAGGTAGAGGAGAACTGAGCCATGAATTATCACTTCATTATGTTACTATTTAAATAGCCTTTGGGACGAAGGTTGCCTTCCTCCCACCATCAATTTTGCTGTCTTCCACCTTGTCTTCCTCAATCCTCTCAGTCTTGTGGAGAGATGCCTCACATCAGAGATTTCCATGGGCTCACCACTTCTTCACAATCCTGGTACGTCCTTGCAGATGGCAACAACAGAAAATGAGGATTTGGGGCTTATAGAATCACAGAATATCCTGAAAGGAACATACAATGACCATCAAATCCAACTGCTGGCTCCACAACTCAAAAGCTAAACTACATTCATAGAATATAAAGAATATCCATACATTTTATGGTTATATATATATGTCCTTATGGCTCCTTAGAAGTGTCTTTGGTGTGGACCTCACTGCATGGCAGACATACGCATTTGGGAGCAGTACAAATCTGCATTTTGGAGTAGGGAGCGGTGAGCAGAAAGACAATGTGAATTGGTGAATAAAAACAGGCCACTGGTTATTCGAAGTTTGAATGAATTTCTAAGGCCTACCAGCACATTTATGATTAACTTACATGTTTTTAGGATGTCATAGAATCACAGAATCATAGAATGTCCTGAGTTGAAAAGGACCGTAATGATCACCTAATTTCAATGTCATGGACATAGGATCTCGGTCTTTCACTACTGGGTCCATCATCAGGCAAAACCCAACACTGCTTCAACTACGTTTTCCCTAGCAATGAAAATGCAATGAATACCAAAAACCTTAACAACCTGTAGCAAGATGAGGGCAGACTTTCAGTGTCCTCACTCCTACATAATTGCAGTCTGTGAAATCCATCTGATAGAGACCTCTCTGTGATCATCACTCTGTGTAGGCACCTGTAGACCTTCTCATCAGCACATGTTCTCATCTGTACATGTTTCCTCTGCCAAGTTATTTTTGTCAGCCCCCAAGGAGACTGCAAAGGCTTATTGAGCAATGGACACTCAGAACTGATAAAAATGTAAAAGAACAGCATGCAGTATTTAAAACCATTTTCAGTGTAGCTACAAGAAGCAAAGACCAACTGCAGCATGTGAATCTTCATTCTGCCTTGAGTTTACTTCACTCTTGCAGCAAGACAGGCAGGCAATAGAGAGGACACGATCAATTGTGCCAAATCTACAGAGCAGGGCTGATATTTATGGACTCTGCTAAAAACTGTGGCAGAAGGAAATCAACAAGTTGGAAAGCCATGCTGGATGCAGCTCTGTGGCAAACAAAGAGGCAGAAAAGCAAAATTTGTCAAATGGATGAGAAAAAATATGGTAAGGCCGACTTTTTGTTCTTTCTTTTCTTTTAATCGAGTTTCCAAGGTTGTTTTACAAATGTTTTACAAACTTCTGTGCAATGAAGCACAGAAAAAAATGCAGACTTTGTTTCTAAAAATAGTTCATGACCAAAAAGGCAGATACAGTTCAAGCAGCGTTGAAATCAGTGAAGGATGGATACTGTCTTCAAGTACTTGGTTGTAGCATATCTCTCCCAACACAGCCCCAGAGTAGCATGGGTATCAAGGTTCTCGTTCCCTTCATCTGGACAAACTCACTTCCTTCTCTTGCTCATTGCAATAGATGTAACTAGCAGGAGCATTAGGATCTTGTTTCTCTCCACATCTGCCCAACCAGCTCTTACTTCTCTCCCCACCAAAGATGCAACAAAACACTTTTATTATCTGTTTAACTTACAGAACTGAAGAGGAGCTGCTGCAAACCTGGTCTTCTGGCAGCTAGAATACCATGCAGGATTTGCCAAAGGATGTAGTCTCATCCCTTCAAAGGATAGGAGATCTCAGTATCATCAGTGAGTCCTCTCCTCTCCTCTCCTCTCCTCTCCTCTCCTCTCCTCTCCTCTCCTCTCCTCTCCTCTCCTCTCCTCTCCTCTCCTCTCCTCTCCTCTCCTCTCCTCTCCTCTCCTCTCCTCTCCTCTCCTCTCTTCTTTCTCCTTTCTAATTCTCTCTTCTCCTCTCTTTTCATTTACTTTCACAGATGATCTATTTTCATAGAAACATTAAATTAAAATAACTAAAATAATTTTAAAAATTTTATTGAAAAATTACTGTCCTTTTAAGCTAACTTTTACTAAATGGTCTCCAGTATTTAAAGGCTTCACATAGAATCTCATCCAGTAAGAGCAGAGTTTTGTTTTCTTCTGCTTTGTTATACAGGTCTAGCTGCTGCTACAATGAAATCTGACCCTGCTTTTAGGTTTTATGACCTGACAGAGGCCCAGAGGGCAGGGCCTCTCTCATTTCTTACAAATAAAAATAAATAAGATTCAAATATAAACTTTGGGGGACATTTTCTTCAGCATTTCTATAAAACAGAGTTACAAGTCACGGTGGATTGAGGTCTCTATAATCGTTTTTACTTACAAGAGATTTCACATATGAATTTAAAATAAAATAAATTAAAACAGTTTTCTATGAAAGTGATTGAAAGACTTCTTCATATCATAAATATTTGTAGTTTTTAATGAAAACAGCTATTGGAGGGGACTGCTAACTGAAATTGAAGTGTAAATTGGAAGTAATGCTGAGACAATACTCTGGGGTCTCAAACATGGGACTTTGAAATTACCTGTCACGAACATGAACAGGGGAGTTTGTGTGCAAATGGCAGATTGTGAGCAGCATTAGCTGTCTCAGAGCCTTTCGCCCTAACGCATCTTAGAACTAGTGCACACAAGGCTCTTTACCTATCCATACAGTGTCATCTCTTCTCTTTTGGAAGGAGCATCACTTTGACACCCTGCAACATAAAGAAAACTTTTGGAAGAAGAATTTCAAAAGACAGAGTCAAACAAAAGCCCACTTTGCTCTGCAAATTCATATCAGAAGCAAAATTTTCATTTAATTTCCTGCTCTGGGGAAAGTTTTTCTACCATTCCTGTTGTAACTCTGTACAACCCAGCTAAAATCAAATGTCAAATTCTCCTAAGCATCCATCCCTCAGTCAGAGTTTGTTTTTCTTCATGGATGAATCAAACATACTGAGTAAATTACATGAATCATCAACGGAAACATCATCCTTACAGCATCATCTCACATTTATGAATAAGGAGCTTGTTTTGCAAGTCCCTAGGGAAGGAAGAAAGTGGTAATAGCTCAGGGAGAGGCTCAGGACTTTCACAAGCATTTTGTTTTAATAGAACACAAACAATAAGGTATATCCACCTGCCAAATATATATATATGTATATATATACACACACAGCTCATATATATATCCATCTTTTATATATGTATAAGCAATTTCTTTACAAACCATCTCTCAACTTAGAAGCCCTTTTATTAACAAGAAAACGCTTACACTGATGACATAGCTCAATAACCCAGCTATAAATCCTTGCAATGGTTACAAATGAGCAGCATGATTTATGACTGGGGCCACTGGCTTCTACACCTGACATAAAACTTTGTAGGCAATCAGCCACATTCTTCATTTTAGTTTTATATTTGGCATATAAATCAGGTAATGAAAGGGACTCTCTCCACCCCCACTCCTCCCCTTTAAAAAGATGAAGCAAATCTTTTACAAGCAGCATGTAACTCACTGTAGCAAGGACATGTTATGAGGTATGGAAAATATTATGCTGTGATTTGATTAATTTCATGTGAACCAAACTTAGCTGCAGTGACCTGCCCTGAGAGCAGGCAGGTTTAGTGGAGAATAATCATGTAAGTCACCACAGAAAAACATAATCCATTAAAGATAGTCTTATCCTGAACAGAATGGAGCAGAGAAAGAAACTAAATAGTCACTGACTGACTTTGGAGGTTTACTTTTCACAGATACTAACAAATAATTCATTGCCCAGCATGTACTGTGGGATGCCTCTCCTATTCTTTAGCCTTCTTGGTTACCAGGGCGCACTGCTGGCTCACATTCACCCAGGAGTCAACCAACACCCCCAGGTCAGTTTCTTCCACACAATCATCCAGCCACTCCACCCCAAGCCTATAGCATTGCCTGGGGTTGTCTTGGCCGAAGTGCACAAGCATTAGGAGCATGTGTGCATTAGTAAAACTTTCAGTCATTTTAGGGTCATCTGTGTGTGACCCAGTTCCAAAGTATGTAAAAAATAGAGATTCTGCCACATTCATCTCAATCTTTCAGACATTGGCAAAATGAGTCAGATCTTTGTGAAAAGTGAAGCCTGAAATTAGGTAGCTAAACATTTGCTTTATAAACCCAAATAAGTGCTGCTGCTCCAGTTGTTTTTGATGTAAATTCAAACGTCAGATTTTTAGCATTTAAAAATCAAACCTACTAATACGGAAAAAATTCTGCAGATCTTATGTACAGAAGTGAGATGAAATGTAAAACAATACATGAGCACCTAAAACAAAGGTTATTTTAAGTAAGTGGCATAAGTCCAAAGTGTCTTCATCCAGTTGCACAAGTTAACTTATCTGAGCTGGATACGGTTCCGACAAAGGTTTTTATATGCGGTCTCCCAGGGGTGTGAATTTTTTCCACAACAGAGGTGTTGGCCATTTCTGGAAAGCTCTCACTATGAGTCAGGCATGTACTGCTTTTCCATTTTCTCAGAAGAACTCTGTAAATACACTTGAGGCAATGGAAAGCCATCTGGAGGCAGAGGTTGAAAGATGGGTTATGACTGCTTCGTTGATGCAGTGATGCAGACCTCTAAAAACAGGGTAATAAATGGACTCTGTGATGTTAAAGCAAGATTTTGTCAGAATTAATCCACTCCTTACTTACAAACGTCAGCAATTTTATGTGATATATCTTATGAACACAAGCTTCAGTCAGGCTTCAGTTAGGCTCTGACCAACCATTTGAGTTACTCCACCACTCAGTTTCTAAGAGCAGCTGAGCCATTTGTACACCCTCAGATCAGAACTTCAGCTTCAATAACGCAAATATCTGTGGTCCCACCAAGGTAACTGATCTCTCATCTCGTCTAAGAAATATATGCATGCTCTAACCTAATCAGACACCATCTGTAATTACTTTTCTTGGGTGTGCATTCAAAATGGAAAACTAATTATTTGTTTGTTAAAATATGAGTTGCTCAGAGCATAGCTGAGGTCTTGTTACTTATTAAAAAATAAGTTGCAAAAATATTGTAGAAAGCCAAATTTACACTAGCTGAGATTTGCCTTGTAAGTTATTCAAGTGCTCATGACCTGATATCTTCACCAATAGATAATGCAATTATTTCTTATCTATCTGATTTTGCCATATGGAGAAGAGTCACTGAATAGAAAGCTTTCACCTCTAAGTGTTTGTCTTAATTAAATTTGTTGAATGAGTCTTGGACGAATGATTATTATAATACTCTATCTACGTGCAAATTAACATTCAGTAGAAGGGCTGGTATTGAAGCAAACACAGCAATGAAATCATTCAAGGTCACTGTGAGAGTGCTAATTACTAATTACTAATGTAGAGACTGGGTTTGAAGCCGTGCCTAGACTCAATATCCTGGACTAAATAGCAGAAGAATCCATCAGCTCACCAGTATCAGAAGCCCTTGTTATAACTGGGTTCACTAGGATAAATATGCCCTCATGAGTCCATAACCAAGCCTTACCTGCCTGGCAGCCAATGAGCACCAACCTTTCCAGCCATAAATCGCTCTCATTTTTCTACTGTCAGTCTTTTAGAATCATAGAATCATTACTGTTGGAAAAGATCGCTGAGATCACCTCATACAACCAGCAGCCCATCACCACTATGCCCACTAAACCAGGTCACTCAGCACCACATCTACCCATTTTTTGAAAACCTTAGGTATGGTGACTCCATCACCTCCTTTCTTCTTAAGCAGTAAGATGTCCCTACACATTGGTTACTTGTAGTGGGTTTTTGAGTGGCCCACCTGTATCATATGGCTTGTATTATTTTGTTCCCACTGTAACAATGTTTACCTGAACAAGTGTCCACATGTCAACAAGGCTTGCATTGGTGTCTGCCTTTCTTTTCTCTCCTTCACATTAGCTTCAAAACATGGAGTGAGCCCAGCACAAGGTCACAAATACAAGTCAGTGTCTGAAACATGCTTCACATGAGAAGAGAGTGAAGGAGCTGGGACTGTTCAACCTGGGAAGAAAAGACCAGAGGGGTTCTTGATATACATAAGTACATGATGGGGTGGAATGAACGCAAGGCAGTCAGACTGTTTTCATTAGGAGAGGACAAAAAGTGATGGGCACGGATAAAAACACATGATTTATTTTACTTTTAAGGTGTTCAAACACTGGAACAGGTTAATGATAGGGGCTGTGGAAAAATTCAAAACTAGACTGGGCATGATCCTGGACAATCTGCTCTAGGTGACTGTGCTTGAGGAAGGGGTTTGATTAGATGATGCTGCTTCCAATCTCAGGCACTTAGTGTCTCTAATACAGCATTACACAACAGCTGCATTGCTCTTCTTTGAATGATAGGCATATAAATATTCAAAATACAACATTGTTCTCTAGCCTATTAATTGTTCATTAGCATATTTCTCATTGGTGTATTAAAATACATATGTTCTTAGATTGTGTTTTCAGTCACAGCAGTTTGACACACTAAAAAATAATAATAAACAATTATTATAATTGGAAGTGTAGCAGTGGTCGGATCCAAGAGGCATTTTTGGCTCCAGATTCCCAAACTTTCAGGAAGTTCCAGTTCAGATCTGCACATTGCACCTGGTTCCTGTCTGTGTAATGGGCATAATCTGCTTTTCTTATCTGAACAGACACCTGCTATTTCATGAAAGCCTGAAACCCACAGCTTTGGAGACATTCTTGTTTAGATTGAGATGCAAATTTTATAGCCAAAGTCAAGACCATAACTGTAAAGTTTTTTACCTGCTCTACTCCTGCTGTAGGGAACCTGCTTTGGCAGGGGGTTGGACTCAATGATCTCTGGAGGTCCCTTCCAACCCCTACAATTCTGTGATTCTGTGATACTCTGTTCTTCAAGAAAAATATAGGTGGTAGTATATATTTTAAAAGAAAACAAGGTATTGTATTAAATCAGAATGAGACAAGAAAAAAACTGTTTTTTAAACATTTGGTTTTCTTTTTTTTTTTTTTCAAATTTTTCAAATATCTTTTGGTGACATGTATTGCTGAAGTTACGCCAAAAAACAAACAAACAAACAAACAAAAACCAACAAGCAAACAACAACAAACCTGTTTACAACAAATCATTCTTCTCATAAGTGAGAAGCCAATTATTTTGATTCAAAGGAAATTTTATAAACTGATTATTTTTTATTTTTTGTTCAGGCATAGGATATGAAGTGAATGAAGTAAACAATCTGATTCTGAAGAGGAGAACTCTCTGAAGGTAATTGCCCTTCACTATCTGAAGAACCAGGCACAAGAAGGGAAATCCTGAGTCCCAGATCCCAAAGGAAAATTATTGTGTTACATCAGGAGAGCCTAACCTCACAAGCTGAGAATGTATTTGCTTGGCACCTTTTCCAACAAACATGGGCTCCATTAAAAATAAATGTGTATTATTACAAATAATACACTCTGATGGCATGTAAATTCAGACCATAATTTTTCTCTTCTTTTTTTCTGTTGGGAATTCTAGTGATATTTACCTTCCTGCTATTGCCTACATTCTTTATATCATTGAAGTTCTCTTAAACTCCAACTGGTGTGGAACAAACTCCTGACTCAGATTTCTAAAAGATCCCCCAAAAGAAAAAAGCATCCCTTCCAAGAGTGTTATTTTCTCTCTTACTCTGCCATGCTCTCAACAGTATTAAGCCAAGAGTCTTTTGCTGCTATGTGCACATGTACACGAAATCACAATCTAAATTTCATTAATAATAGAACAGATCAGTCTCGCTTCAAACTCCTTCCAAATAAAGTTCCTCCTGCTAATAAGACACTCCAGTTGCAACTCTACTTCAATTGTAAGCTCTGGTAAGAAAGCTCACTTCTGCAATCTGAGGTCTTTTCTGCTTCCCACTGGGACCCACAGGGATTGCAGGTTGTGTCTTCCAGAGTGATGTCCTCCCACTTCAGCTCCTGGCTTCAGATCCACTCACTGGAACAACCATCCAACTGACAACCCAACCCCGTCATGCTCACAAAACCACATCCCTCAGCATTACATATCCAAGGTCATTGAACACCCCCAGGAATGGTGACCCCATCACCTCTCTGGGCAGTCCGTGCCAATGCATCACCACTCTTTCAGAGAATAAATTTTTCCCAATATCCAACCTGAGCCTCTCCTGCTGCATCTTAAGGCCATGAACTCTCACCCTAAAACTGAACTAACCCACACTGGGAGGATTTGAGAGAAACATGCAGTGCTGTGCATCTCTTGCTGATTTCTTCACCCCTGTTTGAGAAATGAACAATGAGCTGAATCACTTTGTGGATTAGGACGATAATAACTTAATGGGTAAAGCATTTACCTTCTGAGTTTCTTGCTTTGGCTTACTTGTGATGGAGAAAAAATAAAAACCAGCTTGGTATGCAAAACCAGCAGAATAGATCAACTTTTTTGTACCACAAGATGTCTAAAGGAAGAAAATATAACAGCTGGCAAGATTTTTTATGAGAATCACTTCCTTATTAACATTCTGAAAGGAAGTTATTGGGAAAATATATCAGAGAAATTATAAATATCTGTTCAAAGTATATACTTTGAGAGCTTGATATGTCCTCAATAAATTGAGCTAAGGTATGTCATGCAATATGTAGCCATGCCCCCAGCCAAACAGAAAGTATTGCACAAATTTGGTTTAAAGCTCAACAATAACTCCATACAACCTCATCTAATAGACAAAGAAGGAGTTCTAGATGATCTTTAAGGTCTCTTTCAATCCAGGCTGCCTGTGATTCTATGATTCTATGAAAATCCAGTGTTTATATACAACTCTCCCTTCATCTGCTGAAAGTGCTGGAGTTTGCACCTCACTATTCCATTTTCTGTTTCTAGTAGTTAGAAATTTTTCTCTTGGATTGAAGCTGATCTGTCTTAAAGTCATGCAAAAAGTGAAATGATATAAATTGAGATGATGGAGCATGTTTGGTGAGGGACAGGATATTTGGAAAGGAAATGGCAATGATCTGGGGAAAAGGAGGATGTATTTTAAATGATTCTGGGAAATTCAGTCCCTGAAGTCTAAATTTATGAATCTATTCTTATTTTCTGAAATGACTGAACACATAGTTTAACAGTACAGATCCTTGCTTTCAAAGCCCAGCTAGCATAAATCACAGATCCTCATTGTCTGCAATATATATGCCACATTTTATTGCCTGGGTTCATGGCCAACACTTAATTTAATGCATACCCTTTCATGTAATGTATTCCGAGATACGCATCAATTCAGTGCCACGGTGCTCAAAATTGCATATGCTATTGATCTATGCAATGATTAAATCTCATCACTTATTAACAACCTAGGCTTTTGGAGCACTAGATGGTGCTAGAGAATGCTCTTAGCCAGCTATGGAGACCACATTCCCATAAACTCATTCCATGTACCATTTATTTTTGTGGGTTGTAATGGCCTTATCTGGATCAAGCATCTGTACTCTCAGTAATGTTTCAGATTCACTGCTGATATTGTCCTTCATTCCTTCTTGCTGTGTGATTAGAAATTCTTATTGCCAAAAGCAAGCTGACAAAACCATGTCTGGTCGCGAGGCTGCCTTAAAAAACAGGGCTATATA
This sequence comes from Tetrao urogallus, assembly GCF_951394365.1. NCBI lineage: Eukaryota > Metazoa > Chordata > Aves > Galliformes > Phasianidae > Tetrao > Tetrao urogallus. Next base: position 65,353,798 of record NC_136817.1, read on the forward strand.
TAAATCTGTTTAAGTGTGTGATTTTAATTTACCTTTAAGTTCCCAAGCTTTAGGCTGATATGATGCTGCTTATGTGCTTCCTAGGAAGGCATGGTAGCACTGGGCACTAAATGTGTCTACTGGTCATGTTTGGAGCAGGGTTTTGACCCATCCAAGGTAAAAGAACCATCCTCAACAACAACAAAAACAGATAAACAAGAAATGAAAAAGAAAAGATAAAAGAAAAAGATTTTTAAAAGACTGTAAATGGAGTAGGTTATTAGTCTTCTAATGATGAGAGCAATTTTTTGACTGAAGCACTTGTTGAAAGAGGAGGTCTTGGGGGAGATCAGAGCATCCTGCACCTATTGAGAGGAATTGGGAGTACATCAGTGAGGGCAAAGGTACACATCTTTAGCAGGAATTGATGCACACAGATGCTGGCAGTGTAGCAGAAATGATAGGGTGCTTTTTTCCCTCCCTGGCAGCTCAGCTGTGAAACTGAATACACTGCAGGCTGTAGGACACTCAGGTACTTACAGGCAGACCATGTCTATTTTGCAGACAGGTGCCAAACAAACAAGAGTTTCACAGTGCTGGCACTGTAAGAGACCCCAGCTGTGTCTATCCAGCAGGCCACCTAACCACAGACAGCAAATGCTGCTGGACAGCTGGAGTTATGGGGCTGCAAAGGCACAGCCCTGAGGTGCAGCTGGCAGCGAGCACAATCCCATGGGTCCCTGCCATGCTTCATCCCAACAGCAACACAAAAGAAGGGCAGTGCAGAACAAAAAACATGGTTTGAACAACAGCAAAGAGGGAGCAGAAATTTTGAAAAGCTGGGCCAAAATCCGGATGGATGTCCCAGGCCCTGCACTCACACCTCTCTCATATCATGGACTAAAAGCAATATCTTTTATGGTTGATTTAATCTCGATGTCCTTGCTCCATCTCGATTTAATCCTCATGGAAGTGGTCTGAAGTATTCGGGCATGACATCATGGTACGATGACATCACCGCTAAAACCACCAACCAGTTAGCATTTAAAAAGTGACTTATCCAGGAAACTGACATGTATTGCTGTTGCACAGTTAAGACTTGAATGTAATGCAGCCGGATCACACTAGGCTAATACATCTTGGAAGATTAGTGGAAATGTTCCGTGTTTTTTTTCTTAGCCAAAATCAAATCAAATGTTGGTGAGAATTTAAATGCATCCCCGAAAAATTCGTGGATGAAGAACCTGCAAACCAAAAGGGAAATCAACTGCAGTACTGTTTGCTCCAGCTGAGTGAGTGCTCAAACTCAGCCCTACAAGGTAAAATCACACTGTGGTGTCTAAGCTCTGTCCTATTTTATACAGCCCACAATCTTCTAACAATAATACAGGATGGGAAAATTCCTATTAACTGATTGGGAACCTACCAGCATCCCTCTGTGTGCCTTTTATTTACATTAGGAGTTTGAAAGAGTGAAGTATTCCTCTTCAGGCTTTATTCTGCTGGAGAAATGGGTTTGCTGTCATCACCCCTCACTAGCACAGCCTGAGACCCACTTTTCCCAAATCTCCCCCTTCCACCATTTGTCTTTACTACCTCATAGCTGTCAGCTTTTCCTTTAGCTGCTACTATAAAATGAGCACAGGGTTGTTCTGGCCAAAAAACTCTGCAAATGCCATGAGAAGGGACAGAGGAGACAACTACTGATCTTCAAATGGGAAATGATCCTGGGACGGTATCCCTGACTAAGGGTTGCAATGCTCTTGTTTAAAACCACCATTAATTCCCACCTAATAATTAATCCAAGTGAATTACATGTGATCATTTATTCAAGTTTCACCCTATTTCTCCCATCATCCTGCCACAAGGAATTCTCTTCTCTCATGGAATAGTTTTCCATGTGGAGATTCTCGAAAGCATCAGTTCTTATGTTGTTACAAGTATATTAAACAAAGATTAACAATGCTCTACAACTCCCATATTTGACAGAATGTTCCTTAAACAAGTTATTTCAGCTTTGCTGCCTCACTTTCCCCACCAGAAAAATGGACATGGTGGTAATTGCATGTTATTCAAGGAGGAACAGGGTGTTCTATGAGCCTGTTGTTTCTCTTTCCCTCACTGAATGGGTATTCAAACATGAATCTGGGAGAAGGAAATAGCCCAAATTACTGCCGATCTCTCCTTGCAACACTCCATGAGAAAACAGAAAGCCAACTTCAGGCCCTTTCTGTTTGGATGATAGATGTTTTAATGGACAGTCAGATACATATATTTATTTTGCCTGGGGAAAGAAAAAAAAAAAAAGAAGAAGACTTGTGTAGAAAAGCCAACTGTATTACATGCTTAATGTCACTTAGGTCAGAAAAGCCTGAGCTCTTCCCAAGGCCTTGGCTTCCTTGAGGGAGTTGTGTTTTTTTTTTCAAAAAGGTCAGCAAAAATGAAGATAAATGGGTCAAATATCACTGGAATTTTAAAGAATCATAGAATCATTCGATTTGGAAGAGACCTTTAAAGGTCACCTCATCTAACTCCCCTTCAATGAACAGGGACAAATTCAAAATGAAAGAAGTGATCCATCAAGACCTGGACCTGGGTGAGGATGGGGGGTGGACCAGTTGGACACAGAGGTCCCTTCCAACCTTATCCGTAGAATCACAGATTCATAGAATGGCTTAGGTTGGAGAGGACCTTGGAGATCATCCAGCGCCAGCCTCCTGACATGGGTTGGTTGCCTCCTACCAGATCAGACTGCCCAGGGCCCCGTCCAACCTGGCCTTGAGCACCTCCAGGGATGGGGTGCTCACAGCTTTCTGGATAACAGAAAAGAACAGCCATGCTGTGGTTCTGTGCAAACAAGGAAGGGAAGGTTCTCTCCATTACCCTATCCAAGTTGCTTGGCGTCGTGCTGGAAGCACAGGGTCATCTACCCATCATTTATAGGACAATGAGTCCCAAGAAAATGTGAAGAGGGAAGAAGCCTTAATTCTCAGCTTTACGTGAGGATGTGGGGAAGAACAGACCATCAGACAAGCAGCCAGTGCGCTATGAAATCGGATATAATTAACAACACGCAGCACTCTGGGTGCCAGCAGGCACCAGTGGTGGTTTGGACTGTCCTGCAGCCGGGTGACACCAGGTGCTGTCACCCATCTACCTGCCAGCCGTGCCCTTTCGGGGAGCCCCCCTGCTGCCATACATCATCCCAGCTGGCCGGGCAGCAGCCCTAACCTGGGTCTGTCCGTCAGCCCGGAGCCAGGCTGTCCCCTCACACCCCTCCCGCCACCCCCTCGCCAACCGCCAGGACTTTGTGTCCTAAAAGCTCATTCTTTCCATAGCGTAAAAAATAAACCAGCATGTGCTCTCCCTCCCCAACGCCACCCGTCTCCGCAATGGCCCCGGGTGGGTTGTTGTTGTCGTTCGACTCGGTGTCTCCTTAAATAACAGAATTACAGCGGGCCTAATCCTGCAAAGTGCTGAGTAACAGCTCGTTCCCAATAAATTAAGCAGGCACTCAGCGCCGCAGTCTGATATTTGTGTCCATGTCCTCCCGGATTATCGGTCTCTCCTCCTCGCTCTCTCCCCGGCCCCTCCGGGAGCAATTATCTGTGAATGAGAACAGAATAACTCTTTTAGCAGAAGGTTTCCACACTCTCGCACAAGGAGCGCTCTGAATGGATTTATCATGCTCGCTAAAAAGGGGAGGTGGAAAAAAAAAAAATCCCCCCTTCTCTCTCATTTTTTATTTTATTTTATTTGAAGGAGAAATCCCCGAAGCCGGCAGCTGTTCCCCGGTGGCTCCCTGCACCAGAAAAAAATAAGAGGGAAAAAAAAATGGATATAGTAAAACTTTTTAAGGGAAGCATGAATCGGTTCTTCAGAAAAACAAGGCAGTGGTGCCAACTGGAAATGTTTGCTTTGGGGGTGAGTTAGATGGCTGGCGTCAGCCAGGGCTAAAGACATGCCAGCGGAATGCAATATTGGGGAAGCAGCAGGTCACTCAATCACTGGCAATTTGCCCAGGAGCAACTGGATGCCTTCAGATATTTTTTTCTTGTGTGTGTGTTGTTTTTCGGGAGGGGGGGGGAGTTGCCTTTTTTTTTTTTTTTTTTTTCCAGGCAAACAGAACCTTAGCAGTTTGGGGGCCGGTTGAGCTGCAGAATGGTATTTCTGAGAGGCACGCTCCTGCAGGAATATCCCAGTCTGCTCGGGTGTGCATTGGTGACATCTGGCAGAAACTGTGTTTTAATAGATGGGGCTGAATTCGGCTTGCTGTTGTCTGGGCACACAGGGCAGGAGATAAAGCACTGCATGTTGGGTCTGCAGGGCAGGGAAAGGATGGGGCAGTGGGAGAGATACCCTTCAGGAAGCAGGAATATTTTTTCCTCTGCTAACACGTATCCAACAATAGAGATGAGATTTTTGCTTGTGTTTTTGGGAGGCAATATGATTTTTTTCCTGTTTCTTCCAAGCTGCATAACTCATGGAGGAAGGCTTCCAGCAACCACCATCATTAGAGATTTGCCTTTTTTGCTAATGAGGAAATCAGTTTCCAGACAGTGCCTGAAGACAGCATATGACACGCTGATGTCAAATGTAGTACTTCTCCAGAGGTAAAAAGGAGAGGTAAAATCACCGTCACCATTACCTCCTCTATCCACATGGGTAAAACTCAAGGCATGAGAGGGAGGGGAGCTCCCACAGAAGTGCTACCAGGGGCCAAGCTGTACCTGCAGCCCCGAAGCCATAGGGTTCATTACAGTTCAGATGTATTTTCACATTGAAACAGAGCAACCAGCACCCATTTGTCCTCCCCTACATCATAACCACTCCACAGGCCAAAGGCACATGTGGAAATGAGGTGATTCTCCATTTGGGCAATCTGATCAAGCCATGAACAAATCAGAGAGAATCTGAAGATCTTTGGAGGCAGATCCCAGTTGTGATTGGCAGGTCAGAATCCCTGAGAGATCTTCTAAGTGGGGTCACACACATGCAGAGGCACGCAGAAGGCCGAAGCCCTTCTGCCACACACATGGAGAAAAGCCATATGCATCATTGCAATAAAATAACAAAATCCAACATTTTTCTTCCATTTCCCTGATCTAGCTGTGTACAAAAGACCAAAAAGCACTCGGCATCCCAGCTCTTCATCTCTTCATTTCTGCTTCTATTTTCATCTTAAAACAGTCACATTTGGAACACAAGCTGGTCATTTAATTACAAAGCAAGGGTTTAAGTTAAAATGGATTGCATTCGCAGGTCAGCCATTAGTTTCTTGTGTGATCTTGAGAAGAATGGCCCTGCCCCAGGTCCTTGTACTATCAGATGGATACTGCAACCTTTGCTTTTCCTTGCTGAGTCATTCTTGCTGTCAACAGCAGAAGGAGACTTCCCTATTGCAATCTGCATGCATTGCAAACCAATGAAAAAATATTTGATTTTACCATAAAATACCCTTACGGTGGTTAGGGGAAAGAATATTTCCCAAATTGTTTCCTAGATGATTAATCTGGGATGATCTTATTGGAGCACCCAGCCCATATAGCTCTTGTAGAAGCCATAAATGCCAACAACTCATGGCACCTCACTACCTGCCTGAAAATGCCTTCTTCCCAGGAGGACATCCGGTGTAGTTCAAGAGCATCAGTGATGGGCAATGAAGATAGACAGTATGGATTCACTCAATAACCTAGCAAGATACGTGTCCCATTGAGCTCTCTTACCCAACTCTGTGCTCTAAGACTGGCAACTCACTTGCTTGAGACAGGCAAGATCAAACTCTTCCCTGCTTCTATCTCAGCATTCCTGTGTAGCTTGAGCAACTCATTTTTGCTTCCTGTACCACAGTTTCCCCATCTGGAACATGGAAATAGTGATCTTAGCTTCTTTATGCAGCCCTTTGAGATCAGCAGATAAACAGGCTTTTTAAAGAGGTAAGCGGTATTATAAGCAATGACCTCTCATCTGCCAAGAATCAAAAGTGATATGAGGGTGATGAAATTCAGGCCACCTCATCAGCAAAGCATGTTGTCCTGGCCTTCAAGACAAGGTTAGAGCTCTCCAAGAGAGCCTGCTCCTTTTTGGGACAGAAAGGAGTGGACACAGACCCAGCACACACTTTCCTATAATTAGTCATTTGTACCCATGTATTGCCACAAATGTATACGGCCCTCAAGAGCCCAACCATAGTCACTATGTAGCCTAACCCAACAGATCATCTGTGCAAAGCAAACTGATTATAAGTCAGCAGGTAGTTTCCCCCCAACAGCTGAAGTAGGGTGGATGCAACCAGCCCTCAGCAAGCTGCCAAGTCCCCACCACCTCCATGAGTTTTTCAATAGGGCTGGAGGGAGATGAGGACTGACAGAGAGACCAAAGCTGGACAGAGTATTGGGATGACGCCAGAAATTGTGTGCACCCCATCTCTGGAGGTGCTGAAGGCCAGGTTGGATGTGGTCCTGGACAGCTGGGTCTGGTGGAGGGCACCCAGCCCATGGCAGGGGTTGGGGCTGGATGGGCTTTAAGATCTAGCCTAAGCCATTCTAATATTCTATGATTCTACGATTCTATGACCATTCAGGATGACGACACATGGCCTGGCCGGGGCAAGGAAGCTGGATGGAGTCAAGCCTCAGGCATGATGCTCAGTGAGGAGTTCATGAACGAGGCAGCAGGCATGACCAAGAGCTGCTTTGCACGATGAGGCCAAATCCACCCCTGGCACAGCTCCGCTCAGGCCACCTCCATATGTTTGTGTAACGATCCCGCTCCGGCCATGGCGTGAGGCACCGGCTGTGCGGGGCTGGCGTGCCAGGCCACAGCCCCAGACACCAGGGCCGCTCCAGATGCCAGGCATATTTTGTCAGCTGCGCGGCCACGGGGAGTCACATGGGGCCCGGAGTGCACCTGCGCGACCCTGAGCCGGCCTGCTATTAACAGCCGGCTCTGATGCCGTACGGCTGACCGCCCTGTTCCTCAGCATGGTGATAAATTAGCTGCCCTGCTGACAGCTCCAAGCTCTTCTGCAGCCGGGATTGATGTGAATGCCGAGGGAGGCCAGCCTGGCTCTGCGGTGTCCTGCCTCTGCTGTGCAGCCTCATGTTGTTCCCTCACCCCTGCCCGCTGCTCCCGGTGCTCCAGGGTTGGCCTCAGTGACTCTGAGTGCTTCCTGAAGTAGTTAATTAGTGTTTGAGGACCTCCGAGCAGATGGAATGTTTAGAAATCAGCACTGTTTTTTTGGAGAGAAGAGAAAGTGGGTAGGGTCAAAGTGATACGTGAAGTTGCTTGGGTTCATTTGAAGCCACTGAAAGCCCTCAGATGCAAAGCTGCAGAAGGCACCTGGTATCAGGTGGCTATGTCGTCTTACATCTGGGGGAGAACAGCTTGGTTGAACAGAAGCGAGCAGTGTGCCCTTGCCACACAGATATTTTCATGCTATCTCAAGCTGCATTAGGCAAAGCATTGCCAGCACATCAAGAGAGGTGAACTTTCCTCTCTATTCAGCATTGGTGAGGCTGCACCTGGATTAGTGGGTCCAGATCTGGGCTCCCAGTACAAGATGGGGGAGAGTCCAGCACAGCTTCCAAGGTGCTGCAGGGCTGGGGGCAGCTCTGCCATGAGGAGAGGCTGAGAGAGTCGGAGCTGCTCAGCCTGGAGCAAAGGGAGCTTGGGGGATCTCAACCACGTCCACAAATTCTTGCAGGAAGACGCAGACAGGACAGAGCCAGGCTCTGTTCGGTGATGTTCAGGGGCTCTAGGCACAGCTTGGAGCCCAGGAGCACCCCATGCCCATCAAACAACCCTTCTGTGCTAGGCAGTGCCAGGGCACCGGCACAGAGACCAGAGAGGCTGTGGAGTCTCCTCCATGGAGATGTCCTAAAGCCACATGGGCATTGGCCTGGGTACTCCATTCAGGGTGTTCTGCTGGGGCAGGGCTTTGCCAGAAGGGCCCAGAGATCCCTGCCAGCCTTAGCCACTCTGGTATTCTGACAACCAGCAGCCTAGCACAAGGCTTGCAGGAAGTGTCAGCCATGTCCAGCCCATGTACAAGAGACACTACGGAGAGAGTGATGGGCTTTACATTCTCTTTTCCTTTACTGCTGACACAAATAAGCACAATTTTACTGATGAACAGAGCTAGTTAGTGTCAAAATAAAATGTCCAATATGGAACACAGACTCTTGGGAAATAGATTTTGATGCTTTGGGACTCAGAAAAATGATTTCCCGGGAATCATGTGCATAGCACAGCAAGTTCTGTGATTTTTCCTCTTTTTCCTCTTCAGTTCTTGGTTCTAGCACAAAGATTATTTTTAATGCCAAATCATTGTGCTTCTTCCCTCTTTATTTCAGGCCGCAGGCTCACCACATTCTGGACTTGTTGCAACCCATCTGGTTTCACTAATACTTCTAATATAATATTTATAACTAGCTAAGGGCTGATCATATGACCGGTGTAATCAGTAAGTCATGTGCCAACTGTGGTTATTCTACACCTCAAGCCATTTTTCTCCATTTTGGCTCCCAGAGCCTGTTAGGCATGTTTCACTGCTGTTGAGCCTTCGCATCTTCGCAGCCTGGCAATGAAGAAGGCTTTCTTGAGTCTTAGTAATTAAGAGAAAAAGAAACATTATTTCATTTCCACCCTAAAAAGGAAATGAGATGAGAGAATCAACCAAATGTTCTGCTTGCCAGATAATACTTGCCACCATCTTGGCTTTGGTGAAGGAACTTGCGCTTAGGAAAGTTGTTCTGTCTAAACAAAAATCTCTTTTCAACAAGTTCTTCCTTCACTCTGCCAAAAGGCTTACCCAAGAAGAACCAAAACCAGGCCTGACAGTTTTAGCTCACTTAAAGCCAGGTGAGGCAATCCAACTTCATATTCATGGGCATAGGAAATTTCATGGCAGAATCACTGGGTTAGGAAGAGGAAAGATCTCCTATATTAAGGGGGGAGGACCCATCACTTGCAGAGACCTCCTCCTTTTTCTTTGTGCCCTTGTCACTCTACATGTCTAAGGACTGCATGGAGAAGTAGAAATCCCTTCATAGATGCTAAGATATGGCAAGAGGCATTCTTAGTCCCTCCAGAAGGGTTCTCTATGAAGTAACCTCGAGAAACTTGAGTTGAAGCACTCTTGAGTGAAAAAAAACTGGCCGAGTTTTGGAAAGAGTGAATGTCCTTGGTGTAAAACCATTGGAGTTGCACAGAGGCAGGAGAAGAATGAACTCTCCCTTTCCACGGGTGCTTATAGCTGGCCACAGCCTGAGAGCAGATGATTTAATGCTTCAGTCTGGCAAGCAGGGAAGGATGACTTCAGGTCTGAGCTTCCCACTTCACTCTTACCAGCTCCCCCTGGAGAGCCAACACAACAGTGGCCAAGAAAATTGCAAAGTTAAGCAGTGCTGGCTTTTCAGCCCTTCAGCAAGAGCACCAAGGAGGGTCCCCTCATGACACCACTGCATGAGAGCCCAGCAGCAAAACAGGCTGGATGGCAGCCCCAGGAGAACAAATTAAGCATCTCCTTTTTACGCTGAGTATATCAGCAGTGACAACTACTACCTTGTGAGCCAGTTTATTCAGAGCAGCTCTGCACTAATGGGATTAACAAGCTCTTCACTGCTTGGATCGCTTCACTGCGGGAAGATCCAAAATCAACTGATGGAAAAAGGATAATTCCTCCTGTGGAGGGAGCAAGTTGTTTGTGGAACCAAATATTCAAACAGTGCCTCTGAGTGCTGCGAGTCATCCATACGTGGAGATGTACCTAAACTCTGCTGTGTGCTTAGGTTGAACGTTGCAGACTCACAGTGTCATTGCTTGCTTGAGACCCATTCTTGAGGGTGGGAGAGATGACAGGAGAAAGAAGCAGCCATTGTTCAGGCAATTCTCACCTGCCCAACTTCAGTCTGGAGGCTTAGCTCCAGTGAGGAGCACACGCTATTAAAAAAAATTATAGGTCCTAAAATGTCACAGCTCTGCTTCCCCACAGACACTACGTGGCCTTATGCCTTATGCCCTTTCTCTAAAGAGGAAGATATGCTCAAATTTTCTCTTGCCAAACTCATTTTCTCATTCATCTGTCTCTCATGGGGCTTGGCACTGAAGAGGAAGAACTGGCTGAGCATCAGCACCGGCAGATGGCTAGTGTTTGCCGAGACACATCAAGCTCCATCATCAAGCCTGAGAATTGCTGAGTGGGTCTTGTTTCTTGCTCAGGCTGTATCTCAAGCATTTGCCAATGGATGCACAATCAACATAGGCCTCTCCTCACTCAAGGCATCCGGATTTGTGGTCATCTCATCTTGGTAAATATGGTCAGAAACGGGCAGCACATCAGAATTCTGTGTTCCACTGAGAATTAGCTATTTTGCCAGTACCAGGCACCAAATGCAGCTGTGTTCAGCTTACCAGGGAGGTAACAGTCATACAGTCCCAGAAAGGGTTGTGGCTTTCACCTAAGGCAATATCATAGAATCACAGAATCACAGAATGGCTTATGTTGGAAGAGAACTTAAAGATCAACTAGTTCCAAACCCCTGCCATAGACAGGGTTGCCACGCACACGATCTGCACCACAGGGCTGCAGCAGTGGTGAATTCATTCCCCATTCACATAATCTGCTGTGTGGGGTCCACTTTTCAGGAAAGAGGAACACTCAAAGAGATCGCATGAGTGCAAATGGTTTACACTAAAGGCAGTCATGCATTTAATGTATGTTCATAATTTCAACTCCAAGAAGTTTTAGGACCTTGTCAGAAACTGTTATGAGAAATCTCATACATACTGTGTTTTCCTTTTGTCTTTCCCATGGCAAGGAGATAAGCCATTCAAGAGACATGAGTGAAACTTGTCTAGCCAGGACCCTACTAAGGGATTCCAGTGTTCACAAAGAGCTTAACACTTCAAAATGACATTGTTGTGCTCTTCTCCATCTGGAAGAGTGAGTGAAAATGAAGTTTTCTCCTTATCTCTCTCAAAAAAAATCTAGCTTTTAATACAGGTATAATATTCACCCTTTCAAGTTAGGGTGAATGCTAAAATTGAAGTCCCTCAGTTTCTTATAAAACTGCATATCACGTTTAGCTCTGCTAGAAGGGGAGTGGAAAGCACAAGAATAAAAATTTCCACCTGAAAACTGGACTTGGGGCCACATTGCATATCTCAATGGGCTCCTGTTTCAGGGTAGCTAAGGCTTGCTTTCTGACCAACTCAGCCTGGTATCACAAAAAGAAACATCGTCGCTCTTTCTGTTGTGTTAATATCCAGCTTATTTTTCAGCATTGCAATTTCCTGCCTGCTCTTTGAACAGCTATCAAAGGACTAGGCACCAGATCATGGCAGACATTCTTCTCGTAGTGACATCTGCTAAACTAGTCAGCCTGTTCCTATACAGCCCACTCAGCGCATCCGAAAATATTTTATAAGCCACCAGTGGAACAGAGAATGGTAATGTTGGACCCTGACCTTTATTCAAGCCACCTTGATGTTGACTACAGATGGGAAATCACACTTCTGCAGCCAGAATTTCTGGGTCCATTCAGCTTAGGGTTTCTGTGTTACCTCCAAACCCAATAAATTTCACTTAATGCCATCTGGCACTTCATATCCTTGACTTCTTTTCAGCTGACAGCATTGGCAAATCTATATACGAGTCTCAATCCAAAAGCCTCTGAAAATCAATGGAAAGATGGTTTTGGATCATGGCTAACAATACAAGACTTTATTTAGAAACATGCTGTCTACCACTTTGTTGGAAGATGCTTCTCTTCTTAACAAACACTCAACCAGCAGTGAGCACTTCCCAAGAAAACACCTGTACACCTAGGAAAAGGTTAGTCCAATTGCATTTAGACAAGTTATATGAAATAAACACTATTAATAAATTAATTGCTCAAACTCTTACATACAAGAGCACTATGGCTGGTTTTGCTTTAGGCAATACCACTGACACAATGGCTATAACGTGTTCCACAAACATAGTCAAATACTGCAAGGGCCTACTCACTCAGTATTGATGGGATCTGCAGTCTCTGCATCACTGCATTTCTTATGCTCTGTGGCTATATCCCAAAATGGTTTCTATATGAGTGATGGCTTCAGCCTGAATTACTGTCCTGAAGCTGGAAGAAAGAAAAAGTGCCCAAGCACCAAGGAGTTTTCTTACAGTTTTGATTGGTGGCTCCAACCAGTCATTACACATAGAGACCTTCTCATGCTCCTCATTACCTCTCTGGGTTGTGCTTGTATTCCTGAGTCTTATCTCTGCAACCCTTGAGCCTTTGTTTCTAGTCCTTGTCTGCCTGACCCCATTCTGTCTAGTCCTTTCCTAGATCCTAAATCCCACTCTTCCTAACCTTCAGCGTAATCCCAGACTAAACTTCTTCCTGATTGAGTTTCTGCATAGATTCTGGCCAACATCCTGGTCTTTCATCTCACTCCCACTTTTCTGGACCACTGTATTCTCTGCATTCTCCTCCATTGACCACAGTCATCTTCATCCACTTATTCTGAGCCCTGCCTGAGCTTGGTCACTCTGCTGAGACCCCTTAATAACCAGGTGCCTGTTTAAAGGCCATGGCTTTCTAGCAATGTCATTGACTGTTAAATAAACAGCACGCCTGAGCCATGTGCCACACTAAACAGCTATGGAAAATATAATTTTTTTTAGTCCCTGCAGATTGTTAAATGCAATTATTTACCTACAAACATTGTTTGTTACAGTGTTTGTAATCAATTACATGTTGTTGACAAACATTTTGAGCAGTACCACTTTAACTGAGCAGACTGAGATGAGCAGTCTGATAGCTCAGCCAACCAGAGGAAAAGAAGGTTAGATAAATTTACACTCCAAACTGTTCAAGAACAGCAGTGAAGACGTTGGTTGTACGTGTAATAGTAAATAAAACAGATAAAAGCCATTTTCCAGCTGTAAGACCATTTGCCACAGCATAACAAGGGTTCAGATGGACAAAAGTTCCTTGCCCTCAACCCTAGAAAAGCATAACAAAATAGAAGAAAGAAAGGGGAGAAAACATATTGACCATGTGAATTTTCCATTGGGAATCCTGGGCATCATCTGAGCAAAGTCACTTGGCCCAAAACAAACCATCCCATAGAATGTACTTGTGATTTAACATTATGGACAACAGTTTGGTCCTTTGGTGTGGATACCAGAGGATACCCCTGTTTTGACAGTCTCTCTTCTCAGAAAGCTTCTAAGTTATTACCAAGAAAGATTACCAAGACCTTAATGATGCACTGCTACAGTCCTGCTACAAGTATCTTCAGTAGGATAAATGCGACAGGAGCTAGTTCAACAATGCCAAAAAATCAATTCATCTATCAGCTAGCTGAGAGACCATCACTTCAGTGATTAGCCAAGGGAGAAAGTGTTAAATCACAATCATGGCAACTGATTATCAACCTTTTCCCATTCTACCCACAGCACCCCAGATGGATGAACATGCCCAGTTCTCAACACTGAAGGATCCACGTCCAAGGCAGCAAGATATCCAAACTCAACCCTGAAAGCAAACACTCACATTAAGTAAGCTTTGCATTTGACAGTGTATCAACACACTAGAATCCTGATCAGTGTACAAGTCAGAAATTCACAGACCAAACTGTTAGAAAGATGATAATGTCCACAGAGCATTCATTTATGTGCTGTGAAATATGTTAGGAGGCCAAGGTGGAGAAATCATATTGCAGAAAGCAATATGATGACTTCTTGGAAGTTGTTATATTTTATATCATATTAAATCTAAGAAAACATTTACTGACCAGTACAAAACTAAGTTCTGCAGTAAACTGATGTATGTATTACCATCTTTCATATGTTGAGATTATTCTCTATTTGTAGGATGCTGACAGGCAGTAACAAAAACAGTGAAGAGCTGTACACAAAAGAAATTGAAAGCAAAAGTTAGAGTTAAAGAAACTTGTTTGTCAGAGGGCTGGCTGGACTAATAGATGATCTGTATGTGATAGCTGAGAAGTAAAGGAACATTATCTCATGATAGCAAAGTCCAATTAATACTTAGGATGCATCCCACACTGCAAGCTTTCCTCCTTAGTGGAAGCATGTCTGAAGAGATATCTCAAATTGAAGTGTCAATAGAGAAGATTTTCAAACAAACTGATAAAGTGAGTGAGACAAATCTGCAGGACCAGATGGTATTCACCCAAGAGCTCCATGGAAATCCAAATAGGAAATTGCTGAACTGTTATCCACAGTGCAGAGCCAACCTGCTGTTTAAATCAGCCCATGTCAAAAGAATAGAAGCAGTAAACATGATGCAAAATGAAACAGCAGTTTTCAGAGATGGCTTATTGAAGAAATAGATAGGGGTAATTCGCTATAAGATAAACTCAGACTTGTCCTAAAAAAGAACAGTAGACACATCAGGGAGCAAGGTTTAATGGGTAAGAGTAAAGCACTACACCTGTAAGTGGAAGTCATGTTTCACTCATCAAATTTATTAAGAGTGTCACCGAGTTTTGGGGAATAGTGATCTGAGTAATGTGGTCTAAATAAATTTCCAAATATTGGAACAGATCAAGCCATTGCTGAACAAGGAAGAAAGTCCCCTTGTGACTCAACAACTGGTTAAAAATATATCTAAGATATTCCAAATTAAAACTGTGAACAAATAAATTCAGAAGGACTTACAATGCCACAGTAAAATGGGACAGAAAATTCAGAATAAGTAACGAGGAAAAACAATCTTAAGGATCCATCCACATATAATGAGTACTGAGTAAGTTACTACTGCTGGGAATAAGTTCCTGCAGTTACCGTGGATTATTCTGTAAAAGTGAGAATTTACTGCTCTTTGGGGATCCGAAAGGCAAAGAGAACTTTAAAACGAGCAGGAAAAGCATTTAGAACAACAAAGAAAACTTTTGAACATAGCTGCAGTGCATCCTTCTCATACAGGATACAGAAGAGTGAGAAAAGTTACAGGAACGGCAAGAAGGCACAAGGGAGAGTTTCCAGAAAGGGTCAAAAAAGGCCAAAATAGGCTATTCATCTTGGGAAAAAAGAAGATAGACATGATCTGAAAGATGTCTATGAAGTTTTGAGTTACATGGAGAAGATGGGGAGCAAACAATTACGCCTCATTGATCAAAATATCAAGATTGGGCAAACAAACAGAAACTTTTATTCTCACAAACAAGTTATGTCACTCATTGTCAAGGATAGAAAAAAAATGCAATGGAGCTAACATACTAACAGTGGGGAGCTCCAGCAGGGCTACTAAAGACCACAGGCCAAACTGAGCCTTTAGTTCTGGAGTTCTCTCAGCTGCTGACTGCCAGAAGCTGGGATGGTATACAAAGGTAGGACCACTCCACAGACAGCTTGCTTCTTATTTTTTGTATTTTTTATTTCCTTTCCCACAGTCTTTCTATTTTATTACACCAACCCCACATGACTCTGGACTCCTTTACCCTATTCACTAATACGCCTCTAAAGTTACATATCCCAGTGTGGACTCCAAACTTAACCAGAAACAGGCTACTACATGAAATTTTATGGAAAAATACCACTATTAATATACTCTAATAATAAATTCAGTCCCTGTGATGAATGGTCAGTAGCAGAAAATAATGAACTTTACCAGGTGATAAGACCTCTTTCATAAAGATGAGACTCTCCAGGAATCCTCTACTGCCTCAAAACTTAGGTTTCTGCATGATTATGGTGACTGCCCACTGGAGATGTGGGCACTTAGCTCATATAAATGAAGTTTTCAGTGGTAGTATTCTTCCCATTTCACCAGTAGATGTGCCTCTAATGGCACTCTCTTTACTGTAACCACTAAGAGTCATTGAGGATTCTTGAGACTTTGCAAACCACACTCAACAGCCACCATCAAAAAAAATCTGACAGAGGAGTGCTTGCTTTGCCCTCACCCACAAAAGTAAACTTCCATTCAAAATATATAGGTTTGAACTTAAAGAGACTGCACACTACCCACGTTCCATTTAATGTTCACTATTTTCTTTCTAGAGCCAAGAACTATTCAGTGAAAGACTAGCTTCCTCACACCTCATACTTTTTTTTTTTCCCCTACCTCAATATATCCACATAGAATAACTTTAACATGCTTTTTTCACCAGAGTATCTGTCAATAGAATACACCATCACTGAAGACAGTTTTAGCCGAAGTCATCTCAGCCTCTTGTCCACCTGCATTCCAGAGCTGGCCAAAAGCTGTAAAGCCAACCAAGCAGGGCTGGGACAGAGCAGTGTTTGAGGCTGCTGACGGGCACAGCTGGAAAGGGTGCCATTCGTGTTCATTGTTTGATTTTAGGGTGGTCCTGTGTGGAGCCAGGAGTTGGCCTTGGTGATCCTTATGGGTCTCTTCCAACTGGGGATATTCTATGATTCTATGACTCTTGCTCTCCTTGATCAAAAAGAAGAAATGCTGGAGAAACGTTGAGATACAGGACCTGAAACTCCAAAACTCCAAAAGAAAATCAGCAAATAGCAAAGATTTCTCAACACACATGAGGAAACCAAGGCAGGGGAAAGCATAAGGCTGCTTGCATAAGCTTGCATCTTGTCCACACATACTGAGTTTGAAAATCCTACAAAACATCGCTCATTTCATCTCTCATGGCCTTGACAAGCTTGAGGAGGAAGAATTTGAGCTCATACAATACTGGCTGTCTTGTAGGGCACTAGGAGCACAGGAAGGAGGTAGACTTGGGCAAGGGAGGACACTGTGCTGCCCATCAGAACCCACAGACACCTGGAGCACCTGGGGGAATTGTCAGCAGAGTTGGAACTGCACTTCATGTCCGTCTCCAGACATAATCGCTCTCCTGGCCTCATGAACAACCTCCCAGCCTCAGACAGGTACTAAAGAAACAAATGGGAGGATTTCTACTGGTTTTAGTGATGGATGAGGTCAGATCGGGCTGAAGTCAGGCCAGCTGCCAATGCAACTCTGCATAAATCAGTGAATTGGCTCACAGATGGAGAAGGAGTTGAAGTTTTTTCTACTCCTCCTACAGCTATTCAACCTCCCATACATCTTGCACCCCTGCAGTGCAGGAACCCCTATATGCTCTTGCTGAAGCCAGTGGAAGAGTCGTCCTTGGCCTGGATGCCTCCAAGTCAATCTCTAAGCTGCTGCAGTTTGGCTAAGCCAGCAGGTCAGCGGAGATCTTTCATCTTGCCTTAACAGGAGGGAGGCATTGAGGCATCGGTCCCGAGTAATGCAGTACTTCCACTGGGGCTGGGCTGAGAATTACAAGCTGAGGTTTTTAATCTTAAACACAATTATTTTTTTTTATAAAATTGAGCTTCTCTGTCTATAGTGGAGTGTATCCAAACTAATCTGCATGACTGCCAGGCACCCAGCAGCTCCCACCAAGATGTACATCACTGTTTCAGAAAGTCAGATAACCAACCACAACTCAAAGATATTAGGGCCACAGGGATCTTGTCTGAGCTTTCCACATAGAAAAAATAATACAGTAACTCCTGTATCAGTTTCAAAACTTAACCTATAGCTCATATTCTTAAAAGCTCTGCAGTTTTTACTTATACAATCACTACACTTCAAGCAGTGTAGACACAGTTATTCCTTTAGGTAATATGTTGTGAGGATCGTTATGTTCTGCATAACTACATGGCTCTTGTCACAAGGCTCATCTCTTCTGCCTCTGCATCTCATTGTACTTCTTTCTGATGAGAGGAGAGGAGAGGAGAGGAGAGGAGAGGAGAGGAGAGGAGAGGAGAGGAGAGGAGAGGAGAGGAGAGGAGAGGAGAGGAGAGGAGAGGAGAGGAGAGGAGAGGAGAGGAGAGGAGAGGAGAGGAGAGGAGAGGAGAGGAGAGGAGAGGAGAGGAGAGGAGAGGAGAGGAGAGGAGAGGAGAGGAGAGGAGAGGAGAGGAGAGGAGATGTCATTGTTAATCTAAGAGAATAAAGCAAAGCTGCTGACTGTCATAAGCACTTTTCCCTCTGAGTGCATATTTGACAGCACTGTGTGACAAAGAAGCATTTAGAAAGAAACACAATGTTAAGTCAAGGACAGATAAGACTCCAGTGTTGGGTGTGAATAATTCTTGTTACCTCATTTCACTATTTTTTCTCAGAAGAATCCAAGAAGACTCTTCTCTAATCCTGCCCATGCACATTTGCCAAGTCTCCAAACAGCTTTAAAAAACCTCACTGATGAGAGACCACCAACTTTACGATTTCTTGCAGCTCCCACTGTACATTTTATGGGTATTCAGCAATGCTTTCCTAATGCTGCAGAAATTTCTCTTCTCTTTACTAGCACTAGACGTGTTTCATCAGCCGTCTCTCACTTTCTCCTCTCCTGCCTATATTCTCAAATTGCTGATTTTTAAGACGTATTTTTCACAGAACTATAAAAATAGTGGATTTCTTTTTCCTTTTCATTTTTTTTTCAGATCAGGGACAGGACAAAAGTTGAGCCTGCCAACTTTGTTAATTTTTATTTCTTTTCTGTTGTTGTTGTTGTTTAAATACTTCATAATAAAAGAATGTGCTCCCAATGGAATTTTTACTGCAAAGAAGAAAAGTTCTCCCATTCTCCTATCCTACATCTTACACGCTTCAAAACACACAGCAAAATTCTATACCTATAAGAAGGAGGGCTGCTCAGGTGCTGTCAAACCATTCATGATAAAGTCATGGTACATGGCACATATTTAAAAGTTAATGGAAGAAGGATTAAGGCTGCATCTCCATAACGCCTGGATGACTCAACTTCACATTGACAGAATCAGTGTGTCAATTGCAACCAGACTTTCTGTTTTTCTTCTATAGTAATTTAAAATAATTCCCCTCGTCTGAGGAGAATGCTGGAAAATGTACATGGGAGCACACATCCCTTCTTAACAAGTGCAGACCCTAGCTTTTCACAGCACTTGGAAATGACTTTCTGGTTTTCAGAAAGTACAAAGCCATCACCAGCTGCATCACCCTTCAGAAAAGTTCAGGATGCTTTCCTGAGGATGAAATCCCATTTGCTGTCCTCTGTTTTGGAGCCATTTTGCCATTGCTTGTCTGCCCCCTGCCTTGGGAGATGAAGACAAGCCAAGATCACAAACAACATCTACTGTTCAATCTTGTCACTTAACCGTTAGACTGTTTCGGCCTCCTTTTCCTATTTATTTATTACTTTTAAAAAAGATATTATTTGAAGAAACATTCTTGAGTTTCACAGCTATGTCTTCCAACTCCACCAGTTCCAGCAGATAGGTTTAGGAGAACAGATAGGTTTCGGAAATGGCACTGCAGCATCAAGGCAAGCTCTGCCCTTTACTGGATCCGCAGTGCAGTCAGAATCACAGAATCAGAAAGTTGGAAAAGACCACTAAGATCACCGAGTCCAACCACCAACCCAACCCCACCATGCCCACTACCCCCTGTCCCTCAGTGCCACATTTCCACATTTCTTGAACCCCTCCAGGGACATCACTGACTCCACCACCCCCCTGGGCAGCCTATGCCAATGCCTGACCACTCTTTCTAAGAAGATTTTTTTCCTCACATCCATCCTGAACCTCACCTGCCATAACTTAAGGTTGTTACCTCTTGTCCTTATCCATGACTTTGCGTAACTCAGTGCCAGATGATGGTGGAGTGAGAGGTTAACACTTCTTCAGCAATAGTCCGCTCAGGATTTTACCCACACTCTCAGGCCCTCACAATGGACTAGCAAAGGGATTATGTTCTTATTTATTTACTCATGAAGGTAGAGGTAACAAAACTGCATGGCATGCCTCTTGGTTAGTGCTTGTAATGAAGCTAATTACTTGATGGTTCTTGAAATTGAAGAACAACCCCTTTCCTATCCTACAAGAATGTGGCCACAGCTAAACCACGTCACAAAACATCTGCTGTATTAAACAGGGCTGGGTTGGGTCAACTTTGCTCACCCAAGAAAGGGCAATAGGGGCATCCTCATTGCTTGCACCAGCTTAGCTCTGCTATCAGTGAAAGCTCACCTTGTGTGTACCAGTGCTCTCCAAGACCTGAATCTGGGAATACATGCCCTATAGGACACCACAGGGCTGTTAAAATGATGCAGCTCTGAGCAAAGACAAGGCTGATATTGAGTGGCCAGAAGACAGGAAAAAAGTTTCTTTGCTCCTCATAACCACAGCCCCACTCCCCTGCACTTCTCTCCAATGGGCAGGCAATTCCCTCCATCTGTTTTTCACCTCATGTCATCATTTTGGCACACGGGTACCGTGCAGCAGAATGAGCTGTTACCCCCATATGGCACACAGCAGCTGGCACAGAGCTGGGATTTATTGACATTTTGTCCCCAAAACACAAAGCCATGCTCCTCCAAGCCAGGATACCACACATCACTGTAGTGATTTCTGTGAGCAACATGGGCAACGTGAGCTCAGGCATTGCTGCTCATCTCCATCACATGGGGCTGGTGTGCCAAAGGGATCCAGCATCCTGCTTGTTTCAGTTAAAGAGCAACTTTCGGCTAAATAAGTCTGCAGAAGAGGCAGTGGAGACCCTTTTAAAGCTCTCTCCCCTTGGTTTAGCTTTGAATAAGCTTTGATTTCAATCACCTCTAAGGCAAAGAGCAGCAGGGCAGTCAGACGGTAACAGCAGCCCACTGGCACTTTGCATTGGTTGCAATGCACCGGCTTGGTGTGCATGCAGCATCTGTGCTGCAGAGATGGCAGCTGGCACCACTCTGTCCTCTGCAAATGGGGACAAAGCACCAGCACCTATGAGCAATGGAGCCCTGACTGGGGCCCCCTCTAGCCCTGTTGTGATACCCGTAACCACAAGGATACTAAAACGAGAGGAGGGGAAGGTCTGACACCGGGTATGTGACCAGGGTCACTCAGGTTTAGGTTTCTTCTTGGAAGCACTCCGTATCACAGCCACACCAAAAGAGCAGCTCTATAGCCAACACCCAGAAAATGCCCACGCCTTGAGGTCAAGAGGGAAAAACAAATGGTGCAAATGGCTGCAAATTCGTTTGTTTTTGGTGGGCTTCACTTATTTACCCCCCAGAACGATTTGCTCTGTGGAGTCAAGCTAAACAGCAAAGGATTGTAGATAGCCAGAATTTAACGCTGACACTGAAATTTGGCCAAGATCTTGTGCTTAATCCTCCTTCTCCTGTTAGAAGAGCCTCAGAAAGTTTAATGTAGGCTTCCAGGGAATGCCAAATCTCCTGAACAATGAGAGCAGACACTGCTGGAGTGGCTGGGGCCCCTGGCACCCCCAGAACATTGGGATAAAACAGGTCAGTCAAAAATCCTTTGTTGGCTCTCATCTTAAAGACTGAAATCAGGAACAAAGATGAAGAAAATAACCATCAGTGGTAGCACTAGTAGCAGAAGATCAACAACTGAGCTCAACTGGCTCACCTAAAATCCTTCTGCAAAAGAAAACCAAACTCCAGTAGCATCTTGGACAGAGGATTTAATAGAAGGGGCAGCAGGGCCACGACAAGGTGCTGAACCAGGACTCAGCACACCTTCTCTTGGATTGCCCCAATACCTGACCACAGCACTGAATGAACCACCAGGCAGAGCTTGTCTTGCTCTCATGGATCTCAGCTAGGTCAATTAGTGTGAGCTCCCTTTGCTCACCTCATGTGGTCCCAATGGCTGCAAGGTAGACACGCCATGGCGGAGGGTTGGGAACCAACGTCCCTCTTCCAGCAGTGAATTCAAGCATCTCACACCTTACATGCCAATGACTCTCAACAACAATGCTGTTGTTTAAGGGGTTCGAGTGATTACCACAACAGAAGCCAAGTACCTAAATCATGAAGATACTTCTAAAAATGACACTCACATTTTCCCACAGTCTTGCAGGAAGTTTATTCCCAGCAAACCTCTGCCTCTTTGCAGCCCTCCCTTCCAACCTGGCTCTGCCATGCTCGGTCTGCACCCTCATTAGGATGAGGAAGTGGCATTCAGGGTGCGCAAGGGCCCAGCAGGACACAGTTCGTGGCCCATAGCAATTACCCTCAAGTCCAGCTCCATGGTTCACCCTGTGAAAAC
Organism: Tetrao urogallus; assembly: GCF_951394365.1. Classification (NCBI taxonomy): domain Eukaryota; kingdom Metazoa; phylum Chordata; class Aves; order Galliformes; family Phasianidae; genus Tetrao; species Tetrao urogallus. The sequence goes on from NC_136817.1 coordinate 65,375,816, forward strand.
TAGGTCGGACTTTTGCTGCAAGAATAATTCTCACAAGAGGATCCAAATATGGTAGCAGAGTGGTAACAGAGGAGTGGATTTTGAGGAGTAACAACAGGCAAAGTGGCAACAAAACAGACAGAGGGTGGGTGTCAGGGCTTCTCTTGCTTTCCATCCTGCCAGGGGGCTCAGGGCACCATTAGGAGTGCTGCATGAAGTCAACAAATCATAGAATGGCTTAGGGTGGAAGAGACCTTAAAGATCATTGCTTCCAACCTCCTGGACAGGGTTAAGGGTCAGGCAGCCCCAGCTCACAGATCAGGATTTCGATGTGGGAAATGAGTGATAAGAGAAGTGGTTGTTGGAAACCAAAGCGAATCCCGAATTTCACTAGAGAGGGAGCGGGATGAGGGGGAAAATGAAAAAACAAGCGCACACGGTGGGTCACCGCAAGTCTCCGGGGGGCAGGATTTCTCTTCCATCGCATGGAAGAGTGAGATTAAAGAAGAAAGTGGGAGTGGGGTGGGAGGGAAGGGAAGGGGAGGGGGGGGATGAACAAAGGAGATTGGCAGCACAGCTGTTTTGGGAAGAAAAAAAAAAAAAAAAAAAAGCCAGCCTTCCTGTTTCTTTAAAGCCGCTCATCTGCGCGGCGGGCCGGCTGCCGGCGGGGAGAGGCGGGCTGCAGGAGCCGCGCACGGACGGACGGACGCACGGACGGACGCACGGAGCGAGCCGGGGCTCCGCTGCCCGACGCGGCCGATCGGGCGCAGATGGGCGGCGGCGGCGGCAGCACCGGGGCGGCGGCGGCGGCGGCAGCACCGGGAGCGGAGCGGCGGGGTGGGCGCTGAGCGCAACCGCGCATTGCCCCGCGCCATGCGGAGCACGCCGCTGGCCGAGGGCGAGCCCTGGCCTCGCCTCTGTCCCGCCGCCGAGCTCGGGGGGCTGCGGCGGCTGAGACGCAAACACGGCTGCAAAAGTTTCCGCGTGGAGCTCAAAGTGCTGAGCGGGCGGCGGTCGGGGCTCCGCGCACCCCCCGCTCCTCCGCCGCCTCCCCCGGCTCCACCGCCCGCTTGGGAACCGCGCGGAACCGCCGCGCTCGGAGCCGCCGCCAGCGCCTTCCCCGCCGCGCCGCCGCCTCCGCCGCCCCCCGCCGCCGCCCGCCCGCAGCCTCCGCCGCCGCCTCCCGCCGCCTCCCCGCGCCCGCGGCCGGGCGAGGCTGCCGGCGTCTCGCCGGAGATCAAAGCCCTGCAGCAGACGCGGCGGCTGTTGGCCAACGCCCGGGAGAGGACCCGCGTCCACACCATCAGCGCCGCCTTCGAGGCGCTGCGGAAGCAGGTACCTGCCGGGCCGAGGTGCCGGGAGACGGGGTGCGGGGGGGATGCGGTGACAGGAGGGGATGTCGCCTGGGAGCGCCGAGGGTGGAACCGTGCTGTCAATCGGGACCGAGAAACAAGGATTTTTCATTTGCCTGCGTTGGGAACTCGGGATTTTTTTCCGTTTCTTTTTCCCCCCGGAGACAGAAGGGCACAGAGGAGAAGGCAGCGCAAACGAAAAAGCCCTTGAGAGCATCACCGCGGCTCGCTGTGTGCTCCATGCAGCAGCACGTGTGCGTGCCGGCGTGCGCTGTCCTGGGGGGAGCGCAGGGCACTGGAATGGAATTCTTAAGCCCATTCAGAGGGGTTTCTCTCTGAAGCTTTCGTTGTAGCTTTGGCTGAGCCCAGTGGTGCACCTTTCCCAATGAGTTTCCCCATCCCAATGAGTTTCCCATGATTTTTCAGTAGCTTTTGCTTGATGTGTGTACAGTGCTGGGCTTTCTTCTTGAGAGGGCTTAGGAAATCCTTGTGATGTTCTGGGAGTGAATAATAGAGGTGATCTCGTGGGCAAGATGGGGCTTCTGAGAGGTGAACGATGTTGTGGAGAAAATTTCTCCATCCCATTGCCTCCCCAATGTGTAGAAGGGGAGGGGAGAGCCAAAGGAGGGAGCAAGGCTGTACACCAGCGTTATTCTTCTCATTTCTTCCCCATGAGGATAAATCAGTGTCCAGCCCTGATCTGACCCCCATATCTCTATCTCTGCTCCCTGTTACAGCTCCCAGCCATCCTGGCTTTGTTGCCTTCCACCAAATACCAGCAGAACTTCTCCAGGTGCCCACAGCTCACAGCCCTCTGAGCCTCACATCTCAGAGAGATGCTGAGCATCACATCGCCCAGACCCATCCCTCCAGGGCTGTGTGTCAGGCGAGAACTGCTGGTAGGCACCTAAGGCAGAGGGGCTTCAGTCACTGTGTGGCACTCCCTGCCTAACAGCACTAACCCAGGATGTTCCTCCGGTGCTGAGTTTGCCATTTGGAAATGTAAACCCCAGGCGTGATCTCTTTTGTTTCTCCAAGTTGTTTCCCTATCTTGGTTGTTTGGTGGCTGTGTGTAACGTGTTTGGAAGTGTCAGTCTAATTCTCCACGGACAGACATCTACACCACTGAAACCGCAAGGGGAAGTAGCTCTGATTTCCCAGCTCGCTGGCAGTCTTGTTCTAGGCTGAGCCTCAAGCAGAAGTCAGGCAAGCAACAAATTAAAGCCGCACTCTTTTGGGAAATGGGCAACTCTTGAAAAGCCTCAAATTCCTGGCCTTGGCCCTGCGTCCATAAATCATTTCAGCCCAGGACTCAGCTGGGAGCCCAAAGAGCCTGGAGAACAAGTTGCTGTCCTCTCTTCCCATGAAAGCCAGTCTCCAGGGTCAGTGCTGGAGCATACTGGCAGAGCTGCGCTCGCTCTGCGGACAGAAAGAAATCATTCTCTGGGAAATGTTTGCTGTGAGGCTTTCCTAGCAATTTGCTGAGGGGTGGGCTGACTGTCCTGATCAGCATTGGATGACATTTGGATTCATTTCTCCCCGGGCTGCCAGCAGCGTGCTTGGTGCCGTACGTGACATCAGGTGACAGTCGGCTTCATTGCACATAGGCGCAGTGCTGGCTGTCACTCAAATCGTTCCCACCGGTACTGCGGAGTGGCTTCGGGATCAGGACAGAGGAGGGAAACTATCTGCACCATCCCAGCCAGCAAGGCTGAGAGGCAGGAGCATGGAGAGGTTTGCTTTGGGATAGGAGTGTGCTGGAGAGCCAGTTCCTGAGGTGCTGAAATCAACAGGTCTGTGGTGAGGAGTGCACCCAGCCTGCACTCCTTCTATAGGAAGGGATTGGTGTGCAGGAGCTGGTGGTACCTGCATGGATTCTATTTCCTTCCCACCCTGATGGGTACATGGGGCTGGAGGTGCCCACCCATGGTGCCATGGAATCATAGAATCACTTGAGTAAGTAGGAAGGCACTCCTAAAGGTCATCTGGTCTATCTCCTCTGCGATGAACAGAGATACCTACAGCTCCATCAGGTGCTCAGAGCTCTGTCTAGCTTGACCTTGAGTGTTTCCAAGGATGGAGCATCCACCACGTCTCTGGGTCAGCCTGTTCCATTGCCTTACCACCCTTGAAGGCAACTGGCAAAATGCCAGTGGTCACAGAATCAATCCCACTGTAGGGTACCTGGTTATCCCAGGTGAGGAGGAGGACAGGCAAGCTTTGTTTCTCTATGGGATGCCCAGTGGCAGCCCACCATAGGGGAGTGGCTGGCACACAGTGTGCCAGGCAGATGGGCTCTGCAGCTGTGTGCATCTGGCACACATGTTTTGACTCATGGATGCCAGTTCTCCAGATGGCAAGAAGGCTTTTTGTTGTCACTGCTGTCGGTTTTGGAGGAGGAAAATCCAGCCACAGGCATTTTATACAAGGAGGGAATAATCCAAGCATGGTTCTGAGCACTTGGCTGTGCCAGAGATGGCAGATAAATGGGCAGCTGTTGGCTCTGGAAGGAGGAATGTGTCATTGCCATCGTCCTCACCCTTTTGTGTTATGGCCAGCAGGGATCTCTCACCATATGAGTCCCATAAAGCAGGACCAAAGATCAGATGCTTCTATGATGCAGCTCCTTCTCCACAGTCCTGCTTCTTGTGCTGGTCAGCTATTCATCTGGGAGATTTTTTTTCTTCCCTGAATTCCCCAAGTATCATTTGTTAAAGTCTTCTATTGATGCAGGACTCGAGGCTAATAGCGTAGTTCCCCATGGAAAACACACTTCACTGCTTACCTGTTGCAAAAGGAGGAGGAAATAGCTCTGCTGTGCTTTGCTCTCACTCTCTAAGTATCCCTGCTGAGTGCTGTTCCTCTCCCTCTTTCCACCTCCCACCCTGGGACACCCACATGGCTGCTGCTCTGCGGGTTCTTGCACCATCCCATTGCCCCAAGGTGCCATGGAGTTGCAGTAAGAGATGAGACCTGTTGTCACTTGCATCTGTTTTCCCTTGTGCTCCCGGCCCTTGTGGGTGGTCAGTGAACCCAGGCGTTGGCGATGTGGTGATGCAGCAAAGAGCTCATGGGACCCAAGGCCATTGCTTTGCTCCTTTGCGTTCTCATCTTCACATCTGGCAGACTGCAGCAGTGCAGTGGTTTCAAACTAAAAGAGGGGAGATTTATGCTGAACGTTAGGAGGAAATTTTTACTCAGAGGGTTTGTGAAGCCCTGGCACAGGCTGCCAAGAGAAGTGGTGGATGTGCCATTCCTGAAGCCACCTCCTCTGCTCCTGGAGGGCTCTCCATGGTCATCCAAGTATGCCACCATCTAGCAGTGCATTTTGCATTTGCAGGGGTTGTGGTCGTGCATCTTATCTGTGCTGACAGACCCTAAGGTGGCATCAGACTCTCCCTTGATAGCTGGAGACAACCCCAGCCGCCTCTGATCTGGAGCTGCCCATGCCTCACATCTGTTTTCTCTCCAAAGCACTGCTGTCCAGCTCTTCCTCAAAGCAGCATGTCAAGCCTCCAAGCTAGAGTCTGCACTGGGAGCAGATGTGTCCAGAGACATTAATTTTCCCTTCAAGTGCATTGGTTTTTTCCTAAATCTTTCCACTGCTGCATTACCAGGGCTCTCTGCTTTTGCAGCTGACAGCCTCGTTCTCTGCACTCCTGTGGGTTCTGGAGATATTTTAGACTTTTATGGGGCTTTTTAGCTGCTGGGGCTGTTTTTTTTTTTCCCTTCTTAGTATCCTTTTGCTTTGAGCTGCCAGTGTGCATGTGACTGCTGTGGCTGGTAGTTAAATGAGAGCAGAAAGACCCCACTCCCTCCTGTGAGGACACATTAGGAGGCTGCAAGATGCTGGTGGTGGTGGGAACCATCTCCAGGGATATGCAGAGCCAGGGTGGGTGCTGGAGGAAATTAGGAATCAGAATCATTAAGGTTGAAGAAGACCACTAAGATCATCTAGTCCAACCCTCAATCCATCCGCATCATGTCCCTCAGTGCTACATCTGCACACTTCTTGAGCACCTCCAGGGACAACCTCCAGCACTTCCCTGGGCAGCCTGTTCTAATAACTAGCCACTCTTTCTGAGAATAAGTTCCCTCTATACTCAACCTGAGCCTCCCCTGGCACAACTGAAGCAATTAGCTCTCATTCAGATTCCAGACCAGCTTGAGAACCTGCAGCTTGAGCCACATACCCGTGGAGACTGTGGCTCTTTGGTGGATGTATCAACCTATGCTTGCCTGCTTTCTGCATCTTATTTTTAGGATGCACCATCATGTGTTCATCCTCTGTCATAATACCACAGAGGTTGGGAAGGCCACCAAGATCATTCTGTCCAACCATCCTCTCGTCACCACCTTGCTAATTAAACCATGTCACCCAGTGTGACATCTGTTTGAAAGCAACTGAAGTTTGTCACCACCATCATATGCAACCAGTGTTGGTTGTAGCCTTGCTGCTATGGGGAGGCTGAGAGCTCCCTCCATCACCTGCTCACGGGGTCTCCCAGGGCTGCATTCCCCACGTGAGCAGCACAGCATTAATTGGGGCAGCTCAGCTGTTTGAGCCAGCCTCGGGTGATGCCACAGTTATTTAAAGTGCAGTTGAAGCAGAACTGGGAGGCACTGGGGCTTAACAGCTAAGGAAGATGACGAAATACTGGCCAGGAGCAATGCAAGTAGAGAGAAAATAAGGGAGAGCACGGACAAAAGCATAAAAATCCTGAAAACAATGGCTGTGTGTCAGAAATGAGAAGGCTTCTTTGCTCCCCTTGCTGTCTAACTGATGTTATCCTCTGACACAAATCCCATTCCTGTCGGGAGATATTTGCTTTGCGTGCTGCAGCCACCCTGAGTTAACCTCTGTGTTTTCTTATGGCTCCCGCTGAAATCGGAGGAAGAAGTCTGCTTTGAATCCAGCAGGCTTTGAGTGCAGCCCCTGCTCCCTGCCTTTAGCCGTTCTCAGATTACTGCTCAGGCTGCAGTCCCTGTGATGAGGAGGGGGATGCTTGCCTATCATACATCTGGGTTATTAATCCCTGGTTAGAGCCTCCTTGGATCCATGTCCCCTTTTGTGCATCTTCCTCTCGTCCTAGTTTGAATCATAGAAACATTAAAGTTGTAAAGATCATTGGGATCGTCTAGTCCAGCCATCAACCTTCATGGGTCCCACCTTTGTGCTGCCCTTTGTGCCAGCCAAGGAGCAGAACCTCCCAGATGTGGCCACAGCTGCAACGGAGCTCATTCTCCCCTTCCACAGCTGAACCTGACCCATTCAGAGATGGGAGGGCAGCCTCCCTGCTAATATCACCCCCCAAAATGTTCCCCGCTTGGGGGTTGCCTCACGTGGAGAAGATTTGCTGTGCGTTATGGCCCTGGGCTTCCTTCTTCAGTAACCCTCTGTGTAGTTATTATATGGGGTGGTGGTTCAGAACACCTACAACAAAGTAAGGGCTTTGCTACAGCTCACAGCATGATATTTCTTGTGCCCAGAGGGAGGCTTTGAGGGTGCAGAACCTCCTGGCGTAGCACTTGAGGACCGTCAGCACTCGAGCGGAGCCAGGCGTGGGGCCGCGTTAAGCAGACTGCTGTTTGGAATTGCTCCGCGGGGTGAACTCACCCAGCACCACACCTAGGTTTTGTTTGCAGGAAGCCAATTCATTTGCTCCAAGGAGTGAACTCATGTTGCTGCAATGCGAGCAGCAAAGGAGCCAGGAGCTGGGAGGAACCGGGAGCTGGGTTATCCGAAAGCACGGACCCACCCGAGATGAGAAGGCACCAGGGTCGGGGCTGCTGCTGCTGCTTTTATTCCTGTTGACATTTTTAAGCGAGTTTTGTCTGCTGGCTGGATGCTTTGCTGCACAAACTGGTGGCAGAGGAACAAGAGCCTCCCACTCCAGTGGTGTAAAATTGCTGCCCATCGCCAGCCGGAATAGAGATCTGCAGAACATCTGACACCACAACACCCACGGGTTGGACAGAACGGGGCACTTGGGACTACATCCCTCCTCCAAGGACCATCCCAGGAGGCATTTGAGGCCAGGTTGGGTGGGATCCTGGGGAGCCTGACCTGGTGGGTGGCAACCTGCTCACAGCAAGGAGTTGAAAATGCATTGGCTTTAAGGTCCCTTCCAACCCAAATCATTCTATGGTTCTATGATTCTGTGATCATTGCATTTTCTCTCAAAGCTTACAGGATCTGGCCCTGCGGGGTTTGAATCCGTGCCTTGTGAGCACCAAATCCGTGAAGTAATGCATCTTTAGTGGAGCACTGGAACAAGTTGCCCAGAGATGTGGTGGGTGCTCCATCCATAGATACACTCAAGGTCAGGCTGAATTGGACTCTGAGTGCCTGATGGAGCTGTAGGTGTCTCTGTTCATTGCAGGGGGGTTGGACTAGATGGCCTTTAATGGTCCTTTCCAATTCAGACAATTCTATGATTCTATGAAAACAAGTGATGACGTTCTAGACAAAACCGGTCAGTACTTAATCTTTCCGCCTGCTCCCAATAACTTCACAGTTGCCATCCCCAGAGAGGTAACGTGATGGGGACAGAAGCAGAGGACGTTTCAGAATGAGTAAAACAAGGACTGGAGTCAGAACACCAGGACTATCAAGCACTGGACATTTATATGAACCTCCTGGAAGTGTTTCTGCATGAGGCACAATGAGACAGTGAAATCCTCTAAGAGGCAGTGGGGAAGAGGCAACCAGCTGCTCTGTTGGACGTGGTTTAGCTCCCAGCATAAAAATAAATGAGATGAATTGCAAGACAGGTAAATGCCACAGCTTATGGCATGGTGTGAAGGAGCCAGCTGTCAGGAGGCCTTAGCTGATGCTATGCTACAGGCACAGGTGTTTCTCTGCCTCCCCAGCTTTCCTGCTGTAGCCAAGGGGCCAAATACATGACCTGCATATGGAGGGGGTCTGTGCAAATCCATAGTGTTAAGTTGCACTTATGTTACAATAACAAGGAGGTCTGGACCCCAGGGCTCAATGTCTTCCTTTCTTTGGGGGAATGCAATGCAAAGCCAGAGAGGACTTGACTTTAAAGACCTTATCTGTTATATAAACTATACCATGCTCTTTTCTATGGTGACGGCACAATCCAGCCAGATGCTCAGCAATGTGAACTGCCTTAATGCTGCTCAAGTCCCTGGGATAATCCCAATTTTCCCCACAGTCCCGTTGTTGTTGTGAGTATCCCTGGTCCCCTGTGCTGGGGTCTGGGTGAGAATGGACTCCAAGATCATCACTTTGGTGGATGCTGGTAAAGTGCCTGGCAGACATCCTATTGACTTCAAAGGCAGCATCTTCCAAGGACACCACCTCTGATTACAGATGTCGGGGATGGAAGGGACCTGTTACATCACATCCTATCCTGTCTTCCTGCCAAAACAGAGCTCTTGTGCACAGTAACATGCCTCGAGAGCATGCATCTTGCCTTTCTTCACCCTGAGGGTCACTGATAAGACCCCAAAACCCCACAGCCATGACCAGCAAGCATCTTCTGGTCCCAGCCCACTATTTTCTGCTGCATTCCTTCAGATCAGTGTGAAATTTCACTTGCAGTTCCTTTCTGCTTGCTTTAAATCATTGCAAATAATGCAGGCAACATGGTGAGTTGCACAGAAATCAATGGGGTCAGAAAAGGAATATTCATAGCTACTTGAGCTCTGAACAGAACTGCTCAGTTCCCACCTTCACAGCTCTCCCTGCTGGGTTCAGATGTGATGAGCTAGAGGGGGTGTTTGAAAGGAGAGGACTTGGAGTTTACCTGGAGCACAGCACACACCTGGTCATGTAGCGTCCTACTACAGATCAGTGTGGAGCACAGGTCTTCAGCACCGTGTGGCTCTGATGGCATCAAGTGTTTTTCCAGTGTCTTAAGATACTCCATTTTGGTTGAATGTTGAATTTTCTTGGCATCCAGGTGTGTTATTGACACCCTTCACTCAACCTGGGCAGATCCCTCCCCTCCTTGCTGCTGGCTCTGGGAAGAAGTCTTCTAAAGAAGTGCTGAAACCAAAGCACAAAACCTCTCTTCTCCCCCCCATTGCTTGGGAAAGTGTTAGATCTGGATCTGAATTAAGTGGCTCATTCCTCTCTCAATTTTCCATGTTTAATTCAAAAGGAAACATTAAAATGGCAGGAGCCCAGCCAAGACAGGGAGGGTCCATACGAAACAGTTATTCTAACACTGTTACCATGGCAAAAACTCTTATCTCCTACTGTTGGTGCCCCGCACCCATCACAGTGGTATCTGAGCTGCATGGGGTGAAATTCTTTCTGTGTATGTACAGGGCAGCTCCAGTTTGGACTTTGCTGCATCGTGTAGAAGCGTTGTGTAACGCCAGGCGAGGGTTTGGTCAACTCTGCTAACACTGAGATCTTTCTTGGAATTTGTAGCAGGCCTGCCCCCCCCAAAAAAAGCAGTTTGGGTTTTATTTTGTTCCTTTAAATAAATAAATAAACAAATAAATAATGAACAACACACAGAAGAAGGAGAGCAAAATAGATGAGGAAAATAGACATTTTCCTGTCTTCTTGTGTTGCAGCTGGACAGTATCTGTGCATCAGCCCCAACGATTTCGTGGTCGCTTTTCCTTCCGCTTGATTTAACTTCCTCCTTTCTCCAATTCTGAACTTACTCCCACATTTCACTGAATCTTTCCATTCTGGTTTCCATCTTGGTTTTGTCTAGTGTGCTGCTGTTTGATCTGGGATCTCCACTGTTTTTGTGACATCAGTGTTGAAAGACAGTTGGGTGTTTCTGTTGCCCAAAGCTCTGCTTCCAAAATAACTCAGCTCGCTGCGTCTGGGGGCCAGGTATTACCATCTGAAGGTGGATGGTATGTTCCTTTTTGCATTGGTGATAGCAGCACTGTGGAAATGCCAGTGGAGGTCAAAGCAGTGGTCCCACTGGGTATTCCCAGAGAATAAATAGATCCCCAGCCCCCACAAGGGTATCAGTAGCAGATGATACATAGAGAAAAAGGCCCTTTGAAGCTTGTTGGCTTGCTTCTGGAGAGGTCAGATGCCGCTGGCATCTCAGATATATCGTGCAAGCCAAATGGCCTATGGGGTCAACAGCGTTCTTCCATTAAAATCCATGTACTCATGGATAAGGGTGGTCTAGCTGAGATGTTATTGGTCTGAATTTTCATGGTAGAGTCCTCTTTTGAAGCATCTGACAAAACCAAGCTGGAAAGTAAGCTTCCTCTACTAAGAAGAGGTAGAATGTAGATGTAAAGCAATGCATATGGAGAAAACTGTACCAGATTACTCTTAGAAAACGTTAGACACTAACTGACCATAATCTCAGAGAAAGAAGGCCTTAGAGTTTCTGTAGATGAAAATCTCAGATTTGTATCCAGTAGTGGCCACAAATCAAATCAGGAGTGATTAGAAAAAGATTATAAGGTGAAGCAGAGAGCATCAGCATCAGCTAGATAAACTCAGAGAGCACCCACAGTATGAATACTGCCTGTGGTTCAGCTTCTCCCAGCTCCCCAAGGACACACTGGGGTGAGGATGGGTTCAGGGAGGAGCAACAGCAGTGCTCAGAGGTGCAGGATGGCTACAATACAGTAATCAGATGAGGAAAAAGAGATAAATGCTAGAATTATTAAGGTTGGAAAAGACCACTGAGGTCATCGAGTCCAACCATAGATGATGGAGGACTGAAAATACAGAGGAGATGAATCTGTTGCTCCCTCATCTCAAGAACTGGGGGACCTGAAGAGAGGACAGTGGGAGCCAGCTTCAAAGCAAGCAAAAGGAGGGCTGTGGTGTTGAGAAGGACGAGGGAACTGCAAAAGCATGTTGTGGGCGCTCCTATTGCCAGGGTTTCAACTTACTGTGCCAAATTAATGAACAAAAAGATCTATTGTGGGTTGCTAATACCAAGGAAGCACATCTAGCTGGGTTCGTGGAGCTGGCATTTATTGGAGCCTGGCAGAATGCTTGGGGAAATACTATATATTTCTGAGCTGTTCTGCTCTTCCATTGATATCTGCATGCAGCTGCTATGGGGTCAGCAGAGAGGCAGAACCCCTTTTAACCCCTCTTACCTTATGTAAAAAACTGGGGGTGAGCCTGGCTTCGTGTCTGTGGAAAAAAGAGCAGCTCAGGCATGGGTATAGCAAGAAGCTTTAAAACCTCCAACCATAAGCAGAGCGTGATACCGTAGAGGGATGAGGAGGATGGAGGCTGGTGTGGAGGCAGATGGTTGAGGGACGTTCGGCCATTGCAGTGATTGATGTTGCATGAAAACTTAGATTGACAGGCACTCAGACAGCCTGAGCAGTGAGGATGGATTTCAGATAAACGCCCGGCTCCAGTTTCCCATAGGCAATAGATTCTTGTGCATTAAGGGCTGAATGACCTTTAGCAATTTTGCAAAGTAGCGGACAGGGCCCCAAGCCTATTTGAACTCAGCGGATTTTCTCTTTAAGCTGGACATAGCAAAGCTGCGTGCCTAAAATTGAGCTCACATGTAGCGTTTTGCTGGATGGCAATATAAAAGCAGTCCAACCTTCTGTATCCCATGCATTTATTTGGACACGTGCTGCTTAATTTGAATCGTTTGCATGTTCCACATTACACTAAAAATCTTCAAGGGTAAAGAAATAACTTACATCAGATAATGCTTTCCTGAGAGGCAGAGTGATGGGTGCTTTGGTGCTCAGCATGGGGCAGTGGGTTGGAATTTCAGAGCAGATTTGGAAGCTGTGAGTGATGCTGTTTGAGCTCATGTCACCTCTGCCAGCATTGCTCCCTTACTGCAAAAGGCTGCAATGGCTTTGCAGCCACTTGCGGGGAGGAGGATGCTCGGGGCAAGTCACTCAAGGGGCTGGCAACAGGGGGTTGGGTTTTCCAAGAAAAACAGGGTCTGGCCTCTCTGAGAAGCCAGCTGAGCGGCAGGCAGGCATCCCATGTCCTGCCATCACGCTTTGAGCAGAACTGCCCTGCTGAAATCGAGAGGTCTCATGCTGCTTCATTCCCGCAGAGATCAGCAGGGGAGTTCTTCTGCAAAACCTGTTGGGACCATATGGCCTTTTATCGCAGAGTTCCTATTTGTGTTAAAAACCGCTAAGAAAATAACCTACAATTGTTTTGTCATGCTTCGAGCGAGATATTTTGTTTTTCTGGCCTAATTTTTTTTTCTTTCCCTGTTACCCTTTCTAGGTTCCCTGCTATTCTTATGGTCAAAAGTTGTCCAAACTGGCCATCTTGAGAATAGCCTGTAACTATATCCTTTCCCTGGCCAGACTAGCAGACCTGGATTACAGCGCTGACCACAGTAACATGAGCTTCTCTGAATGCGTGGAGCAGTGCACTAGGACCTTACAAGCAGAAGGAAGATCTAAAAAAAGGAAGGTATGTTACAGTCTCCTCCACCCCCCCCCAAATAACGGTAAAAGTTACAAAAGAGGGGGAAAAAAAATAAATCTGAAGCTATTTCCTTCCTTTCTCAACCTCTTGAATTTTTCCTGATTCTTTACTCCTCGTCTTTCTTCCACTTCTCGGCTCTTTGCTTTTTCTGTCTGATCCTGTAATAACCACATTCCTTGCTAATCAAAAGCTTTGCTCTCCTCGCCAGGCTCTTCCTCTCGTTAGTCCCCCCCTCGTGTTTTAACACAACATGATCCTATTAGCGTTGTCTTGTGGCTGTTGCTGGTTAAAAGCAACCAGCGTTTTGGAGAGCCCAGAACGTGGCTGCCCGGCTGTGATTTCTGCTTTGTTTAATCTAACACTTATCTCTGTGAAAATCGCCTGACAACAACCAAAAAAAAGTAGCTAATGGAGATGTTGTACATATTAGGAAGATGTATGACCTGAAGGACATGCGGGTATCTTGAGGAAACAACGCTGAATCTAATTACGCATCACATTCCTTTAGCTTACTTAACGCTGAACCAATTAGGTGAAATCATCATCAAGCTGCCGTAGGAGGAAGCAGAGCGCTCGGCCAGTTTTCCTCTTGGAAAGTGACATGGGTAAATTAAAGGAGTGATTGATGTCTTTGTTCGGGCTTTTATGACAAAAAGAGTTTTGTAAACTTGAATTGAACTTCCCCCTGCTTTCTGGGCTCGCTTGTCATGCAGGATAATAAATCAGCGGGACTTTAATGGATGAATGGACAGCTAAGCTGGGGAGCAGGCTCCTTCCCGGTGTCGTTAAGGTCTGCCTCCGATTCGGGCAGGTTTCCCTGGTTTTCCTCTTTTTCAGCCCAACAAATCATCCTTCAGAAGTTTGGGTTATAAATAAACACAATAGTATGCTCTCTGTCGCTTCCTGACACCGTATTTTTGACCCCCAGAGCTGTAGTGCCAGGTGAGATGTGCACAGCAAGATGTGGCCAAGGAGGTACAGCAGCTATGTATGGGGAAGCCTGAAATTGAGTATTTACTACAAGGAAATGGGTGCTGGTGGCCCAGAAATATGCTGCAGTGCCACTAGCCCTAGGGCAGGAGATGGGAGTGGAGTTCTAGGGCTGATCAACCTTCCAGGGTCAAAATGGAGGAAGTCATTGGTCAAAATGGAACATCCATTATGGCAGCTGGGCAATTCACTGGGCTGGCTCTGAGGCTTTTGGTGCCTGATGGGCTGAGTCTCATTGTCTTGGCTTATGTAAACCAACACAAGCTTCAAGACAGAAAACTTGGATCTGGATTTCAAGTGGCTCCATATCCCAGGCTGTTCACATATGAGGGTTAGAGCTGTGCCCACTCTTAATTAAAAAAATAAATTAAGAATTAAAAATCTTCCATTTTTGGCTTTTGCTCCAAAGCGCGTGTACAGAGAAAAGCCCTGATCCTATTGAGAGTACATGAACAATGAAACTCTCCCAGGACATTGGCCATCATGCTTCCACAAAGGCCACCACCAGTCCCAGAAACAGCATAACCGGGAGAAAATCTGCCTTTGCTTCGTATCCTCTGAGGACACCCATCCTCACCCCCCTCCAAATACCTTCTCCAAAAGGAAAGACAAGTTTTGTCCTAACAGCAGGATCCTGGTCTATGCTCTACCTTACTTTTCTTTCTAGAAATTGTCTTGCAAATGCAGTTCTGCCATACTGGAAAGTCTGTGTGGAGGATTTTCTGGGCAACCCAAGAGTCTCTGGGTTGCCCTTGCTGATAGGAATCATTTTATTTTAAGCTTGTGTGATGGCCAGAGCACATTCAGTTGAAGATGGAGCCAAAACTAATAGGGTTCACTGAGGAACCTCAAGCAGTCAGCAAATCCCAATAGACAGGAGACATGAAGACAAAAGATGCAAAGACAGGATTGAAATGGTCACCCTATCATGGTGTGTCCCTTTCTCTTCAAGCCAAGACATGGCATTGCGAGCATGAGGGGGAAGGCTGTTGGCAAACTGGAGCAGTAAATCTGGGATAGCTGAGCAGAAAAGATGGGAGCTCTGGATGTCAGGTGGTGTGGAAGGATGTCTCTCCTGGGGGGTCTCGCACAGGCAGCTGGAGGAGGATACAATGGCTTGGCCCAAAATCACCGCATGCTCATTAATTCTGAAATCGGCACGTTTTCTGAGCCTAGCGTGGTTTTAATCAGGTCTCGCAAACCACTGCTTGCTGAGCAGTTCCTTCTGACTTACAGACTTCAGGGTGGATTTTTGTTGTTGCTGTTCTCTTTTTGTTCTTTCTTTAAAAAAAAAAACCACAGCAAGCCCCAAGTGCAGACCTCTGGTATTCGCACTGTGCTGCGCCCTTATCTGCTACCATCTCTGTTTTATTGCGTTTCTCCCTGCCCCTATCTCCTGAGTTCCCTGGCAGATTGCAGCATGCTGTGGCACCGTGAGCATCTCACACAAAAAAGTAGCTGATGGGAGTTTGTTTTGGCAAGCGGGGGCTCCAGATGTTGCATTTGCTGGATTCTGCATTGCTTTGTGCTTTGTTTTTGAGGGTGAATTATCTGCTGTCCCTAATGTTAGGTTGTTGTGCAGACTTTGTTGTTGCAATAGGAAATTTAATAGGTGTTTTTTTTCCCCCCTTCCACTCCATTGTGTTAATTAGAAAAGTTGGCTTTAGCCTCTCCAGCTATTTTAGCTAAGAAAAAAATTCCCCTTTCCAGTCTTAACTGCTGTTATAGAGTGATTTAAGTCGTTGCAACTGAGATTTGACCAAGGGTGTTTGGTGATTGGAGATCTCATTTATAAGCAGCCAAAGGGGTAACTGAAGGCCTACAAATGCCTTTTCCTAAAAAAAATAAGCTGCATGAGGAGGTGGCAAGTTACGATAGAGTTCATTTTTGAAAGCTGGCCTTTGGCTGGTTATAAAAGGGCTCTGCGCTAAGTTATGCCCTTCACAGTGCATGCATGAGTCACAGTGTTGGAGTCACTGTCCTTGGAGGTGTCTGAAATATGTGGAGATGTGGCACTGAGGAACATGGATTAGTGGGCATGGTAGGGATGGGTTGGTGATTGAACTTGGTGATCTTAGAGGTCTTTTTCCAACCTTAATGATTCTATGATTCAGCGTGATGGAGATTTTGACTGTGATGTCCCAGCTGAGCTCTGGATCCTGTTGGAGCTTTGCTTGGATCTGAGGTCCCAGCTGGGGACATATCACGGGTGGCCAGGAGTCCCCCAAAAGCCTCACTTGGTTTTTGTGGGGCTTTGGGTCCTGCTGCAGGCTACTTATCACAGCTCTATGCTCCAGGTGAGGCATCGGAACAGGCTGCCCAGGAGGTGGTGGAAGCACCATCTCTGGAAGCATTCACGATAAGTGTAGATGTGGCACAGAGGAACATGGTCTAGAGTATTTACGGGCATGGGCTGATGGTTGGATTAGATGATCATAGTGGTCTTTCCGACCTTAATGATTGTGTGATTACATGATCCATATGCTCTGCAGAATGGCTGCATTAAGGGGTCTGTGAGGGTTTGGGGCTGGGGGTACAGAGCAGTGCTCCCCATGTCTACAGGGCAGCTCCCACCTACTCTCCAGGCAGCACAGCACAGCTTTTTGCTCATCACAAAACACCGTATGCTAGGCAGCCCTAACACCATGACAACCCCGTAACAACCAGAAAACTCCTAAAAAAATATCTATATATATGCATGTGTGTGTGTGTGTGTTGGGGGGGTGGGGGGTGGGTATTTCACCCCCAAAAAACCTCCCCTCTTTGCCTCCCACCGGTTGCTCTGCTCAGCAGCAGCATGGGAGCCACGCCGGAGCCGGGAGGGAGGGCCGGGCGGTTGGGTTGGGTGGTTGTGTTATATTTTTTTTTGGCTTCCCCCCCCTCTCCTCCCCGTCTCTTCTGGCAGTCGCAGACTCCAGATGTTCGGAGCGCGAGCTGGGAAGTCCTGCTGGCGCCACTTGGGGCAGAGGGCAGGGGAAAGGCACGCGAGCTGGAACCCGGAGTACTCAGTCACTGCAGGACTTGGCGCATTCCCCAGCTTGCTGCTGGCACATTCCCCGGCTCTCTCCTGGCCATCTGTTCCAAAAAAACACTTTCAGAACCTCATCATCACTCAGGATACAACACTGCGAGCAGCTGTTAGCGAGGCAGAAGGAAAAAAAAAAAAAAGAGAAAACCATGCGAAAGGTCTCTTTGTGAGAGAGGAAACTGGGTTATGAATAACAGGCGAGCAGTTGGAGCTCAATAAAAGTTTTCTGCTGGAATTTAGTTTCTTGGGTTTTTGAGTCCCGGGGTCTGCGTATGTGTGTGGATGCACACAGACACAAGGAATTAAAATTAAAGATGAGCTATATATATGTTCCCTGATAATTAGATGATATAGGAGCGCCCACGGCATGAAACGCCGCTCCATTTGTTGCAGTCTGTTGCACCAAAATTGCTCACGTTATGTATGTAATTATTGCATTATATAAAACAGTTATTGTGGTGTTCTGCCATGCCTTGGTGCTGCCCCATTGCTGCTTGCCTAAAAGCAGATTTCCTGCTGTAGGTGAGGTTTATTCCCACATACTGCAGCACATTTACTCTCTGGGAGTGGGGTTGTAAAAGAGAAATGGTAGCGTCAGGCTTAATTTGTATGGCATTTCTGTTTGCTCGAAGCATATTTTTTCTATAACCCTGCATCAGGATCCATGATTTATTTACATGGAGCCCTGAGCTGGAGGCACAGCTCCCAGCTTGGTTTGCTCACCCAGTGCTGGTGGCAATCGATCACCTGATAGCGATATCAGATGGTGTTACCGCATCGTGTTCGGGTGATCTGCACGGCATTTCTTCCCTGTGGATTCCCGTCCTGTGCTCTGGGGGAGTCTGGTAATGAGGTTGGAGCTCCCTTTCTCTGCAGTCTGATCAAGCAGAGGTTCCTCTTTAAAAATAGCTCCCTCTCCCTGCTCGCACTTGCAGGCAGGCAGGCAGCCAGGCTGCTTCCCTGGGGAAGAGCTGGGCCACAGGAGAGCAGTGATCCTTCCCGTCCATCTGCCTGTCTGCAGCTGCAAAACAGCAGGGTCCGTAGGGAAGCTGGGTGCCATGTGAGTTTTCCCTGCCCTGTGCTTATAGCTCATGTTTTGAGATGCCCCTGCACCCCAGTGACCCAAACAGCAAATGTGAATGAGCAGAGGGGTTAGGCTGAGGATTCTCTGTGGCTTGAGCAGAAAAAACAAGAGGTTTCCCTCTACTCCAGTTACTACCATGGGGGGGAGATCCACCCCACAGCTATCAGGTAACTTCAGCAAAAGGAGTATGTGACTCGGGGAGATAGGAGAAGCCTTGGAACAAAGGTTGACTCCATTCCAACAGTACTTTGATTTATAGAGATTGAAATGCTCTGGGATGCTGCAAACTCACCAAGGTCATTGGGCCAGTTGTCAAATTCAAGAGCCAAGGGAGTTGTGATTATTAGTTTAAAGCAGACTCTGTTCAATAAATCTGTCTTCTGAGCTGCTGGCTGGAGTGGGAGCAGTTCGGGGAGAGGCAAAGCCCCTTCCTACCCAGCACCCCCCTATGAGCCCCTGGGACCAAGCAGTTCTGCTGAGCTCCTCCACTGCCTTGCAGGGCTCCCTTCACCCATTCCTCCTTCCATTTATCCTTCCCTCCATCTCTCCCTGCCTCCCTTCAATCCTCCATCCCTCCTACTTTCTTTCCTACCATCCATTCCTCCCTCTCTCCATTACTTCCTCCATCCCTCCATTCATCATCCATCCATCTCTCATTCCCTCCGTCCATTTTTCCATCCTTCCCTCCATAACTCCCTCCATCCATCCTTCCATCTGTCTATTTCTTCCTCTGTCCATGACTTCCTCCTTTCCTCCCTCCCTCCGTCCACCCTCCTTTCCACATCTTTCTTCCCAAAGCTGCTGTACTTTGACCCTCCTTTGCTCACTCCATTTTCTTACTTCCCCCATTTTTCCCACTGCAGTGTCAGGTGCTATTTATTCAGGATTTTCAAGAGCCCTCAGGACACAGGAGGAGGACTGGGGTCCCTCTGACTTGGGTGGCTTTGGGTAAGAGTGAGGCTGCTCCTACAGGGAAAGGGATTTGCTCACTAAGACTGTTGTTCCAGACAGCAACAGGGGATGCATCTCTCTACTGTTTTTTAATATTAATCATAGGATCATACAATGGATTGGGTTGGAAGGAACATTAGAGATAGAGATCATCCAATTCCAATCTATCTGCTGTAGGCAGGGTTGCCACACACTAGATCAGGCTGCCCAGGGCCCTGACCTTAATGAGAGCATTCAATACTTCCCTCCTTTTTCTTCATTTCCCCTCTTTTTTTTCTTCTTTTATTCCTCTCATTTTTCTTCTTTTTCTTTCCATGTGACAAAAATTAAATAACTCTCATTTCTGTTACAGGTTATTAATAATCATAATTAATTGTTGGAAAATCGTTTTAGGCATTTCCTATCAGAAACTTTTGTGATACACAAGTCTGTTCGTCATTCTCTCACCCAACCCCTGTGTATTCAAAATCCTGAGTCCCAGCTAATTAGGACGGTGGTTTTTCCTGCCTAGAACAGCACTAGGTAGTGTGTTAGTCAGAAGAGACAACAAGTCATTGATAATAATTGCATGATGAGCTCCATTTTTTTATTTGCTGTGCGCCAATCAGAAGGGCAGGCCTAATGCAGGAAGGGTTTGCAGTGAGGCTCTTGTATCCCCATCCCTCCCCTTAGCCCAGTGTGGACGCTCACCTGGGATGGGTCATCTCACAGGCAGCAGCCCTAATTATAGTAATAATAAAGCAGAACATCAATGTCATAATACTTCCAGAGAATTATAGAACCACGTCACCATCTAGGTTGGCAAAGACTTTCAAGATCACCAAGTCCAACCACCAGTATGACCTACCGAGTCCTGGCACTTTGTACCTTAATGTTACAAAATTCAATAATAGAAAAGGGGAGAGAGTAAAGCAACAAATGGATCTGAGAAAGAATGTTTTTTGGTCAATCAAAAGGAGTTTGACCTTTTTAGACTGTCATCAAGACGCCTGGTCTGTCTGGAGAATTGATGGCCGTGTCCAAAGGACCGTCAGGGGCCGCACTGCACCCTGGAAAGCTCTGAAGTCCACTGGCAAAAAGCAAGAAACGGTGGTTGGACTCAGAAAATGGGATCCATTTCCAAGTTTCTAAATTCCTGAGTTACTTAAAGGAGGATTTAGGAGCCCACGTGATGAAGGCAGTTTGGCCAACTGCGATGTGACCTCATGAAAGAGTGAGCCCAAAGGATTTTACTGTGTTTTGAAGTATGCTAATGATTGTTTGTGGGATATTCACAGGGCTTATTTTAATGTCAGAGGGGGTTTAGATAAGGTTTTTCCTGTCTCAAAGTGCTGCGCATTGAAGTTGTGCTTTTTACGATGGCAGCAGTAAACCTGTACCAGTTACTCACATACACCTGCCTCTACCTCTCCTGTGGGCTGAGAAGCTGTTTCTGTGGAAATAAATGTGATAACCACAATAGCAAAATAGGTCCCACAGGTCTGGGCCACACCAGCTCTTTTGCTTCCCTTTTGTAATTCTGAGATTGACTTTGGATTCTGAAAATGGATCCAGAGGTCTTTTCCAAAGCAGGTATTTGCCAACATGTCTCATTTTGTTCCTTTTCTTTCCCAAACTTTCCTTGTTCCCTCTCTCTCTTCCAGCACTCTAAGGACTCTGCCCACCTAGCTGTCGATGCCCAACAAGCCAAACTCCAGAACAGTTGCACTGTGGGTTAATGGCCCCAACCAGGGCCATTTGTGTGAGGAGCCACCAGAACAGCACATGTTCACAGTTCTGATGCTGCATCTTTCTCTTTCCAGGAGTAATAACAGGGAAGGGAGGATTCAGAAGAGCTTCCAGCCAGTTACATCTGTTCTTGGCAAAGATTGCACAATCCAGATGAAGTCTGCAAGCAGCTTTTGTGCAGAAGCCCCTTTTCAAGATGACAATTGGCCAAGGAACTTTCTCAGTCTCTGGAACAGAAAGGAAAAAAAAAAAAAAAGGACAAGGATGCTTCTTATTGTTTTTAAGCCAGCCACCTTTTAGTACGTGCAATTTATTTAGCACTTTTCCCTTTGCTTAACTGGGAAATGTTCCCCTCTCAGCTCATGTGTACAGTCATTTTTTGTTGTTGCCGTTGTTGCTGTTGTGCCAAAGATTTGATGGAGCTTCTACACTGTGTCTTATTTTTGCCTTAATGTTAAATCCTTGAGCCAAAGAGAAGTCAGAGACACCGTTCAGATTGCAGCAACTGGGCCAGCAGCTGTCAGGGACAGATCTGAATTTCGGAATCCTTCTGCGAGGTCCCTCTTAGCTCTCCCATCCCGCAGCCCTGCCACTAGCCTTTGGTGTGGCAATGAGTGGGGACATGGCACTGGGTGATGAACCACCACATTGTCTTCTTCCTTGGAGCTGCTCCGTAGTTCCACCTCCTTGGCCAATTCCTGATGTTCCTGCGACATCCACAGGGTAGGGATACTGACGTGTAGAGAGAGCTGAAGCAGGATCTAGGGTGTTGGGTTTTTATTTGTTTGTATTTTTAATAAAGAAAAAAAATAATAAGTAGAAGCTAAGCGCCATGTGAAGCAATAAAAGAAAATCAAAGGGAAGTTCAGCTAGGCGGAGTGGAACGCCGCAACACAGTTCTGCAAGCATTTCTGTTTTGTGAGGTCATTTTCATGGGGTTTTCGAGTGGTCAGAAACCCGTGTAATGCAAAGGCATTTGAATCCTATACTGTACCTTTCACTTCAAATTGAAGTAAAAAGAAAGAAAAAATGGAGAAACATTTGCTTGGAGTAAGCAGACTTTATAGGTAATGCAGTTCGTGTGCTAATGATGGGGGACAAAGCTCTGTGTTCGAGAATATGGGTTTCCAAGCTCAGGAGATTGACATATTTTGTTTCAAGTAAGGGGAAAGGTTATATTTGCAAGTCCCGGTTCAAATCCTAGTTACAGCAGCATAAATCAGGTTCCTGGGTGCCTGAAGCTGGCCGGGAACTGGGAGGGCTGGGACTGGCACCAAGTGTCCCATTGAGCATCTGTAGGATCTGCATCAGCGGGGAGGAAATTCTCCATTCACCACATCCTCCACCCAGCATTGACGCCAGACTTGAGCTCCTCACTGGCTGCCCGTTTATTTCCCTTTTAAAGCACAGGGGAGCACTGAGCATGCAAAACCTGAGCTTGCATGATCAGTGTCTGTGGGTCTGGGGGGGCGTCTCTGCCACATCTCCTGGCTGAGGCAGGGAAGAGAGGTCCTGCAGAGGATGCTCAAGATTTTTTTCTATGTGAGTTCTGGGCACATGGGATAATGGTGTCCAGACCCCGAGGTTTTCATTATACTGCTCATCACCCCCCACCCTCACCGCTGTTCATTATTAGCAGCCCAATAAATACATTTTTAGATTGATGTTTGTATTTCTTTCTTGAAGCATGGTTTAAACCCTCTCTGTCATTACATACGTTATGTGCATCCTTTTAGGGTCATTTTCTGCATAGCACACACAGGCTGTGCCACAAGGCCAAGGGCTGTGGAAACACTGCAGACATTTCTCTCTCCAAGCAGTATCAAATATGCACTCTTCTTTTTTTTTTTTTTCTAAGTATGAGAAATACCATATTTTACTCCTGAGCTCTGCAGTGGTTCTCAGTTTGGGAGAGTTAATGATTATCGGTACAGCAAGGTCTGCAGGGACAGCCAGTGATACAATACCACTGATCTTACTTATTTGCTTTTTACCCCCCTTTTAGTTCCTGTTGATAGACAAAAAATTTGCTGCAAATACGTCACAGGCTGGACAGCACCGTCAAGCTGCAATTGGGGCCTTAGGTCATGCAGTATTGTTTGTCCTCTTGCTTAGGGAAACATTAACCCTTGGGACCCAGCTGCTCATTTGAAATTCCCAAATTCTCTTCCCTAAAATATTCCTTGCTATTGCCACCCTACCCATTCTCCTCTAGTAAATGCAGGAAGAAAGTCTCTAGAAGTTAAAGACTTACTTTGCTCAAGAGAAATGTTTTACAAAAGAATGCATGACATTTTCTGCTGGTCTTTGGGATCCCAATGGGACTTGAGACAAGGCCAGGGAAATGGCAGTGGTGATTCATAACACTACTCTGTGTGTCCCAAGCCAGCTCCAACAACCAACTCTGACAACAAGAAGGGTAAATTTTTACCAAAGGGTAGTAAACATGTTAGTGCTTTCCTTGAAACCCGTGGTGGAGTTGACATTTGGCTGTCCTGGCCAGGGTTAACCAAGGTACAGAGCTGACCTTGCCTCACTCTTTCCCAGCAAACACAGTGGGCAATCATGCTCCTGATAATATGGTGATTATGTTTGTTAGCATGCTGTAAAAGCAAAACCCTCTGTGCTGTCACCCTTCTGCCTCAACCGGTGGAATCAGCAGAGTCCAAGCCTTGACTCCCAACTTGGGATGCACAGGTGAAGCTGGAGGGTCAGCTCTGCCAATGTCTCATGATGTCCAGCATGTAACGTGAATCCTGTATACCACATTAAACCAGAAATCATACTCCAAGCCAGTAACATAACCCAGACATAACACAGGACACTTCATCGATGCTGATGCCACATCTGCTGCCTCGGATGGTAGCTGTAGGGCCAAGGAAACACCAACAGTGTGAATCAAAGTGAGGAACATTTTACAGCACCACCACCATCACCCCACCCAATACCCCATCAAGGTATTGCAGTCACTGCCTGCTTGCCCTGTGATGCTAGATCCTTCTTTAATTCAAGGGTTTCCTGCTGTTCACAGATGGCAAGATTACACCAACAGCCATCAGAACAGCCACACTGCTTTTGTCCCCACAGGAATGTGGGACCACCACAACCTGTCCAAGTCCTGGCAAAAATCAAGATGGGGTGGGCCCAGAGAGATTATGTCTACCCAACTGGAAGCTCTGACCACCATACTTGCACATGAAATAGCTCCATCTCTGCTCTTTTGCGTGTTGGTGTCATCATTTTGGCCTCATCCTGATGCAAACTCATGCTAATCCTTTTTGATGGAAGTAGCTCTTTCACACAATTTCTAATAGTTTTTTTTGTTGTTCACAATGCTGGTATCAACACTGGCGTCATCAGTGTAATCCCAGGTGTGTGGGAACACGACCAAGTGTGGAGGAAAGCCACTGACACAACCATATCACACCTCACTGGACTCAGCAAGAGCCCACTGGACTCACCTGGGCACCTGCTCAACTATACATGAACAGGTTGACCTGTCAGTGCTTCCATGATGAGGTAAAATTGCTTTGGTAGGCTGGAGTAGGCCCCCATCTCTCCAGTTCATTGTCCCTGCTCATACTGGGGTATTTCCATGCTGAAATAGGATGGCAGGAAGGTGACATGGAGAGCTCTGCCCAAGCCAAGGTGAAAATGCACCTTGATGAAACGCAAGCCAGATCCTGCTGATAACTGCAGAGTGGTGCCTGAATTAATATCCCCTGCTTTTCTGCATAGCTTTTACATAATAATTCTCAAGCACCACGATCTGGCTCCTAGACATATGCCCTTTAGCATGCCTTAAGGCAGACTCCAGCCTATGGAGTCTGTCATTACTCTGAGATAATTTGGAGAGGTGAACAAAACTCCCATTGACTTGGGTGGTGTGCAAAATGGGGGTTCAGCATTGCAAATCCACATTAGTGTTATCAAAGGAGCTGATGGCCTGTTGCAAACAGAGCCAGAAAGGAAGTTAACCCATCAGTGAAGAAAAAAGATTTCAGTCTAAACCGTTCAGTGGGTATGAATAGGCAGCTGTTGAAACAGAAGTCATCGTTTGAGCTTGTTGAAATACTGGCATGGAGTTTTTTTGCATCTGTCCTCCACCAAGCTGCTCTCCTTGCCAAGGGTTGAAATGATGCATATCAGAGTGCCAGGATAGCCATGCCTAAATCAATCCCCTAACTTGTGTGCATCAGCCCAATTCCTCTATGAAGCTATACGCATCAACCCAAATCTCCCATAAACCTGCATGCAGAGGCTCACAATTAGCCACATAAAACATCTGTGTCATTAACTGACAGCACACGGGTGCTGCCTGACAGATGCCAGCACTAACAGTTTCCCTACAGGCTCAAAGAACTGCTGTTACACAGAGTGAACCAAGACTAGCACTTTGAAAGTGGAAGGTGGGATGCATGACTTCCTCAATGAATCATAGAATTCTTAAGGTTGGAAAAGACCACTAAGATCATGTAGTCCAGCCTCAATCCATCCCCACCATGCCCACTAACCATGTCCCTCAGTGCTACATCTACTCTTTTCTTGAACACCTCCATGGATGGTGTCTCCACCACCTCCCTGGGCAGCCTGTTCCAATGCATCACCACTCTTCCTTAGAAGTATTTTTTCCTAATATCCAATCTGAGACCCTCATCTCCCTTTGGTGACCTGATGGCCCAACTTTGCTTGCTGCTGCTTTTGAAGGATTCACTCTCTTTGTCTACAGCTTGGAGGACCACCTTCATAAGCTCTACAGGTATGGAGAACCATCTCACACACATAACTAGGAGACACAAAATCTAAGCAAGACAATGTGGATCCCTCCCAAATTGTCATATTAACTGCAAATACACACATATGCACCCAAATCCACCTTGGCTTTCAGATGCAGTGTTTCACAGGCATTTCCCTGGGAATTTCCCAGCTGCTGCCCTACTCTGTATTGTAGTGGCATCAGTTACTCTGCAGCTGTAAGATGTGTATGGCAATTATTAGTAATTGTATTCACTTACTCCATATAAAAATATCAGCACAGTTACATGAATGATTTGTGTAATGATATATTTGCTGTTATTAGGACCTAATATGTTATGCCTGTAATTACATACTATGCCCCATATAATAGGCCTGGAATTGCTGTGTAAATTTTGGGTAATTATAGAAAACTATGCTACAAACAGGTCCCGCTGGACCAAGTCACACATTCACTACCAGGAAAAAACCGTTATTAAAGGTTCTACAATAGCAAACCAATATGAAAGCCAAAAACTTTCTGAGTATACAGCAGTAATGATGAGAAAAGAAAGATCATGGCAATACATGAGAGAGAAAAATAAACAACACAGAGGAACAAGAGAACATGGAATCATTAAGGTTGGAAAAGACTGCTAAGATCACCCAGTCCAACCATCAACTCATCAGCCCCATGCCCACTAAACCACACCCCCCAAAGCCACAAGGATCAGCCCAGGTAGCCTATCCTTTGGGTATGTTTCTCCCAACTCCATTTTAGGCTCTATAAAGGAATCCTCTAAGCAATACCACGTCTCACTTCAGCTTCAAGCTCACTCAGATGCAACCGCTCCAAGTGACGTGGAAGCAGTGTTCATCATTTATAAAACAAGCAAGTTATAATGCTGCATGTAGATTAAAAGTCTGCCAGAGGTCATTACAGCTTACTGCGTAGTCAGGCTTTTCTAAATCGCCTGGAAACATTGACATTGATTAAAATTTATCCCCTCCTTCCCAGATGCAAGAGCTTTTCCAGATTTCAGCAGGCTTCCTTTTTTGCAAATCTGATCCTTCCCCTCCTTGCTGCAGTATCTGCACATCTTCTGTCAAAAATCAATAGCAATAGCACAGTCCCTCATGGGTTTCTTGAAGTCATGAGCTGTTCTCCCAAGGATGGGTCCGGATAGGAAGAAATGAGATCAGCCACTTTTATGGCTGGGTGAATAGTTATGAGCTTTGAGAGCTTTCTCATGGTTGTGAGCCTCAGAACAACTTCTGATTATATTAATTTCACTGCAACCTTCCAGCTTCATCATCTACGCTGCCAACGACTATTAAGGTTCCATTAAAAGCCAATGAAACACGGGGCTTTTTACAATACCCAAGACAGAATGATTTCCCTTTCTGGATACAGTAAAAATTTTCAGCCAAAAATACATCCTTTTGGTTAAAAAGAAAAAAAAAAGAGAGACAATTTCAAGCGGATCAAAATATTTCATAAAGTCTCGTCAGACTGTCTCAGCCAGAAAAAACAACCGAGAAAAGGCTAATTTTCAAAGCAAAACATTGATTTTTCCTTTCTGCCTATCATAATTACATTTGTTTCCACTTGCTTATGGAAAGCCCTTGATATCAGGCAATATTTCAGTTTGCACAGGATGAAGAGTTTTGTTCAGATCAAAACATTTTCTGCAGCACTTCGTCACTGGTAGATGTTCAGTAATTGAATTTTCTTGTTATTAATTGTACCTTTTACTTCAAGTAGGGTTCAAGTAACATCTCTTTGCTTAAAGTGTAGCTAAGTTTAGCAAAAGAGAGAAGGATGAAGCCCTCAGAAACTATCAGCTGAATCCATGCAAATTGTGATTAAAATGCGTAATAAAAAGTGAGGGCTGGGGGGAAGGATAAAATTG
This sequence comes from Tetrao urogallus, assembly GCF_951394365.1. Taxonomy (NCBI): domain Eukaryota; kingdom Metazoa; phylum Chordata; class Aves; order Galliformes; family Phasianidae; genus Tetrao; species Tetrao urogallus. The sequence goes on from NC_136817.1 coordinate 65,402,970, forward strand.
AACCCTGGTTACACATACAATAAATTTGCTCACTACACTGTCTAAAAGCTTTAACCCACAATATGTCAATAACTAAAACTTGTGGCTTTTCAAATCAGTGTTGAAGCAAACAAGTCTAATTTGGGAATACCTTTGTGTGTGTGCTTAGTTCCACTGAAGTTCATGGCCCTTCTTGTACTATCAGGTAAATCACTTGGTGCCCTGGTGACACAGTGTCAGGAATGGATTTTGTGTAGTGATGGGTTGTGTAGCTTCAAATATAGGGAAATGTGGGTAAATTAAGTTCCTTTCTGTATGAACATTTCTTCCCATTTGATACTTTCACTTACAGAGATAGAATCATAGAATTATAGAATGGCTTGTGTTGGAAGGGTTCCCAAGGATCACCAAGTTCCAAACCCCTGCAGATGAACAGGGCTTGCCCATCCCATGTACATAAGTGTATGTAAAACACAGGGTTAAATATAAGGGCTTTGCAACAGAGAAGAAGATCTCACTGTTCTATCCCTTTCCATAATAATAATTCCCTTTCCATTATAATAGTACATAACTCAAGAACTAGACCCTGAATCTCACCTGGGGCTGCTGTGGGAATGAAAGCCAGGGAGGTTTTTTAGAAGAAGCAGCCTCAGAGGGCTGAAAGTGAGACCAGCTGGTATTATCCTCAGACAGGCAAGAGCCCCTGCTTGCAGAGCAGTACTGCAGGGTCCCGAGCAACCAGGGCTCACCTGGGGATAGGTGTGATGGGCTACGGTCCCCACCTCATCAACTGGACATGTTGGAGCAAATGCTGGGCTGAAAAAGCATTGAGTGCTGTCTGCTAAAGTGATGCACAAAAACAGAATCATAGAACCATTAAGGTTGGAAAAAGACCAATAAGATCAACTAGTTCTAGTGTCAACCCAATCCCACCATGCCCACTAAAATCATGTCCCCAAGTGCCATATCTCCACATTTATGGAATATTTCCAGAGATGGTGACTTTCCTGGGCAGCCTGTTCCAATGCTTGGCCACTCTTTTGGAAAATAATTTTTCCTAATATCTAGCTTGAACCTCCCCTGAGATGGCCAGAAGATGGACTTGAGAGAGAGCTAAATGAAGATAGGGGGTAAATAGCTTCATTTTGGAATCTTCTAGCTTATCAGTGCTGAAGTTTGAAGTCTCAAAGTGGTTTATATAAATACACCACCTACGTGTTCCAGCACTGATCTGAGATTTACAGACTGCACTTTTACGTATGTACAATTCAAACTGATTGCCATGAATCTCACATGAAATGGTCATGATTAACTATCAATAGCACTGCGGGAATTGGAAAACAAAAAGGAAAGGGAAAGGAAAAGGGAAGGGGAAAGGGAAAAGAGAGGGGGAAAGCAGAAGGGGAAGGGGAGGCAAAGGAAAGGCAAGGAAAATGCTCATGACTAATAAAAACTGATGATGACTGTCAGGAAAATGATCCTTCTGCTAGAATTAGATATAGGAGCCAAAAACATTGTTCTGACTGTTTCTGTGGAGCATATGCTTGATATACTCGCAAGAAACTCTTCTACATCAAGCCTTTGTAATTGCACAGATATGGAAAATAAGGTTGAAATCATAAAGGTTTCCATTTCCTCTGGTAGCTAATCAGCCCAGTCTGCATTTATGTACAAGCAGAGAGCTGTCTCCATCCTTGCATCCCTAGGATGCAGCCCTAGGTGCAATGAGCTGACATTTCCCTAATGAATCAAACTATTTGCTTCAGAATTACAAGATGTGGGGCCAATATTTTCAAAAGCTGCCTCTAAAGCTCTGGCAGCAATTTAGTGTGGTCATGTTTCTGAGTGTGAAGTTCTTCATGTGTGAATGCTTGCACTCAGGATTTATTTATTTGGACTGCACTCACACCCATGAGGGGATTGCGGCCATGAACCTTAAGTTTTCCATAGCTATCTGTTGGATGGGAGAAAAGGTTTAAAGGGCTAGAAAACAGGTAATAACTGATTTGCAGATTCAAGACGGTGTTTAGGACTGTAGAGCAAGGAGTGAGTTAGAGAAAAGGAAAACTGAGATGTTCAAAGCCAGGTTGGATGGGGCCCCGGGCAGCCTGATCTACTAAGGGACGATCAGCTCTTGGCAGGGAGTTGGAACTGGATGGGCTTTAATGTTCCTTCCAAACCAAGCCATTCTATGATTCTATGATTTTCATGTTTACATGAAGCAAGCCCAGCAATTTTGCTACATTCCCTGCAGTCTTCCATTCCTTGCTAGGAGAATGTGGAGCACGGTGCACAGGTCTCAGGGGTGACCTCAGATCCAGCCACTTCACAGCAGTATCCAAAATCCAAGGCTAATTAGTCCTCGTGGGAGGACAATGGTGCTGCAATGCTCACAAGGGTGAATGGGGACCTGCCCCATGGGTGCACTGAGCCTGCACTTCATCTGCTATCTTCTGTTCTGGGAAGGGGCATGGCTCAGCCTCAGTGTGATTTTAGCACTGTGTTTGCAGTTTTGGGTTATTAGTGACGTGTCTCAGGTGCACAGGACAGAACTGCATTGTGCACACCAAAAGTGCAAAACAGAAAAAAGCCGCAGAACTGCCCCAGCTTTCTTCCATCCCTACTTTACTTTTCTAGTTTTTAAATAAATATTATATTATATTAAAAATAATAATAATAATAATAAAGTAGCTTTTACAGAGAAAAGTTCTTGCTCGGGAAGCATGAAATTAAAAGCTCTCAAGCGTGAATTTGCCCAGCTCCACACCGCGTGCACCTCGCCAGCCCCGCAAAAGGCTGGCAGCTTGCTAATTCCCTCCATGGCCTCATCCTGCAAACATGCAGCCTTGCGAGTGAGGCTTACTCATGGAAACGCTATGCCTGCATTCCAGCAGCGAGCGGCTTGAGAGGAACCTGCTCATGGGCACCCGGGGACACAGCTGGCACTGCCGAGCCGCCAGCCTGGCACCTTTCAGAGGGCTCCAGCAGAGCAGCAAGCTCAGCCCTAAGCTCTGATCCCATGTGCTCTGAAGGACACGCTCTGGCCATGCCTGAGGCCACACTCACATGTTTTCAGACAACAGAAACACGGAATCATAGAATAACAGAATCATTAAGGTTGGGAAAGACCATTAAGATTATCTAGTCCAACTATCAACCCATATACACAATGCCCACTAACCGTGCTCCTGAAAGTAAATGGTTTTCAAGCAGCTCTCAGCAGATTGCTGAAATACACGCAGGAGTTTTGCTGAAGCCAGCTTTCCTCTGTGTCCATCTTTGTGTTGTGCTTGCTGTCTTTCACTTTGGAAAACTGAGATGATGCATGTTCCTAAGCCCCCTCCAACAGCCTTCAGGCTCTCGAGGTGAAGAGTGGGACACAGAAATATCTCCTGCTAATCATAGCAGTGCCTTGTATGCTTGCAAAGCTGCAAAATGGTTCATCTGGAAGACTTATGAGAAGTGGCTGAGGGAACTGGGATTGTTTACTCTGGAGGAGACTCAGGGGAGACTTCATAGCTCCCTGCAGCTCCTTGAAAAGAGGCTGTAGCGATGTGGAAGTCAGCCTCTTCTCACAGGTAACAGCAATAGAATGAGAGAGAACGGTCTTAAGATGCACCAGGAGAGGTTCAGGTGGATATTAGGAAAAATTTCCTCTCAGGAAGAGTGGTGATACATTGGCACAGGCTGCCCAGGGAGGTGGTGAAGTCACCATCCCTGAAGATGTTCAAAAACTCTGGAGATGTAGCACTGAGAGACATGGGTCAGTGGGCATGGTAGGGATGGGTTGATGGTTGGACTGTATGGTCTTAGTGGTCTTTTCCAACCTTAAGAATTCTATAGTTCCATGATCTGCTTCTCAGCTTCATGTGCCAGACACTATAAGGCAAGCTTGTCCCTGAGTCACAGACCACACATTGTGGGACCACGTGGGGTCTTAGAAACTGCATCACCTCTCAAGTCACCCAGCTCAGGTGATCCCCATAGGATGCTGTAATCACATGCTGTGCCTCACAACCCTCCATTCCTGCCGACATTCCCAAAGAGCAGCTTCCCCTTTGCTGCTGGGTGGTTCTGTGTGTCACATCATATTCTGGAAGAGAAGAAAATGCACAGTGTGCTCTTCTCTTAGAGATGGGACAACAAAAGTTGTTTGCTTGCTTTCAAACCTCATCAGCTTTGGAAGTTTTGTCCCTCCCGCAGACAAATCCTGCTGGGATTGAGGTTTGTCTCCATCATGGCAGAGTCACCCAGGACATCAGAAATCCCCCCAAGGATCGCAGTGCTTTTGTAAATCTTCAGGAAGTGCCTGCTGTGAACCCCCAAGTAGCCCCAGCCACATCGGTAATGCAGCGCCTACATGCACGTAATGCTTTCCAGACTCCTTTGGTTTGACTGATGCATGTTTTGACATCTCAGAGAAAACATTTTGCAAGATGCACAGTCAAAGGCTCTTTCAAGCTGAGATGTCCGTGAAAAGCTGCACGAGCACTCCAAGGCTCAGTGCCTCTCTCTGCCAGCTGCTCTAATGAAAGCTCCCTGTGCAGACGAGAGGACAAAGCAGAGAATGATACATTCCTTTAAATAGCATCCTAGCTGGCTTAGCGAGCCCAGGAACGTTTTAAGTCACTTATAATTATCCTGTGGTTCAAACCCATTTTTCTGTTCTCAGCACCACGAGATAGGAAATCTTTAACATGACATTAGCTCATGCACAAGTGCCCAGAGAGCACCTGTGTTTGTGTCCTTACCAAGCAATACTGCATGCTGCACAGGGCCTACTCCACAATGTGCTGCTCGGGACTTAATTACTTGAAGCAATTGGCACTGAGGTCAGCAGAGGAGGTTTTATTCAGGCAGGGCCTGATCTCAGTGCAGTGATGGCTTCCATAACACATAGTGCTGGCCAGAAAATTCTCACAAGCATCTTCCATGTGACGTTTTTCCAGAGGCAAAGCCAGCTACAGAGGGCCATGCATGTTCTGTCCTTCAGCCCAACGCAACTGTCTGTGAACCAGGTCGGGGAGGGACTCAAACACTTGGGGCCAAGGTGGGGGAACTGAAATAATTGAAATTCTAAACTTAGTTGGAGCCTATGTGCAGCATGACCCATAAGGAATTGTTTTGGCATGGCAGCAGGACAGCAAATTGGCAGGAAAAAAGCTGGGGCTCAAGAGCGTTGGGAATCACAGAATGGCTTAGGTTGGAAGGGACCTTAAAGCCCATCCAGTGCCAACCCCCTGACGTGGGCTGGTTGCCACTCACCAGAACAGGCTGCCCAGAACCCCATCGAACCCGGCCTTGAACTCCCCCAAGGATGGTGCATATCCCTTAAAGCAACTTCACTCCAGGAAGAACTTGAATAGAGGGCTTTCCCTGGGATGCTTGGAAGAAGCAATGCTAGGACAGTGCTGAGAGTTTCAGGGTTTCTGTACAGGAAGAGTTATTTCAAATAATTCCCTGTCTCTCACCCCATAAGAGATTTTGAATGAAAACTTTAGATTCACGAGCAACAAGAATCCAGCTTAAATTTATAAAAGAAAAAGAAAAAAAATTGTTTAGGGAAAAATATCAAAATATCTTCCCCATTTGTGAGCCAAATGGCGTCAAAAAGCAGTAAAATAAGTGTCCCGTGTTTTCCAGTTTAGGAACGATCTCTAAACTTTTTCTGGTATCATTTCTCCTGACAAAGGAAGTATGTTTTCCTTTCTGCACCTCTACAAAAGACATCTTAAAGAACCCATCTTGCCACGGTCTTATTTGTATCCTAGTCTACAAGGTTTACATCCCATAGGTCTATAAGGAATACATTCAAGTTAATCATAAATTATTAGAAAAAAATTGCATCTTTACGAACCTGCCAAGCCACTGTGTGACAAGTGGATAGATAGCATGTGCTTCACTTAGTTGGGAAGATCACAGAATCATAAAATCACTACTGTTGGAAAGACCACTAAGATCATTTAACCCAACCACCGACCCATCCCCAATATATCACTGAACCATGTCATTTAATGCAACATCTCCACTTTTCCTGAAAACCCTCAGGGTTGGTGACTCCACCACCTCCCCAGGCAGCTTGATCTGATTTTTCTATAAGTCTTTAACTTGACAGAAAAAAAAATTCTTATATTCACTTCACAAGGAGAAACGTGGGCCAAAATCTCCTTTCCTGATTTATTTCCAGAGTTTGAGAATGGGTTAATTTGCACTGAGGAACCATTTTTGGGGGGTTCCTTAGGCCCACAGCACAACTCACTTTGATAGAAACTCATCTCTATGGAGTACAAAGAGAGGCCACTGAAACAGCTTTTCACAGAGCTGCTTCTATGCTCCAGCTGCAGCCATGCTAAAAAGGACTCTGGGTTTTAATCGGAATATTTCAGCTCTTCTGATGACAGTGAGGACAGGTGGCATTTCTCCACTTTCCAAACTGGAATTGCAGCAGCCACAGCTTTCTGCTTTGTAAAGCAGTCCTGTCACTTTTCAATGGGGTGAGAATGGTGTTGGGCCACCAGCAGAGCACAATGAGGACTGGGACATGCTGGCAGCACACTGCCTCCAGGTCCTCTACATCCTACAGCACTACAGAAAGCTGTGTCCAGCACACACTGCCACGAAGGCAATGTCAGCACCAAGCATGGACCTCACTTACAGATGTCTGCAGTGACAGCAGTGGGCACAGTGCCTTTGACTTTCTTTTCTGGATATGCCTGTGTCAAAATCCATATCCAGAGGAACTCTGTGCTTGAGAATAAGTTATGCTGGAAGCTTGATGAAGGCTCGTGGAGAGATGCAAACAAGCTAGATTAGGTACCAAGTGTTATGACTATTCCTGTCTCATTCCCACAAATTACAGACAGATCACAACTGTGTAGCTCCAAGTCGCACAGAAAGCTTCCATTCATCCCAGTTCTTCCAGATCTTTCCTCACCTTCCACATGAGACTGTATATTTATTAGGAGGAATTTCTTCCCAGAAAGAGTGTTAATGCATTAGCACAGGCTGTCCAAGGAGGTGGTGGAATCAGCATCCCCTGGAGGTGTTCAAGAAACATGAAGATGTGGTACTGAGGGACACGGTTAAGTGTGCATGATGGGATGGACTGATGGTTGGACTAGATGACCTTAGTAGTCTTTTACAACCGCCAGGATTCAATATTTCTAGGATTCTATAACTCACTCATTTATTTCTCCTCCCATCTTACATAGGTCTTGTAACCAGGAAAGAGAGCTTGTTATCATAGAAAGGAGCCTCTTGTCCCAGCAAAGCCTGAAATGAATAGTCATTTCTTCTCTGGGAGGGAATCATGCCAAGCCAATGCAGAGACACATTTGTCTAGTTCGGGTATCACTTCAGGGCACTGCATGCAGACCCACATCAGCCAGCCCCCAACCCATAGATGACCTCAAACAGTCAGTGATGGCCTTGTTTTAATGCATATAACAGAAAAATCACTTCAGGAACACACGCAACATATTCCCTGCATATTAATTTAATCACAGAAAGCAGCTATTTTTGGACACATCTTCCATGGAGAGCCCATCACAGACCTGAGGTCAGATCTATAACACATTCCTCACTGCCATCTCCATTACCAAATCATTCTCAGAAATACACTGAATCACAGATCTCCTTGGCATTCACACCCAACCCATAGACCTTTCCACCCAACTGCCACTCTTGCTCTCTACCTCTGCAATGTCCCAGCCAACTTATTCAACGTGGGAATACCAGGGAAGCTGGAAGGAGAGGAAGATCAGCACGTGGTGGTCCTGTCACTCTGGGCACAATCCCAGAAGATGTCTATACCTGCAGAGGTCCCAGCTGGGGACCCCACCAGGCTATGCTACCCCCAGCTGCTCAGCCACAGCAGCTTGCAGCCCAGCAAATTAAGTATTTAGCAACCACTAAGCTCACAAATAGACAGTAGGCGCCAGAATCCTCAGCTGGGGCTCCTTGGACTACACTGCCTTTATGCTGATTTAAGGCAGCTGAGGATCCGCACCACTGGGCCAAGTCCTGCTGGCCTACCTCAAACTGATGGCTAGTTGATGTGACTTATGACTAAGATTTCCACTTAGGCTAACTCAAAGCATGAGCAGTGCCTATGTAGTGCTACCATTGTTGATTCCAGCCTTTTGTCTCGGGATGTAACCGATAGGCCTAATAACAGAAATCATACTGCATGCATTCATTCACCCTCTTCACAAGCAGCGTGTTATTGAGCTCAGTGGTGAAAAGGCATGCACAAACACAATGGGGCTGGGATTAAGCCCAGCTGCATTACCAAAGTAAATACTTTTGCTGCTGACAGTTTGTCTGTAGGGATTTGGAGAAAAGTTTTGTGCATCTACTTAGGCAACATATGGTTTTATTTTCCTTGTTAACAAAAACAGTAGTGGTCAAAAGTCAACACCCTCTGATGACTGCTCAGTGGCCAATGTGGAATGGACTTGGTGGTCCAGTTTCTTACACATCCACATTTAAATGATTCTTTTCCTGCATTCTTCTCTCACTTGGCACTGGGGTTTATAGTCCCCACAAGGAAGCAGAGGGGTTTTGAGGTTAATCTCATCTGTCCTCCTTTCTGACTGAAAGCCATCAGTGGTGTGGTTTGGGTTAAGATACTTTGCTAGCTTCCTTAATTCCCCCTGTGATGAAAGCCCCTCCACAATCTGTTTCTCTGAAGCCTGAAGAGAATCAGAATTAATCCTCATTAGCCAACAACGGAGACATGCCAGCTAACTCAGACTTCTAAAGCAAACACAGCACTGATGAGGGCGAGTAGCATGCCAAGAGCACAAGTGGTCTGAATTTAGCCCTTCATCCCCAGCTGAACACGTATGGTTCTCCAAAGGTCTCTGCAGTACTCAAACAACAGCTGGTCAGTCACCTTCGCATCTGAAACGAAGAAAATCCACAAAGACCTGGCTGTGTTTGCAGTGATGATTTCAGTGGGGCACAGGAGGGCAAAAAGTTGTCTGGGCCTCCACAGGTGTCCATCTCCCATAGCTCCAGTGAAGTTATAGGCACATACTGGTACTCAGCATCATTGGGAAGGAAAAAAAGAATTGCTATCAAGCCTCCCACAGCTGATTCGCTTCAAAGATTTTAAAGCTCTAAAGGTGTAAACAGGTCTTGTCTACACTGAGGTAATGAGAGTTACATATGGCAACTAGAGCTCAACTGCTAACACTCAGCGTCTGCAGGGTCAGTGAGCTTGAGCACTGCAAAGGAGTGTTAACTAGACCCAACACATGAAGTAATTGTTTTTAAGGGAGAGCATCCAAGCTGGAACACAGCAGTGTAGAACATGTACACTAAGACAGGTGTAATCCCAGGCACAGTGGGTGGGAAGGAAGGCTGGAAAAATCACAATTAAGAAGCCAAGATGCGTTGTGTAATCCCAATGCCCTTGCCAATACAAAGGTAGTTTTACTGAGGGACAGATCCTTTCGATGCCCAGCCATCCCACAGCATGTTTACCATCTTCAGGACACTGCAGAGATTTCTGGAAGCTGAAGGTCCAAATTATTTTACAGGGGATGCTCAAACCTGCCCAGAGACAGCCCACAGTGGGCAGGCAGCCAGTGCTGGAGGAGCTCAGCCAAAAAAAGATGCTGCAGCTCAGGTTGACACACAAAGGGAGCTCACAAACAGCCGGTCCTAATCCCATGCTCACGCTCACTATCCATGGAGGAGAAGGGTAAAATCAGAAATTGTTTCTGTTCCTATGAGAGAAAATTGGTGACAATAAAACTTCTCACCCCCTCTGCAGAAGTCTGGGGGTTTTCATTGAAAAAGCAAAAACTGAAAAATGTTTGGTTTCTGGCAATCAAAAACTGGAAACTTTTTGGCCACAAACCAAAACTATTTGGGGTTTTTGGTTTTGTTTTGGGATTTTGCCAAACTCCTTAGCTTTCCATTGCCAAAAAACTGCACGTTTTTCAAGCATTTTCTTTCTCAATGAAAGCCCCAAAATTGTTGTTGAAATTGGACATTTCCCACAGAAAATTTTTGATATTAGGAAAAAAAAAAAAAAAAAAAAAGAGGCATTTTCAGCAGAAAGAATGTTTTGACTGAACAATTTCATCCAGCTCTATAAACAATCCCTTGGAGGGACCACCACATCTTCACTTTCACCTTCTCTCCCCAGATGGCTTTCCTTTCACCCATGGGACCCCAGAGCTGTGACCAGGGTCTTGACCACCCCACAGCCAACCTTCATGGCCCTCCTGGGGACAAATAGATCTCAGGTAGTTGCATCTTCTGCTTTTCCTATAAAGTACCAGTACCAATTATTACTATGGATATTAGGCTACGCAGCAAAGGACAAAAAATATCCAGATCTTGTTTGGACCACACAGCCCACATTTGATTCTGTGATTCTGGAAGATGAAAGATGTTCTCCAAAATACCCAAATGCTATTTACCCACAGTTTAATTGGAGCTGCTGGCCCTGAGTCCCAAATAAGCCCCACAAAGCACATGGCTGATACTGACTGTACTAATATTTGCATGCAAAATGTGAATATTAGATGTAAATAAAGAATAAAAAATATAACTACAATAAAGTACTAGCAATTAAAAATGAAACAAAGAACTTTCAGACTTTTCTACCCCAAGCACCAAATCAGAGATGGTGTTTGCACCTCATTCCCAGGGATAACGTTGACCCAAAGCTGAAACCAGAAACTGCATGAATGAGGGGGAAATTTGGACTGGAGTTTGAGTGCCAGAATGTAGACTACACTTTTATGAGGTGGATCCAAACTACAATAACAAATCTCAGCTTCCTGAAGCTCTGGGCAAACTTGAATTTGGACCAGGATTTGAATTTCTCTTCTCCAACAAATCCTTCACTAAAATGGCAATTCTTCGCCCAGATAAAACCAGGATATATTGGAGTCTTAATAACAAAGTGGAACTATCCTACAGGTTCCCCCCTCCCCCCCCCGGAAATAACCTCTTTTCTTGCTTTCAGAGTCTGTCAGGATGTTTTCCTTGGCTGGGACAGTGATCTAGGTATTTGATGTCCCTGAATGAGCCATGATTACTGTAGAGAAGGACAGAAGAACTGCAACCAACAAGGGGAGGATGACCATGCACATCAATGGCATTGAGAGCATGCCAGGAGGAAAAGATCCCCATGTTTAGGGAGAAATGGAGCTGCCATACAGCAATGGTCTGGAAGAATTTGGGCAAGGCATTTGGAGGAATTAGCCAGGGTGAGAACTGCCAACAGGATGAGGTAAATTTGGGCATGTTGGCTCAGAGGAGAAATAAAGAACTGGTGGGGTTTTGGTACTGGGAAGAAAAAAAAAAAAAAGTGCATCTTTCCTTTAAGAGAAGAGGCAATGCAGTGGCTCTGGATGAGCAGAAAGACAGATGTGGAAAGAATGGTGGTGTTGCATAGCCATGGGGTGCAGGTATTCAGGATAGCTAAATATTAGGAAAAATATGAGGTTGGATATTAGAAAAAATTTATTCTCTGAAAGAGTCATCAACCATTGGAACAGGCTGCCCAGAGAGGTGGTGGCATCATTTTTTTCCTCAATATGTTCAAGAAACATGGAAGCGTGGCACTGAGGGACATGGTTAGTGGGCATAGTAGGGACGGGTTGGTGGGTCGACTGCACGATCTTAGAGATCTTTTCCAATCTTACTGACTTATCTTTCTATAAGTCTATGACAAAGACAGGGCCTGTCAAGGGCTGGGGACAGGATGGGAACAAGAGGAAGGTCTGATGGGCTTTTGGGGGGCAGATGAAGAAAAGGATTAAGGCGGCTGTTGGTCAGTGAGGAAGAGGAGCAGGTGAGGTTTTTCTTTCGGGGACAGATATTTGTACTTCACACTTTCTTTTCTTTAATCTTCTCTCAGTAAAGCTTATTGAAGCTTTGTCATGGTGAGATGCCGCCTGTCAGCTGAGCTGTGGTTCACAGTGCTGTGCTCTAAGCCCAAGGTGAGCAAGGGGGAACACATTAGTTTAAATCTCGGCGAAATGCTTCCCGAGGAAGTAAGCTGAAAACACAGGTACTGCTATTCACCTCACTGCTACGTTGTGCAGCTGAACTCTTCACGTCTTTAATAAAAACCTACAAACAAAAGAAAACACCAGCACAAAATAGCTTTAGAGGCAGAACAGAAAGCATGAAAGGCAAGCTGAAAGCCCCATCAGCAGAGGGGTGGATGAATTGCCATACAGCCCTGGGAGAGAAGGAGACATTTGTATTTCTTTAATCTACATTTGAAGTTCAGTCAAATGTCCTTATGATAAACCATGCTCCAGCAGTGGATGTTATTTAGATTGTCTTTACGAACTCAAGAAGAGAAACTGAGGCAGGGCTGAGCTTTGAGAGCCAGCTGCATAAACTCCCTCCATAGATTTTTACTGGGACTTCTTTCATCCATCTTGTACTCACATAGTTAAGAGGATCTAGGAAGCAGCAATTCCTCTGCTTTCCAAAGCAGTTACTCAGGAAAGGACTAATTAAGTGGCGGTGTTATTACAGCAGGTCCTCAAGTCTCCAAACACAACCAGTGGCGATTAGCCAGGCGTCAGCTACTGGGCGGGATTTCCCACTGCCCAGCTGTGTAATTATCATGGCAGCTAAGCCAAAATCATTTGACAAAGAAAACCAGCTGCAGGCTGTGGGTCCGGGAGATGATAGCACACATCCAGCTGAGAGAGAAACAATAACATCTTCCCCTCTGTATTTTCCCAAAAGACCAATTAGGATAGGCACGCTACATTCCTGCAGGGGAGCAGATAGAAATATTGATTTCTGAGGAGCATGTGGGATAAGAAACAGGAGAAGAATAAGGCTTACTGCAATTTTAGTGGTGAATTGAACATTCACTGCCATCTTCCTTGCATCACAGCACAGACGTGGCAGGTGGAGACTGCTAAGGCAGGGAAGACAGAAGCTCTGCTATACTGACTTGAAGACCCTATTCTACAGCATCCTCCATGCAGAGAGAATCTGAGATTGTCTTTAACACCCCCACAAAGCACTGAGCTGGAGTCTGAGTGATGGAAAAGCTTGGGTTTGTTCCCTGAAAAGCAGATTTCTGCTGCCTATGATGTTGCATAACCTCCTGCCTCAGTTACCCCACCTACAAGAGAATGGCAGCTGTGTTCGCTACCTCTCCAGTTATCTCAGACCATCATGTGATGCATTCCAGCAAACTGGGCAGAGCCTGGATCACAGCTCAATGGCTTTCTTCTGCTTCTCTGAACCACCAGATGCACTTTCAAGAGTTATCTTACCTGTTGATGGTCACAAGGCTTTTGAGTACATACAAACAGTTGTTTGCATTCTGCCAGGTATGGGTGGTGCACAGGGAGGAGCAAGGAGACAGATAAAAAAAGAGATAAATTGGGCTGCCAGCACATCTGGGAGAGTAACTGGGGTTACTTACTAGCATAGCAAGACAAATGCAGGTTAAGGGAAGAGACTTTGTGGGATGGTTGCAACCAAGTAATACAGTACAAGCATCAGCACAGTGTTATCTCCAGCCTCATTCCCTGCCACGTCCAGCTGACCTGCACACTTTCCTTAAAAGCACGTGCCCTAGCACATCATAGCACAACACAGATCCATGAGCTGCATTTCCAACATTTGGAAATAGCCAGGACTGCAGATGGGACACACCTAGACCTGCTGGCACACAGAAGGTGTGAAAGGCTTGGCAAACATGGACAAGTAGGAAAGACAGCATTTTCCAGAATAGTAACACAAAGGTATCTATATATAGTTGTTTCTTTCCAATTTCAATTTCATACCATAGAATCCTTAAGGTTGGAATACACCTCTAAGATCATCTAGTCCAAGCATCAACCCATCCCCACCATGCCCACTAAACCATGTGCATCAGCACCATATCTCCACATTCCTTGAATGTACCAGGGATAGTGACACCACCACTTTCCTGGGCAGCCTGTTCCAATGCCTTAATCATCATCCAACATAATTTCTTTGCTCTCATCCAAATTTATTCAGAGCAATCCTATCCTTTGCTGCAAACAAGCTGTTTGAAGCCTTCAGGCAGAGAGATAGACCTCACTTAACCCATCACATGAGGAAGTCATCACTTTCGTGAAGGTCCCAGCCTCAGCCTCTAACTACATCCTCAAATCTGCCAGTCTTTAGTAAATGCCTTCTCAGAGGACCCTTCAACCAACAAATCCATTTGCACTTAAATTACCCAACACACAGCACTTGGCCTAGATAAGTAACGAAGTGTGTGACCTTCCAGTGATCAAGCATTGCTAGTATCTCAACAATTTCAAACGTTTAATAACTTAATTTAATGCAGTGAGAATGATTTGATTGAATGCACAATATCTGTAGCAGTTAATTAACCACAATAGCCCAGAGAGGTCTTGGACTTCGTACAACCTTTCAATATAATTACAAATTTTTAACAGCAAAATGAATTTAAATCCAGCCTGACACAGCAATCCATCTTCATCTCCAGATAAAAGGTAGCACACGCAGAATTAACATTTGAAAAAAAGCCATGGGCAATGGAGAGAGACAAGGAGCATTAGCAGATGTGCAGAATGAATTATTATTAGTGCCGTAAAAGAGAAGGACTGGATGAGAGCATTGCATTGTACAGGTTGGATGTATAACATAGCTGCTCACTTTTCTGGCATTACATGTAATACACAAGTTTAGCCTTTACATGTTATAGAGTTTAAACTGAGTTTATGCTTTATGGCAGGGAAAGTGCTGAGCCATTTAGGTCAATCTGCATCTCTACTCTTGGAGGACCAAATATGTTGTGACCAATTCGTCCTTCTCCAAGGCAGCATCTGCACTCTGGCAGACAAAAAACATACCTGCTTTCACCTCTCAGCAAAATGAGTTCAGGCACAACAACATCCTGTTCTGTGCTGAGGTAGGTGTAATGCTGTAACGTGATGGAAAGTACAGCAATAACAGCATAGTAGTAGGCTGCAGCAAATGAGAACAAGCCCACATGAAGCAGCTATAAATACAGAAACAAAGGAAGAAAAACTGCTTACCTACAGAAGACCTTTGGTAGGTAGGGATCTCCAGTGCCTGGAGACTCTTGCCTCCACTGCCAACCCTTAAATGAGGCTGGACCCTGGCTCCTCCCCTTGTGGTCACTCAGTGCATTGCTTGCACCTGAGCTCCCCCAGGTTGGCCCTGCCTCCCCACCAGATGCTCAACAACTGGTTTGAGCTGTGACTTAGCATTTCCACTATGGTAGGCAAGAAAATGCTGTTCTCATACTCACCCTGCTGTGTGCCATAGAACCTTCTTCCCTCCTGGTAAGCCACCCCAGGAGCCTCTCCTGGAACTTCTCTCCATCTCACCAGACGTCCTGCAGCTTGCAGGGGCATGAGCATTTGGGTGTGGAGTCTGTGGGATCATTAAGGTTGGAAAGACCAATAAGAACATCTAGTCCAACAATCAATCCATGCCTGTGTCTGCTCTAGGCTACGTCATTCAATGCAACATTGGCCCTTTTCTTGAATGCCTCCAGAAATGGTGACTCCACCACTTCCCTGAGCAGCCTGTTCCAATGCAACACCACTTGGAGAAGAAATTTTTCCTAATATCCAACCTGAACCTCTCCTGAAGTAGTTCAGGGCAGTTGGAAATATCTGTTCCTCTGCTGGCTGTGAAACACATCAGATGTGTGATTCAGGAGGGGAATAGGCTTGGGCTTATCCTACAGGCAGAACATCTCTGCGCACAAAACTGTTGTTGGTATTAATGAATGTAACGTGACCTGGAGCCACTTCCCTACCATTTAGTAATATCTGACCTCAAAAACTAAAAAAATTATGACACTTTCCAGCTGCCTCCGAAGTAATAATAACAACAAGGGATAAATATATTTGGAGTTCTCATTTGCCTTCTTGGTTTGAACCTTTCACATTCAGAGCCTCTCCTCAGAGCCATGAAGGCAAGAAGCAGATTTTAAGTGAAAGGTGAAATTTCTCTTCCAGCAACTAACTGCCTGCCTACAGCTGCCTGCTCAAAGAATTTTAAGCCTCTCTGGAGCCTGTGCTAGTGTAAAGTCAGCGTGGTTAATTTCTGTGGAAGTGCTCCCAATTCACACTGGTGTTAATAAGAACAGGATCAGACTGACAGTAAAACAGATAAAAATACAATGAGAGTAAATTACAGATGTCCTGTGATCATGATAGGAAGTAGTATTAGTGGACATTAGGAGCTCTAAATAAAGATAGCAATTTGTTTTTGCTATTCAGAACCTTACAGATTCCTACTTAGCTTGTGTCTAACAAAGACTTTTTTTTCTCCAACAGTTTGTGAAACATTTCTATAAATCTGTCCCATGTAGGGCTTTAATTGCTGAGTTCAAACCAAGCTGACTCTGCCAAATGTGATAGCATCAGCTGGTGGCGTCATTTGTCATTGTTACAAGCAAATAAATCAGTGAGTTAATCAAAGGGGATGAAAAATGAGGTGGCTTCATTTTCTGGAGTTCTGAATCCAATTCCTTCTCCTTTCTTCTCACCAGTCTGCACCAAAATGCCAAGAGAACCAGCTGGCCAAAAGGCAGTCATTCAAAAATCTTTTGTAGACAACACATAGCCACATTCTCAGTTGATAAAATCAAGGACAAACAGACAGAGACAATAGTAAGGCAAAGAGGAAAAAAACACTTTCTGAACAGTGCAGCAAAAGCCAATATGCAGTCCCTGTAAGACTGCACATCAGCCCAAGGTCCTTCCCAGCCCTCCTTATCAGACTGACATAGAATTTCTGTTAATCACCAGAGTGAGGAAGCCTACTGTTTCAAAAGCCCCTCAAACTGCTGGATAAAGAAAGCAGGGATCAAAATCTGAATGAGTCTGAGTGTTTGGGAACCATGTTTGTCAGCAATGTATTGCCTGGAAGCTCATCTTTGGGCTTCTGCTAATCCCATGCAGATCCCAGGCATGAGGTTCCTCTGTCTTGCAGACACAAATAGGGGATCATTGCTGGCAAGTCTTTGTTCCGGTCTTTTTAAGCCACAAAATAATTGAGAATATTATAATCAAAATGATGAAAATTTGCCCTGCTTGAGCCTGGAGGTGTTTGTGGGTGAAGCCCTCCCTGCACTCTCGTAATGGCCAGCTCAAAGGGCATTCAGCATTGGTGGGGATGGACTTGAACCAGAACCTAAAAACCTTGCAACATTTGAGGGAGGGAAAGCAAAACACACAAGCAAACAAACAGAAAAAATAGCTAGAGCTCATATTAATTTCCAGCAATGACAGTTTTGGAATAAAAATCCTGACTCTTGCATTATCGTTTATCTCTTTCATAGATGCCTTTGGTGGAAAGACAGGAATTTTTCACCCGACAGAAACTTATTGCATTTCATGCAGTAACTCAAACTGATGGAGTAAGCTCCACATTTCTTAAAGGATTAAGTCAAAGAGTTTGCTTATTCTGATTTTTTTTTTCCTCCCTAAACCACTGCGAGGAAATGATGTGACAAACACTCCAGTGGAAGTCTGTGGAGATGCACATGCACTCACAAAGGACCAAAGTGCTGTGTTAAGAGTTGGAGCTGCTCCGAGCCTTTTAGAACTGCTAAGTGAGCATATGAACTGAAACATTTACACCTTAAAATTTCCAATATCTACCATACAGCTGACTCTAGGACAGAGCCCAAGTCTTCCAAGATCACAGACAACACCAAAAAGATCATCTCTCCTTAGGCAACTTCCCATAGTTTATTTTCCTCCTTAATCTGTCTCCCATTAACTTTCCTAGCAAATCCAAACCCAATAATCCTGAGTTTACAAATATTTGTAGAGAAGTGGAAGAGTAAGAGCAAAACAGCCTTCTGCACAGCTTTTTCTTCATCCTTCATCCAACTGCCCCTACCCCAGAGACAAACATCCCGTAACCTTGCATACATAATGGTTCTCATTCTTCATATCTTTTTCTCTCTTTAAATTTTCTTTAACAATAAAATGACACTTCCTTTATCACCCTTTTCCTGAATATTTTTTCAAACAGCATCAGAACAGAAAAAAGTGAGGACTAAATAGTTCTCCACAGCCAACTCCTTCCAACTCCATCACATTCAGAGAAGAGCAGATCTGGTAGAACCCAGATGTTGCTCTCCTGGTTAATGGGTCAGATAGGGCAAGCTGAGCTACTAAGCTTCATGTTTTGGATGAAAGAGGAAAAAACTGCTCTCTTTCCCAGTATATGTGGAATACCTCACTCAATAGGTGTGAAAGAGGTGGGGATAATAGTGTGATATTCCCTTCACTGACAGCTCTCACAGGTTGAAGGATTTCAGGTATTTTCACCAGAAAAGTGAAATGGAGACTTACCTCCGAACCAAGCAGCAATCCGTGAAGAAAACCACAATGTTAATTAAACATGAAAATTAAAAAATCACAACCGAAGTTGCTTTTTCTGGGGACTGAACTTACATTCTCTGATTTTGACCTCCCATCTACTAATGTGTATGAAAATCCCTCCACAATTAAACATTTCTTCATGGGTAATTATCTTGATTTTTATTACACAGGAATTCCTTTTCCTGTCAGATGGGATCTGGGTGAGTGAGCACAACCCATGGCACCTTTAGTTCCTTTAGCAGACACCACAGTGGATGATCTCACAGAACGGGCATTTCCCCTCAATGCACAGTTCAAAGCAGGATCACATCCCTACAGATTTCCTGCAGACTAGAAGAAGGTTGCATCTAGTTCTTCCTCCAACTCAAGAACAGTGGCCAGACCGAGCTACAATTTTTTTTTTGAAGGAAAGGATGGCAAAGAAGAGAGAAATGCCCTTGTAATAAGCAAATAAATAGCAAGTTGATGGTAGAAGGAAAGCACAAACTGCAAGAAAGCAGCAGAATAATAACTGGTACAGTAGCAGACTTCTGCAGTAAGCATGCATTACCAGGACATCTTCTGCTTGGTAAGATGCAGCAATCAACACATTAGCATAGTGCATGCAACACTTTTTCTGCATTTGGCCCCAGACAACAAACCATCCTACAAAGCGGCTGTGTCAGCAGGAGAGATCCTGCTGCTGAACAACTTGACCTCATGTCTGCTGAGGATACTCTTCACGTCCCCACCTCTGACACCACTGAGCAATGGTCGCGGTCTCAGACCCCAGTGCCATGTGCCAAAGGCTCACTACATCATCACGTTACCATTCTAAAAGCAGAAATCAAACCAAAACCATGTGTCTTCTAGCCAAAACTCACCACTCCATCCCAAGTCTCATGACCTCTGGAATCTCATATCCTAAAAGTGTGTCTTATGCCTTCTTATGCCTCTACTTGGAAAAAAATTCCTTGATAGAGAGTATCTCATCCTATACATCCATACAAAAAGAAAAATAGCACGTTTCCATTCAGCCCTCCAATGAGTTCCAAAGCACCACTGAAGAGAGCCATTGTGGAATGACTGCATTACAAAAGATCTTAAGACCTCTTCCAGACCATAAAATATGCAACAAAATGGAGTGCCAAATACCAGTCCTTTCCGTGGCCCAAGACAAAGAGCTGCCCTGCAAAGCATTAATCCTTGCAGCTGCCTTAAACTATTCATGTCTCTCTGCTTTACGTAAGGAGCCATTCCATTCTGGCTACTGCTCTGCCTGAAACAGAGATTTGCAGAGTCTTTAAAACAATTAAAGGTCATTCTGTAAACAGAGAACCCAAGGATTTGAATGGGAGATTGTGACTTCTCAGTAGAGGCGGTCAGACTATTTATTTTCAGTGGAGAGTAAATTTACCAAAAAATGTAGTTATGATTGCTTCTTCCTAACACACATCAACACCCCTTTCTTTTATGTAATAGTTTCATGGTTAGTACACTCACTTAGCCTGTGAGGAACCCTGCCTCAATTTCCTCCTCTTCCTGGGGCCATCTGAATTTGAATCTCTCATCTTCCTGCCCCCAAACCACCAGGCTATGGGACATAACTGCGCTATTAAAGATTACAAAAATGAATCAGTACTGAGGTCAGCTCTGCAAGAGCAACATGCTGCTTTGTGTGCCAGCCAGGGACCATCTCCAAGGCTGGTGACAGGAGAACCTGGCTCCAGGTGCCACCCAAGAGGTGACCTCTTTGTAGGAGACACAAAATCACATACAGAAATGGCCATCATGTTTTGGGGAACTGTGAGCTCTGGACAAGATATATACTGGCAATGTATCATTTGAGTCACCCTATTGTAAGATCTCCTCTTTATGACTCTACTCAACTTTTCATACATAAATCTGAGTAATTGAAAACTTGATCTACGGGTATGAGAGAGACAACCATGGCCTTCCATTTTTTAGCAGAGACTTTTAGGGTTTCATGACACTGTGTGCAAAGCTCTAAGAGGTAGATTTGAGAAATATCTTCTGATGACTACTGTATAGAGTTGTGGCAGGCTGATTGTCTCAGAGGAAGGATTTTGAAGCCAATGGAGCCACTCTACCAATGGTGGAGCAAGTGAAATTTAAGTGTGCTTTACCATGTGCAAGCTCTCGAAGAGATAGGTGTGTAGGTACAAGACAAGTACCACTTCCACACAGCTATTGGGTTCTTTGGTTTCTACACAAAGGCCTGAAATAAAATGTTTTCATTTAAAACAAAAGAACATTTGGTTTGACACAAAAATGGTTTTTAATTTTTTGGGTTACTGAAAGAAAGCAAAAAATTTAAAGCTTGGCTGGAGCAAAACCTAAATTTTTTACAAATGTTTGGTTTTATAACTGAAACATAAAAACAAACAAAAATCTGTTTCTCACAGCTCAGCTTCTCATCCTGGTAAGTGGTCTTTCTCTAAACCACCAGTTTTCTGGAAGTATGAGATGCCACCTTTGATAGTCTCTTTATTGGGAGGCTAGAAGAATTCTGCTTAAGAACAACTAGAACAAAATCCTCTTTAGTGACAAGCCTGAGTTTCTGGCATGGGAAAAAAAAAAATCATCCTCCAGGTGACTTTTTATGATAGAATCATAGAATGGCTTAAACTGGAAGGGACCTTAAAGACCATCAAGCTCCAACTCTCTGCTGTGGGCTGGTTGTCACCCACAGGATCAGGCTGCTCAGCGTCCTATTCAGCCTGGCCTTGAGCACCTCCAGGAATTGGGCATCCAGAACTTCTCTGGGCAGCCCACTGCTGTGCCTCACCTCCCTCTAAGTGAAGAATTTTTGAAGAATTTCTGTGACACGATCTCTAATGGCACAACTCATGGCACCAACCAGCAGCCAGGCCCGTGTCTCGCTGATTTTAACTCACAATGAGTTGAAGTGAGAGGCTGCACTTTAGCTAGAGTAGTTCCCTCTAGAAGGTAAGTCCCCAGCTGTGATTCAGCACAGTCCCTCTGAGGAATAAAGGACAGATGCCCAAATAACCCAGATGGCACCTTTAAATAACAAGCTTTAAAAATTCCAACATTGAGACAGACATATATTAATGAATATATCCTTCCCTCCGAATTGCACCACATAAAGAAAGCTGATTTTTGCAACACATCGTGCTTTGCACGGGGGGACACAGTGGGCTGGAGAAGTTTGGAGCCTGTTTTCCCAAAATACCAAAAATCCACCGTCTTCACCAGAGCCCAGAGCTCAGGTTCAGCCATCTTTTGGCCAATGGAAAACCAGGCCACAGGTGACTTCTGCAAATAACCCACGCCATGTTGTACAGATAGAAACAGGACTCAGGGCTCCTGCCTGTCGCAAAATCACACAGATCCACCCTCTGTCAGCCATCAGTGTATTTTAGAGTCTAGAGGGGAAGATGTAGGAGGAGCAGCTGAGATCCCTTGGGTTTTTTGCCCAGAGCAGAGGAGGCTGAGAGACGCCCTCATGGCGGCTGCAGCTCCTTCATGGCGGCCTACAGCTCCTTAGAGGGGAGGGTATATATGGCACACATCTTGCTGTTCTCTTCCCTTGTTTGTAGTATGTACAAGAGAGAAAAAGCGAAGCGGAACGAAGGAGTCAATGTATTAGCAGAGCACACAGGTCTTGCAGCATTTATTACAGCTAATTTGATGATCTGCGGTTTTACATTCTGTTCTTCCCCAGATTTGGGAAACAGTACATGGGACAGGCAGAATGCAGTGTGAGGGGACTCCAAATCGCTCTCCAAAGACAATTAACTGCTATGATTATTCGCTAATAATGAGCCCATGTTTGCAAACAAGCCTGACCACAGAATATGCTCCATGTTATCATCAGCCCCAGGCAGAGAAACCTGATATTGCCTCAAAACACACCGAGTTCCTCACTACGAGGAGCAGCGCTCACTTTTTTATCTTCTGCCTTGAAATTGCAGTATTTTTTTATACTATAATTGAATTTCAGTCCTCTGTGTGTGTGTGTGTGAAGAAAGGAAACACTTCACTCAAGATTTACTGCATGTCTGTTACTGTGTGGGCTGTTTTGACTCTGCAGCGTAGCAGAGACCATGCAAACCGCGCACTATTGGAATCAGTTCAAACTTTTACAGTCTTTCAAATTGGGGCTGGAGCCGGAGAGGAAATACTAAAATCCTGTATATACAACTTCTGTCTGTGAGGGGGAGAGAAATTCCATGAAAATTAAGAACTCAATGATGTATAAATTTATATTCTGTTTAAAGGGCGGGTTGGATTTTTTTTTCTTTTTTTTCTTTTCTTTTTTGGATCTTTTATTTGTTTCTGGTGAAGAAACAATTGAACTCTTATATAAGGAAACTTAGGATCTTTAAATAACACAGGATCCTCTTAGCTGATAGAAGAACAGGGGTTCAATCTGTTTAAGACAAGCCATCTAATTTGCTTATGAGACAAATTTTTTGAAGGTGAGTCAGTTCAGAAGTGTCACTCCTGGGAAAGCCAAATCAATTTATTTTAAAAGAGTGTGCTGTGAACAATTAAACTGAATTCTGCAATCAGCAAGCTGGGTACATTGCCCCCCCGACAGCAGCAGCCCACAGGGACATCTCCAGCAGATCCTGCTCAGGAGGGACCAGCATCCCCACGGTCAGAAATCTGTGCATATGCTGACCAGTATAGAGGATTCAAGATGCCTTGAGCACCCTCTGATGGTTGCCCTAAAGAATCTTTCCGTAGTGAAGAAAAATTAAAGCTAAAATTCTCATCTTGGGGTTTTTTATCCTGTCCACATGATACCCAGGTATGGCTGAAGCACAGCTCGGGTTTTGGAAACGTGGTCACTGTGACCACTGTGATCTTCCCTCAGTGGCTTTCCAAAGGCATCTCATGGTTTCCCCAGTTTCTGCGCATGGTTCTCATCCAGAAGGAAGCTGCTCTAACCAGCACTATTCTCATCTTGTTCCCATTATATTTTTATGACTGTCATGTGGACAGGGGAAAATGAGAGGAAAGGGGGAGACAAATGAGAGAAAAAGAGAAGCAGGACGTCAAGTTCTGCCTTTGAGGAGAGAGATGACAAAGCTGAGATGGTCAACTCCCTTTAGCACTACTTGCACATGCTGAAAATCTGCAATGGGAAGGACCAAGCATTTCCCTCAAATACAGTTTTACACTCCTTCTTGCAAGCAAGAAGCTGTAAGCTCAGATCCCTTTTCTTTCTTTCTTTTTCTGTTTTTTTTTTTTCCTGGGTAATTTGCTCTCAATCACACAGGTCATGAGAGAGTAAGCACAGCGATTTGGTAAATTGCTTTCTGCCTGCCTATAAACCCCAGTGCAGCTCCAGCAGGATGCAGCACTCAGCACATCCATACCCAATGCCTCTTGCAGCTCAGGAAGGGATGGCAACAGATTGTCCTTGTGAATCAGCAGGGACACCACACAGCCAAGTCACAGCATCAAAATGGGCATGTTCCAAGTACCCCTAGCACCATTCATAGCTTGTATCTGTGGGGTCACACACATCAACACATGTCCCAGAGCCTTACTGGCCACTTTAGTGAGCCGTGTGTGTCCTCTCCCCTTGTGACAAACATCTGATCTCACTGAGTCCCACTGCAAAATGGGATCATCTTCTTTCCATCAACTAGTGCACATAGTGGCTTAAAGTGTTGTGGTTCAGTCCCTGATTGATGACTCCATGCCGGAGCTCATCTCTTACCCCATGCCAGCATCCATGCCACCAAGGCTTGGCTCTTCTGTGCTGGTCTTCATTGGTCTCTGTCCTACTTTCATACACTAAAACAATCCTGGAATTTGTCCGGGTGCAAGAAAGAAGCTTGCTAATCTCTTCAGAGCACCAAAGGAAGAATTGGAGTTTTTCATGCAGGTGAGAAACAGGCAGTGATATCAGCACACACTATCAAAAGGAGAGACGTGAGAGAGAGATGAGAAGGGGAGTCATCTCCAAGCACTTTCCTCACTGAAAACTCTGTAGTGGATGCAAGTTCTGTAGGATGTCCTCTCTACAGTATTTCCTTGAGTTGTGTGTGAGCGCCTTACCATAAATTTCCATTATCTCTTGACATCAGTGATGTGCAGTTGCTGTCTTTGTATTAGGGTGCAGACAAGATTGAAAGCAGCACATCTCATGCAGAGTGGTTACGTACAATACTTGTCCTTTTCCAGTGTGACTGAAAGGGTCAGGTACACATAATTAGGATGGATTGTCCTGTCCAATACAGGTTCATCAGAATTGCTTTCATCTTTTTCCCAGAAAATATCATTTTTATCATAGATTTTTTTTTTATGGACATCATCAGACCAAAAAATGCACATTGGAGCTGTATTTTTCTCCCTGGGCTTTCACTTTTCTCAGGGCCAAGGGCTGCAGCCAGACTGTATCTCCATGAATGCACCAGAAGAACAGCTTGCAGCCAAAAAGGAGGCCTCGGGTCGGGTAACCAGGTGGCAGAAGTGAACTGGGACAGGAAAAGCAACTCACAGCTGCCACTTTCAGCAGCATCTCAGTTCTGTCTGACAGAGCTGAAAAGACTTTTGTTTTTGTCAAAAGTTTCTGCAATAGAAAAATCACTTTCAGGCAAAGGCTCATTGTTTCCTTTCTTTCTGCTGAGTGATGACAAATCTGAAGCCCCAAGCATAGGTGGAGTAGGAGAACCATATAAATATAAGCTAAAATGCAGCTATATTTCCTTCCCGTGGAATACTGTCAACTCTTGTAAATTCTGCAACATGAGCAGCTGGGTCAGAGACAGAGGTGAACAATGAGCAATGCAGGAAGTGATCTCTGGCATTGCCTGAGAAGCTCCTGGAAACTTCAAGCAATTTTTTTTTTGCTTCCTTTTGACTGCACCACACTTAATATCACAGAAACCGGATCTCTTAGGTGTCATCATGCTTGAGTGGCACCTAGGATGTCCCAGCAGGGACTTGACCTGCTCAGGTTGCCCTGTGCTCTGGGGCTGCCATGGGCACCAGGCACTGCCCAGCTGAAATGCGTTACACATCTCTGCTCCAAGGATATTCATCTCCTGAAAAAGCTCATTTAGAGCACAGAATGAAAGCTAAAGGGATTACGTTTTCTGTCAGTAAATACATCAGGGGCAAGCACCAGGAAGGCAGTAGAGCTATTGAAGCTAAAAGACAATGTTGGCACAGGAACAAACGGGTATGAAGAGGCCAGGAATAAATTTAGGCAAGAAATTAGAGAAAGAAGACAGTCCTCTGAGAGACTCTTGCCTGGAACAGTTTTACGGTTAGACTACAAAACACACTTTTGGATCAGATGGCTCTCACTAAAGTAATGAAGATGTGGGGTAGACATAGGGTGACTGCATGTGGCTGCTTTCTGAAACACAAAGGACCACAGCGTGCTACCAAGTGATACCTCCTAGTACCACGTCCCACATTCTTATGAGAATGCGAGTATCACTGTGCAAGACACTAAGCAAATACAGAGAGATGGTCACAAATGCTAGATGTGACCTACGCTGCCCCACTGCCTCATCAAAGTGTCCGTGTTTCATGAGTTAGGCCATTTCTGTACCCCATTTTGTGCTGCTGTACACCAGGACCCTACTGAAAGTCGTGATGCCAAGGAACCATGGTCCCTGCTCCACAAATCTAGCTCAGGTCTTCTCCAAAGTGCAAGTAAAATGGAACGTAACTGCTTTGACAAGGAAGTGTTGGATTAGAGTACTCTTCCTACAGAGAGAAGTAAGGAAACGCTGGAACCCAGGCTGAAGAGCAGATGGAGAAAAACAGTAAGACTCACCTTTCCTGCTGTCAAGAGCCACTAACATCACATCCTGGTTGCAACAATCGTGTCACAACCCTGCTCTCCAAAGACAAAGAAAGAAGTGGAACGAAGACCTAACATGGAGCAGAGAGGAAGATCTTTGCCTTTGCCCTCAGAAGGAAAGAAGAGTCACAGTGCAGCCTTGGCACAGTAGCACTGGGCATCGCCACAGCACTGGCATTGGCAGTCCCATCCTCTCCCTGCACAGATAGTGATAAAGGAAAGGATGCAACCCCCTGAAACATTGCATGGCGGATGAAAGGGGAGAATTCAGCTTTCCCAAGGAGCTCTGAGCACTACTCACCAGCCCTCAGCACTGACAGTATTGGAGGGAAATCTTAAGGTCTCCAAAAAGCACATTTGTTGTATTTTTTTTCACTTCTGCTCATGCTGTACGTAAGTTCTGGTTCAGCAATTGGAGATTTGCTGAAAGACAAATTCTATCATAAAATTACATTTTGAAAAAGATTTCAGAAGTAGGTTTGTACCCAAATATGATGTGTAAAAACATACAATGTATGAGTTCGCTGACATCCCCAAGATAACCTGAGTATAGCTTTGATAACTCAGGTACTGTAACATAAGTTCATTCCATCAACAATTAATTGTATTATCCTTCCAGTTTACTCCATTTATATTACCACAGTCATCCCAAATGAGAACCAATAAAGCCTTCCTACCACACCCCATATCATATGTTCCCCATATACTACACACTTAACAGACAAAGTTCACTAGGAATTTTTAATCTGATTGTTAAAAATAAAAATAAAAGCCCCTCAATAATACCAATTCAGGGCAGATGAATACATGAAAGGTCTAAGTACTGAACTCGTAACTCGTATTCAACTCTCAGTCCTTCCATACATTTAGGTTTGAATCTTTGGAATGCAGTTACCAAGCATTACTGAGCTTTCTTGATGTGGTTCAGTAAAAATCAATGGTTGTTCTCACAGGAACAGAATCACCTCACACAACACCCCAAACGCTCTGCTTCTGATCCACTGTCTTCACATATTTTTAGGATTTTCCAGCCAATGGAGACTAAGGAAAATGTGAGCAATTGTATCAGATGTAAGAGATGCTGGATAAGTGGCTAACAGGAGAGGGTCCATTCATGTAACTTGCCTGATTTCACAAGGCTCATGAGAGGCTCCACCGCATCTGCAAGTGCATCTAGAAGAAAACAACTGAATTTAATTGAGTTTAGCAATGGAGAGAAATGCACTCTTGCAGCTGTGCAATAATTGACTGTGCAATAGTTCATGTGTTACAGTATTTATTCCAAAACCATCTTCACCTCAGATGCACTTGGTTTGCAGATTTCAGAACATGCTTCCGCTCCTCCCAAGGGAACGGAAAGAAGGAAGCATTTGAAAGTCCTCTCCATTCTGCATTGCCCTTCGACATTCTCCCCATCACCATGTGCCCTGAAGGAGAGTAACACCAGTCCAGGAGCTAACCCCATGCTTGTGAATTGAGACCATCTTCCCATTCCAGCACACAGCTCTTACACATTTTTGTTTCAAAATGAAAGAGTATTAAGAAGGCCTTTGGGAAATGAAACAGAAATGGCATTTTATTTCAATTTTTTTCTATCCATCACTTCTGCTCGAGTCATTGAGTCCCAGGACATCCTGCCTGACACAATCCAGAGCTGGCCCCTTCACACTCAGAAGCCACAGCTTCAGGGTTTCCAGGCAGAAAGTTCACTGGAAGGGCCATGGGAGGGATTTAGTTCATGCTAAGAATGATGAAAAGTTGCAAGAGAAAGCTGGGATGCTGGTTTCAAATGTTGGAACCAGACCTTGGCTTCTCAGCTTTGAGGATTAGGACAAGATCATGATGAATTTTTCTTTCTGTGCTCATATTGGTGTTTTATCAAAATATAACTTAATTCAGAAGTGTTCGTGGCAGCTCACAATCGTGACAAGCATAAACAACCCATGACACTTTAAGAGCATTACATAGGGAATTAGACTGGAATTTGTGGAACCTGTGAATTCCCTAAAATCCTCTTCTCCCTACATATTCATCTAATTCAATTTCAGTTCCCTGTTATAAAAGAGGAACAGCCTCTCCTAACAAGGGAATCACCAGGACATGAGATGCCTATACACACCCATACGGGAACATCTCAATTTCTATTTCCTTACTTTGTGTATCTTCCATGTGCAGTAAGAAAAAGGGATCCACCTTGAAACCCAATGATGGCAAATCATCTCATTTCACCCCAACTCTAATCACTCCTGCAATCAGACTGCAGGAACGTGCAGTCTGGAATTCATCATCGCCTTGTAAAAGTGGCCATGAATTCTGAAGACCCACAACGCCAGGGTTTGCTTCATTTGTGAAGATTGGCTCAGGTTTTTTTTTTTTCCCCAAAATTTCTTCTAAGAAATTTTAGGCTTAACACCTTTTTTTTCTGAAGCTATGTTTGTGAGCTTAAGTCTGTCTCATGCTGAGCTATGAAAATCACAGACTTTGGCTTAAAGTGGATCACTAAAGTCAGAAAGTTTCTATAGTTCTCACACTCTATAGGTTTAAGTGATTTGGAGTTATAACCCTATTGTTTCTTTAAGGCTAGCCTTTGATTGAAGCAGGAAATCATTCACTTCCCTTTTGATAGTATCACTTTGGAAGATATTTTACAGTTTGAGATGGTTTGCATGATGGTGGCTCTGACAGAAGCATTTACTGTGCAGCATGGGCTCCACCACAACCTGTATGAAGAAGCAGTGCGAGAGGGAGGATGGGCCACTCTCCTCATTCTCTGGTCCTCAGCATCACAGGCCTACTGTGCTCATAGTGCTCACTTCCGAAGCACTGCAAGATGATTTGGGTTCTTTCAAATCCTTCACCATTTATCTCCAAAAAAACCACCTTCCTTTGCCCCAGGAATGGCAGCTTCCTCACCTCCGACGCTATGATGCCCCACTGCAGCCACCTGGGAGCCAGCAGCCATACAGGATGCCATGGCTGCATTTTCCAGAGCAACAAAAATAACATCAAGACTATCAGCCTATTTCAGGACTGTTCTCTCATACAGGGCTACCCAGCCAAACTATTCCAGGCTGCTACTGTACTTGCTGATGGATGTTGCCTCTGTGTGCCTGGCATACTGTACATTCCCTTGTAAGGGCTTGCCCCATTCTCTGCTATGCACTGAGTTGTCATCTGGCCGTTTGCCCCACACCTGCCAATGGGAAGGTCCCCACAACACCCACTTTGAAAATCTGCTCCTGAGGCTGTCCCTGGAGCTCCACAGCAGGGTATGATGGCTTTGAATGAAAGAACGTGCACACAAGACTGGGCTGAGATGCTGCATCATGACATACGAGCTCTGTTGTGCATGATTGCACTTCTCCTAATGTACATCACCCCATACAGTATGGTTTCTTGTTAAGAAATCACTTCTAAAAACACTCCTACATTTACCAGATCCTTTGCAGGCTGCTAGGGGCTGGAACCAGGGCACAGGAGGGAGGCAGAATTTAGAGCTGGGACCAAAATGGGATCCATTCCTTGTGTCTATGTTGAAGGGCCTGGATTTGGAGTTTCACTCAAGGGTTTTCTACCACCAGCAGTTTTTAACAGCAAAACCAACTTTTTATGAGGTTCCCAGCAGCACTTCCAGCATCACTCAGGAGTAGCATGGCAACAAGATGAGTTAGTGGAACACTCTGTGCAATGCGATTCTCAGCCCAGCCAAGGATGTAGAGATGAAGCAAACATGAAAAAGAAATAGGCAAAAGCTGATGGATGTAGTGTTTCCCGAAGGTCAAGGCACTTCAGATCTCAAAGGACTGAGGATGGACTTTGTTCTACCCAGCTGTAATTTTAATAAGATGTCTCACCACTCCTATTCCTTATAGCCTACAAAGATGGTTCACTGTAGATCTGAATTAGAGGGTGAACCTAAGCTGAAAATTTCAGCTTACCACCAAAGCCAAGAGAGCCCAATACAAATCCCTGCAATGCATAGAAACCGATGTCTGCCAATGATGGCCTGCAGGAAACCCCCAGAGAGAGGAAAGGAGCACATGGCCGACTGGCTGTTGGATGTCTTTACAGAATCAGGTGGTCATAACCCAACATTTCTGCCACAAAAGGAGTGAATTCTTGATTTTGAGAGCACTCAAATAGCAGGTTGATTGAAAACACGCAGAGATGGGCGAGTCCCTGATGGAGATCAACTTGCAAGTCAACAGGTTGGCTCTGAACTTTCTTTGGCAAATGGTGCAGCCTCTCAAAGTCACACTCTTCACGATAAAAATATCTGTTTTCACACTTCCCTTTTTGCCCCACTAAAAGCACAGAAAACACAATGCTGAAATAATATTTTTGGCTGTCCTCTTTCTCACCATGCTTCAAAACGTGCCCTGAATACAAACTACTCCTTCTGTCTTGAGCTCTTATCTTCTTCAGTGGTTTGCAGGTGTGCATCCACTGAAGATCTCGGGCACCTAACAGAGATGTAGCAGACACTTTCAGTACTTAATTCAACACTCACATCCTTCAACTCCTTGTAGCTGCTGCTTACTTCTGAAGATGTCAGATATCTGAAGGGACTTTTTTTTTTTTTTTTTTTTTTAACCATGCAGTGCACATCAAGCTAACATATAGCATGAGCCACGTGGTGAAAAATTTCTTCTCAGAAAGAGTGGCAATGCATTGGCACAGGCTGCTCAGGGAGGTGGTGGAGTCACCATCCATGGAGGTATTCAGGAAATATGGAGAAGTGGCACTGAGGGACATGGCTAAGTGGGCATGGTAGGGGTGGATCAGCAGCTGGATCTTAGTGGTCTTTTCCAATCTTAATGATTCTGATTCTACGAGAGGTGATCTTGCAGCAGGAGATGCTGTCTTCAGTGATCCATGGTCATCTTGCACTCCTATCTAAGGAGCTGACAATGTCAATAGCTGGTGTTTTAGCAAGAAATTTTACATCTGCAGCCTCTGCTGCTCATTTTCTGCAGAACCTCCTCCCTGTTCACCATTTATAGGGGTAAGTCAAGCTTTCAAAACCCATAGATGCTCAGCAGGTTTTGGCAGTGATGTGCCCTGCTGTCTGCAGCGCTGCTTCCCAACACAGGCTTCAGCCAAAAGCCCCACTCAACACTGGGCACCTCCAAAAGTTCACCAAGCAAGCCTGAGGCAGCTCACTGCCTCATCACCCTGAATTTGGATGAACTGCTGTGCAAAATCTGGAAGCTGTTGCCTTGACCCATCAGATAAGGCAGCTGCTGGAGCCAATTTCTCAGCAATGCTTCTGGCCTGCAGCTGAAGCAATTTCTGCAGTAGCCCAGCCTGATAAAACTGCTGCTAGATTCCTCCCTTCTTGGCTGAAGATTTAATTTGAGATCTGGTATCCCACTGTGCACTCCCCCAGACTTCCAAAATGTTCTTCTCTCAACATGCACTGCCAGGCGTTGCACATCTGGCCTCCAGACTTCATTGTCACTGACCCAGGACTCACCAGAGTTTTCCTCCTCCAGCTCAAAATTAAACACATGCAGTCGTCCTGATCTGAGCTCAGCCCTTCTGCCAGGTGTTGTCAGCATCCCACGGCGCCAGGCCCAACAGCTCACGTTCTCTTTTAAAACGAAACAGACCCAGCTTGAGGCACTCATGCCAAATTTCTAGGTCCCCAAAAAACCTCCGCTGTGTCCTCAGTGTTCACTGCAGCCTCTCCGCCCACATCAGTCTGGGGATGAAATCAGGGAAAAAATCTGTTATCAGGCTTCTTATTTCTCCCTAAAGCAAGGGTGCAAAAAACCAACGAAGGTAGCCTGTATAAATGGGCTGTAATAGTTGCCCTGCAGAAGTAGCAACAGTCATTGGTTAACTCCCCACTGGTGGGAAGCCTCCAAAGTGGGCAGTCATAGAATCATAGAGTGGCTGAAGGCTGGAAAGGACCTTAAAGCCTGCCCAGTTCCAACTCCTATTGTGGGCCAGTTGCCCCCTAATACCTCAGACAGCCCAGAGCCCCATCCAACCTGACCTTGAGCACTCCCAGGTATGGGGCACCCACAGCTTCTCCCACAGAGAAAAAATTGAGTCATGTTACACAGACTTCCCTCACCCCAGATTCTACTGAGCAACCAGTTTTGAGTTTGTCTGCAGCTTCTGGTGCCTTCCAGAGTTTGAGTAGAAACATTCACAAGAGTAAAAATCTGGTAAATTAAGCTCTTGCATTGCCTCCCTTTGCTTCTGGAGCTTGTTCCCATGCAGACGTCCAAATGAAGAAATGCTCTGAGTGTAGTTTTTCCTGCTTCTGCTTGAGGAGAACATCCTCATCTTCTCCATCTTCTGCACTATCTTCAGGGGCAAATTAGCAATAATATCATCCACAAAGAAGAATCTGGTGCAAGTACAGACTGGGCAGATATTCTGCTCTGTGGCACCTCAGTCCATGACAGGGGGTCAGAAATAGATCCAATCGTTTCAGTACCTAAAGGAAGCCTATAAACAGGAGGGGAATCAACTCTGTGAAAGGGTAGATAATAGCAGGACAAGGGGAAATTGTTTTAACTTGAAGGAAGGAAGATTTATGTTGGATATTAGGGGAAATTTCTTCACAGAGAGAATGGTGAGGTGCTGGAACAGCTGCCCAGAGAGGCTGTGGATGCCCTGACCCTGGAGGTGTTCAAGGCCAGGTTGGATGGGGCCCTGGGCAGCCTGGTCCGGTATTAAAGGGGGAGGTTACTGGCCCTGCATGTGGCAGGGGGGTTGGAGATTCATGATCCTTGAGGTCCCTTCCAACCAAAGCTATGATTCTTTTGAACCCAAAACATTCTGTGGTTCAGTGATTTCAGAAGACAAATGATGGGCAGCAGCACTGCGAGAGAAGGCAGCCCTTGGAGAAATGGGCTGGGATCAGCTGCTGTCAGCTTGATACCAAAGAGAGAAGAACAGAAACCCAAATCCCTCCTTCCAAAGCACTGCTTAGCTTGACCACTGCTGTATTAAAAATAAAATCCATTTTTTCCTAACCTTGAAAACAGAGATCCCACCTATCACCCCAGGCACTGTGATGGGCCCTGTGTCTGTCTGTCTCCCTTTAACAGCACCAGCAGTATCTCAGTGCATCCCATGTTGACAAGACAAGCTTTAATTTCACACGGCTATTGGGTGCCAGAACGACAGTGCTGAGGAATGACATCTGCTTCTGCTGGAACGGGCGCCTGTTCAACACTGACTCAAGAGAAGAAAATGCCACTTACTGAATCCCCAAGACTTATTTCTCAACAACCCAGAGCTCTTGGAGGTCTCCCATCAGCACGCTAAGCAGGCCCTTCCACAGGCCATGCCTGTGAGACCTCACAAGCACAGGACAAGGAGGCCGCCGTGCTGTTCAGGATGCTCAATTTGAAGAAAGAGCCTCCTGAATTTCCAGCAGGCTGATGCTGAATGTGTCAGCTGCTTCACAGCTCCTGCTTCACATCTCAACCACCAACGGGTCAGCAGAGAAACCCCACAGGTTTTGTTGGCACGCATTTGTTTCTGCACGAGGCTTTCAATGCGTTTCAGAGCAGCACAGGAGGGAGGAGGGGATGGAAAAGGAAAAAGAAAACTGTTACTTTCACACACATTTTCAGGAGATGTTTTTCTCCTGGCATCACCTCCCAAGCGATCAGCTCTCAGGCACAAACCTACAGCTAGAACAATCCTCCACCAACTCATAATCCACCACATTCACCCAAAATAAAAGATGCCGGAGACAAATCCTCCCTGACCAAGAGCTGTGCAGGAGTTAGCATCCTTCAGGGACCTCTATAACACATGCCTGTTCTTCAGGAGACCTCATTTTAGGGGCTGCAGGCATAGGCACCGTCCTGGTCTTCGCCAGCCCCCGGGGCAACCTCACGCAGCAGAGAAGTGAAGTATGTGGTGTATGTACAGCTTAACTCGGCCAGAGAGGAGCAAAACAGCGCCCGGCATACGGCGTGCAGATGCCTGTCCGTCTGTCTGCCACTGCCCTCTGCCGGGGAGCGCTGTGGCCTCGGGGCCTTGCAGCGAGTGGTGATACTGGGGCTGCAGAGGGGAGGATGCTGACGGGGACCTGCTCCCAGAGGAGCATCAGAATGGCTCTAAACTGAAAGAGGAGAGATTGAGAAGTTAGGGTGAAATTCTTTACTCAGAGGGAAGTGAGGTGCTGGCACAGGCTGCCCTGAGAGATGTGGGTGCTCCAGCTCTGGAAACAAGAAGCCTGGCTTGAATTTAGCAAAATTTAGTTTTGCAGTTCAAAACAGACCTGATGCATCAAGCTCCTGAATGGCCCCATCACAGTCATCTGTAATTCCACCATGGGAGGGCAGATGGACAGGCAGATGGGTTTATTTGCAACATGGCATTGAGGGACAAAGCATGGTGGTGATGGGTTGATGTTTGGACATGATCCTAGAGGTCTTTTCCAATCTTCATGATTTTATAATTCCCCATATATGCAGGGGCATGCTTTAGTGGGTATGGTACGATGGGCTGACAATTGGACTTGATGATCACAGAAGTCTTTTCCAGGTTTAACAGTTCTATGACGTTATGGGGCTTGACTGCCCTATCACGTAGGTACCAAACACCTCCATCCCCCTCCCTAAGGCAAAACAACAGCTCCAGCAGCAGGCAAAGGATAGCACCTGGCAGCTATGAGTTCTACTCCTCTCATCACTCCCCCACATTCCCTGAATACTCCTCTTGTCACCATTGATGGCTTTACATACATGAGAGACAGCTGTGGTGGCCACCAGAGCCATACTTTCTCCAGCATGGGAAGCTACAAGAAGATAAGGAGGCAGAGATAAGGGAACGCCTCACTCATGAGGGTCTCAAAGCACCAGGGAATAGTTACGCTCTGGAAGAACCATATAACAAGAGTTACCCCAGGAACTTTTATGGGTGAAGTCTCACAGCCAAACTTGGAATTTTCTGACTGCTGCTGGAGGCTTTATCAGTTCCTCCAATAATGGTGATGAATCAGCCTGCTTCATACATTCCTCTCACCACTTTTGATTTATATCCCTCACGCTTTGTATGCTGAAAGCAAAACCACTGATGAGACACTTCAAGGAGTGTGTGACTGTAGGTGCAAGTGCCTTTTTCATGTCTTTGAAGGAGCAGCAGCTCAAGCTGCAGAACGACAGCAGCAAGAGCAACACAAAGGACAGGAGAAGGTGAGTGAGGTCCTTCCATCCTGACCCAACTCCATTCCCTGCTCAGTACTAGCAAGGAAGCCATCAGTCAGCAGTTTCCTATGGTGAAGATGAAACTCCTACCTGCAAAAGCCCTCTGGTGTAATTTCAAGCATAATTTTTCCAAGCAGAAATGAAAAGCAACCCACGTTATGCATTTGCGTTACTGAAGTCACTTCTAAAATTGTACCTGAAAAAAAATAAAAGCAAGAGCTGAAAGCTCTGTGAGCAGCACAGTTAAGCAAGTCTAGCTTTCCATCCAGCCCTGGCCCGAACTGGTGGGAAGTCACCTGCCCTTTTCCTCCCCTGCCCACACACAGATTTTCACATTGTCTATGAACTTTTAATACTTCATGCCACTCTGCCCAAATTTTCATATAATAAGAAAAAAAAAGTCAGAACTGGAACAAAACCCACCCAGGTTGCATTTTGAAGCAGCACTCCTAGCACTACCATCTAAGAAGTGACCTGTTCTTGGCTTCCCCTGTTCATGGCAGCATCACTCTGGGAAATACCTCTGAGAAAGGATCAAAAGCCCCATGGGAATGCACCTTACTTGGAACACTGCCCATTGATGACTGCCAGCTGTGGGTCCAGCATCAGGATCTCTCCAAGGGGGACCTCAGGTCGCTGTGCTGCTCACTGTGGCCATTTTATGACAATTCTGTCATTTGAGGACCACAAAGGAACATTGAAGCTCTGATCTGGGAAGTGCTGTTCAGAAGGATAGGGACACCCCGTACTCTTACAGCAGCACAGGCTCATGAGATGCCAAGAAATAACGTGGGATCCCACTTCCAAGTGAGTCCCCAAACAAACTCAGGAGCAGGATGCATACAATCTCTTTATAATCAAGCTCTGGACTGAGGGTCAGGGATGAGCAGCTTGGAAAAAATGCTCAAGTTTTCTAGTCCCAGAGGAATTCCCCTACCCAGATAGGCTGCAGCCTATCACACCATCAGGGCTCACTCATCCTCCAGCTCCAGTTGGCTTCTTCCATATTCACCCAATATTTTCAGAGGAAGAGAGAGAAAAATGAATGGAAACAGAGAAGAAAGAACTTGAGGGTTTGAAGACAAACACTCCCCTTCTTTCTGTTGAGTTTACACAACGTAGAACATCCTTCTGTCCACAGATCTCCTTGCCTAAGCTGATATTCTCTAACACTAACTTGAAAAAAGGGAGAAATCCAAGCCCTAGTACTCAAGCACAGCTGGAGATGCATTTCCAAAGAACTAACAAGGAAGCTGATAAGGAACTTTTCCAAGACTGTGAATAGAATAGAATATAGAACAGTTCAGTTGGAAGGGATCTACAGCTCTTTCTCAATCAAGAGCCTACAACCTAACCTCCAATTCCCTCCATCCTCATTCAGCCACAGGGGACAGCCTGCCCCCAGTTTTATGACTGTGCTTTGCTTTTTCACAGCATGTTCTGTAAACAGAGCTGGAAATGCTTGAGGAGAAAGGATGAATAACTGCAACCCCAGCATCAGCACATGATATCACACACTGAACTGAAAGGGCAGAGACAGAGTCTGGGAAGAATGCTCCCTTCCCTCCCATGGGGCAGCCAAATGGGGGGGATCAGCTACAACTGAAGCCACCCCAGCTTGAGCTGCTCCAGCTCTGCCCTCAGACTTTCAGAAGGCCTTAGGGCCTCCCTGCTCAACTCATGCCAACACTTCTCTAATCTCATGTTGGAAAAATTGTCTTGTATTAAATCTAAACATCCCAGGATGTTATTTGTGTCTATCTTAGCCTTTGCTCAGCGTGATGGAGAAAGAAGGGAATCACTCTTACTGACCCTTCGCATGGTCTTCCCAGGACCAGTCAGTCTCCATTTGCTCACATATCCATACTTTGCATATATAAGGTTGGTCTCTCTCCTGTTTATAAGCTCCCCCCAGGCACTGGAAGGCCACAGAGATGCCTCCCCAAAGCCTTCTCTTCTCCAAGCTAAACAAGTCCAACTCCCTCACACTGTCCTCATAGGAGAGGTGCTCCAGCCCTCTGGTCATCTTAGTGGCTCTGCTCTGGATCTGATCCAACAGCTCCGCATCCCTCTTTTGCTGGGGGCCGCAGACTTGGATGCAGTACAGCAGATGGGGCCTTTCCAGGGCAAAAAAAGAGGAGGACAATCCTCCTCCCTCACCCTGCTGCCATCCCTCTTGCGATGCAGCCCATCATGGTGTTAATGAACCCCTAACAAGCAAGAAGGCACACCCCAAAAGTCATCACTCAGCTGCCTGGCTGCAGCATGGTACCTTCTCTCCTATGGCACTACACCTGCGTGAGACCCAGATCCAGGCACAGAGCACACAGAAGACTTACATCCCATGTTCAGTCAACTGAGAAGCTGTTAGAAGTCACACAGCTCCAGGAAACAAACCCACAGAACACCTTCCAGTGCCTCTGGGACAGGTGGAGAGAAAGCCCTGGTATCACTTACCTTGGCACTGTCACTTACCTTAGAGCTCCATGAAGCCTCTTGCACCTGCCCTGTGCTCTTGGCTCTTTCTTGGGTATGGGCTGGGGTGAAGGGTGCAGTCAGTCCACCAGGCCTCCTCAGCAGCTTGCAGAGCCATGGTGGATTCCAAGGCTGAAGCTTTGGCTCTTACAAAAGGGGATTTTAAAAGGTTATTTGGTACAAGCCCTGCTATACTTTCTTTGACACAGATGAAGGAAGCTTCTATCTCCCCCTTTTCCATCCCCCCCCAAAAAATATCAGATTTAAAAGGAAAAAACATGTTGGATTCTTTTGAACAGTGCAGGCCTTTGGTTGCACCTTTATCATACTGTGGTTGAAGGCTCCAGGAAGACCTCACTGTGCCTTCCAACACTTGAAGGGAGCATATAAACAGGAAGAGGAACGGCTGTCTATGAGGGTGGATAGTGATAGGACAAGGGGGAATGATTTTAAACTGAGACAGGAGAGGTTTAGGTCAGATATTAGGAGGAAGTTCTTCACACAGAGGGTGGTTACACACTGGAACAGGTTGCCCAAGGAGGCTGCGGATGCCCCATCCCTGCAGGCATCCAAGACCAGGCTGGATGTGGCTCTGGGCAGCCTGGTCTGCTGGTTGGTGACCCTGCACATAGCAGGGGGTTGGAACTGGATGAGCATTGTGGTCCTTTTCAACCCAGGCCATTCTGTGATTCCATAGCTGGTTGTACTTAACACCCAGCTATAGGATACACGTTCTTATCTCAAGCTCCACTTGCGTGCTGAGCAAGGAAAATTGTTCCTTCCTGCTTCTAGCAGTGAGCACACATCTGCTGTGGTACTGGTGAAGGACAGTTTTCCTCCAAGCCTGAGCACAACCTGTCTCAGCAACACAGCTCTCACCAGAGCACTAGATGGGGCTACACATCCACTCATCACTTCCAAGCCTTTGCAAATAGGAAACGCTCGGCGCTCCTTGGCTCTGCTTTCACACAGCACTTCACTGCATCTGCCTCTACAGCACGGTATGAAATTCAGCAAGTCCATCTCTGCCTGTGAACGACACGGGCTGCTGCCAGGCTTACTAACATCTTCCTGGTACCAAGAGATTTGAAATCACTGAAATTCCTAGCCCAGCCCAACTGGGAGCCATTACACAGGTCATGACTTCCCTGTGCAGCAGGCAGCCCCAGTGAGATGCTCTAATCATCTGCCTGAGCTGCTGACATCCATTGCACCCCAGCCCATGCCATCAGCCAGGGGCCAGCTGGCTGGTAACATGAGGGACAGCCCCAGCAAGAGGGAAGAACAGGCTCAGCAATCCAGCAGGGTAAAAGCAGACCAGAGAAATAGTCACAAGGTTCAGACACTCATGAACTCGCAGCAGAAAATCCCTTGGGGTTTTGAAATAAGCTGCAACTTGTCCTAATTTGCTGCCTCTACTAACAGTAGAGAACTTGCTTAAAAATAACCCCAGACCTCTCCAGCCAGCTATAAAACCCAAATTGCTCATGGTGATTTCAATACCGAACTGTTAGCAAAAACCAACTGTTCTTTCAAGATTTTGCATAGCAGTACACAATGGGATGTAAGCTTCCTTTCTAGGGTCATGACCCCGTTGCTCTGAAACCAGACCCTGTTCTTCTCCTGTTCATAACCAGCATGCTCACCACACTCTCCTCTGCAGGAGCTGCTCTGGCTGCTAAGCCTGAAAAAGATAGCAGAGAGATTGTAACTGACACGATGTGACACTCAGATGGTGCAAAAGAGAAAGGAGGAAAACACCATGGGAAAAAAAAAATAGATACAAGTTGATGGAGCAAAGGAGGCAGAATTGATGACACAAGGCAAAAAGCTGTAAGCAACATCGCAGCAAAGAAACCTCTGTGGATGTCTGTCAGCTCTGCCCACATCTTCACATCCTCTCCTCTTCTACCCAGGCTGCAGTGGTGGGGAGAAATGACTGCAGCTGGTACAAAACATGCTTTGGCCCTTTTTTAGCTATGCTGGAGGAAAGATCTGCAGAGAGCCTTGTTTCTGCTACCCTCTCCCCTGCCATGGCTCACATGCTCTGGCCCCACACTGGAGCTGAGGACCTCCTTAAGCAACAATAAGCATTTTAGCCACAGCAGGACAGGGAAGCAAAAGGCAGCACTCAGCGCTGCAGTGCCTGCTTGCTCTTTTTTGCCAAAAAGATTGTAAGGTTTGTTGTTCCACAACTTGCCCATCACCTTCCTGTTGGTCCTTGACAGCCCCACGCACTGAGTAGCTCAAATGCCCAACAGAGAGGGTGTGGGGAAAACACTGCCTTATGGCCACAGCTCCTTGCTGATGTGCCCTAGGGATGGAGCTGGGAGAAAGGAGCTGGGAAAAAGGGAGTAGGAGCGGCTGCACTGAACAGAAACGCTTTGTGCTGCACAAGGGCGTACATTGGAGGTCAGAACCAAGTTGGTTTTGGCACGAGCACAAGAGGCAGTGAGGAGAATG
The DNA here is from genome assembly GCF_951394365.1 of Tetrao urogallus. Classification (NCBI taxonomy): domain Eukaryota; kingdom Metazoa; phylum Chordata; class Aves; order Galliformes; family Phasianidae; genus Tetrao; species Tetrao urogallus. Next base: position 65,443,241 of record NC_136817.1, read on the forward strand.
AATGAGAAGGCAGCTGACCCTGGGGAGAGGAGAAGAACGTAAGAGGAGCAGCTGATCCGTATCCAATTCACAGGCTGGAAAAAGCAAAGCAGCATAATTTGGGTTAAGATTCAATGACTTTACATGACAACAACAAAACAAAGCAAAACAAACACAACAAGCATTTGGACAGGAAGAAAAGTGTCAACTAACTGGAAGGCATGGGTATCTGGAAAGATTAACAACGTCTGAGGGCACTGCCTTTCCACTCTCCCACCTAAAAACCCAGTCCTGGCAACTTTACATCGATATAAAGGCTGTCATTACACTGATTTTGTCATAATGCTGTTTTAATACTTGCCTACCTCACCTCAGAGCTGCCATAAAGGTGTTCTGACCTTTCAAGTAATTCGCATGGGATAAAGTTTGAACTCCAGCTTGCTCAGAAACTCGAATCAGGCCCCTGACAATGCTCTTTTGTCCCACTTGAAGCAGGGCCGCTATCATACTCTGGTAATTAAAAAAAGTCATATTGTCCTTAGCACAAAGGTACAATGCACTTTCTATAGAAAGGTGCAAGGGTGTGGAGGTGGAGTTCAAGCAGAAGGCTGCAGGACAGAGGCTGCACTTCACAGAGGGGCAAAGACGTTCCTCTTTTGTCCTCAAATCCAGTCACCTGAAGTGATGGTCTGGGCCAAAAACAGTTTACATATAAGCACTTACATCCAGGTCTGCTAGGGCTGGTCATTACCTCAACCCCAGCAGGCAGGAGTTTGCTGTCCTTTTTGTTTTTAAAACACAGGCAGGTTCTTTTCCAGGAAATAAACAGCCTTCATTTCAGAGCACAGCAACTGACATTAGTCAGTACATACACCCTGGATATATTTAATAGTAAAGAGTTACATGGAACACCATCACCTCAGGTATATTTGAGATTAGAAAAGGTAAGAGAAAAAGGAAGATTTCAGAGGGCAGGGCTGTTAACTCAGGTTATTTCTATAAGACCTCCCCGCTGGCAGGAAGTCACAGCACTGCATCTGTGCTTGGGGCACACGAGCTCTTCGTTCAGCTGCTCAGGCAAAAGGCACAGCAGATCACACTTGTGCTACACAGCTGCCTTCTGTCTCCTGCTGGAGCTCCCAACTGCAGCACAAGAGCCAAGGCCATCAGCACACAGCAGCACCAAAAAGGCTGAACTGCTGTTCAGCTCCTTACCAGCACCTCAGCCAACAGCCCTGCATGCTCAGTATCCAATTCTGATAGCAGCTGGTCAGTGAGACAGACAGACAGAAACCATCCCTTTCAGCTTCATCTCACTGCAGCCCAGTGGCTGTGTACCCTCATGCAACTCTGGCTCAGATTCATGGTATGGTAACAAATGAACTGCAACTTTACCCATGGGGTTTTCCCAAGGTGATGTTTCGTCTCCACCTTCTGGCTGCCGCAGGATTCATATACACTTGAAAGAGAGAACCATGAATTCACACTCAGCAATTCAAAGCTCCCACGGTGTGTCTGAACAAAAAGGACCTAGCCAAAATATGCATGGTGCTCGTATCTTGGCAATCTTCTAGAAGGACATGGAAGGAGGAAGAAAAAGGCTTCACAGATATTAAGTATCTTCAAAACACTTTCAGAATTATTCACTCCTAACGCAGAGAATTTCTGTTTAACTCACCTGAAGGACTGCAGCATAATAATCCAAGTACATGCAACCACTCTAAAGTCAAGGGAGGAAAGAGTTGAAACTATGGGATCACACTGAAACTTTCAACGGGATCCACAGAGCACACAACGTCCTTAATAAACGAGGCTGAACAAATTGCAAATGGTGAGACAGATAAATAGGAAGTGGTTTCATCAGTTTATTGCTTTTTGCAAGGTGAACTCTGCTGCCATTTGATGTATGGTCGAGCCCATGAAGGAATACCCAACGCCACATACACACTACAACGGAGAGCAATGTTTTATCACAAGCTACAAAACTGGTTGGAAAAAAACAAAAACTAACCCCACATCAACATAATTTAAGAACCTGACAATAAATATGACATCTCCAAAAAGCTACTGGCATTCACATTGATCAACTGATTCTTTTTCAATGATTTTTCTTTTCCTGATTAAAGCAAAGTGGTAAGGGATCAAGTGCTCTGAAACACATAATTTGGTGTTTTCAGGACATCCTCCCAACGCACACGCTCTGAACTCCATCATTTCTTCATTAATACCAAATGGAATTAACATACTCTGTTGCTAGTTTAAATACCGAGAGAAAATAATTAGCACATTTCAATATATTAACTAAAAGATCATCTGTATAAAACTCTTCAAACATGAAATAGCTTTAAATTAAACAATATAATTATTATACTTACAGGAAAACAAACTAGAAATTTATTGCTACCACAAAAAAAAAAAAAAAAAAAAAAAAAAAAAAAAAAAAATCAACGTGTTTTGAGGAGGAGAATTTAGATTAACATTATTGCTATGAACACCAACAGTGCCAGAGACAAGAATCTGATTCTGATATTTCCTTATCGTCCACAACTGGCTTTCAAGGACACACATGGGACTAAGGAAAGTTAGGGTCCACAATTTCTTATTCAGAATTAGGCTTTATGGTCACACGATATTTTATTGCCTTTCTGCGTAACAGCCAGAATCCATCTGCTGCTTCTGTGTTTCAACACTACCATTCATTAGATCTCCTCACCAGGGAAAAAATAAATACAAAAAAAATCCACAACTACCATAATCTTACTTTCCCTCATTAGATACTGGAATATTTGAACCTCCATACTGTGTTCCCCTTAGCCCATAATAAATACTAAAAAAAAAATGTGGGAATGTTCACGATGTGGAGAGTCTGTGACTCTAAACAATGTTCCTAGGCCAACCATTAATGGATTTGCTAACAAGCTTCCCCCAAAAAGCATTTTTCAGATGCTGTAGGCTGACTAACAACACTCAGTGCAAACAGTCTTACCTACTACTCTACCAGTCCCAGAGCTAGCAACTACACCTGCGTGCAGGTCTGCACAGTCCAGTTTCTTTGCAATGCACTGACTTCCAGTCACAAGAGTATATGTTCCTATAGGTTGAGCTTTTGGTTTTCTAGAAGCATGCTGCTTTCAGCAGGCATTCTTCCTAGGTCATGTACTTTCTCAGTATGATTTTGTGGTTTTCTTACATACATTCAGCTAGCTGCTGACTTAAAAGCTTATCCAGGATAATCCAACCTCTCCCTTCAATTTTAACAACCAACACTAGAGTTCATAATAATAGTTTACATTGATGATAACCCTTAATGTAACAATAGCCATAATTAATTGCTAAAGGATTGTAAAATAAACCAGGATAAATTTCAGCCTACTCATAGATTGTATTATTGCTGAACAGAAGGTTTATACAAACCAATGTGTTATCGACTGAGAGATTCTCAAGTCACTCTAGAAATGAAGAGGACAGATTCTGTATTAATGCCACTTCTTTACCTGGAGTAGCTGAACTCTGCTGCTAATCAACTACTTAGAAACATTCATCTGGGTCTGCAGGAATGGCCTGAAGGAAGAACTGGGTTCAGGTGTCAGCCTCCTACGGGTCACATCATTTTACAACATGCCCTGGGGTCCAAAATGCCTCATGCAAAAGCAGGGTTCTAACCTGATGCATGATGGGATCGAGGATTCTAACATCAAGTGTGGACACCGAAGTACTGACTCGTCAATTGTGGCCATAACAGTTCCTTTTCCTTTGCCTCCACTCCCACATCCCTCCTCCAAAAAAAACATCAGCACAAAAACAAAATAATATTAATATTTGAGGGAGAAACACAATGGTCAAGTTGTGAGAAGTGGGATTTGAGAAACATACGCCTTTCTTTTCACGGCATGCATGAAAAGGAGTCATACACCAGGAATTGGATCCACAAAGACAGCAGCTCAATGGGAAATAAATCTTCTATGCTGTCAGACAACTCAGGGTAGCACTGTGTGTACCATATACATATGAAAACAAAATCTCTGCTTCTCTTCTGACAACTTAAAACATCAAATATTTTAAATGGATCTCTTTCAATGCTGAGTTGTATTTACAGTTATCCACAAAAATGTGCAAAATAAAATCGAACATCAAAATAAATGTAAAAGTCCAACAAATGGAACTTGACATTAAAAAAAAAAAGACAGCAGAGATTCCAAGTCCATTTCATATAAGCTTTAAAGGTTGTTCCAACAAAACTTCTGGGGATTTAACAAATCCAGACCATGCTGCACTTCAATCACTAGCTGTCTTTGTTGCAGAATTCACAATGTATTCCACCAGTGAGGTCTTTCACAACTTTTTCTTTGACCAGTTTTTGCAGTAATTTGGTTTCACCTGTCACATTGTGCATCGTTTGCCTGTTCATGGCAGCCATGCAGAGGTTGTTGTAATAGTGCAAAGGTGTGCTGGGCTGGTCGAGGTCATACCCAAATCCTGCTATGCTTACTTCATCACATAAATGTGTGGCCAGAACAACTGCCATGACCCCAATTGTGGGTACATTCTAAGAAGAGGAAAAGAGAAAAAACAAGTCTGTTGAATTCAAATGGCTTCAGATGCTCTCTTTTGGCAGTTTTACAACACTTGACAGTATTAGCCTATTTCCTCACTTACAAATTAAATCAGCCAAAGATTAAATCAATCTCTTAAAACTAAATTTGAGTTCAAGGACCTAAACCAAAAATTTCAGGGCCGATATTAATACAACTTGAGTATTTGCCCTTCATAAGAATTTTGGCTTTTGACACTACATTTTCTCCTGTGAACTGAGGGCAAAATGCCCTATTACTATGTATTCTGACTGCAAGTGAACCCTCGTTCCAAATACTCAAACAACTCCTGACATGTAGTCACACTTGGCATTTCTTCATAGATGCTTGTTTCAGCCTTTGACAAGAAACATCCTAACAGTATTCTTAGAAACCTGAACTGAAACACTGAACAGTGTTTCTAACCTTAGAAACACTGAACATCTGCTGATGAGGGTGAGTACACCAAACCATGAATAGCCTCCTTGTATCCTAAAATATTACATTATTTGTTTAAAGAAACACTTTGAGATCTGACGATCCTTCACAACATTTCTGCACCAAGGTAAGTTTAGGCTGGATATCAGGAAACACTTCTTTACAGAAGGGGTTGTTAAGCAGTGGAATAGGCTCCCCTCGGAGGTGGCTGAGTCACCATCCCTGGATGTGTATAAAAACTGTTTGGATGTGGGCTCAGGGACATGATTTAGCAGAGGGCTGTCAGTTAGGGTGGTGTGGTTGGGTTGTGGTTGGACTCAATGATCTTTAAGGTCTTTTCCAGCCTGAGTGATTCTATGATTCTATGATATGTTGGCAATAACTGCTTTCATGCAATGTAAAAAGGCAATGGTTACTCAGTACTTCTCATAGCTCAAGAGAACTGCTGACACAATTTGACAAATAATTAAAATTTAACAAAAATGCAGTGTTTAATTAAATCGGGTGATTCATCACTGCATGCCATTGCTAAAAGCTAAGGCTACCGAGAGAGGATACACCCACCAGCTGCTACTGAGCACCAAGGCACGCACACAGAAACTCCCATAGTGGGAAGAACCTGCCAGTGGGAAGTCTGCTTTACAATTCCCCTGTTTCCATACTCTTTCTGCTTTTCCCACAGCTGGAGATGTGCCTGTCCATAGCTGACCTCTGGCTCGACCTAACAGGACTGCTGTCAACACACTCTGGTGTATGCTTTGAACATTTAACACTAGTCACAATGATGCACGAGTGAACACACTGCACTGGAATGAATTTACGTCTTACTGCATCTGAAAGCTTTGTACAACAGGCCATCTCCTCTCATCACAGGCACAACACCTTAGCTTAAAAAAGTGAACTGAAATCCTCATTTGATTTTACACAAATGAAGAAAATACAAGTCTTCTGAGAAAGAGCTCGTTTCCCTATTTTTTCATACAAGCACTGGCATTACAAAAAAACAACTCTGAAAGAAGAACCGTTTTTCAGTTTCTTATTTTAGTCTTTCATACAGTTTCTTCCTCCTAAAATGAAACTTCTTACCTTATCCCAACCCCAGAATATTGATCGAGGTTTGGGAAACTCTAAGATGTCCAGGGCTGTCTCTTTAACAATGACTGGATTGAGAATCCGAAATTGTTTTGATGTAAAAGGAATTTTCTTGGCAACTTCCTTCCAAAAGAAAAGTCGTATCCACAGAGACTAAGATAAAGAAATAAATAAATAGTTAGCCCAACAGAACCTCTGGCAGCATGAAGCATGAGAATTACAGAAGTCATCACCCATAAACAGAAATTCAGGAAGCAGTTTACAGCTCAGGTGGCTCCAGAATAGCAGTACACTGTTCAAGTGAGCGACCTAGCAGAGAGAAAACCTTCAAAGTGTTTGGAATTGAGAGAGGGCAGCAGGCAGAAAGTCTGCTTATTCTGAGTATTTGACTGCACGGTGTGTTTCATCAGTCAACGCATCTACCACCACCTCCAGGAGCTCTGGACCTTCCCCAGCACAACTGGGCAGCAGCAGTATTTGAAGAAAGGAGAAAGGGAATCAGTTTTCTACAAACATTAACCAGGGCATTTTGAAGTAAGCCCCTGTCTTAAAACAATTGCTGAGGCTTTGAAGCAAGCAGCTGTTGTTTGACAGCAGCCACCAGTGATAAATGCACCACTTCAGAAAAGGATTTACATTAGACTCAGCAAACTCAATTCTGATCTTGTGCCATTTACACTCAATTAGATGCACGCTGATGCAAAAAGCAACACCATATCAGGCTAATTTACAAATCTTTCCAAAAAACGTGCAACAGTAAAGAAATTATAAAACTGGCAGAGCTGCAATGTAGGTCTGTATTGTTTTAAACAGGCTTTTCTGCTCTAAGGTGCAACTCCACAGCAGCTTAAACCAATCAAGTGTTGTTTGCTGCAGCCCCATCTTCCTGCCTGTTCTCTGAGCACTTCAAACAATAAATAAAGACATTTAGCTTCCAGATGAGTTCCCAAAACTGGCTCTCTGTCACAGCAGAAACAGCGGAGCAAAGGAAAAAAGTGGGAATGCTCAGGCATGGGGACAGAAAAGAGCCACAGCAACCTGGTCTTGAACTGATGTAAACTGCTGCAGAGCCACATTCCCTTATGCTGCTTTTCAACATAAATACATTTTGTTTAACCATCCGTAGCACATGAACAATGAGAGGAAAAAGGCTGGGGAAAAGAACAGGACTAACAGGACAGACCAACATTGTCCTGTCCTTGCTTTGAAAAAAGAAAAATTAGGCAGCACAAGTTCTTAAAACTGCACCAATTCACACATTCAAGAGTATCTCCTCTCCACAAAATATATTTAAAGTATTCCAAACAAGGCAATATCCCTACACACCTTCACTAAAGCAGCAGTAGACAGTCATAATCAATATCACAGGTCTCTCATATGCTTTCACATTGAAAAAATAAATATATATTAGCACATACCACACAGAGCTAAAAGGAAACTTGGAGTAACTAGACAAAAATTAAAAAAAAAAAAAAAGCTGCTGTTTTCAAAGTGTGGACTGAAAAGCCTAGCTGGGGTGTTTCTACTTATGGAAAGTAAGTGCCTGCAAATTGAAAGAGGTAAAAAACTACTGGTTTAAAGAGTTTGCAAACATGGAACTCTGCTATCGGCTCTTTAGAGGTATGTGCACTTCATTTGGTGAGAAATAAGTGACCTCTTAATTCAGGAACCACAGGTAAATGTGAACTAATGACTTCAATACTTCATGTTAATTGCATGTATGCCCACCACAGCAGCTGCACAGATCTCAGTGGTTAAAGAAATGGGACTAGCATCCCAAAATCTCATTTCTACTTCAGGTTCTGCAGACTTGAACACGTCACTTAAATTCAACGTGAAATGAGTTCTACTTTGTTAAATGCTCAGTATGTCACGTAGCTCAGTGTCTGTAATCTACCAATATCTGCAGGAAAAAAGAAGTCACTGTCAGCATGGGGCCTAACTCTGAGTGCTGCTACCAACTGTAACTAGGAGGTAGCTATAAAAAAAAAAACCAACACCAAAACCAAAGCTACATAAGAAATCCCCAATATACTGAATGAGGAAGCAATGCACCAGTAAACTTCTTAAGCACTAGAAAACAGAAAACAAACAAGAAAATCTCAGTTACATGACACTGTCACCGTACATACCAGTGTTTCATTTTTTACCATTGCTTGAAGCCAATTGAAATCAACACTTTTAAAGAGGACAGCCACAAATAAACTAGCAGGGGGATACTCATGTTCAGAAAGTGGAGCTCCTTCTGGGTAAGTCATCCTTATAGTAGTTTTGTTACCAACGTGATCTGTGTATCCTTGAACTGGTGCATCATTTAACCTATAAAAGCACACAGATAGGAACTGTAGTTAATAAGTGCAGAGTACAGTCTCATTAAAACATCAGACACTAAGCAAAGAACGTGTCCTTGGCCCACAGATTTCTTAGCAGAGTACAATGTTTTCTCAGTATCTCCATGTTCCTTGCTTCATGCACTCATCCACTTCTTATCTTTGAGAAGATGCCAGTTCCATTTCTGGAGCAGCTGGCAAAAGTACGAAACATCAAAAGGAAGAGCTTGAATAGAAAAGCAACTTAAACCAGCACCGCAGAATTTCACATTCTTTGCCTTGTGCCAATTCCATCTTAAAAGAGAAAAACACACAGGCAGTTTCCTGCACAACTGCTTGCATGCACACACAGGAGCATTACACACAAAAAAGGCATTCAGATTATCCCTTCTCTCCCACACAGGTCAGTGTAGCACATCCTGTGTGCTCACATCATTCCAGCTCACCAAAATTTGGGAAGCTTGTAAGAACCAGAGACTGTAAGCTCTGTCACTTCTGTGGAAGTGAAAACCTCATGGTCTTTTCTTTATCAACAGGAAAGTCAACTGCATGCTGCCAACCCTAATCTCAGTGCACATTTAATGCAAACTCTCTGCCCTCTCCATACCAAGATTTGCTCACCTCTGTACAAGAGACACTGATTAACTGCACCAACTCTTCCCTTTGTAAAAGGAAGAAGTCTTACTTTACAAAGCTACTCATGAACACACTTGTATTGAATTTGTGATGTTACATGACTCAACTTACAAAGAGAAGAGCTCGAAACACTCGGAACACATGAACACAAATCATACTCTGGACATTAGCAAATATGGGTAACTGTAGAACCACGGAATCACTCAGGTTGGAAAAGACCTTAAAGATCATCGAGTCCAACCTCAACCTAACCACACGACCCTAACTCTAACAACCCTCTGCTAAATCATGTCCCTGAGCACCACAACCCTTTCTGTAAACAAGTTTTTCCTGATATCCAACCTAAACTTACCCTGGTGCAACTTGTGGCCATTTCCCCTTGTCCTGTCACCTGTCACCAGTGAGAAGAGACCAACCCTGCTCTCACTGCAATCACCTTTGAGGTACTGGAAGAGAGCAGTAAGGTCTCCCCTCAGCCTCCTTTTCCCCAGACAAAACAGCCCCAGTTCCTTCAGTCTCTCCTCATAGGGCACATTCTCCTAGCCCTTCACCTTGTTGAAACCACACATCCCAACCAAAAAAGGGGAAGACAGAAATGAATCTTAAAGGCTACCTCAAAAAGTTTAAATATATGAATGGATAAAAACAAGGTTGCCTATTTGTCTAGGATCTTATTGATTCCTAACTCAATTCTGCCCACGTTTTCTGTTATCTGTAGTCCACAAATAATTACATGGAATGTGAACACAAGATTGGAATTTTATCCATTCACAAACACGTTTCACAAAAACGCTTTCAGAAGCAGCCTGAAATGCTGCATAACAAGTTGGAGATGTTTTCCTCACAAAAAAAAATAAAATTAAATTAAAAAAAAAATAAAATAAAAAAACATGTTGGCTAATAAAGTAAAGTAGCTTGAGTCTTTAAATAGAAAATACATACCTTATAACAATATCATACTGATTCAGTAAGTGACCTAGCTCTGATCCATACAGAATTCCACCGCTGCCAATAACAACACAACGCTTACAGTGTTTTGACTTCAAATCCTCAGGCAAATCGTGCTCTGGTAAGAGTTCAAGAAGATTTTTAAGCTTATTAAAGAACCTGTGGAATCCAAAGGGAGGTCCGTATTTATATAGAGCTTCATCATCATCCATGTTTTTTCCTACAAAGGGAGGGATGTCCATGCTGTATTTCTCCGCAAATAACTTTCCCATTGCTTTTTTCACATACGAAGGTCGGCACTGTTCCTGCAACACAGCACTGGCATATTGCTGTGCTCTCTGAAAGGAAACATACACAATTTCAGTCTCAGGAATGGGAGAAAAAACTCTTAATACAACCCACCAGGTGACCACTAGCAGTTAAGCAAACAGAGTTTCTTAAAAAGAACTTAAATATGGAAGCACAAGGCATTTTAGAGCGGTCACCAGATAACAAGCAGCTCAGGGTGAAAACCTGCAAGTGAATGAGATGACTGGACAGAGACTATCTGGCTAGCAGATTTTCTGAAGAATAGATTAAATCAGTAAAAAGAGGCTAGTGAAAGCTACACTTTCTTCAAGAGAGACCTTCCCTAAGATCTGTTGGAGAGTTCTTGTTAAAAACAATGTGAAATTACCCTCACCCATTAATTCAGCAGTGAAAGTGCAAGAGGAATTCTAATCCACTGCTCAACTGCGTAACCTGAATTCTGCCCTTCCTAAGCTTTCAGCAGAGACACACCAGCTGGTTAAAAGTTCTGGCAAATGGCAGCCTGCATTTGCTTTACTAATCGAAGGAAAGCAACACTTCTCCCTAGAGGTATTGCTGAAGTGGCTTTGCTAATGACTAAAACACAGCTTGAAGAGGAATGCAAAGTGGGGGAGTTCTAGGTCTTCTTTCAAAACACGAATCACCAGAATAAAAAGGGCTGCGGTACCAAGTTACAGAGAAAGCTTAAGCTGCAAGACAAATTACGATTGATCTGTCTCATCAAAGAAGTTAAACATGCATAGTTTTCAAAACTATGTACTGGCAAGCTAGCATCTGAGGCAAAGGAGAAGAAAAAACAGCAAAGGTAGCATTCTGAGTCACTAAAAAATACATCCTTTAGAATATCCTCTTCCCTGATGTAATTCTGCTTATCTTTCATCCACTTTAATTCTAATTAAAAAAAACAAACACAAGAACAACCATCTCCAATGAAACTACAGTAGCAAAAGTTGGGGATGGAGGATGCAGTCATTAAAATGGGCATCATTTGTGGGGGGGGTTTCTGCTGTTGTGTTTTCTTAAAATAGATTAATCCACAGAACTATCTCTGCTGCAAACGCCGCTGTAAGTCCAAGCACAAACAATGCACTTCTTCCTGGGCACGTCACAATGGAGCAACTTCATACTGCACTTCACCAACTGCATCTTTGGAAGAGCCTCATTTTTAAGGCTGACAGCTAATAGCAATCACCAGCTGCTCCAAACAGTTTGCAATTGGCTGCTACCTAGCTAGACAAAAATGCAATATTTCCTCCTCCTGCATCTAGCATAAACAAAATGAATGATGGGACAGCAATATGTACATGCCCACATAAACTTCAGGCTTGCCTGGCTTACGGTGGATGTTGGCTGGAAACAAGAATGTGTTACCAAGAAAAGAAAGAAGTCAAATGAGAAGCAAAGAGGAGGCAAAGAGATTCCCTGAACCTGTAGAAAACCTACTAAATAAGGTGGGAGGTGGGGAAGGAAGGATGCACAGGCAGCAAAGCTTGAGGGCTTCTGCTAAACATAAATTGTGTCAGAGCCGAGACGTTCAAAAACAGGAACATAACAACCCCAAGCTAAGTAATGCATATAAAGAGCAAGCAGGTCAAGTAGCAAAGGCAGAAAAATGTCAGGAAGAACCGAGAGAAAGAAAACTTTACTGATCTCTGTCACACGAGCTGAGAAGCCATGTGCAAACCTGCACTTGAAGTATTTGCTACCTTCAACAAATAAACAAAGAGCTGTACATAAAGAGCTGCGCTCTCCTACACATTTGACAAGTGAATCCAAAAACATGGGAGCATCTAGAAGGTAAAGCAGACTGGGGAACTGGCTTTAGTAAAAATAAACTTTTGGTTTAATGCACTGGCTCTGGGTGGCTTATTTTTCATCTGCACAAATTTTCTGAACACAAAAGTTGGCACTGATGCAACAGAAAGGCAAACAGCAAGGAGAAGGGAGGTAACTCCCTGAAACTGAGTGCCAGCAAAAGGATCACAGAAAACTACTCTCCCTGGCAACTTTGGGCTGTCTCCTTGCAGCCCTTTGCTCTGCTGCTGCACGGAGCCAGCTGAGGAACTGGGGCCTTGCATGGGCTCTGGGTCACCATGCAGGAAGCCTGGCTGCAGCTGCCTTTCTGGCATGCATGCAGATCACTGCTCCAGCACAACCCAGAGAACTAAAAGTGCAGCAATCCTATAACCCTTATGACTTTCATAACGACTATAAGGACTCATAACGACTATTAACAACACTTTGTTTCAACCAAGTAAAAAAAAAAAGCCAAAAAAAAACCCAGATACTGACCTTTACGCGATCAAAGTCCACATATGGTGTTTTTGTTCTGTCACATTCTTCAGGGTAAAAATGTAATTTGAGGATATAAAGGAAGCACCCTCCAATCACAAACAGTGCAAGGAGTCTAAAAGACAAACAGGTTTATGCAGGGGTTAGGAGAGGGGAAAAAGAGAATCACTTTTTCCAGCAACTCACCAACTGCTAAATGAGTTTATTTTTTAATAAAGACAGTAGAAGAAGTTCAGATGAGGATTGGCATTTGATTCAAACCAACAAACCTAAGTCCTTCTTCCTCCAATTTTTCACAACTCCTCAGAGCTATGCACAGGAAAGTATGAAAACATACAGACTGCTTCGATAAGGAAACCATTGCATACTGACACTCTGATGCTGTGAAGTTCTCTGCACACATTTTAAATGCATCTCTGGTGGGTCAAACACTTCTCCTCACGTACAGAAACCAAGAAATTACTTCTCTTTTCATACCATAAAGGAAATACTATTTTAAAATATGTCTTTTCATGCAAGTTTAAAAAAAGAAACTTCACACTGTGAAGTTTTCAGCTAACAGTTATCATTCACAAGCAACACCTTCAACTCGCAGGCAGGCTAGACTGCAAAATTTAGATGCTCGAGTTTATACTGAAGAACCCAATTTAATTATTTCTTTTCTTCTTCTGAACGTTTTGGGGACACAATCCCTTAAAACTGAGTGATATAAGCTATCTGTGGTTTTGATCTACTCATTTCTCATTGCTATGGAACCTCAGTGTTTATTTCCACTGTTGGTTCATTTCATGTTTAAACCAACAAACAAAAATTAAACCCTTATTTGGTTAGATTGTGATTCAGATATATAGTTTGAGCTTTATTACTGACTTTTATTTTAAAACTTAACTATTTCCTATGGTTTCCTAAGGTCTGTACATTTGTTTTTACAAATGCACCACGTCAGTATTCAGTGCTTCTTGAAACTCATGCAGACAAATTTGATACAGGCTCCCAAGATTTCAGGAAGAGAAAAAAAGACAAAAGCCTTGGCATTAGTATTTATCTGTACCTCAAAAAGACTGCAAGCACTGTGAGCAAAGAACTGGAATCTCACAACGCCTTGGGAAAACATTTAATACAAGACAATCTGAGCTCCTCAAAGAGTGCCCCAACAGAAGCTGTGTTCCTAACCTTCCCTTCAGCTCCTGTGGCAATCCCATACCTTGATTTCTTTATTCTTTTCGTAACTTCCCAAGCTAGGGGAGAGCAACTGCCCCTATATTACCATTGCAAAGACACTTACTTGTGAGTACCTTTTAAAAACCAGATTGGTCTTCTCATCTTCATGTGCAGCTACCTTACACCATTGCACAGGAGGCAAACAATCACTTTTCAGCTTCACAGAGTTATCATCACTCAGCATTGCTGGGAAAAGAAAATAACATTTTATCACAACTTTTTCTGAATGGACAAAATGTTCAAAGGACACTGACTGACTGCTGATGTGCTTTGTTTGCCAGCAAAGACTGTGACTCTTACTTACTATGATTATTATCATGTCAGGAATACCAAATCCCTCCTGACTGCCTTATGATCAAGACCATGCTCGTTTCAGATGTCCAACAGGAAATGATTCTAAGAATACAAAAATGTTTCCATGTATTTTCCATGTACTTGCCTTTGTACTCTTCGCAAGCCTGATCTTGCAGGTCGTTTCTAACCTTGTGCTGCTATGATTCTATGATTCTAAGTCCAACTCAGCCACTTACAGTTATTTGCGCCTGACCCTGGCCAAACACCATCTTGTTTATCCACTCATTATCCTAAGCATACTGCAATATATCTGCAGCCCCAGCCAATGTGGTCATTAGAGCAGCAAGTAATAAAACAGATACACAGAAACTGTGCCTGCAGGGCAGCACGGCCAGGAGGCTGCAAGCACTGCAGCAGTTCCTGCACCTAGCAGCAGCTCCCTCCCCCGACCACTGTGAGCCCAAAAGGAGGTCAAAACACTCCCACACAGATGAGCGAGTCACTCATCATTAGCTAACGAGATGCAATCTCACCACTTTGCAGGAGACAGTTTGCAAGGGCCCACAAGCTTGTATCAGAATGCTGCAGGTCTGAATGTCCACAGCTCCCTTTGATCAGACAACTGCAGAAGGCACAGCAGTCCTCCACAATGGAGGAGCTCAGCCCTATTCATTCCCTTTCATCTCAGCCCTTGGCCCTCCCCGCTCTGCAGTGCCAAGATGCTCACATACTTGCTCTCCTGCCAAGAACTACTACAAGAAAAGTAAAAAAAATAATTGCCACTTTGAACCACTGTCCATCTGCAACCAACCACTGTTCTGACACATGGGAATGAAGGAGCTGATGAGGCAGATGGGCTCCCCCTCCAGTTCTCAAATCCAGCCCACAGAAATCTCAGGGATACCTAACTCAGAAGATAACATAAAGCCTCCTTCTCTTTGTGAAGCCACAAGCAGTTGTAACAAGGCAGAGATCAATACCAGCATCCTCTATACTTTGAAGAGCGCACAACTGTGAAGTGACACTTTCTAGAGCCACCTCCAAGAAGCCACAATGGCATTTCCCACAAAACAGAGTAAGGAAAAAAAAAAAAAAAAAGGAACTTGTGCTTTTTTTGCCAGGAGAAAACATTACCAATCACTTCAAATGTAGCATAGAAAAGCAACCAAATCACACAACCTCCAAATACTCACCTGTCTGTATTTACTAATTGCACAGACTCTCTTGAGATGTCACATCCATCAGTAGCCCTTTGTAACAAAGCAGCAATACCTTACTCAACGCTTCTAGTAGGTCTGAAAGCACTGCAAAAACTGAGGTCGTTATGTTTGTCTTGGGACAAGCTAAACTAAAACCCAAGTTGTAAGCAACAGCCAAGGTCTCCCTGAACGCAAACAGTTAAGCTGGAAATCCAACCCAGCTCCAAGCTCCCACACCATCTGCCAGGACGCCTGCAGCAGGTCTCAGGGAACTTACCAAGCCTTACAAGCTCATCATTCCTTCAGAGCAATATCTTGTCTTTATTGGCTGCATTTGTGTTATTGACCAACAATAGCACCAAGGAGCAAAAATGTGTTTCAATACTACCACCCCATTCACCAACATTACAAGCCAGTTTTGTTCTCAGCTAAGACTTGCAGCAAACCCAAACACATCTACATGGGTAGAGATCCAGCACGCTTCAGGAAAATTTGTTCCAAGAGCCATAACCTCAAGCCAGTATGGACCACCGAGATGAACTGCTCTACCATGAGATGTCCAGCACCATGCCAACAGCACCTGCATGATCCCCTCATGCGCCAGGACACGACACACACCTTTCCTGCCACACTGTGCACAGAAGACAACTAAGCACCCCTGATCACTGCTTGGGACCCGGTACCTTTATACCCACATGTCTCAGAAGCAGCAGGTATCACATGGAGATGCCTGGATCCGGTCTCGTACAGCGCACGAAGCGAGCAGAGCGCACTGGAGAATGGCAGAGAACATAAAGAGAGGCTTGCAGAACACGTGCAAAGTCCAGGATTGCTCCACGTACCACGGAGAGTACACGTAGCCAGGTCACCTCGGAGACTGGCTCAGACTAGCATGAGCAAGGGGCACTCAGCAATGTTTGACAAGAGGGAAGCGGATCCCTCCCTGATAGGGACAGCTTTACTGCACGGATGTGATCATCCAGTGCAGCGCATGGCCAAGCTGCGATGCACAAAACAATCAGCACATCTATTGCTTCCACAGGTCTCTGTAGGCACACTGGGGGGGCAAAAGATCCTTCCTTTGAAAAAGAAAAAAGGCTGATTAAAAAAACAACAGGAAATAAGCTTCAGCAATTTTCCATAAAGAAGAATGCAAGTAATAATTATCTCTCAGATAAACAATGAGTAATTTGAAGGCAGTCTATAGGAACATAGATCAGACATTTCTGAATGAAAGGGTAACTATCAAACTTGTATCAGAGGATCCTGATATGAAGAAATTATTGCAGTAACACACCAAGTGATAACATTGAGTTCTGGCCCTGGTACAGGCCACATTTACAAAAGAATACACTCTGCATTGAGTACACATTTGAATCAAATCCATAAAGTTTTATGGCTTGATTTCGAGGGGCAGGAGGAAGAACCTTGCTGCCCTCGCTTTGTTCAGAGCAGGTTTCTATTTTTTTTGCCAATTAGTCTGTCCTGTTTTAGGTCCCAGGTTTCACTGCAATCTGACAGAAACCTTCACTAGTGAAAGTCTGCCCAACACACATACAACTTTATATTGCCAAACAGCAATAGTGAGCTCTTAGAGTCACCCTGCTGCACTGAATGACGCAGCCAATCTCCTCTGCAGGATAAACCATGAAAGAGCAGCCTGCAAACAGCAAGCTCTTAGTAACTTCTGAGGATAAGAACTTCCAACTGCAGAACTGGAGACAGTGGTCCCACAAAAGACACACTTTTCATGAAGCCTTTCAAAACAAAGGTAGGGCTGTGGAGATCTAAAAAGGGAAGGAAACAGAGAGGAGGGGAGCAATGAGGACAGAAGGAGATTAGTGAGGAACAAAGCCTGAAATAGCCAGGTAGTAGAGCAGTAAGTTTTCCCTGCTTCTAAGCAACACAAATTCCAGCCATCCCCAAACAGTTGCTTTACTTATTGTAGATGTGCAGAAAGCAAACCAGCTTTCTGTATGTGGAAAAACAGGACTGCATCAATCAGCTTAGCACATTCTTTCATAGAATCCTAGAATGGTCTGGGTTGAAAAGGACCACAATGATCATCCAGTTCCAACCCCCTGCTATGTGCAGGGTCACCAACCACCAGACCAGGCTGCCCAGAGCCACATCCACCTGGCCTTGGATGCCTCCAGGGATGGGGCATCCACAGCCTCCTTGGGCAACCTGTTCCAGTGCGTCACCACCCTCTGTGTGAAAAACTTCCCCCTTAAATTTTTTTTCAATTCTTTTAAAATTCCTTAGACATCGACCTTGCACTCCTAACTGAGTCAATAAACATCTCCCACTCACTGGAATGACAGAGGAGTGCCCAGAAGAGCAAGGCAGTAACAAGCACTTGGAAAGGCATCTCTATCAGCATCCTCCCGAGCTTCCAAAAAAATCTGAATTTGGAGAGAACTGCAGCAGTAACAAAACCAAGCACAGAAGACAAGTTACAGCAGAGTGCATATACCCACATTTTGTTGTTGCATACAGTCACCACTGTACCCTTTCAGAAACGAGCAGCCTATGGTTGCTCAGAGAGTCATTAACACAAATGTCCCAATTTGCGTACAAAAGACGTCTCAGTAGTAATGCTGTATTACAATCACATTTTGCACTGATATTTCTATAGCTACTCATTGTGGTGTAATTAGCGAGGACTCCAGAGACTTAAATTTGCTATTCATCTACTGAACTTAAGCGATCTCTGTAAAGCTGCTGTGAAAGCTGAATTGGCCATCAGCAGGAATGCACTCCAAAGCTTTTTGTGGTGTTATTCTTTTCACCGTAATTTACATTTGTCTCCCTGTTATTCTCGAGCAGACAAGATTTCATCACTTAGAGTATTTCAGAAGCAATTAATTGGGACTTCTCAGCCTTTTTCTGTGGGAATGCTAAGAAACAAAGCTTAGCATATGTCAAACTGTTCAACGACCACTGCCACACCCTGAGAAATTATGCCCAGCACCCAGATAAACCCACAAGCAAAGACAAGGGCTCTCAGACCCTGCTGTTTCATCCCTAGTAGCCATGTCACTCATGGAGGCAGAACCAGAGCATCCTGCAAAGGAGCGCAGGAGGAGATGTACCTCCATCCATCACCATGCACTCATTCAGGACTAGAACTACAATCCCATGCAGGGGTGCTGTTTCCACTTACCTCCCTCACCCTGTCAATCCAAGGACATTCCAGACACACCAAAACTCCAGTTAGCAGCCTCTAGGGCTGAGCTCAGCATTATTGCGACAGCAGCCATTATTCCAAAACAACCGTCTCTGTGCAGGCAAGAACTGAAGCCACAGGGTTACTGCTAGGAAGCAGCTCTGTTCATCCACCTAATCTCAGTAAATATCTGCACATGGACAAGAGAATTTACAGAATTGGAAAGGACCCCATAGGGATGATCGAGTCCAACCCAGCTTCACCTGAACCCATGGGGAAGCTGCCCCAGGCAAGCCAATGCTGAAAGCCCAGCAGAACAAGAGCTGTCCTCCAGCTATATGGCATCTAACACAACATAGACCACACCTGAAACTACCAGGAGTTGAGAAAATCAACTAACATTCTCCCTGGCAGCATGCTGGGAAGTGGTAGCAAGTAGCAGCCAGCTCTGTGAGTCAACCAGGAGCATCTAGGCAACCAGGCCATCTCAAGACCTTGAGCCATGACCCAGCTTTTGAAGTGCATGAGAAATGATCAGGAAGGTTGCAGTGTAAAGTCCACAGAAACTGAAAACTGAAAGACACACTTTTATCAAGCAATTATTAGGCAAGAGCAATAGAGCTTGAACAGGCAGTAAAACAGATGGCGATACTAACACAAAGCACCTCCGTGAACAAAGTGCTCCTTTCATGTCCCTCTCATCCAAATCAGGCTATCAAATAACTTTAATTCAAGAAAACAAATGACAAAAATTAAGCACCAACTCTGCCATACCGTTGCCAGCACTTGGCCAAAATTTTGCCCATGAGAAAGGTTACATATTTTGTTGTCATTACTGACCAAATTGATGATACCATATCCATCTTGAAAACTTTCATAACGAAGAGCAGTGTTCTAACTGGATGTTATCAAGTTGGGTATCAAAAGAAAAATCAGTTGGGTTAAAATTTATAGTTGAATTTTATTGCTTTTGCAGTACTGAAAACCACAGATATCACAGTAGATAAGTGCTAGGACTAAAACAAAGCAAGAAAAAAGAGGTGGAAATAGTTAACTAGGTGATAGTTCCTGTGGTGTGCACCTGTTAAACACAGCCTCTTAGCAGGAGGAGAATTTAAAAAGAAAAGAAGATGAAGGAATTAACAGATTCATTAAGAAACCAATCAGAAATCTGAATGGAACCCTGATAGTTTCATACCACATCCTCAAAGCCCGCTGCTCCCTGCTACGAGATGCTGGCATTTACACTCAACACACTCTCTCTTCCAAGGCTCCTAAGCCAATCCACAGTGCCTTCAGATCCTTCCTACACTTCCAGACTTCACTCTCACTGGAAAGATTAAACCATAAGGAAAGAATTTTGCAAATAATCTCTGTTCCGTTTTAAAGAAATCATAATAAACAATGATTTCTTTTAATCAAAAGTGGATGAAACTGCTTTCCAGTATTCAGGGAGAGAAAATGCAGTAATACAAAGAATAAAAACAAGGGAACTAAAGATAGCTGCTTGTGAAAACGACTGCACAGGGAGGCCTCAGCAGCTGCAAGCGCTGTGTGGTCAAACTGTCACCTTAGAACTGCAGCGAAATAGAGGCATTCTCATCCTCCCAAAACATGGGGTCTTCCTTAAATACAAAACCAGTTTTGAAATAAACTCTTCACATGAATTTCAAGAACCTGTAATTAGATAAACAACTGGCTTGGAACAACATATGAGTGTTCCCTCCAGCAACAGACACTCAAAAACTGCGCCACAGAGAAGGACTGCCTTCCTTTCCAATGCATCTGCTGCTACGAATCCTGACTTCCATGCCAGATTTTAAACGTGGGTTTTAAGGACCAATTGAAAAGCCAATTGAAAAATTGCCCAGATGTTGAAATTGGATCACAGACCGACACAATGAAAGTAAAAATTCTTTTATCTGGAAGGGCCCACTTGACCAGAGTAACAAAATACGCAGGAAAGAGTAGGAAAGGAAAAAGAAACAGGCAGTTTAGTCCAAAGGAACTGCTCCTGACTTAGGAAATCTCTTTCTGTAACACAAACTGAAACATCCTCTAAGAATCACAGAACAGCCCGGGCTGAAAAGGAGCACAATGATCATCCAGTTCCAACCCCCTGCTATGTGCAGGGTCACCAACCAGCAGACCAGGCTGCCCAGAGCCACATCCAGCCTGGCCTTGAATGCCTCAGGGATGGGGCATCCACAGCCTCCTTGGGCAACCTGTTCCAGTGCATCACCAGCCTCACCTTCCTCCTAATATCTGACCTAAATCTCCCCTGCCTCAGTTTAAAACCATTCCCCCTTGTCTTATCACTATCCACCCTCATAAACAGCCGTTCCCCTTCCTGTTTATACACTCTCTTCAAGTACTGGAAGGTCACAATAAGGTCTCCCCAGAGTCTTCTCTTCTCCAAACTAAACACTCCCAGTTCCCTCAAACTTTCCTCACGGGCGAGCTGCTCCAGCCCTCTGATCATCTTAGTGCCCTTCTCTGGACTTGTTCCAAGAGCTCCACGTCCTTCCTGCACTGAGGGCCCCAGGCCTGGATTCAGTACTGCAGATGGGGCTTAGGACTTTCCCTCAATAGCACACAACAGTGATCCCTGAAAACTAGAAGCATGAGAAGAAATTCCTGAAATATTTAAGATTTGATGCAGGTTTATCATGGTGCAAAAGCATGAAACCTTTGGGTTACAGCAGTGTTAGGTGTTCGTCTTC
Organism: Tetrao urogallus; assembly: GCF_951394365.1. NCBI lineage: Eukaryota > Metazoa > Chordata > Aves > Galliformes > Phasianidae > Tetrao > Tetrao urogallus. The sequence continues at coordinate 65,464,442 of NC_136817.1, forward strand.
AAATAATTCTTTGACCAACATCTTCTCACTTCTTACCAGGAATGGTCACCAAACATGACAGGAGGCTATAGCAGCAGGTGCAGATCAGACTGCAGCTTCTCAACAGAGAAGAAAAAAAACCTGCAACTAAAGCTAAAAAATTAAGAGACTTTTGTCAATTTTTTCCTCTGCAGCCACTTTACCCACAGTAAAGTTGGCACTTTAGCATAGATGTTGGATACAACTCCTCTGGATTTATCTGTTTAGTAGCTACTACTACTGAATGAAAAACAAGCACTTGACATAGATGCTTCTTCTGATCAACAGCAGAGTCTGCTGCTTCAGCTAATTTAATAAAGGTAACAGAAACAATACTTCCTTGATGGCAAAAAGTTTAGCCTATAATACGGTTATAAGCACCCACAACAGGACATTTAATTACATTTCTGTAGTGTGTCTCACAAAATGAACTGTAACTGGTAAGGCTTTTTAATCAAACAATAAGATGTAAAAACCAAGGTACCTTGTACAACCTGCAATTCATTTAGTCACGATCTGTCTTCTACAAAAATGAGAATGTGTAATGCTGAAAGGAGGAGCCCTTGGAACCAGCAGAGCAGTTAGCAAGATGCTCTCAAATGCACCAACAGGTTTGCAGTCAAAAATTATTTTGGTGGAAGCCACAAAAAACAGCAAGAAGCAACAGCAACTCGGAGACAGTTTTCTCTCTGTGCCATACAGAATCACAGAATTGTAGGGGTTGGAAGGGACCTCCAGAGATCATCGAGTCCAACCCCCCTGCCAAAGCAGGTTCCCTACAGCAGGTTGCACAGGTAACAGCAGGTCGCACAGGTACAATGCCCTATTTTCATTTCTTCTGATTGTTTAATGGGGAACCTCAAATCCTTATTATAATATCAACAACCAATTAACTCATGAAATCATTAACAACTTTATTATAATTGTTGTGTCCATTTGCCCAGTCTTACTGTCAAGGAAGGACATACGTAGCTAGGCTACAATTTGCTCTTAACCTTGGGTCATTCTGATCCAGTGTACAACAATTTATTCCAAATCTGGTGCAATTACTGCCAAAATAAGAAATATTCACGTGATACCTCCTGAAGGAATGCTTCCTTCCAGCATCACTACAGCAAACTGTGTGGATATTAACAGCTCCTGCTGAAATAACATTGTAGGTGAACAACTGGTTCTAAATGATGGTTCAGTGTTCAAAATAGGGCTCACCCTCCACTTCTGCCTTTCACTCTCTGCTTTAGTCAAACTTACCAAACTTTTCTAAGCTTTGCTGTGAAATTTCTTTCAAGTGCTGCAGGCTGAGGAGCAGCAAACATCTCTAAGAGATAAACACAATTATCAACAAAACTCCATTCCAACACCTAGGAGGCAACCAATGTCTTGTGACAGAGGAAAATGGTATCTGAATTTGGAATTGTTCTGGCTCCCAAACAAGCTACAGAAGGTCAGCACTGCCGGCCGAACAAGAATCAACAGGTGAGCCAAAGCACTGCTGTTGTGAAAAGCATCATAATAAAGAGCTAGTCTTCGTTCTTGAAAACAAACCCTCCTTTTATGGGTCACTTGTGCAAGAAGCAGCATTCGGAACTCAAAATCAGCCACAGGGTATCAGCTGAAGCAGGAAGACAAGCACGAAGAACGGAGCAAGTGCACCAGGCTGCACTCAGAAGCCCTTCCTATGTACATCTCACACAATCCTCTCCACAGCCTTCTCTCTGCACCAAAAATTGTGCAAATGCAGAAACGCTGCTCTGCAAAAGAGCTGAGCTGCCAGGAGGGGAAGAAGAAAGCACACAGTATATCAGCACTGCACCCACCACAAGCTGGGTAAGTTCATGTAGCACAAGCAGGAGGCGTTTCTGAGCCCTTGCAAAGAAGCCAAAACAAATGAAATCTTTCCCCTTACATGGGAATTTTGAAGAATAAATCATCCCTAAGGAAATGGTCCGAAAAGACAGGGCATAGCATTCATCTTTACTGGGCTAAGGAAACATGCCAGCAGACTTACACAGCCAAGATGTTTCATATTACAACTGAATTATGCAGTAGAATAGCACGGAACAACTGGTAATTATGGAACAATGTTAATGGCACAGCAGCATTTTTACCACCGTATCATCTAACACTCCAAGAGACCATGGCAAAAGTCACACTTAAGCCTACACAAGCAGAAGAGCCAATGCCAGAAGTTCCCCTTGATGAAAGGCTTAAAATTAATTGCAATATTGCAATGCTGCTACAATCAATTTCAGTGGTTAACTTCTGAAGTCAAGGCTTCAGCGCGCTGGTGGGATGGTGAATGAAGGGCTGCTCCCACAGAGAGCTCAACTTGTTTAGTTCACCAAACAGGTCGTGAGTTTGTTCTTTGGTGTTTAAATACGTGGCGTGTCAAAGACGAAAGCAAACAAACAAAAGGAGAATGTTACACACAGTGGTCATGAATAAATACAAACTAGGAGCAAAAGATGCTTGAGCAGCAAGAAAACAGCCTTCCCATAAGAGCAATGAAAACTGACAGCCTACACAAGTTGTAAGAAAATCCTTAACAATTCATGAATGACCTTGTGAGAGAGTTGTCTGCAATGGGGAGATTTGTCGTAGAGAAGTCCTCCATCCGAATCACTGCTGTGCAGCTTCAAAGCATCTGACACACCTTCAGCAGATGCTTTAACCTCTTGCATTTGAGTAAGCTTTTGTCCAGACTCACATTTGTCATTTGAAAATTACTTAATGACAAATTTGAAGCTCTGGTCACGCCTTGCTCAATAACTTCACCTTTAGCAAAGCATGAGATCTTCTGAAGCTTTCCAGGATTTCCTACATCAGCAAAACTACCAGCTCTCCAGCTCCTGCAACTCTGCAGTGAGTTTTGCACCTAAGAGACCTTTCCACAGCTGTCAGAGACATGTAAAACAACACAAATTAAACATCTGTAGCCCGCTTCCCTCATCAAAAGGAAGTTTCTGCTCTTGCACTTTATTTTCTTACATCCTGTCCCTAATTGCCAGTCAACTGTAGGGCTGATTTACTAGCCCTTCCATGGGAGGAAGGAAGGGCATTGCTTCCCTGAACACCCCAGGAAACCAAAGCCAAGGAAAACCCATCCCTCATCTTCCAAAGGAAGCTGCCAATGTGCCAAGCCCCTTTTTGACCTTCCAATGAAACTCAGTGTGCTTAGCAGGGACCAGAAACTTCCTGGGGCTTGAACTGGAACAGAGATAGGAGGCAGCAAGCCAGCAGCAGTGAAATGGATGGAGAACCATGTCTAAACAAGAAGTTGGAATCTATCCTTGGGGTCCCTTCCAACTCAGGACGTTCTATGATTCCATGATACCAGGCGCTGCATCTGACCAGCCACAGCATAAAGCAGACTTAAAAATACACATCTAGTAGAGATACATCAATATATATTCACGTAAAAGCATTAATGTCCACCACCTGTCTTCGGAATGAAAAGAAACCTTTGAATGTTAGCAGTCAGAGTCATGGCAAAACCAGGCATAGGGTAGCTACTGACCTCCACTGATTGCATCACAGACGCGTGGAATCATTAAGGCTGGAAAAGACCTCTAAGATCAACCAGTCCAACCCAGCCCATCCCCACCATGCCCACCAACCACGTCCTTCAGCGCCACATCCACACAGCTCTTTCAACCCCTCCAGGCACGGTGACCCCACCGTTCCCTGGGCTGTTCTGTGCCAACACATCACCCTTCTTTTGCAGAACAACTTTTTCCTGGTATCCAACCCGAAAGGCACACGATGAACATCTCCCATCCATTTCCATCACTACCGAACAAACCTCTCCCCTCCACCACCCGTATGTTTTGACCTTGCCCACCACGACAGAACGACACAACCCATCGAGGCACCCAAACCCACCCTCCCTGAGCAGCGCAGGAGACGGGAAGGTTTTGCCAGCGGCAGCAGCTCTAAAGTCATTCCCGGTTCGCCTCTATCGCCCGGGATACGCACCGGGGGAGGGGAGACGGCGGCTGCCACGTCCCGGCGGTGCGGGCACCACCGAGGGCAAAACCCCCGCGGCTCCCTCATCCCGCAGGAAGAAATAAACCACAGCCTCATTCCCCTCACCAAACCCAGCCCCGCAGCCCCACACCGCCGCCTCCCCCCCCCTCCGTACCCGCCCGCTGCGGCCTCCCCGAGCCCGGCCCTATTCAGGGCTCTCTACCTGCGCCGGGCTCGGCCCGGTCACTTCGCCTCCGCATCGGGGCAGGCGGGCGGGCGACCCCGCCGCAGGTAACGGCTCCGCGGGAGCCGGCGGAGGCGGCGGGGGCAGCGCCGCGGCACGTGGCGGAGCGCAGCCAATGGCGGGCGGAGGTGACAGGCGGCGGCGGGGCCTGCGCGTTGAGGGGCGCGCTGCGGCGCCGGGAGAGACCGCCGAGCTACGGGAGCCCGCCGAGCCGGGGGCAGCGCGCCGCCGCCCTGAGGGCAGCCCTTCTCCTCGCCGTGCGCGTTCGCTCGCCCGCCCGTTTTTTTTTTTTTTTCTTTTTCTTCCCCCCTTAGCTCAAAATGCGCGTTTTTCATTCTTTTCTGCAAAATAAATAAATAATGAATAAATTACACACACACACACACACACACATATATATATATATATATATATATGGTTCCCCTCAGATGAGGGTTTGGTGGTGCGCGTGGCACCCCGCTCTTCCCTTTGTCTCTGCGCAATGCTTTCAGCCTCGTCTGTGATTGCGAGCCACGGGGGGGAATCGGGATCTACCACGACCATCACGGGGTTTAAATTCCTTTTGTTTCGCTTCGCAATCTCGGTACCTTGGGTGGAAGTTACGGACCTCCCCACAGCTGCTGAGGAGCTTTTATTTCCGAAAAGCCGTGAAAATACACCTGATGCAGCGTGCACGGTACGCTGCGCGCATGCAAAGGAGCGCGGGATGGGGGGAGCGCCCTCACAGCCCCTTCTGGCGTTACCATAGCGCTGTAAGTAACGCCCCGAGCCACGAGGAGAGAAAATAAACGGGCAGGGGAAAAAAATATATATATGAAAACACAATGCTGGAGCAAAGCTAAACAGCCTGTGCAGCAGCTGCGGGAGCTGGTGTCGTTCACAATTCAAAAGGTGTGGTATGGAGAAGGTATTTTCACCAGTGACAATAACTGCAGAACTCAGAAAATGCCCACAATTTTCAGATAGGCACGTATGTTCCCTTACTGCAAAGTACTGAATGAGCTCACATCCTGAAAGAGAAGGACTTAAATTATTTGAAACTTTAAACGTAATTTAAATGTAGATATATTCCTTATCCACACCTTGGCGTTGTCTTTTCTTGCTAAGTTGTGTCCCTACTCTCTATAGCAGATAAGGCGTTGCTTTTGTGTTCTGTTGGCCGTTTGGTGTTTGGTTTATAGTCAGGTCAGATCCTCGATCACTGTTTGTACAGCTCTAGGGAAAATATATATGTTTCAGGAAAAAAAAATCCCATCTCAATTTTTTCAGCCATGGACATAACCAAACACAGAAGATTCATTTAGGCTTAGCTCTTATTTCTCGTCTTCTATAATTGCGAGCAACCATTAATTGCTTTGGATTTACAGATGAAGCCAGAAGATGCGAATAAAGGCCCTGACTGTGCAGCCAGGCATGCCCCAGGGTGTCACAGGGCCGGCCACATCAGGCTTCAGCCAGCGAACAACCGGGCTTTGCAAGCAGCCTTGAAGAAGAGCAGCTGCAACAAAGATGCATTATATTCTTCTTTAGTCAAAGCCAGCAGGAGTGCTCTCAGTGGATCAGCGGTCTGCCTGTAGTTCAAACTGCTGGGCCGTGTTGGGAGAGCAGATGGGGGAGAGAGCCAGAATCTCATCGTACATCATAATAGGATCATTGCCATGATCCAGAATAGTTGTAGATGTAGATACTGTCGTGTAGATACGCAGATACTTAAACATACAGTTAGGCAAAGGAAAGGTTTTTTTAAGTTAATCTGGGTTTGCTGGATCAATGGGAGAAGCACCAGCGTGCTTCTGAAAGCCTAGCCATATGTTTATCCCCAGTGTCTTTATTTAAGCGACCCTGTGAGCACCATTCCCTTAACACAAGCACCAGCCAGTCAAAGAAAGTCATTTTTTTGAGTTTCGTTTTAAGTTTATGTGCTTGTGCCATTTTCTGAGTTTTGTTTTAGGTTTCGTTTGGTTTTGTTTGTATGTTTGTTTTAAATGCCTTCTTATCCCATCTGGATTTTAATTGTCCCCTGAGTCTGTATCTAAAAATTTCCATAAGATTTTCTCTAACATAACTGGGACCTTGGATACCTTTCAGTTTATATGGCTGAATTTCAGAGGTCCTGGTTCTGGGCATAATTAGATCTGCACCAAAAGCAGTTTTCGGTTTAATAGTCAATTTTGCCTTGTAGAAAAGAGTCTGGATCATAGATTGTGCTGTCTCCCACATCCTAGCTGTCTTATCTGGATAGGTGGGATAAGGTAAATGATGCTCCATTTAAGTAAACGCATCTCTCTTATTACTAGCCTTTGTAATTATTTCTGTGGCACAGCTCTAATGGTTTTATTAGGCTGTGTTATGCTTTAATGTTCATTCTGATTGATGACTGAATTACAAAATTGTGACAGTGCTGTTGTACTAGAGAATGAGTGCTTAGATTGTCATGCTGTAGTTCATAGGAGAAGCATTTTCTCAACAGAGGGTTTCTGTAACTAGGTGTTTGTTGCTACTAATACAGGCTGGGTTCTGCATAGCAATTTTAGAAAGTGATGGTGCTCCTGTGGTTGGACGTATCTGACTCTCCTATTTAGATTATGACTTGTTGTTTTACTGGTGAGGGAAGATACTTCTTGCCAGCACAAAAAAGTTGAAATATGTTCCAGAAATGCTAAGGATGGAGTAATGGAGGAAGGAATCCATCACTGAAATCCACACACCCTCACTATGTTAATGGAGGACTGATAACTAGAATATTTCTGCAGAATGCCTGTACCCTACAGACAGCATGTAAAACCATGGCCTGTTGGTCTTCTTCCAAACTAAGGCAGGTTCCAAAGCATTATTAATCTCGGTGGGAAGATACTGTAATTTTAATACCTTAATAGCATTACTGAGAAAGAACCAACCACACTGGAGCAGTAACCATAATGTCCTCAGACTCAGAACTCTTATAGCATTAGGAAAAAAAATCAGTTCTATTCTGCTGCTCTCTTTTCAAAAAAGAGAAGTAAAGTAATAAATAAAAAATATATGTATATAAAAAAAAGACAGTATTTCAATAAAAGGGGACTGAATGGAACATCTGAACTATTTAAGTTTTCAAGGGTGACGTGGAGGCTCTATAAATTCTCTGGTCTGTCAAGAAATGCACCAGAACAGAGAAAGGAAGACCATACAATTAAAAGCATCATAAGGAACATTACAACATGAGCAATTCTATGATTCTGTGAAGAAGGCTTCTTTCAACAAGCAGAAGTTGTATCCAAAGTCAGAAAAGACTGTAAACTCTAATGATTTAAATCCAAAAATGTGACAAAGAAGTTAGAAAAGGAGGTTTAGGAATAACCCACAAAAGATAGAAAAAATATTAAATCTCTCTCCGAACAAATCAAGAGACAGGAAGCCTGCTGGGAAGTTTGATTGGTCTGTAAAGCCAGTAGGCTTTTAGGATGCAGAAGGATCATCTGGAGAAGATGCAGCCACTTGTTTTTTTTATTATTTTTACTTTATAATTTTATTTTAATTTTTATTTTATAAGTTATTGATTAGTGGATGGCATGGATGAGCTTTGGCCAATTCCAATACTCTGAAACTTCTTTAAAGGGAGCAATTGGGAATTCATGTCTCAAGATGAAGTACAAGTAGAAAAGAGCTCAAGTACTGACTTCTCTGCCTTCTCATTTACAAGTACTTTGGCATCAGCAGGGACTGGAACATTGCTCATAGGGCACCAACTTTTTAAAGGATTTTGGAGAAGATTTTGGAAACTGTAGGCCCGGAAATCTGATATACTTAATAGGCAAATAAGTAGAAATAATGCTGAAGAGCAGAAGAGACTTAATGAGCACGTGGAGAAGACACATTTGAGGGAGTCAGTATTGCTTTAATACAGAAAATGAGTATCTCACAGATCTATCAACCTTCTTTGTAAAAGTCAAGTTCAGCACTCAGCAGTGATCAAAATATAAACCAATAACTGTTACAACTGGAAAAATTATTAGGAGAGAAGGAAAGACCAGAAAGAAAGAAAGATTTTATACAATGCCATTGTATAAATCCCCGATGCATCTGGAATTCCTCGTGCAGCTGCAGTATCTTTAGCTTAGAAAAAATATGGTAGAACTGGAAAAGACTCAAAACATTGAAGAGAAGTAATAGAAGGACTTCCAGATGGGCACGGCTACCTCAAATGGGTCACTCCAGTCTGCAGCTGAGGGCAAGCGGTATCAGTCTGTAAAATCTTCAGTGGACCAAACAAGGAGCAGGAAACAAGACTGTTCACTGGTGTATCACATATGGCATCCAAGGAACCTCAAATGAAAGTAGAACTTGGAAGTCTCAGAATAAAATGAGGCAATCCTTCACACAGCCTTGGAGTTATGAGTATTCGTTGCTTCAGGGATTGTGGATACCAAAACTTTACATCGGTTTAAAAAGTGACTGAAAAATCATCAAAGCCTCTTGCTGGAGTTCATCAAGTTCCTGGGAATGTATTTTGGGGAAATACAGAATGTGTTTGCCCTGTTCTTACATTCTTTCTGCTCCCATATTATCAGCTGCTGTCACAACCTGCTGGGTTGGATGGAGCTTTGAGCTGACCCGCTACTGGTTTTGATGTTTTAATGATTATTTTAACATAGCCTCATAATTTTACTTCCCAACCCTAGAACAGCCAGCTTTAATAATCTCCTTAAACCATTTCCGCTCATTAAATAATTGCATAGGGTTTCTGTGCCTCGTTTTTGTCTTTGCCTTGATTCCTTCACTATTTCCTGTACTTCAGTGTTATGTTTAAGCACGAATGTGTTTTCAGCACTGCCCAGTAATCTGAAAAAACATCTCATTAAAAATCATTAATGCGTTCTTCCCAGAAGCATTAAAAACAAATTAATGCCTGTAGCTGCACTGCTGTTCTCGCTTTCAGGGGAAGGCAGGTTGTGGGTGCCATCCTGAACAGAGCCAAGATGGAAGGGGTGGTGTTATATGTGGTGTGCCACTCTGGGGAAAGAAAGCATTGCACTGTGGACAAGTCAGTTGTCAAAATGCATGGATACAGAGCAGTTTCTTTTTCTCCAAACCCTTAAACTGTTATTGTGAAGTAAGGGGAGACAGGACAGAAATATTCACACTTCCCATTTGGACTGGTGCAGACAGGTTTAGGAGTGCTGGAGTAAAGAACTGTGAAAACAAAGTTGTAACTTATGATGATAGACCAGATACAATCAGTATCCTTTTGCGTGCCTTTTTCCTAGAAGAAGCTATTTTCATCCATTTCATATCACTGTAAACCTATTAATAATTGTACAAAGCTTTAACAGCAGAGACTGTAATGTATGTATTAATAATGCATTTCCAGAGAAAATATATTAATGCTTTTCTAAATGTTCAATTAAGTTATTACCTAATGCCACAAAATGTTAGTAATAGAAAGCAAGTTCAACCTTACATCATTTGGTGATATTGCAGATGTCTAGGAAAATTTTTGAAAAGCACTTGGAGGAAAGAAGTCTGAGAGGAGAAAAGCTCTCATCGTGCTGTGGCAGACAGCCCTGGGAGGCTGTAACAAGAACCCCAAGGCTCTTGGCCACAAGATTGCAGGCTGCCACTCCAGGGAATTCCGAATATCATCACACCAGCCTGAGCCAGGAAGTAGACTTTTCTGGCTTCCTCCTTCCCCTTTTTTTCTCCCCTGCCCAAGACCTTTATGGAAAACTCCATCAGGGTGGCGCATTAAAACGGAACTATCATCAAAAAATTGAAAACACCGAGCAAAAGGAGCAAGTGTGTAGATTTGTTTTGTAAATTTTCCTTTGCATTTATGTAAATGCTACCTTTTTAACCTTTCTTATTCTGTAATATTGCTAATTCCTATACAGTTCCTTTAGCAAATATATTTAAAAGCCAATAAAGATCACTGATTCCATTTTTCTTTTTTTTTCCTGAATTTTGCTTAGGCAAAATAATAGTTTCCTTAAGAATAAACAATATCATTTGCTGGTTTAAATTCCAACATTGTAGTTTTGATTAACCTATTTACTCAGCATATCTGCTGCAACCTTTGGCATTTTTCTGAGGGAACTAATAAAGCATTTCATTGGAGATACATATTTGCCACAGACCACACTACTTTTGTTATCAGTAAGCAAACATTCCCTTTTGTAGATAAACTATTCTAGAGATAAACTTAACTGACGTACGTTAGAAACATGGGGCAACCGAAGTTAGAAGGAACCTCAGGAGATCTGTTCTCCAGTCTTCTGCTCATAGCAGGGCCAGCTCTGAGTTCAGAACAGGTTGTTTGAGATGTTACCCTGTCAAGGCTTACAAATGTCAACGAAAGGAATTTTCACATCCCTGGGCAACCTGCCCCACTGTTTGTCTGTTGTCATGGTGAAAAAGTGTTCTAGGCAGAACCTTTTATGTTTCAACTGACCACTGTTGTCTCATCACCCCTCCACCGTGCCCTCCCCCCCCCCAGGTTTGAAAAACCTGACTCCATCTTCTCCGTGATCTCAACAGATACAAGTGGCTGCCATCAGATCTCCAGTTGGTCTCTCCTCTAGGTCAGACCATATCTCCTCAATATCTCCTCATGGAGTCCAGCCCCTAGACATGATGGTAACCCTCCAGAAGTCCAGAGGTCTGTTCAGTACTAAGTAGATGGCTTAATTGATCTGTTAGTGCAGTCCAAGAGGCTTTTTTGGCCTTATTTGCTTCCTGAGCACTCTGCTGTCTCATGGGCTGCCTGCTTTCTACCAAGATCCCAAGTTCTCCTCAAGATAGCTGCTCCCCACCCTGTCATTCCCCAACCCTTATCCATGGGTGCTTCCCTCCCCATTGCAGGACTTTGCACATGTTCTTGTCAAAATTCACAGAGGTTCTGTTCAATTTTTTCCAACTCTGTAGATCTTTTTGGCTGCCCTGCCCTACCCTGCCCTCAAACATATGCTCTGCTCCTCCCAGCCTGGAGGATCAGTGAGCAGCCACTCCATCACCTCCTCCACGTCATGGATAGCAATGGACAACATGGATAATGTTAAACAGAACAAGTCCCAGGATAGACCCCTACAATATCCCACCTCTTAGCATGTCCCATTAACCACGGATTCTTAGCCTGATCATCCAACCAAGCTCTTAAGCATCTCATTGTCCACCCATCCAGACTATAACATTGTAATTTGGATACAAGAGTATTGTTAGAGATGACGTTAAAAGCAAGCTGAAGTCAAAGTGAATGGGACATGATGTTCTCCCCATGCCCACAAATCCAGTCATCGTCTTATCATAGAATTGATTCAGGTTGATCAGGCACAATATTCTGTTAGCAAATCCAGACCTCTTGCCAGTCTGCTCCAGGAGGACTTGCTCCATGATTTTCCCAGGGTCTGAAGTGAGATTGACCCATTTGTCCCCCAGGCTGATCTTTTGGAAAGGGGATTTGACGTGTGTTTTTTACCAGTTGCCGTGGTCTTCCATCAATCTCCATAACCTTCTGAAGACAACAGTGGCCTTGTCAGGACATCAGAAAGTTCTTAGCACTGTGCATGCACTTTGTCAGGTTGCATTGACTTGTACAGTTCAAGTACAATCTATCTACAACTTGACCTTCATCCATTGCTGGGTAAGTTACATCATGTGCACGTTTAAATGAGACACATCTGTATTTTACAGATAACTTACAGCAAGGCAACGTTCATTTGTGCACGTGCTTAGCACATAAAATACAGCCGACTTTGGGTTCAAACTCAGCAAAGGAGAACTAAAATCTTTATTGATTCAGCCTGCTGTAAACTGATGCTAAATCACCAAGCTGCTGAGAAAGTCACCTCTGTAATCTTCACAGCACCTTTGTTTGACGTAAACCTGATATGCAGTGGGTGAAAAAGGGGAGGGGAAGAAAAACCCTACAATAGAAAAGAACAAGTCAGTGGGGCTGTGACTGAAAGAAACCTACTGCCCTTCACTCTGCAGCTTCCGAGAGCACCTTCCTGGTACCTGGGCTGTGTTCAAGACAAGCCAGAGAGCTGCAGTTAAGAAATATATAGTTAATGTGAGCAGCAGAATGGGAAGTAGCAGCTGAGGCTGAGCTGAGGTGAAATACAGAACTGCACTAAGGCTGCCTGGTACAAGATGCAAGTCAGGCTGATGTACTGGTAGATGTGTTATAGAAGGGATACGTGCTTGTCAGCCCATGCAGCTCTGCACAGGCCTGAAAGGGTTTCTCTTCAGGTTGGTAATATCTGGGCAACTGACTGGGAGTGCATGCTGTTGATTGCTTTGTGGTATGTTTTATCAGAAGTGTCCTTGCCTAGTACAAAATCTGAAGTTAACTCTGTTACATAACAGGGCAGCAGTGCTACAGCTGCTGATCTCCAGCCACATCTGCAGGCACATCCCAAGGCCCTGCCCTGTAGTCAAAGTCTAAAGCTTTGCTTTGGGAGGAGAAGGATTTTTATTTATGGGCAGCTGCTGACCTCCAGACAACCAAACACACGCAAACATTTCTGTTTGTATCGCACTGTGCTGTATTTTCTCTCTGTTATTATTAGTATTTTTTATTTTTGTATTTTTTATTTTTTTTTGTAAGCCTGATGGAGCAATGAGGAGGTGGAAAGCTGATTTAAATTTGCTTGACAGACCCAAGAGCAATTACCAGAGCCCATCAAGGCTTTTTTCAACTGAGGAAAGCACAAAGAGGGTATTTTGACAATGTGCCATAGGCAGACACGGTCCTGCTTTATGTTACTGTGTGAATAAATAGTGCCTGGCTGTGTCATGAGTTTATACAGGGATTTGAGGATCTGTTGAGGATCTGCCATCTAAGAGTTTCTTTTACTTCTCTGAACGGCATAACAAATTAAATAAAGTGTGCTCTCCTCAGCACACAGCTTTGTTGTTCCATAATAGGAAATAGAGTAGGACAAAACAGTTAAAAACCTTGAAAAAAAAACAACAGGCAAGATGGAATCCATGCAGGGGACAGATCAGGGCTGAGCTAGAGCAGCCCTTTTTCATACTGGGGAGACATGGGGCTGCTTTCAGGTGCCAGGAAGACACCAGCTCTGGGCAGTTTTGACACATCTCACATACAGAAGGTAGAAGTTCCACAGGTGCTCTTTCCTTGCTGGAAAAAAAAGTGTTTTCTCAAAAATTTACCCCAGAAAATGTCTGTTCCTCTGTCTCACGCAAAGTCCAGTAGGACAGCATGGTATGGCCCCACCACACATGGTGGCTGTGTGCCTCTGTTGCCATCGTGGGGTCAGATGTGTCCCTCACGCAGCATCAGAGCACCTTCTGAGCATCTCCAGAACATCTGCTTTTTTTTGTTCCTTTCCCTGATTGCCAGGATCAGATTTTCTTTGAGGAATACACATCAAAAGGAGGCTAGCCCAAGTCACTGCTAAACCAAATACTTTGGGTACAAAAATAACCCGCCTTCCACTTTTTCCTCTGTAAATCCGTGGAAATGTTAAAACTGAAAAGAGGTTGTAGCAAGGTGGGGCTCAGTCTCTTCTCCCAGGTAAACCAAAAGGCAGAGGAATTGGCCTCAAATTGCTCCAGAGAGCTTCATGTTGAATAGTAGGAAAAAGTTCTTCTCCAAAAGAGTGGTAATGCATTAGAATGGGCTGCCCAAGCTGTGCTGGAGTCACCGACCCTACAGGTGTTAAGAACAATGGGGATGTAGCACTGAGGGACATGGTTAGTGAGCATGGTAGGGACAGGTTGGATTTCAACTAGATGATCTTAGAGATCTTTTCCAACCTGAGTGATTCTGATTCTGTAAGAGCCTGTGGATGCCCATGCAGTGACCTAATGCCCCCGAGGCAGGAGGCAGAGGTGTGCTTGTAGAGCTGGGAGTCCAGCAGCACTTTTACATCCCAGTTTGGATGCTGGACTCACCTGCCAGCCTCTTCACAGCAGAAAGACCACCAACACTTCCTGCACATGGATAATGTCTTATCTCGACAGGAGAAATAAAGCTGCTCTTCCTAGAAATGTACAAATGTTAAATCAAGCTAATACTGCTGAAGTCTTGCCAGAGAACAAAAGAGAAACCTGGGCCAAGATAAATCAGTGCTGACAAAGAGAATATTGCTTGCCAGCTTGAAACCAAGTGCCCTGAGCCAACGCATGCCATTTCTACTCTCCCAGCTGCTGCCAAATGACTTGCTTAAGATGTGGTGTTTCAGGTTGAGAATCCAAAATAATGTGTTTTTGACACTGTAATAGATTTATAGTGAATTCTTCCTGTGAAAGTGTGTAACCTGAATGCTCTGAATGCAGAATTGCTTGGAGGCACTTGGACTTTCTCCATGCTTTGGATGCTGTGTGTTGTGATATGTCTTTATTTTGACTTAGATTTGCATTGTCTTTTCTTTCTATTTTTGTTTGCATTTCATTTCTATTTCTTTTTTTTTTGGGGGGGGGGAGGGGAAGTGTAATTGGAATGCACATCCATTGCTAAGCTCTCTCTTTCTAATGAGACACATTTCAGTATTTCTTGCCAGTGCACAATCTTGAAATTGAAGTCAACTCATCCACTCTGTCTTGAAGGGGAGGAGAGAAAGATTAAGAGTCATAAAGAAAAGTAGTTAAGACATCATTCACTATGGCTGCTTTAAGCTCCCCTTTCCAGACTTCACTCTTCTGCCTTAATGTTATTTCATCTCAAGATATAAGTAGATACAACCTGTCTGGCTCCAGAAGATTCTTGGGTTCTGCATTTTTCTTCCCTCTCCTCAGCAAACCTTTACTCCTAGTGCAATTTTGGGACCCTGTAGCATCTCTCAGCTGCAGGTTTTCTTCCACACCCTTCTGGCACCTGCCACAAGAGGTTTTTCTGTGCTGGTGTCCCCTGTTGACACCTGTGAACATGACAGCTGTTGTAGGAATCCCACCAAAATATTTCCTTGCTTTGCGAATGGAAGAGGATTTCAATGCATCCCTCGTAACATGTCAGGGCTGCCTTTTCCTCGTCCTTGCCACACCAAGCCTGTGGGAAGGACCGGAGCTTTTCCTAGCTTTTCCTTTTTCTTTTTTCTTCTTCCTCTCATCAGCAGCGCTGCCAGATCCCTTTTCCCTCCCTTGTTCCTTCTGTCCAGCCATGCTCCTGCTCTGTGATGCCACATCTGGGCCTGTAGCACTCTCTTCCCTTGAAGGCTGGGCAGAGCCAAGGCATTCCTCAGTCCAGGAAGCAGCCTGAGGTTAACCCAAGTCTATTTTATTTTTAGCTGAGACTTTAACTGGCTGTGAATCCATGCACTGAGAATGTCAGCAAGGAGAGAGGTCTCTTCAAGATCTGTGAGAAATCTTAAGGTGAAAGAGAAGCTTGTTGCTTGAATTTCCCTGTGCTTCTGCCTCTGGACGGCGGTTCAGTTCACTCACCAGAACACAAGGCAGCAAGCTTTGTTGGTAGGGCTTTGTGGATGTCAGTCTGTCTTCTGGTCTTATCATCACGTACAAACATCATCACCCCTTTCATCAGGGGTTTGAACTCTTCTGCTTGTTGGTTTGTTTGCTTGGCAGAAGCATCCTACCAGGAAAAGCCACAAATATTTTAGTATAAACATGCTCGTATCATTACATTTAATTTCTCTCCCCAAATGGAAATGTACTTCTATCACTATTAAATACTTACCGCTTTAAAGTTTACTCATTTAAAAGCACTAGAGATAAAGCAGTGCATTAACAAGTGGAAGGATGGAAATGGCTTCAGAGGAAGTACAGTATTTGCTATTATTGTCATTTTCTATTCAACAGTGAACACCATGCACTGAGGACATTCACCATCACTGCGACCATAAGGGCCAGGCTTAGTCTTGGGCTTCTGTAGTCAAAAGCTGAGTGCCTTCTGTGACATTTCTATTGATCTGAAAGATGAGTGGGATGAGTCTCCTACAGCATTTACTGGAGCATCTTTGCCCAGTGGTACCCACACTTGCTTATGGTGGTTATGCTATGGCCAGTGTAGGGTTCCCTTGCCCTACATCACTATGTGACAACACGTGAATCCTGCCTTAAATGCACCTGCTTCTTCTGGCTGCCATATCAGGAATCCCTGAATGCCTGACTCAGATATCCCCACTGGAGACTGGGTCAGGTGAACCTCAGGGGAAACCAGCATCACGTTTCAGATAAACAAAGCCAGTCAGGCAGATACACAGACCTCGCCATCAGCGAGGCTGAACAGTATTAAAAGACTAGAAAGAGGGCAAGAAAACAAAAAGCTCATTTAATTAGCACAGCAACCCCTGATGGATATTAACACGGATCTGCAGAACTGGAGACCAAAGAATGTGATGTTTCAGATGACTCACACAGGAATGACATTGTGAGTCACCTATTTGTGGCATTTCTTTAGCAACAGCAGCAAACAGAAGTGATTAATCTGATTTCTCGCGACATAGCCTGTTTGCAAACCACACAGATGAGGCATAGAACACAGATAATTTAAATCAAATTAGGTAGAGGCTATAAACTTTTTTGATAACATAGTTGTTTTATGTGATATGATAGTTGTTTTCTCAATGAATTGTCTTCATGTGTACGTTCATCTGATCATTTACACTGTGTTGGGGAGGGTAAGGGTAAGCATTATAGTGCTTCTGATGAAAGTTATGGAGAATAAGGTGGATAACTATCTTGAAAAATGAGGTCTTTGGCTTTCTGCTAAATTAATATTACTACTATGTAATTAGCAGTGAGAAGTCCGAGGTTGGTGCACTTGCCCCAGCCTTCTTTACTTTTTGCTAATGAAAAATCAGTCTTTTAGTAGAGCAGCTTCTAAAAAGTCTGCTAAAGGTGTAATTACTGCATTGGCACCCTTAGCCTTTTCTTCCTATACTTGGACACGACACAGTGTTCCTTCTGTGTAGAGGCAGAGGTGGAACGACGAGGTTTTGGCACAGAAGTTTAATGTCAGCTCAGAAACAATGGAAAGAAAAACCAACTGACCAAATTTCTGCAATGATTGCTGTAAATAATCTTCCACCCATCTGCCTTCTCTGAGCAATGAAGCTGAAGGGAATCCACAAAAGCAAACAGTAACACAGTGCCAGGTCTCACGGCAGCCTGGGTCTGGTCCTGTGTAGAAGTGACATCTGCCCAGTTTCCTGGTGTTCAATGCCTGCTCTGGCTGCTCGACAGGTTTGTGGTTTTCATCCTTGTTCTGGACCAGTCTAAGGCCATGGGCACTGCTCTGCACCTGGTAGTCCTCAGCTTCACAGCCCCTGCATGCAGAGGATGCAGGCTGGATAACAAGGGCTGCTTGTCATTGTTCTAGCACCTTAAGAATTACAACTTCATCTTCATTTCAGCCACAAATGAGTACAATTTACTTGGCAGTATATCTACCATATATATTTACTAGACAAAGGATATCTTAAAAAAAAAGGCAAAAATCCATTTTAAGCTTGTTTTGCATCAGTAATGCACTAAAAACACTGTTTTCACTCCATATCCTGTTGGTGATGTTTCTTCAACCAACTGGTAGCAAATTGTGATAGGACCAGTGTTATGCACCTGTACCTTTTTCCTTCAAATAACACTGCTACCACAAGGCTCAGCCAGGAGGCCAATGTGGGATCCAATACAGATGATCACTACTTTAGATTTACTTTCTATATCAATATCAAAGGCAAAGCATTCTCCTCCCAGTGTTGTAGTTGACAATCCCCTGCTCATCCCCCCCTCTGGTTACAAAAGCTGAGAGCTGATCGCTGATCTGTAGGAAGGTTAAAGCGAGCTGCTGCATCCCTGCAGTCCAGTGGCTCTGCAGGAAATCTAGTTTGTTTTCCTCCCACCTCCTCAACAGTTGAAAATAATAGTAAAAATAGTTCAAGAATTGGCCTTATCTTTATCAAGAGTTCACTTTGTTCAGACTTGGCAAGTAGGAGGCATATGGAGATCTCTGATGTTTAATTTTAAATCATAGAAATATCTGTGTTGGAAAATAACTTAAAGTCCAACCACCAAACTCACTTCCAGAGTCCCATCAACAGATTGTGTCCCTCAGTGCCACATTCGCACAGATCCCAAATGCCTCCAGGGATGGGGAAAAAGATACATATGGGGCAACCAAATAAAATCAAATGCACCAGTGGAAGAATCCCCTTTGGGCAGATGATAGACCTTGGAAAAGGACACATAGAGCACTAATCCTACAGGAAGGGAAATCTTGCTCTTGCATAAACTTCTACTGAGTCTGGCCACCTTTCAAGTCTCTGGCAATGCTTGAAGAATGTATGAGATTTCAGCATATGATGAAGACAAGAAATCTCACCTTCCTGACTCTATTTTAGTTCCTCTTCACAGTTTGGCAGCTCTCCTCTTGTTCTGTAGTGATGTTCATGTCTCCTACATTAATCATACTGCTTCCAGGCCTGCACAGCACGGCTGGTGCTGGCATGCCCAGACCACCTCACAAGCCCGGCCCCCAGCAGGTTTCCGGCCATGTCTTTAGGCTGCTTCATTTCACAGAATCGTAGAATTACCAAGATTGGAAAAGACCTCCAAGATCACCCAGTCCAACCTTCCACTACCACCAGTATTTCCCCCCATGTTTGTCCTGTAGAACTGCTGCAGGACACAGCTCTGATAGAAAGTGTTAGCTTTATTCTTCCTCGCTTTGGCTGTAGACCTGGAACATTGAGTAATTTTTCTTCCTGCTGCACTGTTCCTAAAATCCCCCACCCCCAGGCTGCATTTTGGCAACTAGAGTATTTTGCTGCCATCTCTGCATCCCCAGGTCACGTTGACAGATAGTCAACAACACTACTCTAGAACTTGTTTTCTCTGTACCACGACCTTGTTTAACTTAACACGTAGTGCCCTGATGCTGTTTCTGATAGCAAAGTAGAGCAACAATTATCCTCATCATCCCAGTCTGTCAAAGAAGCTGTTGATGCTTAACCTTTCCCAACACTCTATCTCCCAGACCACCTTCTTCCAGCCTGGTGTCTGTCACATTCACAGAATTGCACAATCATAGAATATCCTAAATTAACAGAGACCCACAGGAATGAGCATTATCATCTCAGCCAGTTTCTTGCTTCAGCTTGTTGAATCGTAATACTTTTCACCTGCTGCCCCACTGACTCGTTGCCATGCACATAGTATGCAGGCTTGTGCTAGCTGCATTTTTCCTTCCAGATGCTTTCCTATAGAGACTGACAGCAGATATGTGCCTATCTGGCCTGCAGGCTGCTTATGCCCAATGCCATCTCATATCTGCTCCTCACTAATTGCTTCTGCTTTGCCACAGCAGACTCTTGGGGTTGCATTTGTGCACCTTCTAGTAAATCTGTGCTGGTTGTGCTCAGGGCTTCATCACTTCTCCTTCTCCCTTGGATTTATGTTTCTCTCCTGTTTTCTGTGAGAGCAAGACCATACTTTGCTGGAGGAAGGACATAAGGGGCCTAGGGGCAGTGCCCATAGAGACAAGCTGGAAGATAACTCAGTTTGTAAAAGGAAGCAGGAGGAATCGAGTGATGGAGCTCCCATTTGCAGAGGGGTAGAGTTCCCCAGCACTTGATCTCACAGCCATCCCTCAGAAAATGCCCTTGGAACCTTCTTAACCAAGTATTAATGGTTTGGAAAGCACCTCTCTCGTCTGCCCATTCCCTGTTGCACACAGATCATTTTATTTTTCTGTATTCTTTAACAGCAACTATTAGTCATGAATGGTAACATGGCTTATAGTGCTTGAAAGGCTTACATGCCTTCACGGACAGAAAAAGGAAAATGAAAAGCAAACAAAACCCTAATTAAATTGCTCTTCATAAGAGGCAGAAGAGGCAGTGTGAGCTGAAGCCAGACTAACAGGAAACAACTGACATTTGCAGCTATGGCCACGTGTTCTTCTGAGGCCTTCAGATTAAGACATGCTCTCTGAAAGGAGCGTTGTAGTAAACTATCTGCTGACCTCTTCCCTTGGGGCACAGTGGCTTCTTGAGCACGACCTGATGTCAGATATCTGTCACGTGCATCCACAGACTCATTCTCATCAGATCATTCAACTGGTGGCCCTATACGGTGTCCATGTGGGATGGGAGCGCATCAAATCACAGACAGGGGCAGAAGACGTGCAAGATCCTATGGAAGAGGAGATCAGCATGATTAATTTACTTGAACAAAAGTAGTGGGTGAAGTACAGGTGGAACAAAATGAGATGTAGTGGCTTGTGATGTCCTGGAAGTCATTGGCACTTCTGGCCTAAACAGAATTATGAATTGATATTAAGCATATATTGTTGGGTGACATTTGTTGTGGGTTGGTTACATGAAGATATGCACTAGATGGAATTTCTTTTGCCTGAAGTGATACACACCTGCCCTACAAATATGTGTAACTTGCCTTAACTTTCTTAAATTGGGTTAGCTCCTCTGCAAATTACTAAATTCTCATGTAATTGATTTAAGGAAGGGTTAAATTGGGTTAAGTACATCTCCATTATGTGCTCTTAATGCTTTAATTAGGTCAATTTAAAATCAATTTAGAAAACTTGCCCCGGCTGGTTTAGCTATTATAGATGAGAATCTAGATACGGTGAAAGAGCAAAATAATTCATTGAGTCAACAATTCCTCATTTTTTTATGACAAGACATCAGATCTCTCTGGCCAAATTTATCGTTTTGGTAAGCCCAGCTCTGCTGGAACATGCCTGAGAGCAGGGGAAACTTAGTACTGGCACTGCTGCCCAGAGAATTGGTGGGTGCCCCATCCCTGGAGGCATTCAAGTCCAGACTGGATGGAGCCTGGGCAGCCTGATCTGCTGGGTGGCAACCCACCAGCTATCCCTACCTGGAAGGGACCTACAAGGATTATCGAGTCTGACTCCTGGCATAGAAGATAAAGCTTAAGGACTGAGGGGGATCAGCTGTCCCTTCTCAGTATTGATTACAATGATGGCATTTCTGACACAAGCTATAGGTAGAGCTCAGCCTGTTGGGAAGGAGGTGAAGGTAACAAGGAGAAGCTAGGAGGACGACCAGGCAGAAACTCTGGGGCTCTTGCATTATGTCATCCAGCAATATCAGCCAAAGTACTGAAAAAAAGAAAGAAAATTCTGAAACAACCTCAGTTTGCAACAGAATGAATTTTCACTCCACTGCTGGACTTTAAAACCCTTGAGTTTTTCTTCCCAGGAGCTCAGCATTTGGCTGAGTGAGAGGAGATGCATCTCTCATGCCTATAGTATGAGGATTAGTTTCTTATTGAAGGAATTTGCTCATGAGAGCTGCAAGTGTGTATGGTGCATTCTACATCCCTCTGGACTTCAAGAGCCCTCTTTTTGTGGTGGGGTGAGGGACAGGAATGGCTTTTGCTTTGTATATCACAACATGGAGAGTGCAGGTCCTTGTCATCACAGCAATGCAAAAGAGCAGTATTATAAACTATAAATCCTTGTAGTCATGTATTGAGGAAGTCAGTATTGCCCTGAATCAGATAAGTATGCCCACATCAAGCAATTATAACAAAACAAGTCCCAGCTGCTTAGAATATATCTGAATGGTGAGGAAAAGGAATGGGAATCCATTCATCCCACACCTGGAGCAGGGGAACGAAAAGGCCATCCCCTGAGCATGACTCTCCACAGCTGCTGCCTGACCCAGACACTGTAGCCTTTCCTGAAATCCTTCCTTTGGAAGCTAGCCTTGTTCCAGGGTTCAGGGCTGAAGCCATGCTGATAGAGGAAGCCAGCATTTCCCAGGTCAAACTTTGCATCATTTTCCAGGCATGCGCTTCTCTGGTGAAAGCAGGTACTCTGGAGAAGGCTTTTTTTCCTAATAGATAGTCAATAATTAATTTGCTTAACTCAGAATTGTGGTATTTTTGAATTCTCAGCCAAGTTAGCATTTGGAAACAAGCATTTCTTTGGGGTTTTTATCTCTCTTGGTGGCTGCAGCAGCCCTCAGCCAAACTCCCTGTCTGCAACATTTAAATCTCTCCATAAATCACGCTTTGCATCACTGGGATGTGTCTTCTCCCTCTCCAGGCTCTTGGTTTTTAACCATTTGCAGTAATGCCAGAAGATCCGCAGCTCTGGTGTCTTAGAAGAAAGCCTCGCTCTGTCCATTTGTCTTTCTGGGTACAAACACAACTGCACGTGCAGGGCTGTGGGGCCGTGGGTTTGAATGCCTCCCCAAGTGCTTATTCACAGCCTCACAAAAGCTCATGGCAAACACAGCCACTGCTCTCACTGCACACATTGTCAGCCTGACAGAGCATGCAGCCGTGCAGGCGTATCTCAAGCTGGTTGTTTGCAGGGATTGTTACCCTCATTCTGCAAAGAGATTGCTGCAGTTAACTTCTTCGCTCCTAGCTGGGCTAAGGTATATTTGTTTGTATTCAAATGCATGACTGCATGCACGCTTACAGCTGCAGTTTGTTTACAACTGGGTCAGTGGGTGCAACACTTCTCATTTAGTTACCGGGAATACGATTTGCATGGAAGTATTTCCTGAAAGGATGAAGCGATACATCACCTCCTCCCCTGTGGAAGAAGAAAACATATATCCTGCCAGATCTTACAGAGAGAACGTGCTGGAAGATAACTGTTAGGAAACTGTTTACTGCGAGGGCAACAAGGCCCTGGTGCAGAGAACTGTGGGTGCCCCATCCCTGGAGGTGCTCAAGGCTGGGTTGGATGGGCCCTGGGCAGCTTGCTGTAATGGAAGGCATCCCTGCCTGTGGCAGAAGGCTGGAACTTGGCAGTCTTTAAAATCCCTTCCAACCTCAGACATTCTGTGGTTCTATGATTCCTTCCATTCCTTCATCTGTATCTTTTCCATCTTCCCAGCTCTTTACTACTACTACTAAAAAAAAAAAAAAAAAAAAAAAAAAAAAAAAAAAAAAAAAAGGAGGTATTTACTTATTTTTAGTATTAATTATCTCAGATAACTTCAGCCTGATGCTACCCCAATACAATGACATTTTCTTAAAGTAACACACAGGGAGTTTGCTTTCGTTTCTGCGTCCACTGGTCTGAGTTCGGATATTCAAGTCCTTATGTGCAATCATAACAGCAAGACACTTCCTCTTTTCGAAACAAAACCAAGTATTTTCAACCACTCAAACATCAGAGAGAAAACACCCATCACCACATGATATAAATCCAAGATAGTTATCGCTACTGTGGCTTCTTGAGAGCAGGGAAGTGATCACAGACAGAAAACTGAACAAAGACCTTGCAGTGCCTGATGCAGATCTAGAAAACTGCCATTCCTTTGTCACCCAAACGTTATGGGCTAGATGTGATTTCACACTGACAAGCTGACATGTCTCTGTGGTTTGATGAAGCCACACAGTTCAAACCTGCACCCAAATGCTCCGCTGTGTCATCAAAGAAACAGGGCAAATACGTACGTGTTCACAATTCAGTGAATCCCAATTAGGCCTAAAAAATCACAGGTCTGGGGAAGAGCACATCCCATGATGCATGGGGAGAGGGATTAACATCTTGACAATGGCCTGGTGGAGCAGGTGGGATTTATCTCAGGAAATCCCCAGGCTGGTGCTGGGAAAGATTGTTTCTGGGTATTCCCCTGTTCCTGTCAGCACCCATGTGCACTGCGCACCCATGTCTGCAGTTTACATCCCCCAGGGACTTTTTGCTATGGGAGAGAGGTGGGTTGGGATCCTGCACTGGAATCACCAGCTGAAACCGAGTAAAAAAACCAGAGACTTCATCAAGGCAACACATCTTGCTACGTGGCAGCAGCCCAGCTGTAAGCCATGGTACGTGTATGGATGGCTCTGGTCAGTCTGCCAGCAATCCACACCAGCGCCTGATGAAACCTAAAAATATTCCTCTGTTCCTTTCCCAAGGGGACTTGGTAGCTTCCTGGGTATTTTGTCTTTTGAAAGGTTTAGTGTAAGGAGTAATTGCCTGTAAAGCACTAATGAGACCAAGTGTAATTGATGTCTGGGAATTGGATTAAACCTCTTCAGTGCATCATCACACCTCTCGCTCCTGGAAGGAGGATTATCTGGCAGATGGAAACCGCATTCAGATGGACTGCTGGCTTCCCAAACACACCATTCTTCTTGTCAGTCAGAACAGAGCAGGAGGAGAATGAAGTATGAGGGATGTTAAAGCATGGACTGCCACAAACATGCCCCCGTTCTCCTCCACACCATCAAGGTTTGCAGAAATAGCATCACACAACCTCAGGGGTAGTGTGCCTCAAATTAAATGGGAATTACAAGCTCCAAAGAGGCAGGGGCAATGGTTTGGTGTGCTCCAGATTCTCCTTAGATCCACCATGTCTGAACTGTGATAATTCCCAGTGGCCAGAAGGCAGGAAGAGAACCGGGAACCCTCACACTAAAAGCACAGATGGTGTTTACAGCTGGAGAAAGAGCTTCTGTGCTAGGAAACGTTCCCTCTTCCTTGGACCAGCACAGCAGAGGACTTGTGCAAGACAAAGACAGAAATGCTTATGGCCTCGTCTGTCTTAATAGGACAATATAATAAGCACCGTTTGGACACACTCATCCCAGCCGTAATTCTTTTCTTGCCAAGCTGAGCAAAACAAAGGATGACTGTGGTTTGCAGGGTGCTAAAATGAGTGCTGACTCAAAAGTGCCAGCCAGCTCTTCACAGGGCTCTCAGTTCAATCAGAACAGTGTCTTTGGAGTGACCAGAACCGAGGCAGAAATGGACATCATGTGCAGTCAGGAAGCAGGCTCATGAGCCCTTACATAGGAGCACCATCTTCTGCTGGCAAGTCTTAGAGCGTGCTGCAAAGCATTAAAGGATCATCTGCATCTACCCCCGTGCATGAGAAGGGATGTGATGTGTCTGAGATCACGAGACATCTGTGTTTGAGCTGGGAACAGAGCCCAGATGTTGTGAGCATTACAGACATTTGCTCTGAGCACACAGCTTCTCCTCGCACTGTGTCTGGGCTGCTTGGAGCTTCTCCTGCTTCATTGCCTCGCAGCAGCACATAGCAAAGCCAGAGTGGAACCAGAGGCGCTCTGCTCTCCAGCTAACCAGGAGCAGCTGCTGAACGCTGTAGTGAGAAAACAGCATTTCATTTGTAGTGACATTGCTGCTACTGAGCCAAAAAAAACCCAAACACAAATGTGATGCAAATCACCACTCAGAAAGAGCGGCTAAGAGTCGCCATGGTGTTACCCAGCACAGCCCTTTGTCATGTTTTCGGATAGCACACAGAGGCAACCACCCCTTGGCTGGCACACATCTGTCACTGCACACAGGCATACTTAAGAAGACATTTTCTTCCACGGTGCATGGAAGGGTCAATTGCAGTGCATTTTTCTGACACGGTTCAAAAAAGCCTGGCAGTGAGAGAGTGACCTTCACCCTCCTTTAGAGATATTAAAACCAGCTCTAATGGGAGTGCCAGGATATCGCTTCTCCTTTCCCCTCCTTTTTATTCCCAGTGCGTAACTAAGCATATCCATCCATGTTTCTCAGCCTGTTGTCTCCAGCAGCCACTGTAATACAGCATCTGAAATCCTCCCACCTAAATTAATACCATTTTCAATTACATGAGGTCTGATAACCCCATTTCTAAGACTCCGGGTGAGATCTTGCTAGGAAACCAGAGCTGTGCTACAGAGCTGCATTGGGGATGGCACACCTTGCATGTTTCAGTGTCTGAATGGGAGCTAGGAGAAAGACAGGCTCTTTAGCAGGGTCTGTTGTGATAAGACAAGGGGAAGTTGTTTCTAACTAAAAAGAGGGGAGATTTAGACTGGATATAAGGCGAAAGTTCTTTACAGTAAGGGTATTGAGGCACTGGCACAAGTTGCCCGGAGAGGTGGTAGATGTTCCATCCTTGGAGACACTCAAGGTCAGGGTGGATGGGGCTCTGGGCACCTGATGGAGCTGTAGGTGTCCTTGCTCACTGTAGGGGATTGCCAGATGGCCTTTACAGATCCCTTCCAACATAACATAAAGTTCTAAGATCTCTGTGTGTCCCATCCAGCTGGGATATTCTGTGATACTCAAGTGTGAAAAATATCACAGTCCCTGTTGATAAGGGTGAGCTCAGAGCCCATCCCTGCAGGTGCAAGATGAGGACTGCGACTTCCTGAAACAATCCTTTCTGCAAATATCCTACAGTAACTGAAGTGGCTTTTGACTCTAGCAGGGGATTTCTGACCCATTACTTCAGAAATGCTTTGTAATCAGTTTTCCAGGAGGGACAGAAGGGCAAGCTCTGTTTTTCAAAGTGACTCAAGCCCTGGGAGTGTACAACCGTCACAAGTTTTCCTTATTTAATTGCATGCGGATGTTTTCCAGATGATTTATTAGGCAGTAAATAAACCCTCTCAAATCTCCGGCACTCCTCCACAGACTGAAGCTGGATTTAGAAAATAATTCTAGGGAAAACAATTATATAAATATATATATATCAAAGAGAACTGAGAATGTTGAAAAAGCGGCTGCTGTTTTTATTTCATTCCAGCACGAACCTTTTCATATGTAAGAGCACTTCCAAAATGGTGAGGGTTTTTTTTAAGCACCTCCTCTGCACCCAGGATCAAACGAAATCTTTTGGTTGACAGTAAACAAGATGCCTGGTTTTGTTGCATTGGGAACACTGATATCTGGCTCTGGGGATTGCTTGGGTTTGGGTTTGTTGTTTTTTTTTTTGTTGTTGTGACCCAAAGAGGTGAAAAGCCCAAGTGAAGCTGACCCTTCAAAACAGCTGCGTTCCACTCATTTCAGCTTTCCCATCCATAAAGCCTGATTTTACTTAAGATGCTGGAGTCCAAATCCAACTGCACCCTCATTTCCCCATGTGGAAGAAAGCTTTGCTTAGTAACATCTTTCCCTGGAACAACTGCATTTCCAGTGCTCTTTTTCCTAGCAGCACAGTTCAGCACGGATTTCAGGGCTAGACCATGGGGAGATGATTTGGGTCAATGAGACCTCGAGGGTCAAAGGAGAAGCAGAGGGGAAGGCTCTGCCCCACGCTTTTAGCATGGCCTATTAAATTCACAGGCAAGAGCTGGAGCTCTCAGCCAGTGGCCTGGTTGCTGGTTTGGCATCAGAATGGATTTGGAGCATTCCTGTGGGCATGAGGGCTCCTGGATGAATGAAGATGAGCAGCTCAGACAGCGAGCTCACATGCTTGCTGTACCCAAAGTAACCGAGCCAAAACAGAGCCTGGTGGGTGGAGGAGCAGAGGCATCAGCATCTTAAAACAGCTGCTTCAGCAGCACTCTTCCAACCAGAGCCCTGGCCTGACCCCAAACCATGAGGCAAAACATGAGAGCTGCTGCATGAGCTTCAATCCTGCCTTCATCCCATGCCAAGCAGCAGAGAAGAGCTCACCCAAAGGCCTACAGGGCGATGACTTCAGCTATCAGCTTTGCATTTGCTCACTGCCCCTATTCCCCGGGCAGGGCAGCAGGAAGAGCCACAGCATTTCCTTTGGAGCGGTGCAACAGCAGGGGAAGCACACGGACCTGCACCGAGTGAGAAACATTTCTGAGCTCACACCCTGCTGGGTCCCATCAGCTCTTGGAAGATCTGACAGCAGCCTGGGTGGGTCATTTCTCAAGGCAGAAGCTGTGAAATTATGCAGCAAAAGTCAGTTTACCCCCATCTGCTCTGACCTCACTGGTTTGGGCTTTCTCCCTAACGCCATTGAGCAAGGAGGAGATGAACGGGCACTCCTGGCTATCTACCCTCCCTTGGCACCAGATGCAGCACGAAGCTAAAAGGCAAGAGGAGAGCTCATGTCCAGTCCCAAGCAGCTTGGCACCAGCAGGAACTCAGATCCAGCTGCCTTTCCCTTCCCATCAAAATTCAGGTCTGCAGCTCTGTCCAAAATATCCACAAAGTCACAACTGATTGCCATGTACACCCTGTACAACTAACTTACACTCACAAGGCTGGTGGGCCAGAGCAGTTCTCTAAAATTCTGCATCTTCAAGGCTGGCTGTGGCTCTGGGCAGCCTGGTCTGGTGGTTGGTGACCCTGCACAAAGCAGGGGGCTGAAACTAGATGATCACCGTGGTCGTTTTCAGGCCATTGTACAGTCTTCCAGAAACAAGGCAGGCACCCAGTCAGAGGAAACACAGCGTAACGGAAAGCAGAACCAGCCTGTGTTGGAGTGTTTTACAGAACCTTGATTCTTTCCAACACACTGCCCTGGGAGTTTTCTGCAGAGCTGCTGCACTGTGCTGTCAGCTCATGATTTGCTCTACTTGCCCTTTCAGTTTTAATGTCCCATTAATAATGCATCTCCGTATTTATTGCAGTTTGCATTAATGTTCCGCTGTTACTTCTTGATCACTCGTTACTCTCACTGTAGCACCAGGCAGGTCTCCAGGACACAACCAAAAGCCCAATGCAATGCAGCAGGGCTGGGGGGCAGTTCTGTTCCCCCAGCTGACATAGCACGATGCTCCCAAAAAGACAGGAGCAGCCCTGCGTGCTCGCTGGCTCTGCCATCAACCTGAAGTTTTCCAGGTCAATTGGGCAGTCTACTCTAGAGGGATCCAAGCCAGAAGACTGGAAAGCATCATTAACAAGCAGCTTGCTTAATCCTGGCTCTGGGACACTTGTAGTAATGAGCGCAGGAGCAGGATTTTGAGCTTGCTCTGCTGGCATGGCTCCTTTGTTCAGATACACATCCTTGTGCTTTCTGGAGGTCTGAATGGAGATCCTACAATGGGTGCTGCTCCATCACTGCCCAGCTCCCATCAGGACCAGCCACAGGCCTCCAGGTGCCACCAAACCAGTGTAACTCCACACAGCAAACTGGGAACAACACAGAAAAGCAAAGGTGGAACAGCTGGGATCTGCCTCACTTAGGGGTTACAGCATCCATCCATAACACAGGGCATCAGCAACCTTCTATTAACCCAAGACACTTCAGACACTCATCCTTCACATCACAGCAGTGCTTTTAAACCCTGAAGAAAACCAACACAGCTGTAATCTTGTTTTGAAGTCAGATTTCTCTCCGCTGTTCTGGATGAGGCTGCGCAAATGTTAAGAAAAAGTTCTGCCTTCCAAGAAAGCCATGGGAGTATATGGCCTCATTTTCCTTATCTTCCCCTGGGAACAGGGAGCCAGCTCATCCCCTCTTATCCCTACAAACAGCAGCAGAGAGCTTCAGAGCAGGAAGACTTCAGTTTCCCTGTCCCCCACCAGGCTTTGAGCTGGTTGGGGTGCTCAGGAGATAGAGTGAAGCTCCATGGGGCACCACCCAGAGCCAAAAGCCAACCTCTGCATCCTCAGCAACTGCTCTCAGTGTCAACCTCTCAGATACAACCACGCAGGATTCACCTCCACTTCCTCAGATGCATGCAATTACCTAAAAAACAAAAAGCCTCAAGAGTCTTAGGATCACAGAATGTTTGGGTTGGACAGGACCTTAGGGTTTATCATCTGGTTCCCAGCCCCTTGCCAAGGGCAGACACCTCCCACAATGTCAGCAGAGGTCCTTAGGGTGAGAAACCATCCATGCTACGTAGAAAAAACAGGAAGGGGTACAACTGTTTATGAGGGTGGATAGTGACAGGATAAGGGGGAATGGTTTTAAACTGAGACAGGGGAGGTTTAGGTCAGATATTAGGAGGAAGTTTTTCACACAGAGGGTGGTGATGCACTGGAACAGGTTGCCCAAGGAGGCTGTGGATGCCCCATCCCTGCAGGCATTCAAGGCCAGGCTGGATGTGGCTCTGGGCAGCCTGGTCTGCTGGTTGGTGACCCTGAACATAGCAGGGGGTTGGAACTGGATGAGCATTGTGCTCCTTTTCAACCCAGGCCATTCTATGATTCTACTCAGCATGCTATGTAAACTGTAAGGGAAAGGCCAACCTTGCCATGTTTAACACTGAAACCTTCAAAACACTTCTTACATCTCAGCTTTATGAGTGATGTTAACAAGTTCTCCAGCTTGACCTCATCGCAAAGAGAGGTTTTGCTTTGGATTGCTCTGCCTGCAGCCAGCTGGAGCAGCTGGAGCCAGGAGCATGGCCCCATCACCACAATCTGACCTTGTGTGAAGTGTCCCTGAGGTGTCACAAGTCTGTGTGCTTGCCAAAATCCTCAGCAGATGAGCTAAGGATTAGCTTCCAAATTCCAGTATTTACTGGCAAGCTTCAAGTAGTCTGTCCAGAAAGCTTCTGAATGATTAAAGACCTTTTACTGACATACTGTGCATGTCAGTAACCAAGCAGTAGCAACAACACAAGCACAACAACATGTGAACCAAGATCTGGTCAAACGGTTTTTTGCTTCTTGTCTTCTAACATTCAACCTCACTTTCGAAATGAAAAAAGCATTGATTGCTATTTGTATCCATTCTTGTTGCCTGATGTGGGATTAAAAAAAATGGTTTATTGCCACGACTAAGCCTTTGATGATTACTTAATAAGCATAAATGTAGTTCACTTTTCAATTATTGTACAAATAAAAGTAACTGATTTGCCATTTCCAGCACAATGGCAATTTGTTATCCATATCTTCAGGTAACAAATCTGAAGCAGTGGGTTGGTACACAATAGAGATACACCACCAAAACAAGCATGACCAGATATCCAAGAGTTCTGAGCCCCGCTGCCTGTACTGGAAGTTCCTTATGCTGCAGCTTTAAGTATTTTACATTTACTGCAGCCTCTTCCCCCAGCTGCCCTACCTGCATATACTAACCATCCCAATCCTGGAGGGAACTTTCTGTGAAGCCTCAAACCTTCAGCATTTCAGAGACATTATGCAGCATTATTCATGGAGAGAACACATGAAAAAGCAATTTTGAAAGCTACTTTTTCTTCTCTCCTTGCTTTTTCACAGCATCTTGGCACCGTACTGTGCAGCACATAATTAAAAGAGCGGATGGTTCTGAGGGAAAAAGAAGAGATCAGAAAATGGCAGAGCTACGTGATTTCTACAGATGGAAATGCAGCATATATGGAAAAACTATAGGAATTACCACAAGGTTTGACTGTTCAGTACAAGTTTTGCATTATTTTTTATGATTGTCAAAATCATGTCATCAAAGACACTGGAAGAAGGACGTGTAAACAGTGTGCATTCAGCTGATCCTGTGGAAAACAGTCACCAATGGCACTGAGAACTCTTCACGTATCTGATGTGTTTCTTCACTACTTATTAATTGAGCTCAATCTGCCACCAGAGAGAACCAAGAGAGAAGTAACTTAAGAAATAATAATTACACCAAATTCTGATTCAGAACAGTGAGACATTTGGGGAGGGAGAAGGTTGTTATGAATTCTTTTTATTTAAGTATTTACAAAGCTCAATTCTTATTGCAAAAGCTCCAGCACAGCTTTCTAGCCATTCTCCTGGCTTTCAGCCATGTTTTCCTCTTCTCTATGATAATCACACTTACTGCTAACACTTTGGGGCCCATAAAACTGTTCCCATTCATTACCATGGCTGAGTTGGAGGGCAGGAAGATCACATCCTCAAAAAGAGCTGTATATAACTGTTGCACAGAGCAAGACAAAGTCAGTCATTCAAGGTCCAGCTGCACAAGAGCTGCCTGTCACACAGACAGAAACGGAAGTCCTGCAGAACTTTTCTTCTACCTCTCTTCTTCTCTGTGCATGTGAATTTTAAGCAAATTGGAACTCACCTGAAGAAAGTGCAGCGAGTCCCTAGGCAGAGTGCTGACACTAAGGATTAACGGAGTTGCTACCTCAGCTGCCTTCATGCTATGGAGCATGAAGAATGGCAAAGTAAACTAACCCCATTCATATGCCAACACACGGACATTGCCCCGCTGTGGCCCTGCCATACTCACTCCCTATCCCTTTTGCCCATGAACAGCCACCTCCTTTGTTTTTCTAAGCAGACACAACTTAAGAAATGGCTTTAAGTTGAGGGAGGGAAGATTTAGGTTTGACATCAGGGGGAAATTCTTTACAGAGAGAGTG
The DNA here is from genome assembly GCF_951394365.1 of Tetrao urogallus. NCBI lineage: Eukaryota > Metazoa > Chordata > Aves > Galliformes > Phasianidae > Tetrao > Tetrao urogallus. The sequence continues at coordinate 65,496,555 of NC_136817.1, forward strand.
ATGAGGTGCTGGAACAGCTGCCCAGAGAGGCTGGGGATGCCCCATCCCTGGAGGCGTTCAAGGCCAGGTTGGATGGGGCCCTGGGCAGCCTGGTCCAGTATTAAATGGGGAGGTTGGTGGCCCTGCGTGTGGGGGGTTAAAGATTCATGGTCCTTGAGGTCCCTTCCAACCCTGGCCATTCTGTCATCTGTGATGACTTAGAATTTGAACTGTAATTCTGGTAGCTTACCTACAGCCTGACTTACTACAGCCTGAATTAGAATTGTTTTTCTGATGCTGGCCTGCTGTCTAAATTTTAAAGACAACTCAAAATGGAAAGGGAAGTTTGGTTCATCTGGCCACAGCCAGAGCACGATTTTCCAAAGGCTCTATTTAAAGACTCACCAGCATCAGACAGCTTGCTAGCATGCCTCCCTGCCTGCTGAACTCACCCCTGCTTCCTGCAAAGCTGATTGTGCAGGGACCAAGAGACACACAACGTGCTGTTCGCTGCAGGACAACAATCAATACTTACAGATCCTTCTCTGCAAGCAGTCTGTAACAGTACAGACTGTAATCTGAAATTAAGACTCATTACCCCATTGCTCTTTCCTATCTAACCATTTACAAAGCTCTGTCCAACTAACTCTATCCTGGCTGTTCACATGTTTATGAGAAACGCATGGCAGGTGTTAAGAGTGGAAAGGAAATCCTTTATTTAAAAAAAAAATCTGCAGAGTGAAACTGGAGAGCTGCTGGTATAATGCATTTGTTAAGCTTCAACAAAATGTGCAGTGCATTTGACACACAGTCTTAAGGGTCTGATGCATGGAGATAATCCACAAAGACTCTTTCCCAAGTGTAAACCAGTGCTTCCCAGTGTCTGAGCTAATCCCTTTAGGGCAGCTCTGCTGCAAGCAGGAGCTCCTCAGCTGGCCTAAGGGCACCACAGAGCGGGGCAGAGGGTTGAAATCAGGCAGAAAATGTGCCTATACAGTAGTAAGCAAGCATCAGAGAATGGTAACAACTTACATGCATCTCATTCTGATTAAAATTGTATTAAAAATGTCTGATTCACAAAGAGATTCTGTCTGTTTAACAGCCAGCGGTATGATGGCTGCTGCTTGCATGACAGAATTCCCTTGGTAACAGTCACATAACAGGGTGTTCCTAACACTTCTCTGCCCCATCCTTTATTAAGCATTTTTTTTTTTTTTTTTAAAATACAAAATATAAAGCAGAAATAGTTTAAAAACCTCTGTGTTAATAATTCTTCTGGGACTGTTTTGTACAGCACCTCATGCTGCCACTTACGAACAAAAAACCTTTATCAAATATCAGGTTTCCCACTGTGTCAGAACTGTTCCACGTGTAGCCAGTGGAAGATGCCTAAGGAATTTTCTGTATTCATGTCTTTGGCTGATGAAGGATTGTACTAACAGTGCAACAACCACATGGCAACTGCCACTACCCACCCAGCATTCTGCCCTGCAGGATTCAGGCCCCATAAACAGATTCTACTTTGATTTCTGCCTTTGTGAGACCCAGGTGATCTCCTCCATTTTATTTCTGTCTATGTAAGAAATAATAATAATTAAAAAAATAGAACAGTGAGAAAACGGTTCTTTGGAAGCATTTCTTTTGCTCTATAGGTGCAAACAATCTCATTAAAGAAATTAGGCTCATCAGGTGTCCAGATTAATATATCTGCTGGCACAGGAAAGATGACCAGAGACACAGCACATGTGTGCTCATTACAGATACTGTAGGCACAGCTGTGGAGCATCCACACAGAAATACTTATGATGAACAAATCAGAATCCTTACATTACAGGCAAAGCACTACGTAAGGGGTTGCTTGAGGTCAAACAAACCAGTCCCTCCTTTAACAACTTTTCCAAGCACCAGGCAAGCAGAAGGGGATCTCAGTTCATCATAGGCACCTACAACAGAGTTAGAAGTCAGGTTAGTGTGTCCCCAAAGGCTTCTCCAAGGTCAGTGCTGAAAGAAAGCATTCTATTATACATACAACAACTTCATCTGGCTCAGACCCCCAGCTTCAGAAAGGCATTGCCACCTACTGTTGAGACTGACTTTATATTCCTAGAGTGGAACTTGAAAACTCTTCCCACTTTTCCTATAACGACTATTTGCTCTTTTGAGTCTTCACGTGCAAGTAGAGAACAGGGCCACACAATTCTCAATTCTCCCCCACTCAGGATGAAAAGAACACATTCTGAATTCCAAGGGCACACAGATCTGACCTTCCACTCAACACATTTTGCTGATTATATTAATTGCTAAAAAACAAAAACAAAAAAAACAAAACAAAAAAAAACACCAATGAAGCAAAACCAGAAAGATTTTGCTTTCATTCCTGCCTTTCTCCTGTGGAGTCTTTTTCCTTTGTTAGCGTGAATCCTTTTGATGTGGATTTTAAATCCTTCTGGCAAGATCCGAAGAGAACTTTTGACTGGAGAGCAACATTCCTTACATTCCTTTGATTTTGTGGCTGCTCACTGTAGCGAGATACTGTCATAGAAATTCGGAATCTCTCCACATGACAAGTTTGGCTGGTAGTGTTTTGCTTTCACTGTTTTTATAAGCAACCAGAGTGGTTTTCATTCATCCTAACTATCAGTAAGCTGGATATATATATATATAATTAAAGCATGCTGTAAGATTGGAAGTAAAACTGTTAAAGCTTCGATAAGTTGGTGTTTACTTATTCCACTGAGCAAAACGAACTGAACTTTCTATTAAACAGAGGATGGTGGGGAAGGTGCTGCATCATAACAATTTATGGCACGCGCTGCTCTGATCTCAGCTACAGCTGTACAAGTAAATAGCTGCTCCTAAATGTGTGTCAACTGAAGAAAGAGAGAGAGGGGAAAAAAAGAAAAAGGTTCTTTGTTAGGTCAAAGTCAGAACCGTCCTGTTTGCTCACGTGATGTTAACAAAGAGTTATTATTTGAGCAAACAGCCAAAAGGATCCCACTTCTGATGCAGATGTGCTCTTCCCACACCAAATCTTCCTGACCAACAGCCCACTGGGTCACACCTGCACTCTGACAGCATTTCACTGCTATTGTAGCTGTTCCCTCTGCTTCTTCCTATCCTTTCTCATTGATTCAGGCCATACATGGGCACAGTGTCTGTTTCAAGGTACAGTCGTCACTTGCATTAAAACAAATAAGATCCAGACTGCTGTAATCCACGTTAGGATTTTGGTTTCCATCTTAGTGAAATAAATATATCCCTGCACCTGTAGTCAGCTTGGCTTTCCTACAGATTCACCATGCCCTTCTGTTAGCATGCACTTCAGGGCTTTATTTGCAAAGGTGTTCAAGGCCAGATTGGATGGGGCCCTGGGCAGCCTGGTCCAGTATTAAATGGAGAGGTTGGTGGCCCTGCATGTGGCAGGGGGGTTGGAGATTCACCATCCTTGAGGTCCCTTCCAACCCTGGCCATTCTGTGGTTTCTGGGGCAAAAACTTTACCTTATTTATAAGCCAACATGTGATATAATGCACCCAGAGGAAGCAACTGTACAAGAAGCATCCTCTTCTATTCATTTTTACCCTGAATTTACATTTCTTCTGATGTTCAGATGAATTACAAGTCAACTGTAACTATACTATTCAGCAAAATCCTCATTATTTTCCCAGACAGGGTGCAAAACAGCAATAAGAGACAGAAGTTCAGTGGCAGAAGTCTCTCTCTCTGACACTGGTGCAATGCTTTTAAAGACACTGGATAAACAGGCCATGATGACAGCTTTTCCCTTTTGCATTAGGTAATGCAGGTGGCACAAGAGCATTCAAGGAGAAGCATCCAACTAGCAAGTGATAACAACCAGGAGTATTTTCAAAAGGAGATGTAATTAGTATCCAAAACATGATACCAAACTGTCCAATGACAGAAGAGCCATGTTTTTTGGATGGGACTCCTACATATAGAGAGCATCTGCCACTTCAAATGCCCTCAATGATCCATGCAGAGATATGGTTAGGTAGATGAAACTAAAAGCTCTGCACAACTTCCAGAGCAGCGCAGAGGCCACTGAAGGGTACACAGTCATCTCAAATGGCAGCAGAAACCCATCATTAAGCAAATTAATGCGACCCTTTGTCTGTGTTAGAGGAAAAAGAATATCAAAGAACCAAAGAAAGTAGTTCTAAAAGCAGAAAAGAAGAAAAATAGAATCAAAGTAACAACCATGAAGACTATTCTTACAATAAAGTTCTGAATGGCAAGGAGAAAACACAAGAGTTACAATAGGAGACATGAAAACCAAGCAGAGATGGCAATGTTAATGGTGTAAGTAAAGACAGAAAAAGGCAGATTTAAAGGCCTCGTTAGAACAAATCTTAATGATCTTAAGGTTTGTTATTAAACAGCCTATCTAATTCTTAAAGATGGAATCACAGACCCCACAAACTACATGTGGGAGCCGACTTCATTTAAGCTGGCAGAATTTTATTAAAAATGTCTGGAACATTTGGACTTAATTAAAATTTTAGCCTCTGGCATTCTTTTCTAATGCGATTATGCATTACTCAAAATAGAGGAAAGCTCCAATGCAAACAAAGCACACGTGAAATCCTGCAGCAAGACAGTTCAAACTAAACCATTTACCCATCATCGTTGCTTCCTTCAGGAATTTGTAACTGGTTTCAAATGTCATTTGTTGCAGAGGGGAGGAGCTGGACTGGATTCCAAAACGATTCATGGGTTTATAAACTCCTTCAAAACACATGTAGTCTGCCACAAGCGAGAGGTGCCGAGGGTCTACCACAATGCCTAAGAACACAGGAAAGAGCAATCAAGCTTTCTTACTAAAGAAAGAGGTCTGATCTAAATTAAACCCCTGAATGTACTCAACATGGAGAACACATCTTTATTCACGTTCTTCTGGCTGTTGCACTTCTTTGTATGCAGCTGGCATAGCTGCTCCCCTGATGCATCCAAGACAGGCGTTCCTCACTGTGATATAAACCAGGAAACTAGAACATCAAGAGTGCTGTAAAACAACAGTGAGATCTCTATCATCTTTGTCTACATGCACCCATCTACTAGTGACGGGATGGAGCTCTGTGCCCTCACCCTGTGGCCTATATTAGCCAGGCAATGGAGACAGAAAGGTTCTGATATTTTCTGTGTATGATGTTAAGCACCCACAGAAAACCTTACTTAGGCTCAAATAAAACAGCAATTACTTGATGGGAAATCATTAACTGCTCTGCTAACATCTAACTGGGAGAACGTAACAACTGGAAGGCTTTCTGGATTGCCAGCTGGTAAATCTGTTTCTACAAAACCAGTTGCTAAAATTCCCACTGTACACAGATCATAGAATGGAATCATAGGATGGCTAGGTTTGGAAGGGGCCTCAAAGATCAGTTAGTTCCAGCCCTCCTGCCACAGGCAAGGTTGCCAACCCCTAAACCATTCACTAGAACGGGCTGCCCAGAGCCCATCAAGAATCTTCCCCAAGCTAGCTATCTGGATTCTCTCAGCAGTGCAAAGGGAATAACCTTCAGTCAAGGCAGCACAGCTATTTTAGGGAAGATACAAACTGAACTATAAAGGGAGCTTGAACTCTTATCATTAAAAAGCTGAAGTGAGGCAAGATTAAATCCAATTCTCAGGGTCACTCTGCACATCTAACATAGGTAATGTTCCTCAGATGTTAATAATTAATTCCTGTGGACTTCCCAACTTGCAGAGTTCATATAGTATAAAAGAAAAATCTGACACAGGGATAAATATAACCTTGTCTAGTCAATTTTCTACTATGATTAAACAGAAGTTAACCAAGAAATTCTTCCCAGAATACACTACAGTGACCAAAATTATGACAACATGATTTAAAATATGATTTTTAATTACACTAAGACATAATTGTGAGCAAAGTGGCTGTTTTTACCAGCTTAATGATAATAAAGACCATCTTCAATGATAGAGAGAAATCCTACCATAGACAGCAAATACATCTTTTATTTCCTTTATAAGGACCCTCAGGGCAGACTCAATACCATAATTCTTAGCCATGGCATGAATATCATTGGAGTAAAGTCTGTTCAGGTCCAAAATCTGAAAGCAAAAAGCACAGACATAAATTAGGACAACGGTAGCTTTATTTTTCCAAATAAGTTCAGCTAAGCTCAGTAAGCTAAAAAAGCTTTTTTCCCCCCTTTCACCTTCCATTAAGTGAATGCCAACAGCTGCACAACAGCAAGGCAGTACCTCAGAGCCAAACACAGACAAAGGTGACTCTGGAGAGCTGTTTCAATCTTTATACACTTATGTCAGAATCAAAATTCAGCAGAGATGAAAAAAATGACCCAAATTCAGAAAACAAACGAACTGACCATTCCCAGCAGCAGGACATGGTAAAGTCTTGCAAGCAATGTCTCAGGCAGCCAGAACTACTTTTAACAAAAGCAGTAGAAAAGATGTAGCATAAAACAATCCTCTATTTGTAGAGTTATGGGCTAGATGGCATAACAGAACTATTCATCTCCAAGTACTGCAATTCATTTAGATGGAAGAACTCCCTCAAGTAACATTTATAAAGACAGTTACAAGCACAGTGTGGAATTATCTGTCATTAGATCCTGGGCTGCTGCACAAAAAAAAACGGATTTATAATCAACCCTTGAGGAAAGACTCTGATGAGCTCTGAACACATCTGGGGAAAGAAAAAGAGAAAGAAGAGCGCTTAAGAGCTGAGGAGACTATACACCAACCCTGCTAAGCTCAACTGGCACCCATCATCCACCACCTCTCCCTAGAACACAAAAGGCCATTCCAGTTCAGGATTACACACAGATTACATACATCAGCGTATCTGAACAGCTCTGCAAGATTTATCCCTTCAGTGTGCAGAATGAGTTCTTTCTCTCCTTTCTCATTGGTACTTTCATTCAACAGGCATCGTGTGATCCCCTTCACTTCATGTATGACTGTGTTTCGTGTGAGAGAAAGAAGCAAAGAGGAGATATCAAAGTACACCTTCATCAATGGAAGCGTCAACGAAACCTAAACAGAAAAAAAAAAAAAAAAAAAAAAAAGCAACACAGTGTTTATGCTCAACAACCAGCCTGCTTCCTTTTCAGGCAAAAAGCAGCCAAGTGGGATTATCTTAATTGCATGTTTGGGAACAAAAATGTCCAAGTTGAATTACAGCTGAGCAACACCAACACGAACACCACATCCCAGCCATTTATTCACATTGCTTTCAAGCCCTCACAGCTTATACTAATTATTATTTTTTTGAAGATGGCTAGACTTCTTCCCTTCCATCTTCCACTATGCAGGAGGACTGTGCAAGTTTCTGAGTGCCTGCAACTTGTTTGATTTGGTTACATCTTTTATAGTTTCACAGCAGTGGGATGGCTGATGAGTCACAGCTGAGGTCAAAGACAGACTGTTGCCGGATGGCTTTTTGGGAGGAAGGATATAGGAGTAGAACTGAGGGAGGCAGACAGTATAAAAATAACTGGTTAGATATGAAACAGGAAGTTTTATTTCTAGAAGTGTTGAAAGGTTTTTTAAAAACAAGGAGGGAAATGTTGCTGGATAAATGAATTTCATGTTCCTGCTACATTTCTTCAGCTGCCACTGTTACATTTGATCACGAATTCCTGTCCCCTCTAACTACTGTATCACAAAGTTACAGAACTCCAGCTTTATTTATTCTAGAGTCCTCTATGAGCAAATGTGCTTTCCATATGAAACTCCCTTCCTGCCTTGTAGACACATTCTCATTCTTACAGCAGTCCAGCCAATTTTTTTCCCCACCAGGATTAAAACAACATAAACCCATCAGTTGTCATTAAAAAAAAAATAAAAGTTTCAACAGGGGCTCTGTAAGTCAGAGGGTTGCTAAAAGTGGCATTAAGTACACTTGTGCTGAAGCACAGACTTCAACTTTCCTAGGAGATGCACGTTACAAGAGCTACAAGCAATCCTAGATGTTTCTAGATGCAACCACACAGATGTTTCCAAGTACTACCATCTTACCTCACACCAAAGTTCATTTTCAGTGTCAAACGTGTAGTCCTGTATAGATGGGTGACTGTTCAGAACTGCATTTACTCGCACCTCTGCTGACTTAAGTAATTGAGCTCTCTCTTTTTTAGTCTGAGACATAAAGGAAAGATGTGGAGAATCATCACCATCTGCTCCGTTTTGATCTTCTTCATCAGCATCTTGGGCCCTCTCTTCCTTTTCTGATTCACCCTCTTCATCTTCGGGATTCTCAGCAGCATTTTCTTCCCCATTCTCTTCTTCACTCTCATAATCAACCTACAAAGAAATAACGAGGCACTTATCTGAGCCAGAACACATAGGGAAACAAAACACATGAAGCAGTTTTATGCATAAATCTTCTTGGCAGATGTGCTGCAAGTACCTTGCCAGTACCATATGGTACAATGAAAATATAGCTGTTGTAAAGAGAATAATGCAGCAGATGCAGCTTAGACCCTACTTATCATAGAATCACAGCTCTGGAATTTGCATTAATGAAAATTTTCCTGCCTATGCAGACCAAGGCAGAGGAAACAGAAATAAAGCACAGTGCTGAGCACCTATGAAGTCATTACCTCTTCTTCCTGGTTCCTCCTCATTTTCGCTTCTGTAGCATCACCATCCCCTTCATCAGGTTCTGCATCAACAATCTTTTCTTCTTCCTCACCTTCTGGAGCTTCTTGATTATTTTGTGCCTAGAAATCCATAATAAATGGGATAATCTGATTCTGCTGGAATGCATGAAATCCATCAAAAGCCTTTAGCTACACATTTGAAATTTAGCAATCCATGTCCATCTTTAAGATGGACATTCTTTAACATTAACGAAGACATTCTACAATATGTAAGTTATTGCTCTAAGACAGCCCTTATTGAGAAAGAAGTGACAGAAGAAGCATGCAAAAGCTCTTCAGCAAACAAATTATTTCCCCAAAGGTATTGGGGAGCAGTTCTGTGACAGGATCTCATTCTGGGAGAGCAGTAAGCTTTTTAGGTCTTGCTGAACCTGAAACAAATATGCACTCTCAGAGTACAGTCTTAAGTAAACAAGGATTTTATCTACAGTAAAATTAACAAGGAAGTAGTTGTTAAGAGAATGCAAAGGTAGTTTATGCGTAAAGAAAATAATTAACAAATACTTTTGTATTCACACATTTAGGGTCTTATCAAAACAGGCTATGCTTTTCCAAATCCTGGTTCTCAAGAACAGATAAAGAAGTGAAGTATTGAGCTCAGGTTATGGTTCCTGTACCTTGTCTCCAACATCTTCCACATCTCTACGAGTGGCTTTGCGGGTACTGACTTCAGTAAAGGATGACATCTTCGCACGCTTCCTTTTAATGGCTTCTAAGAAAATTTTAAAGAACCTGAAAGAAGAAGCAACCCAAAACGTCCAACCTCAGCTAATCTATGATTTTAAGTTGTCAGAAAATGAATATGCCTTAAGAAGCCAGTCAACTTGTGATAGGACATAATCCTTTGGTGGATGCAAGAATATTTTTAGGGTAAAGCAAATTATTTTTCTGCTTGGCCCTTCCCCATTTCCTTGGGAATAAAAATTTGGTATCAAATCTCTCAGAGTGGTTGGCAACCCTGCACATAGCACAGGGGTTGAAACTAGATGACCATCATGGTCCTTTTCAACCCAGGCCATTCTATGATTCTATGAATGCAGCCATGCATCCAAAAGCTTATAATTTAAGCTCATCTGGATATAAAATTCAGGGCATCACACCAATGGGAATTTTATTATTATTTTTTTGTAAACCAACAAGCAAAACTGTTAAATGAAATAACTCAGCATCAACACATGGCGTGGACAACAACAACGAACAATAAATGAAGCCCTCACTGTTTCCAATTTTTAAAGAACAAACAACAACAAAACCCACAAGGTTTATTTAAGCTCAGTAACAGCACCAAGGGATACCTAAAGCACACTGAAAAATAAATACTTCAGCAGCCAAAGGTAAGGAATGTGATGCTGCTTGCATAGGCTCTTCTCACATAAGATTTACCTCACTTGTCCAAACAACACATTTTATGCTTTTATTGCTCTTTCCCTTTTTGTTTTGTTACTTACACACATTAACTATGTATTTTACATGCAGCCCGAGACAATTCCTTTTCACTTAATGTGGTCCAGGCAAGCAAAAGATTGGTCATCTCTGGTCTCCCTCAGTAGCATCCTGCACTATGGCCAAGCCACTGATACCCAGGATTGCTCACGACAAAAAGCAGCCGTGTAGATCTTCTGCTAGCACACCTTCAGGGCCCTGCTGCACTGAAAACCACAGCAGTGGTAATAACAAACATGCAGTGATCCTTAGAGCCCACGGAAGGCCAAGAGAAGAGAAACAGGAAAGCACGTGAAAGCAAACGAACCTTGTTTCCATGAAGTGCAAGATGTCCCTGGGCTTCACACACTTCTCCTCTCCATAATATTCATGGGGCAAGAAGCAGAATTTGATTTTGTAGAGGCGATGGCTGTTCTCTTTGTTCTTTAAGTGCAGGGATTCCTCTAACTCAACTTTCTGCAATACCTACAAGTAGCAACAGGTCTGTCTTACTGAAAGCACCTTCTTTACTTCCTGCAACTCCCATGCTTTCCATATGGGACCAGAATTACACAAAACTAATTGAAAAACTTTTCTGCGGGCTTAGTGGCAACTCCTGGGGAAGATGACAATACTTCACTGCATTCTTTTTGGCCTCAACTCCTGTCAAAGATTGATTTAGACAATACTGGGAGAACAGCGTGACCCCTTGTCCCACTTTTTCACAAGAGCCCACGCTCAGTGAGTCAACAGCTTCATTTTATTGACCTCTGTTCCTCGGTCATTGAAAATGACCAGTATTTTAGCAGAATTGAGTCTTAACTCTATCATTGCTGCTTTCTGAATTGAAGAAGCAAGACAGAAGACAGAGAATGCAGGAGAGCACAGAAAAGACTGCGCCCCTAAGAAAAGATGGGCCTCAGAACTGAACAGACTTCAGCATATCTGTCTCTGCTGCGCAGATTCTCAACGAATACACTGCATAGGTGGCTCACCTCAGCTAAGCACACTCTTGTGAGCTGTTTCTTGAGCTGTTTCACCTTCTTGTGAGCTTTCTTGGTACTGAGCACAGGAACACTCATCATTGGCGTTTTAATATTTGCACTGGCTACCATCAAGATCTCCCGCAACCTTTAAACAAAGAATAGTCTTTCAAATTAAGCAATAGAAGCACTACGCAATCAAATCAACATCTCTTTCATTTAATAAGACAGCAGGCAGCAGCACGTTTATTTAATAAGCCAGCATGCAGCGACTGCCAGTCTCACCAAAACCATATGTATCAAGAGCTGTGGTTACCACTGCAGCACCCCTTTGCACTTCCCTGGTTCCACATCATGCACAGCACACCAGCAGCTCTACTGATTCCATTAGATTATCATTCCAATTACGGGAAGAAACCAGAGATAAGTTGTTCCCAGAAAAGAACTAATGAAGCCTGCTTCCTACAAATGCATAACGGATGCTTCTCTTGCCTTCTCCCTCTCCTCTGCTTCACTGAAGTAACACAACCATCTGCCACCTAAGACATCGGTGCCACATACAAGGCCAGGGTTAGCATCTGTACGACTGAAAAATGATGACTGGCTGGTAAATGAGTATGCTGGCAAAGTCACTGCCAGCAAACAGAAGCACCAGGAGAAACCTCGATGCAATAAGCCAGGTCCCTTTCTGCCTAGGTGATGATAATCCTAAACTGCAAGACTTTGTCATCATTTACAGTGATTTTTGTTTATTTTAATAAATGACAAACAGGTTTAGAAGTTAATAGGGGAAACTAGGGTGAGACAAAGAGCAAATCCACAAAGCATGATTGCCTTAGGGCTATACTGTACTGAATAAGATACAGAAACAGGCCATTTGTTATAAACCAAGGAAGGGTAAGGAACCAGTTATTTAGTTTCTGGAAAGTGAAGCAAAAGCCACAAAACTGTAAAGAGTTGAAGTATTTCTGAAAACACACAATAAACTGATTTATCATTTGCTCTGAAGAATACACATCCCTGCCATTAAGACAAAAAACTGCTATTTAAGTGCCAAAAATAGCTAAGGACCCAAGGAGAACACAGGTTTCTCACCTTGGAATACCCAACGTGACATTCATTTCACCTCTGCCAGCAAAATGGAAGGTGTTCAGAGTCATCTGTGTGGAAGGCTCCCCAATACTCTGAGCTGCAAGAAGACCCACAGCTTCTCCTGGGTCACAAAGAGACCGTTGCCACTTCAAATATAACAAATCCTTTAATCTGGAAGACATGATGTAAGCAGAGATATAAGTTCAACGAGTACAAAGTAAAGAACTCTGTATAGCCCAAAACAGGGCTGAGGCCAATGAAGCTCTTCCAGCCAATTTATCTTGGTAGCCTTTGGATAGATCCCTTTCAGAAGCCATAAAACTAGATATCCTCATCTAATTTGAGAACTACACCCCATTAACACAAAACCAGGGCGCAGGCAAATAATATTTTACTTCTACTGCTAATTCTCATGTTATCAAACGAAAATCTATTTACTCACTTCCTTATCTCTACTCTCTCACTAACTCTAGGATGTGGCAAGAGCACATTTTCATTTTTAACTCTTATGAAGAATTATTTTATACGTAGAACACAAAGATGCTGCTGTTATTCCATGAAGCCTTTACTAAAGTCCTCACCAGCATGAAAATCCAGGCTTGGAAGGAACTGATAACCCAAACACCTCTCCATGATGCACTACACAAACGTGGCTTTCAGGAACCATTCTGACACCCACAGCATTTGCTTCACAAAGGTCACAGCAAAACCAAGAGTTGATAAAAACTTCTCACTGTTAACCAACTCAGTCCAAAAAGAGAAATATTTTTATGTCTCAGCAAAGGAGTGAGCACAGAAGTTACTACCTATCAGAAGAAAGTGCTGGTTGCATGCAACCTCCTCCCTTCTCACATTCTCGTTTGTTGATATAATCTTCGACTCCATTTTCAAATGTTTCTGAAACAGATGCAAAGTAGGAATCTGGACGCCAAACAGCGAGACTTGGGTCAGGACACTTATTTGCCTTCTTTAGATACTTTCTTCGTTTCTTCTCATCTAGTTCATACCACATCTTCAATAACTGAAGAGAGAATTTTTAAGCAGGTTGGTTACGCAACAGGACCAAAAGAAAATAATGCCACTTCCACCAGTGACCTAGCAAAGCAAGAAAAGCTTATCCACAGAACACTTAAGGCTGTATGTAACACACACTGAAGAACAACTCAATGGCAAATACACTATTCTCCACTTTATGATACTCACACCTTTGATCCTACATGTCTTCAAGGTTCTTTACACACTTGAAATAGATTGCCTATCCATAGCAACTACTTCAGAAACCAGTGAAACAGAGTTAAGAATGCTTTTAACTTTCAAGTGAAACCTCTTGACATACTTAAGTCTTTACTGCTGGCTGACTCACCTGTCCCAAGTTGACAGAACAAAGGAGTTTTTCTTTTTTAAATTAGTTTGCACTTATGATTTCAGCACTGATCTTAAATGCAGCTTGTATCTTAATTATATGTGTTGATCTGCCTTATTTCTATTCTTCAGTTGGCCAGATTTTCAAGTCACATTTTGAGTGTTACATTTAATAGATGAAAAAGTTAACAGACGTAAAAAAAAAAAAAAAAAAAAAAAAAAAAGAGAAAAAAGTCAATGCAGGGAATAAGCTAAATATATGTTTTACAAGGTTTTTTGTTTTATGAAGGAGAAATTAGCTTGCCACGTGGTAGTCTGCTCACTGAGCTTTGAGCTTATATACTGAGACAGATATATATTTGTCTATAACTATTTACCTGTTGAAAGGAGGAAAAAAACAAATGCATGAGTCCTCAGGTCAAATTGATCTAGATGTCATTAGACACACCAATAGCAACAAAAAAAAAAAACCAAACCAACAGCACAGCTGAGTAAATATCCTAGTGACATGTGCAGCCAAGCTAATGGAAGTTATATATCTCAACACCTTCAGTTTGGAGCTCTGTGTAAACTGTCCACATTGTACTAGGACAAATCCCTTGTGAAAAATATGGCTGTGAAGTAGCACCTGCTTGCATTTCATGGTCCTACATTCATTCAGTAGAAGCAATAATATACAAATCAGTATCCTGATGTACAAGAGTATATAAGCACACTTAAAACAGTAGACAGGGTTGGCTTGAGAGCTATATTCTATGTGCAACAGCCACTGGCTGTTTCCTAAAACCAGTTTTACCTGAGAGGTTTTGGCCTCTGCCCTAGCTCTTGGGCCTAAAGACTTTAAGTAGCAATAAATTAATCTCATCTCCATTACCCACACAGCTGACATGTGATCCCTTCAAAACCTGGAAAAGCTACCTGTGAAACAAAACATGGAGGGACAAAAAAAAAAAAAAAAAAAAAAAAAAAAGTCACTGGATTCTGCATAGTTTTTTTTTCTTTCCCTTTGTTTTGCTTTTTTAAGGGCTAGGTCAATTCAACTGCTTCTGTGTTACCTGTAAAGTAGCAGGATCTCTTCCATTTTTGCTTTCTCCTCCTGAGATTTGTGTCTTTACACTCGCCATTTTCTTTTGAGAAAACAACAGAAAACCTCCTTCTCTCTGCACAGGGTTTTGGTGCCTGGCCCACCACTTTCTGATGGCTTTAAACTGCTGCTTCGCTTGGTGCAACTCCATCCTTGCTAAGGCTTCGTTCAGATGATTTGTCTTCTGGATCACCTAGAAGAAAGTTACCTGTGGGATTACTCCAATCTCTACACTTGCAGTAGCTGAAAAGATGAATAGGTCATCTACTGCAACTCGAAACGTTCTGCTGCTGTAAAACAATTTTCAGTCCATACATCTTTATGTGACTAATACCACTCTTTATTAAGTAGTGACTGAAATGACAAAAAAAAAAAAGGAAGTCATCAAATGTGAAAACCTGAGCAAAGTCATCATCTCTGTTGATACGAATTCAAGTGCAGTGATAGAAGAGTCAGTAAAACTGAACAGTCACTTCTGTATTTCAAATACAGTGGCAAAAAAAACATGGCATAGTCTGGCAGTGCCACACAGCTGTGCCACTACCTCACTAGAGATAAGCTAGATATTAACCATGCATTTCAGTCTATTTACACCACATAATTAACATTTAAGTGTTCTACCTCATAGTTATCAGCAATGAAAGGAAACTGCTCGGGTTGTAAGAACTGAGTTTTAGGGATATCAAGCCCATCTTCTCCATACAGAAATTGCACCACGCTGCCATCGCTGTCCCGTACAGTCAGGTCATACTGAACCACCAGCCCTTCCAAATGCTTTATGATACACCTGACCCAAAGGAGAAAACAAATATTGAGGCTACAAAGTAATAAGGATGATACAACCCTAACGTGAAAAATACTGCTTCCATTAAAACCTTAAGTGCACTTAAGGACTTGACAGGAACCTTGGAAGAAAAATTCCTACAGACATGACGTGCAGACAAAACGTGCAATGATACTGAAAAGCTTCCTGCACGATTCTCTGGCAATTTCCTTGGGTCTTACAATCAAAAAGCAATTTTTTTTTCTATTTCCATAGTCACACTGAATCAGCTGAGTGCAAGGAGGCAGTAGTCATCCCCCAGAACCCCTCACTATCTCTAAATAATTTAGAAATTCCACCTTCTACATACTGCAGATGTGGCCTGGATTGGGATCCAGAATAACATCCTCTTACCTCTGCAGGTACCCAGAACGGCTGGTTTTGACAGCTGTATCCACAAGACCTTCCCTGCCAGCCATGCAGTGAAAGAAGAATTCCTAAACACAAAAGCAACAGCATCAGCATTCTGCTGACAGGTATACTAAGGCTGGTAATTCACACTCTTTCTGAAAAGCTATATTTGAAAGTACAGTGCACATAGTTGATTTATCTGTAATCACAAAAACCTCGACAATAGCAAGATCTATATAAGTTCCAGCATAATGCTATAATGGTATGATAATAGCAGGGTGGCAAAGTCTTTGGCTATAGCAAATGAAAACAAGTCCAATTGCAGCAGCACAGACACAGAAATGAAGAAGAGCTGCTTATCTTTGTAAGACTTCAGGTAGGCAGGGATCTCCAACAAGAGATGCCCTCACCTCCACTGCCAACCCTTAAATGAGGTCTGGGAAGGGATGGATCCTGGCTCCATCCCTTACAGTCACTCAGGTGTTTTGCTTGCACCTGAGCTCCCCTGGGTTGGCCCTGCCTTCCCATCAGGTGCTCAGTCACTGTTTCAGGCCATGGCTTATAGCACTTCCACTACAAAGCAGAAGGCATATTAAACTTACAGAAGGTTTGATCCCAGTGAGAAATCTGCCAGTCACAAATCCTCCTGAGCTAGGGGAAAAATCGTAAGGTTGGAAACAGGGCAGAGATTTGCCAGATGCCATCAGCGGGGGCCTTCGACCTTCCAACTCGATCTGGCCCAGCAAACAAGAAATCTGCATTTGAACAGGAAGGAAAAAAGGAAACATCATTTTTTCCCCACCAAATTTTACTCTTGTAAGTGAAAGATTTTTTTTCCTTGAAAACACCGAAAAGAAAAATGACTCATCCACTAACTGCTCTTTAATTAAATGCTGAAATGCTCAGTGAAGGTTCTTGCTAATGATGGGCAGCAAAGGCACGTAGATCATATCTGGTCTTTTTAAACAAAATTATTTCAGCATCTTGACTTGAGTCAACACTTCCACTTCCATTCTGTATAAATATTTCAATACAAGTATATGTGAAACTAAAATATTGTAGATATATTGGTCCCTATATTACTGCCATTCCCAAGCCCACAATAAACATTTGCATTGCTATTAGATAGCCACAGAATAAGCTCCAGTAACGTGCATTCTAATACAAATTGTATCAATGCACATAGCTGCTAAGAATTATGATTGTCATTACCTGTACTGTATTTACAGTGGATCCTTTGGCTCCTGACTGTACCATCAATTGCAAATTGTTCTCTGGAAAGCTCCTATGCAGACCAAATGGCATGCAAACCTATGGTTGGGGTGTGGTGAGGGGAAAAAAAAAAAAACACCTGTTATTAATAAAATAATAAACACAATTAATTTCTGTTGAAAGCAAAGCAACTGCAGACATGCCTGCTTATAATTTTAAAAGCATTTTGAATATGTCATTCAGGAAGGAGAAGGCTGAGGTGTTCTGGGAAGGTGGTATGTGAAGCTTCATGCTGGAGACAGATGGAAAGCTTCAGCCTCCAGAACAGTCTATCACCCTGCATCAACATGAAATTAACTTAAACAGAAAGGCTCTAAACAAAATTAGTATATACAGATGCCTCAATGCCAACCTTGTTAACTTCATTGTTGTAATTGTTTACTTCCTCCTTGAATTTCAGGTCAACCATGTTAAAATCTCTCTGGTCTTTGCAGAGATGGGCATCCTGCCATTTCCCTTGTACATCTTCACATGATGCTGTTTCTGGCAAATTAAGAGCTGCTCTAACAACCTGAAAGTAAAAGACTTTTGTTGTTGTACTTTGTTTTTTTTTTTTTGGTGCCAAGCAAATAGTTACACAGGACAGAATTTCCAAATTTTTAAATCACTGGGAAAAAAGTTATGTGAAACAGACTTACTTCAATACCACACTGGTTTGATTTTCTGATGATTTTGTGTCTTTTGCGGTCTGCTTCAGGTTTAACCAAGATATCTTCAATCCCTGTTAAAGACAGGCAGACCACAGTGACCAAAAAAGAACTGAGAAAGTATTCACTTCCTGCAGAAGTCACCAGAAATAGTCATGTAAGTGCGTAGAACACATAATGGACGAGGAGAGACAAGGAGATGCATTTATGTAGCTTTTAAAGATGTGTAAGATTAAATGCTGGCTAAGAGAGACTGCAGAGTCGCTGCCCCTGGAGATGTTCCTAACAGGAACAGCCCTGCACAAGCCCACCTGGCAGGACTTGCTTTGAGCAGAGAGTCCCAGAAATCTCTCTCAGAACAAATTACATCTATAGCAGCTGAGGGGACAAGTGGGATGCTTTACTACGTAGAGTCATACAAGTGTGAACAAAGTAAAGGTGCCTATGGCCCCATTATGTATCCCAGCATCTTCAGAGTCCAGACCCTCCTCTCCTCCCCCAGTTACAACTTTGTCTCTTCTATACCTTTTGAACCTTATTCATCTCAGCATCTCACTTTGTTCAGTCCTGAATCATCTCACCTTCTCTAGACATTACTCTCCTGCTCCGGACTCACTAATCTTTTTCTGACATTTTAATTACCTAATGATCTTTGCTCACTACCTCTGTTAAAGTAGTAGTTTTGGAGCACCCTCGCTCCAGTGAATCTAACCCTTAAATTTAACACTGCATTTGTATAAAAACACCATGCAGAGCTCTCCATGGCCCTTCGAAGCATTTAAACTATTGCAAGAAAACAGAGTGAGGGACAAGTTTTTTATTCACCACCAATTGCATTTTTGTATGAGTTGGCAAAGTTGTAATGAAAGTCAAATATTTATCAAAAGACTTACAGTTAAGTGAGATATGCAAGACTTTAAGAACCCCTCAAGGTCCTCCTATTTCACTCATCAGTTTTTATGGTTTGTATGCAACCATAGAAGTAAAAAATAGCATACAGGCTCATCGGAGATTGTATCTAATCAAAGCTTATACACAAGACTCTACCCATTTTGATTAGGCAGGACAGACAAGAGAATTTAAAGGACACGCTCAAGGTTATACTTTATTCTTCAAAGGCCAGCTACATTAAAATAAGGGGAGGGGAGGACAAAAGAAAAAAAAGAAAAAAAAGGTTGCCAGCCAGTGATCCTACTCAAAGACAATGTCTCACGAGACTATTTACAGAACTCCTGGCATGCATTCTGCCCAACAGTGTTTGCTTTACACCTCACGAGGTTCTGCAGTGCAGTAGTGGATAAGTCCTTGTGATACTCACCCATTGTAAACCCCCTGTAGAGCTGCAGAAAAGCAGTAAAGAGGCGTCCCAGACATGTTAGCACTTTTCCACTGGTTTCACCCCCATAAATTTCATAGCAGCAGTGGACTAGGCCATAGGCAGAGCTGCCAAAATGGGCTTTGTCCAGCACACCACAAAGTAATTCCCCACCTCTAATAATAACCTGAAAAAGAAAACAGCTATTCAGGAAGAACACCACCACCAGCAGCTGGTGAAAGGTTAAATACATTGACCAATGTTACCTACGTATCATAGAATGGCACAGGTTGGAAGGGACCTCAAAGATTACCTAGTTCCAACCCCCCTGTTGTGGCAGAGTTGCTGCCTGCTACATCAAGCACCGATCAGGCTGCCCAGGGCCCCATCCAGCCCGGCCCTGAACGCTTCTGGGGATGAAGCATCCACTGCATCTCTGGGCAGCTTGTTCCAGTGCCTCACAATCCTCTCAGTGAAAAATTTCCCTTGGCATCTAATCTAAATCTCTCTTCTTTTAGTTTAAAACACTCTCCCTTTTTCAATATCACTACCTACCTGTGTAAAGAGTTGATTTCCCTTCCATTTATAATCTTCCTTTAAATACTGGAAGGCTGCAGTCTTTACAGCAAAAAGAGAACTTCTAATACCATCTATATTTCTCAACTTGTAAAATAAAACAATGAAGATGTGGTCTAACAAAACGAGATGGAGTCCACATCAGTCAGGATCAGAAGAGTTTCTCTAGACACCCAGACCTACCCTCCAACTTCTACCTTTGGGCAGTAAATATCTCGAAATGTCTGTTGTTAACTTTATCATCCTTCTGCTTTCCCTTCTCATTCCTCCACTCCATACACATTCACACTAAATGCTTCCCAGCCCAGCCACCAGCATACCTGAGATTCACACATTGAGTCAAGATTTAGACATCTGCTTGCAGGTCCCTTCATCCAGGCTTTCCCACCTATCTTAGCTTTCCCAGTCAAATTCAGTGGGACGTAGTTTTCTGGGATGATATTTATTAACAATGTAGAAACAACCTATAAAGCAGCAGAAACAGCAAGAGTTATTTGTTCCCTCTATTTCCTTCTTGGTGTAAAGAATTTGGCAAGAAGGAGAAAAACAATGTTCTATGCATTGAAGCAAATCTTTAAAAGCTTAAAAATGTGATGCTTACAAGACAGTGTGCTTTTTAAATGAAAAGATACTCTTGGAGATCCAGTTGGAACATTCATCAAGATCTACATGGTGTTGCCTAGACAATGGGATCCAGCTTTTGAGCAGCTCTCAGCAGCACTGGTCTTAATATTAGTGTTCTGCTTACTTTGGAATGACCAACATTCTCTACTCCAATAAATTATGACTACCTGCTTCCCTGTCCATAATCGTTGTGGTTTCATAATGGCAGGAGGAAAGGTTTTAATTCTTCCTTTCTTGTCTGTTAGTCCTCGATAAACAAGCTCCATATATTGCTCTCTTGTGAAAAAGCAGCCCCGGGTTGTCATGCTGACTCCAGAAATCATGTGGTCCTGGATCAACCCAGGAAGTGGTTTGCCATCCTACAGAAATTTGGAAGAAAAAAGATTTGGGGATGAGAAGTCAAGTGTTAGCAGCTCCCAGAGTTAGCGCAGCTGAATAAAAGCACCAAAGTTACTTCTGAAGAGCACTTCACAGTGAAACTCTTCTGGATGTTGAGAGTGACAAAGAACAAGATTGTTTAGATGTGGTGGGTGCTCCTAAACTAGGAGAACAGCAGGAACTGGGGAGACAAGAAGCAAGTAACAGCGCCTGGACAAGAATCTGTTGAGGGATGTGGCACCTTTGGCAACAGAGACAGAAAAGTAACTAAGAAGTAAAACAAACCCCACAAAGAACAAGTTTAACCTCGTTTATCCTTAGAGAAAACAACAACATTTTAAACAATGTGATTTCACGTGGGAAGAAGTTTTATTTACCTTTGGAACTAGATACTGTTCATCAGTAAAGGCTAAGGTGTAGGCTTCTGCTCTACCCAGCTCATTCTGTGGGAAATGGGCGTTCATTTCATCACCATCAAAATCAGCATTGTATGCCTTGCAGTTGGCATAGTGGAGCCTCAGCACCTTCTCTCCAGGCAGGATTCTGGCCCGGTGAGCTTGGATGGAGGGTCTATGAAGAGTGGGCTGGCGGTTCAGTAACAGGACATCTCCACTTTTAATATGACGGCAAACCTGCAAGGGGATTTTTGTTACTGTCTCTTAAAATACACGTGCATTCAAAACATCTTCCTTCTAGTATTAGCAGTCTGTGCTGAAGTTTTAAGAGAATGAAACCAGACTACTTGCTCCCAAATCTCTCTGCTCTCCACCTAACCACATTCTAAGACTGTGCGTACTCCATTAACACCCACAAACCACAGTGATCAATCCAAGGTAACAACATTCAAGCCATACCCCATCAACCTCTCCTCTCCCTTGGCAATACAGGGATCAAAGACGATGGAAAAAAAAAAAAAAAAAACCAACTTATATTTTCCCATTTCTTTTGTAAGTCATCCTCCTGATAAAAACAGCCAATGTGAAACTGTGTTTGGGGGACTAACAATTCCAAAAGTCACAAAAGTGTGAATTCGTAACTGATGCAATTTTGCAGTCCCTGGTGCAGCAATCTCCCCCGAAATTATTACTCCAGCTCTCAATAATCACACCAACACCTGTGAGACCCCTGCCAATCTCACTGCAACACTTAAGTCTGAGGCCTTATAATAGGGTGCAATTTAAGGAAGATTCAGTAACTGTTTGCATGCAAAGAAAACGGAAGGAAGGGAAGCCATCCAGAGGGACCTGGACAGGCTGGAGAAGTGGGCCCATGAAAACCTAATGAGGTTCAATACGGCCAAGTGCAGGGTGCTGCAGTTGGGTCGGGGCAATCGAAGATATTTACGCAAACTGGGGGAAGATCTCCTTGAGAGCAGCCCCGTGGAGAAGAATTTGGGTGTCCTGGCAGATCAGAAGCTGGACATGAGCCAGCAGTGTGCACCTGCAGCTCAGAAGGCCAACTGTGCTCTGGGCTGCATTAAAAAAGGGGGGGTCAGCAGGGAGAGGGAGGTGATTGTCCTGCTCTACTCGGCTCTTGTGAGGCCCCATCTGCAGTACTGCATCCAGGCCTGGGGCCCACAGTACAGGAAGGACATTGAGCTCTTGCAGCGGGTCCAGAGGAGGGCACTAAGATGGTCAGAGGGCTGGAGCAGCTCTCCTGTGAAGAAAGGTTGAGGGAACTGGGCTTGTTTAGCTTGGAAAAGAGAAGGCTCCAAAGAGACCTCACTGTGGCCTTCCAGTACTCGAAGGGAGCTTATAAGCAGGAAGGGGAACGGCTGTTTATGAGGGTGGATAGCGATAGGACAAGGGGGAATGGTTTTAAACTGAGACAGGAGAGGTTTAGGTCAGATATTCGGAGGAAGTTTTTCCACACACAGGGTGGTGAGGCACTGGAACAGGTTGCCCAAGGAGGCTGTGGATGCCCCATCCCTGCAGGCATCCAAGGCCAGGCTGGATGTGGCTCTGGGCAGCCTGGTCTGGTGGTTGGTGACCCTGCACATAGCAGGGGGTTGGAACTGGATGAGCATTGTGGTCCTTTTCAACCCAGGCCATTCTATGAAAATGTTAGATTGACTTGAGCTCGTTCATTGCTTGGAAATGTCCACAGAGTTCAGAACTGGAGCCCAAACTTAAATGCCTGAGCCGGTGCTTGGAAGCCCTGCAAAAAACTCCTTTCCTTCATTACATCATTACCACATGCAGGATTCTGTGTAGCCCTGAAGGATTACTCTCAGCCCCAAAAACATACACCAAAATAAAATCCCTTCACAAAACCTACTGAAAAAAAGCTTAGCTTTAGCACAGCAATTCACAGGTGCTTTTCTGCCACAGCACACAAATGTGAGAACCACAGTTTCAAATGTCACCCAAATTAAAAACAAATAAAGCAGAGTTTTCTTTGGCAAATGTTTGGGAGTTGAAGCCCTCTTCACAAACCACTGTACTGGTCAACAGGATATCTACTCTTCATACACTCCCACTTCACGTGATACCGAAAGCAGCTCCTTTCACCATGCTTGATCTTGGACGTGCAGCTCTGTCAGTGGGCAACCCATCAGGAAAGACAGGTCGTACAAACTGCTTGTGTCACATCTACTCTGTTAGTATATTGAATTTCAGCCACCTGAGCTACTATCACAAAACTGCTCCAAGCGAAGTATTTTAATATTTCAAAAGGAGATTAAAAAACCCACTAACTTTAGCTGAAGACAGGGAGGCAGAGGAATGCAAAAATGATGAAATAAAGCCCTTCATGCTACTAAGACTGCCCAAAAACTGTAAGAGAGCTGTAAGAGTGACTGTTCAGCATCTTGGCAAGACGAATGCCACACACTGCACATTAAGAGACACTGAGGATAAAAATATAGCTACTAAAACTTCAAACAGCTTTTCCTCTCACATAGCACCTTAACCTTTCCCAAGCCACATGCTATAAGACAAGAGAACCTTGCCCAGGCAGCCTTTGTGAGCAGGCCTGAGAATCACTAGCAAGAACAAAAAATCCAACCATAAGGTGAAGGGTTCTGATAAGTCAAGTCTTTGTTGTACTCACAATCTTCAGTCCTGACTGGGGTGCACCTGAAGAAGGCGTGAGGAGCTGCTTGGCTATGGCTTCTCTCTGGGTCAAGCTGCTTGCACTCAGCACTGTACGAGACCCATCTTCATTAATGACCATGGAAGCCCCAGGGTGAACCTTTGGGCCATTTATGACAGCCTGCCTCAGTTCTTTGACATTCCAGGGAGTGACTGGCTGAGGGTAGGTCAGTTTGGTAGCAAATACCTGGACAGGAAAGAAGAAAGGAGAGAAACTAGTTGTTCAGCTTTTGCTTTAAAAATAATAACAAGCTACTGAGAAAATAGGGCTGCCTGTTAATTCATGAAATGTAAACAGAAATTCTTTCTCAACCTGTTGTCATGCCATAGGATGCATTTCTGCTTTAAAATCTGCACTCTAAGAGCAGTAAACTATGGCCTTATGATTTTCAGCTGGAGCAGAAGAGAAACACTGAATTAGTAATTAAAAATAAAAAAGCACTGTTTTAGATTCTGCAAACAAACTTACAATAAAGGTAAAAACTGCAAAACCATCAAGTTCACTGTTCTCATGTAGGCAAGCAGAAAAGACTGTTTATAAGTTCAGGACTGGTTTTATCCCTGAGACTCGTTAAGGATGAAGGCTGTAACACACCTATGGGCTTTTCTTTAAGGCTGTCAGGCCTGTTACAGGATACACTGTACAAAGATCAACATTGAAACAGGACCTACTTATGAAATTTGTACTAATTCATTAACCAAGGAAGCAAGGGCAGCTCTTCTTTTTCCATCCCCTTTTCTAGGTTTAGTATTGAGTTTGAGTTAGAAATTCTGTAAGAATTTCTTGCCCTTCAATATTCCTTCACTAACACACTGGTAAGGCAGAATAAAGTCAAAGCAAAAAATCAGTAAACCTCTCCATTTTAAACTGCTTACTATGTAGCTGAAAGCACTGCTGTACAGTATCATAAGGAGGCACTCCTTTATTTCTTCTTACCATGGGAATGCCAATCTCATTGGTACCAATGTACATATCAGGGCAAATGACCGACCGAGCTGCAAAATCCACACGTTTCCCCATCATGTGCTTGCGGAACAGTCCTTCCTTTTTCTCTAATAGCTTTGAAAACAAAAGTTAACAATTAAATGGTGAAAAATAAAAGCGTGCAACATCAGGCAGATTCTCAAGACATTACAGCAATGAGAATCATGAAAACACCAACGTACTGAGTGCAAATATTTCATTTATTTCTTATTCCATCCATTTCTCTCCCTTTAGCTGCCAGTGATACGCAAAGATCAGAGTTTAAGACCCACCTGACGAATACCAGGGTATTTCTCAGTCATTAGTTTGTCCATGTCACTGTCAAACACAATGTTGACGTGGGTCTGAAGACGAATCCAAGCGTTATAAAGCTTGTCTGCAATGGTCTGTCCTGGAATCGTTGCCAGCACAGAACGGTCCAGAGGCTCATCACTCTCCCCTGTTTCCTACAGAAACAGAGAAGACTTGGATTTAACAAATACTTGCTGATTATTACATGACATAGCAAATGCAACTCATCCATGAAATTAATTTAGCATTGTTACTACAGCTAAGTGTTCAGAGAGCTCTGTTGTCACGATTTAGAAACATAGAGACCTCCAAAGATTGCAGCTATATTCCAGCAGCATTTTAATAACTGATTGCTTGGTAAACAGTCCTCCATCTAAATTAGCTTTTTTACTGGCTAGTCAGTGTGGGCTAAAACCACCGTGCTACTGGAAAGCCCAATGTTAAAATAAAAGCACAAATCTGAGAGCTTGCATCACTTTGTTCTCATAGTCCAGAAGAAGTGCGTACAGACTTAAGGGCACATCCCCACCTAGTGGTTACATTTTCAGTAACTGAAACATACTGAAAACCCTTACACTTCAGGATGTAAACCATGTCCAGCTGAAATTACATCAATATCAAAGAATTCTTAACAACACAATTTACAAACAAATCCAAAACAAGAGCATTCATCACGTTTATGATTTGTTCCTGCTCTGTAGGTTATGTTTGTTGGTTAACCTGCACTATTTTTTACTCCAAATGAGATACAAGTTTCTTCCTTTGTAGAGCAGTACATTGCAGTGAGCATATCTGCCAGAAATACAGGATTTCCTCCAGTTGTGCACAGCACCACAGAGACTTCCAGAAAAATATTTGGCTTCATATCAATGGAAGCAAATAGCTGGAACACTGATGAAACTCAAAAAAAAAAAAGGGTATAACCACAAGACAGAACAAAACCAAGCAAAAGCTTTGAATGTAACTCAGATTAAATCTAGCTTATTTTTCTTCACAGTTATGTTCTCAAAGTGGGGATTTCATGGGCAAAGGATACATGCCTTAAAACTCCACACTGACAGCTGCACACTGCACGTCAGTTATTCTTTCAGAAGGGCTCTCATGACTTAAATGGATTGCACAGATATTTAATGCTCTGCAAACTCACAGTCCAACCTACAGTCAGCCCCCTCTGTGGAGGAACCCTGTGATTCACAGCCTGAACACAGAAGCTTTCTCCTTGCAAGGCTTCTCAATACTGATACAGAAAAACAGTATGAAGCCATATAGCTTGGATCAATAATAGTGACACACTTCATTCCTACTATATTATCACATAAGCTGGTTGGAAGCAAGCAAGCATTGTTACTAATTACTTTTATGGTTAAAAACAACCAAGATCACACTTCATAGAATCATAGAATGCTCTAGGTTGAAAAGGACCACAATGATCATCTAGTTTCAACATCCTCCTTCCCCCCCTCAGCCAACCACCAGACCAGGCTGCCCAGAGCCACATCCAGCCTGGCCTTGGATGCCTGCAGGGATGGGGCATCCACAGCCTCCTTGGGCAACCTGTTCCAGTGCATCACCACCCTCTGCGTGAAAAACTTCCTCCTAATATCTGACCTAAACCTCCCCTGTCTCATTTTAAAACCATTCCCTTGTCCTATCATTATCCACCCTCGTAAACAGCTGCTCACCCTTCTGTTCATATGCTCCCTTCAAGTACTGGAAGGCTGCAATAAAGTCTCCATGTAGCCTTCTCTTCTACAAATTAAACAAGCCCAGTTCCCCCAACCTTTCCTCCAGCCCTCTGATCATCTCAGTGGCCCTGCAAGGCCTAGGAGATACAGTAGCTTTCCTCTCCACCATTTTCATTCGATAAGATGTTGAAGATTTATTCTAAGTTTTTTCTGCTGTACATATTTCATTTTCCAGTAACAGGAGAGCTGTGTCTCACAGAGTGGTCTAACACAAAACCAGCACTGAGGAAGCATACATAGAATGTTTTACCTTTTGCACCAGATAGCTGAGTAGAAAGAGACAAGGAAAAATATCTATGGAGAACAGATCTAGCAGCATACATTCCAGCAGTCCAGGCAAAACCTGCTACTGGAACAGTATGAACAGGAGCCTACCATGAACTGCAAGATATATCAAAAAAGCAGATAATAAGATAACCAGAAACTCTTACCATTTGAATTTTGTTTTCTACAATTTTAATTGGCTGGCATTGTTCTTTTGCCATGAAAACCAAGAGCTTCCTGATCAGGGTGGCATCTTTCATGACCGCCTGCAGGTTCACAGTCTGACCATTTGTAAACATCCGGTCTCCAACACGATTTACAGGACGATACCTACAGCAGATCAAAATCATTTTAGAAAATTAACATTGCCAAAAGAGAATATAACAAGCCTCAAGCATTCTGAGCTGAATCTTCAATGCGTAAAACATAATGCCTATGAGCTAACAGTGAGCATTTAAAACTTCATTTATTACACTGAGGCAGTTATACAGAAGAAATCCTACTGCACCACACAGCTATAATATCCACATATTCTGGAAGTTGAAATACTAATACCAAAATATGCTTTTGTAAAAACTAGCATGCATCTTCTGACTCCTTAGGACCCTGTGACTTCTTTTGTGCTTGTCTGGGGAATTTTTACCTTGAAGGAGGAACCACAAGCAGATCTAAGAAAAACATATCCGGGCTGAAAGCTGAGTCCTTATGGGGATCCATCCCAGGGAAGAGGTAACGCAGAAAGAAACCTGAAGAGATAAACACACCACCATTATGCTTTTGTTTGGGAATTGGAACCCCCAGATACACTTGGTCAATCAAGTCAAAAGACTCTGCCAAGTTAAATACCAGAGAGCTTGTTTAAGAGAACACATAGGCAAAAATACTTTAAAAAGAATGTTATTGTTCTTTTCAGTCACATCTTTTTTTAGAAATGGTTGTGAATGGAAATACAGAGCACAACAAAAGAAAAATGTCAGAAGAGCTGGAGGAAACAGTCCACAGCTACTGGCTGTGACTACAACATGAAATCCCTCAATCTTTCCTTCCAACTGTATGCACATTCAGTGCACAGGAAATTCAAAACATTCAGTCTTCAACCAATAAAACCATGGGGAATGGTAAGCACAGAGCCACACAGACTCTCCATAAACAACAACCAAGCTTTGAGAAAGGGCAACTTGATAACAGCTGATCAAACTAGGTCACCAAATGCTCTGCCTTCACTAGGAACCAGCCCTTCTTGTCCCTAAAAATCCATCTTTCAACCAAGAGCTCTTAAGGTAAAAAGTACAGATTTGAAAAGGAATAAACATTACCTTCATTCTTCCACAGAGCCAAGATGAATTCCTTGGCAGTCATTGGTGTCAGGTATCCTCTCTTCCCTAACTGAGTTTCATCAATAGCTAAAAGGAAAGAAGAAGGGGAGAGGGGTGAGAATAATAAGTTAATTTGAAAGGTGTTTTTTTTTTTTTGTTTTGTTTTGTTTTGTTTTGTTTTGTTTTGCTTACAGTGATGTTTCCAGCAAAGGGAAAGATTGAAAATAGTAACCAATGTATTTATTTGGTGTGCTACCTTCTTTAAAGTAGTGTCATTAATTTCATATCCTAAAAGCAATAATGCTAATCTAAGAGTCTTCTCAGTACTGAAAAAGGAAGCCTTTTGTGTGACCACTGGATGACAATATAAGTAAATGAAACAAAACTCATCTCCAACAGCTGAAGCATGTTTTATTTGATTAACAGCAAACTGTACCACTTCTTTAAATGATCACCTCCACAGATGAGAACAAAAATGAAGAGCCTACCTGTAACTCAAAAAGACACAAGTAGGACTCCAGTATTACTAATGAGGTCAAGATATACAAGAAATACCTTGGTCTTTGCTAACTGACAAGAGGGAAATATTTTTAATAATACTTCACATGCAAACATTAAAAGTGTCCACAAGAATAAGGCAAGCTATTCTAATTGTGGCAACTCCCCTGACTCTCCAGAACAACTATTTAAATCACTAAGATAACAAAACATGCCACCAGACTGGCAGCAGCTCTAAGGAGAGTAGAGATAGAAAGCCCAAAGTAGTATTTGACAACCTCATGGAGTCACAGCTGTCACTCAAAAGTACTACCACTGGGATATCCACACTTTCCTGCCTTTGTTGAATGCGTCACAGATAGGATGCTAGAGCAGACACCTGGAATTTAATGGAGGCTGGGTAATCTCCTACTGCTGAACTTACTGTGTTTTTTCCTTTTGTTTTTCTGATCTTTTATTTTATTTTTTAATACAAAAGTCAAAAGCTCATATTCATTGTTAGAAATTTGTCCATCTTAAATACAGGCAAGTAAGTGCAAACATATTTGAGCAGAAGGCAAATATCTTACCTACTGGTTCATCCACAACACCTTCCTCTCCTGCCTTATGAAACACTGTAGAAGGATAAGTTACTGTCAGCTTGCTGTTATGCTCCTTCCGCACCAGTGATCTCCTTGATCTTAAAGGAAAAAAGAAAAAAAGAGACTTACACTATTTGACTTCACACCACCTGTTTAATTCCTCATGTAGCTAAACTTACTTGCAGTTTGGGCATTTCTTCGAAGTCATATGTGCTTTCCAGAACTGGGATATCAATTTATTTCTACACTCACAAACATTTTTTACCTGGTGAGAAAAAACAGAAAAGAAAGCATATTTCATACAAAGCTAACAGTTACTCAAACTATGGGCCAGGGAAGAAAATATTTTTACACATTTTAGACATTTTGCTCTAAATGTAACACAGGTCAAAACTCAAGAAGAAATTCTAGAGTCTGCATAATCAAACACAGACTTCCCTCTGTACATTATTATATTACACAGACAAAATTTGAGGTCTCAAGAGGAGCACTGATTCTACTTACATTTGAACACTGATCACTCAGTTCTTGACTTTGCAATATTTCATCAACATGGCGATTTAATTCTTCTTCAATTTCTAGAGCTGTCGCATCTGCACTTTGCTCTAAAAACTGAAAGAAATAGAGTACAGATAGGTTTGTAATTGCAGCACCATCAACTAAAAAAAAAAAAAAAAAAAAAAGAACGGAGAAAGATGGACTACTTGCCCTGTTTAAGATGACTTCAAGATCATGCACAGCATGAAGCAACCCATGCTCCAGAACCTTCAGCTGACTTAGCAGCAAATGAACCACAGCTCGAGTACATGTCAGCATGTGACAATTTAAACAAGAACCTCGAATTAGAAGGTATAGTTTCTGGAACAAAAAGAAGGAAAAAAAAGTTATTCTGGTAGATGTATTAGCTTGCATGTGTGTTGTCACTCAAGAGTAATGCTATATTAGTAGTCAAGTATCATTCCACAATGACTTAGTTTTCTGGTGTACAAGGACCTGCAGGTACAAATACACAAATATCTCTGTTGTGAGCATGAACAGGACCTGAATGCCCATTTGGAAACTCTAAGACAAAAGTAGGTAGTTGTTGGACACCATCCCTCGCTTCAGTTGTGAGACAACAATTAAGCATACATACATCAAAAAACAGAGGGTTGTAGACAGTCAGAGGCAGTTCTATATGGCCAAAGTGCCCTGGGCAGTTGCTGAAGTTCTGCATGCACGTTGCACATGCTTCTTTGGAATCAGGAGGCCCCAGAGCCAGGTCGTACAATCCATTAACAGAAGGATTCCCCACATTATCCAAATACTGAGGATTTGTTATGGCTTTTACGCTCAGTTTCCTGAAGTAGAAAGGATAAAAATCAGTGGCAGAAAAAAAAAACAAAAAAAACAAGAAAAATAGGAAACCCACTTTAACGTTACAGCCAGCATTGACACTGAGTGATGAAAACTCCTTTCTGCAACCATGCTGGGCATGCACGGGCATATCGATAGGGCTGCCTGCACCACGCACAGTAAATACATCTCTTATATATTTAACAACTGCAGGAGGAAGACGTAACGTCACCGGCTGCCCCATGCCATAAAACTATTCCGTCTTCCCCACAGGGAACACAGCACCCCGCACTCAGTGACCACAGGGGGGGAACCATTTGCCACTGCGGCCGGGGCACAGGCGGACTACACATCCCGGCATGCTGCGCGCCCACAGCCCATTGCCGCGTTTTGCCGCCGCCGCGCAAGGCATACTGGGAGTTGCGGTCCTTCAGACGGCGCACGCAATCCCTCTCGGCCGGAAGGCGGGAGCGCGTCTCGGATCCTCACCTGATCTCCTCGGCGGTGTACAACCCGAAGGAGACCTTGGCGAACCGCCACCACGGCACCACTTTCGGCGGCCTCATGGCGAACGGGCAGGTCTCCCCGAAACAGAGCTCGCAGCCGCCAGGCAGCCAAGGGCGGAAGCACGCGGTCCCAACAGCGGAGGGAGAGGCGGAGCCGGGTGCTACCACGCATCGCCGGGGGGAGGCGGGACGGAGAGCTCGTCCCCCGCCACAGCAGGAGTGGGAGCGCCTTCCTTCCCACAGAGCGCTGCGCGAGGGCCGGCATGGCGGCACGGCGGGTAGGGGTGAGCTCCTGGCATCGAGTGCTGTCGCTGAGCGGGCGGTGCGGCCGGTAAGGCTCCGCCATTCCCTCAGGGCGAGTAGAGGGGAGCGATGGTAGTGAGGGGATGCGGAGGGGAGTTGAGCCGCGAAAAGGCGCGCAGGCGCTTCGTTGTGCGCGTGTGTGGGCGCGCCGTGCGCATGCGCGATGCGGCCTCGGGGAGACGTGAAGCGGCCCGGCAGAGCGGCCCAGCTGCCTGTGGAGTTCTCTCTTGGGTCTCTCCGCACCACAGGCTTGGACTTGTGGTGTTAAAGTGGCCTAACACCTGCCTAAGCGGCAGACTGGGGTTGATTGAAAGGTGTTCCTCGAGTGAAAGGCTCCCGTGCCTGCTGTGCTGCGTGTGGGCAAAGCTTGGCTCGTGTCTGAGGTGATGAGGGTATGGCCTGTATATAAATACCTAGCAGATGGGAGCAGTTGTTACGTCGCTTTAAAGCATGTGGTTGTGTTAACAGCATCTTCTTCAGCATCCAGAAGAGTCTTGAATATCTTCAGTGGTGATTCCATGACCTCTCTGGTAGCCTTGTTCCAGTTTTTGCACTGAATTAGCTTCTTTAACTTATGTTCACAATTTGCTTTCTTACATGCCACTATTCATGAAAGCTACCTTAAAGCCAAACTACCCTCAAGTTCAATTGCAAATTTTTGACTTGTCCAGAACTTCATTAACGTAGTTTTGCTCTATTAGTTTGACCTCTATTCATTCAAAACTCTGATTGGTTTATAGGTGCTCTTCTACTAATACAGCTCTTGGGAAAACTATTGAAAACTCAGAAGGTATGATGCTGTAATTACGAGTTCTTTCCTTTTCCAGCTTCCATACAGCATAGTCTGTCATACAAAGGAGATAGTGAGTGCCATCTTTCCCCTCTTTATTTTCTTATCATCTTCATTTTGCATATATTTCCTGGCTTAATTTGTTTGGTCCCCCTCACTCCAGGCAGCTATCCATATCCAATCCACAAGCTGCCCAATTACTGTTTGAAATGGAATAAGGTTTTGATATCCCCAACATCCAATGACAAGGAGTTGTCATTTAGTCTGGAGAATCCAGAGAGAACTGAGAAAATATGGGACTCAAGCTGTAAGATACGGGATAAGGATGATTAAGGAAACATTTATGAGTAAGTGGATAGGTCTCTCTGAAGTAGAAGACTTAGACTTGTGATCCTGTCTACACACAGGACTTCTGCCAGCTTCTTCTGTTACTTGATGTAGTAGTGGTCAATGTCACACTATGGTTTTGAAGACTTTGATTAAGTACTTTTGACTATATTAGCTTAAATCATTGGTTTTCTTTAGGTTGGGGTTTTGTATTAGTTTCTAATAATTATTTTGTTTCTTGTAGACGCTCAAGAAGAAATAGTGCTCCCACGAAGGAAAACTTGGTGAGTGTGTACTATGGGAAGGACTTAATGTGAAATTGCAGAACAGTACAGCAGAAATTAAACAAATAGCCAAATGATGTCTGCATGCAAGCTCCAAATAAGACCACCTGTACCTGAATGCTTTCAGTAGTCTGTTCCTTGTTTGCCTGAAACATAACCAGAGCCTTAAGGATCCATTGGTAGAAGAGAGGAACTCATGTATCCATCTTCACAGCTGAGATACTCTTAAGGGCTTCTGAGAAGAGCATTCAAGGATTTTTTTCTTTGTTCTTTCTGTATGTTCTCTGGTAATGTATAATAAAGACAATGTTCGTAGCAGGAGGCTTAAATTCTTTTCTGATTTGTTTTTTTTTCCTCAGTCTTGTCTTTCATGTGGTTTGAGGACAGATTGTTCTTGCAGTTGAATTTTCCATCCCATTGTGAAAAGATGTTTTTTAAGTGAAGCGAAAACGACTGTTTTTTTTAGAACTGAAAATCTTTACAATCCTGTACTTATGCTGCCTAACATTAAAAATCTGCAACCTGGTATTAATGAAAGCTGCTTTTTCACCTAGGGATAAACTAGCAGTTCTCCAAACATTGGCTTCTACTGTAAAAAGGGTGAGTAGTTCTCCTGACTTCTGCTTTGGCCTGAAATAGAAGGCAGAACTCACACATCAAGTTTGATTTTTTTAACAGTTTCATTTCTGCTCAACTACCAGTGAAGGCTGTGCATTTTGATCAGACTTTTGCTAAAAGCAGGAGGGCTGGAGCACCTCTTCTATGAGGAAAGGTTGAGGGAACTGGGATTGTTTAACTTGGAGAAGAGAAGGCTCCAGGGAGACCTCATTGTAGCCTTCCAGTATTTGAAGGGAGGGTATAAACAGGAGGGGGTACAACTATTTACCAGAGTGGATAGTGATAGGAACAAGGGGGAATGGTTTTAAACTGAGACAGGAGAGGTTTAGGTCAGATATTAGGAAGTTTTTTACACAAAGGCTGGTGATGCACTGGAACAGGTTGCCCAAGGAGGCTGTGGATGCCCCATCCCTGGAGGCATTCAAGGCCAGGCTGGATGTGGCTCTGGGCAGCCTGGTCTGGTGGTTGGTGACCCTGCACATAGCAGGGGGTTGGAACTGGATGACTGTGGTCCTTTTCAACCCAGGCCATTCTAGGAGTCTAAGTTTTGCAAATCATCTCAGGTCTCCTGAGAGTGTTAGAGGTGGTGATCCTACTTTCTTTGCACTCAGTGCTTGCCCTGTTATAGTAAAGACTATTTTGTGGTTGCTCTGTTAGCCCACATGTACGTGTATAATGCAGATGCTTTTTAAACAGTTTCCAAGTAGCTGAACCCATTCTGAGAGTGGAATTCTTATAGCATGCAGCTGAGGTGGTGGAGCTGTCCGTAATGCCTCCATTCCATGAGGCACTGTGCCTGAGTACATAACAAAAAGTTTCAGTCCTGGGTTCTCCTTCCTACAGGATCCTACTGCTGCTCATTATATGTTCCAGGATGACCCTTACCTTATGCCAAGAAATTCAGCCACTGCTGTGAGTATTTCCTGTAAAATCCTTGATGGCTGTCTGATTGGAATCCTACCGTGAGTCTTTAGGCTGGGCATTTAACTCATTGTAGCTGTATTTGCATATATTGGGTATAGAGTGTGAATCAGTGCTACGTAGAGATCTTGTGATTGCAGTTTATTTAAGTTGAATTACGTGTAATTTAAAACCAGGTAGTTACTGGTATGCTTGTTACTACACAAACAGCATGTGGTTAATTAATCATCCTAGTCAACCCCTGGGAATTTTACCTTTATCAATGAACAGCTGGGTGATTAAAGTTGGGTGATGCCAGCAAATATAGATATAAAACAGGGAGAAACTTCCTCATGCCATGTGTCTAAGAAGAGAATCTTGAGGTACTAATGTGAGATTTAAGGCGTCTGATCCATAGCTAAGTAATAGAGAAGTATATTATGGTGTAATTTAAAGAACAGACATCCTTACCTTGTTGTAATACCAGAAAATGTATTTGGAATGTCATCTCTTCCCTGTGCTTTTATTAAGAGTTAAAGAAAAAGGGTGAGTTTCATTTGGTCCCATTGAATCCCTCTGTGTTACGGAAACTGTTTTTCCTCCCTGTCAGCCTTATGGTTATGTGCTTCATCAGACTCTTGTTCTCTCTTTCCTATGCAGCGTCTGTTTTCGTTGTCGAAGGAGTCTGGGAGAAATGCTGCCAAGTATATTATTAAGGAATTTCCTCACTTTTTTGACAAGATCCTTGCTGAACCTAACATACCAGTAAGCTTTTTGCTGTTTTCATTGTATTTGTGTGTTGTCAGGTAGTGAAATCAACAGTAAGACTGAGCCAAAACTAACGTAAACAGTTGGTTTTGTTAACTAGTGTTGTAATGGTGAGGTTGGAGAATATGCTTGACTTGTCCTCTCTGCTTGTAGAGTTTGATGCCTGAGATTTGTACACCTCAGATTGAAGGTGTGAGTGAGGAAGCTCTGAAAGAGCGCATCAACCTCCGAATGGTGAAAGCTTCAGTGGACCTGTTTGATCAGCTCCTGCAAGCAGGTATGGGCATCACCTTGTTCCAGGATGGAGCTCTGCTTAAATCGTGCAAAGATTTCTTTTAGTAGCTGGCACAGTTCTTTAAGTTCTTTACAGAGAGAGTGGTGAGGTGCTGGAACAGCTGCCCGGAGAGGCTGTGGATGCCCCATCCCTGGAGGTGTTCAAGGCCAGGTTGGATGGGGCCCTGGGCAGCCTGGGCTGGTATTAAGTGTGGAGGTTGGTGGCCCTGTGTGTGGCAGGGGGTTGGAGCTTCGTGATCCTTGAGGTCCCGTCCAACCCTGGCCATTCTATGATTCTGTGGCATAATGTGAGATGGTCACCTTGAGTGAGAAATGTAGCTGGTTCACATTTGCCACGTCTGCCTGAATTTGTCTGTAAGGGAGCGTCGTTTGACCCGTGATAAAGATAGAATTCTCTCTTTGCACAGGGTGACTACCACTGGAGGAGGTCTAGGCTTTGTATGGAGGCAATTTCATGACTGTGTTGCTCATTTGTCAGTTTTAAATTTGTATCACAAGAAGTGAATTACCCAGTAGTCTCAAAGCAAGCTGTAGTCAGGAAAAGTAGCTGACATTCCATTTGCTGTTCGCAGTTTGGGCTGCCAGCTGCTACTTCCTTCTCTTACTTGACCAGAAAAACTCATTCAGTAACACTAACAGAAAAAGAAATACTCATGTCCACTGCTGAAGTTGTCTTCTACTATAAGTAGAAGATTACATTAAGGTGTTAATTTCATACCTCTGTTTCACAGAATTGCTAGAGAACTTCTTTGTCAGAAGAGAAAATAGTAATCTGTTACGACTGTACTTTGGTGATGTTTTCTCACTTCTTTGTGACTGCTGTACATCATTATTTCCTGTAGGTACGTCCGTGTCTCTGGAGACCACGAACAGCCTTTTAGATTTGTTATGCTTTTATGGAGATGGAGAATCTACTCAGGAAAAGGAATCTGAAGAAAAAGAGGATTTGGAAGACGCAGAGGTATGAAAAAGCTGTTGAGCTCTATTTCTCTCTTTCTTAAGTTCAAGAGCGTATAAAGGTGATTTCAAGGTTTTTGCCCTGTGCCCATTTACCTGGCAGATGGTGTGAGGCAGGTCAGATGCAGTCAGCATCTCCTACAAATACAGCAGTTACAAAAATCCTGGTCTGACCTACCAGCAAAAGCTGAGCTTAATATCTGGAACCTTGTATTGACTCGTTCTGCTGAACTGCGTTCAAATACCTGTTTCCACTGCCAGATTGGTTTTATCGTTGACCTCCAAGACTTCTCTAATGCAGATTTAATGAAGCTGAGGGCTTCTTGTTGACATCTCGGAGAATCAGTCCTTGGATGCTGCAATAGATGTGTTTGGCACTACCTGTCCCTGGGATGGTTGTTGAGAGAGAGGGTTTTATACTTTGTATGATGTAATTATTCACTTCCACTCCACAAGTGCATTTAATTCATCTTGTATTTTTAGTAACAAACAGTATTTTTAATCTCATTATCGCTTCTTAAACATCGTAGTCTAAATAATTTTATCGTAATTCATTCAAAATACTCATCTTTGGTAGCATAAAAATTGCTGTTGAACTTCTGTAAGTACAATTAAACGTCAAATGATGTGTTCTAACTTTGGATTCTGAGAAACTCACTTCTGCAAAAATCTTTTCAGGTGAATGCTTCAGAGCTGGAGACTCCAAAGAGGCCTCCCCAGAGAGGATCGCACCCATCTGCCTCTAGATGGAGGTACAGGAAGTGTTGCCACTATTCCTGTTTCCAGAGTGCTGTGCACTCACACTGTTGTTAGAAAAATGATGTGAACACTTATTAGCAGTCCATACTTGCAGATATTAATCTTTAAGTACATCTGCATTGGTTACATGTTTGAAGTATTGGTGGAGATCTAGAAAGTGATTGTAGAATAGTTTGAAGGGTGAGGATGAATGTGTTTGAGTGTCAGCCCTGAAGATACCTTTTACTGAGTTAATTAACTCTGAGCTCGTGTGTCAATTCCAGGGAAAACAACAATGCTGAAAGGATATTTAAGATAATGCCGGAGAGGAACGCACACTCCTACTGCACAGTGATCCGTGGCATGGTGAAGGTAAAATTCTCCTCAGAGCTAGGAGGGCTTTTTTCAGCTCGTGAAATTTCACGTGCAGAGATTGTTTGTTCGCTTCATTCGTTTGTTTTTTCCAGCATGGGGCTTCTGCTAAAGCTTATGACATGTACACAGAACTGCTGAATGACAGGCACAAGGGTAAGCATCTCCTGTTTTCAATGATGGTCTTCTAAGTAGTAGAAAGCTGTGGGTAGGTGAATGTTTCTTTCATGGCAGTGATGATTGGCGCAGGGGTACGGACCTCAGCTGGATCATGGGAGCTGAGTGCAAACTGCTGAGTTCAGTGCAGCTGGCGTGTGGCTGGCTCACTGGAAACAGGTTTGCATGAGAACTTCGCCAAAGACTGAGCCGTGTTACAACAAGTAGCTCTCCACGGAACGTCCTTGTCAGTTGGAATGAGTTAGGCTTGTTTTTTGTTACGTTTTCCAGCTGATGTGCACACCTTCAATGCACTGATTACAGCAGTCCCGTTTCTGAAGGACAGGTTCCTGGAAAGATGGGAATTAGTCAAGGTAAGCAGGTGAAAGGATGGGTTCATAGTGCAGGGACTGAGTCTGCATTGTAAGTTTGCAGTTGTTCACAGACTGATGCTAAAAATGAGCTTTGTAAAAGATAACAGTATCTGCTGCAAAGGAATTAATGCTGGTTTAGATACCAACTAGCTGTTAAGGAGTGAACAGTGTACAAAATCCAGCTTTGTCCTTGCAGAGCAGTTTGTTTTCTGAGAACATACTGATCCAAGAACTGCCAAGCCAGAAAGTGGAAATTATGATCGTAAAATCATAGGATATAATGGGAAGTTTAAAAAATAGATTTAAAGCTCCTCTCTGAATTGTGATTAATGGTGTTGGAAATGGAATTTAGAGTAGTAACGTTAGAGGTTCCAGTAGTGATGAGGTGATAAAATCAGTTAGGGAGAGTAGTTAATAAACTTAACGGTGTCCTTGTTCTGCTCAGAAGTCTCAAAGACCTGATGTGCTGTCATTTGGCAGTCTTGTTCCTCAGTCAAATTAATTAAAGATGAGGTAGTTCTCCCTGAAGTGATCACTTGAGGCAGTGTTGTTCACTTGCAGGCCATGAGAAGGCTTAGACTGGGCAAATATCTCTGCCTCCTTGCATGATGATAAACCATGATCCATCGTGTGTGAAGCACTAAGGATTTTGTTGTTGTTCTTCGAGATGTTCCTGAATCACATGGCTCAGCAGGAAGTGCAGCCAAACGTGCGAACCTTTAA
This sequence comes from Tetrao urogallus, assembly GCF_951394365.1. Classification (NCBI taxonomy): domain Eukaryota; kingdom Metazoa; phylum Chordata; class Aves; order Galliformes; family Phasianidae; genus Tetrao; species Tetrao urogallus. The sequence continues at coordinate 65,535,351 of NC_136817.1, forward strand.
CGCTGTTCTGAAGACTCTGAGGAGATGTGGTGGTGTAGGCAGAAGTATGGCTGTGCCAGTAATGAAGGAGATGGAAGCACTTGAAATCGGTAAGGGAACCAGAATGCCACAGCCAGAATAAAGTATTTGGTTGCTAAAGTTAGGACCGTGCTTACTGTTATTGTCGACCTGGTTACATCTAGCTCTGCAAGGACGGTGTGGGCATGCAGTGGGCACAACAGATTTGATGTGTTGTGGAGGGTGCTTTGCCCAAATAACAGCTTGCTGATACGCTGAAGACGTGCAGAGAGGAAAACTAGGTACAAAACTTTACTGCTTTTAAATTAGAGCAGGGAAGCTTGGCCACGTGTCCCTTAGCAATATGATGCTCCAGCTGATTGTTCATGCTTAGATACTGTCCCTTCCAGTACAGTGTTTGTAAATGAGGTCTGTCTGTCATTAGAGTAAAAAGGGAGAGGGGTGATTGAGTAAATTATGAGTAGTGCCTGACCAGAAGGCCTGGAGACAGTGAATCAGAGCTTGAGCAGAGTGCTCAGTCAAGAATGTTGTGGTAACTTCCATCTCTTTGCTTTTCAGAGCCTAGCCTTGCAACGTATGATCATCTTCTCTCCATATTTTATAGAACTGGTACGTGCAGTATTACCTTGGCTGTGAGTGTATCTCAAGTAACATCTGGTTTCAATGCTTTCCAAATGCAGTGGATAAGAGCAATTGATTTGTGACCTCACATAGAGCTGCTTAGGTGTGCAGTCCTGGCCCTGTTAACTGTTCTGTCTGATTCCAGTTGAGTGAACAAGGTGATACAGAGTATCATTACTTCGTGAAGAGATGAAAGGGTTCTTCTGCTTTGTGTGTTAACTGCAGAAGCTGAAAAGAAAACCTATTTTCTTGAGTTGATACAGGCTACTCAGTCTTTGTGGAGGAGATTTTGTACCAAAAAGTTCATAGTACAGCTGAGATGTGATATTGCGTATTTGTTTGTCCCACAGTTGATCTTGCCCCATCAGGCATCATCTCCGAGGTGCTAGATGATGTGGAAAAGAGGAGCTTCACTCCCCAGGACCCTGATGATGGTATGAATTTCAGTCTGTCTGACAGTCAGATGTTGGAGGGGGCAGTTGTAACAGCTTGGGCAGCTGTGGGTGTGCTGAAGAGGTGGACGATGAACTCCAGCACCTGTCTTTGTTGCACATGTTCTCTGCCTTGGGTCAAAGAAGAGAACGTAGCTTTTGTGAAACTGCCCAGGCTCAGACAGCTCCCCTATATTTCTATATTGTCAAATTTAGCTGCACATTCAGTTTCTAATTGAAAATGTCCTGTCTGCCTTGGGAGGCTGGGTTCATGGGTTGCTGTATGTCTCATTGAAAGCTGCAAACTAACAGACTTCATTTTTTCCCTTTCAGCCAAATTTTTTATCAGTGCCATGCAGGTGGTAAGTAACTCATCCCTGCAGTCAGAAATCGTTTGAGCCCTTTAGGTTTTTCTGGATTGTCTGTGAGTTTTCCAGCCTGTCATGTAAGATTTAGCTCTGTGTCATTCTCTTTTTCACCTGTGTCCATCACCTTCTGCAACCTCCCTACACAATCCTGAGTTTTTTTTGTGTGATGTTTCTCAGTTGTTAACTTGCCTGTGTACACAGAGCTACACAGCTGCCTGTGCTCTGTGCCTGCATCCTGCTTCTAGCAGCAGTCAGCTCCCTCCACACCAGAGAGTGTCAGTGTAGCTCATTCAGCAGCTTTGCTTTTGCCCCTAGGGAGAGTCACTCATTTGTCCCAAGTAAGAAAAATACCCAGGCAGTCACTGTGCTGAATTGTACTCTGTTAAGAACATTTGCTGTCAGACCATTACTTGTCTGTGTGAAAGTGAGTCTTGGAAGAAAGTATTAAGTGTTACATTTGGTAGCATTAAAATCTGACTTGTTTGTTGCAGTGCTGTGATCTTAAGGATATCAAGCTTGCCTATCGTTTAAATAAGGCAATGGAGAAGGGAGACAATTGGAAGTTCTTGGACATGGACCGGTTAAATTCGTACTGGTGAGTGAAGTGAGGTTAACATTCAGTGTCTCGAATGTTGTCATCAATTTGAGTACAAACTGAGATTTGAACACTGTGCAGGAAGATGCTTTGTTAAACATCAGATATTGTGTGTGCAGTTTGGAAATTAGTTAACGAAGAAGCTCTTAAGAACAGCAGTAGCTAGGATCTATTTTTGGTTTATGGCCTTTCCCAAACTGAAATAAAGCATCTCGGAGTGTAGGGAGTTCATGAGTTCAGAAATGTCAGAAGGCCAAATGTGTAAAACGTGTCGGAGATGATCATCATTGAAGGTCATACCTCCTTAGTGGTCCATCTTACATTGTTACCTGTCCAGGAGGGCAGAGAAGGATCAGTAGTAGAAGGTTGTAAACCCAGCCCTTCCATCTCCTCAGTTTAGCTTAATCTCCATCCAACCAGCTGAACCTTACAGTCCTGTTAGCCACTTAGGATGGCAGTTTAGGAGACCACAACAAAGTAGCACAAATGTGATGGCTGTATCTCTGTTACATGTAATGATCACGGATACATTCAGGCACCAAACTTCAGGCAGTTTGACTGTAATCGTGGCATCTGAATCTTCGCTAATGTAATTAAGTGCTGTGGTTGCAGAATGTAATTAACTAGTTAGAGTATTCTGATTTGAAGAACAGCATACTAAGACATTGTAGCCAGAGATGCTCCTGTAAGTTCATTCAGACAATAATCTGGTCCTTCTCTGTGCTTCATGTGATCTGATTGTTACCAAATTAGAACCATTTTCCCTCCTGTAGGTCAAGATTCTTCTCATTGTTGTGTATGATGGAACAAATCGATGTCGTGTTGAAATGGTACAAAGAGATGAGCCCTTCGGTGAGTTTCATACTGTAAGCTTTAAAGCTTTGCAGTGGAGAACAGTTACAGTTCACTGAAGTGATTCTTCCTTCGCCAGCTCTTCTATCCAAGTCCTAAAAATATCTTGGACCTCCTCCAAGCCCTGGATGCAGCCAACCAATTGGAAGTGATCCCTTCAGTCTGGGAAGGTTGGTGGGAGCCACGTGGCTACGTGGGCCGTTGCTGGGATATAAGCTGGCAGCAGTGCACAGTGCGAGGTGCTGGGGGTACTTGGTGGTGCTCAGAGAGCCGCAGTCGGATGCTTTGACAGGAAGGTGGTTATTCCTGAGTGCAGTGGGGAGGGGACTGTGATAGAGAAAATCTCTGCTATCAGTTCTGCCCAGTCAGAGAGGTGGTGGCTGTGCGTGTTTAAATGCCAGGAAGAATTAGAAGTCACTGTCTTGGGAAACGCAATGCTTACCAGGGAGCAGCAGCTTAAGTAACTGCCCAGGTTTGACTCGTGTAAATTCTTTGCCTGTTCTTTGCTTTTTACGCTGGGGAGACAAGAATGCAAATATGGGCTTTAGCATATAGAAAATATCCTTCTGACTGCTATCTTTATCTAAACAGATATGAAACAGCTAGGGTTCAGTAAGAGACGAGATCTTTTGGAAGAACTTTTGTCCTTGATGAGCAGGGATCAGCACCCTGAAGAGGTAAGGAAGGCCAGTAAAAAGCCCATTTCTGTGTATGGCAGATGTGTTGCTGTCCCTAGGCTGTGCTGTGCTTGAGCTGTCTTACTGCCCCCGGATCTGTGAGGTCCAGTTGCTGTGTGTGTGCCACTACAAGTTTCCAGATCTGTCTGAGTTTGTCCAGATCTGCTGAGCTCTTCCTATTGTCTTCATTGTGTAAAGAAACCTCAAATACAGAAGGGGATGACTTTGGTACCAGGGTTTGGAAGAGGAATCCTTCAGTGACAGCTGTTGAGCAAGAACATAACACATCTCTGGGGGTGCTCATGGCAGCATTCACGGATTTTTGCCATAGATGTCACTGCTGTAACTCTTCATCTTGAGAAACCAGTTAAAGGCTTATATCTCTAAGCACAGCTCTCCTCTCCAGTGTTGTTTTGGAGCCTGACTGGTGGGAGCAGTTGTCCTGACAGAAGAGAGATGTTTTTCTGCCAAGATCACCTGCTGTTAATTCGCAGAATGAAATCATGCTGGGGCAGACCTACAGCATCTGTAGAGGATGTAGGAGTAGTGGCATTGAAGTGGATAACGTTGGTTGCAGAGGTTTTAGCATTAACAGTGTGATCATTTCACAGGTTCAACAGGCATTTGCCAAGTGTGCAGAAGATATCAAAACAGTCCACGAGCAATCTGGGAAGGATCAGGCCCCAGTGGAATGGACAGGCAGTGCACTGGGCAGTGTCACTGTGGTGTTTTCCAGGGCTGGGAGAACCCAGGATGCTTGGTACGTCTGTGGCTGTCAGGAGCTCTTTGGTGATGCTGTATCTCAGGTGTAATCAGAAAATCCAAATCTTAATGGCTGGTTCTCTAGGAATGCTAGTGCAGATAAAGGGATGTGGGTCAGTCCTGCTGGGGATGTTACTGGGCTCTTTTCTTAATTTTCTTGTTCATTTTTGATACCAAGCTGTAGCTGTATGTCTTTAAGATGGTTGGAAATAAGCACAGTAAGTGTGGCATAGTGTTGGCCATTTGCTTGTGGCAAGGTATGACTTCCTATCACTTTAATAAGAACAGCTGATTTCCTACAGCTTCCCATTTCCTAATATTTAGAACTCTTCACCAAACTCCTGAAGAGTTTAAATAGTATAATTAAATTCCTAATTAGACCTACGTCTAAGTGAACATTTTTAGAACCCTTCAGAAGCTAGAATTGGCTGTCCTGCATGCTCTCAAATTGAAATACAGGTTAAAATACCCAGCCTCCAAACGTGAGGTTCTGAACCATTTTCTGTTAAACTGAGGTGTTTCTTTGCACTCATTTCTTGGACACAAAAATTAGTAAGAACCTTTCTAAAAGCATCTAAGATTTCAAAGTGAACTTGTGACCAGTCACACTCGTCATTTGTTCTGTAGTATTTGAAGGTGTTCTGTGTTAAGCTGTTCAGTGACGTTAGGTTAGGATGCATCTGTAAGCATCTGGAGTGGGATCTGCTGGAACTGGGGGTGTCTCCAGGAAACAGAACTCACCTGTGTTTCATCTAGGCTTTGTCCCTTTGTTTACTACCTGTCTGTGCCTGTGTTTTGTTTTTGAACAGGAGCATGATGGAGCGTTTCCAGCAAATCAATAGGATTCCCACGTGAGTACATCCAGGCTCTGGCTTTGTGTACCCAGACCCCCTTTGGCTGAGACCTTGCACTTCCATTGTGACTGATAACAGTGGCCCATATCTGATGGTAGCTGTTAACAGCACTTTGTGCTTGCCCTTTCCTGCAAGCTTCTGCTAGTCTGGAAGGAAGGCTTCATACTGCTAGGTCCCTCCAGAGCCCCTGTATCAGTCTGGGGAATAGGGAAAGGAATTCTCTGAGATTGTGCTGAAGTTGGTAATTTGTGGGTTGTGAATGTGAAAGGAAGGTGGTTTCCATGTTGTTACAAATGGATCTGAAGGCTCTCTGGTTGCAGTGTCCCCTGCTCCCCTGCAGCACCAGCTGTGAACACTTGCTTGCTTCCCTGCTGAAAGGCAACAAAAGTGCAGCAGCTGCCATAGATAGCAAAGGAGCAGAGCCAGCCCTACAGCATGAAGGAGCTGGAGGAGCAGAGCTGGAGTCAATGGCTCCCTGTGCCCATGGACATCATAGAGATGTCCTCTGGCAGAGACACACTGCCTGGGATTTTAATCACTGTTCTCCTGCCATTTCTGTACCTCTACTAGCCACAGTGTAGGCTTTGGGGGGGCTGTAAAGGAGGGAGGCTTATTTAGGCTGTTGTAAAGGTGGGGTCTTCATCCTGGGCAGTGAGCTGCTGCCATTATTTTTGTGCAGTACTGCTTTCTGTAAGTTTAGGAGTTCCAAAATGCATCACGCTGGTATGGGGTGAAGGCTGAGGTGTAACAGCTCTGGCAGGAGCAGAATTGGCCTGCTTTTATCATCTGAAAAGTGTCCTGCCTTTCCTTCTAAGGCAGCTGCGTGCACTGAGCTCATGGCCACCTCACCTGGGGCCCTGTGGACCACCACCCTTTGCCTTTGCTCTTACAGTGACCTGGTGATGGAGGAGTTCTTGAACTGTGCTAAACAAACCGATTCTCCCGTTGAGGCAATTAAGCTGGTAAAGCTGGCAGTGTCCCTTGGTCTTCCATCATCGCAGAAGCTAAAAAGCAGAGTAGAGAAGGAATTTGAACTCTCTGAAAACCAGAAGTAAGTTGGACTGCTTTATGGTATTGCTGTAGGGGTATAGTAGGCAGGGTGCTGGGGGGTAATTCCTGTGCAAAGTTTTCTCTGCTAGCACAGCTGAGAGAGCTTGCTTTCAGAATGATGTGCTTTTGTGTTGACTGCTGCATTTACACCTCGAAAAATAACCCCCCCGATCACACCTGGAAGGGAATGAGTGTGACCTTTCACTGTGGAGTTACCCACAACACTGCTCAGATCTGCTATCACCTTTCCCCCCCAGCATCTTTTCTGAGCAGGCTCTGGCCTCTGAAAAGACATAGATTTCAGGTGCATTAAAGCAGGGAAATGGTACAGGGCCACCAGTGTATTTCACAGCTTCTGAGGTTTGTGGTCGACCCTCAGTGCGTTCTGTTGACCACTGCGGCTTATTGCTGAGCCTCTGTGGTCACACTCAGAAGACAGGGCTAGCCTGCTCCTAGCCAGCAAATGAGTAGAAGTGCCTGCAGCCTTGATAGCTGGCCCACCAGTCTGGGTAACTGCAGTAGTCTGCTGTGCCAGAAAGAGATGGGTGTGCTTGGACCAAACGGGTGGACCTGTCCCTTGTGGCAACAGGCATCAGCAGCCCATAGTGTGCTCCTTGGAGTGGGATTACCCTGTGTTTTGGATATTTTGTTTCAAGCTAAAGGTTCCAAAGGTTTTTTTCAACATATTTTTACTCAACTGTTTAATATCTGCAGGAAGGCACTGGAGAGCATCCAGTCAGACAGCGACAGCAGCGACAGCGACAGCGACCATGAGTAGCTGGCCTCCCTGCCTTCCCTTTGGGAAAAGCTGGAGTGCTCCGGTGAGAAACATGCTGCTTTCTGGAGGCTGCTCAGCAGCACAGCTTGTTGGCAGCTCGAGCAGCACTTTGCTGGACCTCCTGGGACTTAAACCAGCACTAATTTAATTCCTTCCATGCTGACTTCACTTAAGTATGAAGTTTACTCTGTATGTAAATGCTGTAAGTAACGTGGTATTTGTTGTCTGTGGTGTTAGTTCTCATCCGTTTGGTGTTGGGGACAGCTTTGAACTGTAGAGGAGAAACTGCCACTTGTTTCAGCCTCTGTACAGCTGGATGCTGTGTCTAATAAATGGCTGAATTCTGGCAATCTCTGTCCAAAAAGTGTTGGTTATGAAGTGCTGCTGATCTGGGAGAGGCCACGAGGTAACCTATTCTCAGCTTGCAGAGGAATCGTGGTAGGCTTTTTGAGGTAATTTATTGTGAACTTGCGAAGGTCCTTTTCCTGATGGTGCTGAAACATATCCCAGTGGTGGAGGAGTTAACAGCCACTTCCCTTCATAAAAAATAAAACCTTGGTGGGTGTAATGCTGCAGGAAAAGTCCTGAGTGCTGTGAAGGCAGCTTAGGGATCAGTCAGTAATGAGACTGGGAGACAGCAGCTGCTAAAGGTTGAACTACAGCTTGAAGTCTGAAAGTGTTGTTTGCAGAACAGTAAAAGATTTGTAAGGCTGAGTAAAGCTGTTTGAAGGCAGTGTTTGCTCTAGGAAGTAAATGTTCACTGGTTAGGGGCATCAAAGACGGAGAGCTGCTGTTTGGTGCCTTTTCTACCACCAATTTAACAGAACAGCAAGTAGCCAAAGCCACAGCCGTTCACTTCAGCTACTGGGTGCTGAGTTTCATCACTGCCTTCACTGCTGGTGAGAATTAAGGCAGTGCTGAGAGCCAGGGAAGGAAGGAGCTTGTTCTCTGTGGGTTAGCGAGGCTGAACCGAAGTCTGGCTTGTAGCCTGGTGCACCTGCTCTGAAACTGCATAACAGGTCTAATAAAAACCACACAGGGTAGGTGTCCACCATAATGCCTGCTCTACATACATTGTCAAAGTTGTGCTCACAAAGGAGTGAATTCTGAGAACAGGATTAGTACAGAGATGAAGCCTTTTCTTCCTCAGCTCACTGAGAAAAGCAGTTCCTGCATGGCAGCTGTCTTTGCTATGAAGGAGGAAACTGAAAACCAGGGAGAGTGGTTGAAGCCTTGTTTTATTCAGCTGACAACATGGCAAATCAATAATGATAGGTTACAAACATTTTGGTTGGATCACAAGCCTGCTTGATAAGATGGGAAAACAAAATAGTTACACAAATTGTGAAGAAGCTTCCTGAAGTCGGTGGTCATGATAACGCAAAACCGGTACAAATACAACAGGTGGTAAATTAAATACAGTGCAAGGAAACAGGACGGGACCCACGCTTTGATTTAACGCTTCCAGCCCGCCCCCACCAGCTGGTTGGTTTGCAACCCTTAGGAGCTCACCCTTGGAGGTCATTGGGTTTCTCTGCAGCGTGAGCAACTGCTGAACTGCCTCTGAACCAACAGTCCGAGCTCACTGCACTTGAGTTGTTCCCAGCCCCACAGCGCTGGCGTATGCTGTCAGGATATCCACTATCTGTTTGGTTTCGAGGGTCATTCGAGCTTCAGTCAGCCAGTCGTGTGCAACTCTCCTGGACTCTCCTCTTAACTGGTTGACGAATTTAGCTGCCAGCTCCAGGTCTCCGTGTTCAATGCAGTAGGAAGCGTAAGACAGTAATTTAAATGTATCGAGGTCATCGGGGCTGAGCTCGGTTGGCGGCTTCAGCTGTTGAGGATGGAACACAAGAAGGGACTGCAGGTACGACAGGAAGTACTGATACAAGCTGTTTCTTGTTTCGTCAATCATAGCCACTCTTTTTGCCAGTTTTTGGACTGTGTAGAAACGTGCTCTGAGGGCCTCTTCGCTGTACACCCCTCGTGTCAGAGACTCCTGGGGGAGGGCTGCTGTTAAGGCTTCTGTAAAGGCGTTGTCAGAGCAGCTGGCCTTGATGGCCTTCACTGCGCTCTCCAGTGGCTCTGTGTGGCTGTCACCAGAGGCTGTCTTCATGCAGTATTTGAGTGCCTCCACAGAAAGCCACAGCTGATGGGCCTTTCTGGCCTCCTCTTCTGCTACTGCATGACCTGCAAAGTAAGTCAAAGGGGCTCTCAGTTGGGGCACACAGACAGAAAAAACATGGAATACGAAAGCGTTCAAGCAACAAAAGCCATCCCTCTGAACACTTCCTAAAGCAGCCACCCCCTTGCCACCTGCTCACAGCAAGTCTGTTCCACACCTCAGGGTCACAGTCCCTGCCAACAGAGCAAAGCTGTGGCTTTGGCAGAACCAGCTTTGGACTCTGCAGCTGGGATTTATTGAGTACTCAGCCAATGGCAAACCATCAGCCACATGGCTGATCCAGTGTTCAGGCACCGGATTTGGATAAGAACCGTGACTGCTCCTTAAAGAGATGAGATCTGTGCTCACTCTCAACTGCTTGCTCAATTCCTTTCAGCCTGGCGTAGGCAGTGTTTATATCCAGCGTGAAGTTGTCAAGCTGCTCCTGAGTAAGGCGTCGGAATTGCATTTCTTGCTCGCTGAGTTTCTCCGACAAGTTCTGAAATAGATATGTACACCATCAGGCCAGAAAGAGCTCTTTCTTTAACTAACTGTATTCAACCTCTTTGTAAGATATGTTTCTGTATGCTTTTGTTCTTGCTACAGACAACACACATAGTAAATATACTGGTAATAAGTCTTTTTAAGGTGGTGAAATTAACAGTTAATGAATTTCTAATTACCAAATTTTCACATATAGCCGAGGAGCTTAAGACAACTCAGCATAAAACCTACATGCTGAAGGACTTCTTCATCTCCCCCAGATGAGGGCATTCCCTCCCCAGCTCCCACTGAGTGTTCCAGAAGATGGTTCACATCTCCTCCAGCTGGAGGCTTCACCACCAGCATTTTAGCCAAATTCCCACTCAGCCCCTGGGGGAACTCCTCTACCTCACCTGCTCGAATTCCACCTTCAGCTCCTGTTCCTGGATCTTAAGAACATCCCGCAGGTGATCGGTGTGGGCAGCTGCCTGCCGCCGGAGCTGCGTCCTCATTTCGCTCTCCATCACCTCTCGGACCTCTTCAACCTGCACACAATTAAACAGCTGCTATTGCACTGCACTTGTTACCCATCAGGGTACATTTCCATAGAAGTGTTACAGATTTAAGCTCACATTTCATCTTACAGAGCTGTCAAGGGCCACACTTACAGCTAAGCCTTTTCCTAACGATTGCAAAGAGCAGCCGTTCTACATCTGAAGAAGCTTCCCCACTCAAAACCTCCCTTCCACGCTTAGCAAGGCAGGGGGGCCTCAACCCGAAGCCCCCTGCTGCTCCCTGTGCCCCTCTTCAAGGTGAGTTCCACCACTTTACCTTCTTCTCCTGTTCTATTTCAATCTCACTTTTGTGATGCTCCAGTGCTTTCGCCACAGCTGCCTCAAGTGCCTTTTTGTCTTCAAGTTTTTGCTTCTCCAGGGCCAACTCGATGTGCTGCTGCTCCCTGACCCGCTGCTCAGCCAGCTCCTTGTTCAGCTGGTCGATGCGACGATGCGCGTGTGCAATCAGAGAATTCAAGTCGTCTGTTGACAGCTGCCCAGCTGAAAAACAACTGGACGTTAGAAAGGGCTGCAGAGAAGCTGCCCCACCTCCCCCTGGAGAGCTCCAAGGGTCCACACACGGTTGACCTGTGAGCACCTTTTAGGAGACGCTGACTGGTGGTAATGCCCACCCGATGCTCCTTTCTGAACCAAATTTGCAAGTACTTCCTATCACTTGGAGAAAAATTACCATATTCAATCGAATCATTCACATCTGTGATTTATGCTCTTCAGCAGTTCTCCAGGCCAACTGTTCACAGCCAGATTTGCTATTTGTTATCTGGTGCAGCAGTGCTCGTGTCTGACCCGGAAGCTGAGCAGCACCACTAGGGAGCTCAGCAGTTGAAATTACTGCTATTAGAAAATAAAGCTGGGGTTTACTCCACTTCAGTTCTAAAATTTAGTTTTCTTTGATCAAAAGGGGAAAAAAAAAAAAGAAAATCAACCTCAGAATCGAGAGTAAATCAATCATGAAGATGAAATTCAAATTCAGTCCATCGATTTGGTGACCTTGCTCAGAGCACCCAGGCATGCTGGCAGTATCGCAGGAGCTGGCCTCAATCAGGCCAGAAGTTGGGCCTTCCAAATAGAATTAACCACTGTTAATTAGAATTGATTAGTTTCTGTTTCTCATTGGAATCTCAGAAGCTCAACTGGTGACTGGCTGAAATTAACAAAGCAAGTGGAAGAGTGGCTTTCAGATGCAAACCACACTCACCTGGCAAGTGAGAGCTGCTAGGCAAAGTCTGGTTTAAGCTGCACATGCAGAACTAGTGGGAAGGATCCCAAAGCACAGCCCAGTCTGAAATGTTTCAGGGATACTTTTCACCACTTTGTTGACACTGTGTATAATTTAAAGTGGTGCACCACACAAACATAAAAAAGGACAAAGAGGAAAGAGAGAACATTCACAAGACCAGGAAAAGTTGCAGGAACTCACCTAGATCACTTATGTCTGCAACAGAAAGAGGAGAGGATGGAAAAGTTAATGCACATTCACTATAGCAGTCAGTCGTGCTAAAGTAAAGAGACAACTAACAGCTTCTGCTCTAGAATGATCCAAGGCTTCAGGAGTTTAAGAACAGCGTGCTGATCTCTCTGCGTTACAAGCAAGATGTAACCTGAAACATCCTCACCACAGCTGCCTTTGGAAACCCACAGATGAACCTTCAGGTTCAGCCAAAGTGAGGAATACAAGTTTGGAGTAAAGAAGTGCAACAGGACACTGAGAATTTCCAGGCTCTTAGCAATGAGGAGCAGTTGGTTAAGAGACAAATTTCCAAGCAGCAGTGAGAGCCACTATCAGGTCAGTCCTGTACACTTCGTAGGGTCACAATGGTGTGAAACTGAACGCCTGGAAGCTGCCAGGAGGTTCCCTCTCAGAAAAGTGCAGTGCTCACAACATTCAGGACATCCTTCCCTTATCCTGCATTAGGAATGGCAGCTCCATCTCCAGATCCCAAAATCCTGTTTTCGTCAGAATTAATACCCCAGAAGATTGTACATAAGAGACAGCACAGCAAATTGCAAAGTTTGTTAACCTAGCAAGTTTTTCTAACTTCTTAAAAAGTAAAGACCCTGAGCGTTCCAGAGACCTAGTGTTTTCATTTAGCTTTGAAGGCTCGTTTGTGGACTAACCTTCATGTTCCTAGAGCATTAAGTACTATTAAGAAAGAGGATCACAGATGATGAGCTGACTTACTTAAGCCACAAGTACTTAATTGTGAACCTGACTTCTTCCCTGCTTGCCTGATGTGGTATCTGAACCTTCCAACAACTCCAAGTGATACATTTATCCCTCTAGTGAGGCAGAAAGATTCTAACTGTACTTCTGGATCACATTTCTTGCTTCACTTTTTTCTTTTATAAGGAAAGAAGGAAAGAATTCCAGCTGAAAAACCCAAGCACCTCAAAAATATGGGTGTGCCAGATGTCAGACGTCAGACAAAGAACTGTAGCAGCTGGAAAACACCATGCAGCCATTCACTGCTTCTGTTACTCCAGATCAGCTCTTGTGTCACTCTCATTAAGAACTAACATAGCAGGATGAGTAAAGTATGTGAAGAGCAGTGAATTCGCTCTTTCAGTCATTTAAAAAGAATCAGGAAGCTCAGAATCAGGGAATCCTGAAAGCAGACACTGTTACAGCTGCTCTATGACCTGCTCTATGGTTACTTCACTGCCGTCACCCCAGACTTACTGAGCCCCTTCCAGCCCGGCTGCACATCGGGGGTGATGCTGTCGAGCTCTCTCTGAAACTCCTCTCTTGCTGTAGCCACAAGTTCGTGATACTGAGCCACAATCTTGGCCTCAGACTGCGCTGCCTGAACCTGTAACAAACAAAAAAGGACACTGGCTTATCTTTCAAGGCATGGAGATTTCATCTAAGAGCAAACCTGAGTTAGTGGCAGAGATCTTTATCCTCACTTGGGGAAAAGCTGGCCTGTGTTATCAAGCCTCTTACGTAAAGTAATTCTTCACACCAACTGCGCAGATCTACTTCTCCACATGCACACTGTAACTTTGTAGTTAATCTGTAGCCCAGAAAAAAACCAAGATAGTATCTTAAACTCAGTAGCTGCCTTTAAAGATATCCAGCTCTACTCCTTCATTACAGAATGTTTTCTGCCATCAGAGCAGTGCTGCTATCACACAGCGCCAGCAGGGAGCTGCCCAACCCTCAGTAAGTTCCCTACTCCCACTCTTAAGTGAAATTCTCCACTGCAAATGCATCAGAGGAATCAATTATCCTGCAAAGGGACATGATTTCAACTTGAATTTTCATCCTCTATTTCCTGAGCTGTAAAGTGATCTACCCACAAAGTCATCAGCAGACTCCTCCCCAACCTGATGATTAATAGGTGTGCCCCAGATCCAAAGAAACAAGTTCCTTCTCAAGGTTAAAAAGTAACCTTCTCAGCAGTGAGCCCTAAGTCTCCCATGCCCTGCCGAAGAGCCACCACCAGAACAAGTGGATACACTTTGTGAGAGGACCCCAACCAATCTGCACACCGAATGCTTTGTCTCATCTTCCAAATTCCAGTCCAGCATCAGACAGAAGGAACTGCAAGCCGCCCAAGGAAAGAGCAGACACCGAACAAGCTGGCTGCACAATCTTCTAGGAGAGAGTTCAGGTTTTTCTTGCAAAGTCCTTGTCAAGCCTACCACTGGTACCATAATCAGCTCAAAGACTGACTACAGCTAAAGATAATATTTAGAAAAAGGATTTAAACTAGAAAATATTTGATCCACTAGAGAGGACTTGGAAAAAGGGGGACTCACAAGCTGCCACGGAGTCCTTGTTCTAATGCTGATGAAGAACAGCTGAAGCATTACCTTTTTCACTACGTTGTCCAAGTCAACTATCATATGACGAAGATTTTCCTCTGCAGCTATAATGTGAGCTTTGGCTCCTGGGATCTGAGACTTCTTGGCATTCTCAATTACTCCTTTTGTTTTCTCTAACTCCTCTCTGAAAAGAAAAGAAGCTGCTGATTATAACACATAATGGTCTTACTGCATAACCCCAGAGTAAAGATCACTTTATGCTGTCTATTTCTACAGGAAGAACTCCCTGACAACCAGTGGGTGCACTGGTGATGCTTTAAAAGTTGGACTTGGTGATCTGAGAGGTTTCTTCCTAAAGATTCTACCAGCCTGTAACTTCACAACTGTGCTGCTTCAAAAATGTTCCCCTCTATTTCCTATTTGCCCCCTCAGCCTCAGAAGCGTTCAGGAGTTCCCAAATTTATTTCTATCCTCACTACAAGAACAGCTTTTGTCCATCAACTTACTTGTGCTGCTACAATCACTGCATAATGACCCAATGTACATCAGTGTAATTTACAGAGAACCTGAGGTTACGAGCAGTGCCTCGCTTCAGAATTCAGGTTTTCACTAAGCACACATCTCAGAAATATCCAGCCTTATGGGCAGCTCTGCTGAAGGATGGAACCAACAAACAGCGCTGTAAGAATTTTACATCACAGCTAGGAGAAGCTAATGATTTAATTTTACACTGCAGCTACGAGAAGCCAATGATGTTACTGACTCAACAGACACAGAGTGCAGCAATGGAATTCTTACAGTAGGCATAATAATGATTAAATTATCCAAAATGATATTAAAAGGATTACGGCTGATTGTCTTATTTAATCTTACTTGAACTAACCAACACTGTATGTAAGTACAGACAGGAGATAAGTTCTTACAGAGAGAAATGAGAGTGTTGTACCACGTGGTAGGCACCTAAGATGTGCAGGCAGCAGACCTGCAGATATTCATCAATAGATATTCACCCTATTTTAATGATGTGAACAAACACATCAACTCATCGCACACAAGTGATGCTACTTTCTGTCTAGAAACTCATCTACTGGCTGCCAGCCCATGCGCGCTGTGTTTTGCTGTGTTTTACGTCCTAAAGCCAGGGACTCACTTGGCTTTCAGAAGGACATCAGCAGCTTCATCCACTGCCCTCCTTCGATCTTTCAGAGCCTCCTCCAGAGTGCGCCACTGAGCTGATTTCTTCTCCCCAGCGGTCTGAGAAGCAACACGTTTTTCATCAGTGTTATGACAATCCCTACATTACAAAATCACCCCACAGATAACAACCAAGATTCAGAATCTGCAGTGCTCACTTCACTCAGCCTGAGCAAATGCTTTTGTTTCACCAACAACACAGCTTGAAGCTCTAACAATTTCTTCCTTCCAACGTTTTGTTTTGGCTTTGATCCTTGACGTGGTGATTAACCACCCCATTACACCCTCTGCAACAGAACTTATCAGGAAGCAGCAGTCCTACACAAAGTGGGACATCAGCACACCGGAACCACAAGCTGCTGTTGCTCACAACCCCTATCCATCTCTAGACAATGCAAAGCCATTCCAGACCAGGAATAGAACAATATTCTAGGAAGACTTAGGCAAAAGGAATGGTTTGACAGAATTATCTTGGGGTGTCACACTGTTCAGCCTGACAACAAGGAGCTTGGGAATCAAAATACCACAAGGCATTGAAGATTATCAGCATGTTGACTTAACTTTTCTACTCACAGAAAGGGAATGAGTTGGAGGGAAAAAACATGTCAAAAGCAGAAGCACTTTATTATTAAATCATACATTTTGCAAGTGGGAAGATCAGGTAAAACTGTGACAAAGATGAAACCTCAGATTTTAACTACGAGATGAATTGCTGCTGAGCACAAGTCCCCAGCTGCCCAATTTACCTCTGAGTCATCCATTGCCTCCTTCAGTATCTGCAAGTGAGCATTCACTGCTTGCACAGCAGATTCCTGTGCAGTGATTGCCTGAAGTGTTATACGAGCCGTAGAGCTCAGGGCTCCTTCCAACGTTGCTGCAAGGGCTGGAAAAAATACTGGAATTAACTGAAGACTCATCACTGCAGTGCCACATTACATCTCAAATGTAGCCTTACAATTTTCTGCGGCCCACAGGAGTTGGTCAGTTGGGAAACGATTCCTTAGTCCCTTACAGTGTGTGTGGGAAAACTCCAGGTATGGACTTACCTGAGATCTTCTCTTGCTCCTCTTTGTCTTGCTGGGCAAGACGAGCTGCAACTTCGTCTGGTGATCGTTCTTTTATAGCATGGGAACCCTCGTGTTCTTTATCTATAAAAGCAGAGAAATTGTTTAAGCATCAGATTCAACTGTTCCATCCCAACTGCTGTACAGACCACTTGTAGGAAGTAACTTTCTTTTTAAAATTTCTTTTTAAAATTGGTAGTTAGCATCATTTTATAAATCTGACTTCCGAACAAAGCCGTACCAAAACTACCTCAAGCATTTTGTATTCATAATTGTAAAGTGAAGGTGCTTCACTTGGCCCTGCAGAGCTCTTCTAAAGCACGGTCAGAAAGCCACCAACAGCAGAGGCAAACCGGGCCGTGCAGCTTCCATTCAGCAGACAGGCAGACTCTCCCCTCACATCCATCCCTGTAACTCTCCCCACCATCAATCTCACTTGCTCAGCATGCTGAAAATCTATTAGCAAATGATGGAAGATCTACAAAAGGCACAAAGAGTGCTTTTCAAAAATGACAAATATCAGCCCAGAACCAAGAATCGGTGCGTTTGAAGCGACAAGACTTTGATTTTCTGTGTGGAATTCATGCAGTCTTTTTCACCTTCTTCAGTCTGTATCCCCGGAGCTGGCACCGACACGGCTACCCCTGTTGCAGAGATGATCTGTGCTGCAGCTGTGCCTGCTGTTAAGGACAGTTACAGAACTGAAACAGTTAGTATGCACTACAGTGAGAACAGGGAAATAATAAACACTGGGTTTTTCTTCTGGAGGAACATTATTTGGACTTCCATGTTATTATTTACAGAAAAGGAGACAGCATTAATTACACACACACAAATCTTCACCTGACATGACAGATAAAGGAACAAAGATGACAACTGTGGCTCTATGTTCCTTTTAATCTGGCTTCACAAGCAGCTCAACAATTATCTCAATTAAGCCATACTACAGTTGCTTAAGAAAAAGAGAGAGAACATCTCAAGAGTCCAGCACCCAAAGTGAGCCTTGTATGTAGAATTATGGAGCACAGTCATTTATATTAGATTCCAAATATTCTAAGGTACATAAACTTAACTAAGCAAAAACAGCTCAAGCCTTCCTGGGCAAATTTCCTTATGATTAAAAAGAATATTAATTCTAAAAACCTACAGCATACACATCTGCAACCATTCCCAAAGCCTATCTTCACCTGCTGTGGGATGCATGGTACAAGAGAACATTTGCACTTCTGCTTCTCTCTGTGTGACATTCTGTAAGTTACCTTCTTTTTCCTCTGAAGGAGCAACAGCTTCTGTTTTGCTTGTCTGGGATTTGGGAGCAGGCTGTTTGGATTCTTTCATTACTTCTGCTACGGATGAGATCTTCAGTGGACCTTGTTGTACCTTGAGAACCAAGAGTAAGAAATACCGTCAGTTTTCCAAACAGTTTTTGTGTGTCACCAACTCCACTGAATGGCAAAGAATACTTCCACATCCAGACAGCTGTATCGTAAATCCAGCCTTCAAAGTACAAATGAGAATGACAGCAAGGCCATCTAATTTTTCACCTTAATTTTTAATTTAGAGAGAATGCTTATAATTTTCATTCCTACAAAGCTGAACATTCAGTAGTGGCAGTTTCTCCTACAAATAAAAATGAGTTAAGGTATGTATACAAAGCTACACTGTCATATTCAAAACGTGCCAAACATTTCTCCTATAAAGAAATGTTGAGGGAACTGGGCTTGTTTAGCTTAGAGAAGAAAAGGCTCCAGGAAGACTTCACTGTGGTCTTCCAGTACTTGAAGGGAGCATATAAACAGGAAGGGGAAACGGCTGTTTACAAGGGTGGATAGTGACAGGACAAGGGGGAATGGTTTTAAACTGAGACAGGGGAGGTTTAGGTCAGATATTAGGAGGAAGTTTTTCACACAGAGGGTGGTGACGCACTGGAACAGGTTGCCCAAGGAGGCTGTGGATGCCCCATCCCTGGAGGCATCCAAGGCCAGGCTGGATGTGGCTCTGGGCAGCCTGGTCTGCTGGTTGGTGACCTGCACACAGCAGGGGGTTGGAACTGGATGAGCTTTGTGGTTCTTTTCAACCCAGGCCCTTCTACGATCATTCCATTATAAAGGGAAACGTACAAGCAGCACTGTTACACAGTAGTCAGCAGTGGTTCTACTGAATCAGTAATTAATGAGATGACTTTGAAACAGGAAGGGACCCACAGTGTGGTTCGGTATCATCTCAAAGAGTAACAATCTAAACCAAAAGTGCTCGGTTCATAAATCTTAAACCTTGTGCATAACAAAACTGATTAGAATTTGAAAACTAAGAGCAGATCTCTCTCTAAACAAGGAAAAGTGAAGTGTGCAGGAGGGTGGTGAATGGGAGCCGCTTACCGGTTTCTTTGGCATGGGCACACTGTAAGGCGCAGGACCGAGCGCCATCTCAAACAGTTTGTCAGAGTAGGGAATGGCTTTCTCTACATTCTCCCGGAAACGCGGGTCGTAGCTGGCATACAGGACGGTTCCCCCTATTCCTCCACCCACAAACAAGACGGTGGCACCAATGATTTTGCCTACAGAACCGCTGGAGGGAAAAGGAGAAAGAGCAAAAATGAGGTAAATCCCACTGTACGACGAGAAAGCCTCCAACAGATTTTAAAACTTCAGCCTACGCCTGGGAACACCCACTGTGATCCAGAAGGCGGCCACCAACCCAAGGGTGTGGGACAGACCAAGGGATGGAAGCATCACCTCCACCCCTCCAAACCCTCCGACGCACCCGGACTCCCCCGACGTGGTCGCATATCCGCAGCTCAGTCGTGGCGGACGGAGCGCTGCCCTCCTGCACCGGCAGTTCTGTGAGGGGTGGAGGAGAGCAAAGTCAGGCAGTGAGCACATCTCAGCCTCTCCTCATCCCAACGCACAGCAGCTCAGCTGGGTCTGAGAGCTACGGCAGCAACCAGAGCTGCTTGTACGCTTGCAGCTCCTTCACGAGACACAAACACGTTTCAAACACGCAGCCACTTTCAAGACAGAGATCTGATTATAAATGAAATTACCATGTGAGGAGTGATATTTTACCATATTCTACTTAGCAGAGATAACATTACCTAAGATTTTTATCTCCTATTTTACCTCAAAATGAAGATTTACCAGAAAGACTGGTTAAGCAGTAGGTTGACATAAATCTGACCTAAGAAGCCAGGCAGACAGCACAGACCCCTGCACAGGGCACTGGGAACAGCTGCTGCCATTTCTTCCTCCTACTCAGCACTCCTGTGCTATTTAATTTACCTAACTCTTGGAAAGCTCCTTGTTTTACATTAATTACCTGCTGTTGCATTGCTACAAAAACCACTCCACAAGGTACATCACACCTTCCCTGCAGCCAACAGAAGAACGGCAGGGACTCCAGAATTTGAGATGATCCACATAATTAACAAGCCCTGCCTCGCACATTAAGTGCTTCATGCATAGCCTCAAGCAGCGACACAGAGAGCACAATCTCATTCTCTGCATTCATTCAGTCCAAGCTAAACCTCCCGCTCCCCTCTGGCTGCCCCATAACAGCTCAGGCTGCCCAGGGCTCAAACCAACCTGGCCTTAAGCACCTCCAGAGACAGGGCACCCCCAGCATTCTGGGCAATCTGTAAGGTCCTTCCCAACCCAAACCATCCTGTGATTCCATGACTCGTAAAGGTGACACCAGATGCACTGACAGAAGGAGCAGCTGATGTGCTTACAGCTGCAAGTGGATGGATTTCAGTGATGGCTGAGGGAGCGGTCAGGTGAGAAAGGGCTGAACTTCACCAACACTGGAAGGAAACCCGGGGAAAGGCTGAGCCTTGCAAAGTTAACAGTGCCTGGGTGACCCATCAGCAACACACAATGCACACAGAACGCTGCGCTGAGACTGTCAGACCTTAACAGGGCAAAGGCACTGGAACAGGTGGCCCAAGGAGGCTGAGGATGCCCCGCCCCTGGAGGCATCCAAGGCCAGGCTGGATGTGGCTTCGGGCAGCCTGGTCTGCTGGTTGGTGACCCTGCACACAGCAGGGGGTTGGAACTGGATGATCATTGTGGTCCTTTTCAGCTCAGGCCGTTCTATGATTCTATGATTCAAAGCACAGCACCTGATTTCCAGCACTGTGCAGCCGTTCTGGACATGCTCTCGCGCATGCACACAGCTCCATGTGATAAACACCAGTGGAAGTCTGGTTTCCATCTCTCTGCTCAGACTTTCCACAGGCCCTGATCTCAGCGCGCACCGGCTGCCCTTGGCCGGACAGCCTCATTCAGTGGCGGTTTCCCTCAGCCAACGGCCGGCCCAGGCCTCGATGCGGGACCGCCGCGAGGCGCCCACCCCCCGCAAGGTCACGTCCTTCCCGCCGCCGGCAGGCCCGCCGTCCCGCCGCCCGGCAGCCGGCCGAGCGCCGCCACCTCCGGGCCCACCCGGCTCCATCCGGGTCACCCAAGCGGACTCCGACGACCGTCACGCCTGGCGGCCGCCGCTTCCCGCCGCCCTACGCAAATCAGGCCGCGCCGCACGCCGGTACTCGTAGTGCAGCCCAGAAGCGAGCTGACGGCTCCCGCCCGCCGCGGCGTCCCATTGGCTCTCGCGGCCGTCCCTCAGAAGCCGAGCGGCCAACCGCGGCGGCCGCGTGGGGAGTCATTCAGAGCAGATGGGGCCGCGGCTGGAGGACGCGCTGCTCCTCAGCGCCTCAACCGCGTGCCCCGCAGCGCGCTGCCGCCGTCAGCCAGAGGGCAGACGCCACTCATACCGACTGGTGGCGCTTCTCCCAGGAGGCCGCGCGTCTTCTCCCTCCCGCTCCGCTCCGTTCAGCCCCGCTCACCTGCGCGGCCACCGCGACCCCCGCTCGCTGACAGGCCCGCAGCATCGCCTCGGAACCGGCGGCGGCCGAGGGCAGGCTGCAGGAAGGCGCCGCTCACGAGAACTCCCAGCGCCTCCCGCCTCCGCCCCTCACCGCGAGCAGGGCGCGGTGCGCATGTGCGGACCGCCCCTCCGGTGGGGGGCGTGGCCGCCGCTTCGAGAGAGTGACGGGCGACGCTCCCAATCAGAGAGGAACGAGCGGGTCACGTGTTCGGTCCGCCATTTTAGAAAGCGCCCGGAGGGGGCCGCGCTCCTCCCAGCGGGGACGCGGCGCTCTGCAGCCGTCTGTTGGCGCGGCCCGGCCTGATCTCCGCCGGCTGCCGTAGGCTGGGCGCGGGGACATGGCGGCAGCGGCGGTGCGAGGGGCTCTGGCGGGTCTGTGTGTGAGGGACGGGAGGGGAGCGGGAGGGAGGCAGGCGGCCATGTCGGAGGAGGGGGTGCCCGTGAAATGGCGGCGGCCCGGGGCCGCTCGGCGCTGCTGAAGGCCGTCTCTCTCCGCAGGGATGCTGCGGCCGCTCGCGCGCTGGGCTCCCGTCGCTGCGGGACGAACCGCGTCCGTCCACTGCTGCCACAGCCGAGCGCGGGCGGCGGCTCCGCTGGGGAAACCGCTGACCCTCGGCATCGTGCCCGGCGGGGGTTCCGCGCTGCTCAGCAGGTACGGGGCTGGCCGTGCCGCCCATCCGACCCGGCCTTGAGCACCGCAGTGCCAGGGCATCGCCGCCCTCTGGGCAGGGCACGTCCTCCTGGCATCTAACCTAAATCTCCCCTCTGTGAGAGGTTTTATTATTCATCCTTATTTTGTTACTCACTCCCGACCTGCCGTTATCACGCCATGTAGAAGTCAGTCCCTCTCCTGCTCGTAAGCTCCCTTCAAGTACTGGGAGGCTGCTGTGAGGTTTCCCAGACCCTTCTCAAAGCTAAACAAATCCAGATATATCCTCCAAATAACTTCTGAATACCAGTACAGCTGAGTGTTTACAGTTTAGCATTTAACCCCATTTACATTCCTGTTGTATTACCTCCTCCTTCTGTTGTCTTCAGACTCGCACCTCTACTTCCAAACCTACTTCAGCAGCCCGTGAGGCCTCTCACTTATTGTAGTCTACGGAAGGGAAAGAGGAAGTCTGTGAAAGCTGTTGTTAAGAGGTTTCTCCGACTGCACAATGGTCTTTGGGTTAGGAGAAAGGTACGATTTTGTTTTGTTCTGGTATTATAAATCTGTTTAAAACAGTGGGCTCATTGAGGGTGGTGACACACTGGGATAAGTTGCCCAAGGAGGCTGTGGATGCCCATCCCTGGAGGCATCCAAGGCCAGGCTGGATGTGGTTCTGGGCAGCCTGGTCTGCTGGTTGGCGACCTGCACATAGCAGGGGGTTGGAACTGGATGAGCATTGTGGTCCTTTCAACCCAGGCCATTCTATGATTCATTGCTTTTGTTCTGATGGACAGAGCTGGTATGGAAGTGTGCATCTCCTGCACTTCCTGAAAGTGGGGGATTTATGCTAGTTTGCTTATGGGTACTGCAATACGTTTGTACTGGCAGCAACTCACTGTGTATTTCCTATGCAGTCTGGTTACAAGAAGAAATTGTGGAAGAAGTCTACTGCCCAGAAGAAGCGCTTGAGAGAGTTTGTGTTGTGCAACAGAACGCAGTGTAAACTCCTGGATAAGATGACCACTTCTTTCTGGAAAAGAAGAAATTGGTATGTTGATGATCCCTACCAGAAGTATCACGACCGCACAAATCTTCCTCTGTAGGAATCTGTAATTATTTTATAAATAAACATATGCGTATCATCTGCTCAGAAGTATGGCCCAAAATAAAGGAATAGTAAAGACTACTTTGAGGAGCAACTTGTGTTTTACTTGGCAGTGATGACAACCAGACTTGTCACCTGCGTGTTCAGATGTCTGGTGGTTTCCTACGATTGTGTTTAACATAATGTTTGTGGATGAATGCAGTCTAAACATTACTAAAAGACAGTGAATAATTAAACATATTTGATCTTGAATTTTGTTAAAAGAAGCGTGTTTAACTTAAGGATATTCTTCCTTAGGCATGGGAAGAAAGGAGAGAGGGATTCCAGAGTTGCTGCCTGTTATTGTACCATGCAAACTCTTGCCCTGTTTCCATGTTAGCACCCACAGTTACATGCAGCTTTGCTAACTTACTTAAAGAGGCATTAGCCAAATTTCTTAACAGAACCTTCCTTGTAGGACTCAATTTTGTCTCTTTTGTTGGTTCTTGAGTAGTGGAGTAGATCCGCTGGGTCCTCACACCATCATAGAATCACAGAATGGCCTGGGTTGAAAAGGAGCACAATGCTCATCCAGTTCCAACCCCCTGCTGTGTGCAGGTCACCAACCAGCAGACCAGGCTGCCCAGAGCCACATCCAGCCTGGCCTTGGATGCCTCCAGGGATGGGGCATCCACAGCCTCCTTGGGCAACCTGTTCAGTGCGTCACCAGCCTCTGTGTGAAAAACTTCCTCCTAATATCTGACCTGAACCTCCCCTGCCTCAGTTTAAAACCATTCCCCCTTGTCCTATCACTATCCACCCTCATAAACAGCCGTTCCCCTCCTGTTTATACTCTCCCTTCAAATATCGAAAGGCCACAATGCGGTCTCAAGCAGTCAGTTTCAACACTCTCTTGTTCTTTACATGCTGTACATCTCAGTTTGCGTGCACAGGTGAAACAAGGCCAAGGATTTATCAGAGGGTCCTTTTGCAGTGTAAACTGCAGTGTAACTGGTCTGCTTTCCCTTTCAAAGGGCTAGGGTAGAGGGTTTCTCACAAAACCAGTGACTTAAGTATGTGAAAAGCAGTTACTTTCAGCAGCAGTTTGAACACATCCACTAGAAATGAGCCCATTATTAATTAGGCAGTCCCCGTTTATCAGCTCCCGAGCCATCTGCAATAGTAAGAGATGGTTTGCTGCACAAGGCTGTCGTGCATCAATGAATTCACTGGTTACTCAGAGTGTTCAGCAGCTGTATTTTTTCCAGTTCATCATACAGAAAAGTTGTGAAGGACATGCAGCACTGAGTGAGTACATCTATATACAATCAGCCAAAAGTGAGAGTAAAAATCATACAGCGATCAAAGGAATGATTCTGGCCTGCCAGATACATTGAACAGACTACAGTTGTTGTGATTTTTCTTAAAGAAAAGATTAAGACTTTATTCAAGATACACATCAAGCAGTATAACAAAACCAGCAAAACATCCACCTCTGGAATGCTGTTGTCATTCTTGTGAGACATCACATCTACCGTTTATTTCATCGCGTCTCTTCTGCTGATCACAGGGAAGGAATCACGAGGTGCCCGGTGACGATCCTTACGTAGTCTGTGTAACACAACTCCCAACACGGTGTTCTCTGCTATTTCAAATACAGTGCGAGGTGCATCACAGGTACCCAAAGCGAACCAGAAGGCGGCTGTATTAACGAGCACTGTCACAAGCACGGGGGTTTTGTTGCTACACGAGAGCACTGCAGAGCAGTCAGAGGCAGCAGGTTGTTTACATGAGGCTAGGGGGCGGTGGGTCTCTCCAAGCAGCTTTCTCCTTCTCATTAAGAGTGAATAGCCTGATTTTCCTTTTCTGTCTGTGCTGGGTTTGCACTTACACAATTTAGATCAGTGTGGGGTTACTGCAATGATTGGTGGTGATACATGAAGTTCTTCTAGCTGATGTGATCCTGATTCAGCAATCGCTGAGCACTAACTGCACTGGCACTGGCCACAACAGCAAGAATGAAGGCACGGGGACTGCACTGAGCTGCTCTGAACTTACTGTGTTCGTAACTGAGGTGTGTTTATGGTGCACTTGGTGAACTTACAGACTCATTTACCACAGACCATCTTCAGATGCAGTTTCCTTCCTTTCAGCATCAACTTAAAGTAACGCATGTTCCTTGTGCTGGTTAAAAGCCCTATTTTCTAGGGCTGACCTATTTGAAGCAGGCTCAGCACAAGCCAGCAGTGTGCAGCCAAGAGCTGAATGTATTTTGGGATGCATTAAACAGAACACAGCCAGCAGGTCAAGAGAGGTGATTCTCCCCTGTATTTAGCTTTGGTGCAGCCTCGTCTTGAATATAGCTTGCAGTTCTGGGCTGCACAGCACAGAAAGGATGTTAAGGTTCTTGGAAGCATTCAGAGGAGGCACCAAAGCTGGTAGCAGGGCTGGAGGTGCGTCCTGTGAGGAGGCTGAGAGCACTGGGGGGTTCCAGCCTGGAGACAAGAGTCTGAGAGGTGACCTCAGTGCTCCCTGCAGCGCCCTGGGGAGGGGAAACAGCGAGGTGCTGGGCTCTGCTCCTTCCTGGGAACTGGTGGCAGAAGGGGAATGGCACAGAGCTACGCCAGGGCCGGGCATTGGGAAACATTTCTGTACCATGAGAAGTGAGATAAAGGAACAAGCTTCTTCAAGGGCTGGCTGATACCACAAGCCTGCCAGCATTCAAGAGGCGTTTGGATGATGCTCTCAATGCCACGCGTTAACTTTTGGTCAGCCCTGCAGAGGTCAGGCACTTGGACTCGATGGTACCTGTGGGTCCCTTCCAACTGAGCTATTCCATTCTATTCTCTTCAGGGTTACATTCTCCAGCCCATCTCTGCTAAGTCAGGTGTCTGCCAGCCCTGCAGGACTGCTGGTGGAGCCAGCTGCCTGACAGGCCCCTGTATCCGTACTTCTCTTAAGCTGGGGAATCCCAGATCTTGAAGCTATTTGAAACCATTGGCTTGCTTTTAGGAGAAGCAATCTGCAAGCTGTTAGCCGGGCTGCAGCCCTGAGCCTGAGCCGGGAGGAAGAGAAGAAGTGCTTCCCACCCCTACGCGCTGCAGAAGCCGCCATCTGTGAGCCCTGCGCTCACGTTCTGCAAACCCTTTGCCACGAGGGGTCAGCATCAGTGCAGGAAGGCGGCTTGCTGAATCACCTCGTTCCCGTGGCAGAGAAAAACTGCAACAAAAGACTTCACGTCTGATGTTTATTTTAAATAAATGCAAATAGCCGCAGGGTGAAATGACAGAATGGGGGCAACACCTGTAAACAACCTGTGTGTGGAAAACGAGGAATCAAAAGCAAATGACCGTTCCCTTCCGTACACAGAACACAACAGCACAAAGTGGACGTGGTCAGCATTCACATTTCTTGTCTATCTATACACAGATATACAGCTCCGTTGATAAATTAATACATTTCTGCCAGAGATATGAAAAGGTTTATTTTCCTCATTTATACAATGAATGTTTGGAGAGATATAAGGCAACTCCCTTGTCAACAATTTCACCTCAGCACTTAAGAAAATCCAAACAGTCAAGTTGACAGTAAAACAGCAGATTAGACACGTTTAATAATTTTAGTGAGAATCAATGTTAATAAAGCATGTCTGAGAATAAAATTTATCAGCTGTTATGTGGCTCTATGTTTCGTGGGGTTTTTTGGCATAATTGAGTGCAAACTTGTCAGCTTTTTCTCTTATGGCAACCTATTGCATAGCAGGGAAACACGGCTTGCTTGCAACAGGATCTCATTTCTGCTAACTCTGCAGGCAGTTTTGCTATTTCTTTTTAATGTTTGCCAAAATGAATCAAACAAACTTTAAAGCTGCTTCAAAATAAAACACACAAGCTTAGCTCCTCCAAGCATTTGCTGAGTATCTTACAAGGACTGACTCTCTGTAACTGCTATTTATGTTTGCTTCTTTTCAATGTATTTTCTGAAGGCTTCTTCCTTCTTACCCATTGGAAAACACAACTGAATTAGCACGTGTAAAGGAAACACAGCGCTCAGATAATGGGGCCAAACATGGTGGCAGACTCAGGAAATACCTGCTTGCTTTTTCCACTTCCTAGCCAGGTCGGATAAACAGCAGTGTGTGCGCAGGGTTATTTCTCTCTTCCCCACATGCACTGGAAGCTCTGGGGAGACCTCGAGGATGCATCAGGCAGGGACAGCTCGGCTGCTGATGCATATCTGGCAGAGAAAAGGTTTTAAAGGCCACTTGAGATTTATCTCTGAGCCTGATACACTCCAACCGGCTACTGGCATCCCAAGCTGCTACACCTCAGGTTAATCGTACTTGTCGGGTTGCGGCCCGGCATTCATCAGTGAGGGCACGTTCCACGTATGTAAAGCTAAATGCTTTCCTACTCTATGACACAGGTCCAAGAGCAAACACAAAGGGCCACGTAATTAACTTCTGTGTGAATTTCACATGCTTAACACTTACAAGAGACACCAACTTGAAGCACAAATACACAAACCCTACAACATCTTCCTCTTCTTTTATATGTCTCGTTTATATATGGATACAAATACAACACTCCACCTGGTTCTCGTGGTTCTAACCAAACTCCATGCTACAGGCAAAACTCCAGGCTTCAGAAAGCAGCTGAGCCCCAGCGTCCTGCTCTGCTCGTGTAAGGAAAACTCCAGCACCACACCAGGAAAGCAGAAAGCTGGGACTGGCACTGTTAGGGGAGAACAGTTCATTTTCCCCTGGAAGCGAGTCACTAAAGCAATTCTAATGTGCTGCTGCAGCTACTACATGACTGCCTTGCTCGTGCTCCAGAACTGCCAGTAGAACATTTGCCGCAAGCGATACGATCCAGTTTTGTAGCCGCCATCATTTTCCACACAATATTCTCCTGGCTCAGGATGATCAAAATTAAGACTCCCCCTTCATTACATTGTTGAAACCAATCATTTTCTCTTGCACATCTCTTCCTCATCCTAAGTTCTGTTCTCTGTGTCTTTTTAGCACAATGATTTAATCAGAATACATTTGATCCACTCGCAGAAACAGCTTTACAGCTCAGCTTTTCCTAATGAGTCTTGGACATTTTCAAACAGCTAAAGCACTCAGGCATTTGTTACATCATTCACAGGCTTGAGGAGGAAGAGAGGGAAGAGAAATCCATGGCTTCTGCAAATCCACTTCCTTAATGATAAATAAATACACTGTCGAGTATCATCACGAGCAACTGATTACTTTGTTGTTGCTGTGCATTCACAGAGCTAGAGCTATGCAGACACAATGAGAACTGTCAATGTACAGCCTTAAGGACGAGCGTGAGTGGGGGAACACTGCAAACAAAACAAGGACTCTTCATCTGCAGGTGTCTGTCACACTGCCCTAACCACTGCTGACAGACGCGAGAAGCGTGGAACGGGGAACAGAGACAGGAGCGAGGGAGGCCATGTCTGCAACGCTGCACATCAAAGCACATCCATCCCACTGCTGCTTCCTACATTATGAACGAGTAGCTCCTTAAGGCAGAAGAGAGACATTCTGTGGATCTTGGTGCTATTGGCTCATTGCACTCACATTGTTTCAGTGGCAGAGGACGAGGTACTTTTCTTCCTGATGCGAGGTCTAAGGGTCCTAGGCGGTGCCTGCAGGAAAGAGACAACTTCATTAGTTCATAGGAAATTCTTTCCTTCTTTCCTTAAAACTCACCTTTGTGGCACTTTTGTAGCAGTGATCCCGTCTCTGGCATGAAGAAAAAGAGAAGCCCATTTTGGCCCTCAAGATTGTTAATGAAGGATCAGTTGAGGATAAACTCCTTGAAGAGAACCACTATAGGCCCTTACCTAGGTTACACCACCTACTGCTCTGTCCTTAGCTGAGGGCATGGCCAAATACTGCCAGTAACACGAAGGTCAAAGCAGACAGGAGAAATTGGTGCAATTTGCATCAGCCATCAGCTCAAGACAGCAAACTGGTGGCAGGAAGCCCACTGCTGTTTCCCAGCCACCTTGCAGGGTCCAGCCCAGCTGTGAGTAGCTTGGGGCATCCCAAAGCAGAAGGGGTCACCAGTGTGAAACACGCTGGGCTCTTGCTTGAGAGACTGGGTAGAATTTGTTGAAATTATTTCAGATGAGGACTACTGAGGAGGACTACTTGAGATGAGGAATACTTCAGATGAGGAATTCCGCCTTGCAGCCAGCTGATGAGGACAGCTTTGAAAAGGAGCCCTTAAGCATGGAAATGTATGGAAAGACCCCCAGGCAAATCTGCCCAGGAGAACCATGGAACGCCCAAGAGGAGCCAGGTCAATTCCACGATTGGTTTACTCTGATTAGCTCCACTCTCCAGACTGAACTGACTGAGACAGAAACGACCTAGCAAGGCCAACAAAACAAATAAACAAAAAAAACAAAACCCACCAACCTCATCTGCACTGCATAATTCACTCTGCAGAGCTTTGGTATGGCACTGGGGCTCATCAGATTCACAACAAGAAGTGGCTACCACATGTTGCAAGGGAGCACAAAATCTCTATGTGGAAACCTAGCAAAGCATAGTAGATAACACTGCAAGGGCTGTTAAGCTCTTCTACTTAGTTTTCAGGAAAATCCAAGCTTTGTTTTCATTAACAGCATAAACCTGTTTACCTGGAAGACCACGACAGGGTCTTACCATTTGTAAAAGAAGTCTTAGTCATTTATATTTTATAGGACTGTCCAATCCAAGACCATGCTGTATTTCACATTCTTGTGATACAAAAGGTATAAATATTCATACAGATAGGGAACAAGATCACACTGAGGTTGTGTTCAGATTCCATCCTGCTTCCAAGTCTGATCTTTTACCCCACTCTGAGTCCCCAAAAGCACAAACAATCAGGGTAAGATGGCTGCATCCAGAAAGGCACGGCTAACAGACAATCTCAGAACCATTAAAGTTGGAAAAGACTTCTTAGATCATCTAGTCCAACCACCAACCCACCCCACCATGCCACTAACCGTGTCCCTCAGTGCCACATCTGCACAGTTCTCTGAACAGCTCCATGGACAGTGACTCCACCACCTCCCTGGGCAGCCTGTGCCAATGCATCACCACTCTTTGGGAGAATAAATTTTTCTTAATATCCAACCTGAACCTCCCTTGATGCAACTTGAGACCATTCTCTCTTGCCTTATCACTGTTAACGTGGGAGAAGAGGCCAACCCTCACTACACCACAATGTCCTTTCAGGGAGTTGCAGAGAGCGATAAGGTCTCCCCTGTGTCTGCTCTTCTCCAGACTGAACCATCCAGCTCCCTCAGCTGCTCCCCATAAGACTTGTTTATATAATACTTGTTTATTGCAATTCTCTGGACACGCTCCAGGGCCTCCCTGTCTTTCTTTAGTGAGGGGCCCAACACTGATCACAGCACCCGATACAGCCTTATCAGTTCTCAGCACAGAGGGATGATCGCTTCCCTCCTTGTGCTGGCAACACTATTCCTGATACAAGCCAGGATGCCGTTGGCCTTCTTTGCCACTTGGGCACACTGCTGGCTCATGTTCAGATGCTATCAACTAACATCCCAAGGTGCTTTTCCTCTACGCAGCCTTCCAGCCACCCTGCCCTAAGCCTGTAGCACTGCATGGGGTTATTGTGACCAAAGCAGAGAACCCAGCACTTGGTCTTGTTGAACCTCTTACAACTGGCCTCAGCCCAGCTATCCAGCCTATCAAGGTCCCTCTGTAAGATTTTCCAACCCTCAGGCAGATCAACACTTCCTCCCATGTTGGTGTCATCTGCAAACTTACTGTGGGTGCAGTCAATCTTCTTGTCCAGTATAAATAAATAAAGATATTCAACAGGGCTGTGGTGATCGGTCACCAGCTGGATTTAACTCCACTAATCACCACTCTGTGGGCCCATTCCACCAGCCTTTTTTTTACCCAGTGAAGAGCACATCTGTCTAAGCCATGAGCTGACAGGAGGAAAAAAGCTGCTGTGTATAGCAGTGAGGAATCCTGCCCAGATCCATAGATCCACTCAGACTCCCAAGTTGCTGGCTTAGAGCTGCTATCTGTAAGCCAGGAGCTCTGCAACACAGTCTGACAACCTGAGCAGTAAGTATTGCTTGAGAGAGGCTGCTCTCTGAGAAGCTAGACCACTCTTAAAGCACCCATCAACTGCTCAGTAAACACTTGAAATTGGGAATGAACAGCTCCTTGGAAGGCCACTTAGCAGCTCTGAGAGTAGCTACAGAGACTGCACCTAACCACAGCAAGCTTTTGCTGAGAGCCACCAGAGCTACAACAGCCCACTAGAAGGACGTGGATAACTACTAGCCACACCACAACCACACCACTCCTGCTCTCCCATACTGGCTTAGGGAAAGAGAAACAAACCCAGCTACCCCAGGGTGGAGTCCTGCTGGCTGCAATCTGAGAGCTACATTTGAGCTGCTAGACGTGGCTCTGTCCCCCACTGCCCAGATCTGGAAGGATTCCTTGCCTACAGCATCTCATGCAGAGGTTGGTTGTATTTCCTCCAAAACAGAATGTTGCTAAAATTGCTTTTGTCAAACTGCAGTGTGAGATCTGCGTCTCCATTAGTTTTGTTTTGTTTTGTTTTTGTGTAGCAAATTAAATCGCAGTTCTTAATACGGT
This sequence comes from Tetrao urogallus, assembly GCF_951394365.1. NCBI lineage: Eukaryota > Metazoa > Chordata > Aves > Galliformes > Phasianidae > Tetrao > Tetrao urogallus. The sequence continues at coordinate 65,566,875 of NC_136817.1, forward strand.
GATTCAAAACCTACTGAAATCACGGAGTCAGCAGTAGAACCACTGCTGGTGTTGGTGTGGTTTGGCCAGGTGCACGAGGGTTTGAGCTCGGAGCTCTCTGGCTATGGGTGCTGGCTGTTCTCCCCACAAGCACTCTGCCTCAGGAAAGAAAATACATTTTCTGCTACAGACAGGAAAAATTAGCCAGTGGTTGATATCCAAATCCTCTCATTGAAATACCTCCACATTAGCATGTGGTTTAGAGCTAGATCCAAGTTTTGCAACTCAAAATCCAACTCTGAAGCTCTGTGCAATTATTATTTCCACAGGCACAGATTCGAATTTCTATCAGGGAAACCACATGTGTAGGAAACTGAGTGTTCTCATAACAAGACCCACCCCTGAAAGACCAGAAAAGTGCTGCTTTTGGATTCAGTCCTGTTAGGCCAAAGAGGTGTTCACTCAAATACTCAAAGAACGTAACAGAAGGAGGAACCTCGACAGTATGAAAGTACCTCAAGGGGTTGATCCTTCTTTTTAGGCCTTTTGTTCATGGATGCACTATCCAATAAATCGTTCTCTTCATCATCTGAGAACACAGAGTCTTTCGTTTCACAGTTTGCCTCAAGTGGCTTTTCATATTTATCGTTCACATCTATTTAACGTGGCCATTTATGGTCTAGATATAAAGACAAAGGATGAGGAAGATCAGTGATTTGATTCACATTCCACCAAGCTCCACTTCACTGCAAACCCATGCATCTTCCAGGGATTAACAGACAGAAGGTTCACACTTCACACTCCACTCTCCACTAATAGCAACTGTTGGGTTAGAAATGAAAAGGACTTTGGTTGCAAAGCCATTGTAAGCTCTTGGATTATTCTATGCAGAATTTACACTAAATTCACATCCTGGTGTTCTGGAAGTTCTCTCTAGAAATATTTTTGTTTGTTGTTAGGCTCAGGGATAAATTAAATAGCTGATTTCTTGAATTGCTAATTATACCCACAGTTTCTACATCTACCACACGTAAGAGTGTCCTCTGGAAAGCACCCAGTGAGTGCTGAAGCCGTGTGAACGGTATGGAGACAGTTTCCTGGGAAATGAAGCACGACTTGAAGTACTGACTTGAAGCTGAGAGAGCCCAAGCCAAGAGCCCAGCACAAGATCCAGTGAAGTTAAACAAAAACCTCAGCAGGCATTGAAGGGACTCTCAGTAGGGGTGTGTTGTGAGACCAGAGTGGGGAAAATTCTTCCTCTGTCATGCTAGAGTAAGTCTTACAGACTGTTAATGCCACCAAAGGCAGAATAGGAGTCCATGACTGTACATCACTAATGGCTGCTTGGTGGCTTCTGCTCTTGTGATTTATGACACAATCTTTATGGGACCGGTCATGTTGCACACCACCATTCATTTGCTGCCTCAAACTCAGATGGTGAAACAAGATGGTATTTTCAATAGCCAGTCCAAAGCAAGAGCTATAGAAGGGACACCCAGGTGACTAAGGTACCTGTGTTTCTGCAGAGTTTCTTATCAGCAGGGCTGGATCTTTCTTAGTTTAACTGACAGTTATGCTTTTTTTCATTTTAAAACACGTGTGGAAAACAGGAGTTGAAGTGTTGAGTGCTTAGATGACAATTACTGACTCTACTTGGGCTGTTTTATAAACACACGTAGAAATAACATTCTACACTTTTTCTCTGAGCCTGACTGTAACGCTCTGCTGGGCCAAACACTACAGAAAGGGGATTCTTCAATATCTGACCATTATTAATCCATTTAGATCCTTAAAGCACACACAAAATAAATCCCCAAAACTGGATTCTCAAACAGTTCTCAGTTGGCAAATGGAAACACAAAGGGCAAATGATTTGGCTACAGCAAAACCAGTCACAGGCAGGTCACCAGGGCTCTCTCCAGTGCCCAATTCATGTTAGCAGCTGAACACTGTGAGACAAGCTCAGGGTACGCTGCACACTGTCCTCTGGCTGCTAACCCTGTGTCTCTTCCCTCTGCCACCTCTCACAGGGGCAGGCTGAAACACACTGTCACAGGTTTTCAGGAAGAGCTGGAAATTGACTTCTTCCCAGCTGTGCTGAAAAAGCTGACAGTCACATTCCAGAGAGGCCTGGAGCAATGCTGAACTATTGTTTTTTTCCTATAGGTGACTGTGGTGCTAAGACTACACTGTAAAGAGAATATTAAATGTTCTTTACAGCACTTGGCAAAATCAGTCTAGGGAGATTTCATTTTAATCACAACTTTATCTTTCCACTTGGGAAGTGAGATATCCAGGAGATGCCTAGCTGAGGTCATCTTGGGTGCAGGAGCTCTGTGGTGCCCCTCTAAACCAAGGAGAAATGGAGTCAAGCTTGCATTAAAAGCTGCTTGTTTAGTGTTTGAGCACAGCCTGACCCAAGCACAGCCTGTAGACCGAATGCTCCCCTGACACCAATTCACATGACTGCTCCCAGCTGCCCTATTCCCCAGAGGTCCCTCAGATTTGGGTTGCAGGCTGGACATCAGGTAGTTTGTTTCCAGTTAGTTAAACTGGGTCAGGACTTCTTGAAACTGCATCCCTGAGGTTTGTGTGGAGGCCTACCGACACCCCTCAGCCCTGTGCCGCTGTGGGGAGCCAAGAGCTTTCCCTGGAGCAAAGAAGATATGAAGGGGACATGCCAGAGGGGTGATGGAAAACTAGCAGGTGAGCATTCACTGTGGAGATGCAGTGAGACGTTAAGAACATACAGGATCAGGCAAACGTGCTCTGTGGCCTTTGTCCTGCTGTGCACTGCAAAAGAAGACAGAAGGAAGTGTGAGCTGATAACACTCCTGGGACTCCCAAACTGACGTTGCTTTCTCCAGTTATTCTCTCTTGAATTGGGTGCTGGATGAAAGAGATGTTCGGGCAGCACTGCCACCCATGTTTTATATCTCCACAGGCAGCAGAGCAGAAGCCCAACGCTTCTGGAAGCCTCCCACTCTCCCCAGCAGCCTGAGTATGGTGTCCCTGCCTCAGAGCTGCTGCTTTGAAGACTGGGCCAAAGGTTATGAAGACCAAAACCCACACAAATGGGAACCAGTTTCACTTCAGCCTCACTGTCCTGGAAAAGGGAATACACGTGTCCAGCCTAGGCTTTCACAAACCTTGAGTACAGACATCCTATAAGGTCTGGAGTGAGAAGGAAGGATTGCCTGCCCATCCTGATTCAGACATCTACACTGTGGGCAATGCCAACCTCATATCCACCTGGAGTGCCAGGCTTTGTCCCATGGTTGTGGAACACTGCACTACTGTGAGACCAGAATCACAGAAGCAACTCACCTCAAAAGGGCTGAATGAGCACCAACTATGAGGTCATTTTTTTTGTGAACCAGGCAATGACAAGATAAAACCTAACTTTTCCTACACCAACAGAGTGGGTTCTCTGCAGGTGCAGAAAATAGGACTAAAGCAGGGAATTAACCAGAATAACTGGCAGATGTGAGGAACTACTGGGAAGGGAGATGGAAGCTTAAAGGGAACAGATGGGTTCAGGGACACCAAGGTTTGCTCCTGGAGAAGGGGCACTCCAAAGAGCAAAACACAGTTGGGGCTGGCTTCTCAAGGACAGTGCTTGGCCTCAAGTCACCTCCTGTATGTTTCTAAGAGGCATCAGGGCTTTAGGGCACTATCATATGTCCCCAAAGTGGCAGAGCCAGCAGTGTGTGCTGCTCCAGGGAAGCAGCTGATGGGCCCTGGGACTGGTTCATAGCCAGGAGGGGTTGTGTGAATCCAGGGGCCATGTAAATCCAGGTCTGTCCCCTGGCTCTCTCACCTTCAGGAGGCTCTCACTCTCCATCTCAGAGCAGGGCACCTTTTGGGTGTTTTCACCTGTTACGTTTTTGCCTACACATCTTTATACAGAGGGGTAGAATTACTGCAGAAATGGGAAAAATGCTCATGTCCTAGGCTCAAGCTGCTGCTACTTCTTGTAGAAACGTCTTTTCACAGTCCAGACCTATGAATTTACATAAGCATAACAGAGGTCAGGACTTTGCCCACTAACTACAGATGAGCAAAGAACTTTGATGCAGATTCTCAGAAATACTTGGATACTTAAATACAGTTACAGGGGAATTGAGCACCCCAATACCTTAGAGAAGCTGGACCTCCCCCACCCTTATTTTCCCAGGCAACACTTTTTTCTTCTGTCACTGTAATTCCTCAGGAACTATATAACAAACCACAGTCACAGACTACACAGCCAGGAACAAGGTGTTGTATTATTGTAATGGAACATGAGGTCACTCCAAAGCTAAGCTTTTCTGGGGGATCCTTCATATAAGGAGTTTTGCACAGCACTTAATATGAGCAAGAGAGCAGATATTTATTATATGATGGCGATCAGCTTCTTTTCCCTGCAACAGAGACAAATTTGCCATCATTTCCAAAATGCATTGATCCAACTCATATACTTCTCCAACAGTTTTCATTGCCAAACCAAGAAGTTAGAAGCAGCCAATCTACCAGCAAACGCTGCCCAGGGGCCACAAAACAGAGGCAGACAGAGGCTTGTCTTTCCAAAGCTGAAGTCAAGTGCAACCAAAGCAAACAAGTCTATTCACATCATCAACAAAGTCACTGGTTAATGAAAACACATCCCACAAATGATTAAGTTGTTAAGTGCTAGTCTATTCCAAACACCTCAGAAGAAAACTCATGCAATCTTTAACACTTACATCAGAGTCCCATAATATTTACATAGAGAAAAGGAAAGAATAAACTGTTAGGGGAAAACATTTGGATGTAGAAGGGGAAGGAACATTGTTTCAGAGCACAGAAATTCTCATCTTTGCTTTCAGAACATCTGTGGTTGAACTGGAGTTTATTAAACAACAATGAATGTTTGAACTTTGTTGCTGAAGTGGAAATGTACTTAAATGTACTTAAATGTACTTAACCTACTGATTTGCTATGAAAATTTTTCCTTCCCTGACATTACTAAAATAAATATTAAAAACTCCCAAATTGCCATTCAGAGGTACTGCTGAAAAGTGATGCAAATAATGCCCATAAAAATACGATTCAGCATTTAGAAGGAAAGTTTTAAGGAATAAAATGCTTACAGCAACAGAAACTGGTTGTCTGGTCTTTGAGCTCAATGAGAAAAAGGTAAAGAAGTGTGTAAATCCCTAGCACAAGAGATAGCAGCAAAACTGGCTACAAGCAAAATGGTCACCTAGACCATTTAATTGTTTTGCTCAGGGATGTACGAACAGCTTCCTTGGTGAAAAGTCAATTCATTGTTAAGAACACTTTCTGCTAAAAGAATCTCAGGTGTGATTTGCAGCATACCACAAAGAAGGAGTTGGATACATCTAATATACCAAGAGGGTGATTTAAAACACAACTACACGAGCATCCCATGAAGGTCTTCGCTGAGCTCTCTGCTGCTTGTGTGATCTGTCAGCTTGTCTTCAGGGTGACAGCCACGTGTGGGAAAGGGCCCAACATTATTTTATTGGAAAAGCTCTAATAAAATAATGCTCCTAGAGGCTTTGTGCTGCAACATCTTGTGCATGGCTGACGAACACCTCGGCTAAGCTGCCCATCAGTCACTGCTGAGCTGTAGTTTTAAAGGTGCACATCCCTGTATCAGTCACATAAGTGCACATTCACAAACCAGTCTCATCTGTCTCTAATGTCCTTACACATTTCTTACGCTGCCTGAAATGATTATTAAACTTCCCCTCAGATATGTGTAGCCATAACAGTTTCTGTGATACACAACAAATTTTAAACATCTTTGAGATATATTTATTCTCTGCAAAGTCTAAAACTGCTCCTCTCTTTCAGCCATGCCACACAGTCTTTGCAACAGCACCTAAAAGATGTTAATTGAGATAACAGCACTGAGCACAGAAGTTATTTCTTAAATGCAAGTCCCAGACAAGCTTGTTTAGCACTGAGCAGCAGTTAAGCATTTACTGGGCACTGCCAAGAGACAAACAAATCCCTGAAGGTTTTCCCTTTGTCCTTCCGGAAGGGGAAAAAGAACACTTATGTAATTGTATCACTGTTCCATCGTCATCCTCAGGGTGAACAGCCTTGAACAGAGAAGAGATGTCAGAAACTTGAGTAAAGACCTGGGAGAGTCTGTGAGCACAGATCACGGTTTTTTGATAATAAGGGTGATGAGGCACTGGCACAGGTTGCCTGGAATGGTGGTGCATGCCCTGTCCCTAGAGACACTCAAGGTCAGGCTGGATGGTGGTTCTGAGCTCCTGATGGACCTGTAGGTGTCCCTGTTAATTGCAGGGGATTTGGACTAGATAAGCTTTAAAAGCCCCTTCCAACTGAAATGGTTCTATGATTTGCCTCTGTGCATCATACTGAACTCACTGTAGCCTTCAGCCTCTGTACAGATGCCCATTCCATGGCACAAGGAGACTGCATCTTCATGAACCCCCTGCAGTTTGGCCCAAATTAATTTGTCTGTGTCCAGTGCCTCCTTCGGGATATTGCCCAGGGAGCTGGGAGGGCAGCTTTTTGCTCCCACCAGCCTGTGCTCTCCTAAGAGCTGTGGGGTTTTAAGGGAGACATTTGAGTTTCACCTGCAGAAACATTAAGGCAACTGCTCCTGCCACAAAGGCCTCATCAAGGCTCTGAGGCAGCCTTTAATATCCTGCTTGAGGTTAGGCTTGAATATCTGCCCTTTTAGATTATAATCTCTTCAGGACCGAGTACTTCTAACATTTGTATCCTGCAACTGGCTTCACGGAAGTTGGTATGAAAGAAAGATCAGTGCCAATAGATTGGAACAATTTAGTCCAGTTAAGCAAACTTTGTTTCTTTCTCTGCAGCTTTGAGGAAAAAAACATTCATGTTACATAGTCAGGGACCTGCCCTCCAAGATCCCAAAGCTGCACTTAGTAAGGAGCATGTAAAGGGCACGCCATTGTCTGCAAGTGCATTAATGCATGCATTGCCTTGGAGACAGAGAAAGGGCAGCCCGTGGGGGCAGAAGGAACTTCCTATAAGATGCAGCATATTGCAGCTGACACGGTCAGAGCAACTGGGTTAAGGAAAAAAAACAGCAAAATAAAGCAATAGCAAAGTGTACACAAATTTGGGCCCAATTTGTAAACACATTGGTTTGACTACTGTTGTAGCATTATTAAAGGACCTCCCCAGGTTTAATTCATGCCTACTTAGCACTTCAGGATTCAATGAATATTTTATAAATAACAGTGAAAAGTCAAATCCATAAAATTAGTTTAGGCTAAAATTAGAAGGGTGCTAATAAAATGCACTGTGAATACAAGGAGTTTATGACTACTTAAACAGATACCACTAGAAGGAAGCTTCATTTTCCTGCACAGCAGCATGCTCACCCCAAATGTGAAAGTGCAAAGAGCTAGAAAAGAATCATAGAACCATAGGATCATTGTATGGCTTGGGTTGGAAGGGACCGTAAATCATCTACTTCCAACCCCAACAGCACAACAGCGAGGGTGACAAAGCAAGTGTGTGAAGCTTGATTTGCCACCAACATAATGTGCAAGGAGACAGAGGGTCAGGCTGGGAGCTCCAGCCTCCAGGCTTATAATGCTGCACGCCTGGCTGCTCTGGAGGTGACATGAGCCAGCTGTGTTTTCACAGCAGTGGCTGCAGTACGGTGGCAGCACTGCGATCCTGAGTGCCTCTGCTGCAAAGCCCTTAGGGCTGTTTGCAGTATACAAAACAAACAGAAAGCACATGAGATGAGGGGTATAGGAATTACGAAAGTCAGCTCCCACTAACACGAGACACTGCCCGTCTGGATTTCTTCTTCCTCCCTAAACAAAGGGTTTGGCAGCTGCATCCTCTGGCATACCCAAACCTGAGGCCTCCCGCTCCTTTCATCAGCCACTGGGACAAAATGCATCCTCTATAAGAGAAAGGACTGAGGCTTTTTCTCCAGAGATAAACTCCCCAGCCTTGGGTCAGTAAGGTGAGCAGCACTGCAAAACTTGCCGTCAGCACACAACGCGGCTCACAGACCCACTCGTAGCCTGGCTGTCCCCTTGCTTGTTCCCCTGGTGTTAGGAAACCTGGTGAGTAAGAGCAGCAGGAGCAAGCCAGGCTGGAGAACACAGCCATGCCCAAAAAGTATGCGTGGATATCAGGGTGCAGGAAATCCAGCACTCACCTCTGAGGAGTCGGCATACTGAGCAACACGTGCACACTGAAAGAGGAGCTGAGCGTTAGGGACTCATCAGGGTAAGCTACCATTTCTCAGAAAGCACTGAGCAACTCTAAATCTGCTGAACAGCCCCAAGGAGGGCTTTGTGGCTCCTGTTTGCACAGAGATGATCGTCTCTGCTCACCATCACAAAGCACAGACCCAGGAACGAGGCTCACGTGGCTGTGTGCTAAGACTGGGAGTACATACAGCTCCTGGGCTCCATTCTCAGATCACTGAACAGAAATAACTCCTGACAGGAGGGGAGCTTGGATAAGCAATGTGCAACACAGCACAAGTGGTTGTGTGATGTAAAGACAGGTTACAATACTGGGGCTTGCATTGCTACATGCCTGGATTTCCTTTTCTGTAGATTTAGATGAGATGTTTCCTAGCATTGGTGCAGACACTCAGGCAGCTTCTAAACAAATACATTCACAGAACCCTGATGTTCCTCAACCAGGAACATAGCAAGAAGTTTTGCAATGGATTATTAAGAATGCAGATAACCAAGGGAATTGCACTGCACCCTTCAATGCAAATGCAGGTGATTCACAAACGTTCACAAAACTGTTATCTTCACAGCTTCACTTTGTGCTTTAGGAAACAGCCTAGAAACCATTCCTAGTTTGAGCCTCCTGTTTTAATTCTCAGAGTGGCACCAGTGACTCCAGATAAAAGGATTTTCTGGAGCTAGAAGGGTTTGAGCTGTTTGTGATTTCTTTAATAAACATTATCCCTGCACTGCTGACACTGACAACTCTTCCATAGTTTCAACCTCTGATTTTACACAGAGGGTAACCAATCTCAATTTTCTGAAGGCTTGCTCTCTGAGACCATATGACATACGTACATGGGCTGTTCCTAGAGCTTTTCTGGTCAGCGGGGACAGGGCTGTCCAGACACACACTGAGTGCTGATACTTCCCAACCTTTGCTCCATCCTGCTAAGCCTTCAGAGCTTAAGTTAGAAAAGCAAACTAAAAAAACAGCCCCGACTCTCTCCTCACAGAGGGGTATCAGAAAGCACATTGCATATTTCTTTTTTTTCTTTGAGATCATTCCAGCTAAGAATGACCTCTGCCTCAGGAAAGCTCAAGCAGTAAGGGCATTCAGTCTGGGCAGTAGGTGCCTTTGTAGGGACACTCTGGGCACACTGTGTCACCTCCAGACACTGATGTCCTGTCAGGCAATGCAAAGCTGCTTGCTGAACTGTCTCACTGGCTAACCCAAAATAAAGGCTGGCTTCCAGCCCCCTGCCCACACTGGGAGCGTCAGCAGACATCAGCAACCATGACACGTTTGCATCAACTGTGGGATTGAGCTTTGAGACACAGAGGCCACCATCCCATTCCACCAGTCACAGTGTCACACTCTCCAGCCATTGGAAAGGAACGAGTTTCATCTGCACTGTCAGGATACTTTTAAGGCAATAATACAAGGTTAAGAAGTACAAAAGCCCCACGCTGTTAATACAGACACATCTGTTTATTTGGCACATTTGCCAGAAAAACAGGATTGCCTTGAGAAGTACTTGGAAACACTGTTCTGGACCTTTAATTGTTCATCATGATGAACAGCCACACATTTACAGTTCCCCAATGAAAGGGACAGTTCTGCCTGGGGGAAAAGCACAGGTTGGAATACGCATCAGAGCTATAATATCACCAGGATGCTAAATTGAGAAATGCTGAACTAAGAGCAAAGTGAGAGATGAGATAAAGAGGACAGGTGGCTGGGCTGTCATGCATAGGGAGGGCACGCACTGTGTTTCCTTGGCGTGCACTGAAGAAAGGTGTGCATGTGCTTCACAGAAGCAGTGGTAATGCTTTGTGTAACACACTGTGTGGACACAAGTCACAGCAAAGCTGTCTTTGCCTCTTGTGTTGCCCACACGTGGCTTTAGATTGGGCGTGGGGAGGAGGAGGAGCACGGTCTTTCTGTGGGATGGGTGTGAATAGTTCAGGTGCCTGCCCCGTGGCTCAGCTGTCTGCACCAAAGGCTCGCTGAGCATCTCAGCTATTGCTCAAGCACTAGCACAGCTGCCTCAGCCAGAGTGCTGGTTGCAACTATGGGAGAAACAGCAAAAAGTAGGGCTCATTTCCCTTCTCTCAAAGGCAACTCTGGCATATCCTATGTCACAGCCTCATAAGACACTGTTCTGCAGACAAAAATAAACCGTTGCTGTGTCTGCATTTGGTACTGCTAACTAAATGCCAAGCTCTTCACACAATGCTTGCTGTCAAAAGGAAATTCAGGGAGTCACAAATCAATCTAAGCAGCACCAGTCACATGTTAAAAAATAACAGCAATGGAAATGAAAGTAGCTGAGTGGTTATTTAATGTAGTTGGAGTACAGCACAATGCTGCAGCCAGCCTTTGGCCAGAGCCAAAGCCCACTGCTGTTAGGAAAGTTGTCTCGGTGGGCTTGGAAGCATTCCCAGAGACGTGAAACCAGAACCCAAAGCGCTCCTGGTGCTCACTGGGGTAGTGGGGATTTTCATACCAACAGAGCTGAGTTTCAGCTGTCTCTGTGCAGGGAAGGCAGCAGACCTCTCTCCATCTCTGTTTGTAGAAATCACTTTCTTTTAAATATCCCACATGCACAGTCATACAACAGGATGGGAAGCGAGTAACACTGAGTTCCACACCAGATCTGGCTGCGTTTTCAATGCTCAAGGAATTCACTCAAATTGTAATCTAGACCTAAGGAGACAAATCTTGTCTTTGCCATATTGTTCTAAGTGAGGCTGTCCTTCCAGGTACCATTTGTTCTGCAGCCAAGCTGACTTGAGGACTTTGCAGTTCCTCACCTCTTGGTTTCCTGCTATATCTCTCCAAAGTGTCTTAAGTTACTTTGGAGGGCAAACAACAGCAGTAATTTCCCAGGACACTGACCCAGCATCCACAGTCTCACAGCTCTGGGGCTGCCACAACCTGAGAGCAGGAGCAGCAGGAGCAGCAGGCAGCTCCCCACACGTCAGCAGATTCTGTAGTGAAAACTAGATAGATCACAGACAGCTTGAGGAAATTACTTCTGATCTTCCCTGGGTGGTTTGGCTGCCTTTGGAGCACAGCTACACAACTTTCAGGATTTCTTCCCACCCACAGCTCTTTACTACCAGACAGCTTGAATAGCTTCATCAAGTCTGTTCCATGTCCTGAGGGCAGCATTTCACATCATGTTATCATAAGGCTCCTCTTCTCTCCTTTACACCACTGTTTGGCATACAGAGAAAATAAAGAGCCTGTGCTAGATGGAAAGCAAATCCTGCAGCTTTTGAGAATCCCTGATGGCCATATGAGAGCAATAAAGGGAGCTTTCAGGAGCACTATAAAAGCCCTCCCATGGGCAATCTGGGTGTGTAGGTATTCCTTCAACAGTGACTGTGAATGTCCCTTAAAAATGACCGATGCTCACACATGCTCCTAGGCATGGGGATGTCAGGATCAGAGTAAAGAGTAACAACAGCTCCAGCAGTGCTTGGCTTCCCCATTGTAGGCTGGCTTTGGCCTAGCAATGCCTCCTTCCTCAAGCAAACCCCACTAGTACATCAGCACATCCCAAAGCACCTAGGCAAAATATAACACTTCAGGTTACTGTCCCTGCTGCAGTTACTGACATTATAAATGTGGACACTGACACTGAAAGCTGTACTTGCATACAGCTGTAATTGGTCAGAATGAATGGAGGATGAGAGAGTGAGCAGGGAAACATCAGGATGAATGAATGGCAGAATGGCTATGGGAATATTGGAACCCATATCAAATCAACTAAATCACAGCACACCCACATGCAGTGTCTCAGATGCCTGGATGGGGAAAGGAAGGACAGAATAGGAGAACAGGAAAAAATAAGGGACACTTTGGATGTCCAGAAACTTCTCAGAGGTAGTGATAAGATGGAGAACTACCTAACAAATAGCAACTGAGAAACCTTGCAAGATTGGGATGGAACTGCAGTCAGGACTGCGACACCGATCAGGTTTTTTACATGTTCTGATCACTAATGTAAGGTGTACATAAGAAATCTTCTAAGATATACACCCTAAAATACATGAGAATCTTCTATCACACGAGGCTTTCAGGATTTGGCCATGGAAAGTGCAATTTGTCCTGGTTTACAGACACACTAAGGACACTCCAGGTCACACCAGCATTTTGTAGTAAAGCAGGGTCTGAACTCAGTTGTGATTCCCCCTGATCACCACATTGCCTCTCTTGCATATGCAAGACCTGTTCGCTCCAGCTTTCCCTACAAGCCTCCATAAAGTAGGATTTCTACTGCAGAAAGTGTATGCAGTCCTAGCCAAGCTCTCTGCTAACTTTCCTAAAGCTGTTCCATGCATCCCAGCTCTTGCTGTCAGGCTTTCTCATGGCTGGTGGCTTCTAGGACCTTTTCAAGAAAGCAGTGATCTCCATCTGAGTCATCCTCAGTTCAAACGGGCAGGGGTATTTTTGCTGACTCTCTCTGATGTCAGACCAACTTACTGCCATTATCTCTAAAACAGGAATGTGAAGAAAAGTCTAATGTTTCACTGTGAGACAGTGGGGATTGCTGACATGAACATTTGTATTATCTCGGGGCTTTGGGACAGGAAAAAGAGCCGTATGTCAGCTGTTTGATAGCAACTGTCTATGCACATGCCCATATATAATATATTATATGCACATGTGGCACACTAATGGGCAGCATATTCTTTCTCTCCCTTGCTTTCACGCAAAATTCCAACTAAGCAAACACAGAAGGTGAAGCAGTGAGACTATGCCTAGGCTTGGTGTGCAGCTCTCAGGGCCTCATACAGGCTGATAGATCCCACTCTTCTATATGCACACACACACACACTAGTTATGACTGGTCAATTTGCCCCTCTAGTCATTCTGACTACATACATAACTGTGCCCACACAAAACAGCACAAGGATTGGAGAGATCAGGACCATTCATTTTACATAATTTGATTTAAAGAGAGTGCAAAAGCCCCTTAGTGATGCCTGTCTGCATTGGCTGTGAGGGGAGAAGGGCTCTGCAACAAGCAGGGTGAGGAACCTCAATGAAATAAGTAAGAGTAAGAAATAAGTAAGAGTAAGAAATATATAATAATGAAATAAGTAAGAAGTAAGTAAGACGGGATGGATGGAGGGTTTGGAAGGTTTTCTTTATTTGTGTTTGAATAAGAGTTTTCTATTCTGGACATGAACACTATCTTCAGATCACTTGCCACAAATGAAAGCAAAATTTGTTAATGGTGTATACAGGAATGGATTTCATTCCCACCACGTTTCCCACCAATAGTGCCTCTCATTGAAAACCTACCACTGATTTTAGCCCTAAACCCAACTTTTCAGCTAGTGAAGGCTGATACTGGCTCCCTGCATGCACAAGTCCAGTCCTTGGTACCAGTCAGGAATAGTAACCATCAAACAATACTGTTCTCTCTCTTTAAGTGCCAAGAGACTCAACAGTGTGTCTGTGTCCTGTGAGTTCTGATATGTGCTGCCTGCAATGTCTGTTTCTATATATTCCTGCCAACTGCATGACTTCATTAAGCTGTGTGATATTCCAGACAACACAACACCGAAAATAACGCTGGCACTTACCTGAGCTGCCAGTGCCTTCCGATGCACTTCTGGATGTTTTTGGCTGGCTCTGTTTGCTACTTGTTCGTACAGTGACCGAAGGAGGAACAGTGCTGCTGCTGTCACCACGAATTGTTGAGAGATCCTGCATGCTAAAGCTCCTTAGTCTCTCAGACAGGGCCCCCTGTCCCTAGTTAAACAAGCAAGCAAATGACATACACAGAAGTTAGATTAGACAGTGCATTTCAAACATTCCTTCTCCCCGGTTCATTGAATGAAATGAAAATGAATGAAAGTTTGACCACTAGGACAACAGGGAAAGAAAAAATTGCCTGCTCCAGTAACCTAGAGAGGATGTAAATGAGTGTTAAAAGCATCATTGTGCTGTCTTTGCTCTTCCGTTTAGAGTGGTTCTGTGCACAAAATGTGATCAGTTGAAACTGTGATGGAGAGCATCTCTGATTCTTCAACGCAGTCATTTGAACTTGGAGCAGCCTTGGGCACATCTGAAGGAGGAGGAGGATGTAGGAACTTTCTGGTAGGAACTTTTCTTCAATTATACGAGGTTCTTGTTTCAGAACTGCAATTAAATGGTCCACATCAAAATAATTTCCTTTTGAAGTTAATCCTCTACGATGACACTCATCCAGCAGTTCTCAGTCACACTAAGAATTTTCAGAGGACAGCACATTTGAAATTTGGATGTAATAAAAAGTTATTCTTAAAAGCAAATAATTATTCCTGTGCTTTTCTCATGCAGCTTAAGGAAGAAATAAACTCCTTCCATTTGTGTTGCTTTTCAGACTAGCTCTCAGTCAAGAGACAAAGACATTCCGTGCCTGTCCCTTAGTGAAATGGCATTGACATGCTGATGTACTGAGTTACCTAAAAGTACTGATTTACCAGCATCACTTCAGAAATTTCACAAGCAGAGTAATGAGAAATCAGTGCTTCTACCCTATATAATTTCCTTAGCAACTTACTTTTAGGCCCTGTAGTTAGACACAGCACAAGGTGCTTATAACCAAAGTTGCCGTGGCAACTTTCAGTCTTTACATTCAAGGAAATTGCTGGATCAGTAATATACCAACTTTTCTTTATAAAAAGCTTCAGGCTGAAAAACCCTCTCAGGATTCAGACTTCCAAAGCCTATCAGTTCAGCCACAGACAGGCTGCTCATCCCAGACTACAGCACTTTTCTACATCAGCAAGAACCAAAGAGCACATGGTGATAACTCCTTCAGTGCTGCACTGAAACATCATCAGTAGAAACACACACCATTAAGCACAGTAAAACTGAGCTGTTCTTTGTAGGGCAGTCACCTGGTGGAGCCAGCCAGGAAGCCACAGTAGGGTTTTTTTCCTCAGTTTACTGAACATTTGGTGTCTTAACACCTCTCTGTGCATGCTTGGTTGGCACCATGATCAAGGCAATCTCAAACATCAGCACAGAGTAGGGGGATAAATGGACTGAGAGCAGTACTGCACAGAGGGACTTGGGGGTGTAGGTGGCAGAAAAACTGGACGTGAGCAGGTGATGGGGGTTGGAATTTGATGATCCTTGAGGTCCCTTCCAACCCAAACCATTCTGCGGCTCTTCAAATTCCCGCACTGCCGCCCAGTTGTCGGTGCTGATTAAAGGGGACACAAGACATTCTACCCCAGAGTCTGACTACAACAGACAGCTCCCTAACAAGAACTTGTTATGAGCAATCAGATCACTAGCTAATGTTTTGCTGTTGCAGAATGACTGGACAAGCGAAGCTGAGGGCTTAGCAATTGATAAGCTGCTGTACCACAAGTGCTGTATTTCTCTTGCACCACCAGCTCAAATGTCAGCAGAACTCAAGCTTTTAGCCTCCTCCCGGCTGCTTTGCTCAGCCAGCTAACCCAAATAGCATTTCATTCCACAGAGTGATTTCTGTATGTGGATGTGAGTCAGATTAGAGATGAGATTCATGTCTCAGACCAACCTGGCAGGGAAGATGACACTAATACACTCTTTTGCATTGAAAATTAAGTTATTTTTTGCACTGCAACCTGTGATATAATGGCACAGAATGATCTAAAAGCTTTAAAACAAGGACCTAATGTATGCTTCTCATCATTTGTTTTGTCAGGGAAGGAGCAGAGAAGGGCCAGACTGGAACAGGGCTCAGTGGCACTGACAGGACAGAAGACAAACACTAAAAAGCACATGGTAACATCACCTCCTAGTAAAGAACATTAACCCAGTGTTAACAGCCCAAGCCACAAACACTCACCCAACCAACATAGCCTGGAAGGATCAGAAATTTTGGTCCTTTCCAAAATCTGCAGTCAATATCATGACAGATACTCTAAAAGGCAATGCAACAGAATTACTTTGCCTCTCCAGAGTTCATCTCTGCATTCACACTGGAAATACAAGTTTTAAAAGGGAGGTGGACTTAAGAGTTGGAAAAAATTGAGTCTACATACTATGGAATCATTCATAAAAATTCTTCTACATTTGTAGGTGGTTGTATACAGTCTCTAGGAAAATAAAGTTATGAACATAATCTTAAAATCTGCAATATATGTAACAAAGTCTCATTAAGTATAATCGAAATATAAACAAATAACAGCATCTGGATTTCATCATATCTTCAGTTAGACCATCTGAAAGAATTCTGCAGACATTATTTAGGCTTCAGAACATCTTTAATAACTAGAAACTCCATTTTCCAGCTGAAACTGTAACAGCACAGTGACCGGACACAAATCAAGAATCGAAAACTGCCAAGTCATGTAAGAGAAGCTTTCTGTTAATGCAGGATGGCACCTTCTGGCCTTTCGCGTTTTAGGATCATTAGTTAATGGACAGGCAAGGGAACACTAAGTCACACTCACCGCACTTCCAGCACAATACTAAACCTGTTAATTTTCTCCTCTCTTTGCTGTAACTCCTGTTACACAGTAGCAGACATGTCTGCATGCATATTACAGCTTCCATTCTGCAGACACTTGCTACCAGGGGCAGTGCATACTCCTAGGGCATCAGTTATTGCTACAGTGCCAGCAGGACTTCCCCAGCCACCCCTGTCAGAAAATGCTTGCAGAAATCCATCTTCACCTTTGGGCCAAGTCCTGGTCTCTCTAGCCCCACTGCAAGCCCAACCATTCTAATGAGATCACAGCAATGGGAACGAGGCTCCCTCTGTCCATTAGTGAAAAAAAACAAAAACAGACATGGCAGCTTGGCCAACACAGTAGCAACAACCTGGGTTAGATGGTTTTTCTGCATTCAGAGCTCCCTGCCTGACTGCTGGAGTCTCTTACTGCCAGCAGAGGACTTGGAAGGCATTTTGCTGGTGAGATCAAGGAGAGGCTTTTAAAGCTCAGCACATAGGATCTACCTACTGGAAGCAGAGCAAACAGCATCTGTCCTGAGACCAATCTCAGCTGAAAACAGCTCAAACTAGGCTTTTGCAAGGAGGCAGATGTTAGTTAGGTGTAAGCAGAAGCATTCAGCAGATTACCTGCCCTTTTTTCTGGTCCAAATACAAGTGTAAATGAAGTAGTTGAGAGACCTAGCAAGGGAAAAAAAGAGCCAATGTGGCAACAAACATAAAAGCTTTGAGAATAAGGTCGATTTGAAGCATAAGTAATCAAGGTGAGACATAAGCATGACACTGTTGTACAGGGACTCACACACACATAAAAAGCAGGGGCACCCACCTGTGAACTACAACTTTGAATGTAGATTCTCCCTTCCTCAGCTCTCCCAGAGAGATGGAGAGAACACTCCATAACCCCAGCTGACAGGGTGTTACCTAGCAAGTGTGTTTAAAGAGTTAAGCAAATCATCAACACAACAGGCTGTCACTCTTTGCACTTCACAGGTTCATCCCACGGGAGAGACCCCCAGTGTCTGACCACCTCTGTAATACAGACTGACAGTCATTAAGAACAGACTGCACTACATGACTAACCTGTGACTAGTTTAGGTACAGGATTAGGTCAGGGATGCTCAGGAGTCATTTTAGTCCAAGTGATTACCAGCCCTTCTGAGAAGTGGGGTAACACTGGGGAATTACACCAACAAGCATGTTTGCATGAAGAAGCTCACAGGGCCTGCCTGCAGAACGCCCTGATAAGAGCAAAACCATTGGCTCTGTGGGCTAAGCAGAGGCCGGAATGAAGGGAGCAGTTGCTTCTGCCATTGTCAACCCACATGAATGCAGCTATCCTATAAACAATATCTTTATGGCTTGCGTGCCATGGGAAGAGCTACAGAGTTTGGAGAGGTCAAACAGTACAGAAGACTCAAAGGGAAATCAGCTGACATTAACGTTGATGGTGGAAACTTAATTTCATCCACCCTTTTGTTTGTGCAGTCCATTTCCTCTCTTGGGAACAGTATGAAATTGTGTCTCCCAGCCCAGCCTCTCAGGGTACTTTTATTGTTTGGTTTTGCTGTCCTGTGCATTCACTGGCGATTGTCTGCTCCTGGAGACATTAATGCAAGAGCCAACGAGATGAAAAAACCGGAACCAGCTGGGTGGATTGTACCTCTGCAGCAGGGACTGTGTTTTGTTGATTTGGGGGAAAATCAGTTTTTTGAATCTTCAGAGTGAAAAAATGTATTACACCACAACAGATACCATTCATGAAATACTGATTAGTGGTAACATATGTTCCAAGAAAGCCTTTGTTGGGATAATATAGCTCAACCAAGAGATCACTGGCTTTGGATCCCAAGTGAAGATCTTCTGAAGAAGGCTGCGTTCATAAGGAATGTGCTCAGCCCTTCTGAGATAACAATAACAGGTGCCCTCCTGATTTCTGCAGCTCCTGGCCATATAAAAGAACAGGCACACGTTATGTATGGCCGTTACAGATGTGGTACTAAACAGACTGGACAGACTGTCCTATGATGCATTTGATAAGCAAAGAAACACTTTCTCTGCAACGTTGTCATTACAAAGATGCTTTATCCTTCCTTTTCTTAGGAAAGGAGGCTCCCCACCTCACTCTTTCCCAGTTCAAGTAAAACTGCAGGTCTCCACTGTCATGCCACAGAAGGCACCATTTCTTCCACAGAAGTCTGGACTCTAAACATTAATAGCTATCAATCATCATGGGAAATCAGAGAGCTAAATATTTCTGATTTCTGGGCAGCTGTGCTGGCTACATCAGCCAAGTACTTGAAATGAAGGAAAAAATGCTGTTTGACCAGTGAGGATAAAATCTAAGTGATCTTCGGTGTTTCTTCTCCTGGCTTAAAATCCAGCAAAAAATGGAAGACTTTCCAACAAATTTCCTGGGTTCAGGAAACCTAACCCAGCAGTGCTGCAGCCCCTATGGGGTGATGAGCCCAGAGGGAATGGAAGTGATGTTGCCAGACCTGTCAGGTGGTCTTGAGCTGAAGCAGTTTAAGAGCTGCTGATGCAGCAGTTAAAGAGGTGGATGTGAGTACTGAATGCTTCCCCCTTCATCTGCATGTCTGGCCTTTTTAACAGATACCCAGAACGACTGCTAGCTCTGGCAGCACTGCAAGCCATATTTCACTACGCATGAAAGGCTCCTGGACTGTTTCTCATACTTATTAGGCATAAATGTCTTTTCATCAACACCAGTCATGCATGCCTGCACCTTCCACCTTGTTCATCATCTCCTGCCAAGGCTCTGTGCCCACTGCCAGCAGTGTGCTGTGCCCCCTACTCCCTTTCCTGAAGGCAGGCTGCACCAAGGGGCACGCAACAGGAACAGCATCAGCTTCTGTGCAAACAGAAGACCAAGGGAGTTATGTTATTAGAAATCTTGGGCTTATGATGGCCTGGTGGCTGCAGGATGTTTTCTGCAGCTCTGCTCTGAAGAACAGAGTTGAGACTGCAATTTGAGGTGGTTAAGTAGTTGGGGGCAGGATTTGTCTTGTGGTAAAATTACACTGACCTGTTTGGCTGAATTGGTTTGTTCAGGATGAGGAATAAGAGAATATGATCTGGGAAATGAGGAAGATTTAAGGAGAATGGAAGAAGTTAAAAGCTGGAGAGAGTGTAAAACTGGTGATGGAAGGGCTATGGAAACAGAGGAAGCAAAGGCAGAGCACAGCAGGCTCCGGAGAAGGGAAGGAAGGAGTGGAGAGTTAGCAACTGGGGACAGAGGAAGGCAGCAGGTGGTGGAAAGCTTGGGGTGACAGGTGGAAGATGAGCAACTGCTCCTATGGGTGTGCCAGAAGAGGCTGGTGCTGCCTCCAAGCCATCAGTACCACTCCTCACTGCAGTCACACACGTGTCTCAGCTGCTCTCATCAGAAACCAGAGCACCGCCAATGAAAGGCCTGTTTGTGCCCAGGCCTCCATCTGATGGCTCTGCTGCCCAGCCAAAGCCTTGCACCTGCCCCACTGTCTGTGTCCCATAACAGCCCTGCTGCTGCTCTGTTTCTGCAGTGACAGCAGAGGGAAGGCGAGACACTTAGACACAAATCAGGCTCCTTTTCTGCTTCTCTTCTGCTGCTGCAAGCTGAGCCGGAAAAGAGGTGATCAGTGCCCACGGCTCCTTGGGAGTGGGAATGGCTGAACTAACTGGAACAAAAAACATGCAAAGAGCAGCAAGATTTAATGCTTGGTCATCTAATCCCACCACTTAGCACTGACCCACTTGAAGTCACAGTGTGTGACAGATGACCAATCAATGAGGACAGGATTACAGAGCCCCAAATAAGATTATGCTCTTTAGAGGGGACACAGGCTGTTCGGGGTAGGGAAAAGATCTGTGCTGAGCACCTAGAAGGGATAATAAACCCAGCTATCTAATGCCCTGTCTGCTTAGAGAGCATCAAAAATAGACTCTACTCAGAGAGAGAAAACACCCAAGTGAGCCAGCTGGGCAGGCTCAGGGTACTTGGGACACTGACAGCTCCTCGGCCTGTAAAATGAACTGGCACAGGTTTGTGCCAACATTAGCACAACTGTGGCTTCAAAACAAAACAGAGCCGTGGAGGGGAGCAGGAGGAGGGGGAGAGAGAAGCTTGTACTTGGCTAAGAAAGATAGAAAGGGGAAAGAGGTCAGGGAACAGAGATAAGGAAGGTGTGTGGCTGTGCTCAGCTTGCAGCTTCTTAGCCTATGAGAAACATCTAAGTAGCAGCCTGTCAGACACAAAGCATAATCAGAGAGCCAGCAATACTGTGCTGTGTTGTGGATTAAAAAAAAAAAACAAAAAAAAGAACGATGGGCTTCACACAGAGATCACGAAAGAGAAGAGATCGTGATGGATCCGGACCACTGGGAGCACAAGATGTCCCACACCATGGGACAAAGACAGGAATGGACAGGGCTGTGCACAGTGGGAGACATATCTCCAAGTACAGGAGGCTTTAGATTGAAGCTAATTTACTGAAAAACAAGTCTAGATGGAGCACACTTTTAACCCAGCATCTCGCTGTGTATCTCGCCAGCAGAAGGTTCCCACTGCAATGTCTGAGGGTCTATTTCTTAATAGGAAATCATGTTTTCCTCATCCTTTAAACCAAGTGAAGAAGAAAAGAAGAGCAATCCTCCCACTTGCTGGTAAAAGCCCCATTTTCCATGGCACCTGCAGGTGCTCAATAGCTCTGAATAGACGGCCACCTCTGTAGGTTACAGTTTTAACAGACCTGGTAAAGGCTGAAACCCAATGAGCCTCTTCAGAGCTCACTTTCCAATCTACACTCAACTCTTATCTCAGGCAAGCTGGATACCCTTAAACTCTGGCATAGGGAAAGTCAGGATAAGGCTTAGAACTACTATTCTCCTTTCTCTTCCCTGGAAACTTTCCTCTGAGAACAGCACTGCAGTTTGGTTTTGCATCTGTCAGCTCAAAGTGTTTTCTAGATAAATAATCACTTAAACTTCACTCACACAGGATAATCTGCCTCTGTTATACCTCCTTCTCAAGTGTGCCAGTGAGGGTGCTGACATACATTTAACAGCGGCTGAAAACCAGGACAACAGAAGCTGTCACCATCGTTCAGCTCTTGGAAACCATTCCCTCTGCAGCAGGGATAGCTAAAGAGGAACACGATCACACCTGAGCCACTGCACCTCACGTCCTGAATACTGGAGGCACCGCAGCTCAGTCCTCCTACAGTGGAACACATCAGGCTGAAAATCACAGTCACAACCATTCAACTTTCCCCTGCCCAAAATTTCAGGCTGAGAAGGGCAGGGACAGAAACTGCCTCAACCACTCCTAACTACTGTACCATGAAAGTGTAAAGGTATTAAGGGTGAGGTTCCATGAGCAGCACAGCTGAACTATCTCCTACTCACAACCAGGAAGGGAAGGTCTTGTTTTTATCTCCTCCACCCATACTCCTCATGATGCACTTCTGTCCCTCCCCTTGTGTTGGCTCCAGCACTCATGGGACACACTTGTGGACTCTTCCACTTGATAAGAAAAATGGTGCTCCCTTTCTTTCTCCTTATGAATTTGCATTAAAATGGATTAGAGCTAATGCAGAGACCCAAACGGCTGGTGCAGAGAAACCCAACAGGAGTGGGAGCAGCACCCCCATTTTGGAAAAGGAGGGCTGTTAGATCACCTTACTCTGTCTGCTGAAACTGCACCCTGAGGAGCACAGAAGCAAGCAACTTGCCAGGGCTACATGCTGAAGTGGTGAAGAAGTCAGGAATCACATTTTTCCTCAAGTATGTTGTAACTTAAATCTCAAGGTTGAATGAAAGGAATGAATGTTCCTTGCATTATTGTATAAATCAATCAATCCGATGACTACCTCTCCATCCTATTAACAGAACACTTCCCTATCCCCAGAGAAACATGCAGGAAAGACTCTCTTGGTCCAGCACAGGAAGCAATATTTTAACTGTTTACTCTCAAGTCTGACTGGCAGATGTTCCATACAGCAGTACCACAGAAGTCACAGCACATGTTGGTTTCTTCCAGCAATGAAAGTGAAGCTTCATTATCTGAAACAAAGCAGTACTTTCCTTGTCTTCTCCATTCTGCCTGGTTTCCTGCTGCCACTAGAGCTGTATTTCAAGGCAGTGAGAATCTTAAGAGCAGTAGAGCAGTGCACCAGTAGAACTGAGCTGGGCTGACAGCCATAGTCTGCCCAATGCTTGGCAGTGGAACAGGAGGTAATTTTTGGCCTTTTTTTGGAACAGTTTTTGTGTATCCTTGTCACTCTGTGTGTATATGACACATCTCAAGGGCTCACACTTACATAACATCTTCTTCAATTCCACTTGCTTAATGGCCTATACCATATTTGGCCTCCCAAGGATGAATTATTCATTTTTACAGGAGATAAGGCCAGGATATGCTAAATGATGTGCCCAGGGTCATATGAAAAGCATTTGGCAGAGGAAAATAATTTCCTTCAACTCCCATTCATGCGTTTTTCCTAATGCCAGCATCCATCTTGCTCATATGCTTCCATTACCCTTCTGTGAGAAACACTGTATTTGGCTGCATGAAAGCTGCATTTTTTAGACAAGTCTTGTTCCACAGGAGTATTGTTGCTATGCACATCTATCCTAAGCTGTGGTAATCCACTGCCAGAGAGCAGAACCACAATACCCAGTTATCAAGTTCTTGCACCTTTCATGCAAAGAGATAACAGCTATTTTCTGGTCCTGGCTCTAAGCCAGGAACAGAGTACAGGACACACCTCCTCAGATAAGACCACTCCTCCAGCATCTACTCATTCCCCAAAAGCAACTAATGTCACTTCCCATTCACTCTCACATAAGCACATCCCCAGAGAATTACACACCAGGTATGTTATGCGTAAATCTGTCAGACAAATTTTCAGCCTTCCTGAACTTCTAGTCACAGGTACTTTCTGTTAGTATCTGGACTAGAGGTCACTAGACTTCTCAAGAATGCAGCACAACAGATAACAAGCTGGGCTTTTCATTTCACCAGCAAGGTACTGACAAAAAACTACTTCCTAGCTAGGGTATTGTGTTCGTGTTAGCATCATTCATGCTCTCACTTTGATAGAGAGAACAAAGAGTACAGGCTGTGATGAACAGCACTGCTAATGTTGTCACCAGGGTACTGAATGGCATGGAAAATAAAAAAAAAAGAGGCCTGAAGCAGACCCTAGTTTTCATGCTGCATTTACAACCTCATACAGGTTCTCTAAGCACCACATTTACTGTCTTCATCCCAAGAGGCACATCTGTGGTTGGTGAATAGGAAGCAAACTGGGAGGTATGATGAAAACCAGTGAGAGAATCCCTACCCCTGGTATGTCTCCCCCTCCACACTGTGGCTGTAGGTGGCAATGGATGTGGATGAGATGCTAATATCACCACCCCGACCCCCACCTTTACCTTGGAAGCTGCCATGACAGCTGCTGTGGCCGCGACGTTCAGGCCCCGCTTCCCAAAGTGCACGAGGGCATCGTAGCTCCGGTCTTTCGCCTGGACGAGGCAGTCATCGATCTCCTGTCACAGCAGACAATAAAACAAACAAAAAAAACCCCAAAGAGTGATAAGTTCAGCGTTCCCAGCCTCAAACTTGGCAAACTTTATGGAAGTAGACGTGCTACCTTTCCCCTGTACTTCAGTGGAGAAGTTCATTTGCAAATGGGGAAGATTTGCAGGGGAGCAGTAGTCAGCTAGTAGTCAGTAGTCAGCTAGTCAGTAGGGAGTCAGCTTTTGGGATCTCTTTATTCCATGAATGGAAGACTGAGATCCAAATTTGGAACATACTTGCACAGAGCAACCACCATGATAGGCGCTGGAAGGAAGGCAGACACATCTACCTGGAAAGAATGTGTCAGAAGCCATTGGCAGTCTATGGACTCCAAAGACAAACTGGACTGCTGCGTAGTGAAAAAGAAATGGCAGTATGATGCTGGTCAGCTGCAGTTCTACTGCCCTGGGTCCAGTACTGGTCCTCTCAAAAGTATCTGAGGTATCTGTGCATATCACTGCAGTGTCCATCTCCAAAATGCCCATGGAACTTATAGGCCTAGAGGGTCTGGATTTTAACATTGCACAATATGCAGGGAAAGTTCCTGTCCTTGTGCTCTCTTCCCCCAGGACACAGGGACTTAGATGATAATGGATGACAACAACTTCCAGCAATTAGCTACTGGATATACTGGGTTAGTAGGAGCTGGAGACTGTAGGAAGCTGTTGGGTTCTTAGTGATTCCTGTTCTCATTCCAGATGAGAGGTGGTAACCCAAAATGCATTAGCACTACTTGTGAGAAGCATAAACAGAATTTCCCAGGAAACAAAAAGGGAACTGATCCTCACTGTTTCCCTTGGACAGGACTGAGACACAATTGTTCATGCACTGCCTGTGGCTTAAATAGAGATCTTTCATTGCCATGGCTGGCAACGTGGGAAACAGTTATTCACTTCTTAGTAGCTTGTATGTTGATATGTGACTGATAGCTATTCTTAGCCCACGTATTCATACAAGCCAGATGGATCTGCCTGACAATGTCCCATTCACAGCCATGGTAGTCTCCCAGGCAGGCAAGCAATTCAAGCTGTAATGTCTCCTCTGAAATTAACATCATAAACTTCAGCAGGACATTTCTTAGCCGAGACCTCAACACGCTACATGTCTTCAACATTCTGCACCTCTCCCAGTCAGGCAAGTGCTTGCTACGTCCCTTTCAGACAGGTTGGACTATTTGTCTCATTGCTGCACAGAGCTGGGTACGAAGTTAAGGAGCCCCGGCTGTCAGACCATGTTTCTCTAATCATTACATCCAGCCATAACACAGCACTCCAGCTATACTCAGCTAGTACGTGCAGAACAGCTCTGGAGGTATTATTATCCCCTCCCTCCCAACTTCTCAAGTGCACAAACATGAGCTAATATACATGAGTGAGCTGAACAGATGCCAGTATTTAGAAAAACAACCACCACTAAAAAACGAAAACACATCAACCAAAAAGAGATGATCAACTGACAAAGGAAGAAAATAAGGAAATCTCAGTCCTTCAACGAAAATGAGTGGTATGAAGACCAGAGCAAACACAGACTAGATCTGTTCTACCCAGGCACCTGTGATTACCTTTTCTTTTGAAGATAGAGTTGGGTGAACAAATTTCCTGTACAAGAGGCTGGAGCCTTTAGTGTATGGAGACAGCAGCCAAGCTACAAAAGCTATTTTGAGTTCATAGTAGAATGGAAACCTAGAAAAAAAAGAGCTATTAATGGCTACTCCCACTTTGGTGACTGCTCTTAATCAGAGACGCTCAGCATACTGGCTGGCTTGGTTTAAGGCTTCTGTTTACCAAAGAATCCAAAGACCAAAGACATTAACTTACCTTCACACACATTGCAACTAGGCATGTGTAAATCTTTACTCAAGTATCAGAGCTGTTATTTAATGGTCTGGAAAATGATGGTCTGTTGTGTGATAACAGGAGCTGTGTGCACACAATGAGCACAAATGCTGCCTTAATTGCATTTACTGTCCTTATGAGTGAACAGCAAACCAACAAGTCAGTATATCAATATACTTCTGCATCTTTCATCTCTTTGCTTTTCTTTGCCTTTCTGCCCTGGTTTCAGCTGAAATAGAGTTAATTTCCTTCAAAGTAGCTGGCAGGGTGCCATTTTGGATATATGATGAAAATACTGCTATTAACTCTGCCCTACCAACATTTTAGCTGTTCCCGAGCAGTTCTTACACTGAATCAAGTACTTTTCTGCATCTTTTCTCTGCTGACCCACATGACCAAAGAAATGTTTCATATTATATGTCATAACGCTCAGCAATTAAACTGCAGGAGGTTACTTGGAGACTCATTGAGCTGGTGGTGAGCAACCACTGTGAATCACTTGGGCATTTTTATTCTTTTAATCTTTTTTTCCTTCTTCTTTCTTCTTAAATAGCCCTTGTCCCAGCTTACAAGTTCTTGCACTTTTATGCCTTCTGATTCCCCCCTTGGCCATCACCAAGCCAGTTGGGCTGTACAGCATCTTTAGGGTCCCTGAGATGGTCTGTGCCCTGAGATACTGTGAGCACGGATCTGGCAAATTGATCTTCCATCTCACTGAGGCTCTCTGCAGCATACTTGATTTCATAGGCTCTGTGGAAATGACAAGCCCTGTGCTATTCCTACAGGGAGATCCAAATAGCACATCCTCCAAAAGAAAACAACATGGAAATCCCTCCAGATGAGGACAGTGAAAGTAGATTTGCATGCAAATTAGATAAAGAGACAATAATGTCTTTTATCTCCTCTTCAACAGATCTGACATGCTGACAAATAACCCGACTCCCTTTGTCTGGAGGACCCACTAGAGGCATGCAATCTTAAGAGGTCAAGGCCGTGCTCTATAGTTAAATCTTCAGTCTCAAGTCTATCGAACTCACTGGTATTCACTACTTAAGAAGAAGCCGTAATAAAACGGGCAAGAAATCAAGTATTTTCAAACTTGAGCATCCCAATTTAAATAATTGAATCTGATGATTAGGCATTCATGCACTCAAGCCCTGACAGCCTGCCAGGAATCCTTCCACTGGCACCAGTGAGCCTTCCACAGTTCAGACTGTCACTGTCCTCCATCAAACTGTAACTCCATTCCACCCAGGAAGAAATAGGCAAGATGTCTGAAGAAACACGACCCAGGCAGCAACCTAGAAACTAAGTTCTGTGCTGCAGGGCTGTTTCTGCCTGATCCACAGAGTTGGTGTAGTTAGCACAACTATCTAAGCCTAGAACTGTGCCTGTAGCTAAAGATACTATTTTTATGTGACAACCTCTGTAAGCATAGAAATCAGCTATCAGATGTGCATCTGACAGATATGCATCTGACAGAGCCCTGTTTCTTACAGACTGGGGACAGAGGCTCCTGTGGTGATTTCTTATTGAGATACCACTGAGCAGTTCTTCTCTCTTCCTTTCCTTATGACAGCACTGAGAAAGGAAGCGTGGCTCCTCCACACTAAACATCCCTATGCATCTGAAGGTGCTAATCCTGTATTCAAGAGAGCGCACACTTGGGCCCTGTTATTTCCCCTACAGACATTTTGATTTTATTTCCATTTCAGTTCAACAGTCTGTTCTCAACTGATGCTCACCAACAAAGAAAGATATCCGTGAACGTCTCTGCTGTCGTGAAGAGCGCAAATATTATCCAGTACATCATCCATTTGACCTGGTAAAAGAAAGCAGTAGCTTTCAGCAACAGGCATTTTCCCCCCAAGAGCTCAAGTAATCTCATACAGGCACGTGTGCAGAGACTCTCATAGAGAAAAGGCTTTCCCCACTTACGTGTTGAACAATCAGTAACAACTTGAAGATGCCAGGACTCCCCCCCACCTCAGTACATAGCACACAGCAGATTTCCACACAAACCCTCAAGGAAGGAAGGATCTAGAGTTGGTGTAGGGACAAGGAGGACAGCTTGATTTGCCATTCCCATGGGGGAAGCTCTACTGGCCAGGAAAGGGCCACAGCCTTATCACAGGGTATTAAAAATTTCATTTGGCTCATCTTGGTAGACAAGGTTAATATTAGGGTGGGGACGGAATTGCAATTAAGACAAAATGTACTTACATAATACATACAGGCAGGGGAAACTATTCAGGAAGAGACAGATAGGTAATGTGCAATGTGCAGTGACCCAAGGCTCAGGAACTGAGCTAAGTTAGCATGCATCAGCAACAGTGCCTGCCCACATACACCCCCTGAGCCCACTGCAGGGGCAAGGGCAAGTGAACTAGCTCACATTCCCTTCTGAGGGCTTAGGTGAGAGCATTTTACTTCACACTGGTTGCAAAAGCACGTGCTGTGCTGTCACTGTGCTTATCTATGGTAAACGCATTATGGACTGGTGGGTGTTTTATGGATTATCTCCTTTGAGGAGACAGTGACAGACATGGAAGAAGTCCCATGGGGAACTGAGATTTGGTCAGGGAAACTGTAGTGTCTCAAACAATTCACGAATCTGTGGGGTTTTGTCAGTGATCAATAAACGTATCTAAAAGGCACAGCTAAGCCATTCTGATGTGTGTGGTATTGACTCTTCTTGGGCTGAAGAGAAATACCATTACCTGCCACTTGCCACCAGCACCTCCAGTAACATTTATCAAGCAATGAGGAATAATTTCCAAGCACTGGAGGTGAGAAGGCAACTTTTTGCTCTCTCTCAATACTGTTTTTTTTCCCCAAAGACAAACTGTAAAACTGAAAGCTTAAAAAGCTTTAGGAATCTGCATCTCCAAATTAAAAAGCATGGCATAGGTATAGATAGATGAGTTGGAGGTGTTATTTAGGGCTGCAATAGAATGAGGGAAGGCCGCAAAGAAGGCAGCACAAGAGGGACATCCACACCTGGTGCTGCAGTGGGAAGAACAGTGGAGGTGCCAATAAGGCTGAAACTCACCAGCTCGAAATGCCTTGCTCCATCCTCTCCCCAGTGAAGTGGGGACAGAGCCTGTAGTGCTCCTCCATCTGCCCACAAGTACTGAAATTATCCCCCTGAGCACCAGGTGCCCAGCTGTGCTCCCCCAGCACTTAGATTTGTTTTTATACTTAGTGTAAAGTGCCACTGCTAAAGGCATGGGAGGACTGCCTTCCCAAGGCAGCTTCTGCCAGAGTTTTTACATAACTGCAGCTTGCTCAGAGCCTCGCTGCTAGCACAGTTCTGTCAGTTAGCCATTACTGCCAGCAAAAATTCTAAACATAAACCAAGATCTGGTGGGGATGGACCTCAATCAGCCTAAAACAACATTTATCAAAATGACTATTACTGAGAAGAACAAAAATAAACTACGGTGATATAATTTTAGACCAGTACGTGAAGGGCTGTGTCAATGTAAACAGCTTTTTTTTTTTTTTGTAATTAAACCCCTAACTACCATATCTCTACAACTGGTGTGATACACTGAAAAACAACGTTAAGTGCAGAGCAGCTGTTTCCACATTTGGGTCATGACCCCACATCTGATGCGAGTCCGTCTTTCACAACTGAATTTCTAATAGGAATTGAAGAATCAACTAAAAAAAAAATCCAGAAAAAAAGATGGAACTGCAATTTATCAGTGGTAGACACTGATGGACTGCTACTATCCATCAGCACCTCCAAGCAAGGGGTACACAAAGCTTGAGAATCAGCACAGCAGTGCAAGTGTTGAAAGGCAACACCTGATGTGTTCTGTAACAACTTTCTCAAAATATCCACAACCATTATCTAATAGAGATGATAAAGGGAAAAAATCTAAGCAGCCACTGTGAGCCCCAGTTTGAGCTCGCTCAAAGGACTTAATAGGATAGCCATCAAGGCTGCAACCCAGAGGAGAAAACAGCCTTGTCATCCTTGAGATGCTGAGAGGATTGAAGAGGCAAGATCAGGAGGCTGAGCTGGGTTCAGCAAACTTAACAGAGCTTACGTTGTGCGGGGCACTATAAATCCTACAGGACCCCACAGCGTCCAAGTGGTTTCAATTCTCCCACATTTCACTTTCCCTAATGGACCCGTCTCTGTTTAGAAACTGGGTCCACGAAGGTATTTGTCAGTAAAAGACAAAATAGCACAGCCAGTTGCCAGATCTGTCTGTAAATAGGTCACTCCATAAGGAATGATGTTTCTATCCATGTCTCTGTGGATTCAGTCGCAGGCTCTTCAAGTTGCCTCTTCTGATCCTTGTTTAGAATGAGCAGCCAAAGCTTCAAGGCTTTTTGAAAAGGCTTTGATTTAGGCTGCTCTTCAGAAACAAAGGAAAGCATGCAAGGCTCTGGGTGCCAAACACCTTTTAAGTCTGTTGTATATAGCTCACAGAACCAGAGGAATAGCATGCATTTGTCAAAGGGCAGGCTGGCTCTGCAGGGAAGCCAGAAGCAGGAACCTAAGTTGTCTTATCTGAAACTTGTGCCTAGCACTCAGCCAGTCCACCTTCAGGGCAGACATCCCCTTGTCCTGCTGTATGAGAATACAGGTGACACCTTTATAACCTGGTGAGGAGCAATTTTAGAAAACAAATCCTGCAGCACAGCCATAAATCTTGTTACTCACATATTCTTTGATGTCCTTCGATTTCACGGCTTTGTAAGAATAATATGCTGGGTAAAGAGTGCCAAATATAAGCCTGGAAAACAAACAAACAAATCAATTTAATTTCCTGTCACAGAGAAGTATTAATATTTTTGACTTGTTATATCTATTTCTTGCACAAGCAAAAATATTAGGATCTGATTTAAGCTTGAGTGCACCAAGTCCAGTACAGGACTGATTTTATACCATTGCATTCAGAGAAATCATTGCCATCCATGTAATTCAGGTATTCAGTTTGTCTTCCCTTTTAGAATGGTTTCCATAGCTGTACATTATGAGTTACACAACAAAAGATGACTACGCCTTAAAAAGGAAATGAAATACCTGATTTCAAAATAATCGAGTGTAACACCAGGGATATATGAGTATGGTTTTCAGAGGCAGGACAAAATGAGAATCATTTATCTCAAATCCCTACCACCTTCATTCAAAACTCTGACAAGCTGATAGAAGGCAAGCAGCATCCAAGGGTTGAAATCTGAGGGTTTGAATGCTGCAGCCTTATCCTATATTAAATCTGCCAAAGGAAGAGTCCTGTGCTGCTCTGTGAAGTCCACTTGGGCTCATTGTACAAGAAAGAATTTGCCCAACCAGATACACCAATGGGATCTGCCCTAAAAATTCCAGACCTCCTCTCTTTCAGACAGTTTCCTTCCAGCTCTAAGTCTGAAAAGAGTGCTGTCAGCGTCGAGGTTTCGTGTAAGAAAGAAATAAGGATTCTTAACTTAAAAATAACACCATGTAGAAAAAAAAGAACAACACTGAGAAATTTCTGTACTAACTCCTGTCTGCATTGCTGCCTGGCTGCTTATTCACTTAGATTATTCTGGACATAGGCATAGGCTTGTCAAAACCACTTTGCCCTGCCCAGGTTTCAGTTTTATTTAATGCAGCAGGATGATGCTGCAAAGTCTGAATTTAATAGACTGCAGGGGAATGCTTATTGCCTTGCAGATACCTTTCTTTCCATTGGAGCTTTTGTTTTAAATTCATACATCCCATTCTGCTGCTCTTGGGAGTGGAAATGATCAATGCCTCCATTCCTAATTGCGGAGCCACATGGACCCGCAGTGGTCTTTTCCACTCTGCCAGTAGCATTTGTTGTGCCGTGGGACTCATAATTACAGTCGAGTCCATTAAATGCATACGACATTAAAAATTAACACTCTGGGATATGGTGCAGCATTGTACTTCCCGTAGCTCAAGAAGGTATTTGTGAAGAAATTAAGTGAGCCAGCACACATCTTGATTTCCAGAGCAGTGACCGAAGACAATCTGCCCACTATTCAGCATGCTTACTGTAGCATAGCTTAGCAAAACCCAAAGCACAAAGCAGACTTCAGAAAAGCAGCTAGTAAATGAGAAGAGTCAGTATTTTACAGAAGCTTCAAAAGGCTCGGCTGGAAATAGCCAGCTCAGAGCCTATTTCATACCCACAGGGGCTGTGCTGGATGCAGGGATTAGCTAGGAGTGCTCAGAAAGATTCTGGGAAATCAAACGCATTGTTCACCCTTGAAATATCTTAACAAACAGCAACACCAGTTAAGGCAAGGAAAAACACACAGACAATGGCTTGATCCTGTTCTCACTGAAGCTAGTAAGAAATATTCCCTTTGAGTTCAATGGCAGCAGGAGCTAAGCCAAAGAATTAGTGCTCACAAAAGAGCTTCACAATATTTCATAAAAACACATGAATCATATTTTCGGTTCCAGTTATAAAGAGTACCACATTTCTATCCTTCCTTCTCAGCTCAGGCAGGCTGCTCTCTCATGCTTTTATTTCCTGCAAATAATCACTGAATGATTGATATTCATTTCCTCAGTTTGTGCTGGTAGCAGACAGTGACTGGATGGTGAAGATGCAAATGGTTTACATGACCACTCGGACCAGTTGCAGACAATAAGCACTGGAAACAGTTCCTGCAAGGGAAGGAAAACTGTGCAATGCTTTTGCATATGCAAAGGACTGTCAATGAGATGATGCGCTCTGCCTAAATTGGAGATTGAGAGTTTTACTGATTTGCTTTGTAGCATGCTGTGTGCATATATGGACATTTATAACTGTTGTGGTTTACCAGACTGAAAGCTATTTTAAGGAATGTTGGATCCCAGCCTGCCATTGCTGTAGCTTACTGTGTGGCTTGGAGGCTCTCTGTGTACACCATACAAACTGAAGATAAAAGACATTTGGGTATTTCCGTAAACTGCACTCGGGGTTATGGAGACAAACACCTGCCCCAGGCTTCTTCCAGCATCTCTTGAGGTTAATGGCTTCACTGGGCTTTGGATCAGGCTGGAGTACAACTGATCTAACACAGGTCAATCCCACAGCTCCTCTCTCCCTGCTGAAGACAATACTTCTCTCTTCCCTGTCATCCAAGTTTCCCATGCAACGCAGTTATTTTCTTCCATCCTCATACTCAAACCACAGCCAAATTGTTCCTTCTCTACAGTAACCACAAAAACAAGTATGACTCTCGGTCACTCTGCCCAAACCACCAAGTCATTCCTTGTCCAAGTCTTCCTTGTGTGCTTTGTCTTCACACCTCACCCAAATGAACCAGTGCTAAAAACTCTTCCTCACCTCATGCACACAGGTCACCCTTGCTGACCAAACTGAAGTAATATTCTTACCTTCCCCTTCCAGTACCTGAAAAATGTTGCTCCTACCCACTGATGGTTTTTTAACATATCCCACCTCAGTCCTTCCTCTCCTGTAGTGACTGGAGATGAGTGCAGAGCAAACAGCTTCTTACTCCGCTCTTCTTTCAATGTCTTCTCCCGCACCCCAGATACTCTTGTGCATACTCTTGTGCTCCTTCCTTCTCCATTGCATAGAATCATAGAATCCTTAGAGTTGGAAGGATCCTTTAAAGGCCATCTAGTCCAACGTCCCTGCAATGAACAGGGACATCCACAGCTAGATGAGGATGCTCAGAGCCTGATCCAGCCTGGTCTTGAAAGTCTCCAGGAATGGGGCATCCACCACATCACTGGACAGCCTGTACCAGTGCCTCTCACAGAGCGAGTGCCTGCTGCTGCACGCCAGGTGGCAAGGCAAAATCTGTGGCCTACCTGCAGAGTTAGCACAGCAGCTTTTACCTCCTGGCAGACAGTGCTGTGAGCTGCTCTCTTGTCCAGCAATTGGTGTGTTTGGCCTAAAGAAGAGGAGGCTGAAGGGAGGCCTCTTGGCAGCTACAGCTCCTCACAGGGAGCTCTGCAACAGGGCCCGAGTGAACGGCATGGAGCTGTCAGGGGAGGAGCAGCTGGGGGTTATGGAAAGGGTCTGCACCAAGGGTGGTGAGCATGGAGCGGGCTGCCAGGGCAGTGGGCCTGCCCCCAAATTGCCGGAGTTTAAGAAGCATTTGGACAACACTCTCAGCCACAGGGTTTGGATTTTGGGTAGCCTTGTGTAGAGCCAGCAGTTGGACTCCGTGATCTTTGTGGGACCCTTCCAAGCTGGGAAGTATTATGATTCTGTGAGGTGATTTTTATAAATAATGTGAAAAAACTTGGTATGTGAGACCTCTCTGACCTCTAGTTTGGCTGAAATTGCTTTACGGATCCAAGTTAGAAGCAGATGAAAAATAGACTGCTTAAGCCTCATTTCCTTAGGAAACCAGGCTACAAATACAGAGTCAGCCTCTCTTCTCCACCCATTTCCATCTTTCATGCCTCTTTTGAATGAGCTGTGTACCCTGGGAAGCCTTAGCTCTTTATCTTCTATGCAACAAGCAGAAGCAGACATCCTTCAACTTCATGTAGTAGCTGTTACATAGAAGATACAGAGATCTGTCTCTGAAGCCTGGGATAAAACAGATGCAAATCTTCAGGGTATAAGAAAAGTCAAGGAAATTGTGATAATCATCAGTGAAAAAGGAAAAGTTCCCTTGCTACACTAAACAAATAACCACAACAGCCTAACAACTTGCAGTGCTCCATGGGAGCTGGGAAATTCTTTACCCAGTGAGTGGGGAGGTACTGGAACAGGCTGCCCAGAGAGGTTGTGGATGCCCCGTCCTTGGAGGTGTTCAAGGCCAGGTTGGATGGGGCCCTGGGCAGCCTGGTTTAGCATTTAATGTGGAGGTTGGTGGCCCTGCATGTGGCAGGGGGTTGGAGATTCATGATCCTTGAGGTCCCTTCCAACCCTGGCCATTCTGTGATTCTGTGGCTAGTGCATGTTTCTTACATGCTGGAAGTCTTCATCGATTACAGTGACCTTGAAAAAGGACAAAGCAGCAGCTGTAAAGAAATCACTGAAAAGTCAGCTAATTGTGCAACAGGAGGCAAAAATCTAAGTAAAAGGTTAGTCTGCCTGAGGAGCAAGATAAAGATTAATGCTGAAAGTCTTATAATCCTATTAGGTACATCAGCAGCAGTCCCAGTCTGGACTGCTACATGCACTTCTGGCATTTATCTGACTTTATCAAAAGAGATACAGTAGATGAAGGAGAAAGGAAAAGGGCAAAGAATACGTATGGAAGTACACTGAGGAAGATCCATAAGAGCAATTGTGCCACCATTGTTTCTCTGACAGCAAAGACAGTGGTTAAAATAGCGAAGCACCAAAACAGCCGAAGAGCATGGAAAAGACAAAGCAAGTGCCCTCCTGTTCCTGATGCAGCTTAAGTGGATGCTTAACTAAATCAAGAGAACTAAGTCAAAAAAGAAGGGGGGAGAAACTCAATTACCATGAGTTAATCTGTGGAACTGACTATTTGCATTTATTTATTCAATTAATTACAGTACTTAGGATGGGGGTTTGGATTTTGTTTTCATTGTTTAAGTTCACCACTAAATGACACAGGAAGGGATGAAGTTTCCCATGCTGTAGGGTTTCCTGTTGGTTCCTCTTTAGCAACCTCTGTCATATAGCAGGGAAGCAGCTGCACCATCACCAAACCTGCTTTTGTCTCCCCTTACCAGCAGAGCCACAGTTATGTTGCTGTTGCACATATTGCTGTTATGTTCTTTGTATTCCTTCTCTGGATCTGCTAGTATTGTGGCCTGGCCTTCACAGAGCACAGCATAGGACAATTATCTTAAATCTTATCCCTCATTGCTCAGGGATCAGAGCTGGGATGAAGACCTTGGATTGCTTAATTCAACATCTTGAGCTCTGAAGATGCTGCTTTCCTCATGAGGGACCTGATCCTATGGCCATCTGCATGTAACGTTAACTGTCACATTCAGTTACACATCACAGCAGCTCTCATGAAATAAATGGAAACATTCAGAGAATTCCATGAGAACTGACCAGGACTCAGAGGTAACCTCCAGAAATGCCTGCAAATTCATATTTTCTGAATAGCAACCTGCTCTTACGAGTGCACCAGCAATACACCATCTATATCCCAAGCCTTCCAAGTTGTGTTCATCCTGTTACCATGCCATCCGTGGTCGGGCTGCCCAAACATTTAGAACATCGGAGCACTGCCACACAAATAGAACAGCCCTTCTTTTCCCCGAAATAACTAACGTTTCCACATCATCAGCACACAGCAGCCAAGACAACAAATTTCTATCCAAACACAGGGATGGACACATGTAGGAACTGCTGAAATATCTCCTATTTCCTCAACATGTTTGCTGGCTGGGAATCAACTCTTTGAAAAGGTTGATATGTGTAGGACGAGGGGAAATGGTTTTAAGTTGAGGGAGGGGAGATTTAGACATCAGGGGGAAATTCTTTACCCAGTGAGTGGGGAGGTACTGGAACAGGCTGCCCAGAGAGGTTGTGGATGCCCCGTCCTTGGAGGTGTTCAAGGCCAGGTTGGATGGGGCCCTGGGCAGCCTGGTTTAGCATTTAATGTGGAGGTTGGTGGCCCTGCATGTGGCAGGGGGTTGGAGATTCATGATCCTTGAGGTCCCTTCCAACCCTGGCCATTCTGTGATTCTGTGGCTAGTGCATGTTTCTTACATGCTGTTGCCACATCAATGTTCCTTGCTGAAACTGTTGAGAAGAGTGCCAGTAGGTTAGGGTCCATTATTATCAGTCCTAATTAATGTTCACACAGTGACACAGATCAAAAATAAACAGCACTGTCTTTGTACCAAAGGTGCTCAGTACAAATCCAACAGCTGTGAATGTGAAAATAAGCTATGCACAAGGGCAGGGATGAGGTTAATGTGGGTGACTTGCCAGGCCAACTCTGACTCCAAAATGGGACATGGGCAGAGGAAGCACCAGCTGCACATGGGAGGTTCCAGGCTGGTATTCCCTGAGAGATGGCACCAGCAAGCTCATTGCAGTCATTTTGCAGCTGTCCTTCAGAGACTCCAGGAGTGCCACAAATGGTCCTCCTCCCTGTCCCAGGTGTCCTGAGGCACCAAGGGAACAGAAAGCAGGAGAATTAAGTGTCCCAGCCTGCAATACTCAGCTTCCCATCCAGATCCATGGTTGACATCTCTGCCAGGCTACTACAGAAGCCATCCACTCTCTCCAGCATGGCTGGTGAAACATAATCACTCCATTTGGTGAAACTGCAGGGTAAAGGGACGCCAACTGTCCTTACAGCAGAAATAGTAGGAGCAAGGGCTGTCCTCAGTGCTTCTAAATTAAGCAGCCATGATCCTTCCCAGACAGAGCATACTCCTCTCCATATTTTTACCCCCTCAGCCAGGGCACTCCTCAGATGGGAGCTGGGAGAGGGCCAGGCACACACAGGCTATGAATTGGGAGTGAGTGGCAAGCAGAGGAAGAAGCCTTGGCATTATACTCGCTCCCTGTGAGACCCCACATCAAGACATGTCAAAAGAAGGCAAATGTGGTTCCCTCTTCCCTGCTCCTCTACTTCCTGTTACATGCAGAAGACAGAAATGCAAAAATAACAACACTGCAGATGGACAGACCTTGTAAAATACTAGGATCATTAAGATAATGCACTTAACATCTGCTCTTCCTAAAACCACAAGCAGTGAAGTGTCTCACAGTGCTGATACAGATATATCTACAACCTCAGATGTCATATTTAAAACCCAACCAAGATTAAGAAGGTGCTTTCCTCTTCCCAGTTGTTGTTCCAGGCTGCCTCCAAACTCAGGTGGAACTGCATTCATTTACATACACATTGACACTTCCAGGCTTTCTTTACAGTCCTTCAGGATAGAGAAGGTCTGCAGGACTGCCATAAAAATATCTCATGGCTCCGCAGCTATTTTAGGAAGCAAAATTTATTGCAGGTAAATGTGTAACCGAGCTGCTCTGTTCTACTTTGTGCCTCCTTCAGTGCAGCTGCCTGGGCCCAGTGCAGATGGGCCACCAAAGCAATGCTGGAAGGAAAGATCTGTCCAGAGAGCATGCCAGGGTTGTACAGGGCCCTGACCCACGGGTGGGAAGCTGTGAGTTGATAAGAACGTTGTGCCTGGCGTAATGCATCAGTCTGTGAGCAGCTGCCTGCAAGAAATAGTGTTCTGTGGGCCTCGACGGCATTCACCTCATCACTACTTCTCCTTTTCCAGTGCTTCAGCTCAGTAGGACCAGAGGAGAAAGGACTAAGCTCTGTCCCAGCCCTTGCACAGCCCACTAATGAAATAATTCATTAGAATGCAATACTGAGGGAAGTAAAATCTGCACCTTTTAGAGAAGGAAACATTCTCTGCTATGTGACCAGGTTTGGTCTTCACAGCTCCACTAAGGCAGTGCTCAGCATCTGTGTGCTGCTGATGTTTTCCCTACCCAGTACTGCCCCTGTGTTTCCTGCTCTGAGACCCCTGCCTTTTTCCAAGCCAAACAAATGGCAATTTGAAACCTAAATGGGAAGGGCTGTTTTTTCTGACTCTGTAGAGGGGGATGTTTATGTGGAAAAAAGCTTTTTTAGAAGCACTGACATTATATTCCAGAGATGACAGATGGTTTAAAATCTGTATTGCGAATTCACTTACAGATTTATGGCAGGCTCATTGGACAGAAAGGAAAAGAACAAGATACATAACTTAAGCAAACTCATTTTTAGGCTGAAAGGACTATATAATATGGACACACAGCAACAAAGAATCTCTGCATTATTTTCGTTTAAAACCACAACTGTGCTGCAAGTATTATTTGGAGTTATTTTAACTGATGCTATGTGAATCAACTTTTAGCAAACTCAGTTACATGCAGGAATCCCAATTTAGAACATAACTGTACACTGTATCCTAAAACTCTGTTCAGGCCATGGAAGGTTTTCACCATCCAACCTTAAGTGCTGCCATGGACCGAGGAGATGGAGAGAAATGCAAAAGCTCCTGTTTGTCTCTTCCTCCCTGAAAGGCAACTTTGGACTCCTAATCTTGGACTCATGGGACAGAAAAAAGGAATGACAAATTACATCCAACTATAGTTCATCAAATCAGCTGCAACACTATTTACTTAGAGTAATGTTGCTTTGACTTCCATAGACAGAAGTACACGATCAAGTGAAAGGAATATTTTAGCTGACCAACATAGTTAAAAAAGAAAACAAAAAAATCAGAGGAAAAGGCCTCTTTGGCCCAAATACTCAGCTAAAACTCTGAAAAAATACTGATTTCTCTTGGAAACAATCAATTCTGGGATACCAATGGTTCAATCCACTGATACAAATCCTCAATGAATCACAGAATCATTAAGATTAGAAAAGACCACTAGTCCAACCACTGATCCACCTCCACTATGCTCACTACCACATCCCTCAGTGCCACATCTCCACAGTTCTGGAATACCTCCAGGAATGGCGGCCACCTCCATGAGCAGCCCGTGCCAATACAATCAATGCTTAGAGTGCCAGGACTAACAGACCTCCACAAGTTCTGGAAAGAGCAACGGAAAACCTTGGTTGGATCCCTACAGTAGCCCAGAAGAGCAGTTCAGCATGGAACATGTATCAGGTATGGTCATGGTAAGCTTGGTGTAAAACAGCCTGAAGAGAAAATCATTCTGCTGTCTGCACATTTCTATAAACATGATAGTAAATGAACAACAAACTCCTTCCATCAGTACAACATTAATTTTTATCTCTCTCATGATTCTACAACATTAACCCAAAAAACTAGACCACCAAACATTTAGAGGGACCAGCCATACTGAAAACATGTGGACCCACATTGGACCTACCCAAAATATTCCAGACCTGGGTATCCAACCTCTAGTTAAGTTTAAAAAATAAAATAAAACATCTTATTTCAATAACACATTTCAAACAAGGATTTCAAATGGCTTTATCAGTGACTTGAGAAGTAAAGCAGGTTGCACTTTCATTGATTATTTCATTGATTATTGATGTTTTACCTCTATTTTAAATGGTAGGGACAGTGACACCCACTTGAAAATATACAGGATATGGACAATGCCCAGTTTTAAACTCTAGTTTTAAAGCAGCAGAGTAGGAAAAGAAGGCAAGATGATTCTACAGGTAACATCACAATCTTCAGACCACCTCGATCCCTTGGTTAGCAGAGGCACCAGAATGTCACATGCTATATTTAACAGCTGCAACATTGCAGGGAGTTCACGGGCAGTGCAAAACACACTTCTCTTTATGGCCCACAGACACAGACTGCTATTTCTACTGGCCACTAGAGCAACATTTCAAGGAAAGGCTGGGCACCTGCCCTTTTACCAGCATAATTTAAAACACAAGTAAAGAAAATGAGACACTGTCACACAGCTTTAAAAAGGCAGACTCCTAGTCTTTACTTATATGCATTCTGCAAGAATTTCTAGCGTGGATTTAATAGACTACCTTCCTCTAGGGTCATTTCTCATTTCATTCATCCTTTTTAATCTTCCCATTTTATATGGATAATAACAGTATCTTAATGAAATGCATGGTGCACTGAGATAAACAAGGAGGGAGGGCTCCCAGCTGCAGCTACACTGATACAGAGCAGCCTCCAGTCTAGCCTAGGCACAAAGGGAAGGAAATCTGAAGCAAACGAGCCTCTGTACTGAAGCCATGGGTCACTAGCAAACAATCAGGCAGAGCTGCTGACTACAACTCTGAATTCAGCTTCAACTACCAGCAAAATTATCTGCCTCTAATTAAAATAAATTGGAAGAAAAATGACCTTATAGTGGACAATCCTAAATCACAGCATTAGGATAGATGATAAAAAGCTGGGCTCTGCACACACAAAGGAGCACAGAGGCACTCCAACCCAGCCCCAGGACTGACACCCATCCACAGAGTCAATAGGAGAGGTTCTCCTGAGCATCCTACAGACCAGAACATTTTCTGCCTATAGGGGTATGATACTTATTATGGGATACATGGGCAGACAGCAGACTAAAGTTCACATCTGATAGGAAGGCATGCCAACATGAAGCTGCTCTGGCACTTTGTTCAGCCTTGTTTCACATCTTTCTTCTTTACATATCCATTCACAATGGTCAAGATGTAACATACGTACTGAATTCTTCCTGAATATAGGCAGCAGCCAGCACTTGCCACCAAGGACCTTCTTCATTAGCACTCACAGGAGAGTGGAAGAATGTCCTCCAGGGCCGACTCCAGACGAACCAGGCTCCCCCAGCACCTTAGAAGCAGCAGAGATTTCCTGCCAGGTGTATGTATTCAGTCTGTTTTCCTTAGTATCAACAAACAGCAGCTTAGATAGTAAAGACATCAACACCAAATCATTGTAAACGCTTGTCTTCCCCACACTTTCCCATCTGAGAAGAGCAAAACCCTTAAGTAGATGTCACTTAGTGTGTTATTTGTGTCCTTATATTAGGGAGACCCTAACTGGACACGTATTCAAGCCAGACACTGCCTCTCAGCTGCCAAACAGAGGGGAAAGATCACTGAATCTGCAGGCTAAACGTCTCACTAAACCAACCACATATCCAGATCAGAACCACGCAATACCCTTCCCTTCATCAGAGGTGCAGAACAGCTCTCTCGCCCAATGACAAAGAGATTTGCCCTTGCTGTTTGGAGAACTGCCTTGCTCAGCTACACCACGTCCTTCACTTGGCAAGCAGCACTCTCCCCAAGGAGCTAGCCAGGAGCCCTGCTGTGCCATTACCAGATGTGTCACTACAGCAGGACTCTCAAAATGCTCCTTTCTTAGCTACCTGTAAAACAAAATTTGACTCCCATTGGAAGCATGTAAAGAATAGTACCACCTTGTCTCAATTTGGGATTTAACACGGACCTGTCACCAATAGCCAAAGACAATTAAAAAGGTTGTGAGGGAGTTACAGTGAATATTCATGAACACTTCTTCCTTCCCCTTGCTTAGCCACATTTTGTGAGCCAGAAGAACTGCTGGATGTCCCCTTATCTCTACAGTCCCTTGTGTTATTTACTGTGCAGCATCACAATAAAAGGTAATGGTTTTATGGTAATGCTGTTGCATGATCCACTCTTGCATAAAGCCAGTAGCACAGAGGTCAGCTTATTTACTTCTATGCCTATCTCCATAGCCCACCGCATGTATTTGTAGATAAAATGATACTTACTTTCTCCATGTGGTTCCCAGCTCTAGCAAAAGAAAGGAAATTATCCATGCACACACCTAATAGCCATGCAACACTCATTTTTAAAAGGGTCAGAGGCTGCAATGTCCAACAAAGCCTTGCTTGAGTAGAAATTTGATTTAATGGGTTTCTGTAAATTACAATCTCTGACATGATGTCTAAATTCTACCTTTAAAAGTTGGAGAACTGTATTTTCTAGGTTAAGCAGTGGAATAGGCTCCCCAGGGAGGTGGCTGAGTCACCATCCCTGGATGTGCATAAAAACCGTTTGGATGTGGTGCTCAGGGACATGATTTAGCAGAGGGCTGTTTGGGTCGTGTGGTTGGGTTGTGGTTGGACTCGATGATCTTTAAGGTCTTTTCCAACCTGAGCAATTCTATGATTCTATGATTCTAATGTAGAAGAGTTTAATGAAACCAAGACTAAGTCATACTCAGCATTTTCAAAGGGCTCACCTATGTCAGTAAGAGGACAAATACAAATCAAGAAGCTTTCACTTCTCTGCCTTATTAATTAAAAGAAACTTTACAGCACCACAGCTGGGTGTATAGCAGGACGCTACACACAGAAATATCAATGTATTTAAGTCTTCCTGTCCTCGAGTAGTTCTCAGAAAGCCTTGGGAAGTTCTTGTTGCTCATTTTCCAGACTGGTTTCCCAGAGGTTCAGCTGAGTATTCCCCCAGTTGGACACTGATCAAGCACTGCTGACATGCAGAGCTTACATCTGTCACTGAGCAGGATACAGTCACTCATTTGAGCTCAGAACATACAGCATACTGCATGGGTGAATGTCTCTTGCCTTATTACATCTCTTAGGAAGAGATATTACTGCATAGCCTTTAAAATAAACGTAGATCCCTCAGCAACACTTCCACGTTGCCCAGAATCACAGCAAAGGTTGAAAGTTCTCGATTTACAATTCCCTTTGCAGGTGCATGCAACAGATATAACTCACACAGTTTGCACAGGAATCTAAAATATCTTTGTTCTTTGCTCAACAAAGAGAACAAAGGTATAAGAAATGCTAGAATTCAGACGTGCTGATTCAGCACTCAGGGATGTTTCACAAGATGCAAGGCTTCTCTTCTGAACTCTGGAACCTCTAATCACTTCTCATTAATTTTCCTACATCATTCATTCCACTGCTTAATTCCTCTGATGCAAAGAAAGACATCAGCTTCTCACAGATCATTTTATTCCACTGAACATCTCCAGGTTTGGTACTTCTTGGTGAACATCTGATTTCTTCCTTTAATTCCTGGTATTCTCCTATCTTACCAACACTTCTCCCTAACGTTTAACAGCTCAGACACTTTCCTGTTACAACAAGGACTCCAGATTTCAGTGTCTGTAACGTTCAATAAATCAGCTTTGGGTGTCTCACAGTAAGACAGAGGAAGGAGTCTCTTTCAGCTTCCACCCATACCCCTGACACTATGACTATTTAACTGCATTATGATTTATAAGTTTAACAACAATTAATTACACAGAGTTCAGGAAAGACTTAAGAGCGAGGACCATTATCTACTGAAGCATCTCACAGTACAGTGCTTCATACAGAGAGCTTCAAGGGGAATTCATAGATTTTGGACAGAGAGAAAAAAACCTTTAGAGCAGCTGAGACAACAAGCAGCTTTCAGAGATGATGAATATCTACAGGTGCCATCGATCTTGCTGGAAATTAAATGCTTTTCTCCACTGGAAATCAGCAGCTTGGTAACAGCCCAAGTAGAGTCAAACCTGGAAACAGAAGCTGCAGTTTCCAGGCTAAGTTTCTATGCTAGCTTTTATCACCTCCATCATCATACTTGGATGACCTCATTCTGTGAGCACTGCTCAGTACTTCAGAACCGCCAACACTTAACATTTGTTCATTTAATCTCATCAGGTGAATTCTTGGAATTGATTACAGGAACATCTCTGCTCCAAATAAATTCTCAGACTTAACGGTTTCTCAGAAAAGGTTTCTCAGAAAAGAGCAGGCAAACAGTCTTGCAGTATTGGAGCACAAATCAGAGTGCACAGATATATATATATATACACATATATATATATATATATATATATACATATTATACAAGTCATGACTTCAAGCACAATCTCATGATTTGGTGAAGGGTTTCAACTAAAGCTTTTTTACACGCTGCA
This sequence comes from Tetrao urogallus, assembly GCF_951394365.1. Taxonomy (NCBI): domain Eukaryota; kingdom Metazoa; phylum Chordata; class Aves; order Galliformes; family Phasianidae; genus Tetrao; species Tetrao urogallus. The sequence continues at coordinate 65,611,238 of NC_136817.1, forward strand.
GACAGCAGGACTGCTGCCCAGCTATGCAATCTTTGTTCTGGCAGAAGATGTCACGTTGCCATTTGCATTCAATTTTGATCTCTCCCAGACTTCTCGTATCTCTCTGAATTCTGGGTTTTGGCTAAGAGCACTAGACATAAGAGCTATGAGCCACGGCACTGTTCTGTGCTGCATTTCCCAAATGCAAATGCACTCAGATGAGGGCCTGTGACACAAACATATCCTTACATGGGGAGGAAAACCTCTTAGTTGAGAGTTCGAATAAAAACAAAAAACAAAAACAGTGTACTGCACAACTCAGAGTGGTAAAGGTTTTGAATTTTCTCTTTCTTTTGGCTCAGTGACTTCACCTTCTTTCCCTTCTCACCTTCTCTTACACAACTTGCAGCTGGCAGCTACTCAAAATATAACATGAAATATAAACTGAGGCTTAGGAACCAGATGGAGACTTCACAGAAATAACTTTAAAGGGAAGCAAGGGGAAAAGAAGCCAATGCCTCTACGTCCATTACAGAGATTTCTAAGCAGGCAGTTACGTGAGAAGGCAGCCTGTACTTCTGGTGGGAACACCCACACCGCCTGCTATCCTATGTATGTTTTTCCACCACTTCTTATTCACTGTCATACGCTGGTTTAAACGCCACAGTCCAATGTTTGTTCTCCAGCCCAGACAAGAAGATTCACACAGGATGACAGCACTGCAAGTGCAGCTCTCCAGAAACAAAGCACTGCTGTTTGAAGTGCAGTGGTTAATTGTTTCAGCCACACCACGTAGCTGAATGTGCCCTGAGAACTGCCTCTTTACAGACTGCAGCCATTTATGGACTGACTGCCTGGATTGAGGTTTCCTGATTTCAAGAACATATCTGAAGCACAATAGCGTTTTGAATAGGGATCTGATTTGTTACAGCCAAGTATCTGCAAACCTCAGCAGAATAATAATTAAGAAAGAATACAGAGCCATTCCTGTGGCGGTAGAGCACCTCTGAGGGCAAAAACCTCAGGGCATGCTATAGCAAAGAGGGGAAAATATCCAATCTGTAAGTAGATACTAGAGAGGGGGAAGAAAGAGATGTATGAAGTACATTTACATGGGATTAACCATGAATTGCTACAAACCACAGGAAAAAAGACAAGTGGTTTGGATTTCAGTACCATGCAAAATCTGGCATAGTATTTACACACTTAGAATGCACGCCCTGCCTCATGGACAGCAGCAAAGATCTTTCAGTCTGTCTGCATGGAGTCTCTTAGCCAGCCCTGTTCATTCTGAACTGATCCAGCAATAATCTGCACAAGTATGCATGGGATCTGTATCATCAGTCACATGGCACCTCCTCTTGGCCCTTGGCAAGGACTGGCAGCAGACTCTTGCGATTCCCAGTTCTGCAAAACAGCACTGAAATGGATTTAAGACAGCCAGGATCTTAAATCACACAAGCAAAGCACTAACCACGTGAGGCAGCCTCGGAAACGCCTCTGAAGGTCTTCATGTAACACTGTAGGTATGAAGTACGAGAGAGAACAGTTTCTCCCTGTTAGGAACAAACTAGTTTGTATATGTTGGGCAGCCTGCAACAAGGCATTGAGACATCCAGGCTGGATGTGGCTCTGGGCAGCCTGGAACGGTGGTTGGAGACACTGTACATAGCAGGGGGGTTGAAATTAGATGATCATTGCACTCCTTTCAAACCCAGGCCTTTCTGTGATTCTACAAAGATTCCTCCAAGCAATTTGAAGAGAAGGTGGTCACACTCCTCATCCTCAGCTTTCTGTGGGTACTAATGCTTATTACAGAGATCAGTTGTGAACTTTCACAGAGCTCTGAGGTCACAAATACCCTGATGACGGCTTTGGGTCGGCCCATCTGTTGGTCTTCAGTCGCTGAAGCACAGGAAAAGGCACATGACAATTTAGTGATAAAATTGCCAACACTAAGATGAAAGAAAGGACAGGATCAATTCAATTTGAGACTCATGAGGAATAAAAGCCTCTTACTGTCTTGAACTGGCCAATTTCCATCACATAAAGTGCAACTTCTTAGGATCCAGCTGGCACCCTCTCCAAGGCTCTCTCCATTCTAGGCTACAGACACAACCCTGGGCTTCGCATCGGGTAGATTTACTTCACTCACTGACTTCAACAGAGCTGCACCTGTTTTTGCACGCTGAAGCCCTTCTGTTGCCTTAGGAATAAGAAAGTGATTGAGGTTTGCATCGAATCAGCATTCTCCAGCTATTTATTCCCTCTGTCTGCAGAACATCCACCCTTGACCCTTCAGGTTTACAAGCAAAGACTGGGAATTTTTGTGGCAGTTCTTGTTAAAATTTGGCAATGCATCACTTACGCATCGACAGTTAGGCTAGATGATCTTGTAGGTCCTTTCCAACCTTGTGATTCTATGATTCCATAGTCTAATCCCACTGACAAAACAGACAAGATGCGATTATTTCAGAGATGAACTGATTTTGTCTCCTCATTTACCGTGTTATTTTTATTAGAAGATTACATCAGTAACTTTTCTATTAAATTCTATCCAAATCTCCCGCATGAATCTGCAACTTTAAGGTTTTCCAGTACTAAACTTATTACAAATTACCATCTAATAGTCAGCCATAAGACAATATGTCATATAAAATGCTACCCAAATACTGATGCAAGAAGCCTTACTTAATGCTGTGAGATGGGAGAATGCTAGCATAGACACAATTTTAGCCTGTGAGGCACAGCAATTCTAGTAGACCTGTTCAAGATTACACCATGATAGTCACTGTTACAGATACAGAACAGTTACAGCTGTATACATCTACAGGTATGGAGAGGGAGAATGATGACATATTAGGAGAGGACCATTAGATTATGGTTTCTCCCTAAGCCAGAGTCAGCAGGGGATTGTTTGACTGATTGCAGTATGACGGCTGTAAAAAGAGGTTAGCATAATATCACAAAAGTGAGAAAACATCAACAACATTTATGCAGGAAATTATTTACTCTTCTTTCATTGTCTGTGTTTTTAAGGTAGCTGGTTTAAATAACAGCTTCCTCTGCGTTTGATCCTACAAGAAAGACTGTTTCCGTATATAGGACAGTAGAGCATGTTACCATGGAAATTATTATGATCTACTTAAATTCAACAAATCCAGCCTTGTGGAATATATTCTCCTGAGTACCTCACTTTAATTATTAATGTTCTTTTTAAATAGCAACATCTTTCTGTTTTGACTGAAATCTTTATAAGCAGAATGAAAACAATAAACCTGGAAAGTAGAATCCTCTGTCCAGCTGCAAAACAGATGCAATTATGCCAGGGAAGATGCAAACTGCCCCCCGCCTGCCCTGCCAACATGCTTCAGCTCAGACCTAAATGGATCACTTGAAGTGACACATTTCAGTGTCTGTATCTGCTATGCCCCTGGCCCCTCTTATTTTTTTTCTTTTTGCAGCAAAAATACAATTAAAATAGTGGGTTCTGTTTGTTGGTGTGTGCTTTTTGCAAAAGCGTGTGTTCAGCAGTACCTAACCACTGACCATCAATTCATTTCCACACAGCCACCTCCTGTGCTTGTTCCCTAGCCACGCATGCCCTGCAGACCCATTCAATCTTTTCCCACAGAGTGTATCACCCAACTCAACGCCTTTCAGCCTCAGCGCAGCTCCAGCATCCATCTTCCTCCTGCAAGTGTCACCGTGAATTCTGCAGATAGATTTGAGGAGCCAGATGGTGTTATTCATGATGACTTAACACTGAGGATCAGACAAGCCAATTCTTGTGGGTCACATAATAGGGGATGGCTCACAAGTCTAAGTTTAGATACGCACAGACACAATCCAGCTCTTGAGTTTCCCACACTGCCCTCCTGGTTTCTCTCCTCTGTCATTGCTTGAGCTCTGCTACATGATGGGCCAGACTACACAAAACACCCCAGAGCACTTCTGAACTCTTGATTATTTGACTTGGAAAAGTTCTGCTCAAAATCCATATTTACATCGCTCACAAATTCTCCCTTCAGAACATGAGGCAAGAAGTTTTTGGCTGTCTCTAAAGATACTTATTTAGAGCCTGGAAACAAGGAATACAGTTAACAAGCTCAACTGAGCTCAGTGAAAGGAAGCAACAGTATGAACTCAACAGAACAGAAGCATTTCTGGGGCAGGAGCTGCAACTGTTCATTGATGCTGATAGCACTGAATTGCTCGGTAGATCTGAAGGCAGGCTACACATGTTGCCTTGGCATCCCTGGGACCAGTCCAAAAAGCACAAAACTCCAGACATGAGGAGCATTCTTCCTAGCTCTTCACAAATAGGTTTCTCAGTGCTGGTTTTGTTGTCCCACAAAATCTGCTGCTTCACAGAGTGAAAATTTACCATTGGAGAGAAGGAGGAAAGCCCAAATGCAGCCTGATTCATTGGTTGATTCATTCCTTCTTTGGAATTGCTGTTTAGCAGTAATTAGCACATTAACAGGAAGGGCTGCAGCAAGTAAATAGGCAGCATTTGGAGAAACACTGGAGAAGCATGACATGAGGCCAGTGCTGTCAGCTGTCCTTCTGTTACTCTTAGTCTTTAACTTGACATCAAACCCTCTGCCTCCATATAAATGTGTCTCTTCTGAAAAGTAATGCTTACTCTTCTTCTCTTTTTACTGTACCACCTTTCCTTCAGTACCATCACTGCCTCTCTCTGACTATATATCAGCTTTTGCCAGTCTATCACCTTTATCACCTATATAAAATTTGAATCCTTGTCTCCCCTTGATAAATTCCACCGAATGTGTTTACAAGAAATAAGGAGCTAAGGAGAAATGCCTGCTCTGTGATGCCTGTCAGTATGAGAGAGTCGCTTTGTGTGCAAAGCTTGAGAAAGCACCACTAATTTCTCTGGTTCTGGCATGCTGCTCCAGGTCCAGAGTGCCTCCCTGGGTCCTTCCTGCAGAATAAGCAGAGCACCCTGTTATCTCAGTCCTTTTCTTAGGTGGCACACAAACCACAGACAGAAAAGATGCACCTTTTGTTTTGTTGTTTCTTCTAATTCACTTTCTTTCACCACCTGTTTTGCCTGTATTTCACCGATTTAAATTAAGAGCTCCTTAGAACAAAAATCTACTCTTATTCTATGTATGTGAAATGCAAACATAGACCATGAACACTATACCAGTAACAGTGTCAGAAAGAGGTGCACAGGACCTTAAATGACTCATCAGGAAGGCAGAGTTGCATTTATTCATATTTATCTTTAAGTTATTTATCTTTATAATGCTACAGAACTTAGGAAAACCAGGCAGGGACAAAATCTCATCGCATAGGGTGCTGTACAGTGAAAAACACTAAATTAAAGTTCTCATCCCAAAGAGTTTACAATCTAAATAGCACATGAGTGACAAGAAAAGGATGCGAATTAAGTGACATTTTGCCAGGTATTTTGCTTGTGAAGGCTTTGTTCACTCAGACTCTTCCCTCCACTGAGCCATTCCACCTCAACAAGAACCATCTGAAACCTGCTGAGTAGCCCTCACTTTTTGTTACAGTCAAACACAGCCAAGCAAAAAGAAACCTAGACTCGGACCCGTTATCCAGGGAGGACATGGAAGAACTTGTGACATATAATGGGTCGACAGCAACCCAAACTGACCAATTCTTCTGCATTGCTCTCGATTCTTCACCTACCTTTATGATCAGCCTGAAAGTTCCCAACATACTGCCTCTGCCTGCTGAAAGCATGGAAGCAGAAAGGCAAATGCACTCTTACTACCCAGAAGTAGGAGGTGTGATCACACACACTTCTTTGTCTTCTCTGTACTGAGTGTTTCCTCTTGACCTAACAGCTCTTTATTTGATGCATTATCTTTAATGGAAGCTTCTGTGAGATGGCTGTCTCCCTCCATTAACTGCAGTAACAGCATGGAGGAGCTTTTCTTCAACCTTATCTAATCACTGGACCAGCTGATCCTTTGCAAGAAATATACAGCTCATTTTATACCCACTATTGCTTAAGGATAGATGATGCATGAGTAGCATGGATTGGTAAAATGTCCAAATACGAATATTTTACAAAACTGTAAGTCAGTGATTATGATTGCAAAACTTATAATTAAGGAATACAGTAAAAAAAAATAATTAAATCAATTTAAAATTTAATTAAATCAGCATAACTGATAATTGTTTGCAAGTGGGTTTCTGTGGTAGAGTTGCTGTCTTTTCATGGACTGACAGCCACATGTAGACCACAGGCTGAGTAACTGGGATCTGAATCTCCTTCCTAAGACTAAGCAACATCTTGTAAGTACTGAAATGCCCAACCTTACAGGCAGTTTGGCTGTCTGTAACACTGATAGCAGCACTGAGGATCTGGAAGGCAATGCACCATTATTCAGAACATTTAAGCTCTTCGCTGTTTAACTGTTTTGGATAGCACCTAAGTCTGTACTTTTGTTCCATCCCCCTACATCCATCCCAAATTCTTAAAACAAAGCCCAAACCCAACGGCCAACTCTCACTAATACACTGCTCAAAAACCAATCTGATGACACAAGATTAAATTCATGTATGGAAGTACATTAATAGAGTGACATTGAGTGGATCCCCTAAAAGGAAAGTACTGCATTAAGGCAGCTGCAAAGGTCAAGCCCCTTAGTTATTTCCACAACTTCTAGTCTGGTAAACACCCTCCCTTACCAAACCAGGACTGGTAACATCTGCGTTGTACGGTTGTACATTCAGGAAAGCCTTCCCCACTGGGGCTAAGAGCATTTCCACCACATCTGTGCTCGTGCAGGGAATACGTGGGTCACAGTTGACAAAGCAGCAGGCAGCGTTATCCCCTGCAGTGATCCTCACGCTCACATTTCACATGAAGGGCAAAGCAAATGTCGCACCTGCGCTGGATGCTCCTCTGTCAGTTACTGTCACCAACAGGTTCTGTCTCCTCAGCAAAGCCACAGTGGCACATCAGGCTGGAAGCCACCAGGACCAGGGAATCTTTGTGTGAGAGATCAGCAGTGCAAGATATGTTTCCAAGAGATTACACCACCTTATGGTACAGGTAACCATTCTTGGTAAATTCCGCTTGCACTGCAGGTGGTTCACCCTTCCCACTTCCCAGTACATGAAAGAGAGGACCACAGAAGCTCATCCCACAGCCTCAGGAGAGTGCCAGGAGCACGCGAGGCCTACTGCTGGATATTGTTTTGTTCAGACCTACCTACTTAAGAGTGTTCAGACCTAACCTACCTAAGGCTGAGTGAACTGGGTCTGTTCAGCCTTGGGAAGAGAAGACTGAGTGGGGACTTGATCCAGGTCTATAAATATCTAAGGTGTGGGGGGCAGAATGGCGAGGCCAGACTGTTTTCAGTGGTGAGTGGAGACAGGACAAGGGGAAATGGCTGGAAACTGCAGCATAGGAAGTTCCGCACAAACATGCGCAAGAACTTCTTTACAGTGAGGTGACGGAGCACTGGAACAGGCTGCCCAGGGAGGTGGTGGAGTCTCCTTCTCTGGAGATGTTCAAGACCTGCCTGGATGCCTACCTGTGCGACCTGCTGTAGGGAACCTGCTTTGGCAGGGGGGTTGGACTCGATGATCTCTGGAGGTCCCTTCCAACACCTACAATTCTGTGATTCTGTGATACTTCCAGCCAGCAGCCAGATGAAAGGATGCTTCTCATAGATTCCCAAATCCCTGTTACTTCCCCACAGAGCTGGGAATTCCCAGGGAACGTATCTGAGGCTGCCACAAACAATTTCATAAACATTTGCAACGAGCTTTTAATGGCAGGAACTCAAATCCGTGAGCCACACTGTCATCTCTGCTATCGATGACCTGTCTGATCTAACCTCATTTCTACTGACATCTCCTTCCTTGGCGATGTGTTCCACACTGAAAGGCTTTCAAGAGGCAATGGGACATGCCAAGCTTCCAGAAACTTGCCCTTTTGTTCTTTATTATCCCCCATCTGTATTGGAAAAGCATTTCCATGTTAATACAGTGGGCTTAATTTATATATTCCACTTTTAATTTTAAAATATTTTTAGACAACAGCCTAAAGTATAGGAAGTCTCTAATCACCTACAATTGCTGTAGCCAGATTGGACTCTGATAATGAAAACATTATCCCAAGCCCTTCTGCTAGAGTGTTCCCTACCACCTGAAGTGAAAAGAACCTCCTTTGCAATTATCGGCAGTAAGCTGGAGATGGGAGGACATGCCGCTGCTCCCTTCTAGTCAGTCCCAAGGAAGACAAATTCAGCACAGTTCACTTCACTTCACAGCTGAGGAAACTGAAATACAGACGTGCCAGGATGTCCTTTGAGATGTACTCAGAGATGATGAATAAATAAGGGTTGGTAATTAACTCATGATGAGGTCCCATTCCAGTTACTGTCAGAAACAAAGCAACAAAGACTCCAAGATGCAACAGTCACAACTACGGTGATTCCAGACATCCCTTGGTGAAAAAGTCAGCTGCCTGACTGCATGTGGAAGGGGCAGATTGCTCACTGGCCTCCTTCAGCATCATTTTGGAAATAGAAGTCGCCAGGACAGAAGCAGTAATGATCAAATCACAGGCATGACTGTTTGAAACTGCCACAGTGCTCTGCTGAGGGAATGCATGTCCCAGCCCCAAATGTAAAAATGCACTGAATCACATACCCACTAATTAAAGACGACCGAGCACAGATAAGCAACAGGGGTAATAAAGGTGACAAAGCATTCAAGAGCCAAAGCAAGGGTTTGCTCTTGGTTTTAGAGCCCTTACTATTAGCTGAGTCATATTGGTAAATCCCACATAGACCTAAAAGCAGAAAGCAAGATTCACAAAATGATTAAATCACACCATGACACTTTCCCTCATAGTCCTTATCAGCTAACAAGATTCGAAGGGGAGGGAGAGAGGAAGGAGGAAAGCTGAATAGGCATGAAAAAGAAAAAAGCCTAAACCAGGTGGCCATTCTACTTAGAGCACAGCTATCTGTACTGATGGATGAGTTGACAATTCATAATCAGATGAGGAAATCAGATTACACAGTTTAGATCTTTGTAATGATCCTAATCTGTATATTGAGGAGTCAGCAGCCACACACCAGTTAACCTGAGCAGGTTCAGGTTGTGCTGTGCTATGCCACAGGTACAGTTTGGCCTTCTGGCCCACGATGTGCTGCACTAATCCCTTGGCTGCAGGATAAACTTTGCTGGCTAACTGTAACACAGCAGCCTGGAGGAAGCTCACAGCAGTCAGCAGCAGTTACACCACCTGCCTGTCCTTGTCGTCATATAAAATACAGCAACAAGTTCTCCTGTGTATATCCCTGTCATTTGTCAGTAGAAATGATTAACAGAATTGCCTTTTATTTTTTTAAGCAATCTCTATAGCTGCTCTGAAGACCAAAACATCAGGTCACCTCCCCCAGGGAGATCTGCATGGTGCTCTGCACCCAGCTAGAAGGGCTGGTCCACATCACACATCACCCAGCATCTGCAGGGACATAAGATTACCAACGTTCTCCACTCTTTCTTTACAATGCTAGCTCCAGTAAACTGCATCTTAAGCAATACTCTATGGCATTGTGATGTTGCTGGGATCATAACAAACCCACACCTTTCCGGTGCAGAGCATTCTTAAAGGACAGATTATATTAAGTGGTGGTGCAAAGATAGTGGTGATCAAGGCTAGCTTGTACAAGATTTCCTTATGTTACTGTTTTTTAATTATTACTATGACTAACATTTAAATAGCATGTTCAAATTATCATTTGCCATTGACATTCTAGCATAAGGAATAATTGGTACCACCCACTATACATGATTCCATTCTGTGACACGCTGCTCACACAAAGCGAAGGGAACGGGAAGGTCTGTATGCTCAGCTAATTACCTGAATGTGCTGCCCCTATCCTACCCCAGTCCACATGCCTAAGATGAAATCACCTGTATACGTGTGTGCCAATGCAAGCAAAATTACCATCTCTCGTTTGACATTCCTTGTTCTTGAAGATTATTTGGATTACACAATGATTATTATTTTAAAAGCAAAAGTCGGTCCAGAAGAAAGGAAAGAAAAGCAGCCTCAGACAATACATGCTACAGCTTGCACTGCTTTAAGAGATACTTGTAGTTATACCATTCAAATTAAATCTCTTCAATGCTAACATGCTTTCTTTGAATGAAGTGCAAACCCACCAATGCTAGCAACAACTGCAGCTGAATCCAGCTCATAAACCTCTGGGGGCTACATTCAACTCTAGAACCCTCCAAATCCTTCATATCCAACAGCCCCCCAACACCTTTATGATATATAGAGATAGCTAAGATCAAGTCGAGTTTTTCTTTTTATGTCTCATCTCAAAATGCAAGAAATGAGATCCTGAAAATGCCTTAATGGAACCACGCTGATGGTGCAACCTCATGGCACGTTTCTCACAGACAAAGAAAGTGACAGGCCTTTCCAGATCTTCCTCCACACCTTCAGAGCATGGGAGATGTTCTCCTGAGCTCCAAGCTCTATGTACAGAGAAAACCCCGAACAATCTGTGTGGTTCAGCACCGCAGCCTCCAGCAGCCACACTGCTCAGATGGCAGCGTGTGCCACAGCGGCCATCCCGCTGCCCCACCTTCGGCATCACCTCACCTCCTCACGCATTTTCCGAGCGTCATCCAAAACGCCTTTTCCTCCCGAATCTCTCTCCAGGAGGAGCAGCTGGGGCGAAAGATCTCGGCAGGTGGGGGAAGACATCTCCCTGTCACCCCGACAGCGTTTGCAGGGAATTTGTGCCCGCACCAGGGCGCGGAAGAGCCGGAGGACAGGGACACGGAGCCGCACGCTTCCCCTTCCAGGCTGGGGGTCCTCGGGGCCGCCCGATCTCGCTTACAAAGCCCCGTTCCCCCGGTGAAGCAGCGACCGCCGGGGCCGCGCTCCCCGTCACCTTGCCGTGACAGCTCCGCAGCGTTCCGCAACCCACCCGTAATATCCCCGCGCTGCGAATCGCCGGCGGCTACTCACACCACTAGCCTGGAGATGATCCATGACACCATGGCTCCGCTGGCTCTCCCGGCACGGAGGGCTCGCCCCCGTCTCCTCGCCCGCCGCCGGCCGCCGCCCGAGTGAGCGGGGCGGGCGGCTCGGCCATCCGGCCCCGCAGCCTCAGCGCAGCCTCACTGGCGGCACCGCCGGCAGCCAACGCGCAGCCGGCCTCGGCCGCGGAGATTGGGCAGAGCCCGGGGCCCCGCCGCCGCCCCCCGCGGGACTCGGGGCTGCGGGAGGAGGAGCCCGAGCCCCCGCCGCGTTGGTCCCGCCGGGCTGCCTCCGCCTCGCTGCCGGAGACGGGGAGCCCCGGTGCGAGGGCGGCGAGGGGCAGCCAGGGCGGGGTGCCCGGGCGACTTTCGGACGTCCCCGAGGAGAAGAACACCCCCGATCCAGCCTCTCTAGCTCCTATGCCAGCACAGAGGTGCAGAGGGAAGCCCCTGGGCTCCAGGTTGTGCCCCAGCCTTTGAGCCTATCCCCGTCCTCTGCACCTTTCCGTAGCGATTTATGGCTGTGGGTGAGAAGCTCTAAGTCCCCTCTGCTCCATGCTGAGCAGCCCCAGTTCCGTCAGCCTTTCCTTACAACCATCTCAGTGCTCTCCACCCTCGCAGGGTGTCCAGGTCTCTGTTGTACCGGGGATGCAGAACTGGACAAAGTACACAATACAAAGAAAACCCTACTGACTGCTCCTACCCCGCTAAAGCATGGTGCTGATGGGCACCTGGACACACAGCAAAAGACAGCTCTCCCCCCACACCTTAAAGTTAACAGGCACAGCTGGTAAACATTAGCCCAGCCGACAACCCATAACTGCCAGGTAACAGCCAGCACTCTCTCCTGTCAGTTACTTTTTATCAGGACATCTCACACAGCTGTGAAGCCCGATTTCCACAAGGAACGTCTGCCCACACACAGATCAAAAGATATTAGCTTAACCCAAATGATTGTACTGAACTGTTTCCTTCTGGCTCTGCTTTTCCCTTGCTACGCTGGCACAGTTTGTTTCAATTATAACCCGTTGTTCAGAAAGCACCTTCCACTGCTCTGCTTTTTTTCTTCTATCAGAAGGAACATCCCCGTGGGAATTCTTGATGCATTTTGCAGTCTTGTAGCGATCCTTGGATCTTGACACCATGAGAACAGCCCCAAGCTTCCTCTGGAGGATGCTTCACAGAGCAGTTGGCCTGGTGTCACACATTTGGGCTGGGGATGCAGCTACCACAGCTGCACTGCAGGATCCCTGCCTCCAAGCCCAACACATTGCTTTTTCCTAGGACAGTGAACCTGCACCAATCTTTCCCCATCATTCTGAGGGAGCACAGCTGGAAGTGACTGAAATTCCTTTGTACATCATGAGCAAACTGCAAGGAACTGTTCTAGGGAGAGAATGAACGTTTCAAACTGGAGGTAGCAGAGCTGGGAGCTGATCAGAGGTTTCATCAGCCCCAAATGCCACAGAAATTCTCACACCTCCATCCACCTCCACAGGGGGAAATCCATCACACAACATCCAGCCCTTACTTAACAGCTTCTCACAGCTCAGTGTCCTCCAAAATAGATATCTCACCTTGTATCATGGAGGCTCTTTCATCCTGATTCCCAGAAGATCTAGAATACCTTTAAAACATAAAGTGCAGGTATAGACAGGTTTAATATTCAGCATCTCCAAAAATGGTCTTCTAGATGGAGCTTCAAAGAGAGTTCAGCACCCACCTCCTCTACTCTCTGTAGTGGGTCTGTTCCTCCACCAGAGGGAACTTCCACCTCACTCTGGGACCTGGCCCAGGCTGCCACCTCCTTGTCCTCATCATTGGCTAACAGCATCATTTCCAGTACAACACTGATTACAGACAAGCTGTGAACCACAGTTGGGTGTTTGGGGCCAACAACAAACACTCTTGCCTCTGGGACTGCAACAGCATACAGCAGAAATATTGCTTCAGACAGCAGTTTTACTGCTGTGCAGGCATCACAAAGACAGCACTGGTTGGGCTGTTGCTATCAGTGAGTGTAAATTAGTCATCTTCTCCAGACAAGATTGTTCTCTGGAAGAAATCCCTTCTTTCCAGAAGAAGCCATTAGGCCACCAAGCCCAAACTCTAAGGCACTGAATCATTCTGTAGCTGACTTGCTTGTATGTTTTAGCTGAATAGGTTCTCAGAACCCTGTTATCAGAGATTTTTTTAAGTATTAGGATTATTTAGCATGAGATTTTAGACTGGATGTTGGCAGACACTCTGCAACATTGTCACAGTTAATGCTGTGATAACATCAAGTTTATGACACAGATCTCTGTGCACAAATATTTGTGGGGTCATCGCAGTGCAGAGAACTTGTCACTGAATGCCTGCCACAGATTTCAAGCATAGAAAAATAAGTCAACGAGATCATACAGGATCATAAAGAGATAGAACACGGGACAACACAAGCTGCAGCCAAACAACCTCATGTCTTCTTGGGTCCTTCCAGCCTCCTCCAGCTTACCATGTTCCCTACAACTCCAGCTCATCACTACCACTGCTTCCATTCTGTTTTGTGGGCAGAAATGGACAGAAAGGCTTAAAGATATTTTCTTCTGTTCCACAGCTTTCTCTGATTGGGGTAAACAGAGCACAGACTCCTCTTGTGCTGCCCATTTGGACACAGCTGACACAATTACTACCTGATAGCTGTTGACTGACAACAGGCCTCAAACAAATGCACACAGATGGGTAAAAAAGGTCTGCTGGTGGAAAACCAACTGAGCCTGTTGTCAGTGGGAATGCAGGGAACTTTATTTTAGTGGTTATTGGTAAACAGAGGGTAAAGGGGAGCAATTCAACTCTACTGAGTCATTAGTAGAAGGGTGACAATGCCCCCTATCTTCTCTTTATGGGCTCTGTCAGGATATCAGTCACAGCCCCGTGGCTGTACGCTGTGTATATCCCAAGCAACCTGGATTTGCTTGATTAAAGACTTTCCTTTGCTATTAAGTAGCATGACATAGTCTATAAAGAAATAATGAAGAGACACAAAAAGAGTTAAAGCTATAGGGACAGATATGAATTAATCTACACAGCCAGCTGAGCAGAGATGTCACTTGATGCTAATGGAACATTTTGGAGCAGCTTTAGCAGTAGAAGAAAGACAAGCAGTAAAAATCCTAGGCAGATTGAATGTTGAATGGTTTCATCTCTGTTAGCCAAATAAAATAACAAAACCGTTTTGTTCGGGTAGGGAGAGCCACCTAAAAACTACCCTAAAAACTATCACAGCCTGATCAGAAAACAGATGTTCTGCAAGACATCAAGAATCCCATGCATATATGCCCCTACAGATACATGCACCTGGCTTTTTGGACACCGATGATGGAGGATGATGGTGGAGATGTTTTCTTCTCAGTGTTCTCTTAGATTTACTTCCTGACACTTATGGACATGTAGAGCAAAATTCCAAGATGAATGCAGCTCCTCCATACAATGAAAAATGCCCATTTCTGAAAGCACAGCTTCACACTAACAGATATGGACTAGAATCATAGAATCATAGAATCATAGAATCATAGAATCACTAAGGTTGGAAAAGACCTAAAAGATCACCCAGTCCAACCGTTCACCTACTCCCAATAGCTCCTACTAAACCATGTCCCTCAACGCAACATCCAGTCTTTCCTTGAACACCCCCAGGCTCGGTGATTCCACCACCTCCCTGGGCAGTCCATTCCAGTGCCTGACCACCCTTTCTGAAAAGTAATACTTCCTCATGTCCAGCCTGAATTTCCCCTGGCGTAGCTTGAAACCATTCCCCCTGGTCCTATCACTAATGACACGAGAGAAGAGGCCGACCCCCAGCTCACTACAACCTCCCTTCAGGAAGTTATAGAGAGCAATAAGGTCTCCCCTGAGCCTCCTCTTCTCCAGGCTGAACATTCCCAGCTCCTTCAGCCTCTCCTCATATGGCGTGTGTTCCAGACCCCTCACCAGCTTCGTTGCCCTCCTTTGAACACGTTCCAGGGCCTCAATATCTTTCTTGCAGTGAGGGGCCCAAAACTGGACACAGTACTCGAGGTGCGGCCTGACGAGTGCTGAATATAGGGGAACAATCACCTCTCTGCTCCTGCTTGCAACACTGTTTTTGATGCAAGCCAGGATGCCATTGGCCTTCTTGGCCACCTGGGCACACTGTCGGCTCATGTTCAGCCGAGCATCAATCAATACCCCCAGGTCCATTTCCTCTACGCAGTCCTCCAGCCACACCGCCCCAAGCCTGTAGCGTCGCCTGGGGTTGTTGTGGCCGAAGTGCAGGACCCGGCATTTGGCCTTGTTGAAACTCATCCCATTGGCTCCAGCCCAGCTCTCCAGCCTGTCCAGATCCCTCTGTAGGGCGTCGCTACCCCCAGGCAGATCCACGCTTCCAGCCAATTTGGTGTCATCTGCGAATTTACTGAGGGTGCACTCGATGCCCTCATCGAGGTCATCTATAAAGATATTGAAGAGGACAGGCCCCAGCACCGACCCCTGCGGAACACCACTCACGACCGGTCGCCAGCTGGATTTGACTCCATTCACCACCACTCTCTGCGCCCGGCCCTCCAGCCAGCTCCTCACCCAGCCAAGAGTGTACCCATCCAAGCCTCTGACTGCCAGCTTCTGCAGGAGAATGCTGTGGGAGACAGTGTCAAAGGCTTTGCTGAAGTCTAGGTAGACCACATCAACAGCCTTTCCTTCATCCACCAGATGGGTCACTAGATCATAGAAGGAGATCAGGTTGGTCAAACAGGACCTGCCCTTCATGAACCCATGCTGGCTAGGCCTGATCCCCCGGTCACCCTGCACATGCTGCATGATCTCCCTCAAGACGATCTGCTCCATAACCTTCCCTGGCACCGAGGTCAGGCTGACAGGCCTGTAGTTCCCCGGATCCTCCTTACGACCTTTCTTATAAATGGGAGTCACATTGGCAAGCCTCCAGTCATCTGGGACCTCACCAGTCAACAAGGAGCGCTGACAGATGATGGAAAGCGGCTCGGCTATCACCTCCGCCAGTTCCCTCAGCACTCTCGGGTGGATCTCATCTGGCCCCATCGACTTGTGACAGTCCAGCTGGAGCAGTAGGTCTCTGACTGTTTCTTTCAGAATCGCAGGGGGGTTAGTGTGCTCCCCGGCCGAGATTACCAGGTCAGAGAGAGGGGTATCCTGAGGATAACTGGTCTGACTTTTAAAGACAGACGTAAAGAAGGCATTCAGAACCTCCGCCTTTTCCTTATCCTCAGTGGTCACATTCCCAGCCTCATCCAGCAAAGAGTGGATATTCTCCTTTGTCCTCCTCTTACTGTTAATGTATTTATAAAAGAGTTTCTTATTCCTTTTCACACCAGCAGCTAGGTTAAATTCAAGCTGGGCTTTTGCCTTTCTGATTTCACCTCTACACATCCTAACAACTTCCCTGTATTCATTTTGAGTGGCCTGTCCCTCTTTCCACAGGCGGTAGATTCTCTTTTTCTCCCGGAGCCTCAGGAATAGCTCCCTATTCATCCACGCCGGTCTTCTTCCCCGCCGGCTCATTTTGCAGCTCAGGGGGACTGCCTGCTCCTGCGCCCTTAAGACTTCCTTTTTGAAGAGCAACCAGCTCTCTTGGACCCCTTTGCTTGCTAGGACTGAATGCCAGGGGACTCCCCCTATTAGTCCCCTGAACAATTCAAAGTCCGCCCTCCTGAAGTCCAAGGTAGCAGTATTACTATTCCCCCTCCAGGCTCCACCGTGAATCAAGAAGTCTATCATTTCTAGGTATGAAAAGGTTAATAACATTCTATGGAGAGTGTTGTTAAAGCATGAAGAGGCTGACAGCATTTCCTGGCTGTCATTTCTAGCCTTATGATTGAATTACTTGCTTTAGAGCTACAGCCATTAGCAAAAGGAGATTGAGAAAAGCCTATCTGACTGAAAAGTTATGTGGTCTGGCATTGGAGCTGGGATCTGTGGCTGCTAAGAACCATTCTTCATCCTCAGTGACTCACTATGAGAGCTTGGAAAAACATGGAGACCAGCACATCTGAATGTATAATTTGGCTTTGGGTTACCAAAATGGGACAGCTTGGCCACATTTAGTCCAGTGTGAAACTCCACAGCACAAAGATCAGTGAGTGATACTCAGTATCTCCAAATATTAAGCTCCCAATGCCACAAGTTAGGCATCAGGAGAGTCTTCTGAGAAGTCAGTTCTTTGTTTCCCACATCATCTCTGGAAACTTAGGTGCTACATGTTTTCCCTGCCTTGGAATGTCTCCATGTGTCCCAGATTAATTCATCAGTGTCTGAAGCATCCGCAGGGCCAGCAGCTCCGTGGGAAACCATCCCGTTTAACATGTTTTCCATTCTACCATTTCAGGATGAAAATGCTTGGATTACAGTGTTTTATAAATTGATGGGAAAGGACTGTGCCTTACACTAGAACTCACTCTTTTTGCCTCGAATTCCAATAAGGACATTATTAAGTTACCACTATTCTTACAGTATTTCTGACAATCAAATTAGCCTATATGCTACCTACTGTCATCTTTCTACCTCAACCCAGTCACGTGCAACCATTAGGTCTACTCCATATACCTGAACGATCTTCCTGTCAATCCTTAACGCTCAGTGTGGACAGCTTACAGCAGAAATGTAATCTGAAAGGCAACAGATTGACAAAATATTATGTATGATGTATGAGCAAAGAAAACAATCTGAAAACTGAGTGTTGGAAGGGAGATGTGGATCAAAGTATATTCTCTTTGCCATGTGCCATACAACTCCTTATTCTTATGAAGCACTTGCCATGTCCCTGCCAGATGAGAACAAACTTCACAAAGACTACCAGCAGAGGAAGACATGCTGCTCAGACATCTCACTTAGATGTTTGGAGGTTCAGACTTCACCATCTTCCTATTGAGACTTTTATATCCCATTAACACAAAATTTCACTGAGGCACCATGCAGATGGGAATGTTGAAGATAACCAAAAGGTGTAAATAAGGAGTGAAAAGGGCCCCTCTCATGGCTAGAAGAGACAAGGTTTCCTTTAAGGAGACAGAGAGGAACGTGATGGAGGCAATGGACAGCCCTGGTTATCCTAGGCGGAAGCCGAAGGACTGCTGCAGACCAGTCTTCACAGCTTCTGGAGGCAGCATTAAAAAAATTGAAGGCTATAAGAGCAGAAAGCAAAGTGGAGTTTTTCACCATCCTTTGCTGAATGGCCTTTAACCAACCAGTGCAGCATAGCAGGCAATGCTCTATTTAGCAGTGTCCTGTGCATAGGTGAAATTACTTAGCAATTTCTAGAGTGCTGGTGTTCTGTAAAATCTAACTTTCATAACCTTATAAATGCCACTTCACTATAGGTTCTAATAAAGAGCTGCTGTTAATCCTCAGGAAGAGTTTAAATCCCACAATATTGTAAATAATAAATAAAAAAATTAAATGACCACAAACCAGGTCATGGCAACTCCAGACTTCAATTTAGCACAAAGAGCCCCAAGGGAGGCAGAACAAAGCGAGCTGCACTGGCACACCTGGCAAAGATGCCTTCCCATAGGAGCCCCTCAGAAGTACTTGCAGGTGAGCAGCAACCTCACAGTGAAAGCACTCATTTCTCCAGGGATTTTCCCATACTTCCACTTGTTTGCTTTCTCTTCCTGTTTGCCAATGCCTCTTCCATATGTCCCATTCTGTTCCTCTCAAGGTGTGCAAACCACCCACTGCTTTCTAGCTCCTCAGTTATAAAAGCAAAGAGGTCAAAGCATGTGGCAAATGAAAGACATTGACTCTTGTACCATAAATACAGTCAGGAAATATCAACAGACAAAAAACAGCTAGTTCTTGTTCTACTTACTTCTAGAAAAAGGAAAAAAAGATGACAGAGAAAATAAGTTTCTTTATATGGACATATTACATAACTACTTCTTTTCTCTGCAGTCAGGGTATAAGAAAAACTTGCAGTATCATCCTGCTTCTCTCACTCATTACGTGGCAGTACAAACAAGAATTAATAGCCTTCCAGGGGATTAAAAAGGCTGAGCGCCAAAAGTGAAATGGAACAAAAACAGGATCCAAATAAACAACTTAAAGGCTTCAGAAAACAAAGGAAAACTACCTCTACTGTGGTAAGAGCGACAAGTTGCCTCCTATATAATTGCAGAGGACCCCATCTCCCTTTCCATAACTTGTAACAACTCATCTTAATGCCACTATGAATGAGACCTCATTCAGCAGCCATGCTCCAGCTGGAAATCAGGAAGATCTAACACCTTGAGCTGCTAAGAGAAGCATCTGAAAGCAGGTACTGTCCCTCCCAGCTCCAGTAAGAGACCCTAAGTTGCAATGCATGCAGGAGATGGAGTGTTTTTTCCACTCTCTGTTCCCTCAGATCCCATTTCAGCCATGCTGTGTTGAAAATATTCCCAGCATCTATTACAGCTGAGAGGTTCTCCCAAGTACGACTGCAATGAAATGGACAAAACAAAGCCACAGAATCTCACTGCCAACAGCAGGATTGTGAAAGTACATCTACATTTCATGAGAAACGTGCCAACAAATCACACTGCCTTCCCAGAATTAGCCAGAAACCAGTTGGGGCACTGATAAAGGTGTTGCTGTAGCAACACAGAGCTTTCCAGGAGACAGCTCTGTGAGTACATCCTCAGCACCCAAGGGTTGATTTCAATTTATGCTGAGCTCCATGCTGCTGAGACTACACCTGACTTTGCAGAATAACTGAATAATTGAGGCTGAAAGCAGCTTCTAGAGGTCATCTGGTTCAGCCTCTAGCTGAAAGCAGGGCCAGCTCAGAAGTTACAGCACAGTGGGGAGAACTTGTCTCCAGATACTATTTTATAGAGTAGCCTAGATGTGACTGTGAGCTGCAGCTATCGCAGTACAGTGGAACATGAGAGAGCTTTAACCTTGCAACTCTGCAGAACTGGGGTGGCAGGCAGAGACCAGAAGCTGTCTTAGCACTCAAGTTGTCTTCCAGCAGCGCATCAGAGCACTCTACAGCAGTCTGTATGACAAGAAGCCAAGTGCATTCCTTCTATGAACTACAAGGAAGAGGATTTCAACCCTTGGGTTTGGGCCACAGTAAACATGCATGGTGGGCAGCTGCAGGCATTACTTAGGAGTTCATCCCTGTAATAGACTTTGTTAATCTAACTACAGCAATCAAGTAATACTGAACACATTCCATATACCCATAGGGCGTATGTTAGATTAATAGGATTACCTGCTGCTGCTGGTAATACCATGCTGGTTTTATTTAGTACTTGTCTAGAGAACAGAAGGTACTTTTTAAAGGTGGGTATATATTTCTTAATCCCAGAAAGGGAAATAAAAGCACAGAGTCCATAATAAAGCCATTGAAGTGATAGCAATATCCCCACTTGCATGCTCTAACACTGCATGTTTAAGCCACACAACCTTCTCATAAGGTCCCAAAAATTACAGTTTCCTTATTGTCTTTTAGAGCCTATGGTCACGAATGACCATTTTATGTTCTGTGTGCACAAACAACACATATGTTTAAAATATTCTGATAAAATAATTGACTAAGTATAATGCTTTCTCTTTCCCCGTTGAAAGATCTTTTAGGGTCACAGCCAATTCCTGTGACTCCCAGTTTTAGATATTATTCTTCTAATATTAATAAGGTCATTAGTACTACTGGAACCCTGAAAGCATCCTGTATTACCTCCTATCTCCTCTGTGACTCATAACAACACTCACTCACAGTAGCTTTCAACAAAGAAGAAAACTAATTCAGTGCCCACCTACTTTGGGCAACAACCTCTAAACCAGAGTAGCACAGACTTAATCCCACCCAATATTAGCATGTAGTTCAACATGTACTCTAAACAAAAGAGCAAAGTCAGTCATCAGAGGCCTCTAGAGAAGATGAGGAAGTCAAGATACCTCTAGGGTGCATTTTGTCCCACTTAGCCCAGACACCTATTTTAGCATGAATCTCTTTCTGGAGATGCTTCTCCCTACACAGTACGCCTAGATACAACTAGTACAGTACAACTAGATGCTCACTAGCAGATGAAGTCTGTTAAATGCATTTGCTTTTTCTGTATTGGCAGTTTGTGCCTACATGCAACACCAGGTGAGACGCAGCCTATGTCTGCTGCAACCAGAGCCACAACTGCTAACCGTACCTCTGGTGTGAGGCAGAGAAACCAACACCTGACACGCAGCCCTCTAAAATCCAAAGTCCTCCCACAAACCTGAATTTTAGTTTTCCATTATTGCATTTATAAAATCCTCTTCAGCTTTATCAAATATCTCCAATACTTTAAAATATTTTCCTACTCGTTTCTTTGGCAAATCCATCTCCAGCCATCACAAGGCAGAAATACATTTGGTTCTATGATGATTTATGCGTAAGAACTAAGAACTGGAAGCAGCACCAGAAGCCTATGCTACAACACAAGCTCTTTTGTAAAGGAAATTGGGAAATGTAGCTCCCTTCCCTTCCCTCTTCCGTTCCCCCTTTCCTTTTTCCACTTTCCGTTCCTTTTTCCTTTTTCCTTTCCTTCCCTTCCGTTCCTGCAGTTTGGTACTCATGCTACAAAGCACATCATTACATGTTCAGAAGAAAGATCAGTTTGACTTGTTATACTTTTGAGAAGAGGAAAGACACGAGACAGCTTACAATTGTCCTTTCAGGAGAAGACAGGACTGGCATGCGGTTTCCTAAACAATTAGTGAATGAAAGCTCTGGTTTCATTAGAGACAAGATTTTGTTTTAAACCTAATTGTTGTAACTTTAGGCACACATTTCCACTTCCAAAATCTTGTGTTAGGAGAACAGACATTAGTTAGGGAAAAGATCATTCATTTCACTGACATGTAATTGATATGGGGGGCTTTACAGTGAGGATAGGAAACTGCTGAGTGTTTCATGGTGACAAATACAGCAAAGCATACCAGAATTACCAGCCCCAGTATCAGGGTCAGGCTTCAGGCTGGAACCTGGCTGGTATCCCTCAGAAGCAGCCAGTGCTCCTGTTGGCTCAGATGGCTGCTGCTGCTGAGAAAGCAGCCACAACACATACAGGAGAGGTGAGCCTGGAAGAGCATCACTTCCAAACCTGCAGCCTGCAGCTGCACCTTGGCTTCTGAGCAACGCAGTGCCTGCTTCCATGCCTGGACTGAGAGAATGGTGAAGGTGGAAGAGAGATTAAAGCAACGCAAGCATCAGCTACTTCACTGCCTTGAACATATTTGACTCAAAATCTCTACTCTTGCTTATGTACTACCTCTTGCACTGTCCCTTTCTCTGAAGCAGATGACTCAATTCCAATTTAATATTAATCATTTCTTGGAAAAATTTTTAGCAGCTGCTTCACATTTATGCCTTTTTTTTTTTTTTTTTTTTTTTTTCCCCTCCCTGGCATTAGGGAATGCAAAGACTTACAAAAGTTTAGAAGGAAGTTTGAGGATTAAAATAATGTTTAATTAGCAGCTCGTCATCTTTCAGGTGCACAACACAAAGCAAATGATAAGCATCGTGTTCAAGAATGATTACTGTTATCCCCATCTTACAGAGAAATGAGGTGAATTAAATCATTTGTCTAATGACACTGTGAGATTCTAGATCTGTGCTATACCAACTGGGTCATACTTAGAAAGATGCGATTTTAAAAGATCCTGTATTTTCCTACTGGAGGGAGAATTACCACATCAGTCCATAGAAAAGCTAATTCTCTCTTCTAACTCCTCATTGCTTCTGTTTAAAGGACTGCTGGCAAGTGGCAGGATGAAAGAATCGGAGTCAAGGAAGCCAGCATGCTCTGTGGGAGCAGAAGGAATTAAAGTACATCAGGAAGGATTCAAACATGAACAACCTGCTCATGGCGATGCCTCCCGAGTGCCTTCTTCACATCTGAGTCTAAAAGCTGAGTCTCCTTTTAGAGGATATATATTCAAAACCAAGTAAAATTCTTGTCCAAATTATTAAGTAGCAGCATATGACCAACATGACACGCTTTCAGTTGGTTGTGAGGCTTCTGGGGAGTGAAGCTAATTAACAAAGCACAATTTTCCTCAGCTCATTAAATAGCATTGCTCACAGTTCAGTGCATAATTCAAGTCAGCTTTCTGCAGTTCCTTCTGCACGTGGTTAATGACATCACCAGGACATTCCTGCTGTGTTGGTGGTCTTGAAGACCTGATCCAACCACATGTATCAAGCTAATGGAGATTTGTATTTTTTTAATTAAAGACTGATCTCTAGAACCGTTCCTATAACAGACAAGGCAGTGACACCTGTAAGAAATTGGCTTACTTTCTTTTTCCAAAGTAAGTCTTCTCCTTTGGCAACAGCCAAGGAAGAATAAAATTGATATGTCATTACTAACCACGCTAACACACCACTGTTTTTTCATGTCTATTTTTTAAAGGCTGCTATTGCATCACTCAAACTATGAGTACCTGCTTCTCTTTAGAATTCATCTGAAAAAAGTAACATCCCGTCCCAAATACTTAACATTCAACTTAATAATAACTAAACATTAAATTAATGGTCAACCAAAACTCAACAGCTGATCCTGATTTATCATCCTCAAAGCCCTCTCACAATACCCTGCTTCTACAGTTGTGATAGCAAATCTAAATCCTACTAACTCGTTATTTGCAAAAGAAAAGCAAATGAATCTCCACTGCAGAGAATGTGTGGCAATGGCAAATACTAAACTCATCACTCTTTATGGGATTTTTTAATCAGCAAGTAAACTTATTTGTGGAGCACTATAACATACTTTGTTACAAAACATGCTTCCTTAAGCAGGGAAAGGATATTAAGTCATGTAAGGCATAAATTATTTAACTTAAGGTAAAGAGATAAGAAAGGGAAAAGAAAAAAAATAAAAGGAGGAACAAGTTCTTCTAGTCTGCAAAGCTAAACCATGTGAGGTGTCCTGAGGTAATGACTGTACCTGAGGAATGAGATCACACTGACTTTTATCTGTTCATGCTTCAGTTAGAGCTAGACTGACCAGGAGTAGAAACAAACGTACCTTAGTGTTTTGAGGAGTAACGAAACTACATCAGCTTGGGTGCTAATAAAAACAAAGCTTCTAGAAGCTCTTCGTGGCTCATTCATCAACACTCTATCTCAAGGTATACTGAGGAAATGAAGCTGTTAAGCATCTCCCAAATCCATGTTTCTAGTTGGCCCAGCTGGCATGGTTGTATTCTGTATCTGCTTTCATTGCATGTCATTACCCCTTCAACATTATCCATGGGAGAAGGTAAAGTACTTCTGTGCTTGTACATACCTTATCCAAAGGGGATTTGATTGAGAACTTAGACCTTCAAATGTTGATCTTGTAGAGGTTTAAGAAGCAATAACCATAAAACCTTGCAGCAACCATTAACTGCATTAAAACTAGTAGGCTTATCTTAGAAAAGCAGGAGGAGAGCCCTAAAAATCCACCTGTCCACATTCATCACAGAAAGCACAAATGTGCCTTGGTAGTGACTATTAGCTGCTAGCTCTACTCGGCATTAAAACTTCTTGCAAAGTATCTGTTATTAATTACATCAAATACTTTTAGATTTGGGGAGCCTGATTTTCAAGGACAAGTATTTGAATTGCCAGCCAGATTTCATATGTGAAGAAGTAAGCTTAAATTCTTGAATGTATTATATAAATATATATATATTTGCATTGATAGTCACAAAGTTGAGGAATTTCTCATCACCTGAAGCCTCTTTTTTCTAGTGAAACTGGGTACAAGAGAAACCTGCTGTTGATCACTAAATGGTAGCCGAGGGAAAGAATTTATTCAAGTGTGCTCTACATTTACTGTTTAAAGAGCACCTGTTTACACAGATTGTTCCTTCCTCAAATAGGAGCTAAAGGCTTACTTATTAGCATCTCAACCTGGTAGGTAGAGCTGGCTGTAAAAGAAAAAATATGTGGTACTCCTTGCAAGCAGCAGAACAGGTTTAAGTTTGCTGCTCTGTAGTTTAATCAGTTCAGTATGTTTACAGCAATAGTTTGCTTTGCAGGTACTTCAAATAGCATTTTGTTCTTGAGATGCACATAACCCAGTGAGATAACTGCATCTGTGCCATTATCGTGGTGCTAGTTTGTATAAATGATTTCTGGATATTTTGATATTTCTATCGGAATGCTGCGTGAGTGGGGGTATGTACAGAAACATACAATTTTTCTAGTAAACATGAAGTTTTTGTGGAGAATATTGTGGAGATAAAATCAAGTTTAAAAAAGCACAGTATTTATTTTTCTGTATTGCATAGTTAAAATTCTGGCCACGTAGATTGAGAAGTATATTCTAGAACTATGCAACAAGCTTGTGGACATCAGCAGTCACAACTTAACGTTCTACATCTTATTATCCTTGCTATAGGATTTCACTGATCATCTCAAATTTATACCTTCTAAAGAAGCTGGATAACTTTAAAAATATTTGGCCCTGGTCTAACTTCTATAAGGGAAAAAGAAACCTAGGTAAGTGAAGTATGTAGCTAATGATTTACTTCAATTAAATATATATGTATATAAGAGTTAACTGAGTTCAGCTTCCAGCTTGTTTTTCAAATACCACTACTATTGCTTGCATCCCAAATGTTTGATTTCTATTAATTTATTTGTACTCTCAATGTTTTACCATCTTCTCTTCCAGTCTTTGCAGATTTACCTTACTTCATACACATTTCAGAATGCTGCATTTTGATGGCATGATTCTTCTTGTAGCATCCTGCTATTGGCCCATCTGTCACTTCAAAAATAAGCATGTTAACTTCAAAGGTCTAATGGACTAATTCATCATAGCCACTACCCAGACCTTTCTCTTTTATCCTTGATCCTCTAGGCTGGTATCCTACCAAAGCTATTACATTTCTTTGTTTGAACAACCACCTTTGAGAAACATTCCCCCTTTGCATGTGGGAGTAGGCCATTCACAAAACCCACACTGTTGTCTTTCAAATCCCTCCTTTTTCCTCATTATGATGCCTGCACAAAATTTTACAATTGGTCAACTGGTAAGCTACAACAGTTAGATCTACTGTACCAACTAATATTATTGTATCTTTACTGCCTACCACAGCTGCTCTTGTACGTATTAATCGGTCAACCTCTGAGGCAAAGCGTTTTCCATGCATAAAGACTAAGGGTTTCAAATAAGGAGAGTACAAAACACACAGTATGAAATATCATACATCGTACAGCCATTGCTACAGCGACACAACAAGTAACTTGGTAGCTCGAACTATACCTTGCTTCATAGAGTACTGTATCACAAGCTGTATTTTGTAGGGCTGGTCCACACGCTGAATATCTAAAGCTGCTTTTCAATCTGAAAAGAAACTTGCTTGTTCTTCATTTTGATGACTGTTAATGGACATTCCTCCAGGCTACACGTAGTTGTTTATCAATTAGACTCAATTTATATTATCCACTTCTGTTTCACCTGCTGGAAATGTTGCTTAACGCTAGGTTCATCTCCTTGATGGTTGACCTAGGTGATCGTTGTGGTCTTTTCCAACCTTAACAATCCAACAATTCCTTGCTAGGAACCACTGAAGAAGTCTTAAAGCTACTGATGTATTTGTGCTGCCTGATTTCTGTTGTGCCAAGGATGGGAACTCCCTCACGATGAGCAAGGAATTCTTATCCCTTTGGGCTTTGCAGATGAACGTGTTTGAATGTAGCAGTAGAGAACATAGTAAGGAATCCCACAGCAAACTGGTGGGAAAATCTATTAGAAAATAAACAGCAAAACAACTCAGCACAAGCAGTGCCAGCTTGAAAAATGGTGGAACAGTTGTGGCAGGGGCAGAGCTGCTGTTAGGTGTGGACTTGGGGCCTGAAGGGTCTGTTGTGATGGGAGGAGGTAGGAAAAAGACGTAAGCCCAACATTCTCTATTTCCAGTAAACTGGGTCAGTCAATAACTCATTTTCCTTGGGTACTTCCATCATGTTTGGTCACTTCCACCTATATCATTAAGTCCTGCAGTGAAAGACAAGCAGTGTGTCTTTCTGGGTCACTGTGTGAATTGCTCTGCTTGCTCTTTAGCATTTTCTCAGTTTAACTGCTTGGTTTTATGACCTTGACCACAGCCTTTAATGAGAGCACGTAGGTCTGCCGTGACAGGAATTACGGATCTGAGGTGGCAGAAGCCATTTGCCTCTAGATACGCTTACATAAACCACCTCAAAATCTTTCCAAACCCTCAAGGAACGTCTAGACCGCGTTATTTCCCCAAACGCTCATCTCCTTGTCGCACAGGAACCAGCTCTTTCTCGCTCCCCCGTCCCCAAACCGACAGACAAGATGGTGGCCACGGCCGCCTCAGCCTCTCCTCAGCATGGCCGACCTCCGTGCGCACGCGCAGAGGCGGCCCCCGAGCAGGTGGCGGCCCTGTGCCGAGTGCGCCTGCGCAGAAGGCAGTCCGCAGCGCCCCCGCAGGTGCACCTTGTCGCTGCGCGCACGCGCAGAAGAGCCCTACAGGTGCCCCCTCCCCCTGTGCTATATCTGAGTACGCCGCGGATCGCACGTATAAGCGGTCGCTGCACTCCTTTTGACTCCCGCGGATCCTTCCGCCGACGCCGCAGACGGCACTTAGCGCTTATGGCTCAGCTCGCCTGACGCAGTGGTAGAAACGTCATGGCGCGTCACGGCCTCAAAAATGTTTGTTTTCCCGTTTAGCCTCATCTTCGGGCTATTTGTGAACGTGGGTGTCTCGAAGGACTCTTTCAGTCGAAGCTCGGCGGAAGGATATTTCTTTATTTAACCGCCATAAGCTGAACTAACATTTCGAGGCGGGGCCAACGGCGCGGACACCGCCTCTCCGGTCCAATCACAGCGGGAGGCTTGCCGTTAGCTCCGCCCCCTCGGAGCGGAAGAACCAATGGGAGCGAGAGAGGGAGCGGCGGGGGCTGGCTGAGGGGTGTGTGCGCCAGCGCGGGGCGGCGGAGCGGCGCCGGGCGCAGCGGCTGTTGCCGGGGGCGGAGGGGAAGCGGCGCGTTCTCGGGACCCGGGCGCCGTGTGGAGGCGGCGGGGGGCCGGGCTGAGGGCTGAGGGCGGGGGGCGGCAGGTGAGAGGGGGGAGGGTAAAGCTGGAAGAGGAGGAGGAGGGGAAGGAGGAGGTCGGCGTTGTTTGTGTGTGCGCTGGGGAGGAGGGGGGGTTTGGGGAGAGGCACCCGGAAGGCGCTCGGCCCGGCCGCCTCCTTCAGCTGCCGCCCCGCTCCGGCTGCTGGGAACAAAGGGGCGGCGGGGCTGGGTCGGGTCGACCGGCATTGCTTCCCTCCTCCCGCCGAAACAACAGTTCACGGCTCCGCGGGCGCGGCGGCGTTCCGAAGGGCGCCGAGGGCTCCGCGCGGAGGCGGGCGGGTGGGCGGCGAACCCCGCGTAGGGCCTGAGGGCCGCCCTTCTGCCGGCCGCCCCGAGGGAAGCCTCCCGATGAGCTAAAATGGTGCTGAGGCTCGAGGGGAGCTGGTCGCTGCTGGTCGGGAAGCGCTTCCTCAGCCTGGCCGGGGAGGACGACGGGCCCTGGGACACGGAGCGCGTGGCGGAATGGCCGTGGCAGGCGGGCAGGATCCGGGCGGTCTCGCACACCGACATCTCCAAACAGGACCTGAAGGTAACGGGGCGCCGCGAGGGGGTGGGGGCTGGAGGAGCCGGTGTTCGTGTAGCTCCGTACCTCGCACGTACATCTATGGGCTGCGTGTTCTCGTGAGCCCTTCGTGATGAGCTGCCCCGGCTGACTGCTCGAGACACGTGCGGCGCTGGCTGAAGGCCCCGCCGCGCTCCGCTGTTGCCGGAAGTTCCCCGACTGGCGCTGCTCGCCTCCGCGGCACGGTGACAACTTCTGCACCGCGCTTGCTTTGCTTGGCCTTTATTCTGTCTATCTCCCAGCCGTGATTTAAGACCTTGTCAGCTGTAAACGATTCGATTTCTCTCCAGGCTGGAGTTATCCAAACGCTTCCCCCCCCCCCCCCCTTTTTTTTTTTTTTTTTTTTTTTTTAAATTTGAATTTATGAAATCCACGCGTGGCCTTGGAGGCTCCTCATGCTCTTCTTGCTTCGTATTAATGGTTGCTGATGGCGTTTTTCTGTGCGCCATCAGTTATTGTAGGCTTCGTGTAACTCATTAACTGTACGTTCAGGGTGGGAACCAGCAGACTTTGACAACTTGAAGCTCTCAAGAGGCTCTTTGTCAACTGTAGCCAGGAAAACTATCCAACCGTGTCTGAATCATTGCTGTAGGATACAAACTGTTTGCTAGGGACAAGACTCCCTTACAATAAGAGAATCTTGTGTTACTCTTGTTTCTGCAAGGGACTTAGGCAGGAAACACTTGCACTTTTCCAGGCAAGAGGGCAACCTTTGCCTTTCTAACTCTTGAATGCCCAAACTTAGGGATGTGTTTTGGAAGCCTGGCGTTGTTGGTTGCTGAGCTTCTGTCAGGTGTCTGCAGCGGGGCTTTCCCCATGGATGGCTGTCCCCGAATTGGGGTGAGGAGGAGGAATTGCTGCAGAAAGCTCTTAAGGACCTTCTCTGGGACTTGAAGGAGGGGCAGATGCTGCTGGGGTCGTTAATGCTTTTCTCTGTGCTGTGGAGTTGGTGGAGGTTTTGCTAGCAGTGATTAACTTTGTGTGTTCTTCTGTAAAAGTGTTAAAGAAGCTGTGAAGTAGCTGATGGAGCCACGAGGAACTTTTTGGTACCAAAAATAAGTGCTGCTGCCTTTCTTGTATTGCAGCCCTGTGGTAGAGGACTGTAGGGGAAGACCCGAAGTAGTGATGGATTGAATAAAAGTATCTAAAGGAGTAGAAGTAGATAATATTTCAAATCTTGCTTCTCATGTAGCGTTAGGAAGCATTAGCTATAGAAATGGAGGATGGCTAATTACTTCCTACAACAATTTCTCAGCTGTATTTTCCTGTTTGTGCAGTATTCATTCTGCACACAAAACAAGCCATTCTGGTTCTGGGAGTTGTGCTGTTTGCTTATCTTGTTCACCATTTCCGTGAACTTGAAAATAAGTAAATTTATTTCTGTGCCCATTAGTCTTACAACTCCTGGGTGTGATAATGCCATTTGGTGTGCATGCTTCTACTTGTTTAGCTTTCCTGTAAGGGAAGAAGCAAAAGGGGAAGTCTCCAGGAGTTAGGCAGTTACACTTTGAGTATCACAGAATGGCCTGGGTTGAAAAGGAGCACAATGCTCATCCAGTTCCAACCCCCTGCTATGTGCAGGGTCACCAACCAGCAGACCAGGCTGCCCAGAGCCACATCCAGCCTGGCCTTGAATGCCTCCAGGGATGGGGCATCCACAGCCTGCTTAGGCAACCTGTTCCAGTGCCTCACCACCCTCTGTGTGAAAAACTTCCTCCTAATATCTGACCTAAACCTCCCCTGCCTCAGTTTAAAACCATTCCCCCTTGTCCTATCACCATCCACCCCTGTGGATAGGATAGCCATTCCCCCTCCTGTTTATATGCTCCCTTCAAGTAAACTACTTAAATGATGTATTTAAGATAGTGATGCTTGATGGAAGCAGGGACGCTTACTTCTGAAGGTACAGTTCTCTAAGTTCCTTTAGTCAGGTGGGGGTTTATCTGTGTGGTTTCTCAATCTTTTGGTCATCTCAACTTGTTCTTATGAAAGAACAGTGATGCCACTGTTGAAATTGATCAGACTCTCCATGTTTTTGCCATGTAGTGACAGCTGCTTTCCTCTTGAGCAGTTCATATTTATGCTTCAGAGATTTGTAGAGGTAAACACCAATTAAAAGCAGGCAGGAAATGACCTTCTTCACACTACTTACTATTTGGTGTCCTTCAGTGGCATGCTGTTACTTGCACTCTCAAAACTTGTGCTGAAGTTATTCTTTGGGATTTGCTCGTAAAACATTTCTGGAAAAACAGGTTGTCTTTGTGTGTAGTTTGTGGAAAAGGCTGTAGAATGCAGTCCTTGTTTGTTTGCTTTTTTTCCCCCCTGACTTAAACACGGGTGACAAAGCTAGCACAGTTACCTGAACTTGACCAGCAGAGGCCTGTTTGAGATGGGAAGGTTGTAGAGTTAATAGGAATATTAATGCTTTATGTGACACTGATGATGACAAACCAGTTAACTACACTTACAAAATATTAAGTGAGTCTAGGATGACAGTGATGATAGAGTATGACAGGAAGGCAACACTGATGCTTTCATTTAAATGATTTTTTTAGAAGAAATTGTTTATCATTTCTACCTTGCGTGTGCTCGAATATTAAGGAGGTTAGTCACTCTTCTGCTTTATTCCCTTTCTGTAGATTTGTGTAGAATTTGATGATGAGTCATGGGAAAAAAGAAGATGGATAGAAGTCTACAGTCCCAAAATGAAGGTATTCCTTGTGGAGCAAAAGCTGGTATTGGCAGAAAGAAGATCTCATGGCGGTTCTATATCACCTGTCCAGTGGCCTGCAATGGCAAGTACACAGCTGGCCTTACTTTGGTTCTGCTCTTCCATCTTCTGAGGATAGTTGTGCCTGTTACAAGTGTGAATTTCTCAAGTGCAGTATGATTTGTGTTGTAAAGCCTTACGTGTAACGTGCAGGGTGACTGAAGCTCTTAGTACACAGCTAGGCAGAGCTCATAAGCATTTCTAAGTTGGTTTGTTTTGTCTAGGGATACAGGGATGAATTTTTATGGTTTTACTTCCCTCCCAAACTTCTGTTTTGTAGAGTGTGAATCCCTTCTCCCTCTAGCTATGCATTTCATGAAACTGTGGTTAAGAATAGAGAGAAAAAGGCAAAGAACAGATTTGTAAGGATAGCCTGAGTTTTTATCTTAAATCATTGCTTGACTTTGCTTGAAGTACTGCTAATTCTTGAATGATTTCTGATCTGAGACAAAAGTAATGTGAATAACTCTTATATAATGGCTGACTGCCACAGATCACTTGTGAGATCAGGGTTTTTGTACTCATAAAAACGAAAGCTGCACTGTCCAAGCCAGAAATCTAAGCTTCCTGCAGCTGCCGTGCATGGCTGGTTATGCAGATCAGCCAGTAGAGGTGAAAAGAGTTTTTCTTGGTTAATGTATTCCACCAGTATAGTTTTACTTGACTGCTTTGGACATTGCTACTCTTGGAAGTAGCTGTGAACTAAACGAGGATGGAGACCTGCCCGACTTCTATTATGCTGAAGTTATAGTCCATATTTCATGCTCTTAACTTTGCCTGGTATGAGGGATGTAGCATAATTTCTATTGCTGCTTTAGCTGAGGTTTGTCTTAAGCAGAGCTAATCCAAGCAGACATCAGTTGGAAGTACAGAGTGGGAGAGGAAGTGGAGTAATGACTCCTTGGCATTCTTTTCTTTGCCTCACAGTATTAGTATTTCTACTAATAGATTTGCTGATAGGACATTGTGATGACCTGCTTATTTCTGTGCATCTAAGCTGTGCTGTCTGGGTACTCACCCATCTTTGTTTTATGCATGAGGTTTCCTTCACTGATGTGTTTAAAGGGTCAATTCATGCCGTGTGCATGTTAGAAGCTCACTGGAGGAGCCATGTAGAATAAAGTAAAGCACAACATTGGAACTTGCCTTGGCAAAGGCTTTTTTTCCTCCCTTTCTCATTAAACAGGGAAGGAACGAAAGAATCACAAGAGCAAATCACAAAAAGGGAAGTTATTTCGATAAATCTTGATTGCAGCAGTTGAATCAAGTATGTGATAAAGTGTCTTACTGAGAGTTGGAATAGCTCTGTACAACTCCTGTACTGCCCAGTTGCTCCTGGAACAACTCCTTGCCAACAACTGGAGCAACTTCTTTCTTTTTTCCCCTCTGAAATGGTGTGTAAATGTACTTTCTGCACAGGGAGGAGTTGCTCTTGCTGCCTCTGGTGTTGTACCCACTCAGAGCTGTTAACTGAAGGCTAGACAGAGCTTAACCTTGCACAGGTTCATCGGGAAGAGTTCAGAAGTTTTCCAAAGGAGGTTGCTGTTTCATGGCTGCTTTTGAAGCTTGTGGTGTACCTGAAAACGTTGTTGTACTGAGCAGTGTGGTACCTGTGAGGCTATCTAAGTTGTCACATATGCCTACGTTAAGATTTGAGTACACTGTCAATGTTGTGTGAGCTTTGAGGACTGAAATGTGAGCCCTGCAGCAAGCTGCGTTGGTCTGCTGGTTATTCCCCCTCTCTGCCATGCAGAGATGTGAGACCTAAACAGGGAAATGGACTCAAAACTGAATTTATTTGAATTAAAATGCATGAGAAATGAGACCTTACTCTGCTGCTTAGAAAATGTTTCTCACTTTTGTAGACTTACAAATCCTTAGTGGACAAAGCCGGTTTGGGACCAATGGTTTCCATACGCTATCTTGGTGAAGAGAAATGTGTTTTTCTTTCTAAAGACCTTCTGACACCCATTCAGGTAACTTTGTATGGCATTATAAAAATAGAGTCTAAATCTCTTTGTCTTGGTGTTTAAGATATCTGAAGTTAATGTATCCTAAACGCAGACTTTAGACAGGTGAGAACTTGGAGAAGATATCTATTGCCATAACTCTTAGATATCAGTTCTGAATGTGATGTGCATGTCCAGGACACAGGCATTTAAGGCAGCTGTGAGGCAGTGTGCTGGGGCAGTCATTCAGCTCAGGTGACAGCACTTGCATCGTGTTGATGATAGGGGTTAGCATGGAATATTTCCTTTTGTCTTCTGAACGTGGCTGCTGTAGCTTGGACAAGAATTGCAGACATGTCTGGAATAAATCGTACTGCTTAATGGAAACACATGACTTGTAATCCTAAACAACTGTGGAGGCAGGCAGGATGTAAATGGGATGGTTGAATTAA
The DNA here is from genome assembly GCF_951394365.1 of Tetrao urogallus. Taxonomy (NCBI): domain Eukaryota; kingdom Metazoa; phylum Chordata; class Aves; order Galliformes; family Phasianidae; genus Tetrao; species Tetrao urogallus. The sequence continues at coordinate 65,645,079 of NC_136817.1, forward strand.
AATACCTTTATTGAGCACCCAGAGAACTTGTTAGTGGAAATTAGACAGAGACATGTTGAAACAATTGCCCCACGTGACTGGCTGGTAAGGCATTCTGAGGAATAATATCTGCTGCTGATAAAGGATTTAACCTGCTGTAGAAAGCTGCTCTTATGACCTGTAAACAGCGTGAATGAAATGAGTGATAGGAGTCCCACATTGAGACTGCTGATAGTGCCACTGTTAATGTTCAACTACTTGGACCTGTTGGCAGTCAGCAAGTAGAAGGTATTCTGAGAAACTAGCACAGGAATCACTTACATTTAAGTTACAGATGTGTTACGTGGGAGCCTCATCTCAGTACTGCAATGGAGAAAGCTGCTTTTCTGGCTTCTTAAATAACAGCTCTTTGGCTGCTGGCTTCTGAGGCTTCTGCTGCTTACAAACACCACAGCACTGCTTCAGACAGAACAGTGTAATCCTTTTGTATTGGTGCTCTGAGCCATTGTTAATAACTTGCTCTCCGCTTCTCTTTAGGAGTCAATTCTAACTAGGAGAATCATGTTGTCAAAGAGTTCAGATTAAAAAATAAAAATAAAAAAACCTAACATAAAACATAGGAATTCATAATTATGGACAATTTAGGCACAGCTGCCTCTGCTTTCATTCTTATGAAATTTTCTAATGATGTCTCATGAAGCACTGGGTCCTGGTGTTATCATAACACAAATTGAAACAAAACTTGAAATAGTTGCCCTTATGTCTGTTTAGAAAATATGTATTTGCTGCTTCTAAGAACTTAATCCTAAACTTTAAAAAATGGTTTAATTAAACTTAGTGCTTATTAGCAAGGTAATAAAACAAACCAGGTGATGTGTGCTTCTGTGAACTGAGCTGGGAACTGAAGGAACACACAGTAATGAGAAACTTGTTGGGTCTAGATGAACGGGTGGTGCCTTGTATCTAAATACAACTTCTTGTTAATCAGAGGCATTGTTCTCAATACTAACTTACACATTTTGCTTCTAAATAGGATGTGGAGAGTTCCAGGCTTCCTCTGAAGGACGATCAAACTGTCAATGAAGAAATTCAAGCTTTAGTTAAGAAACACCTGGATGAAACACGCTTGGTGCAAGGTATGAGTGTGCTCTGTAGCAGGGAGATTTGTCAGTAAGTAATGAAGGCAAGAGGGAGATCTTTGTGCTGATGGTATAAACCATAGTTATCTGTTCTAGGGGTGAAAGCTTTAAAAAAGTGTTTTAAAAAAAAAAAAAAAAATTTGCACTTTATATTGGAGCAATGAATGTGAAACATGAAGCATTATGGAAATTTCACTACTGGGTATTTCCATTGTAGGAATGAGTACAGAATTTAGACGTGGACAGATGACCTCACTCTTGTGGAAAAGATATCAAACGTGCAGCAATTCCTTCTGAAATGAATTACTGCGTGTTGCTCGTTGTTTTCAAGGAGCTTGATTTCTTTTTTTTTTTTTTTTTTTTTTCCAAAACTTCAAAAGCTTTACATAGAGAAAGACAGACTGCTCTTATACTCAGGTTTAAGCTGTTGGGTTTAGTTTTGTTGGCCTTGTTCTTACTGGTTCATGCAAGTGTCTTTTTAGTCATCAACTGGAAGGCATTTCTTGCATGCATGTTTTTGGCAAGGAAGGTATTAAGTCTAGAGTCCTCATTGTCAGTGCTTTAAAGAGGAGAAAATTTCTCATCTGATAAACAAATTCTAATTTCCTTATCTACTGACTTGTCTCACTATTTGAAATTTGGAGGTCTTGGCTCCAGCTGCATGTCTGAAGCTCCACAAAGCTTAATTGTCCAATCCAAAGGCAGCACATACTTGGAAAGTAGTTTTATCATGGCTTTTTTTCCCCCCCTCAGTGATGTGGAAGGTGTCTCTAAGTTCTCAGTTTGTTTTCCTTAAATCTAGCATACAGTACTGTTGGTTAGTTCATGTTGGAACCTGGATAACGTGGTGGTCTTCATGCGCCTTCGTTCTGAGGCATGTTGGATGTTTTCATTTGTTTACTGTTTTTTTCCTCTGATTTCTAAGGTGGAAAAAATATCATTGGTTCAAAGATTAGAATTTATAGCCTGGATCCATCTACCCAGTGGTTCACAGCAGTTGTGGTGAATGGTAATCCTGCTACAAGAACTCTAGAAGTCAACTGTCAGGAGGTAAGAACCAGCTGATGTGGTTACAAACAGAGATGGGTCAAGGGTGCAGTCTTTAGTTTATACAGCCATCAGGAGCATTTTAATTTCTGTCCTTAATACATTAAGCCAAAATGATGTGGAAGTCACTATAGTGCAGGGGCTTTTATTACTCCAAAGTGTTTCTGTGCTACTTCATGCTGCTGGCACAACTTTCAAATAAGTGGCTATCTACACAAAAGGAGACCTGGAAGTTGTATATGAAGAGCAAGACAGACGTGATCCTTTTTCCTTTGCTGTGAGCTTGCTCTGAAGCACCAGTTTACATGCGTGCTTTCAAGCTGAAGCACTATCACTGTATGTTGTTAAATTTAGCTTGACATTCATGGAATCCAAAAATGAAGTATTTAAGCTTCATCTGTACCACAGCATCTGAAATAAACACTTTCAAACAATAACTTCCATCTCTAACTGGCTCTGTGTTTTTTTTATTCCTTTTCAAGATTCCAGCTTTAAAGACTCTTGATCCAGAGTTAATTCACGTGGAAATAATATATGACAATAATGGAAAATGTGGTAAGAGCAGTTATTGTTTGTACTGCAGAGGCAAGTAGCATGCTTGTGCTAAAATAGATCATGTTAATGTCATGCTAATGTTGATCACCTTCTATTCCAGATAAATCCAAAAGAATTGGGGGCATGAAAAGGAAATCAGAAAATAGTGGAAGTGTTGATGCCAAACACACCAAGTCTTCTCCTGAGGTAATGTCTTACTGCATTGTGTACCGCTGTGTTACATAACGCAGTCACGTAACTTCTCAGAACAGTCTTAAATAAGGATTAAGTGGAAAAGTTAAATAATAAACGTGATCCCTTGGAGGATGTGTTGAGTTTATTGAAACTTGTCCAGGCACGGGTCAAATATCTTGCCTTGTGGTAATCAGAGAAGTTGTTACTAAGCCTTGAAGTTCAGGTTTTCTTTTTTCTTAAACTGTGTTTTGCTCCTTCCTTGTGCTTAAATGTTAGCCTGCCTAGTCATGTATTCTGTGGTGTGATTAAACACAGGGTGGTTCTCAAGTGCATAACTTTTGTTTTTCATGTTCAGTCTTTTAACTGCTTTATTCTTAAATCCAAAACCTGTGCCTACACTTGCATGCTCTGAGGATTCAAGGTACACAGCAGCACTCTGGAAGAATGTTGCTTTGGTACCAGGAGGGAATGTGGCCACTCTTCTAGTACTTGCATGTCTGCATTTATTTCTCTTGTGAGTGATCTGGGAGTTCTTAAACAAAACAAAACAAAAACAACCAAGAAACCAAAACCCTCTCAATGGGCCAAAAGAAGATCTGGGTAACTTAAGTATAGAAATGTAAACGAAAAAAATAATGGCTTGGCCACAGAACTTCTAACTTAACCTGTAATTTTGTCTGAGTGCTGAGACCAAAATTGTATTTTAGACATGGCTATGGAAGAGCTTATGAAACCTCTCGAGGTGATGGTAGGGGTGGCTTTTTTTTTTTTTTTTGGTTGCTTGTAAATTTTGATTCTTAGCTTCTGTGTGCTCAGCCCTGTGCTGAGACAACTATCTGGGTTTGGTTGATGTCTGGATATCATTAATAGAAATCTGTAACAGCTTCACAAGGAAGCAGCAGGAGGTAACAATGTGAGACAAGATTGCTCTATGAAAAGTGATCCAAGCGTGCAGCAGAAGTAGCTCACATGCTGCAATTGTGCTCCTCTGCATAGCTCGTGCTTGAGTACCTTTAGTGTCTCTCAGGCACCCAGTTTGCCATTCTTTGGCTTATTCAGCCATTGAGCAGTTTGCTCAGTGCATACGAGGCCAGTTCTTATTTCATATTCCAAATGTACTGCAGAAAAGTTACCGTGATCTGAGTTCATGGCTTGTTTTTTTTGTAAAGCAATGCAGTTATTTATTTAGTTGTAGTTTTCTAGTCTGCCTTCCAAGAACTGTTCCTTTATGACCTTTGTACTCTTTGGGAAATGTCTTGGCAACTGTTTTCTCAAAATGGTGACAAGTGAGTGTACTCTATCTAATAAGGAAGAAAAGCTGATTCTTGGTCTTCAGTGGAAAGGCTGTGATTGTGGGGTTGGTGAGCTGAAGCTATAGCTTTTTTATATTAAAAAAACCAAACAACTTAGTATGTGATTTCTAATGTGGAGTTAATAAATTCCAGAGGTTTTCTGTGAACTTGTTTATGTGTCTGACAGCTGTGTTATACCAGAGCAGAAAGGAATTACTTTAGAGTTGATGGTAATGAGTCTGTAGTGTAATTTACAGCAGTAAGTTGAGTATGTGGGAGTGGAATATGGATGTCAGAACTGGGGAGGGAGCCCCATGGAAAACAACTGCTTTGAAAGACTTGCTAATTTTGGTATTCCTGACGTATTTCTGAAAGAATTGTAGGCTTACAAAGCTGCTCACTTAATCTGCAGGGGAATTTGTCACTTAACACTTTGTGGAATCCTGGTACAAAGATTTATTTTTTTTATTTTATTTTACACTGCAGGGAAGTTCACTTATGGGTTTTTGGTAGTACTGTCAGACTGACTTCACAGTTTTCATTTTGGTCATTGAAGTCCATAAAGACCTCACTGTTGCCTTCCAGTAGTTGAGGGGAGCGTATGAACAGGAGGGGGAATGGCTGTTTATGAGGGTGGATAGTGATAGGACAAGGGGGAATGGTTTTAAACTGAGACAGGGGAGGTTTAGGTCAGATATTAGGAGGAAGTTTTTCACACAGAGGCTGGTGAGGCACTGGAACAGGTTGCCTAAGGAGGCTGTGGATGCCCCATCCCTGGAGGCATCCAAGGCCAGGCTGGATGTGGCTCTGGGCAGCCTGGTCTGCTGGTTGGTGACCCTGCACATAGCAGGGGGTTGGAACTGGATGAGCATTGTGCTCCTTTTCAACCCAGGCCATTCTATGATTTTCTAATTTTTCTCTGAGGTTTGCAGGTGAGCTCTGAAAGCCATTTCTGAATTCTGGTTACTGCTACCAACTTTGAAAGATCATTGCAGTGCTGGTTCTGAAGAAGAGCAGAGCTTTCTATTTCCTTGCCTTAATGTTACACCTACATCTTACCCTTAAAGACTGTGGTGGTAGTTGCAGGGATCAGGGTGGGGGAGTGAATTAGCAGCAACAGTGTTTCACTGAACCTCTGAGATTTAAAAGGACGCTCGGTTATTTCCACCTAATGGACTGGGTGAGAAATGGCCTTCAAGCTTTTAAGCATTCTGAGAAGAGCATTAATGTACCTCTCTTTTTAAGCTTAACCTTGTAACATGATATTTATTTTGGTGGTGATGTTCTAAGTGTTCATGACTGTTAAAATCTCTCCTGCAGGTTTCTCAAAGTCAGGGACATGTGCACTCGGTACCAACAGTGTTTGGTGAGGCGTTGCTGGGTTGTACTCCTGCTAATAAAGACCAAAGGCATCAAGGCTTGCCCCTGCCAGCTAACTGTCCTCCCAATCTTGGTGCAGAAACTCCTCAGGGGTAAGAAATCAGTTCATTCCATGGACTTCCATTCTTTCATAAGTAACTTAAGTTTGTAGCAGGATAAACATAGTTTGATTTTTAAGGCAGTGCATTAACTCTAGGTCTTTTGGAACACTGGAACAGCTTCAGCAGGTGTCCTGTAGGCTGGCTGCTTGCAGGTTAAGTATGGGTCCTCCATTATATTTTTTTGTTCAATACCAGTTAATGTTGGCCTTAAACTTGTTTGTTACTGGTAGTAACCTGGAAGATGTCCCACTGGATTTAAAATCTTCCAATACTGAGTTTACTACTCCAAACTCTGCGCAGGTTTGAGCTGATCTGCCTTTCCATTATAAAACAAGCTCTAGGAATCATGTTGTCAATGCGTGTTTCAACCAGGTGAATGTCTCAAATATAAAATGCTTTATTTCATTTTCCAACCAGAGCTAATGTGAGAACTGTGTTGCAGTGTAACATTTTTTTCTGAGCATGAACTCATCTAGCAAGGTCAGAATATTGTACCCCTGCCTCCAGTTCCATCACAATGATTAACATGTATGGTAGAAGTGGTGTGGTAGGAAGAGTAAGTGTTGTGCATTAGCTCTGCAAGAAGTGATATTGGTTTGCAGAAAACATGACTTTGCATCTGATCTCTTTGTGTGGGAACACTTTTACTGTCTCAATACAGATGTAGTGCCCCCCCAGCCACTGTCCCTGCTGAAGTTTCTTGAGCATGACGTGCAAGTGGGAGGCACTTGGTTATACAGCTGTTACATGTTAAAAATGAGAAATTAACTTTAGCTGTGGAAGAAGTAGTGGAGTAGCTACTGTAGCTAAACTGGAATGGGATCTACAGGTAGATAAAGCTTGAGCATTTGATTGCAGCACTTACAATAATAAAAAGAAAAAATCGAATGTGAACATTGAACTTTGCACAAAGTTTTGCACCTTTGACTATCAGAGGTACATGATTAAATTTCTGTCAAGATTAATGTTGAGAAACAGATGCCTTGGTTTGTCTGACACCCTTGTCAAAGTATTCCATCTTGTCTCTCAGCACGTGCAGACGGAGCGTACCAGAAGTCCATCCCTCTTGTCTTAATGCTGGAACAAAACCACTGAAGGAAAATCTGACGCTCTTTCCTAAAGTGACGTATATAACTAAGGAACAAACACAAAATATTAATGATCAAAATGGTAAATATACCTCTCTGATATCTTCACGATCTTCATCTTTGAGTGATTCAACTAACGGAAAAGAAACCGGTCTGAAAAATATGAGCGAACCTCCTCTGAAGCCCACGACAAACTTTTCTAAAGAGTGCATTCCTGCAAAACCACTGCAACATCTTAACTCCTCCCTAGCAATACCGAGGGTCAATAGCTCTGTGGAACTGCAGAGGACTTTAGATTGCAGGCCCTCAACATCAGATGCTCACCTTCTCCCTTTTGCTGAGGCTGGAGTTAAATCACACAGTGGTTGTAACAGCCAAAAAGGAAACAAGGTGGATGAACACGTAGACATGGAATTTTTTGTTAGGAGAAATTCAAATGAGGCTTTTTATGAGAGGAATGAAAATGAAAGCTTTTGGAGTGGGAGTACCAAGATCCAGGATAATGGTAGGTATTTTTTAAACTTCCTGTCATTTGAAGATATCCCTGTTTCTGAGTAATTCAGTGCAAGTATCTTCTTTGTAACATTGGCAAAAATAGCAATTTTAATTTTGTTGGAGGGTGTTTTGGAATGTAAGTCATTTATGGGTAAAATTGAGAAAAATGTTCTTGCTGGTTGGGGAGAACAAACAGAATTGTTACAAAGCTTGCAAGGATAGAATGGCAAAACAGATTACATGAGCAAGCATTACATGCCTTCTGTTTGGAAGGCAGATGCTGATGGCGTAAGGAGACTGCTTTACAAAACTGAGGACTGCTGCTAAAAATGTATTATTGGAGATGGGAGTTGTTCTCAATGCAGCTTTAATCAAGAAGGGCCTTCATTCAATAACTGTTCTCAAACAAAATTGAAGAGCTGCCTTGTTTCTGTGTTATCTGTGGCCCAGTTCCATTTGTTTTCTTCATGAGCAGAATGGGGAAGGCTGTGGTTATTTATGGAGCTGGGCTCCTGGTGGTGTGTCTGTGCTGTGCATCAGGTGGTGTAGCTGTTAGTTTTGGGTTTCAGGACTCTTCCCTATACACCCATCTCTTTGTTTTCAATCTCATGTTGACTACCATGTGCTGTTCTCTAACTGGCATAGATGAACAGCCAGGCAAGCAGTCACTGAGCCCTGCTAGGTTTCACATGCAATGTGGGAGGAAGGGAGATGCTTGCTATCTGTCATAGTAAAGTGCTGAAATCCATTGCACTTTGAGTGGGAGAAACAGGCTGAAAAAGAGCCTGGTTGTACTTCTGTCTTTGTACTTCTGTACTTTTGATTCATGCCCTGGTCAACTCCACAGACAGGTTCTCAAGCCCTGATAGTTGAAGTGCTTTCACTGAAAGCAGGCACACCTTCAAAAGTTTGCTGTGGAAAGGTGAATGCATCTCTTAAATTTGGGTCCCTGAACTATGCCTCCACTGGAACAACGCCTTGAGAAAGTTCCTGCTGACTGCAAATATTCTACAATTACTTCCTTTTAACATAATGGGGAACATATAAGAAGGTTGTTTCTCACTTGAAGACATTTGCTTGCATATTTATATAACAAATTGATTAGTACAGCTTGTGTAATGCTCACTGCTCTTCCCTACAGTAATAGTTCGCAAGTCCGTTTTAGCAGATGCCTCGAAAGTGAAGAAGCTGCAGCAGAGTGGAGAAGCATTTGTACAGGATGGCTCCTGCAATAATATTGCACCTCACTTGCACAAATGCAGGGAATGTCGCTTGGACAGCTACCGAAAGAACAAAGACCAGAAAGATTCCACTGTCTTTTGTCGATTCTTTCACTTTAGAAGGTAGGAACAATATTGAGCATATGCAGACCTCGGTGTTCTTTCAATGTGAACAACAAGATGCTTGTTGGGATTAGATGTCTGACCTCTTTTCTTACTTTTCTGGAAGGAGTGCTGCTGAGTTTTCACTGTTAGCTATAACATTTATCTTCTTTTTCCAGGCCAGATGTAAACCAGCTCTATGCTCAACACAGCCTTATGTAGATCTCTGGTTTAAAACTACTGGATGTCAGTGTGTAGCTATCAGGCCATAAGCCTAATATTCCCAACCAATGAAAAGTTCCCTGTGTTTTTCTAGCACTTAAAAATTTTATAACTGCTTCATTTGAGTAGAAAATATTTTGGCAGAACTTTGAGCTGTTTATTTGGCTGTTCTGGGCTGAAAGCCAGTTGGGATAACTTGAGTGTAGTTTGAACGCTTCAGCTTGATAGCACTGGGAGGTTAGACTCTGTCTCCCAGCATTTAGCAGTTGGAAGTGTGAAATGTTAGACGTATTCTGCAGTTACAGAGGAGCTACAACAAGTGACCATGGGCTTTCAGTCTAGAGAACTAAAACAGCAGCAATAGTTTGTTGTGTTGCTTCATCTTTTTATTCTGCCTTACACTTGAGTGTTGTGCCATTTCTGTCATCAGTGTGCACAGTGGATTTTAAGGAGGGCAGGCAGGGGGACTTTGAGGAAAGCACAGTGACTGCTGGGTGCTTTTGGCATGTTTCAACCCTGATGTGCAGCTTCCCTGTGTCCCTGTGAGCCTGATATCAAGCTGAACAGTCAAGGTCCCTGGATATTTTCTCTTTATTTCTTAAGACAAATAAAGAACCATTTCAGAAAGCTTTTGAAATGCTACTTGAAGCGTATCTGTAAGCCCAGGGTGGATGTTGTCAAACACTGTGGTGTGACAGCTTGTAACGCGTCCTTTCTTCTGTGCTGGAGTAGTGTAAACTTTTCCATGAACTACTTGGTCCAGATGTTGTGTCTTGGGGTAGGTATGACATCAGTTGAAACAAGCATCAGAATGCCTGAATCCTTTAGTTCACAAGTCAGTGCCAGTGGAACTATCCTTGTTTATTGAACTTGTGAAATCTTCAGAGTCTGCAAATGGCTGAGTTTTGTGATAATGGCTGCCAGCATCTTTTCTTGCCACTCCTGGTGATGTTGTGAGCAGGGTGCTGTCATCACATGTCAAAAGGTTCCTGAAAATGTGAACGTAACTCTAACTTTTCTCATTTAATAAGCCTCTAACAATGCAGGTCTCCTCCAGACTACCAGAATTGCTCCATAGCATGTGTCTTATTCAAGCTTTGCTGTAGGAGGTGCATTGGTTCTTTAAAATCTTGTTGGCAGCTACATTAATAGTTTTGTAAATGTTACTTAAGAACACAATGTATTCATATTCTCTTCAATGTATTTATATTCTCTTCTGTGAGTTGTTGCTTGTTCTAGATGAAGCTTTTATTGTCACTTCCTTTGCATTCGATCCTTAATAGATATGCAATTTTCAAATGGCGTTGACCTGATAATTTTTGCATGAATAAAAATATCCCTAAGAAATGTACCTTACTATCTCGACCCAAACCACCAGTTTCTTTAGTAATGCTTTTTAAACAGGCAGTATCTTAAGCATGCCTAGCATTTATGACAATTATGTTTAGCCATGTTCTCTGCAACCATTGTGTTAGCTATTGACACATGGTGTCCGTGTTTGCAGCGTAGGCATTGACTCGTGGGAGGAAATACAAACTAATGGAACATCTGAGGTGATGGCTCTTTCTTCCCTGCTCATTTCACAGGCTGCAGTTCAATAAGCATGGGATACTGCGTGAGGAGGGCTTCTTAACTCCCAATAAGTATGACCCTGAGGCTATTAGCCTGTGGCTGCCTTTATCCAAAAATGTTGTTGGCCTGGATCTGGACACAGCGAAGTATATCCTGGCCAACATTGGAGACCACTTTTGTCAGCTGGTGATATCTGAAAAGGAAGTTATGTCTACAATTGAACCACACAGTAAGATCAATTTGTATTACATCACCCCTACCTTAATAACTCCATGTGGAACTTTAGGCTTTTGACTTGTGTGAAAATCAGTTGCAAGCATTTGGAAATGTCATTGAAGTCTTCAGTGTTGCCCTCTATTCTCAGAGGAAGGTTAAGATCTAGCATAAACTAGTTCTAACAGCTCTTTCTTTATGGAAGGGAACATAATTCTTTCATATCTGTCAGAATAATTCTCAATTTATAGCTACATATCCTGTTGAAGGGGAAATGCATTTCTCTTATGAAATGAAGTGTCCTAAAAGAACAGAAAAGCTAAAGTAACAGGCAGCTGCCTGCCATCTATTTTTAATATGTGAGTGAAATGATGCTTTCCTCTTGATTTTGGTGGATTGCTTTGCTTTTACTTGTGCACCAGCCCCAACAACGCTACCTGTAAAGTGTAAAGAAAGAAATAATTCTTTCCCTCCACCCAAAAGCATCGGGTCAGTTTGCAATGGGCCTGTTTTAAGAAGCTGTGCACACAGCCCTGCTGGAGCTTGGCCAGAGAGGTATTACTGAGGGGGTAACCGACTGCAGAGCTCCGTCAGTGCCAACAGGGCAAACCTTGCATGGTAGAACACAGGCTTTTGGCTGCAGCTGAACATGAGCCACTAAATGGGAGGCATTGTGAACTTGCATAACCACTTCTCAACATGGAATGGATCTTAAAATAACGGCGGTTTTGTTTTGGCTTGTAACTACATGACAGAAGCCATACAGCTTAGAAAGGTGCCTCCCAGTGTCTTCTGCATTCTGGGTAGTATTGACATAAGGATCACGTTGGTTTACCAGTCACTGCAAGGTTGTGAACAGAAGGAGAAAAGCTTAATTGGACTGACTACCTTTAAAAGCAGAAAGGAGGACTTGTTAAATGTTTCAGAAATGCTTGCTGTGAGGTCCTGCCCTGAACTACTTGGAATCTGCAAACTCTGTATTTCACTTCAGCTAGAACACACTCAGGCCTGTGAAGCCAAAGTACAAAGAGCTAGAGAACGGTACAGGCTGGAATATCAAAACAACTTCAGAAGATTGTAATTTCATGAATTCCCCCTCAAAATTAAGAATGTGAGGTGTTTTTTAATAGCAGAGGAAGCATTTGTTAGCATACCTATAAAGTTCGTGTGTCAGTTCTGGAGTTGATTTCAAAGGAGCTGAATGTATTGAAATTCCCTCTTTGCTTGTTTATAACCGTGGCATAATTGTTGAAAAGTAAGGGAAGCTTACTTTGAAAGTTGTTGAAAGTAAGGGAACTCAGTGTCATGAAAATGGAAATGTTTGTAATGCCCTGAGTAGGGAGGCAATATTTTGGGGTGTAGATACTCTTTTCTTTGAACAGTTCAGCTCTTACCAACTTACCAACTTAGTTGGTGTAGGAGTTGAAGCTGTGGTAAGCTTCTCTTGGTGGAGTTCTGTTCAAATTACACCTTTTCCTAAGGGCTCTGGCTCTAATAAACTGAGCTCTGCCAAAATGTAGGTTTGTTTGCTCAGATAGCCCTCCTTGAGGAGAGGTGTTCGAATGTTTTTGCACTCTGTAGAGCATCTTGGTGAACTCCTTCTTTCTGGACCCCCAGGTGTGAGGCAGGAAGAGTGACTGTGAAGAAAGAGTTTGCTACTGTTTAGCTAAGTGTTGAGTCTGGCTTGCTAATAGCAACTTAGGGATTTCTTAGGACAGCTGTGGAATTTCCACTTGAGGGAATGTCAGCAGTATGCATGTTAACGTGGTCAGGTGCATATCAGGAATAATAGTGCTGCACAGAAAGTGAAATGATCTTGATAGTTTAGACTCTTCTGAATGTTCTTTTTAAACTGAGACAGGGGAGGTTTAGGTCAGATATTAGGAGGAAGTTTTTCACACAGGCTGGTGATGCACTGGAACAGGTTGCCTAAGCAGGCTGTGGATGCCCCATCCCTGGAGGCATCCAAGGCCAGGCTGGATGTGGCTCTGGGCAGCCTGGTCTGCTGGTTGGTGACCCTGCACATAGCAGGGGGTTGGAACTGGATGAGCATTGTGGTCCTTTTCAACCCAGGCCATTCTACGATTTGATTCTTCTTCTGAATCTATGACTGCAGAGACTTGGTTTGGGACTTCAGTTGAGAACAAGGCTGAGCCTTTCTTACATGAAGCGATTCAACATTTAATTTGTTAATTAAAACTAACACTTGGCCTGTTGTGTCAATTCCCACAGGACAAGTAGCCTGGAAGCGTGCAGTGCGTGGAGTTCGAGAGATGTGTGATGTGTGTGACACCACCATCTTCAACCTGCACTGGGTCTGCTCAAAGTGCGGCTTCGGCGTGTGTGTGGACTGCTACAGGATGAGGAAAAAAGGCATACATGAAGGTGAGAGTGCATGTTGCTGCTTCAGGCAAGGGGAGAGTGGGAAGGACCTGTGTTGTGATTTGACGGTACAGCTGGCAACTCAAACACCACGTAATGACTGTTTTACAGATGATGACTCGGATACTTTCTCCTGGTTTAAATGTGTGAAGGGGCAGGAGCATGAACCGGAGAATCTAATGCCTACACAGATAATTCCTGGAAGAGGTATTTTAAGGATTTGATTGGGAGACTGATGGACAGTTGCAGCCTTTTGCTGTCTTTTCTATGTTATTGATATTAAACTAAGTGGCTTTTTGTTTTTGGTGTTTTTTTAGTTTTAAGGTTAACCAAAGTTTAGTGGTATTGTCAACAGGTTTAAGTTCCTAAACTGGAACAGCCTGTGTGCCTGCTGCTTGTTTCATTATCTTGACCTTCACAAAGCAGTAGCAAAATGTAGTGTTTAAAGGCGAACTGTTACTTTGCTGTTGTTTAGCTGAGTAGTATGCACAGCTTCTTTAAAACTTGCTGAATGTTCTAATTAATTAAGCTTATTAATTATTCTTTTCCCTTCAGCACTCTATGATGTTGGTGATATTGTTCACTCCGTCAGAACAAAATGGGGAATAAAGGCAAACTGCCCCTGTGCAAATAAACAGTTCAAGGCCCTGTCAAAGCCAACTCTAAAGGAGGATTCAAAACAGGTATTGCTGCATTGCCTCTCACTGCTGTCTGTGTAGCTGAAATACCCACATGTTGGTCTCAATGTAGCCGTATTTGAAGCCAGTGGCAACTGACACAAGCACACCAGTCCTGACACTGCTGGATTTTTGTTTGGTATTCACTTTTGGGGGAAGTCTTACTTGGTTCTTTTGACAGCTGGTAACTTGATGAGTAACCTATTCTTGAAAAATGTTAGCGACTTTGGCTGTTTCTCTGTTTCCTCAGTCAAAACAGGATTAGACTTCAAGTCCTCTCAGTCTTAACAACAGAGATGGGGTAATGGCTGGGAGTGCAGGCTAGCCCTTGTGTCCTGGAGGTGTAGCATGTGCAGCACCTAAAAGAATGAGCAGGGTAGGAAAGTTCTGGAATGTGTAAAAGAGCTGAATACGGATAAAGTGGCAAGGTCTGGAGCAGTATGGAGGAGCACTGCCTACTCTGCAGGAAAGTTCTTCTGGTAGGAAGTTTGTTGCTTATTTTATTAACAAGCAAAGAAACATCATAAAGTTTGGGTTTTCTTGGTGATTTTATTTCAATAAGTAATTCTAATTGCTATGAGAAAATTAAGAAGGCTTTCATTTTGTGAATGGCAATATGTAATTAGATGTATGTATTTTGGAAAGTGAAAAATATTGCAAGTTAATGGCCTAGTTTTGCAGCATTACAAAAATCAGTGTCTTTTACATATGCTTATTTATAAACTTATTTTGAGAATAAATACATTTTGAGTCCAAGAAGCAGGCTGAACTTGATTTTTGGCTGGTAATCCATGTAAGAGGTGTGGAATATTGTGGATATTAAGAGCAAGGAAGGTGGTTATGTAGTTCAAGTTAGCATACGACTGACCTAACTTGGGTCTTAGTTTCTCAGAATGTCCTCTATACCTCTTTCTCTGTAAAATGAGAATTTTGTTTTATGCTGTGACACAGTGGGAATAACTTATTTAATGAAGTTTGAGACTTGTGTTGTGTCGTGTTCGGGATTCTTACCAAGCATCAGTAGTCACCAAGATGTGAAATAAAGAATGAAGCAGTAATAAATGCATATAACGACTTCTTGTTTGGACAGTTTTGAGCAGGAAGGTGAAATATAGCCAGCCATGCAGAAATCCCAGGCCACAGAAGTCGTTTTGGTTAGCCTGGCAACGTAGCAGCTCCAAACGAGTAACTCAGCTGCCTAAGAGATTGCTGAGGGTTCTGTGCATGGCTGCTTCTGGCCACAGCTGCACTCACATGCAGTTCTATTTTAGAGCTGGTAGATTTTTGCTACTTGAGGATAGAGATTTAGGTGCTCTATCTACATGTTTTAAACAAGCAAACTGAACCTCCAGCTTAGCCCTGACAATTATGGTTTTAAACTGAGGCAGGGGAGGTTTAGGTCAGATATTAGGAGGAAGTTTTTCACACAGAGGGTGGTGAGGCACTGGAACAGGTTGCCCAAGGAAAGGAGGCTGTGGATGCCCCATCCCTGGAGGCATCCAAGGCCAGGCTGGATGTGGCTCTGGGCAGCCTGGTCTGCTGGTTGGTGACCCTGCACATAGCAGGGGGTTGGAACTGGGTGATCATTGTGGTACTTTTCAACCCAGGCCTTTCTATGATAATCTACTACTAGAACACCAAGAAGCAGCTACTAAAATTGTATTTGGTTTCCAAAGTGATCCCAGAAAATCATCTGGGAAACTCAGCTTTCTTTGCTTATTATGAAGAGGGATGGACTCCGTAAGCTCTTGAAGTTGAGAAGTCATGGTTTCTCCTGGATCTCTTTTCAGTACTAAGATGCAATGCTGACCTCTTGTGGAGATGAGGTTATTTAAAGGAGGGCAGCACTTCCTTTATTCTATTTTGAAAGAATGCTGCTCGTTTTTCCTTGATTGGTGTGTTTCTATTTAATCAGGATCTCACTTTGTGCTTTTCAGAATTTGGTACCTGGAGAGAGGACCAGCCTTCAGCAAAACAACTTAGTCCTGAGCCCACAGGTCCCTGCACACGATCCTCCTGTCAAACCAGCAGCTGGAAGTAAACAAACTGCTTCAGTAAACACTTCTCCCTCATTAAGTTGGCTGTCAAATATAACAAGTGGAAATGTGAATAAAGAAAACAAAGGTATGTATAGAACTGGTGAGAAGCAAACCCTTCTGTGGCTGTTTGTTAGAAAAACATGTCCAGGGCCCAGCAGTATCTTTGAGGATGACACAGTGCCTACTGGAATGGTGTTCAGAGAGTCTATTGCAGAGCATATGCATACTGCACATACGTATGCATGTTCATATGTGTATATTTATGCAAGTATCTCATATGCTTTGGATTTGATTTGAAGGATGTTTCTTGTGGTTCAGATTACTCCTTGCTGTGTTTCTTCAAATGTTTTTCTTCCTCATTGCAGAGAAACTTCTCGTACCCATTTCCAAGAATGAAAACAAACCTCTTCAGACACTCCCTACCTTAGCTAAGCCTGCTGCAGCCCTGCAGACATTCAACAGTGCAATACTAACACCTGTGAGCAACAACAACACAGGTTTCCTGCGGAATCTCCTGAATTCTTCTGGAGGAAAGGTATGTGACATCTCTGCACTGGCTTGTTGATACCAGGCTTAGACTGCTGTTCTGTGGCTGCAATCAATTACCACAGGCATTTGTCACAGTAGCCAATACTTTGTTCTTCTTTGGAGGGAGAAAGGGTTTAATTCAGTGTCTGTTGCAGTGCTTTTTAGAATAGTAATTCAGTAGTGCTTTCAGCCAGTCTTGC
Organism: Tetrao urogallus; assembly: GCF_951394365.1. Taxonomy (NCBI): domain Eukaryota; kingdom Metazoa; phylum Chordata; class Aves; order Galliformes; family Phasianidae; genus Tetrao; species Tetrao urogallus. Next base: position 65,661,484 of record NC_136817.1, read on the forward strand.
TTGAGTGAGGGGCTGGGAGGCAGGTGATGAAGCTGACAAATTTACTCAGCATAATGTCTGGCAGGTGCATTGATTAGCATCTCCTCTAGTCTCTAAAAGAACCATCAGGGAGCTTACAGAGGGATCTGAAACCTCCTTCTGTGGAGGGTGGGTGACTGACTTGTGCCTGGCTTGCACACCAATTCACTTGAGTTGCAAGAGCAGGTTACAGCCCAGGAACAGGTACAGCCCCAAAGAAATGGGGTAAAATACTATCCTTGGGGTCCCTTGGTGAAACTGCATTTCTGTCCTTTGATATAAAGGAAGTCTTCCTTCATGCAGCATTCAGTGCCTTTCTGCAGTGCTGCTGAAATCGGGGTGGAACTGCGTGCTGCCAGAACGCTGCAGATGTTATCAGAAATGACACTGACCTTTAATGGCAGTGAATTTCTAGGCAGCAGCTGTTCTGCAGACCTCTGTTTCTCTGCACGATTGTGTGCTGATGTGAAAATGTTGGAAGTGGCAGATATATAAATTCATCAATATTAAATACATCATCTTTGGATTGCGGAGGACACTGACAGAAAAACACACCAACTTTTTTGTTCTTTCTCTTTTTTTTTAATAAACCAGACAGACAATGGACTCAAGAGTACACCCAAAATCCTCGATGACATTTTTGCTTCCCTGGTGCAAAATAGAACTGTGACAGACATGCCTAAGAAGCCACAAGGACTGACTATAAAGCCTACAATAATGGGCTTTGACACGCCTCATTACTGGTTATGTGATAACCGCTTGCTGTGTCTTCAAGATCCCAACAATGAGAGTAATTGGAACGTCTTCAGAGAGTGCTGGAAGCAGGGACAGGTAGTGAACATCTCCTCTTGCCATTTTCTCATCGTGTGCTTTGATCTCTTACTTGAAAGGCAGGTGCAAACTTACTGCAACTCCGTAATATGTAATACCTGAACACTGAAATCCTTAGATAAGAAGATATATATTATTTAAAATCAGTTTCCAAACACAGTGCTGAACTTATAGCTCTCTATTAAAAAAAAATAAAATGCTGCTTTGGAGCTTGGAATAAGGAATGGACAAATGCATGGTGTGATTCCTGTATGGCAGAGCGTTCATCCTTTATAGTGGGATGTTTGCAGAGTGCCCACGTTTCAATGTTGGGTACGTTTCATGGGTGGTTAGAATTAGAAGTTTTTGATGATTCTTTGGGGTGTCTTTTTCCTTGCAGCCTGTAATGGTGTCAGGAGTGCATCACAAATTAAATGCAGACCTCTGGAGACCCGAGTCCTTCAGGAAAGAGTTTGGCCAGCAGGAAGTAGACCTGGTCAACTGCAGGACCAATGAAATCATCACTGGCGCTACTGTAGGAGATTTCTGGGATGGGTTTGAAGATATTTCAAGTAAGCAGTGTGAATTTCTTTACAGGGGGTAAAATATTAAGCAATGGTAATCTTACTCTAGCATGACATTGCCATCCTTGAGCAGCACAGAGCAGAATAAAAGATGTTCCAGGCTTTGTCTATGAGGACAGTGTCTGCCCTGTGTTCTCACCAGGTATGCTCAAGGGATGGTGGAGTTAGAGGAAATGTTGTCAGCTGTGTTGAGGACCATCTCTGAGCAGCACGTTTGGCTGCTTTTTTCTTTTGGGAAAGCATTCTGAACAAGTTGGGGATCTTAGCAAATGGGTTCACCTGTCAGCTTTAACCCACGCAGGTAAAACAAAAGGACCTGTGTGTGGTTGATACTCAGAAGGTAATTAGATCTTGCTGTTGAAACGTGTAGGTGTTCCTGAGGTTTGGGGAGGTGAGCATGAGGTTTGGCGTTTTTGCTTCTAGAAACAAACTTTTTCCAGAATTAATGCTTGCCTGGCAGCTGGAGGTCCTGCCTCATCTGTGTGATGTAAACTCTGGGGATTTGGTACTTGAGGCAGGAAGACTGGGAGCTGGAAGGCTTGTTCGTGCTTCTCATTTGTGTTACTTACGCTCGGTTTTACCATTAGCTGCCCTCAAATGCAGGATGGTTGTCTGAGTTAAGCTGTGGGAGGTGCTTAGGGAGGGGAGCCACCAAAGTTCACACTGTACTTAATCCAAAAAGCTCTGCACTGTCACAGCACGCTTCTCAGGGCAGTAATACCTGACCATGGTGTCAAGTGAACTGCGTGCCTTCGGTTCTGTGTGAACAGTTACAGAGTGAACGTGGCTATAAAATAAGATCGGGATTTCATGATGAGTTGCAGTGTGAGTGGTACAAGCTGTTATAAACTGACATGTTAACATCTGACAATAGGCCGCCTGAGAACAGAAGAAGGAGAGCCAATGGTGTTGAAGCTTAAAGATTGGCCTCCAGGAGAAGATTTCAGAGATATGATGCCTTCTCGGTATGAATTTGCCAAGAAACTGTTTGAGTGCTGTGCTTCCAAAGCAATAAAATGTAGAAATACGGTTACATTTTGACAGCTGCTTCATCAAAATCTGTTGATCACGGGGCCTAACACTGAACTGTGCTGTATTTCTTTAGGTTTGATGATTTGATGAAAAATATTCCACTGCCAGAGTACACTAGGAGAGGTGGAAAGCTCAACCTTGCCTCTCGACTTCCCAACTATTTTGTACGACCAGACCTGGGCCCTAAGATGTACAATGCCTACGGTAAGGAGTGTGTCAGACTATGGCTCTTTCTGCCCATGTATTTGAATCGCAGAATGGTTTGGCTTGGAAGAGACATCTGAGCTCATCTGGTTCCAACCCCCTGCCTCTGCCCCACCTCCCTCTAGATGAGGTTACTCACAGCCCCATCCAGCCTGGCTTCTGAATCGAAGCTTGCTCTGAAAACAACAAAATAGATTCTTCCTATGATAAGTTGTCACTCAAAAGACACTTCAAACTTTAAGCCTCATCATGGCCAGTAAAGAGATCCTGACCTAAAAATGCTGTAGCAGCTGCTGAAGGAGAAACTGTTGCTGAGAATTCTTTATTCAAAACTGCTGCAGAAACCCTCTGGTAACAGTAATGTGGTTTTTGTGTATCACACAGGCGGGGTGCAGGTGCAGGCTGATGTTTGTTAGCTTGTGAACTTAACAGTTGGCAAAATACAAAGGTGATGCTGCAAAGTCCTAGGAAAAAAAAGAAACTGCTGCCTGGAGGAATTTGCTGATGAATAAAAGCTGCCTGGGCTTTTCAGGTAGCTCTGCTTAGAGTAGCAGAAGATTTCTCTTTATCTCACTAATGTAGTGGGTGCTTTTTTTCAGGCTTAATAACACCAGAAGATAGAAAATATGGCACAACAAATCTCCACTTGGATGTGTCTGATGCAGCCAATGTTATGGTGTATGTGGGGATCCCCAAAGGTCAGGCTGATCAAGAAGAAGGTGAAGTTTTTTCTCTTGTTCTGGAGGAACTGTTTCCCTCCAAGAGAGCTGTGGTCCAGATGTGGTTGGTGGAAAGGTCTCTGTAGTGTAACTGCTTGTGTTTTCTCTTAACAGAAGTGCTGAAGACCATACAAGATGGAGATTCTGATGAGCTGACAATTAAGCGTTTCACTGAAAGTCGAGAAAAACCTGGAGCTCTGTGGCACATCTATGCTGCTAAGGATACAGAGAAGATCCGGGAGTTCCTCAAAAAGGTAGGCTGCTCCTTCTTAAAAACTGTTTTAATGTCCATGCAGACTTGTAAACACAAATCCTTGGGCTTTTTTTTTTTTTACCTTCTTCCTGTTCCAGTTTCAACACAAACACAGTTTAAACCCTTAAACATGTGCGTGAGGTGGTCTTTGGAAATGTTGGTCACGTCATTTATGAAGTCTCCCTTCTTTCATGTTCTTACACTGTGTTTTTCTTTCCATAGCTTTCAGGTTTAGATTGAGGGAGAAAGGAAGGTTTTTCATGTGGCTTCCATGGGAGGGAAAGGGTCTGAGGAAGGAAAGAGGTGATACTGCATCAAAAAGGGCTCCTTTCACTATTTACCACAGGTGGTCAAGAGTTCCTGGTAGTTCCAGAAATGGGACTTTTTTTCACTAAAAGTAAAAATGTCAATGTTTAAAAGAATAAATGGAATGGTCTGAACAGCTGTTGGCCTTGTCGGCCTGAGCACTGTCTTAGACAACAGCTTGGATGAGCTACAGCCAATTTGGTTAAGGTTTTGTTTTTTGTTAATACTGTATCTGATAAAACTTGCTAGTGAATTTTATAAGCAGCTGTGATTTGATTCTTAGTCTCTTGTAGCATACTTCCCTGCAGGCCTGAGACTTTCTGCAGCTTCTCTCAGGATAGAACCAAGGTGTTCATCTCCTTTTAAATGAACTCCTAAGATTCAGACATCTGGTCCCCACATCCTCCCGCCCCTCCGTTTTCCTGTATGAAGTCCTCATGCCTCCCTGACTAGTAACTTCTGGAGCTCTTGTTAGCAGGCTCTGTTTTGGTCAGCAAGCACAGCGCATAGTGCAGGCCTCAGGGCAGGCACATGCTGCATTTGGCACTCAGTCTTGTCCAGTTATGTGCTAGAGTAGTGTAAGAGAAATGCTCTCACATATGAGAAGTTCCTGTTGTGAGCATGGGTCACTTTGACCCCGTTGTTTCTTTCCTGTGTACACTGGAATGATTTTAATGTACCATATTCACCTTTGCAGCATGCTTGTGAAGCAAGTGGAAATGAAGTGATGTAGCCTTGACAAACAAGAACTGAGTAAAGAATCCAAATCTTGCACATAACTCTTGTATCTGACCACGTGGTGCAAGCTGCTCAGTGTGGAATGCGTGCACATCTTGGTCATCCTGCAGGACTGGTGTGTTGTAACAGGCCTCTTTCCCTACTTTTCAGGTTGCTGAAGAACAAGGTCAAGAAAATCCTGTAGATCACGATCCCATTCATGATCAAAGTTGGTACTTGGATCGATCTCTAAGAAAACGCCTTCACCAGGAGTATGGAGTTCAAGGCTGGGCTATTGTACAGTTTCTAGGAGATGTAGTTTTCATTCCAGCAGGAGCTCCGCACCAGGCAAGGACCAGTGGCACTGTTTGCAGCCCGACCACTTGGGCAGACTTTGCATACGTGGCTAATGCTTGTTTGTTCTCTCCAGGTTCATAATTTGTACAGTTGTATTAAAGTTGCAGAAGACTTTGTATCCCCAGAGCACGTCAAGCATTGCTTCTGGCTCACTCAGGAATTTAGGTATCTGTCACATACGCATACAAACCATGAAGATAAATTGCAGGTATGTTTCCGGTGCTCAAGGAGAGCCTCGTCCCTTTTCTCCCTTTAAAAAACAAACAGAAACCCTCACCAAATCCCTGCAGATTGAGCCATCCATACAACCTTTCCAGTTCAGATTGGGTTGCACTGGACCTTGGAAAAACTGTTTTTAATGTTACACGTGTTGAGTGCTTTAGAGGAGGCGTTCTGACAGTGCTCTGAAGCATTACCTCCTGTTTGTGCTGTTCTTCCTCTGGTTGAACCCACACTAATCTGAGGCTGCTGCATTTCAGCTAATCCCTGTTAGCACTGCGCCTCGCTTTCACAGCTCAGTGATGTAAGTGGGGCTCTGGCAGAGAAGCACCTCTGTGCTCGTGGGTGCAGAGAAGGTGGGAATCTGCAGCTGTGTGTCAGGGCCTTCTGATCTGCCCTACCCACGCTGTTTGGCTGTCAAACTGAACGCCTTCTTTTCCTTCCTAGGTGAAGAATGTCATATACCATGCTGTTAAAGATGCAGTTGGGATATTGAGAGCTAACGAATCCAGCCTTAGCAGATCTTAAAGTAGAAAGCCTTAACACACACTATGAAAACAGAAGCGCTGGCAGCTGTTTTAACTACTCAGTCAGGACCTCTGTGGACTTTGAGATTATATGAATGTTACCTCATCTTCCTTTCAGCAGTACCAGAGGATTGTGGTACTATGTTCTGTGTATTCTTCCAATGTTTACAAACCTGATATGTATATGTAGTAATATGTATGGACTGTGGCATACTGTGAATGCTCAGTTGCAATAGAACTTTATATGGAGTTGCTCTCCAAACTGTACAAAATACCTCCTATAGAACTGTCGGGAATTATTCCAAACTACTCATTTGAAAACTATTATCTGAGACATTGTAAAGCTCCATTTTTAAAACTTATTTCAGGGTGGGAGGAAATACGGAGTCACCCAACTAATAACCAATTTATGTTAACTAAGAATGCGGTTCTGTAACTTCACATTAACATAGAACTAGCATTTAAAGTAGCTTTAAGCTATTGTATAGTAACATAGAGATGGAGATTAACCATCTTTAGGTAAATGTATTTAAATTTCTAAATGTTAAAAGAAACTTTTAATCAAATGTCTTCTGTTTGAAACTGATCTTTAATTTGAACTTACGTTTGATTCTCTGGTTTTTAACACTGAATGGTCTACATAAAATTCTTCTATTTCAGATACTGTTCCTTGCCCAGCTTCTTCAGTTGACTCTTTAAAAAGCAATGAATTTGATGCACTGCTTTGAAATGCAAAAGTAAATTGTGTATCATATTGTTCATAGACTTTTTTTAAAGTATCTGAAAGCTCTGTATTTAATTCAGTGATCTGTTTGTAGCCTTTTTTGGATACCACAATGTGGCTTAGGTTGATTATTGTTTCTCAGCTGCTACTGTGGTCTGTATTGAATGAGTTCTGCAGCTTCCGTCTTAAAAAGCACACTGCTCTAAAATTACTTAGATTGAAGACATCACAAATTGTAAAAACAAGCAGAGGAGAAACGCATCTGTCATCTACCAAGATAAGCTAAAATAAACTCAGCTTTTCTATTCCAGCACTGAAACACAAAGGACAGCAGTTGGGCTGAGCCAGGTCCAGGGCAGCTTTGTGAGCCAGAAGTCATTGTGAACTCAATGTCAGCTCCTCTGGGAGCAGCCATGAGGCACAGTGGGTCAGTGCAGGCACTGTCATGTAGCTCCGTGTGCACAGATGTTCCCATTCACTGAACTCCTGCTGCTACCTTGACATCTGCTGAACTCCTGTCTGTTCAGTGAGAACTTCCCTCCATCTTTACTTGCTGAGGTCTCTAGCTGGCAGAAAACACCTGAGCTAGAGCAGCCATTGATCTGTCTGCCTCCTGCAGCGAGAAACACCATGTTCACTTGTCACTTTGTGTTTGAAGCAATGAAGAACCCTTCAAGCCAAGGCTGTGTTTCAGATGAGTATTCGTTCTTGCAATAGCGAGTTTCAGGTAAATGAAATAAAGCAGCTTAATTGCCTTTCTTGGATCTGGCTGGAAGATGTGTGGGGAGCTGGCGTGCAGTATCCTAGCGCCCAGGGAGTGTAATGAGTCACACTGATTTTACACACAGACATGTGCACATACAGCTGAGACCCGTTTGTTGAAGATAGATCTTGAATTTCCTTACTACTGCTGTTACATAATCTTGTCTTACCCCAGCTATCAACTACTGCCAGTCACTGACTTTCCAGGTGTTTTTCCTTTCTGAGCTGTGAAGATGATAAGAAACAAATTGCCCTCAGTCAGCTCTTGTTTGCTTTGCAGCAGAAAGGGAGCACTTGAGTTTCATTGCTCAAAGCTGGGCCCCAACCAGAAGCATTGGGGCTGCTGTGGGCTGTGCCTCTGTTTGCCTCCAGCATGAAAGTGAACAGCACTTGGCTCCTCCTTGCTTTGTCAGCTGGGACTGGAAGCTGTTGGGCAGCTCCCAGCTCTGAGTGCCTTCTCTGAACACAGTCAGTCTTAACTTTCTTCAGTAAGTCTGCCTTAAAATTAGAGACTGCTTACTTTGCCTGTGAGGCTCCGTGCTCCTGACCTGTTGGAACAGAGGCAGCATGGCAGTGCGTGCTGCCTCTGCTGCATCAAGATGAGTTTTGCCTGAAGTTTCCCTTTGGGAAGAGGCATCCTGTGCTGGGGATTCAAACTCCAACAATGTGCCTCTTAAACAGCAGCTAACTTCACAACCACGGAAGTACCTGGTATGGTTGTGATGATGTTCAGACAGCTGCAGGTGACTTCACCTTTCAGTGTTAAGATGCCACATACAGGATGGAGTTCTGAGCATTTGTCAGTACACTTCTTTACAACGAAATTAATGAAAACTGAAGATGGAGGGGCTTCTTCTCGAGCTCAGGGGGCTTTATTGGAATGTCTTTTTATGAAATTTCAGAGCAAGGAACTGAGGTGGCACAAATGGCGATAGCAGGTTCAAATAAAATTGTTCTCTGTGAGCAGGCGCTCCTTCAGCCTGCAGCAAGAACTGTTACAGCAGTGCAGCCACCTTCCTCACAGTATGTGCAAGCTGCTCTAAGGGACCTTGGATCCACCCCCCCCACCACAACAACGAGATGAATTCCAGCAGCCATCCTTGTTTATGTTGTGACTGCAGTGGCTGCACCAGTGTCAGATGAAGCTCATAGCTGCTGGCCTGTAACACCGCTGTACTCTGTTACTGGGTTTGGATGAGCAGAGTGGGTAACAGATGCTGCTGCTCAGCAGTGTTGGGCCACAACTGTTTTCCCTGGGGGCTCTGTGGGTACCAGGTTTCATTTCATAGATCTTCAGTTAGTTGTGTTTTTCAGTATTTGGACAGGATCTGTTGTGATCTGCACCCAGCCACAGGCAGAAGAGCTGCCACTATGCTAAGTGCAGTGCGAGTGCCACAGCTTGCCTTTCATTTCTGCCACCTCCTTTCTCATCATTTTCATGCTGTTTATGCTTACTTGTTCAAGCTGTTGCTTCTTCCCATGCCTACCTCCTCTTCTGGCTCTGTCCAGGCTTTCTTTTTATTTAACTGCTGCTCCTGCATGAAAGCTTTTCTTTAGCTTCGTAAACCCAAAAGGGAGCTGCGAAAGGCGAAAAATCTGGAGAGGTGCAAATGAGCAGCTGTGTCCATGCATCACTTTAAGAGCAGCTTTAATAAAATCTGGAGTCAGTCAGTCAGTCAGTCAAAGACCTCACACCACAGAAGGTTTTGGTAGCTGATTAAGCCAAAGTGCTGTTTAGCTTCAAGGAGCATCCTTCCCTAAGAATGTACTTCAAGACCTGATATCTGAAAACACGTCACGTTACAGACCTTTGCCCTTTCACCATCATCTCCCCCCTGAGACAGGCTGAAAGAAAAGGGGAAAATAATCTCTTGAGACTGCAGCCCCCAAGAAGAAGTGTATATTACAGTAGTTTCTTGGAGAATACAGGACTCAGGCAGAAAAAAATATATTACATAAAATATTTGCACATGTTAAGTGTTGCATTTTGAAGATAGAACATCCCATAGTGGAACAAAGGCAAACTGTACATTTCCTCCTTAGCTACGCAGCGTAGCCAATCGTGACTGCATTGCTTCAATGTCTTCCTCCTCGTCAACAGCAGCAGCTGCTCCCATGGGTTCTGGCTCTGGCAGAGCATCTGTGACTTTACTAGGTGCTTTACCCAAAGCTCCTGTGAACAACATAAAGAGAGCCCTTAGTGAGCATTAAGTTGTAATTTAATATCAGCAGCTCTTAGGTACAGGTGTTTCAATAATTCTGCCAGCCACTGTTAAGTAACACCCAACAGCTGTCTGACTTTACAGGCCCTCATGGCTGGGGCAGTTGGATTCATTGGGCTCCTGGTGGCCCACAGAGACTCACCAGCTGTAATTTCAAACAGAATTTTGTCAATTTCCATCTCTGCTTCCTCCTCCATTTCATCCTCATCCTCCATACTTTCGAAGGTGTCCTCCAGCATCTCCTCTATGATACCAGCCTAACAGGAACAAGAAGACAGCAGGTGATGCCCTTGGAAACTGGAGAGCAGTCATTTCCCAGTCTGAGTTTCCCAGTCTGACGCCCATCCAGGACATCCAGTCACTGCTCAAGCTTTTCTGAATAAGACTGGCTGTAGTCAGATGTACATTCTGAGTCTGTATCTGTACAACTGGTGCACAGGAACAGCAGCAAGGAACGAGGATTAAAGATGCATGTTCTCACATTCACACCCTGCAGCTGTTATTCACTTCTGTTGTACACTGAAAGTTGAAAGATGCTACAGCATCTCCAACCCACCTTAATGCAAGTTTGCTTCACAGAGGCATCTGTACTTCACGTGCTTCAGTCATAAAGCCTAAACTACATGACAGGCTGTACAATTTGAGTCTGACATAAGCTTCCCTTCTTTCCCATCTGCATGTAAAAATACTTCCCTACAGGGCCTGGCACCACATGGCCAAAGCCTTCTGGTGTATAATGGTAAAATGGTTCAGAAGTTGCACAGTGCTTCAGCTCACTGGACAACCACCCCCTGCTCACCCACGCCTGATCTGTGTTACAGATCTTACCTTCATCATCTCTTTGGACAATTCTCTCATGGTCGCCTGGATTTCAGGGATTTTCACTAAACTCTGCATAGCTTTCATGACTTCTGTGCTCTTCTGCAACGAACCTGCTACTCTGAGGACAGCTGTGAAGGAGAGGCATAGAATAACTTGAATGATCCCTGTGTCACCGAAAGGAAGGAAATTATATCCTCCCTGTGCAGATAAAAACTTGCATTTAAGCAATTTAAAAGAAACGTACAGCCTGCAACACAAACCCCAGACTGAATTCTACATTCATTCTCATTGCTTGGTCAGCACGTCAGAACATTCATAGTACAGTGAAGATGCCAGCAGCAGGAACACAGAGGCTGCTCTGCATCTTTCCTTTTAAAGGAAATCCCAATCTGCAGGAATGGCCCCAGCCTCTCTGCTGACTGAGGTACATGGGGAGTCACGTCTGACTTTTGAAATGTTAAGTTTCAGTAGCTTACTAACCTGGAGTTTGGGGACTTGCCTCCTTGTTGCCAGTTCACTGCAATGTCACATCACATAGATGCAATCTACTCGTAGATCTCAGTCCTCATCAACCCCAGAGAGGAGGATTAGGCCTGAGTGCTGCTGATGTTCATTCAAAGCTGTGTGTTTATGCTGTGCTGGTACATGGCACTGATGGGAGCTAAGCACCCGTCATGGCTGGATGTGGGGACTCAGAACTGCAGCAGCCAGATCCCTCAGGATCAGGTACAGGAAGAATTTCTCCAGGTCCTGAAAGCCCCCCAGAATCAGCTCCCTTTAATAAGAGGAGCCTGCTTCTAAATTCCATCTCACTCAACTCATCTTACAGATGACCTTCTGAAAATGGAAATTTAGCCCTTGTCTCTGGAGCTGGGGGGAGTCATTGCACCGGGGCTTCGAAGTTCTTACCAAGTTGGTTCTTCATCCCCATGAGAACAGAGTTCATGTGAGCTTTGGAGGCATAGAGTTTGCTTACAGCCTTCCTAGAGCGGATCAGTTCCTTGGCCAGGATCACACACACATCCTTCTGCCCCTTTTTGGCAGCATCCTTTATCGACCGTTTCACCTTTTCCTCTTCTCTCTGAATATCTGAAGTACAGAAGAAGATGCACAGCCAATAGTTACAGACTGCTATGGAATTGGAAGAAAAAAAACCAGTCATTTGCTGGCGTGTATTTTCAAAGAAAATAATTGTTCAGGTTCTGGGAAGGCAAACCAAACAGAGCAAATAGCAGAGTAATAACACACAGCTCTCTGCTTTTCAAGACATCTCCAGAAGCGTCATGAACGTAAGAGCAAAATAACCATTAAAAAAAGGAAGGAACTCCCATTTCTGTGTGATCTTTAGGACACTGCGTACCCCCAGAGCTTCTACACGGGAAGTGCCACACTGCACCAAGGCCATTCATTAAGTCAGTCTGGGGGAAGTTCTGGATAAGTGAAATTCATCCTACCAGACGGGACACGGGTACATTAGATCTCTGCAGAACACTTCAGGTTACGTAGAACATTTTACTTGTAGAATTTCAGAATGATGACATTTCTGTACGACAGACCAACTCAGCCCCAGGACCACATTATTTCTCCATTCCAGATGCAATAACTACCCTGGTTTATTTGATTTCAGCCCCTTCCCCTGCCATGAGAAGAGAAGGTTCCAGGGAGACCTCATTGTGGCCTTCAAGTACTTGAAGGGAGCATCTAGGTAAGCTGCATTGCTGGGCTGAGGTAAATGGGATGAAGTTCAACAAGGCCAAGTGTCGGGTCCTGCACTTTGGCCACAACAACCCCATGCAGCGTTATAGGATTGGGGGTGAGTGACTGGATGAGTGTGGAGAGGAAAGGGACCTGGGGGTATTGATTGATGCTTGGCTGAACATGAGCCGACAGTGTGCCCAGGTGGCCAAGAGGGCCAACGGCATCCTGGCCTGCATTAGAAATAGTGTGGCCAGTAGGAGCAGGGAGGTGATCATCCCCCTCTACTCAGCACTGGTGAGGCCGGACCTCGAGTATTGTGTTCAGTTTTGGGCCCCTCACTACAAGAAAGACATTGAGGCCCTGGAGAGCATCCAGAGAAGGGCAATGAAACTGGTGAGGGGTCTGGAGCACAAGTCTTATGAGGAGCAGCTGAGGGAGCTGGGATTGTTTAGTCTGGAGGAGACCTCATTGCACTCTGTAACTTCCTGAATGGAGTTCATGGTGAAGAGGGGTTTGGCCTCTTCTCCCAGGCAACAAGCAGGACCTGGGGAAATGGCCGCAAGTTGTACCAGGTTTAGTTTGGACATGAGGAAAAACTTTTTCTCTCAGAGAGTGGTCAGCCATCCCAGAAAGCCTGGGAGGGGTGCCCAGGGAGGTGGTGGAGTCGCCATCCCTGGCTGTGTTCAAGAGGCGTCTGGATGAGGAGCTGCAAGATATGGTTTAGTGCTTGTGGTAGCAGTAGCAATGAGAAGACAGTTGGACTAGATGATCTTATAGGTAATTTCCAACCTTGTGATTCTATGATTCTATGTAAACAGGAGGGGAACGGCTGTTTATGAGGGAGGATAGTGATAGAACAAGGGGGAATGGTTTTAAACTGAGACAGGGAAGGTTTAGGTCAGATATTAGGAGGAAGTTTTTCACACAGAGGCTGGTGACGCACTGGAACAGGTTGCCCAAGGAGGCTGTGGATGCCCCATCCCTGCAGGCATTCAAGGCCAGGCTGGATGTGGCTCTGGGCAGCCTGGTCTGCTGGTTGGTGACCTGCACATAGCAGGGGGTTGGAACTGGATAAGCATTGTGGTCCTTTTCAACCCAGGCCATTCTATGACAAGGAAGGCAGGGACACACAAAAGAAAAGCCAGAAGGACGCACCTCTGATCTGTCTGTCAATGACTCTCATTTCTTTCCTTATCTTCAGGGACCATTCGTTCACCTCAAAATGAGAAAGCGCGAGAGTTAGCTGGACTCCAGCTGTAAAGGGACGCTGTCCTGCACGCTTCCCCCCAACGCAACCACTCGCACCAAACCGCAGCGCCCATCGCAGCCATCGCCGCTGACCGCATCCCCTCGCACGGCGCTCGGTGCCTCGCACTCCGCTCCGGTTCCACACAGCAGCACGATGGGACACAAGCGCTCAGGATGGGACACAAGCGCTCAGGAAACGGCCGCTGCCCGCGAGGCCGAGGAATCGAGTCGCAGCCCTGGGGCTCGGCGCCGGAACCCCGCTGCCACGGCAACGGCCCGCGCCGCCTCCCGGTCCCGCACCCCTACTCCCGCCGCCCGAAGCGATCCCGCCGGGCGCTCACCAGCTCCTTGGGCGGTTTCTCGGGGGTCTTGCCGAAGAGTCCCATGGCGGAACCGGCCCGCCCGGCGCCGCCTTTCCCGCCCCGCCCGCTGACGGGGCCTAGCGGCGCACGGCCCTCTGCGCATGCGCCGATGGCCGCCGCCCGGCCTCGTTGCGCATGCGCGCGCCTCCGCCCTGCGCGCCGCCGTGAGGGAGGGGCGTAATTCGATTGGCCACGCCCCCTTACCGCGTCAGCCCCGCCCCCCCGTGCCTCTCCTGTGGCACCAGAGTAATCGCGGCGTTTAGAGGTTGCAGAGGCTCAGTGCCGTTAACTTCATCTCACTGCGATGACTTACAATCATACTTACCCTTGCCGACCCTGCACACAGCAGGTGGTTGAAACTAGATGTTCATTGCGGTCCTTTTCAATCCAGGCCATTTTATGGTTCTACGGTGCTGTGACTGTTTTCCAGTTCCCACAGAAAGCCGTTTTAATCGTAGTCACAAAATGGAC